>NW_024525712.1:255483-1455483 GCF_017590135.1 Pyrgilauda ruficollis
TATATATATATATATATATCAACACAGGCATCAACAATTATAGACACAAATCCACACACAATTATGTATCATCATTTTATATATTTATAGAAATAATATATTGATACATATTTATGTTTCTTATTCTCATGTTACCATGTGGAAATTGCTAAATTACCTCTGAAAGAGCTAGTGAGGGTACCAGAAGCAGAATACCTACATTCAGATGAGCTCCATCCACTCAGACAATTTGCTCAACAAGGAAGCAAGATTTATTAGCTTGTGTTAATATGGGTATTCTGTTTCTGATGCACAACGAGCTTAGGACACTCCAGACAACCCAGACTTGTGTCCGGACAAAATTCTTAAGAGCTGTTATCACCAGATCTGCAGTAAATTCAGCATGTCTCCCAGATTATACTTTTTGCATGCCCAAATCACCCACAGTCCATTCCTCTTCACTTACCTTGGGTTTGAGGGGTTTTTTTTTAGGAAGTTAAACAACACAAGAGATAAAGCAGAAATACAGAAGACATGCCACCTCAAGCTGAGGTTCTTCCCACACTCCAAGCGCAGCTCTTTCATCAGAGAGCAGGGACCCACCTCCTCTTCTGGGTAAGAGCAAAGTCAACTAGCTGGGACTCGGGTCACACAAACATGCACCAAATGCTCCACATAGGCCTAACGACTATAAAAACCACTCCTTTTGAGAAGGGGAAATAAGTCTAGTGACACGTAATGTATGAACACAATTTAACCTTGCCCATCTAGACAATTTTGGAGTTATCCATCCAGTCAATTACCCATGTAGACAACTTGTAAGTTTTCAGGCCTTTAGCTCAGCCAGTCCCGATGCATGAGCTCTGGTCTTAGGAACTGCAGGTGAAACTAGGAAAGGAATGGAGGGAGAGGGCCAGAAAGGGCAGGGGGAGATAACTGAGGAAAGAAGGAAGAAAGAAAGTAAAAGGCTAGAAAAAAAGAAGAAGTAGAAGGAAGAATATTTGAAATTTGAAGACTCTGATTTATCTCTTTATATATTTCTTTTGTTATCTTATCATCAAGCAGTCTGCCAGTGCAGAGACCAGAACTTTGGCGAAGTTTTTCAGTCAGCATTCACAAAAGGAAAACAGAAAACATTTTGAAGTCTGTTGCCCTTAGCAGTAAATTTTACTTTTGTACTCCTGAAATGTGGAAGGTAGATCACCTTGTTGGTTTATACACTGTCTGTTGCCTGACAGGAGCCAGCTGACTTCTCAGAAAGGGAAATCTGCGGACAAAAAATCAGGAATTACTCAGATGTGAATTCTGCCCCGTGGTATTAAAACATGTAGCTGAAGCTGTGTGCAGTTGCTGAAAACTCAAGGTTATGTTTGGGGCATCACTGAAACACACTTAGCAAATTTGCCTCTTAGCTGTCAGAATTTTTTTTTACTGATTTATGCTAATTTATAATAGGTATATTTCATTGTTATTTTTTATTGTTACAATGTTCTTACAGTTGAGAAGTAAATATTAAAATGTTTTCTGGTTTTCATTTTTTTTCCTCCATAAAATAACAAGATGATTTGCCTTTGTCTTGTACTCAGCGCTTGGAAATCTTCTAAATCAATCAATCTGTCAGCTCCCACAGGTACTTTAGCTGTTTTAACAATTTAGCTCCAATACTGCAAATTTGTATGCACAAAGATGGCCAAGAATAGGACTTATCTCACCTAATCTAAGAGATAGGAATCTAATCTACACAGTTGTCTAGGCTACACTTCTGTTGTCAATTGAGAGAGGCAGAAGTCTGAGATGGGAGGTATGAATCACCCCTCCGGAGGCGAAAATTTGTCTCCATTGACTCTAGAGGGAACCTAGAAAGGTTGGTTATACTAGACATCTAACATTTAAATGATCAAAACTAAGTGAGCTAAATCACATTTGTAGTGCATGAAGAGCATGCTGAAATCAGTGCAATTCCTCTGAAAAATAGTTGTACGGATGTTAAAATATTTGTATAATAAAGGTTCCACACTATTGAGTTTTTAATGGAAAAGATTTTTCTATGTGTTTAGGGGAATACAGCTTTGATTTTTTTTTTTTTTTTTTGTAAAATTGGAGAGGGATGCAAATCAGAAAGTTCAGATGTAAGAAGAAAATTATTTAATGGTACATTACAAAGTATTTTAAAGGGTAACTATTGCTATCCTACCTGATCCTTCACTCATTGCTAGAGCTGGTCAGTCTGCCTCTGAGAGGCAGTCTTCACAAAGAGAAAAAAAAATCGTATGGTAAAAAGGACAGTATAGAGGTGTTTGGGAACACTGAATTTAAGAAGAAATTTTTATTTTCGTATATCAGCAAAAATGAATGATGATACCTCTGCTCCCTTGGAAGTTCAGGAATGGGTAGCTGTCATGTTGCCAGACTTCCAGGATACTATTCAAACAGTTGATTATTGACAGGAACCTGTATCAAGTACATCAAGAGATAAAACAATTGCTTGAGAATACACTGGTAAACTTTATCAACCAACGATAAGGATGTGGTGGTCTCATAGGCCTGGTTAACATGGATCCAGAAATGAACATTCAAAGGTACATTTTTCTCTACAATACCAAATCACAGCATGTTGGGTTTTTTTCCTTTGTGGAAAAAAATTGCTTTAATTTTGCAGGGACGGAAGGAAGCAAATGCCACCCACCTTGAGGCCTCTGATTTCAAGGCACTTCCCTTCCCCTTGCATGTGTTTGTGGGGAGCAGAGGTTTTGTGTGTGCACAGCTATAAGCTTGCCAAACCCTCTCAGTGGCTGCTGCCGCCCCACCAGCACAGCTGAGCGGTTGACTGCCGTGCTGAGGTACTGAGTCAAACTGGAATCTGTCCCCACACACAGCCTAGAAACTTGGAAAGTTCAGTGCCAGATGCAGGGTGGTTGGGAAATCCACCCCCATAACCCATGGACAGGGTGCACAGCTGGAGCACAGATGCAGAGAGGGCCCTGCCGGCGTGGCCGAGGGCCGTGTGGGATCAGAGATGGCCCGAAAGGCTGCGATGTGCCCGGGCTCACAGCAGGTGATGGATGCGTAAGGAACACGCGCCGATCAGCCGAGGGATCGCCACATGCCACTCAGCCGCCAGCTTTGCTCCGGCTGCCTGGGTTCAGGTGGATTTCACTCGCTGCTGCAGGGAGACAGACTTTACCGCTTTGTGACTCACGCTCCATCGGGGGGAGGGGGAGCAGCAATCATTTGTGACTCACTATATTGTATAAGGCTGTGGAAAATCATCTGCCTGCATACTGTACAAATACATACTGGAAGTATATTAAATATGTTGAAGTAATTGGAACACAATTAAAATGTTCTGAAGCAAAAGAGAGAAAGGTTACTCATTACCAGTCTCTTCACAAAGATAACCTATTAGAAGAAATTTGCAGTATTTTCCTTCTGAAGTAGTCAAGGCTTTAAAATTCTGTCTAGAAATAGAACTGTGTGAATAATTTGGGGTGGGGGTTATATTCAAAGAAAAACTAGCTGGTTTTTGTCCTCTTGACAGTGTTTTTTTCTTCTTTTCTTGAGCAACTGTTCCTAGGATAAGAAAAATGTAAGTTCTTCTGAAACAGTAGGAATAAATATATTTTGAAACTTTCCTTCTAAAAGCAAAGTTGTGCAAAAGCCTAATACTTGAAGCAGCATTTGAATAAAACAGAGTGCAAAGGATATTGTTACACCAGAGAGAAAGAAACCATAGCCGCAGGTTGGGATGCTGCCTCTGCAAAGCTCTTTGCTTTGCTAGAATTTAAATGAGGATCTTAGAAAAAAAAATATCTCTGGCCTAAATCTGAGAAAAAAAAATCTGAGGCTCCTTTATCCTGGAGAATTTAGAACCTGGGGTTAGATGCCTTGAATGGGGCAAGTGATGCCAATATCAAGGAGCCTGTGTTTGAGCTGTGTTTGAACACTCCCCTTTCCTTCAGATTAAAGCCATAAGAAGCAATACTAATAAAAGCATTTATACTGGAAAGGAAAAAAGTCCTATCAAAAATTGATATTTTGAGACAATTAGTTCACAGAATTGCAGAATATGCCAAGTTGGAAAGGACCCACAAGGATCACTGAGTCCAACTCCTGGTCCTTCTCAGGACCATCTCCAAAAGTCACACCATGTTCCTGAGCAGAGTGAAATGTGGGATCAGACAAACCCTGTGAGAGCATGATGGGTGGTGGGAAGTTGAGACTGGGATCCAATGCTTCAATCCATGCTTCAATCTTGAGTCACAGTCAGGTCAGTCTACAGAGGGGAACTTCACCTGAAACTAAAGCAAGCAACTAAAGAAGTGCAGGGAATGGTTAGCTGATTGCTAGGCAATGGCTATCACAGCAAACACAAGCTAAAATCAGCTCAGGCCAAGACAAGCCCAGGCACGTTTTTAATCCCTGCACTGCCAGGTCAACAGAAAGTCCCTGACCTTTTACATGTAGGGACAAGAAATCACATACACTGAGCTACAAAATGAGGAGAAGGAAACAGAGAGGAAAAGAATGATGGTCTTTCCCCACCAGAAAAAACAGATATGTGCAATGCCTTAAAACTGTGTGATGTGATTAAAATGAGGCACTCTGTATCCTGAGGTTGGGCACCAAAAATTTCCTTTTAAGATAATTCTTGTTAAAATAGATAAATTACTCTGTTGTGTCAGAAAACAGACAGGATACCTGGAGCAACTCTTTCCCAAACTATAACCTGAGGATCAGAGCCTTTCAACAAGCAGCAAACCTTCCAGTATCTTCAAAGTTTCATGCGTGTGTGTTTCTTTTTTTTTTTTTTTTTTTTTTTTTTTTCAGGTTTTCTTTCCTGCGTGTGCAGACAAAAATGCCAGATGCCAGATTTTTGGGGAAGACAGAAAGAAAAAACAAGAAGCAGCAAAGGGACAGCCTGGGAGTCTGAGGACTTATCTGGAGGGGCAAAATCTGTGTTTATATTAAATGTAGGCAAAACAGTAAAACAAATACAGGCTCACTTCCAAATATCTGACATTCGGTCAGAACTTTGCCAAGAGGTTGGGATCCTGCTTTCCTGATCATTGGCTTCTCCTAAAAAAAATACTAGCTCTGTGCACACTTTTTCACCCCCCCTCCTTTTCACATGGACCCTTAACATGCCAAAGGACCCCCTCTCTCCCCTGCACAGGGCACCCTACCCCTGTGAGAGGACATCTCTCAGTGCAGCCTCTTTGGGGCATTTCTGCTGTAACATCGTGCGAGCTCCTTGGGACCCTGGTGACATCCCAGTGTCACCCAGCCCAGTGTAACCCCATTCAGTCAAACCAATCTAGTGCTGGCTTCTAATCCTAGCCAGTGAGAGATGGCCCTCAGTCAACGAAGTGGCAAGTAAAAGACACAGTGACTCTCACAGAAGAATTTACGATAAAACTATTCCGTGTTGTCCATTTGTCTGTCTTATTATCTCCTAGGCACGGACCCAACTGATATCCCAGTGTAGCTGATGATAGGACTTTAAATTTTGGAACAATGTCAGCATCTTATTCTGTTGATATGCAGAAACTAATCTAGTATAGACCAGAAGGTTGTTGGGTTTTTTTAAACCTCCTAATACCACAGTCAGAGCCGTGCACTTATAGCTCAGTAAAGTGCCCAGAGCAATATTAAGACAGATCAAAATGCAGTATTTTACAGGAGACAGAAGATCTTTCTGAATACCTCAGACTCAAAATGTGACTTGTGTACTATATGATCAGGTGAAAAATAGGAGAATTAATGTCTTAATCTTATAGAATATCCCGAAATGGCTAGTATAAAGAGCTAAAGCCACTATATTAAATTAATTACTGCATTAAATTTAAAAGGTCACTCAAAATGCTGGATTTGAATAGACAGAAAGTGGTAAAAACATTATCCACTTGCCTAGTGTTTTCTAGTGGTTTTAAAGAATTCAAAAGACAAATAAGGTATATGTTATTGCAAAAATCATTGTGATTACTACAGAACAGGTCTATAGGAGACCAAAGAGCAGTACCATAACAACAAAATTGCACTAAATAAAATAACAAGGAAAGGAAAATAGTTATTGCAAACTCTAGATTTCAAGCAAAATGACAATATTGATTTGTAGCCCAGAAGTCAGAGTAATAAACATCATGGGAAAAATGTATTCATTGTCCCTGATTTGGGGCAAACCATCCAGTCCCAAAGGAGGCTTTTAATTTTTACTAAAAGGAGAGAAATATGTGAAGAATAGAGGACAGTTTAATTTTTTTTTTTTTTCATCTGGGACAGTTGCATATAAATTATTTTTGGATACAGAAAAATACATAAAGGCTTTGCATCAGAAAAGAGAAGCAAAAATTTCCAGTGCTGAATTTTTAACAACAAGATAACTAGACATGGAATCTGAGGGGTGGGCAACGAACAGCCTTCACTTTTAGGGGGGAAGGCAGAGGGTAACCACCACACTGACTAGCTGAGATTCACAGAATATTCTGAGTTGGAAGGGACCCACAAGGATCATCAAGTCCCACTCTTAAGTAAATGGCCCATATGAGGATTGTCCTTACACCCTAGGTGTTACTAACACCATGCTCCAAACAACTGAGCTCACCTCCTCATTCTGTTATGAGAATAATTTCACATGATATGAGGACATTTTAATTGACCCATATGTATGTGAGAGGGCTAAAGAGACTTCTCTTATTTCTTAAGGTTTGGAGAAAAGTGAAAATTATTGGTTTTTTTTCTTCAACCCCAAATTTAATCCCTTATACACTGTAGATGAGGCACAAAATAGTTTAGCAAAGAAAGAGATTAAAAATGTAGCTGGTTGTTTTTCACACAGATGAACAAAGACCTCTCTGTTCTATTATCAGTGCTCATATCTGTTCTGGTACAGGATGTGTCATTGCTCCCTGTACCAAAGTGTTACTGCATGTTGTAATGTTCATTGAGAAAAATAATTAAAAGGAAAGCTCAGGATGTGGTTAAATCCTACCCATGTCAGTCTGGGCTTTACATGCATAAATCACATCCAGTGTTATGGAAAAAACCCGAGACACCAAATTAATATTCTGTTACATCCCTGGAAATTTCTGAAGACTTTGGCAAATTCTTGTTGACTTTATTCAAATGTTGCCTTAATATTCAAATTCATGAAGCGCATGAAGATGCATTGGATTGATTAAAACTTATTTGTACTCAAGATCTTTGAAAGTCAGGTCACTACGTTACTATATATAAAGAAGCTCAGTAGCCTGGCCTGATTTTTGGAAGTGCCAAGTTGCCACAGTTTTTACTAAAGTCAGAGAAAAATGTAAGTTCTCAGTAACTGGAAATCCAGTAGGCTTTTCCTCAATTTTTTAGCTGTACATGAAAGACTCTGGCTACCTAAAAATGAAAAACTGAGGCTTGATCTTGTAACTTCATAACAGAACAGAAAATTGGGTCATTATATTAAAAGAAGGAAAGAGCAATTGGGTCATTGAGACTGAGGTAGGAAAGCAAGTTCATCTTCAGTTTGCTGAATTTATCTACGGTCTTTAACATTAGGATTTTTCCCGAGGTTTCATTTCAAACGTAATTTAAAAAATACATACTGTCCCATGGGTATTTCAGACAGTGGTGAGATCTGGTGTCATATTTAAATACTTTTCAGAACAGAAAATTTGGAGGGGACATGAGGATACAGGGTGAACATTTCACTTGGGAAGCACTCTAATTTCCACTGAAGTCAATGACAGAATTCCTACTGACTTTTAAAGACAGCAAAAGCAAGTCAGCACAAAAAAAAGTGCATAAATGGAAGCATCCCAAGCCTGCCGAGACTTCATTACATAATTTTTTTAAGTGTGAAGGATAAATCTAGGCATCTAAATGGCATATACATGTGTTATGCACCATTAATAAGTTATGAGAAATAAATAAATTAAACCGAACATGCCCAGTGCACTGCTAGTCTTCCCAGAGATGAGAGCTGGAGAACCTAAAAATAGAAAAGATGATTTTATGTGCAAGTGCCGTGAAGGAGTAGTGGTTCAGCAGACGAGATGTAAACAGAGAACCAACGCAGTCCCGGTGGGGATGTACAAATGTGAGGAAGGGCACAGCTTCTGTCTCTGTGCATAACATGAAGAGGTCCAGGTAAGGCACACACTGCACAGATCTAAAACATAAGCAGTAAAAGCCCTCCCACAGTGAATTATAGCTGAATTTTTTCTGCAATTTTTATTTTTCTCTTCTCCCTGAAAAGTTGCTTTTGGCTACTGGCTATATAAGTGTCTTTTATATGTCCATTTGATTCCTATTTTCTGTGTCTTGCATGTCTGCTGAATAATTTATGCCATGAAAAACAAGTTAAGCAAGCAAGCTTCTTCTGTGTTTCTCTCAGGAAGCAGTGATGTTAGTGGTCACTGACTAGGGAAGGAAAGACAGTCTAAGCAACAATTCGAGCCAAACACTTTGAAGATCAAGACCAGATCCTTAACTTAATTACATGATAATAAAGGACAGTTGTTAACTTCCTCCATTTGAGAATGATATGTTCATTCTGTTTCTAATTGGCAGCTGCTGTAGGGACCCATGGCTCTGCAGTGATGTCAGCACAACAGCTCCAAGCAAGAACAAACAAAGCACCAACAAATGTATATGCACAGAGCACAACTGTTTCCTCTTAGCTGATGATTTGCCTACAAAAATAAATCCCACTTATTTTAAGAACCTGACACAACAACAAAGCACAAGTGATATCAAGCACCTTCACCATTTCTAGAGTAGCCATGGGAGCCTTCCAACAGCCCCCTGTGACTGGCTAGTAGGTGCCAAAATAGACACGGGGATGAACATGTGGTAGCTGTGGTTATTCCCTCTGCGCAGTATGTGTAGATTCTGTTCTTTAGGGAAAATACCATAAAGAGTAAATCAGATTATCCTGAAGAGCATTGTCTGTTGTGATTATAAGCTTAATTTCTTTTGGACTTCCACGTTGCAGGGTATGGAGGATCCCATATCCAAACACAACAAAGAACCCCAACTGCTGGAAGCTGCTTGAAGCAGAATGTGCAATACAGACCCTTCTGTTTACAGTAGAATCCAAAATAGTTAAAAATAAACATAGAGGTTAAAAAATAAACATGGAACTTATTCCTTAGTAATGACACTTAACAACACTGATTTCCTTGCAGGTCTTACATGTAGCTGGATTCTTCCTGTGGAGAAACATCTTCCCAGGTTAGGTCAGTTGTGTGCCCTTAGCAGATCTCCCCATTCATTCAGTTTTCAAGGTGTGTGGAATAAATGCATACCTCGCGTTAGTGTTTTATTTGAGAAGTAAAAATTGGAAAAAAATGTTTGAATGTCTATTTCAAAGGCCAGTGTGAGAATCAAAACCAAAGCTTGCGCACAGGCAAGGGCTATGGGAATGAGGCAAAACTCAGTTCCAAAGAAAGATATAATAAAGGCCAAACCTACATTTAGAAAGAAAAAGTTAAAAAGCACATGATTGTCAGCTGATATGAAATGTGCTTTTGAGGAAAGCTGAAAAACCAGAGGGTCCTCTTCTCAAGATGCTGAAACTAACTGTGAAAGCTAACCAGAAAATATGACTAGAACTAGAGTCCAGCAGATAAGGGAAAGATGGTGCTGTGAAAACATGGCCCCTACTTGTTCCAGGGTACATCATCAAGATAAGATAGTTCCTAGTGGTGATTGTGCTTATCCCTTCCATCTCCAGTTGTGGCAGTCTGGAAGTCATGAATGATATGGAAAAGTCTAAAGGGTCTCACATAACAAGGGCTGCCGTGAAGAATTCAAAATCCAAAGACTGGGACTTTGGATTAAACTCATTGTTTAAAATGAAAAGCGAAATTTTAGCTTTACATTTAGGAAATGTAAAGTAGAGCTCATGCCATAAGTCAAGGATACAGTGCACACCTACCCTAATGCCTACTGAGAGATCCAAGGGCTAAACTCTGCACATGATAACCTTGCACCAGAAAATTTTGGGAACTGTCATACCAAAACATAGCTGAGAACATACTCAGCATTGAAGCATGGCAGCAACATTTGCCATATCCTACAGCTGAATAAAGCTTATTGATTTACCTGGTTTTGCAGAGACCAAGGTTATTCTGATTATGAAGCTCAGAATATCAGTCTGTGAATGGAGTATACTATATCATGTGAATTTACTGCCACAATCTTACCCCTTTTCAGTGGTTTCTGCACCACACTTCATTTTGCAGCATTGATGTGTTCTCAGAATGCAGAAAACAGCAGAGATCTGTTTTGAGTTGAGGCAGCTATGCAGATTTGTACCATCTGAAAATCTGGACTATGCTATCCCCACATTCCTTTCCTCCATGCAACATAATACTGCTAGGCTGCAGACAGCTGTTGGAACTGACATGTGGCAGCTAAGGGCAACCAAATTTCTTCTAATGAAACAAAACCTTATCACACAGAATGGGCACTTACTTGAGATTTCACCCTGTCTCCTCTGGAAAAACAGGTAACATCATACAAGGAAGCTAGGCTGCATCAAAAAAAATTTGATTTTAAACCAATAATGCTCTGCTGATAATTGATGCATTGTCTTATTAAACAAAGAACCAGTATCTGCAACAGTGAACACACTTGTTGCTTCTATAATTAGAAAAACCCACTCAAAAAGTGTGCATTGATGGAAATGCAAGTAGGAGCCATCATGTTCTCCCATGCAATGCAAATGTTGCAGCCAATATTCCTTTCTACACAAAATTATTAGGCAATAAGAGCTCATGTATGTGAGAAGACCTTGCATCAAAGTTCACTTTCAATTCAGAATATTCCTAAAGTCTGGAGTAGATAAAATAGCTATACCTCTGCTCATCACTATTGCTGTTATTCTTTTGTCTGACAAGCTGTATTTTAAGTGGTAAAAGCCTTTCAGCCTGTGCAGCTGAGATGCTAAAGCTTCTCAGAGCAGGACACCTCAGTTCATGTGAAAGATTTCTTTGTTCCAGCTAGAAAGCAGGAAAGTCTGCACTAAATAGTCTGAGAAATAATTGCAATCTTGATACTTCTTCATGATTCCCACATTGAAAACCTCTCTTCCATGGAAAGGGGGTTGGGTGAAGTAGATATATATCTATTCTTAACTTGCAATGATCCAACTTCACTGAATTTCTGTACTGACCTGATCCAAAGCCATAAAGCTGACAGAAAATTTAATGTGGAAAATATACTCTAACAACAAATGACAACAAATCATTTGCAGTGGGAATGCTCCTTGTCTGCCTGAATGGCTACAGAGACCAGAACATGGACAATTTACCTAGCTAGCTGAGACTTCCACCTTCAACACAACACCAGAGTCAAATCTTGCAAACAATTTACGAGTGTATTAGAGGTTTCATGAAAAGCAATGATGGTTAAATGCCATCACTGAAGGATTCAGCAGACAGACTGAGAAGGAAGGTAAAGCTGTAAATCAAAAGCAACAGTTGGCATTTACAGGTTTTAGAGCCTTTCGAAGTACACATGATCCTTCAGAGAAAGAGACTATAATCATATTCATCTGGGTGGTAAGTGATGCTAACAAGTTGCAAAGTGGAAGCTAAAGGTCAACAAGGCCAGACAGTCACCCTTTCTAATAAAGCTGCACTTAATGGCTCAGGTTTTCTTGGCAGTCCTCAAAAACACTTCTTAACAACCCTCTTCTTTGG
This sequence comes from Pyrgilauda ruficollis, assembly GCF_017590135.1. Lineage (NCBI taxonomy): Eukaryota > Metazoa > Chordata > Aves > Passeriformes > Passeridae > Pyrgilauda > Pyrgilauda ruficollis. Next base: position 267,156 of record NW_024525712.1, read on the forward strand.
GTACCTCAGCATAAAGCAGAGGAGTTTTTTGATAGATCAGGCTTAAGAAGGTATTCTGGTGAGGGCAGTCTGGCAGTAAAGGCAGCAGATAAACTGAGGATCTCAGGTTGGCTCTACCAACAGAGCATGATGCACAGTGTCTGTTCACTCATTATTGTGATGATCTGCAAAGTATTTCATTTGAACACAGGAAATGTGAAAGTAGTCTTGGAGGCACCTAAATTCTCAAGAAGCAGGGCTGATTACAGGCCTCAAGAAATAGCCTTGCTTTAAAAATTTCTACTAAATCACAAGGTAACCAAAGAGAAGCAGTATCTCTGCAATCACAAGATACCTTGCAATCACCACAAAAAGTTTCCCTTTAATTTATTTACAGCATTCTAGCAGAATTGCAACAGATGTCAGTGAGAGATGATGTTACATACTGTCTTTCCAAATCATGGGAATAATCCTAGCATGTGGAGTAAGATTTAATTAGGAAAACAAGCTGAAGAATTAGTTTGGGTTATGTAAACTCTGGGAAAGAAGCAAGAAGATTTTTTTTCCTTGATTTTAATGTCTAATAAGGGCTATCAAGAATTGTAGTCAAAGAATCACTCTTCGATAATTGTCCAATTTTCATGGAGATATATGTATTCACATCCATATGTATATTTCCTGTAGTCTGTTTGACAACTTGTTTCAGAATCAGTGTAGTGAGCACATCTAAAATAATCTCAGTTAAAGAACAGAATTTCAGAGGCTTTACCTGTCACCCTTACAGTGTTCCGTTTTATGAAGCTTTCAAGACCTATGTTATGTACTTTTGACATTGCTCTCTGACCTGTTTAATCATGGATTATATGTTAGCATGTGAACCAGTGAAAGAGTTTCAATTTTGTAATACTGCTCTGTGGAGTAAAGCTCTGAGTATTTGCATACTGAAGTATTCATGGAACACAAAAAAATGCAAGAATTTTGTTCTACATCTGGAAAATTGCTGCCTGGAAAGTTAAATTGTTGAATTTAACTGAAGTGGGATTAAATTTCCAAGTAACTAATTTAGCAACAGTAACTAATTTAGGTTATGCAAGTTAAAGCATCTGAACACTAGAAGTACAACAGGTCCAGTGTCAAATACCTTCTCTGACCTTGTTCCAGACTATTTTTTCTCGCTATGCTTCTAATTTCTGGATCTGCTTCACTATATATAAATAGTTGACCCATTAGTTATCTTTTCCTGACCCAATACAGTGTCCAATTATTTTCTTTTTTTCTCTTGACCCAGAAGAAATCTTTTCTAGGGCTGCACACTGCTTATTCAGGGAGGGAAGATGCATGTATCGAATCTTGCCAAAGTGATTAGATTTCACAAAGTTGACATGGGTATTGAAAAGTAAAATAAATGAATGTAGAATGCAAAAAGGAAAAGTTAATTCACAGCTCAATATGAGATTGTGAGACTATTTTCAGAGAGTTTTAGTGGGCAAATAATGGCCTTAAAGCGTATCAACTTCTACTGTGTATTTGTTCTAAAAGAGCAGATTTCCTGAAGCTGAACTTAAAACTTATGCTATTTTAGTACACAAGGGTCAATACCACTTGACCATTTCTACTGAGTATGAATGGTTGGGAAGCACAGGACATTACGTACAGGGGATGGTATGCTACTCAGGCAGGGAGTTTATGAAACAACCCCTAATCAAGTCTTTAAAAGCAAATTAAAGAAGGGTTGAAACAAGAACATAACTCATTTTGCAATAACCTTTGCAGAATGTTTAGCAAAAAATCCATTTTATTATTAGCCTTTATTCCCATTATAACTTCCCATAAATTTCTTCAAGGATTGGAAGGTGAGATAATAGCAAAATATAGTAAACTAAATATCCTACCAAGTTTTTACTCCATTCTTTACACCAAGTCTTTGCTCCATTCACTCCAGTTCTAATGCTGCTGCTGTTACCACAGTGTCTCAGTGCCTTCTAGTAATGCACTAAACAACATGTCCAACATCTGTCAAATGTTTGTGCTCTCTGTTTCTCTGCTCAGGGGAAGATGTGTGTTCAGCAGAGTGTTTTCTTTTCAAATTTATTTTTAATAAAATCTAAATGGCTGTGCTCTTTGTTTGTTAGGCAAGTCAAAGAAATATGACTTGCACTCAGGACAGTGGGTACACAAGATGCTGCAGCCCACAGATACCTCTGGCAGAAGAAGTGCAATTTATGCCCAGGAGTGGGAAGAAGCTGTGGGTGGGTCCTGAGGGTGAAAAGGTGGGGAGTGCTTAAAAGGAGCTGTGACAAGGGGTTACTCATGCAAACTGTGAATTCAGGAAGGAGAGGGTGAGACTTTATTTTTGCATCTTTTATTGCTTGCATTCAAATTTTATGTTGCAAATGCAAATGCAGAAAAAAAGCTTCAGCTGAATTCCCTCATACTGTCATCAGAGCCATTCATTACTCACTTTGCTTCTGCTGCTGCTCCTGAGCACCCCAGATTTGAAACAAGAAGGCTGTGACAGTGATGCCTGTGGAAGACTTGGGAGGGTATGTCTGCACATTTGCTGCCTACACTCTTTTAATATCCAGCTCAGGACAACCTTAAGAAATTCAAATATATCTCACACATGTATTTTAAAAGGAGAGTAAGAGAAAGGGGAAAACAATTGCTAGGACCTTGCAGCCAGTGAGAACAGAGGTCCAAAGTTCTGTCTATTGAGAATTAAAACACAATGGAATTAGAAGGTAAACTTAGATGACTTTCAACACAGTGATGTGCTCCATTAGGAGGGATTCTAAGAGACTTATGAAAAGCCAGGAGGGGCTAGCTGCATCCTCCTCCCAGCAGTAACAAGTGAATTTACCTTTGACTGGAGTACCTATGTTAAAGGCAAATAAGTAATTGCAGTAATTTATTCAGTGGGTTCTTCTATTCTTCTGAAATGTGATTTTGTGTGACTGTTTCTCTCTTAAGCTTTAAGCCCCTATACCAGCTTTCATATAAATAATGTATCTAGTAAATTGTCCTTCCACTATTGTAAAAAGACTTTAACTACAGCCCTGTAGCTAAACCAACCCAATTCTCAAGGAATATTCTTAAAATAAACACTGCACATAAAACATTAAGTTGTCTTCAGGTGATATTTTACTATCCTCTCTATCACAATCATCACTTTTATTCATTCCATTGTTAGCTTTTTAACAGCTAAAACCAGCATGATTTAGAAACTGAGACATCTCTTGAGCTGGATAAAAGCAGAGTTACCAAACAAAGCTCTAAAAATATCATTGTTCTCTGGCTGCAGAGACACATGTGCATTTCCCTTGTTACAGACAAATGTTGTCCATAAAGGAGGATTTATTTTTCATTGCTCTAAAACATAAATTCAGTCTCAGTGCTCTGGTCCCCAAAACTCCCACACATTTCATTGGAAAATATACCTGAACAAAGACAGCAAGTTCTGTCCTTGGGGAGGCCAAGAGTAGATTTTTGTCTTAGATTTATACCAGCAGCATGTGGAGACAGAAAATATGCAATAAGTCAAAGAGATTTTACTTATCAGAGATTTAGACAACCATTTGTCAGTACTTAACTGTATTGCTGGATGACTCATTCCCATTTCTAATACCTAGGAATACAGGGCATGTGTGGGAACACAATGTCTGCATTGATTTTAATCTGGTCTCTTTTTGTACTGTCTACAAATAGCTCAAAACGAACCCAATCAGATAAGCAGAGCAGAAAATGATTGCAAAAACACATATAGTAAGCTGCTCACAGAGGCCTCAGAGAGGCCAAGGAACACACAAAACAGAAAACACCAAGGTAGCAAAGAACAGCTCATGAAAGGATGCAGTTTCTCTATGCCATGGATGAATAATTTAGGTAGGGAAAGTGATCAGGCAGGGAAAAGAAAGATTTTCTTTTTAGGTGCAGGACCAGCAGCTGCTCTACTGGAAGCCTAGTGCTAGCAACACATCCTTTTTAAGCTCTTCAGTTGTGGATTCCAAGCTTCATGTCAAAGTAGGAATCCATTATTTACACTAGACAGGTTGGAGAAGGCAGGCTCTCCTGCTACTTCACTAACAGTATTTAAAACATTCTGGTCCTTGCTGAGCTCGCTGAACTCCCTTTCACAGATGCCTGCTGCAATCCTTGGCTCCAGGAGAGTGGGTGTGGTAGACTTCTGGGAAAGAATCTTCCTGTTATGGGAGAAATTTTCAGTTTTTGAATTTATTTCTGATACAAAATGAAACAAAAAATTGAAATTTTGTTATTGTTTTGCAAGCTGTTTCTCTGAAAATTAATCAGGGCAATTCAGAATTTTTTCAATAACGAGCTCTTTGTTTTCAGTCTTGACGTTTGCTTTTTTGGTCCACCTTTTAGTGAAGATCAAGATTAAACACTCAAATAAAAGTATTAACCAAACAAATAATTCTGTTTCAAAATTTTCCAAATAGGTTCTGTCAACAAATTCAAAGGGTTCTTATATTGGAATCTTCATCACAGATACATGCCTCCAGAGTATTGTCATATCCTTGACAAGTCAAGGATGTCCAACAAAAATTCCTTTCTGGTCTAGCCCCTTTACACATATTTCTTCTGCCATTCTGACGGTACCCTTTTGGGACCCAGAGTGGAAGGGGAGAAACAAACACAGGTTGTGGGATAACAGGCTCACCCCTAATCCAGAAGGGATGATAGGAGGAAGAAGCAGTCATAGAAGCTTATACAAGGCAGAGATGACAATCTATCTGATGTAAAATAGTCAAAGAGTCAGAGTAGCATCTTTGACTACTCATATACAACATCAATTCCTTTTTCTGCATCAGAAGAAACTCTAATCCCCCTAAGGGTACTGCAATTACACTGATTTTACATCAAAATAAATCAGAGAACTGCCAAAATTGCTATAACAACAAGGATCAGAATTTCATCTTGCCTTATCCATGTGGCCATGCGTCTGCCCTTCATTCCTTCTGATAGGCAACTTTCCTTGTGAACCATTTCTCTGAACACAATTATGTGGAAAAATGGAGAGGCTCACAGAAGTTCCTGAGGCAGTGCAGCTGAAGGAGGCATACATTCCCATAGCTCAGAGGAGTCCTTAGCTACTGCAGCAAGCCAGAGCTACTGCATTTCTCTTTCCTGATCCTGGAACAAGTTCTGCTTAGGACAATGCAGGGCCCTGTCTGCCACATCCCAGGGCAGAGCACATGTCTGCAGTTTACCATCCTGGGACAAGTCTCATCTAATCCCATGTAGTTCACAGCAGGAGGAGCGCAGTCTGCAGAGAACAACCACATAATTTGTGTGTGCAGCTGCCCCCTGCATACATTTTCTGAGATCATCCTAGCAGAGAGCTATGAGTTTCCTCCAATTTGCCAAACCAGATATGCAATATGCTCAAAACTGGAAAGAGCAGTGTTGTAGTGTTATATCACAAAGACCTTCCCAAAAAGAACACAGGAACAATAAGAAATATTAGGTCTCCAAAAGCAAGTGGGAGAGCAATTAAATATTTGGAACTGCAGCAAGCCCAAGTAAAAGTCAACTGCATTTTCCATCTAGGATGGAATCAGGTTTTTAAAAAGCTATTCTGAAGAGAGCGTAGGGTTTCACAGCCTGAAGGCTTTATGTCACCCTGTGTCCTGTGATGATGACTACCTCCCTGTTTATTTTGAACTGAATGGAAAGTTGCTTATGTCCCTCCTACACTTTTGCTAGCATCTCGATCCTTGTCTTCCAGCAGCCACAGGGAAGGATTATGAGAGATAAAGAATTCCCAAAAAGACAGAAAGAAGGCTTCCCACCCCTATTCCTTGGAACAGCTTGTTCTACAAGAGCAATTTATGTCCTTGATGGCAGAAAAGTGTTGTGGAATGCCTATGAGGAAATGGTTTCAAAACTCTAGTCCAAATTCTTTGCAGATACCCCAAAGCTTTGTGTAACACCAGGGAAGCTTAGGGATTTCCCAGAGCCTACTGGGTTTACTGGCAGACTTGTATCTTCCTCTGCCAAGTGTGGATCTGTTGAAGCCACAATGATGGAGAAACACCTTAATCTTCTCTTTACAGGATAGTCATTGAACAGAAAACACTAATCCCACCTTGGACCACATTATAATCCTCTCATTAATTTATTCAGGTTAGACAGGTAACAGCAAGCTTTTCCTTCCTGCAAAGCACAGGGCAGGGAAGACACTGAAAGCCATCAGAATCTCATCTTCTGCACAGAGGGGTTCATTTGAGTCTGTGGAAACCCCGTTGTACCCAGATCTCAAGGACAGGAAGGCCTGAGGGCCAGCAGGATGTCAGAAGAAGAAATTCAATAAGAAGCCACTTAAAACCCAATAATTCAAGAGGATAATCACCTTAGAAATCAACTAAATAAATGGAGCATATTGCTTGCCAAATAAAGAAAAAATGGGTTATTTATTGTTTCAGCAAGGATTTTTTATTAAAGCAAATGCAAAGTTTACTTTATTCTAGTAATAAAAATAAGCAAGCAACAAGGAAACATCTGAGATTAAATAATCATCTTCTCCAAGAACTAAATTGCTGTTTTACTGAGTCTTTTCTTTAATTTTTAAAATGAAAGTTTAGTTTTAATTAATCAATTGAGTATTGGACCTCACATTTATTTGAACAGGCTGCTAGAAGTTGGTGTTTTTTTGCTGTTAGCTGTCATCTGGAATAAGTATCCTAAGAATACCAAAGAAAAAGATATAAACGCCTCTGACTTCAATCTGTACAATTTAAACTCAGGTTAGATAACTGCAAATGTGAGGCTTATATTCCCCAACTCTGCACACATACTCAAGTTTGCTAAAAATAAAAATTTTCTCTGATTTACATCTGTTTGGTCTTTTTTTCTGTTGAGCTAAGGGTTGATTCTCCACCCACACATGTAACAGCAGCTAACTCCCAATTAATTTTAAAAGAACTTTAGTAAAAAAAAAATATGCTGGAGAGGGAGTGAAGTTACTGGAAATTAAGCGTCTGGACTTCTCTAAGTATAAGGGTTTTTCCATCATTCTGGAAGGTAATTTGACTTCAGGAAAAAATATACAGCACTTGACTGGTTGATAGATTCTGGTGATTCATTTTGCATGTAGAAACATGCCCACTCTTGCCATTTGAACCAAACACTAGTTTGTTTTGTTTCTTAAACAGTGTGAAATGGCAGGAATTATAAATCTATAATTGTTGCCAAAACTAGATTAAGGTCAACCTAGCACAGATGTAATATGACTTTCCATGGATGTAAGATCTCCGAATGACAGGAGACTTTCCTTTTAAGTGCTCAAATACAAGAAACTGAAAAATCCGGAAATGGGGTTGGGAATAGTTCTGTTATACAACACTACATGAAATCATGGACAGACTAAACAAGCAGACTGGCCCCCCTTAAAGCCTCACGACAGAGGTATTGGTGCAGGGCATGTTGCTGGTGTCCCAGTTGGCTTTCTTAGTCCTTGCTCCAGCAGATGCATCCCGTTTTGCAAGTGCAGAGTGTCCCCATCTCATGGGGACTTTCCTCAGCTGTATAGCAGTGAGAGGGACTTGAAGTAATTCTAAAAGGAAGCAGTAGTTAAACAGAGCAACCCTGAGGGAGAGATGTCATAAGCTGCATCAAAATTCAAAAAATGTTTCAAGGAGATGATCCTGAAGCATTCACACTGAGCTCAGCTTCAGTGCAGGAGGAGAGCATTACCTCAGGCCTCTCTGTCACACCTAAGCAACTGACATGAAGCACATCTTTAGCTTTAAGCGTTTAAAGTTAAGTGTCTGCATTAAACCAGTAATGGTAAAGAGTGAGGCATAGCCCAGGGATCCCTTATCTCACCGGAACCAGAGTCCCAAATGCATGGATGGCTGTTCTGCACTGGCCACAGCCTGGCTCCTTTCTTGGCACCTCACACACACAACATCACATACCTCCATAGGGTAAAGGCGTGCAATCCTAATGCTTAGCCTTCATCTGCCCTGTCTTTGTATCAGAAAGAAATTATAGTTTTATTCCATACATTTATTTTTAAACCATGTCACTTTTAACATACCAGGGCTAAATGGAGAGATCAAAACAATTTGTAGGGATGGTGTTCAGTCAAGACAGCATCCATGGTGCTGCAGCAGAACAAAGGGAAGCATGCAGGGAGACAGTGCAGAGAAAAGCCTCAGAAAACCTGCAGTGCAGCAGGATGAGTAAACTAGCTAACGAAACACTTGATATCTTTGTACAGCAAGCCACAGCAAATGAGGCATGAAAGAGTAATGTGGACATGCACTTAGTGAAAGGAACAGACTGAAAAAGAAAAAAACAGTCATATAGCTTCAAGCTGTGATATTGAAAAAGAAATAATAAATTAAACAGTTCAGGGTTAAAGAAAAAAATTATGTCTATTTGGAAAATGCGAAAAAAACTGAAGTATGACTCGCTGCTTCTTTATTTCATGGAACTTAAAGACAGAAGAGACCTTTGTGTCATCTATTTTGACTTCCTGAATAATACAGGCTTTTATATTTCTCTCCTCTTTTAATACTTAGGTTACCTTTTCAGGCACAGTTAAACCACTGCAATGCTCAGGTGCATGAAAACAGGTACCCCTAATTTGCTGTGTCATTGAACTACACTGTTAGGCTAAAGGACAGAAGGATTATTTCTGTCCTTCAGGGAATAAACAGTTCCACTCCACAGGCAGAGGACAGGGAAGACAATTCAGCTCATAAATGAAACCATGCCAAGAAGATAATAATCCACACCACTGACTGAAAAACAAAACCAAAACCTATCAAAACAGCAGGTTTTCCCAGCTGCAAAATTTGTATTTTTCCCCAAAGCTGACTAGACTTTAAGTACACAAAGACAGCTCATCAGTATATGTACCTCCAGAGCAGGCTTCCCATTTTTATCTTAACCTCTGCTTGCTCTTTCCATTTTCCTTCTCAACAAATGGCCCCCCTCATCAGTTTTGGAGAAGTCAGGAGACAAGCTAAGCAAGAGTCTAAAATAAAAATGGCCAATTGTTGTTAATGAAACAGGGGAGGGAGAAAAAAGAAAGAAAATATTCTTCTCCATTCTTACAGTCATAAAAGCCCTGAAGCATAAGATTTGATTAAAACCATATCTTTATTTAGAGCTGCAAGTGCTGTGGGCATACCTAAGGCAATGCTTAACCCTCTGCCCCCTAAACAACGCTCAGTGATTTCCACAGGGCTGCTTGAGTGCTGCAGCAGAGAAGACTCCAGTGTGAAATATTACTGTGGAGAAAGAGCTGCAAATCCTGTAGTTACAGAGGGAGAAAACAGTGAATAGGCTAAGTAAAGGTTTCAAAGTAAAAGAAGGAAAGAACAGGGGAATGTAAGGCACCTAAATACACAAAATCTATCTGGTTTAATACTTAACGTAAAAGATGACAGGAATTTGCCCAAAGTTGAATTCAAAGCCAGACATGCATGTAAATCTCATTTTAACAATGTCAAACAGAGAATCCAATACTGTCTCAGATTCTCTATTTATTCACCCTCAGCTGACATCTGGATTGAACACCCGTTCCCTGTGTTCAGTATTCCTTTGGCACATACAAAGTTCACTACAGACAAGGTCATTTTCCTCTTACTTAATACTCTCACATATCCTAACACAACAGCAGTCTTTCATGATAAGCCTTTAACACAGTTCTGACAGAGATGGTTATCCTGCTTACTGACTAACAGGGGGAAAAAAAAGAAAGAAAAAGTGAAAAAGAATGTAAAGAACATCAACGTCTACCTGTGGATACAGTCTGATTATAGGACCTTCAGATCTACCAAGTGTACTACCCTGCCTGTTGGACTACCAACTTCTAAGCTGGTACCTCACACCACTGTGTATCATTAGACTATTCTCATTATTTACTACAACTTGTTATGTCTTCCTCAGACTTGCTATTAATTATTTAAATAACAGTTACAGTTCTTGTGAGATATATATAACAAGTTTATCTATTCTGAGGTAGATGTATCTCACAATGGATTTCTTTCCTGACATGTTTTGTTGGTTTTTGTTTATTTTTTTTAAAGTGTCATGTCATTGACTTCAAGTATGTCAGGGTTTTCATTTGTCTTTTAAATGTCTTATTATTAAAGCAACCAGTTTTCTAGATTTTAAGGAGTCATCACTTCTCACTTTCTTGGAAGGAAGGCTGTAAAATATCCCATCTTTTTTTAGTACTGCCTACAAGAAGGTGATGATTTCACTAGACCAACAATCATTTCAACTTTGAGGAAAATGGCAATTCTTAAAGCTCTAGATACATTCATAAAATTTTGTGCCATATTCTACTCACATAAACAAACCGAAAACACATGAGAAAAAAAGGTGATTTGTACAAAAGCAAACATCATGTGTTTAGGCCAGAGACACCTTTTTTGTCCATTAAAATAAAGTCTCATACTTATGATCTTGTGCAAAATGATGGATCTTGCATGAAGGAAAGATATTATATTAGTATAAAGTTTGCTCCAGGTCACATTGAACCTACAGCAAATACAATCCAGGCTGGAATTATCATTTGAAATTATTGTGCCTATATGCTTGTAGCTGCCATATGCAGGCAAAGGCCACTTTCATATTTATTTACACTTTGTATCATCTTACCTCACCATTATCTGCATTGTTCTGCCCTGGCACAGGTTCACTGCCTTTACCTGAAGCACTCCAGGTGTATACAGGGGTGAGCATAGGAGAATCAGCTTCACAAGGCTGCTGAGAAAAGAATGTAACAACAGCACTTGCTGCCACATAAAGAAACTTTATGTGGAAAAAGAACTTACCTGAAATACTACAATAGATACAAGGAAAGAGAAAAGAGAAGAGAAAAGAGAAGAGAAGAGAAAAGATCCATTGCAGTGACTTGAGAACTAGCACAATGACAAGGGTTGAGCAGTGGTATCCTAGCAAAAACAAGCAAGGGGCATAAACTGCTTAACCTAATCCCATGACATAAAAAGGAAACAATGGCCAACCGACAGAGAACAAAAAAAGGGGAAAGAGAAAACGAGGGTTTCTTTCTTTTCCTGCATGTCTGTGGTTTATCAGATGCAACACACCTTGAAGAGCAGTTTAATTGGATGAAGAGCTCTCTGTTATTGTCCAACCACATAATCACATTAAAGATTGACTTATTCTCTTCAACCAGAACAAGTAGGTAGCAAAGGGTCAGGGAATTATGTAAATTGAAGCATGCATTTCTCCATGAACCCTGAAAGACTGACTTAAACTATACTAAATGCTTTTCATCTTCTTAAAACACGTTTTCCAAAAGTAAAACTCCAAAAGAGATGTAATCAAACATGTGTTGACTGTCCTCTCTTAAACAAATCAGCAAGTGATGTATGTCACCACAAAGCATGTTAGCTATTTTCAGCCGCTTTTCATGTGTGTTATGAAGTGATCTGTGGCTTATTTTAACTATATGTAACAGCAGCTGTGGGGTAAAGAATTTGAGATGTCAACGCCCAACAGAAAATGGTTTCCTGTGGCTTTTGTGTACGTCATGCAATGGCTACTCTGTAATTCTTCCCAATAAACATCTAATTCCCTCCAGTGTGCAGGCACAGAAAGGGGATGAAGCCATGGTGAGAAGGGGAGATATACACTTACCTGCAAAGTGGCAGTGAAGAGGAAGGAGGCAGGAGGACAACTGAGAAGCAAGATGTACAGAAGAATGCCTAGTTCTTTCCACAAAATCTACCTAGACACCAAATTATGATATCTTCACATCGGTAATTTATTTTCTGTGCTTTTTTTTGGCTGAACCCACACTTTAGTCAAGAGTTATTTAATATGAGTGTGACATTAACACCTCATTTCATCTTTACTTATGTGGCCACCAATTGCATTATTCACAATGCAGATCAGATCAATGATCCTGGCCAGGCATGCCTTTGTCACCTTTTTAACTTATTCCATGCAACTCAGAAGATCACAAACCCAAATCAGAGTAGTGTGAGAACCTTTTTGTTGTTTCAGTGTGCAGTAACCGAAACTCGATATGCAGTAGTGAAAAGTGGAACATAATTGCAGTTGAAAATTGTGATCCTTTCCCTGTATTACTAAATCACCAGACTTCCTTACTAAATTTGAAAGTTTTATTAGAGATGAAGTTGTCTTTCTGCTATTGTTTTGGTGTTCGCTGCCAGAATTATATATGAAGACCTTAATCAGCTCAGTGAGATAGAGCTTTTTCATTTTATTTTAAACTTCCTGCAATTCACCATTAAGACAGATATATTCACTGTTTAATAGGAAATTATCAAAAGGTCTGGGAATTCTCTCTATTCAGCAAAGGGCTGAATCTTCATGCACACTGGAGATACCAAGAAGCACTTCCACAGGAGTAGGGAAAGGACTGAAGTTAAGATGACTCACATTAAAGAGCTCTCACTGTTTCTCTCTACTCCCTTCCCTTCTCTCCTCCCCTCTCTCCAGTTTGGCAGACAAGAAGGTAGGCAAGTTGGAAGCTTTCAGTTCTGCCTGATAGTCTAACAAAATACCTAGTACAGATGCAGGGAGCCAGCATAAAAGTGTGGTGTCTGATTAGATGAGATACCAGGAGCCAAGTAAAAAGATTGCGGTGCCTGCTGAGTTGAAATGGAAGTCAGGTTGAAAGGAGGTGTTCCTCACTCAGGCAGGCAGCACAGGCACTGGGGAAGAGCAGGAAGTGAAAGATGAAAAAATGTAGGGAATGCTAATGTTTTAAAAGAAAACCTGAAGCAGATAGCAATTAGGAAAAAAAAAAAAAAAACAAACCAAAAAAAAACCCCATCAATCACATACTCCAATCTTATCACTAGGGGTATCAGTATCACTTCAGGATGTGTGGAAGTAGCAAGCTCCACTGAAGGCCAAAGAGGAATTTCAGATACACACTGCCAGCAACAAGGCTGTACACATGGTTTAAAATATATACATCTATGCCTGAACCCCTCCCTGAACAAAGCTATTGCATTACCAAGCTCAGCTTTCCTGTCATCTGTAGAATAGACCAGAACAAAACAGAAAGAATAGTTGAGTTGGAAGGGACCTACAACAAACATATAGTCTGATTACAAGGTACATCAGCTTTTGCATGAGTTATATAATATGACAAAGGTATTAATAAGTCTAGAATTTTACCCAGCTTGCTGTAGTGTCTTCCTTCCTCCCTGACACACAAAAATAGCTGGGGATACTAAAACCAGAAAATGGGTGAGCAAGAAAGGTAGGACTGAAAATGTCACTGGGTTAGCAGAGAGAGTGAATTCTTTAAATAGAAAAAGGTATACACAGTCAAGGAGAAGTTCTTAATCAAAAAAGAACTAAGCAGACTACCCCCCCCCCCCCCCCCCCACCCCGAAGTGATTTGTCTTTGTTCCTCAATGCTATTACTCGCACTGGCTGTTCCATTTAATTACGATTAGCACTTGTGGGAGCCAGAAGTGGGTGGTGGGCAGGAAGACACAGGAGTGCCTGTAATGCAGCAAGTGACTGATCATTTCAGGATCCTCCATGACCTCCTCTGTCCCTCTTAAGTGGGAGGGTGAAAGCAAGCAATAAAAGCACAAGCCATTTTTTCTCTTTTTCAGTATTATGCATTCCACATTTCTAACTTCATTTAACTCCCACTAGACTCTTGAAAAAATCACAATCCTAAACACCAGGCTTTAAGAAATTTTAATTTAATTTTCTATAAAAATAAATATTTGAAAAATAATTCAAAAATGTTTGCAATCATGCAGATGAATCTTGATCAAATCACTGTTCAATTCCTAGTCCCTGTGTAATTACTTGCGTAAAACACCTCTTGTGAATAGCAAGTAAATCATTAGTGATTAGATTTTTTTGGATTGTTTTGAAGAGACCCAGCTGCTGTCTTTATGTCAAAGAACATCCATAAGGCACCAGTGATTAAACAGCATGGTATTTTTGCATGTCAGACATCACATGCTTGGATATTAATCACGCTTAGTGCTTTTCAGATGTGAATTGTGAAGCATCTCAGTGAAAAACAGTTATAGTCCCTCTTCCCAGACTGGGAAGCTGAGGCACAGGCCAAGTGACTTGCTCATCTCATACACCAGATCTGAGGTCACAGCCCAGATTGCAGCAGGGGAAAATTTCCCTTTGTTTCTTGACTTTTCAACCACCTTTCATTTTCCAATTCAAGTGCCAAGACAAAGAAAAAATCTGGATCATTTGATGATAAAGAAGACAAAAAACTCAAATGACAATGCAAAAAAAACCTCAACACCCTAAGAACAGGGCAAGCATATTGGCAAGATTAGAACCAAATTCAAATTAGAAAAAACTACTAACCTTGTGTAATCTTATTTTTCTTTTCTAAAAGGAAATATAGGAAAGGTTTTTTTTCAGAATAAACAGCTCTTCATTCACCCTAAATCAACAACTGAAAAATAGCTCTCCTGTCCAAAAATTGTCATATTGAAGCATAGTTCTGTCATCATTACTGAGATATATATGTAGAAAGAGAAAGGGAAGCATGAGGATTTCTTTGCTTAATTGTGATAGCAGCAAGAACTGTTTAGTATATCTGCAAGACATGTTTTCTGCATAAAGTATGGTGGCTTTGCAAGTGACTCTCAGAAGTAATTTTTCATTGTTTATATATAAAAATATACATATGAAACATTCATTGAAGCACATACATAATGTTTCATAAACCAAATGGAACAACAGCTGTATATCATTACCAAAGTCAGAAATTAAAACATTCTTTTGTGTCAGCTGTGTAGAGGGCAGAGTTATTTATAAGACACCCTAAATATACAGTTGAGTTTCCTACTGAACTCAAAAAAAGGTACAGAAGCTACTCATAAAGCTGAGTCAGTGACTGTAAAAAGATGAGTTTGTGGAACAGTGCTGAGCTGGACCAGAGAGATCATGGTGACATTTAGTGGTTACAATACCACTGGAACAGCAACCAACTCCTCCAGAGGAAGTGGTAATGTGCTTACTCAAATTTTCTGCCCTCCCTCAGGTTCCTGAATTCACAATCTGAAAGTCTTCAGCAGGCTTAAATCCGGAGACAATAATGCTCCTCCACTTCCTTGCGCAGGAAGCTTTAAATTACAAGGATGGATTATTTTAATTGCTACTCTTTGGCTTCTCTGCTTGAGCTATTGGTAAACATCTATGGCAAAACATATGCATGCTGAAGTAATAGCTGTATCAGACCATGGTTTTGCAGTCACTGCATTATAAACTTTGCACCCAGCATAATCAATGAAGAATATAAGTGGAAGTCTTCATAAAGAACTTGTAGGCAGCAGTAGCTTTAAGTCCTAACATTAGTAAACTGTCTACTAAATTAACCAGCACATGTCATCAGCAAGCAAGTCTTGAAGATATGGGACAAGCTCTGAATTGCTGCAAGTGGAAGTCAGGGACCCCATAATGCTAAAAACCTGTTTCAATTATTTCTATTTCTGCATCCTTCTGACAGTCAAATCCTAATGTGAGTGCTCCTATAAATTAATAAATAGAGAAAAGTTCAAGCTCAAATTCTGGATCCAAGTGTGTTTGGATTATGATTTTTTTCAAGCTCCTTAAATGAGAATTTGGGTCAACACTGATGTTATCAAGAAATATTTAACAGAATTTAAAGGCACCATTCCTTACTATGGGGATAACAAGTCATATCCTCCAGTGCAGAAGGAGAGGTGCATAACAGGGAATAAAATGTCCTGCAATCATCTCTGAGTCTTTCAGGGCCCTTTGCTCATGGCAACCCTTTTCCAGGCTACTGACTGTCCCACGCAGCACAGAAGGGAACAGGGCATTTACTCCATCCCCATCTTCACCAGCAACTAGCATGGCTGCCTGCAGGCACTCTTCCAGTATTGAGATACTTGTGCTACCACATCTGATGCCATACAGCATGCGTTCCCTTTTTAATCTTAAACTACCACAGCCTCCATGGGCAATCCTGAGAAGACACAAAGGACAAGAGAGGAAAGAGGAGGTGAGAGCTCCTGTAGCCCAAGAGGAAGTCAGAATCAGTAAAAGCTTTCCCATTAGTTTCAGCAGATGATGCAGCTAATTCTTATTTGCCTCCCTTCTCTGAGAGATTGCACCTCACTTCCTCAAGCTCTCAGCATCCAACTCCCTTTCAGACCTGGGCTCCCTAGGCCTTCTTTCACTGGGGGGTAAGGAGTCAGCCCTACCTTGAAGTTCATGTTCCCAAGCCATAGCTTGTAATAGTAAACAGCACCAAGCTCCTCCATAAAATATTTTAGTCCCTTAGGGATGGAAAGAAGGGAAGGTTTCACTGTTTCTCTTTTACAGAGGGAAAAAATTAGGTTCTAAAAGAGTCATCCAGTGAAGAGGAACAGAGATTCTTGGGGTCTTACTGACCACAGCTGAGGTGACTTAGGGTCCTATTTCACTTTCAGTTTGCCTTTACAGCAAGGCATGCATGCAGCATATAGCTACACATCTGAGTGAACACTTATTTGTTCCACCTCATGATTTTATGTCAGTTAAATTTCCAACAGTGTGATGCTGCATACAGGGATGCTGATCAAGGGCTATATAAATTGCAATGCTCTTCCACCCATCTTAACATGCAAACTGCTGTGTGAAGACAAGAGGATTGCAGTGCACACGTGCACAAGTCCCAGTAGAAAACGGAGTGCAAAGACAGCAGATGGTGACAAGGCAGTAGCAGCAAAGAGGTAAAACTTTCAAATTTAAAGCTAAGCCTAAAGGCATCTCTATCATGCTTTTATTATCAGTGGTGCTGAATTCCCCAAAGTTCTAAGATATAGCTATAAGGAGGGCAAAGAAGGAAATACTGGCTCTTTGTTAAGTGGTGGGGTTCAGAGTTTGCTCTAGCTGGGCAGCAGCTGTCCCCTCTGAGCCAGCCAGGGTGAGTGTGCCAGTGCCGTGGTGTGCTGGGACCACAGGCTCATGGGAGGAAGGATTTCATTGTGCTTCCCCCTCCTCAGCCACTCTTCAGACCAGAAGCTGGACAGACCCAGAGCTTTATAAGGGAGGGGAACATACTCAGGATAGGTGTAAAACACAGCTGATACCCCCATTGACCAGAACAGTGGGCAAACAGCTACTTGGTTAGTGGTTTATGCAGCTATGAAACACCACATGATAAAATCAGGGTGTTCCAGATAGTACTGTGCTAAATAAAATACAAACCCAGATAAAAGAAACATGGCAATGTGTATAGTTTCAGTTATCTTCATCCATTTTCCAGGTAACCACTTAATCACACAACTAAATAGTTGAAATTTATGGATTTGTTGTAAGGGGAGGCTGTCACAGACAAATTGTCTTCAGCCTCATTACCAAATATTCTGGAAAAGACAGGAAGCAAGTCCTAATCTAATTGTGCTGTTGCCTGATGCCAATAATTATGTACCCAATATGAGAGCTAAATTACTGGGATTTATCTGTCTTATCAGAAAAATATTAGATTAGCTTGTGCAACATTGCTTTTAATTTTTATAGTCTTGTTCAATCTCTTTGGTAATTTTGCAAAGGATTAAAACAATTTGCTTGGCTAAACTAGTTCTGGTTTCATTACTATCCCAAATTAGCAGATTTCCCTCTTGTTCTGGTCTAGTAACTGCTTCCAGGGTAAGAGAACTTGCTCATGGGAACTCCTGGGTGAAGAGCCAATATGACCAACCCTCAGATCCCTTCCCCAAGCACTACATGTGTAAGGTTTAACAGCTTTTTCTATTCCTTTCTTCTTCACAAGGCCTGACAGTGAGTTTGGGTTTGAACAGCTCATAACCCCGGTTGCACCCACATTGCCTGTAAGGACTGAGTTTGAACTTACACAAGAAGTTTTCCCAGTCTATGCCTGAAGAATCAGTTACCTCACCCCAACGCTCAGCCAGGGCGGAAGGCAGCACACAGGCTGTGGAGACACAGAGGAGATAACATGACAGCACAGGCATTCCCACTGGCAGGGTAATATGCTTCCTTCCAGCTATTAACACAGGATTCAAGCCATGAGTCAGCCCCTTTCCCCCCTAATCTCCTCCCCTTAAAAGGTAGCTTAAAAGGTGTAAATATATACTTATGCACACACACACACACATATAGACACAGAAATTTTTGAACAATAGAATTATCTTCTTAAACTACTACCTTTTAGAACTATTAAGCTTTTCCTTATGTTTTCCTGACTAAAAGGGGTCTATTCCACTTTGGAAAAAAAAACAAATGAGCATTTTTACATAAATGCCTGAATCCAGAATTTGAGCAAAATTAATATGCTACAATTTAAAAAAAAAACAAAAAACAAACTACATATAGGTTTATGTGCTATATTGGACTGTGTTCAGCCTGGTATGAATGCAAACCATCAGTGTCATACCTTCCAAAATAGGGAAGACACAGGGGCCCATCCTGTAAAGACAATAAAGGAATTTTTGCACCACAAGCTGGAGTTAAAACAAATTCCGGTGAAGAAATCCTGGCCATTAGAAGTCAGTGAGGAATCTGCCATCACCTGTCCAGACAGAACGTCACTTTTGCAGTTAAATGTAGTCAGCTTCATGTATTTTATTATCATTTATCATTTAAAAACTTTTACACTGGTAGTTCATTCATCTAAGATGAGAATTAAAGGTTTTCAGTTAAGGGAAGTAAAAATATTAGCACTATTTTAAATCAGTATAGAAAAACAATGAAAAGTTATTAAAAAGCATATTAAAGAAAATAGTTTAAAATTAAGATCGTAGATGTTTTGCATGTTTTTAAGTTGCCTTATTAGGAGCCAGAAAAAAATGACACTATCCTTCCTGCTTATCTATATCTATTCATTTTCATAGCACAAATCCCTTTGTAACACATTTTTCCCTCTAGTGGCCCAACTGCTTTAGAGTCTTTAGTAGTCATTATTTTCTAAAAACACTGCAGCAATTTTAATCCTCCAGACATGTAAAACTTCACATAAAAGAGTAGAATGTCCTACAGAACACAAACAAGTCACTTTTATATAAAAGCAGCCCTGACTAGATTAAATCTCTGGCACAAGAAGCTGAGTATATAACTATTCAAGTAAACATCCATTTAGGTTATATATTAAGCCTTTTTATCACTTGCTGTATTATAAGAAACAACAAACTATTACAGCATGATTGCTACAGTCCTGTTCTCTGGGAAGTAGTTTAAGGCCTCTTTCCTCCCCACTGCAATTTTAAACCAAATGATACACTCATTTCCTCAATGGCAAGGTTCTTGTAGGAAACTCAGTAGCAATTTTAAATCTTATGCATATGATTCAAAGTAAATTTACAAGTAGAGCACATGCATAGAATATTTAAAAGTATTTATCTTGATAACCACCAGGAACTTCTCTTTGACTTTTTACTTAAAGTGCAATTAAGAGCCTGCATAATCTCTACAATTTTTTTACTGGAATTCTCTATTTTATACAGTCTTAAAGTTTCAAGGACAGAATTCTGGAGGAAAAATATTTTTTACTTTCACATATCACAATCTGGACACTCACACTGACTGGTGGTGTCATCCCAACTTTGGAAAGTTTGTATTTTTGTCTATCATACAGACCTACTGATCTTTCTGGAACCACTCAGTCTCTGAAGAAATGCACAGAACTGTTTGTCTGAAATTCCAGACTTAGAAAAACCCACATCTGATGTGTTGCTCCAGTACTTTTAGTAATGAAGTTAAGGATGACAATGTGCATAAGCATTCACAGCACCAAACTCTGTAAGATCAAAAGTGGAAAAGCTTGACTTTGCTGGACATAATACACACTTGTGCTATCTTGTGGGAACAAAAAGGATGCAAAAAAGAGTGTACAACAAATGGCATCTTTTGTCAGTGTTCAAGCTTGCCACAATCCACACTGAGAACTGGGGCAATTTTTGTAGAGCAGCACTGTTAATTGTTGCCAAGATCTTTCTGAATTAACCGGTGCCTTCACTCACTAGATTTACTTCAGTTTAAAGTTATAGATGAGCCCCAAGTTTCTGCCTTTGCATTGTCCTGGCCTTCCAAGGAGAATGATTCCCAGGGCTCAAAGAATGCACTGGATGGAAGATGGAAGTGTTGTCACACGAAATGCTAGGATGGCTCAGCCCTTTCTCTGTGACGTTAACTAATAAAATGTACAAACACCTGCTTTCCAAAGAGCCCAACAGGCATGAAGTGAGTTCATGCCATACAACTTGCATTCCCAGAGCTTGCCCATCACTTACTGTGAACCAAAAGCCAAACCTCTTACCTTTTTTTACCAGGTGGAGAAAATTAATTGTTTCTTTCACAGGCCATTCTCCTTAAGGGCATATAATACACTTCCATTACAACACTATTGGCTTGTCTGTGTGACAATAAACTTTTGGATCTGAAGGACAAACTCTGAAGAAACAAAAACTTGTTCTCCCTGAAGGAACTAAATGGCCCTGAGAGTCTCTAACCTTCGGCTGTAATGGCTGTTTCCAGGCCACATGTCATGTTATCAGCTAGTGAGGGTGATGTAGGACTGACTCCTGGCACAAATCAGGGATTGTGAGTAGCTGAAGGAAGAGACCACGTTCTGATGGTGTCTCTTCACCTGGATCAGTGTCAGTTACTTCAGACACTTGATCTGGAGGTACAGTTTTCCTCTGGAGTCAACAGAGAGAAACAGGGAGCTTCCCAAGGCAAATCAAACCTTCCCAGCTCCTAAGCCTCTTCATCCCTTCTAAAAGGGTATGATATTCAGCTGTATCAAGGCATTACTGGGTAAAACAACCTCTACAAGTGCTATTGGGTGTGGTGCACATTTGAATGCGCTAAGAGGCATCCATCTCAAAATGCTTCTGAATTCACTTCCTTTTTGACACACTGTAAATCAAAATCTTTTCAGGGAGTGCTCCTTAGATGGCATATTTATGTGGCTGGTTTTTAATTCTTAATTGTAGCATTTTGCCCACATCCTTCTTGAGTCATATCTTCTTTGTTACAGACTATCTTTGTTTTTTTGCAAGATGACAAAAGACAGACTGCAAGTCAGTGATGAGACAGCATTGCTTATTTTGCTCTCATTGTGGCTTATTCCATAATGTGAAGGTGGAGCAGGTGATGCACCTATTTTAAGCAGAAGAGAGTTCCCTGCTGGCTCCTGCCCTGCTGCATTACAGATTCCCCATAAGGAAACAGCTCGGAGGAACAGAAGAGACGCTGCAGAATTAATCACACTGCTCCTTCCTGATGAGAACACCAAGCTCTTAGCTGATTTCAGGTAGAAAGCCCTGGGATTTGCTGCAGAAGAGGCTGGGGGTGAAGAAATAGCTCAGGGATAGAGAGCCTCAAGTTAAAGAAAATTATACTCTTTCAAAGCCTTGTCAGGGGCGAGGGAGAAGCCCCTGCAGCAAAGACTGAGACAGCTACTGGTATCTCAGGCAACATTTTAATAAGCTGAAATCTCAGTAAACTGAACTCTGCAAAAAATAAATTGAGGTTCATTTCAGTACTGAAAGAACCTGAAGGAAAATTTAGCAGGGAATCTCCATGGGAACATTCTTTCCAAAACTATATGCTTACCCCAGAGCAGTATGACCCTCCACATACTCCTGCCACAGAGACTTCTCTCAGGAAGCCTCTTTCCTGGTAATCAGAAAGATGCTAACTCAGATCACACAGGAGGAAGATGCATTGGGCATGGCAAGTAATATAGTAGAAGAATGGCAGATTTGAGCCTTTTGGTGAGGGAAGGCAATGGGTGTCTTTCCATGAGAAGATTTTGAGCCACACATTCACACCCTGTGACTGTAGACAGGCTGAAGTGGTTGCATCACATTACAGATCAGGGAGACCAGCTGGGCCACCACAGAGGATCAGAGACCAGCAGAGAGGTCTTGGCCACTAAAGGCTTGCTGGATGAGAAGGAAACATGAGAAGAGAGAAAACTGTGAGAGCAGAAAAGAGTTGACAGGTCTGGCTGGTGGGAACCAGGGGACAGCATCTTTAAAGGCTTTGCAGAGCTATGGTGCAATGATGGTGTTAGAGGCAATGTCCCAATTGCCCAAAAAACTGAACTCATTCAGATTTCCCAGCTCTTAGTGATTCCTGAATGCATACCTGCATGCTGGTCTTCTGCAGGGCTCTTCCAACAGCTGAAATACTCCAGAGGATTAGGTCACTCTGAGTGCTGGCGCTCACATGAGCCCATCACGCCAGATTTCTATCTGTCCCAGATGAGATGTTGTGTTGAAAACCTTTCTAAATCCCAACCTCTCAAACTGCCTCCTGCTCCCTATAACTGCATGTATTCAGGTTTGTAAGTTAGCAGGTGTACCTAAAAAGAAAAGTCAAAACAGACTTTCTATGGATTCTTGAAACTAGGTTTTGGGAGCTGTTTTATCTCTCTGCCCTTATCACCTGACAGTGCCTCCTCCTTAATTCTATTCATTATTCCTTCAAAGAGGGCTCTTGCCCATGATATCCCTTTATGAAAGCAAATTCACCTTTCACATGAGGATGTAAACACATGGTTGTATCCCTAGAAAAAGCACAGAGAGATGAGAAGCAGGGTATTTTAGGAAACCCAAAAGGTGATGAACATTTCATGACTTAAATTAGATATGTTATTTGTATGTATCCCAGCAGGAAAAGACAGCGCAGTCGCAAAGGGACTGACCCCTTCCTTGCTCTCATTGTGACACCATGACAAAAAAAAAATCAGAATCATATGGGTCCACTGAGAACACAAGGACATGACCTGCAGTCCTGCAGTTTCCAAACAGCCATGACTCAACTTCCTGTACTTGAAGGAGAGTCAGAACAAAACTATCTTGGAGTCATGTTTCTGAACTTAGAGAGAAATGATTATATGTTCACTGAAAGTCTCTGAGGTGAATGCAGTACATATGGCGCCAGGTCTGATGTGATCATGTGTATTCTCAAGAATTTGAGAGCCCCAAGTGTCGGTGAAGAGGCAGCAAATGCTCTGAGCTCATGATGCCAGGGAGCTCTGAACATACAGTGATGTGTGCACTCACTTTGTCCTCTTACAATACAAAGCCACTCTGCTTGGATAAAGTGTCTTAATGGCACACAAAGAAAAAAAAGAGATTTTTTGACCTGACATAACATTAAAAGAAATGTTTAGCAAATCTGATGCAAAACTTATTTGGGAAATTTGCCATAGAACATATTCAGCCCAACCTCTCTTTACTCTCCCTTCCAAGCAAATGTCTCTTTTCTTATGGCCCCCTTTTTTAGTTTGCTTTATATTTGTAATTTAAAATAGGAAACAATTGCTTGACAAAGGATGTCTTGATGCACTGTGAAGAATACTACTACAAATTCTAGTCAGGAAACTGTCAATAACTCTCTTATTGAAAAGAGGGCAATGGGAAAGAAAATATTTACCCCACACATTCTTGCCTCTTACCCAGAAGAGAAAAATGTCATGGCTAGAAACTTCCTGCAGTCCAGGAAGAAAATCATGTTATGTACTGCATGGAAAAACAAAACTGAGCTTTCTAATCTCATATTCTGAGCCAGGTCAATTCTTCAGGCTGAATGGGGTGATCTTGGAGTAGTCACAGGCAATGAGCAACATCCTTTGATGAAAAAAAAAAATAAAAAAAACAGAGAAGAAAAAAATAATTAGAGAAGAGTAAGCATTCTGCAGATATGGAGAAACATTTGACCCATCATCCAGTTAAGTCAATTGATCGACTATACACCATGAATGAACACTAGATCATTCATGGGCTGACCCAAAACCTCTCAGAGACTGCCCTCCTATTAACTTCACCTGGCTTTCAGGTGCAATGCTGTGCATTGAGATGCACTATGCAGCTAAGTAAGCACATATTTAACCTTCTCCATGATAATAGTTCCACTGTACTCCCAGGATTACCCCATTGCCTACACACTTGTTTATGTGCTTTGCTTCAGTCATTGATGAGAATTTCAATAGTATTGCTCCAAACATTAATTTGGCTTAATTTTTAATGAAATACTGCAGATATTTGAAGATGTTTGAACAAAATTTAGCACTAGTTTCACTGCAACAGTAGACATAGAATAGCAAGCAATAATTATGTCTTTTAAAATTGTTTTGTTG
The DNA here is from genome assembly GCF_017590135.1 of Pyrgilauda ruficollis. Taxonomy (NCBI): domain Eukaryota; kingdom Metazoa; phylum Chordata; class Aves; order Passeriformes; family Passeridae; genus Pyrgilauda; species Pyrgilauda ruficollis. Next base: position 291,229 of record NW_024525712.1, read on the forward strand.
AAGAAGGCTAGGAAAAGGTCTCTACCCAAAGCATTACAGTCCATCACTGCAATCAAGTCTGACATAATGGGAATTTCAAAGCAGGACTTAAAAGTGGCAAACAGAGATCTAGTGCTTGCCAACTCCCTCCTGTAAATCTTACCTGAAAGTGTTTCATTTAATGTAGGGGAAAATTTGCAGTGGAACTGTCTTTTCCTTCTATTTTTCCTCTTCTTTTTAATAATTCCCAAGGAAATACTTCTTTAGGATGACTGTTATTTTTTCATGAATAGGATTGTAAATATGTAATGGAACATAAATATTTTGTATTTAGAGTAATAAAAAATTTAGTTCTATAAAAGATTTATCCCCACTAAAAATAATTTGGCCTCAAATAGGAGTCAGTGGCAGTAACATATGAGGCAAATGTTCCTTCTGTAAGAAAAACAGGGAAGCTAAGAAAATACTCCCAAACCTGTTCGGCAGGGATTTGCACAAATGTAAAAATGAGTTTGTGTTAGATGCACTTGCACCTTAGACAACAGGGAAGAGTCCTTAAAATCCTAAGACCCTCCACTTAAGGGCAGGTACACTCAGATAATAAGATAGTGTCCTACAGAAGTATTCATTAGGGAAAATTACACCTCCCACACAAAGATAATTATTTTATGGAAACAGAGCTACAGAAAAAATACATGTACCCTCAGTCTGGTCCTGTCTTCCTTTTATACTAGTTAAAGCCCATGTCTTCCAGAGGATCTGTAAAGACCCGCTTCTACCCCAAACCATTCTCTGGTTTTATCATTCCTGCACACAAAAGATTTTTTAGAAACTAAAATAATTCCATGTATGCAGTTCATCAGCCCATCCCAGACAGAGTTCTTCCCAAGGCAATGTTTCCTGCTCTCAACTGCCTTCACTTCTGTTGTACTCCTGCCATCTCCTGTAACTACCTATGAGCAACCACCGTTAACTAACACAGCTCAGATTTTCAGCTCAAGTTCTTGAAGCAAATTCTGTGTGATATCTCCTAAGTATAAAAAAAAAAAATTCAGGAGAACACCTGGCAAACTAAAGTAATAATAAATGTCTGGAAATTACAACCAACATGCAGACTTTCCATTAACAGAGAAACAGACTAGCTTTGGCAGGTCCATCTTTCATAGCGAATTATTCACCCCTCTCTTAACCTCTCTACTTTAATTATTTTTGATTTCATTGTTGGGCAGAAGTGTGAAACCACAATAGTAAAATGAAAGTCGCCTGAGGAATTTCTCTATATGAATCAAACTGAAGGAAAATACCTTAAGAAGTACTGACCTGGATGTTTCCAGTATTTTGTCTTTTCTAAACTGAAGATGGGCACTTCACCCACACATGCATGGCTGGTGTATGTGCACTGGCAGCAATTACACTGCAAAAAGCCTGGACAGGTAAGACAGGAACGAGGAAAGGTATCAGGGCTCCAGCCACTCCTGGAACACAGCCCATTTCTGCAGTCCTTGCTGGGCAGTCCTCCACTAACCATGAACAACTGATGTACATTACAGAGCTGCTTCATATCCTTAAGGAATGATGAACTCCAGAGGAGATGTGTAGCTACAGCACCTCACTGTCTGGAAGCAGCTGGGATTAACTTCAAGCACCTTGTGCTAACTTCAAGACTTCCTCTGAGGACTGACTGGCTAATTTACCAGTTAAGTATATTCTGCTGCAAACAAACTGGCAGCTTGTGACCCAGCTGAGTGAATTGCTTGGATCAAGCTCCTCAAAAGCAAATGGGCTGGAAGTGCTTGAAAGGCATCCAGTACCCATTGGTAAAATGAGGGTCATAATCCAAGTAGATATTGCCCCCCACAGCAGACCATGAGAATCAGAACAATTCTGCTCCCTTAAAGCTCTGTAACACTCCTGTGCCCACGAGAATTTGTTTGACAAGGGCTGAAGTTCCCTGTCTCAGAAGCAACTCATTGAAATGCCAAGTCCTGTTTAAAAGAGAACGCTCCAACCAAACACAACCTGTCTTCAGGTTTTGCTCAGCACTGCTATGATCTCTTGGAAGGAAACACATCATATTTGGAAAGAGCAGGATAGACTTTCAGCTTTAGAGTAACCAAAAGGCACTTTTTCAAAAAACCAAAAAAAAACAAAATATGTTAATTATAGTATATTTTTTATGATAGCTAAAAATTGAGGAAGCATTAGAGTGGAACTTATGGAAACTGCTAGACATTAATCAAATCCTTACATGATCTAATTCCTATACTCCCACATTGGATTGTCACATGTTCAGGCTGCAGGACAGTGTGACATGAGAGGTTTCTGATAAGGATGAAAAATAATTCCCACAGATTTCTTCTTCATTATATTTGCAAATGGAAATGTTATTTTCCTCTGGAAGATCATAAGAATATTTATAATAGGTGCCTTTTTAGCACTAGAGCTGATATACTTCAGAAAGGAAAATGTAGTTTTCCATTGAAGATTCCATCCATCCTGCCCAAAATCCCAAAAAGTACAATCCAAAGTAATGAAAATGTCTATAGCACTGAAATTAATAAAAAAATCTGAATAAATTATAGATTCTTAAAGCGCCTGACTTTGTTGTAAAAATTTTGCCGAAAGTAGGGCTTAAATGCTGCTTTTTAATGAGGCATCTAAAAAAAAGAAGATAAAATAATAATTTCATGTTGATATCCTACATATTTGAAGCCTAAAGCAGAATACTAATATTCCAGTCACAAGCTAAATCAGTTCCGAATAACAACCGCTTAATATTCACAGATTTTACTCGGACATATCTACTTACATAAATCCAAGAATTTTTTTATATCTACAACTCATCAGTGCCATATGCAAACTTATCAGACTGAGGACAACATCTGTCTAGCACATGCTTTTGGGTCTGTAAAGAATCAACTTGCAGTCACAAGCTGCAAAACTATTCTAGCTATGCTTCTGCATTCTGAGTCAAGGCTGTGACAGAAAGTTTAAGAAATGTTGTCTGGTTTTACTGGTTTTGTGAGCAACTTGTGGCTCTCTGAGGGTGTGATGTTCTCACTGTGATGTCATTTTACTGAGTTGCTATTCTGAGATAATTCCTGTATCCCAGATGCTCTGGCCCACAACTTCACAACAGAATTAATAGATTTCATTTAATGCGTGGTATTCCTGAGAGTGGGCAGCCCAGAAAGCAATGAATTTCACTGACATCCCTTGCATAAGCACTAGGTAAAATACATGAAATATGAATATGTTTCTGAAAGCAGCATGTAGAGAGAAAGGCACCTGATTGCTCAGTGAGTATTTAAGCATTGGCTGTACTTTGCTAGAACTGCATTTGTCCAAAATTATGCTTTTCCTGCTAATGGAATTTCATACTTTTGTCATTGACTGTCAGCTCCAACATTTTCTATTTCCTCCAAGTTCACATGTCCCTAAAGAGGTACAAGACTAAGAAGGGGGAAAGGAAGTGGACTAAAGGTAGATTCAGCATTTCTAAATTTGTTTTCTCTTAGATCAAACTGACTAAATTTCCAATTGGAGCCTGAAAGAATGAGAGGAAGAAGGAGATCCCTCTCCAACTGAGTTTAGAATAAATGAGGGTTCAAGCCAGTGGGTCACTCATCACCAGCAGTTTAAACTGGCATTAATCAGGTGTTAGTACCACAAAGGCTCAGACCATTGGCAAAGAAAACATACCGGTTTGATTTCCATAAAACAGGCAAGTTGCATATGCAAATGCAAGTTGTATGCAAAAACATACAAAATTCTCTTCAGATACAGGAAGGACATGGAAAAGGACATTCAGGAAACAGCCCCTTTGAAAAGGACATTCAGGAAACAGCCCCTTTGAAAATGTGCATTCCCCCCCCCCCCCCCCCCCCAAATAATGTAAGCTGTCTTCTTTTCTAGAAGAATACTGCTCTTTTCCACACCTAGAATCACATCTGTGAAAGTCCATATTAAGGTGTGGCTTCAGTTGCTCCTCAAAGGAAGGAGGAGGCTGTAGCCTAGATCTAGCATTCACTGATTGGTCATGGATGGAATGCAGTTATTCCAAAGAGATATGTGACAGAAACCGTTATCTGTCTATGCTTTGTTAGGAGGAACAGTTTACTTTTGAGACACAGACAAAGCTTTCCAGCTTTCTGTTACCTATTAAGGTTCAAGGTTATGTTGGTACTGAAAGCAGACACTAGGTTCCTCACAGAGCTTTATTAGTGTATTTCTGCAGTGCATTACAATACCCTTTCTGTGCTTCTAGCAGTCTTTTTATGAAATGGGACTGTTCTGCAACTTGGACAAACAACTACAGATTTGTTTCATTCGCAATTTAATCTAGACATGACCATATCAAGTCAGTGCAAAAGATTTCTATTTTGATTATTTTTTTCTTTTTGTTTGAATTGCTCATCATACATGGAAAATCCAAAGAAAGAAACAGAAATAGTCAGAGATCACCCATAAATATCTTTCCAATGTATCCCAACCACAAAAAAAAAAAAAAAAAAAAAAAAAAAAAAAAAAAAAAAAAAAAGAAAAGAAAACCATAGGAAATTGTTACCTGGGCCAAGAAGAAGATAACTATGCAAATGCCCTAAAGCACCCCTAAATTTCAGTGAGCACGTCAATGGATCATGTGCCCATGTCTATTACCTCAGTTACACAATCTCCTATTCATAAATACTTTTTATAACTCTGCATATGGTCCTCTGGGTCAAAACTACTCTTGGAACCAAGCAGAGCAGATCCCAAGGGAGCTGAGCCTGTTTGGTTATGAGCATCAAGTAACCTGGTCAGATGGTGTCACCTGACTGTTCCTGACCTCCCATGGCAAATGCAATCACAAGTCTCTTCTGCCAAGAACAGAAGTTGCAGAAAGTTGTTATTCCTCATTTGCAAAAGAACTTCTAACCTTCAGTATTTTTATCACATGGTTTATTAGTATTCCAGTGTAGGTTTTATTTTACTTTTGGGATTGCACCACCCCATTTCTGATTACTTTGTTTTTCCTAATGTGTTAGCTGCTAAGATATGTGTTTAAGTACTGAGGAAAATATTAGCTCCTATCCTCTGTGATAAGGAAGGGCAAAATAAGCCCCCAGTAAAAACATTGTCATCTCCAGGGCACTGCCTAGCATTGCATCATATCGCTGAAAAATGAATGTGCAATATTGGAAAGCTCCATGTGGTCTTTGCACGTGACAGTAGCCTCTTAATTTATGTAAACTAATGATAATAGTTGCCTTTGAAAAACTTTCCAGCTGTAACTTATATTTACCTCAGTATCTATAATTACCATACTTAGTGTACTGTTAAATTCAGCCAACTGAGCAGACTGTTAAAGTTTACAGAGGCTGATAGCGACAGAGATATTTTACAAGGGATGTACAATTTCAAAAATGAGACTTGTCTCCCAGCTGGTGACCATCTGGCATCCATGACTGTATGTTTGAGTATTAGTCTAAGTCATTATTGTGTCAGTCTCACACACACAGACCACCCAGCACCTTACTGGCCCTTCTGCTCATGCCATAACAGCACCTTTGTTTGTCCCTCAGGAGTGTCATTTGTGCACTGCAGACTACCTAAGAGCTGTTTCCTGCCCATGTGTTCTTTGGCCTTCTGCAAAAACACAGTCCCTCCAGGGGGAAGAGTGAGGTTTAATATTGCTGGGAAAAAAAAAAAAAACACTTTAGGAAATATATTCAGAGCTATAATTAATTACATCAATATATATTTCCAGTCCCTTTTGGAATCTAATTATATTCTTACCCTTGACTCTCTGTAGCTGTGACTTCCACAAGCTAATTACAGGTTGGCTGAAAAAGCATTTCCTCCTATCTCTATCTCTAGCGGCTTTGCACATTTTTTTCACATCAATCTCCTGCTATGAGTGGTCTGTTTCCAAGTCTCTTGAGCACTTTCAATTTGTTTTGAATAGCTCCTCAGAATACTTTCTTCAGAAGACAATAATTTTATTTCACATAAATTACAGACGAAGACATTTCTGATTTACAGAAGAGTACATTAGTGGTCTCTATTTAGATTATACAAAAAAATTAGCTAACTGTGTTTCTGATCTTGATTTCAATTTGAGATAAATGTCATGGCTGAACTATCTGTGAAGAGGTCCAGTTTATTCTCGTGAGTCACACTGATCCAGCATCACTCCTAGATGACATGTTTTTGTATTATAGCAATTTCAGTGGCCAGTAATCAGAACAAAGTTCTGCATAAGTGTTAGAGATCTACACTTTAATTCAGACAGAGGCAGTCCTTGGCTACTGGTAGGACACTTGCTGGCCTCTAGAATGAAGGAATCTTTTCAGACTGATTTAGTACCTACTAAATGTCAAGGCAAAAAATACCTAACCTCTGTCATGTACATGTTTCTCTAGCTACAGCTCTATCCCTCAAGAGCAAACTCTCTCCATTCTGGTGCAAATTTCTTTATTATTCAAGTTGAGAGATAAAGCATTTACTTAAAAATGTATTCCCATATCCAGGCACATTAAAATAAAATTGCTTTCCATATCCTTACATGATTTTTCCGTACAGACTTAGAAGACTTGGCATCACCCACATCTTTACATATTTGATTTATTTTGATAACATTCATTTCTCCCTAGTTCCTCATCACCAAATAATATGAGAGTTCATTTAATAGAAAACAATCAGAAGCTAAAAGCAGGGAAAGGGAGCCTTAGTTCTTGCCTATAAAATAAAGAAAAAGGTTTAATTAGGAGTGTATTTAAAATACATATACAACATTAGAGCTATCTATTAGAAACAGATATACATATATAAACTATGTTCTTCTTGTACCTTATTTATATCTTCTCATTTACCATGCATGAAACTGGTGACATCCGAATTTCTAACGTCTAAGGTAGAATTGCTACAGATTTAAACACCATACTGAAGAAAATTTTACTTTTGGCTGAGACCTCCATCAAGTGGAAGGCCCACCAGTGCTGACCAACACACCAGGAAATTTCCTTGAAAGGACATAGAAGTCAGTAAGGAGCTGCCAAGGTGCTGACAGACTGTCCCCAATTTGTGTTGGATCTGTTCTGTAGGATTTTTACAAGAATCCCTTATGATTACCGTCCAAATCTCAAAAGGAAAAGAAGCAAACAATGGCATCTGTCTCACATCAGGTGTGGAAATTATTTATAACAAAATAAACTACTACTCAGAGGAATAAAAAAGGATTTGAACCTGGCCACAAAGGCCTTGGGCAAGCACAGTGCATATAGCAAAGTTTGCAAACAATAAACACATCTTTATGGTGTCAGAGCCAGTTAGATATCTAATGGCATGTTGGGACCTTATTTATCAAGCAGCATGTGTGGTCATCATCTTTCGTCTTCCTCTTTTTGGAGGAAGATCAATCAGACTCTGCCACGTTTCTTTTTCCCTGTCTCAAGTAAAAAATCACACCAAGTTGTCTAGAGCAGAAAACCAGGCTAAAGAGCCTCCCGTCTCAGGAATACTAACTCTCACACAGTAAAGGTGAAACCACAAGCAGATATCACTTTAGATATTTCCTCTCTCCTGTTTTCTGTCATAAAACTACAACCTCCCTCTCTCTCCTAGTTCCTCCATAATCCCATCAAGACTGCTTCATTTGTGGGAAACAACAGCAGAACTACTCTCTGCAAAAGCCCAAGACCTGCCCGAGTTTTATGATGGTCCCCTTCATTCCAAACTAACTGTACATCCACACCCCTCAGCCTACCAAAAAACCCAACCTTCCCCTCTCACTCTCCACCCATGCTAAAGAACATGCAAGAGCACAGCTCACTCTTTTAGAGATGAGAGAGCCTTGGGCCAGTCAGTTCCACATGCTTATAAGGGTCAGCTGTTGTTTACTGAAAGAAGTATTAGAAATGGGATTGAAAAAGAGAAACAGGCTCATAACACAGGCCCTGAAGTACAGGGGTCTGAGGGAGGCTTTCATAATAAATAGTAGCATTTCATCAGGGCACTTCCCTAATTTTCGTGGATCAGAAAAAAATCCCTTTGAAAGAGATGTGATAACAGGTGCTCCTGGTGCTGGATAAATAATTGATTGCTCCAAAGGTAGAAGGGGCTGCCCTTTGTTCAGTGAGAGACATGACAAATCCTTGGTCCCAGCTGAGAGGGAGGGGATTCATCTGACCTGACCTCTTCAGACAGAACATTCTGTGACAACATAGTCAATGTTTTACCTGCTCTGGTCCCCATGTCTAAGTAACATGTATGTTCTTAATTTCTGCACTCTTACAGGTGTCAGTTTGGGACCCTATTCCTATTTACTGTGTGCAAATTTTTTTTTTCCACACAGGGCTTCATATGCTCTCCATCCTCTCGCTTTCTTACTCCTCCGAAGTAGATAATGGGTCATTTTTTAACATCTTCAGCTCCTCTTTTTCTCAAAGTCCACTGCTGTGTGAAGTGACATAAAAACAGAGAAAAATGCTGGTGTATCTGTGTAGGAAACCAAGAAAGAGTGCTCCAAACTGCTCACATCTCTTATTATACACTTCCATAATCCTCCAAAAGGTCAGAGACTGTGTCAGTACACTGAAGAATTTCTGATGACTCCCTGGTACTCTCTGGACGAGGTGGGGAAGGGGAAGGCAAGCACAATGACGGGATTTTCTCACAATATTTTTTAAATCCAAGGAAGGATGTAGCCTTTTCCTGTTGGGGTAACTTCCAGCAGCAGGACTCGAAATCTCATTTCTGGTGTGTATAATCTCTTGAGTCAATAATATCTTACCAAAGCAGATAGAGAATTGGTTTTGTTTCTTTTCTGGCTGCATGTAAGCTCTCTAGTTTTACTTTGTTAGCATATTCAGTGGGCATTTCCCACAGCTTCCAAGCATTTCAAAACAGGTTAATACACTTTGGGACTGACCTGAAAACAGGGCCTGAGAGGTCCTTTAAGTCTCTCTTAGTGGACCAAATTTAGTAGGTCAAATTACTCACGTTGCACAAATACTTGGGTTTAGTATGTTTATGAAGATACTTTTTTTTTGCACCATGATTTTGCCAGAAATGCATGAATATTAGATGGCAAACAGCACAAATGGGATTCTGTGGGAAAGGGTGTATTGCAGAAGCAAAATAAGGTTGCAGAAAATTACACCCTCTCAATTCTTCCCACCGGAAATGGAGAATTAGTAGTCTCAGCATATTAAACAAGAAAGGTGGTGGCCTGCAGGACTTAGCAAATCAGACTAATGCAGCTCAAAGATGAATTTGGTTTTAGTATTGTAATAAAAAATTAATCTTCCTTTTATATGACAATTTTTTGTTGGTTATCTAACATAAGCAAAGTAACAGCTCTCATCTCAGGTGCTATAATTATGGAGCTGAGCTAATCCACAGCCACTGAGATCTTTTCCAGCCTTCTATTCCAGGACCAAGAGGCATAACAGCTTGAATATAGCTACAAATAGCTATAGGCTTTGTCCTGTTTTCATGCCTTTATGATTTCATCTTAAAGTCAACGTTGTTATAACATTGTTTACTGAATGTTTAATTTGCTGAACACACAGAATTCCAGCTGAAGCTAATGTGAATTGCAGGTGCTCCATCTGCTGAAAAGTAAACTGCCCCTTTTGTATTTAAATATATGTTAATAAAGATCCATCAGGTTGCTGTGCTTCCACAGTGATTAAAACATCAAAGAAGTCAATAAATACATTCATAAATAAAAAATTACTTGGGGAAAAAACCCACCTCACATTACATTGTACTTCTTGTCCTTCATCCCAGCTCTTCCCAAAGGACTTGAACACAGCTTCCTGAAGTCAGTTAAAATCTTTCTTTTGCATGTAGCAGACTTTGAGCCAGGCTCTGCATGCCTGAGAAGAGACATGAGCCTGCATAGCCTGTACAATGCCAGTCTGGGCCACCACGCCGCAGTGCAGGGGGAGCACCGAGGGTGGCATGTGGCACCAAGTGTGGCTTTCTCTGCACAGTGCTCCAGCAGCAAACAGAGATCCTGGCACGCAGTACAGGCTGTGGTACACAGCAAACCATGACAGGGCTGCAGAAACACATTTGTAGGCAGGGTCTTGTTCACCCTGCCAGCTCTGCAAGGCAGAGTTCTTGGGCTAAGCACGAGGCTATGTTAACAGGATGTCAGGGGAGATTATGTATCATTTCTACCATTCATTTCCTTTCCTGGACTTCAGCCTAACTCTTCAGTTCTTCTCAGGACATTTCAGAAAGCATTACATAAAGTGAAAACCTCAGGCTTGCATCTAAAATCCAAAATTAAGCTGTTATTCATATCTCCTGGTCACCTTTGGATAAAGAACAAACAATGCCACTGGCCAATACATTTGCCAACTTTTAGGGGTCATCTGGCCTTGGCTGTGTGACTGAGAAACTTCTCAGGCATTGGGACCACAAGCAAGGGAGGACTTAGAAAAAAAAAAATCTCCCCTACCCATCACTGTTTAGTGTAGCAATGCTATGGAGTAAATTTGTAGTTTACACAGTAACTTTACAGCCTTGTCTGTGGCAATACATCCTTCAGCCCTGCCCTTTGGCTCACTCCCCTCACCATACAGCTTGCAGAGAGCTACAGGACACATGGGTAAAGAGGTGGATGCTTGGAGGCAGGTTGGTTGTTTTAAGGTTTAAAGCTGTAGGAATAGGATCAGCTATTATCCTTTAATAATTTTTTAAGCAGATATTTCTATAACTGTGAAGGAAACAGAAAATTAATGTAAGTTGTGGCCTTTCTTGAGAACTTTCCAACATGTCCATTTCTTGGCCTTTCTAAGCGTGAAATCTCAGCTGCTGTGCTGTGTACAACCTAGGACCAAGGGTTCACTATGCCTCTCTACTGATGCAAAATTGCAGGCTTCTGAGAAGAAATTTTATTTATTGAACAGGCAAGAACGTATTGAGTGAGTCACTGTGTTTTTCTGCTGTCTGCATTAAACTGGAGTGAAATTGAAATCATACTTCAGTCCTTATTTGAATGCCTTTTCTTGGCAGGAAGAAGGAAAGTTTGGCCTCCACACTCCGATTGGCAGCATGCTGCTTGGTTGGTAGCTAACACTCAGCCTTACTGGGTCCTCCCTGTTGTCAACAAGACGGATCTTTTCCAACAAAAGCAACATCCTGTCAGCTACTCCTTCTTCCAGGAACCTGCCTGTCCCTCCCCTGACACTGCTCTCTTGCTCCAGGTTCAGGCAAGAAAACAGTACGGCGTGAAAGTGAGAGCTACAGAAGGAATAGCCATCAGACTTTAAACTCATGCTTCCTATGGGCTGGATAATGTTCTTCCCCATTCACAAGGTCATAAAGAGTGAACAAAATGCAGCCTTTGTCTTTAACTGTTAAGGAGAATTAGTTAAAGGGGGGGAAGTAGTTTTAATGTGAGGAAGTCATAAGAAAAGAAGGGGGTATATTCCTAGGAATCTCTCCAAATACCCTAGGAATATGGTCTTGGGGGTGCAGCTACAGGAATCGCAGAAAGGAAAACTGAGTTTTTTGGGACAAGGAGAACAACCAGGCAGGTAGTACAAAGACAATGCTTGGCTTCTTTCCAGCATCCTGCCACTGAGACAAAATCCCACACTTAGAGGCTCTTCTTAAGGGCATATGATGATATGTTTCCAGATGTTAAAAAACAGCTGTGTAAAAGTGGATCATTCTGGGAAGAATGAGAAAAGGAGAAGAGAACAAGGATGGCTGCAGATGATGTGTCAGTTTCTCACTGCAGGCTGGACAGGCAATAGTCCTTTCTTTGATGATCTCTTCTCTGAGATTCTACATTCTTTACAGTCTTTAGCCCAGATTTGGAAAGACATCAGAGACACACGGTTCATGGAAAAGAGGGGGAAACAGCTGCTCATGAGATGACAGAACTATCAGAGTAATACAAAAGTCCTTCCATTAGCTCCAAGGGAGGGAGAAGACCAGGTGCTGGCAGCCAGGACATGCATATGTCTCTTCACAAATGAGTTGTATGGGATAGAAATTGCTTTCTCTCACAAGGGGAAAGGAAAAGGCTGAAAAGCTGACCTAGAAAGAGGGGATAACACACACAATGGGGAACTTGCAAGAGAGCTGATGACACCCTTAGGCATGACTTCAATATAGCCTAATAATTTAAAGGAATGGATTAGCTGAGAACATCCCATAAAGAGTGCACAGTGTTTTCAATTAATACTTAGGTATATTCCATAATTATAAAGTACCTTTGGGCTATCCATTTTTCAATGATGTGTCTATATTAATCCTGTATATTTTTTTCACAAAATGATGGCTGCTACTGACTGCTAAGAATGTTCTGCTTCAGTAAACTTTGATTTCACTTGCAGTTGTGCATTTATTAGGCAAGATTATCATCATCCAAGTTTCCAGGGTTGGGAATTCATTTGAAAAATATGGTCTATTTGCATTTAATTATCACATATTTACTGAGGAAAAATATAAACACGCCTGTTTTAGGCAAGGAATGGAGCCAGTAATGTACTGCAGACTTGGGATTGTGCTTTTTAATATAATCAAACTACTGTTATAAATAATTCACAGTTTCCACTGTGGAAAAAAACTGAATATGGATTTCCTGATAGGTTGTTGTGGAGGTTTTTTAATTAAAAAAAATTGACAATTTAGAAAATACTAAAAATACTATGATTGTTGTAGCACATGAGATATTATTAAAATTCACCTTGAAAGAGGATGTAAAGGAGAAAATAATCCCCTCTATGAGAAGTTACTACCAGCTCCAGCAGCAAGGAGAAGAAAAACTAAGAAATAATTTTTTTCAAGACACCAAAGCAACACAATCAGACAAGAAGAGGAAATGTCAAATTAACTTTTGGGAAACAAATACTTCGTTCAAAGTTTACATAGTTGCAGTTACTGCACAGACATTTCATGTTACCACCAATATAATTGACTCACAAATTGCAGATGAGGGATTCCAACCTTGCAACGGAAAGGCAGAATTATTGAACAGGTATTAGAGAAGAGAAAGAAATCTCATGGCATTTCAGAATTCCTGCATGAGCTACTTTCTTGTCCATCTGCTGTGGTGTCCTCTGTACAGACTTGGATGGACTCTAACAGAAAGAACAATTAGCTTCCTTTCAGCAGCAGATCCTCATCCTTCCCCAGTGAGCTAGAGGACTGTCACTGACACTTGCCAAGCTCTTAGTCAACACCGGCACTCTAGCTGCACTGGGCTGGAACAGAGAGACCCTGCAGGGTGCTGGGGGCCCGTGGGTGGGTGCGTGCTCCTGAGCTAAGGAGCAGGCAGCCTGGGGGCACGGCTGTGGGGCTGAGGTGGGGGGCTATAAACTGCTGAGAAGTAAAGCTGAAGATGTGAACAGGGTGAGGCACCTCAGGGACCATATGGAGTTGCCTAGAACAGGATGAGCAGCTCTTTGAACTTCACTGGTAGCCCAGGTACCAAGCTCACATGTAAAACACTGACAGAGACCTAAGCAAGTATCTTAATAACACCCGAGATGCACAAGGTGCTGCTGTGAGAGGTCTTAGAGAACACCTGCATTCTCTCAACCAGCAGCTGAAGGCTGGGCAGGCCAGCCCAAGGTGTCTCAAGCAGTGCTGGACACCTGCGTTTAAGTAACTGAATCCCACCTTAAGTGAGGAGCACAGGTTTTGCTTGTTGGCCGCAGAGAGGAATCCTGCAGCCCAGAAGAATTCATATTAGGTGAGGAGAAAGGAAACATGCTGCATATTAAACAAGGTGGGGGAGCATGCCATGTAGTGACTGCTGTGGGAGTGGCAGAAGACCTTCATGATAGTAAATTCAGAAGTCTGCACATGACCTTTCCTCAAATACCAGTCATTTCAAGCTGATGGTCCCCTGACATGGTCTTGTTGAATTACAATAAATAATTATTGCCTGAAACTTCTACATTAAGCAAGTTCAAAGTGGGTTTCTCCCATTTTAGCTTGATTTTGAGACTATCTGAATGTTTGCTTTGAACACATTGTATATTTCTATGGGTTTCATCTTTTAATATTAATTCCTGTTCCTGCTACTGCAAGAATAATGTTCTTTTTCATTATATTGCTCTCTAATAACTAGTTTTTACTTTTCAGCTTCTTTCCTCCTCTTTAGATGGTGTCATTGTCAAATTTGTCATGTCTGTCTTCCCCAGTCTTGAACTTAAGAGTTTGGTATATCAAGTAAGACAAAAATCTCTCTGTTCTTTCAGTGAAATCAATACTCAATGAGATTTTAATAGCATGAGACAGAACCAATTTTATATTTTTATTAAACATATCAAGAGCCTCTGTCTTTTCCCTAAACACATCATCCCTTGCTTTTGAAATTACTTGCAAAACAATTTGCTACTTCTGAATTTGATTTCTTCTATCTGCCTTTTTAAAAAATAAAAATTGTGTAGGGGTGCATACATTGCCAAAAGAAAGTAAATTTATGCCATCAGCTAATGATTTCTGACAGGTAGAACTTCAGTCTAGATCTAAAAGACGTTGCACAACCTTGGGTTTTTTCCTACCTTCAATTCACCACTACTGTCAATAGGCCCACTTAGGTGTGTAACACTCATTTGTATGAATAAGTGCTTGTAGTTATGTCCCATGAAGAAAACAAAAAAGGCTTCAGGCAACTGGCCAGCTGATTGTTGATGACTTGACATTTATGCAACTCATTCTCCCCATGAACAATAACATTTATTGTATTGAGAGTTCAGGAACTGGGTATAACAGGAACCAGCAAAAGATGACTAAAATTAAAGCTAAGCAGAAAGGAAGGCTATAATGTAGAGCCATGACTGTTATTTAATTTCCCTTCAGAAATGAGAGGAAAAACCATTCTTTTACCCATTCTTCTTCTCTAAAAAGAAAGAAAACCAAAACAACAACAACAACATTAACTCAAAGAAACAAAAGCATACAAACAAATAACAAAACTAAATAAAGAAAAAAAAAAAAAAAAAAAAAAAAAAAAAACCTCCCCCCCCGCCGCCCCAAAATCCATACCCCAGGATTCAAAGGGAATTAGTTACAGCATCCAGGCAGAAAGACAGCAAGGAAACAAAACAAAACAAAACAAAACAAAACAAAAAAAAAAAAAAGAAAAGCCCACCAAAACAAACCAAAAATGCCCCACTGTTACAGACCACAGAAACTCCAGACCCAAGGTTCTGGTTTGCAGAGATTCAGCTTTTGCCAAATGGGAATAATTAACAGTGCAGACTCCAAAATGAAAGCAAAACTGAAGCTGAATATGAAATATCCCAGTATTCACTAAAGAGAATGGTATCCTGAATAAAAAAAAATCAGCCTTTTTTCTTTTTGCCTGAAAAAGTACCTAAAAGGTTAATTCCTATCATCTTGCTCAACAAGGAGCCAAATCCTAAGAGAGCAGATGGTCATTACTTTTGAACTCACTGTGTACATTACTGATGTACATCACTGTGTAAGCATTTTTAAAGTTTTTTTTTTTTTTTAAATCTTTAGATTTTAATTTAGAAATCAGAAAGAAAAATAATTCAGTGGCCCTATAGAACATCTAAAATGGAAATCTGGTCCCAATGAGGTCAGTGCCTGGGCTTTGATTCTCTTTAGCTGGTCCAAAATTTCTACCACAGAGCTTTTAAGAAATCTATGTAGAACCTAGGCTTAGTTTTTCTCAGTACTGGTGAATGTTTGAATAATTTGCTTGTGATATTCAATGAAAACAGTTCTCAGAAAATAACTAACTGGTTAGAAATGACAAGGAGCAAGAATCAGAACATATGCCTCCAGTTTATGGTAGCAAATTAATTTTTCTGATTGTAATAGCAGAGTATGTGAACCCCAAAATGGTAAGCAATGGACAATAGTCCCAAAAATAGAGGAATCAAGTCTCATTTTAGTCTGGAATGGCTTGGATATTTTGTTGCTGGTTTAAGAAGGATCTTTGTGCCAAAGATAGTTTCTCCTTCAGCTCCTTACAGTGTCTGGTCTGCAATATAGGGAAGAGAAACGAGACTGAGAAAATCAATATACAAAAGGTTAAAGTCAGCAAACCTCTTCCTCCACCTGGAAAGTATCTTGGATATGTATGGTTTCCTATTTAATCCCTTTCCTGATGGTGATTGGTAATTAGCAACATCCTATTCAGTTAACCACACAGAGAAGTTAGCACATAATTATATTGTCCAGAAAAGATCAAAAGAATCCTTCGTCTGGGATTTCTGGTTCATTCTTAACTGGAAAGATTATGTAAGAATTCCCTTTTCACAGTCGTGTTTTCAGATGTTCTTGGGGGAAAAAAAGCCCAAGACAAACAATTAAATACCTGTGAAAAAAAAAAAAAAAGCTACAAGAAACCCACCCCAAACAAATAAGCTAAAATTACCTGATGTCTTTTGATCTCATTAGACTGAGGTTGAGTAGTTTGGGTCAATTCTTCTTTTATCAGCACGGTTAAAAGGTTGCTACCAAACATGATTTAATATAGTGTATTTACAAATTCTCTCTCTCTAAAACAGAAAGCAAAGAAAAGCTGTTAGAATGAGCTTATTCTTACTGAATAAGAATGGCACACCAGTCCCACTTCAGAAAAAAAAGCCCTATTGTTTAACAGATTGAGACATGCTAAAGCAAAATCAAGTGACTTGCTGTCTGTTGGACAAACTATTGACTGGAACATTATAATTTATGCTGATTTCAAAAGGCCAAATATTACAAAATCTAAATGAAATTCTGCTACAGTGCATTCAAGTGTGATTGAATGTAATAAGAGTTGGGGACAGTGGTTGTGCTACAACTTAAAGCCTCATCTGCCTTGGGGCAATTACAAAAATCTAAAATTGCCCACTCTTTTCAGTTTCTGTGAGACTCTCCAAACATGTGGGGAATGGAAGAGGGGATATTTCCCTTTCAGACTGTGGATTTTGAAGGGGACAAACTGTACAATAGAGTTTTTTCTCTAACAATAATTTATTTCATCAGATCACTGCACTCCTCAATTCATGATTCAGGAGACTCAGCACCATTCACAGGACAGGGGGAAGTCCAAAGGGAGCAAATGTGGGGAAGGGAAGGGAAGGGAAGGGAAGGGAAGGGAAGGGAAGGGAAAAATTAATAGATTCAGATCAGGAAGACGCTGGATGACTACGGAGATTTGAGTTCTTTCAATCAGTTTGCTGCATTCCTTCCACCTTAACTTTTCCTATTTCCTATAGACATTGGTACCATCAGCCACATGAGTCATTCTGCCCTAGAAGCTCCTCAGAATGAAAGCAAAATCTGTGTAATGAGGCATCTGCAACCTGCTCCTTTGTCACCAGTGGTTCTGCTTAGCCCTGTTTCTATGAAGGGAATGACAGAGCAGCCTGATGAAATAGGTCTTTGTCATGCAGCATGAGAACTTGTTCCTTTACCTAGCTGAAGAGAAGACACCACAGAATGGCCTTTGGTTTTGTCTATATATAAATGCATAGATGCAAAGATGCAAATATTTTCAAATTACACTCATACAGAAATCTATTTTATTACACTAAATAATTTTATTATATAATATGTATCATATGGTATTAATTATAGGCTATATTTAGATAGATTTATATATTTTTAAAATACCAAATTAATAAAAATAAAAAATGATACAAAATACTTTTTATATACTGAAACTCAGCTTCAGACAGTTATTTCTGAACACAAGTCTGGAATCTGTAAACTGCCTCTAACATGTCATGGGCCAGAAATGGGATCAAAACAGTATTACTCCTGAAAGTTCCTGGTGTGAAATGGCCATCTAAGTGCTTTACTGTTTTATCCATTTCTCTGATAATGTGCATTATTCATATTATATTTTATTTCTGATATTTGAGATATTTTGCAGAGGAATACTGAGTTGCAAAACAATTATGTATATTATAAAACCACTAAATGACAAAACTTTTTAACACTGCTCTTAAAGAATATAATTTCTGAAAAGTCTAGAAATGACACATACCTTCAGTTCCCTCCTCTCTCCTTTTGTATCTTACCTGGGGTGATCAGTGAAAGTTGACTTTGAACATAGGTACACAATAAAATGGTGATGGCATGGAACAAATTAACATTTTTTCACTGGAAAAGTACTCAGCCAGGACTGCATTCCTTTCAGTGGCCATATAAGCCCTCAGCAGCTGAATGAAATAAAATTACAACACAGTAGTTAGAGCTGTGCTTACAACATTTCTTCGCTTTTGTAGTTTGGTTCAACTTCAGCACCAAAAATAATAAACAAGTCAGGCCTCCAAAACACACACAGGTTGTTTAAAAACTCTGAACTTCAAAAAAACAAAAAACCACATCTGAAAATACTTTATTGCATTTCTGTCATTTTAGTTTCACTGTACAGTCATAAGAGACATAAATACAGAATTTAAATCAGGGGCAGAAGAAAACACTCCAGAAGATGAGGTCTTAAAAAAACCCCTAAAACTACAAAATGTTTGTTAAAATATGAGAGCAGAGAGCACTACAGAACAAGCTGGAAAGATGTCTGTGTGAATGTATGAAATACTTGACTGCATTGACTGGGGATTATGCATTGCAATGGGAGGTGGGACTCGTGACAGTAGCAATAAAAACAGGAACCATGGAATGTATCCAGGTGTGAGAAGGGATGAGAGAGTGCTCTGCATTCCTCTCTCTTTGACTAATTTCACTCTTTTTTAAAAATAATCTTTCTCTTCCCATTTCACAACCTGCCCTTCATGAAGGCTGTTCATTCTGAGTAAGGAAGAGGGATTTGCTATAATTAACCTACCATAATTAATAGATCAGTAAATCTGTGTTGCAATGACCTCCAGCAAGCACTAAGTACACATAATTTGCAATATTCCTTTACAACAGCTTTTCCTTTTGCAAGAAACACCACACTAGGTTATAAACAAGGGGACATCATACCTCCACCTCAGGAAGGCACTGAGTTTTCCCTTGCAGCACTCCTTTTTGTGTGAAACCATCTGAAGGCTGGGCTGGGGATGTGTAGCAAAACCAAGCTGCAGCGCCTCCTCTTAGGACTCTCCTAAACTCCACATCCCTTCACACAGGGGTGCCCACCTGGGTCTGCCAGTGCTGGCTTCAGGTAAGAAGATGCTTTGGAACCCCAAACAGAGGCTTTGCAGACTGACTGCAGCCTGAGGAGCCTTGAAGAGAGAATTCTTGCTCTGGAGCACTTGAAATCAGGTCCAGACACTGGAGATGGATCAATGTGGGCAGCTCATTAGAGTGGCACAGGCACCTTCCTAAGAGAAGTTCAAGGCTATGACTATCAACACAAAAGCCTTGTTCCCAGCAGTTCCCTTGTTCCCAGCAGTTCCCTGGCAAACTACTTGTCAGGAATGAGCATAAATAAATAAATGAATAAATATATTCATAAAATGAACAATAGCAATAAACCAAACAGGACTGTACAAAACATCAGTGCAGAACAGAAAGGACCACTGTTGACACTGACTCACTCAGTTTGGTTTTATAAACCAGTAAACCATGCTTATCAAACCTGTAAATTTGAACTTTTAAACTTCAAACTTCTATCTCTTTTCTATCTCATAAATCTGATATGATTGCTTACTCTGAAGTGTAGTTAGACAGCATGTAATGCACTGTTTGATATAACTAAAAATCGAATTGCTTTAAAGAAATCCTTCAGAAAACATATTGTATGTTTTTTCTTGAACTGATCTTTGAAGGTATACAGAGAGCATCTAAAATGACAAACAATACCTCAGTTTAAGAGATTTTTATGTGACCTTTCATCAGAGAAATACAATGGAAGGAAAATTGCCCTTAATAGATTGTTTTTTGAGTCCAGTTACTGAAGTAGATTATTATATTTTGCTTTCCTTTCAAAAGCTGGGTTAAAACCTGCTTAGGTTCTGTGAGAAATGGGTTTTACAATATTAGGTCAGTTGCAGCTAAAGTTCATAGATAAAATTTGTACAAAAAAATCCACAGAGAATTCAATTAGAAAAGAGCAGAGGCCTTGTCTGAAGAATACCAGGAGGCTGCTGATCTCATAAGATAGGACATATTATTGTACTTGATCCTAAAACTATTCAACCATTCTAATATATTAATTTTACTTCAGTAGTCAGAAGGACCTAGACATATCCAGACTTTATTGTGTTCTTATATACAAATATAGAGAAAAAACCTCCTGTCCTCATCCCAAAGAACTTGCAATATGAGTTTACATTTTAATAGGATTAGCATATGAATAGATATATTTTACCTTATTATCTTCAAATGTGTACTTTTGAATGTAAAAAATATCTGTTTGCACACATGCTTCTTTTATTTCTTACTATTAATGTCCTTGTTCAAGGCCCATGCAAACCAATGGGAATGTAAATTATTACATTTATTTTCTTAGCCTTTGTGTCAGGCTAAAAGTAGGATACAGCTCTCCTGATTTCTGGTGACGACAGCTTTGCCTTCTATATTTGAGCTACGTGTTTTGGTTACTGTTTTAAAAACCAAATAGGTCTCAGGCAATGGGTGTAGGGCACCACTAATTTGATAAAATATCAGTGTCTGCTTTGGGATGACATAAATCAGTCTCTGGGCTCCACAGGCTGGGCAGACACAGGCTCCTTGAAATGCCAGGAACGGAGACATTGTTCCTGCAGAAACCTAAAGCTCTGCATGCCGAAACCCACCTGTCGGTATTTAAAGAATCTAAGAACTGAACTGGTTGCTTTCCCTGTTACTCTTCTATATATGCACAAGGTGACACAAATTTTCAGTTACAAAACCTGTATATCTGTATGGACAAGGACTTCCTGAAAAGGTGTAGGCCAGGATGCTGTCACCTCCCATCAGCTCCCTCCCTTTCCAGCTGCCAGCACTGCTTGTTGGAAATCTCCAGCTTACAGAAGCACCAAACCTTTCCCAGCTCCTCTTGCTGGAGAGATAAGCTATGTTGCTCTGAAGCAGCTAAGGAACGTGTCATAATTTCCTGTTTCAGCTTCTTACCCAGCTTGGTGCACAGAAGCAGAATGGTGCATGCCCACTGCCTCTCCCATTTGGGACTGCTCATTTATGCAGGTGCACACACAGCCTCATGCTCACATGCCAGCACACAGACCTGTTCATTTCCATCCCACCTAAGATCCTGTTTGCTGAAGAAAGACAGGGATAAAGTTCCAAGCTTTTATTTATTCAGAATACAATTTTGCAAGAGTTGCATGTGTAATTTGTCATGGGTGATGGGGTTGCAACATCAGGCATGAACCAGTCGACCTATAGAGGGCCAGCTTGAAGGAATTCGTGTACTGCTACACTGCTGGCTACAGAGGAACAGGCTGCAGAGATTCTGAGGCTATTTTTGTGGGAGGAGAGAGTGAAATATGCAATTTCTAGGGCACTATATGTATCAAGGCTGAATATTACAGATGTAGTCTTCGATATTCTGCTGGTATGATTAGCTGTGCCAGGGCAACACAGAGATGTGTGTGCACCAAACACTTGAGTTGCACTGATACTGAATGGATTTTTTCAGGCATCATTTTAAACCTAACATTATGCTGCTTTTCATTGCTTATAAAGATGCATCTCCACAACCACCCTAAAAAAAAAAAAAAAGAAAAAAGACCATCTCAAACCCTACACACTCTTGGGATAGGTATGTGATTGCTCAAGCTGGAAATCCAGTTCTGGTCTTCAGCTGGAAGCCAGATATCATTTGTTGTGTCCTTTAAATCCCATGAAGCAAACACATTTCTAGCTACCATAATGACACTGTTTTCATTTTTGCTTTGCATATTAAAGAAATTAGTGTAAGATGCTTAGTAAAATTGTAACACCAAATAAATATTATGTAAGGACAGTACATAAATGGGTTCTAGAAGGACAGGATAACATCATAAAGGAAAAGTATTTGTGACTCATTTTTTCTAATTCTTTTAGTTTTCCTAATGTGCAGTGCACAATTGAAATAAATGGAAACTTTAAGAAATATTCTACATAAGGCAGAGTCCAAAAATGTAGAAGGTTATGCAAGGCTAACTGTAAAAATAAGCAGACGAGTCCTCTAAAATAATATTGCAACATTTTTTGGCTTCCATTTATTGGTTGCCATAGGATTTTTAGTCAGTGAGCAACTGCTAAACACAAGGCTGCCTCATACCATAGCTTGGCTTTTAAGAGAAGAAAAACATTAACATTGTTTAATGAACACCCTTGTCTGGAGAAGTTCTAGCAAATGCTAGGAACTCATTTTCCTACAGCCTAAAAACTGGAGAGATTCGCAAGAGTTGTGTTTATGATGCTGTGCCCAATTTAAATCTTCCTCTCTGACAACACTCAAATCTCCCTCCCAAATAAAAAGCAACTTGTTTTTGAGGGAAATTGTTAGAGGACAAAGTCCAAGAGCAAACAGGTTAAAGTGCCATGTACACAACAGAAAGGATCACAAGGCACTGTTAATGAGCTATTTGAGTTACACCAGCTGCTTCTGGGGCTGGAGAGAACATCTACTGGTGGACACTAAAGGAAAGAAATGGAAAATGCTTTTCTAAAGCATTTAATTTCCCTACTGAACAGGTGGTTAAGTCTGCTCTATGTAGCACCTCCTACATGGAGGGGTAACAAGAGGAAAATAAAATAGTGACATGCTATAAAAAGCAAATAAAAGCATTTGCTCTTGATCTTTTATTCAGTCTCCCAGTACATCTTGATGTATCAACATTCATCATTACTATTTTTTATGATGCTGATTTATGCTCTCTCTGCATTTGGGTTTATTTCTGCATTTTGTCCAATGACTGCTAGACGTAGAAAGCTTAAAGCAGCCATGTGTATCCATGGCTGAGCATTTTCTCACGTGTTATAGAAGGGTCAGGCTCCTTTGGCCTGAAACCCTTCTGGGCCAATAACATTTGCAAGCTTCTTTTCACAAGTGACCATTTCCAAAGAGGAAAGGAAAGCATTTTCCAATATAACTTACACATGTATTTACATTTTTTTAAAATACCCAAGGGCTAACACCTAGGAAACTCTCAAGCTAACAAGAGAATCCTGTTCTGAGGATTGAGTTATAAAAATGTTAGGTTTTTAAAGTCTTCTGGACCACTCTACATAAATGTCCATACAGATGTGTCTACTGACTGCCATTTGAGACGCCTGAGGGTACTCCACCACATCTCCATCTCTCTCTACACAAGAGGTTCCTCTTCTATAACTTCTGTCTCTCATCTGCAAGTCTTGTGCAGATGTCTTGGATACCTGGTGTATCTCAAAGGGAACAAGACTTTTCTGTGTATGCAAACAAATGGGGCTCTGGCAAGCAGGGAGGATTACTCCCATTTAACTTGAGACATCTATGCCTGAGCTGGTCATGCTGAGCTCCTTTTATAGTCAGCAGAGAGAAATATAGTTGTCAACATTTAGCTGGACAAATCCTACCCCCAAATTCCACTTGTGTAAGCCCATTACTTCCAGCTTCAATAGCATTAGATAGTCTGAATCTTGTCTTTGTCCTCCCTTTACATGTAAAGCTGGCAGTGGGTTTCTTTTCTCTGCCCCTCTGCGAGGATCTTGATTTAAGAGCTGAGGCAGAACAAAGCTTGGGCTTGACGATACTGACTTCAGAAGTGCGGTCAATCTTCCCTGCTGTGCTCTGACAGGGTAACCTTTTCTTGTGAAAATAATCTTGGAACAAGCTTTAAAACTGCCCTAAATATCAGTCTTTGGTCTAGTTCTGCAGCAAGAGCAGGATGATTCCACCCCAGACAATGAAGCCTATCTAGCCTATCTACTAACCTCCTGAAAGCAGGTCTTTCCCAGGTCTCTGGGGATTATATCTGTTATTGATTCAGCTGACTGGAGCACACAGTAAATTGATGGTGTCAAAAAAGATGCAAAGTATAGAAAAATGCAGTTTAGACACTTCTTTCCACTTCTCTGAACAATTGGCATCCAACAGCTACAATGTTGGAAATATTACTTATGGATGGGAGCAGCAACATTCAGAATCTCTTAACCCATCTACTATTAGAAATAAGATGAGAAGCCTTCTACCCTTTAGAAAAGTCTGGTGTTTCTGAGGTAGCCTTTGGATATAACACGCAACACATACATTTCTCCCTTATTTCTATGGTGTGCTCACCATGGTGGCCTCCAAATGCACTCTGAGTGACCTGGCAGCACAAACCCCATGGTAGCAAGTGTCACTTACAATTGCAGTTGTCCTAGATAAAAGCAAAGTGTATTGGCAGGGTGAAAAGAGTCAGAAGATAAAACTGTTTAAACAGAATCACCACAGGATTTTCATTTTTGTTCTGTAATTTTAGAAAACAGATTATCAAAAGTCTATGATTGCTTGCATAAAATACCCTGTATTTGCTATGGTTTTTATCTTTCAGACTTATTTATAGGCAAGAATATCTGAAACCTAAAAACTTAATTTCCCCAAAAATTACTAACTACAGAAAATTGTGATGATGCTGTTTAAAATGTACTGTGCAAGAAGCAGCAGAACTTGTTAAATCATGTCATTTTTCAAAATCAGTTGTACAGTCCCAGCATGCTTGATGGAAAAAATAAGGTACACCCCTCTCCCTTGCTCAAATGGCAAATAAGTAGAGCTCAAAATACCACTTGGCCCTTGACAGGTTGGTGTGAGTATTATTCTGGAACAGATCAGTAATGTTGCTACTACAAAAGGGGCAAAGGGCATTATCTTCCCTACATTTACCTATGCAGAAAGTCCACTCGTAAGGGAGGGAAAATAAAGGAGGAAGGGCACAATCACCCTGCATCTCCTCTGAGGATATAAATGCAACCTTGACCTTGTCCTTGCTTTCTACACAAAGCTAAATTTATCCAGGAAAAATGTCATCCTGCAGTAAAATGTGGGTTATCCTCATGGCCTGATCAATCGGCAGGCATGAAATCAGGGAACATTGACTATTCCAGCTTTATCAGCCGCAGACAATAGCAAAATGTCACTGGATTTCTCTGAATCATACATTTCATGTTGCTGATGTTCCTTTTTTAAATTACAGACAGCACATTGCGAACTTTCTGACAAATCTCACTGCTGTCCTGAGGTTACATGAGATCACTGGTTATTCATGTTAGCAGCTCCTCAGACAAGGCAGAGATACGATAATCTACACAGTACCAAGAAAATGGATTTGTCAACATTTCTCGTCAAGTTGAATAGAAAAAAAAAGAAAAAAAAAAGATTTTTTTTGTTCTCTGCCATGAATTCTCTGTCGTAATCAAGCTACTGCTCTTCCAAAATATGTTCCTTTGACTGAATTAGAGAGTTTCTGAAAAGTAACAACTGGTAAAATATGCATGTACTTACTCATCTTGAGCATCTTGATTTGATTGGCCTTGATTTGAGCTACCAAGGAGAGTAGGCATGTTATGTAATTTTTAAGCAACGTTTATTCTAATAAAAAGTTTGTATGTAGTAAAATCCTTTTACCCTAATGCAGCTGGAGCCCTGTCAGAAACTCAGTACCCAGAAGAGCTTCAATTTTTACCCACAGCTACATTCCATCTTACAATAGCTCTAAAGGCTGTTTGCGTGGATCAGACATGTTTCTTGCTAATGTGAAATCTAAAATCAGCAATTAAAAACACGTAGAAATTTCCAATAAACTGCTGTCATGGTGATCACACATAGGAGAAAGTAGAAATCAACACAATATGAAGGAATAAAATGCCCATTAATGACCTGTAAGCCAGAACTCTCCTCTTCTTGCAGGCTGATATGGAGCTTTTAAAATTAAACCTCAAGTGCATGGAATTTGACACCTTTTTCAAACTATGATATTATAATTCTGACTAATTCTAATTCTGTCTAAATTTTTTTCCTTATTTCCAGGGACTGAATTAGACCAAATTTTAGTCACACCCTGTTATGAGAGAAACAATGAACCCATGTGGAATTTATAAAGAGTCAGGTCTCAGCATGAGTAGAAATCAGACACTTAGCCTGCTCTGCCCCATACCTTGAAGAATTTGGCTCGATCCACAGACCACACTATTGCTAGGTGCTCCTCTCGGTCTGCTCAGCCTGGAGGAGACTGAGGGGAGACCTCACTGCAGTCACAGCTTCTTGTGAGGGGAAGAGGAGGGGCAAGCACTGATCTCTGCTCTGTGGTGACAGCGACAGGACCTGAGGGAATGGCCTGAAGTTGTGCCAGAGTAAGTTTGGGTTGGATATTTGGGAAAGGTTCTTACCCAGAGAGTGGTTTGGCACTGGAACAGGCTCCCCAGGGAAGTGGTCACAGCACCAGCCTGGCAGAGCTCAAGAACTGCTAGGACAATGTTCTCAAGCACATGGTGTGCCCCTTGGGGACAGTGCTGTGCAGGGCCAGGCATTGGACTCAATGATCCTTGTAGTCCCTTCCAACTCATTTTATTCTGTGATTTGCAGTTACAGGTGGAAGTCTCTGTTTATAAGGGCACATTTGGTCACAGATGAAGGAAGATAGCCGTGTTCTGCTGCTTTACTCCACATCTCCAGCACATTCCTGCAGATGGGGGAAGCAGAGGCGATGTGGCTCGGCCTGCCATGGCAGCAGCTGGCACTGACGTGTTCTGCAGGGTCAGCAGAGGAGGCTGCTGCTGGGGTGGGGGCTGCAGGCAGGGCAGTGGGCAGAGCCAGCAGCCTCCCACCAGCCAGCCAGCAGCAATTCTCTGCTGACCAATGGCCCACACTTAGGTGAGCAGGCAGGAATGTCTGTGTCATAGCATCCCTTTTTATTTTGTCACTTTGAGAAGGCCAGAAATTCAGACCTGGACTCCCCTTCAAGGAGGGGCTGCCTAACACGCACCTGCAATGAATTGTGTGCCTAACATTCATTCTTAGTGATTTAGATGGGAAAAAGTCCAGCCCAATGGCAGCACCACAGATTTTCTCAGAAGCCTTATCAACATGTTTCAGTCTTTCCAGGACTGACTCTGATGTCAGGGCAAGTGGGAAGCAGGGACAAATAGTTTCCTTCTTTGTGTGCTGCTTTCCCAGTACACGTTTTGCCAGCCTAATCAGATGGAGATAAACACCTTGCAATAGACTGTGCAACTGACGTCAGCTTTTTGTGTGCTTGGAATGATGTCAGCACCAGCTTTGCAATGCTTTAACCTCCTGAGCAGAAATAAGCAGAGCAGCAGCTAACCTGCTACTTTGCACAAGCTGCCACACCAAGATTACTTCCTTTTTGCCCTGATGGCTACAGATGCTGGGTGAAGGAGGCAGGAGAATCAGAACAATGGGATCCATTCCTGTACTCAGCCAGTTTTTAAGAGGAGTCTAAACAAATTTGAGTTATATAAAAAATAAATGACACCTCTCAGCACAGTAATGAGGCCTTTAAGAAATGGATTCCACTCATTTACATCAGTGCAAATAATATCAAATTAATTTCTCAGAATTTACACTACCATCACTGTAAATGTATTTTTCCACACATTTGCATACACTCACCAATATACATAAAAATTTACAAGTTAAATACAGCCTAGAGTTTCAAACTTGTATAGAGGCCTCTGGTGAGGCATTTCTAGAGGATCAAAATTTCATGCTAATAGCAATTTAATTCAGATGTCAAAAAAGCAAAATGGAGGCACAGAAACTGATACCAAGAACACAAATGTCAAGAACATTAGGAAATACAAGAGACAGTGGCAGAACCTGCCTGATTTAAGGGGTCTTTTGATTTCTTGTTTCGGTTTTCTTTATAAATTTTCCTCAGCAGTTTCTCCGGTTCCAGGGGAATTACACCATATTACTACAGGTCATTTATACCCCATTTTACTTACGCTTTGATTTCAATTTGTCTCATCATGTTACCAATTTTCAACATTTGCTTCTACTGAAAGAATAGGAAAGTTATAAGCTAGTTGTTAGCTGGACTGTCACTTATTAAATTAGCAAGTTTTTCATAGAAATCTTAGCCAAAACTTAAAGAATAAAGAACTGATTATTACTAATTCTTTTGGTATTCATTATGCTATTAGTCACAGAGCTCACTCATACATTTCCAAATTTCAACACAATCATTTCAGGATGAAGAGTATTATTTTTTTCCCTTAATAATTTTTCCTTGGCATCAAGTTTCATGCCCTTCCTCTCCAATTGCCAGGAAAGCACAGTTTGGGATTCAACAGTCTTGGGCTAGGCTTTTTTAGTTTTTTTTTTTTCTTTCTAGAAACACAAGTTTACTAAGGTTATTTCATCTACAAGAGAATGCATTTTTAATTGACTTGTTCATCTCCATAACACATGCACACCTCAGCAAGACTAAGGGATCAGGTTATATGACATCATGGTGCCAAAGGAATAATTGTCTCTTGTTTGTGCAGTCCTGAAGAAAAGCCTGTAGCCTGAAATCGCAGAGTGCTGCACCGACAGAATACATACATTGTAATAAAAAAGAAGTACAACTTTTTTTTTTTTTTTACATTAGGGAGGGATAGAGAAGAAGGGGCTGGAGAGCTTCCAAAGTCTGCCATGGGGTCATATTCTGTGAAATGGTTTTATGGTTTTGTTTGTAGACATGGCTTTTCACCCTGCACATTTGATCATCCTTTTCCCCAGGACTGAGAGACAGCTAAGTCTGAGTGACAGTCTGCTCAGCAATATCCCAAATCCCACTGCAGTTGCTACCCAAATTGAGGGTGGAGCAGCACTTCTTAAGAAAGCTGTCTCAAGCATTTCTGCAGCAAGCAGCACTATACCTGTGTACTCAACTAGCAGTGCCCATGAAGCAGTAATAAAAAAAAAAAAAATGGAAATCAGAATCACAAATCCCCCTCTTGGGTTTAGCTTTAGAAACAAGGAAGCTCCAAAAACAAGACACCCCTTCAGCATTTTATAAAACTGACTTCAGCTGCCAAAGGATTCCTCTGCATCTTTATCCTCAAATAAAAAATTCACTGCAAACGAGCAATCATTAGTCAGCTGCATTTTTCGTATAATTACTGGCAGTGAAAAAGCAAGCATGCAGGTTGCTGGAAAATAAGGTCTAACTACTTCCACCCAAACAGAACAGAAGCTGTTCACATAAGTTTTAGTGGGGGAGAGGGAAATCCTCAGTGCTCCCCTTCTCTCTATGACTGATTACAATCTGTTTTTTTTCTATAAAGCACATTTATTGTGGGAGTTTGATTTGAAAGAATTTCAAGTAATTTAAACTTTGGCTGCAGGCATACAGATCATTTAAAAAACTGATCTTCAAATGTTTCTACATGTTAATAACATTTCTGGTGAGTGCTATAATCGAGTTTTAATTCTCAATCTACCAACTGAAACACATGCCAAGAATTACCTAGGAAGAAATCATGTAGCTCCAAGTTAGCCAGGCTGACAGTAAACCCTGTGCTAGCAGTTTTAGTGCAATAGTCTTTATTTTGCAATGGGGACTTTTGAGGCTGAGGGGTTTCTTTAAGGGTGACTGTCAACCACCTACAGCTTTTTGAAACCACAGAGGTGCTGAAAACAGCCTGCAGTGTGGCTGTTAAATCAAAGCCCAGTTCCAACTGTCTCTTCTTAACAGACCAGGATTCATCTATCCCGTCTCACGTTCTCAAAGCATCTTATTACCCTACATGCTCTTATATATGTCACTACCTGCATCTGTTAATTATTAAAGTGAATGACAAACAGAATCTGGCCTTAAATAGAAGACATTAAATTAGGAGATGCTAATTCAGAACCATCCTTTCTGGAATAGAGGTGCAAATGCAAGATGCACATTGCCCCAGGATTTTGGAAAGTGCAAATACCAGCTCACTCCACTTTGGTACCTCTCTTCATCAAAGGGTCTCCCAGCACCAAAGTTCTCACCACATTTCAATATCCTTCTTGAAAAAGGTAAATGGGCTTGGTAAGACTTAGGGACAAGCCAAAAGAAAAGAAAAGAAAAGCCAGTTTTATTCATAGCAAATGGTAAAATTTTTGATGAAAAGGCTTACATTTATTTACAAGGTAACACTGTAAGTGCTAAGTTTTCTCAGCTCATGGGACTAGGCAAGAGGTTGTCAGCAACACAAAAAATACCAGCTGAATGATCCTAACAGAGCAAACTCTTGCAGCACCTCAGACATTCAGTAAGAACACTGTTCACCACTGAAGTTTAGTTAAATATGCACAATTTTATTTATTGAAGAGATTAGGACAAAAACATTAAACCAAATACATGACAAAGCACCAGAGGCAGTAAAACCCCACCATGCACATCACCAATCTTTCCTCCTATAAGGTACTTATAAAATAAAAAAAAGTCCTTCTTGACACAGCACCATCTTCAGAGTGTAAAAACATTACTCCTTTATATTCTTAGTTACCAAAATAGAACCAAGGCAGGTCAGCTGCAGCTAGCTTTGTCTCTTGATAAAGAACTGTGAAACATCCTCTTGAGAGTGGGACCATAACTTTCCTGCAAGGCAGGCAAATAGCATCCATACGTCAAATGCCAAGTAGCTGTACGCACATGCCACATACTATAATTAAGCACAAATTCAAGTAACATTTACATACTACAGAGTCCACATGTACCTACCCAAAAAACATGACCACTTCACAAAACGTATACAGGCAGTAATATCAGAACAACTGAGGTACTGGAAACACAAATATTTATGCCAAGAGATTTCAATATCATACAGCAATATAAAAGCAGTAATAAAAACATTTGCCAGTCTAAATCAAATAAAGCTATCTAGAAAAAAAAAAAAAAAAAAAAAAAAAAAAAAAAAAAAAAAAAAAAGAAGCTAAATAAAAAGTTATTTAGGGACAGAAATACCTGAACAGAAAAGAAGTGTGTTAACTACAGCATGTAACATGTCATCCCAAGTCAACCCGTAATTGAAGTACTGGCTTAATACATCACTACTGTGACATTTTCTTCAATAAATAGAATAAGTCTTGACAATACAAAAGGTGCATATTACTGTGTATGTTTCAAGAGGAATATCTGTAATATAAATGTTCAGCTTATTAATACCCTCTTATTTCTTAGTCTGGACATAAACAAAAATGAAAATCAAACAATTCTTTTCCCAAGTTTAAAGGAATTCAAAGAAAAAAAACCCACAATACTCTTCCTCAATAATAAAGAGCCCTCTATTTACACACGGGCTAGTCAGTAAAGAAGAGATTGGTTCTCAGATGAAGACACCATTAAGGGCTTTCTGCCCTTGCTAGTCATATACGTGCAGCATGGCAGATATGGAAGCCAGTATCTCATATCTTTAAAAAAAATTATACAGTTTTATTCTTTTCTTTTTTTCTCCTACTATAGCAGTAACGCAGTTGAAAGTTCGAGTTATAATAGCTTCCTGCAACAAACCATTTGACACAAAACAGAACAGCCTGTTAAATGACAGTTACTTCCCCTTAAGGGAACAACGCATTAAAATGTCATTTCCTGACAAGAATATTAAGTAGTTTATTTAGAAGAAATGACTTGAAAATAGCTATCAAGAGACATGAACTGAAATTTTGCTTTTTTTTTAGCACCCACTTTTCATGTCCGTCTTTGTGCACCTAATTTTTTTCTTGTATTAATCCCATTAATTATTAGACATCTGATTAAAAAAGTTAGCCAATTGTATTTTCCCTGAATAATGGCTGAAGTTAAATATCTAACAGTGCGATGCCAAGATGTGAGCTGAGGCAAAAAAGTTTCTATTTGTTGTGAGTTATCACTGTTTTTAATGGAACAGAAACAGGAGTGATACAGCTGCACCAGAATTGGCATGTGCAGTCTCCTTGGCTCCAAAAAGGTGAAGCTACAATTGCTCCATGCTGCCTTTTCTTCTCCAAATCAATCTAACCTGATAGCAAGCTCCCCCCGCCCCCCCAGTCTGTCCCCATGCTACATTTGTTATATTAGCTCCTTGTGGAGGTTCCTTCTCAATGCGAGGACCTCTGAGTGTCTTTTGCTACCAAGCTAGGCTGATGCAGGATGTGATTGAACGCGGTCAGGAAGGGCTCCTTCATGTGTCCATCTCCAGGTTGTGTACCTTCTGAACACCAGTCTTTGTGCTCAGTTAAAGAATGGGTCCAAGTCTTCTTCCATGTTGACATCAGGCACCAGCTGATCTGATACTTCCTTAGCACCATATCCTGAATTTGATACATTAAAATCTGTAGAAAACCATGGATGGTCCAGAATTTCCTGTGAAGTCAGCCTTTCTGATGGCTCTCGACGCAGTATGCTACGTATGAGGCATTTTGCCTTAGGGGATAGAGTTTCTGGAATGTTAAACTGCCCACGACGGATCTTGCTGAAGAGGGAACTAGGCTCAATGTCATGGAAAGGATATCGTCCAACGAGCATGGTGTAAAGCATGACACCTAGACTCCATACGTCCGCTGCTTTGCCAGAGTAGCTGCCATTTGTGTTCAAGATCTCTGGACTCACATAGGCTGGGCATCCATGCTTATCAGAAAGAGAGTCATCATTTCCTCTTAAAATATAAGCATCTTCTAGGCTTTCCAATTTCACTCTAGTCCTGTGGGGGAGGAAAAAAAAAACAAAACACACCATCAAGGTAAGCAAACATCAAACACAAATTCTGGCTGTTGCAATTGCATGGTTATAAAAGTCATACTCTACAAAATTTGACAATTGCAGAAATGCATCAGTTTAAAATCCCACTCACAGCAGTCGTTACAGGTAAATTGATATTGTCTTTTCCATACTGTTTAGAGATATTAGATACATATAGGGAATACTGCCACGCATACAGCTACCAGATTTCAAATAGTCATGTTCAGTAAACTCATTAATAAGTTTAATTAATAACTCATTAATAAGTTCTCTTAAAAAGAAAAAAAGGAACTGCCATATTCATGCTTTTGGTTAATTTTTCATAGACGTGATTCCCAAAAGGGGACATAAACCTCAAGAGCTCTTCTGAGCTGGATGCGCTCTAACCTACCCATGTAGGACTCACGCTCAAATACAAACCCAGTCCTAACTACAAAAGGTTGTTTTGAGACCTTCATGCTGGCAAAGCCACTCTGTACACCTGTAATTCCACAAGGTTTACCTTGTGTACTAAAATGGTCACTCTGACCCTAAATGATCTCTCTGACCAACCAACATTTTCCTTTACCACAGCAATTTTAAAACAAATTAAGAAAGAGCACTTTTAACAGATTTCAGTCTTCCCAAACAGAAGAAGAATTTTGGGCAAAGGGAGATCAGGTGAGCTGAAGGCCAAGATTAACAGCAAGCTTATCTACCCAGCTAAGCAGCTAAGCCAGAGGAGCTCCTTGCACTGGAATGAACAGAAAAGCTGGCAAAGGACTTGCAGAGATGACAGGAATGCCTTATCTAGATTGCAAACTCCTGCTGCCTGCAAAGCACTGTGAACTTGTCATTGTGCTGCAGTAATTATCTCTGCAAGAGAATTTTCTTCCCTTATGGATATCACACAGGAGCAGAAAAAACTGATGCAGAGCTGCTTGTCATAGCACTAGATGAACATAACCTTTCTTTCCTTTCTCACTGCTAGGCTTTGTATCTATATTTAAAAATCTGTCCCTGTTGGAAGCATCCAAAGGATTACTACCAAGTACCCTTTACACTATTTGCCAGCAAAGGGTGGTTTTGAGAACAGTCACTACAATGCAACAGGGCTTGTCCAGTGCCTTGGGATGGCAGAGGGACCTAGCAGTAGTGCAGATTTTCCTTTCAACAATTTTTCAAGTCATAAATCAACTTTGAGTTTTAGTGCCCTCATCCCTCAACCCCACAGGTCTGTTACCGTCACTCTTAGTCCTGTGTCATGGCCCTGCTCTCATACCACAGACATTCACAGGCAGGGACTGGACTTCATCCCAGAAGGCAGAACTTGCGTCTCTTGACTAAACCACGTAATTTAACAGGCATTAAAATAGACAAGGAGAGCCTTGTTTCTTAAATGTTTACTGAAGACAACACTGATTGAGCTTGAGCTGTGAAAGACATCTGGGCCAGCTTTGGCTTAGACTTAGTTCCAGGGCAGCTCAGCCCTATCTTTTTTGAACCAACAGAAGAGCATTTTACTCCATGGAGTACTCCAGAGGCAACTGTGCCATAAACTTTCATGACACTTGGACCTTTTCAACAGCTAAATACGTTTACTAGCAGAGGTGAAAGCCCCTCTGGCCACATGCCTCAAACGAGGAAGTCATAAATACAGAATTCCAAATACCTGGCTCCCAAGCACAGTGTGTCAGGGCAGCTCCTTCTCTCCTGAAACAGGCCAGTGTTTGCTCCTCCAGTTCGGTGCTGATGGGCATTGCTCAATACACCTGCTTCCTCATTAATTACCACTGCCATCCTAACAGTACTTCTGGCCATGGACAACCCCCTCATTAGCACTCAAACAATACTTTACAGCAGCAATGCGCCGCACAGGAAACGGGCTGCAAGGAAAAACTTAACTACAATTACCAAGACCACAGAAATTTCTCTCTGTACACAAAGCAGAGGGTCCACAACAGGAGAGTGACTTGAGGAGAGTCCTTTCACAGTGCTCAGCTTTGACACATTCCTGCACCTGCACAGCATAGGAAGAGAAGCAAGGAGAAACGCCCAGAGGAAAAAAAACATGCCAAATAGGGCAGAGAACAGAGAAGAGGAAATGAAAGGGAAGGCAGGGACGTGAGTTGTGGTTCCATTTGCATTGCCCACCTCAGTTTTTCCATAGAAAAGCATGTGTAGCAATAAAACAGTGGGGCCAGATACTCAAACATGCATTAAGTCACTGAACTGCCAGACAGGAAAGCATCGACTCACTCCTGCTAACTAACAGAAGCAGAACACACACACAGGGAGTGGGGCAGAGCAGGCTATTTATAAACAACTTCCAGGAGGGAATTCACCCCCCCACACACACACTCGCCTGCCATCCCAGTGTCAACAACACAGGGAAATGTTGTTTACTTTCCTGTCCTATTTTACATTTCTGGGAGTTGCCAAAGACTTTAGAAAAACAGTTCAATAAGAAGCTTTTATATTACATAAAATTATTGGCATTCCCTAATCTCTCATTTCCTACAACGGACACAGTACAAAACCACAGAGAACAGACTGCCAGGTGTGTCCAAAACTCTTAT
This sequence comes from Pyrgilauda ruficollis, assembly GCF_017590135.1. NCBI lineage: Eukaryota > Metazoa > Chordata > Aves > Passeriformes > Passeridae > Pyrgilauda > Pyrgilauda ruficollis. Next base: position 326,288 of record NW_024525712.1, read on the forward strand.
TTTTTTTTCCAAGAGAAGAAATAATTTCTTGATAATAAAACAGAAGCAGCACACAAAGGCCATATCCCCATCTTGCTTTCCTTGCAAGGTGCTGCAGCCTCCACATGAAACAGCGGGTTTTGTTTAAGCAAGCAAATGGAACAACAGCTGGCCCTTATCTGCCTGGGCCTCTGTAAGCTGTGGGCAAATGAAAACACTCAAACCAGGTTTTTCATCCTGCTGAGCTGACAGGCTTTGAGGAAACAAAAGGTCCCAAATTAAACGAAAACACAACCTTCAGTCCTCTTCCTCCTGGTCAGCCCCAAGCCCTCAGCCAGAGACTCCCTTGTGTGCAAGGTGCAAGTGGTGAAATGGCTCCTCTGCAAGCAGGCAGTGCTCCCGCAGCACCGGGCATGCATTTCCCTGGCAGCCTGCAGGCCCTGCATCCCCTGAGCACACACTGCCAGCTGCATGGCCCCAGCACAGCTTTCTCCTCTCCCAGGTACAACCTGGGTGTTCCCAGTTTCATCTGTAAAGTCCGGTGTCCTCGCAGTAGATGACAACATAGAGTTTCCATCCGTGCAGCAATGAGAGCACTGGAGGACGGGAAGGGCTGTCTGACTTGACACAGCTGGCAATAGGAAGAGCTCACAGGGTGGTTCTGCCAGCACCCCTCACCACCAGCCAGAACTGGGGCTGGGCACACCCACTGCAGCCCATTTTCAGTGACAGATGACTTCACCCACCTCAGCCTCACAGATGGAACACAGTCTGTGCAGTGCTTCCACTGGGTACTGCACAGGTGTGTGCGCACAGCAGCTCTCAGACCCCTTTTAACAGTCCTTTCACATCTTTTCAGGTAATCAAAAAGCAGCAGCCTGGCTCAGAAGCTGCTATTTCCCAGTGCACAGCACTCCATCTCTGTGAGAAACAACTTCCAGCTCTGCTGGTCTTCCCTTACTCTGCATTTCAAGCATTGGCTAAAATAGCTCTGTTTTCTGCAATCCAGTGAGGTTTTAGGGTTTGGTTTTTGGATTGTTTTTGGGAGGGGAAAGCAGGCAGGGAGTATGGAGGGGAATGGGAAAAAGGGGAGTCAAAGTCTAAATACAGAGAAATGCAGAGACCTGCTGAATGAGAAGCAATCTCTATCCCTCACATGCCTCTCTCAGAAAGCACTGAAATCAAATAGCCATGAACAGGAATAAAAGCCATCAACAACAAAACAGATCCTGAAAACTACAAGTCGATTCTGAGAAAACAGAACCTCCACAGAAAAAGGTGGGGGTTAATCTTCAAAAGGGTGGGGTTAATCTCCAACTGCAGATTAACTGGACAACCCAAATTTGACATTTGTTAAGGCAAAGGACAGAAAAAACCAAACATGAAGGTGTGAAATCACAATTAACTTTGAAGTGCTTCCCATCACAGAGAAGAAAAAGGACAAATAAAAATAGCTCTCTAAAAGCCTCTCATTCTCTAAATAATTAACTCACATCAGTCCCCACAAGAGAAAAAGGATCCTCACAAGGGATCCCCACAAGAGAAAAGTTTTCCAAAAGCATCAGCATTTGAGCTTGACAAACAGTTGCAACAAAATTAATCCCCGAAGTTCAAATGTAAGCTACTGCCACAGCCGGATGAGAATCACTTTGTACACATACTCTGCAGGGCAACAAAGACTTTTGCCAATGCTTACGTAATTACAAAACATAATTTCAAGTTTTAATGCAGACCCCGAATAAGCACTTGGAAAAAGAGCATTATGCATCTATCAGATCATTGATAAAACACTGCATTAGTTTAATGCATAAAAAAAAAAAATACAACCCTGAATCATGGCTATTTAAAAAGGGGAAGCTATTCTGCCTATGAATGCTTTCCCATTACTGGTGAATGAAACCACAGAAGTGCAATCAGAGGGCAGCAGCAGCACTCGGACGGGAAATGCGTCTGTGTCCCCATAGAAACCGTCAGGGAAACCCATGAAAAACAATACCACTCTGAGTTTCTTATCAATATGCCATTCATTACTTGACTGCATTCAGACTTTGCTCTTCAGTAATGTAACAAAACAATCAATTAAACGTCTTCCAGAAGGTTCTCCGATGCAACCTTAGGAGCACTCACCTCTGCCTTTGCTGCACATCCCACACTTTTTTTCCAACAGATTCACATTATTCTTCCCTGCAGAGCTTTGGGACTACCAGCAAATCTATCCTGCCTTTTGACACTGAAACCAGGACATAAGAATCCAACATTCACACTTGCTTTCCAAAAGCAAACAATTTCCATATCAAAATCAGTTGGATTATTCAGAGGGCTCTAAACTCATAAGGCAGGAGAAAAAAAAAATCTTTAACATTTAAAGAGAGATAACAACTGATAGTCTGAGTGTGAATAAGCAGTCAGTAGTAAAGGAGCCTGCACCTGAATCAATGAAAGCAGTTGCCTCTAGTCTGTCCCCAAAGCCGTCTGTATGAGAAATAATACCTGAGCAACAGCTGAGCCAACCTTCCCATTTTGGGAACACTAACTGCAGACCGGGCCCACAATTTTTGCACAGCAACACTCCCCATATGACAGCCAAATCAGCTGCTTTTGGAAGAGACTGAAGGAGACATCCTGCTATGGACACTCCAGATACACCATTCAATTGTTATTTAGGCTGGGTAAAATTAAAAGGTCCAGATTTACACACTCTATGCAGCAGACTCTGGAGATCAGGAAACAAACATCTTTGCCATCTGAATTACCATTTTTTAAATACAATTGCAGGTAAATAAAAATTGGCAATTTCAAAAGGTGCTTCACAATATTCCTCCAACAGTAAAAAGCTAAAAGCACCCAAGCAATGTTATCTCATAATTCAATATTGTTCTGACTGAGACCAGGAAAGCCTTTCCCTAGGTAGAGGCATTCAAGCCATTGACTGCCCAGTGCACCAGGGATTGCTCCTAGGTGGCCAATAATTTACAGGTCATTTAATCGAGGTCAGTTGCCCACACCTCGTCATAATGACAAGAAGAGCTTGCATGCAATTAGAGGTGCAAGGAGGCAAAAAAAAAAAATAAATAAAAGGGAAGTTCAACACTGGGAGCAGTTATCTTTTGCTAATCGATTTTTTTTTTTTTTTTTTAAACCAAGGGAATCCCTCCTAAATAATGTAGAAGTAGGTATTCTTCATCAGGGAGCCAGTGAGACAGGGAAGGTGGTAATGAAAGCCCTGGCAGATGATTTGCAGCTTTGGTGGAAAGACTCGTTCTGAACTCACAACTACCCAGTCTCCTTGGGGGCAGAGAGGCACACAGGAGCAGGGGGAAATGTTATGCCATCAGTTTAAATCCTGCTCCTTTCATCAATAGATCCCTTTCCAATTTGTAACAGCACAGAGCATGGGTATTTACCACACAACATCCTACACAATTTCAGAGAAGAAAAAAAAACAAACTCTGCACAAAGGCTGTTAGACAGTTTCTTGCATAATGAAACAGGCTCAAGGATATGTTTCAAAAGACAACTGGGACTTTCAGGCAGTACAGGTTTACAGGATGAACCCTGTTCCTAAGGGAAGATTCCTTCACTCGTACTTCCGCACAATAAGGAAGCCTCTAAAAATTACATCTCCCCCACCCTTCCTCTGCAGGGATGCTAACAGCACAGTCAGCCTTGCCTGCACCCCTCTGACATGCAGTATCCAGCAACTTAAGAGCTTTTAACTTGTTTTAAGCTGGTCTGGGATTTTTCCCTACAGAATTCCATTTCCAAATGCTCTGACTCACCTCCAGGAAGGACTGGTGCCCCAAAGACCTCAGTTTTACAACACTTAAATAGGATTGCTGGGAACAGCCTGTCCTGTATGCCATATACTTTGTTTCTTCCATGCCCTTATTGCCTGAACACAAAACATGCTCCCCAGAGAGCTGGTAGGCAGTGATGCATGTGTTGGGGTGCAGGGTGCGAAATCCATTGCAGACCCTTCCACAGAGGAGCTCGGTTACAATACCCTGACCAATACATTTTTTTCTAAGAATCTGACTCAGGGCAGCTACTTCACCACCTCATTTTTTACCTTGTTAGATCACACTGAAGATCAGAGTTTCAAAAGGCTGTGCTGTCAACCATATGCTATATTTCCCATCTTTTCTAGGTCTTTTGATACAATGCATGATGAAGCTCTATGGGGAAAGAAGACCACAATTTTCTTTTTAACATAACTGCATGCTGTGAAAGCAGCCCTGCACTTTCTGAGCCTACAATGGGTGCTCAACATCTCTAAGGCCATGCCATTATTTCACAACCTTACTGAAAACCTTTTGCTTAGATGTGTATTGCTTGGAGACAGGATTGCAGACATCTACCAAAAAAGCAGGTGCTCAAGACTAAATATGCCCCAGGTTGGCTCTTCTTTACAATCCCCACCTTCCCTCTCCCTCCCAAGCCTGAAGTAATCTCCCAGTGTGATAATAAGGACAATTAAAAGAGAAGGCAGCAGAAGAATTTCACTCTGAAAATCGACTGCAGCTGTGGCTAGTTGGGCTCCTGTCTCCCTTTCTCACTCACCCCCAGCACAGACCTCCAGATACCCTCAGCCTCCACTCCTAATTCAACATGGACCATCCTGCAGTAAGTCTATGGATGGAGGTTTTCAAGTCTTTGAAAGTGCCAGCTGTTGAAGTGAATTTGAGATGTCCTAAGACACACCTACTCCCAGGGAGTACAAAGCACATTTTGTCAGAGAGATCAATCCCATGATGGGCATCTCAGGAGAGGCACCACCCATGACTGACATGACAGCCAACACATACCACAGCACCCTGCCTGAACAGGGAGAGTGAAGAAGACAAGGCCCTACTATGAACCACAGACAGTCCAGGGGTAAAACCTCCTGCAAACTCCAGCGCTGGGTACAACTGCAAAGGCTCTTGACACTCCTGGTCTCACTGAAAGGCCCTGAGCTGACTCAAGGTCCATTTGAGTTCCCATCATCATCCCAGGGCCAGACAGCAGCCAAATCTTCCCTGGCTTTTGCATTAATTTATAACCTTTGGCACAACAATTAACCTGTATCTATGCCCTCAGGGGGAGATTTATGAACTTCACAGGGTGGCTGTGATGTTCACCACTTGCAGCCAGCCTTCCCTCTTCCCTCCTGCTGGGAAGGGCACCAAACACAAAACAAATTCAGTGTTGCTCCCAGGAACAAGGTGAGAGAAGAGACTTTGTAACCAAACCACATAAAGGCAAAGGGGACACGAACCCTTCTGTGAAAAACAGTTGTGCAACCACTTCATCTTCTACCCTAAGCCTCACAGCAGATTTGCTGTCCATTAAGAAATTCACCTTCCTCCCGTATTCTAAGAATAATTTCTGGTCTGAAATCTGACCTGTGAGTCTCCCCTATTGAAGAACTTGTGCTCTTTGGTCCTGCGGCTCCATTCAGGGTAGTGCAAAATGCTTAAATGACAAAACATGAAGACTGTTTTTATTTCTAAATTTTCAAGTATTTTAAGAGCACTCCCATTTTGTTTGATTTTCTCCCACTTTAGGACTCTCTTTCTAGGATTAAGGGAAAGCATTAACTTACATGTTCTCTATGGAATTGTAAGGGTAACAGCAAATTCTAACACATTGATGAAAAAGCTGCTGACCACATCATAATCTGACAAATGCTGGGGAGAAAAGCTTATTACTAACTATAAGAAAATGAAAGGTCTACATGCGGAAAGGTTGGTATATGCATTTGTATTTTTTGTGGAATCAGGTTTGTTTCATGAAGATTGGAAACAACATAACTAGGTCATGTTAAAGCATCATCCCCTCAAAGCTGAGAAATTAAAGAGGAAAAAATATTCTGAGAGCACCAAGTAAATATGTTATGCTAACACAGGCTTTCTAAATTAGTGTATTGTACTGGCTGCATTCCCCTGGCATAGAGCAAAAAGTGTCAAATCCTGTTTATTTTTATTGAATCCCACCTGCCTCATATTTACTCAAAGAATAGAGGAAAATTACAATATCTAAATACCAAAATTATTTTAATTTTCCCTTCAACAAGTATGATGAATGTACAAGGTCTTTAAGCTTCAAATATTACGACAGCTAATATTTTAATATAATTAAAGGCTTAAAAATGCACTAAAGAAATTAATAATTCCCTGACAGCAGAAATGTTCTTGTATTAAGCAAACCATTGAAACAACCAACACAGAAATGCTTCATTTAATTCTGAGATCTTTCAGATGGCTCTTTCTCAAAGCATCTGCTATGTATCAGACTGATGAACTGCTTTATTAGCTATATACTGTGTATGGCACTATTTTTAGCACAACCCAAAAAAAACCTGCCTGTTCTGCAGCATCATTATGGGACACCAGCTAGGAGAAGGGCATGGTTGTTCTGCCCAAGGACCTACTATGAGGACAGGCTGTACATGGAAAACAGTAAATACCATGACATGAACACAGATAAAATTCTCAAAAGCAAGGGGCTCACCACATCAATACCAACCTGGCTTCATACCCAGGACAAAAAATATTTAATAACACGAACACAGGTTTTCTCATAGGTCATTCACTGTTTTGGATTCAAGTTTCATTCCGAAGTGTAAGGACACAGTTTTTGAAGTGTTCAAGTATCTTAGAGGTACTTTAGAAAGTCTGTTGAGACTCAGCCTGGCAAGTCAGTGTTGTTTTCCATATTTTCAGTGTCCTGGAAGCCACTACAATCATTTAATAGATGTGCTGCTTTTTGCTAACCCAGTCTTACAAAACATTTCCAGCCATGCTGTAATGTCTTAGAACTTCTGTTTCATCAAAATCAGCTCCAGGTTTATGGAATTTAACTCTGAAATTTCAATACTACAAGACTGGCTATTTCATTTATAGTTTACCAAGGGATCTACAGATACGTCCCCTAAAAAACACAACTGCACTAACTTTTATACAAAACAAAAAATCCATGTAGCAACAGCACACATTTTTATGGAATGCAATTTACCCTATCTTCAAACTTCCTACAGTTCAGGATTTAAATAAACTATAAATTACCTTGAAACACAGACAATTTTTTTTCTGTTTGTTTCCACAGTGGAATTCTGAGTTTCATTTTAAGTGCTAATGTATTTACACACATGCAATAGTGTAAGACATGATCAGAGTCTTTCACGGATTTACCACATTAAGGAGAACATCTCTAGTGCAGTTAGGACCCCTACAAAATGCTCAGTACTACCAGCCTACAACACTTTATTCCACCTTCTTACCTCCCAATTCATTAGAAACATCCCAAGGCACTGTCATTTGCAACATCCAAATAACACGCATTTTTAGTGGAGACATCAAGTTGAAGCTAAGAGCACTTGTGGTGCTGCTGGATCAGAAGCCCAAATCTTTGCAAATTCCAGCTGTAATTTAGATAATGGGAATGGGGTAGAAGAGTTTCAACACTGTATGCACCTCCTGCAAAACTTCAGGAGCCCTGTTTTTCTATTGAACTACCAGGATCTCATTAGGATCAATGAAAGATGATGTAGTAAGAAATGCTTTAAAATTGATTTTCTTTTTTAAACAACTACTTCCATATAACCTTCACATTCCCTCTGGCTCCTCCAGTCTGGCAGCTCTCAGCTAAAAGCAGACAAGCATCTTACTTTTAAAAAAAAATAAAAGCACCAAGTTTTCCATTCATGTGTTGCCTGCATGCTGGACTTCACATCTACCAAAATTAAGGCCATGAGAGCCTTCAGGAAGAGGAAGTTCCGAAGTGGTAGGTACTTAAAATGAACTGCAGAAAAACAGCCTTGAAGAAATAGGAAAAGAACTGCTAAGAAAGAGCTGCACTGAAGAGCAGGTGACACACAGCAGCAGGGTTCACACACATTTCTCAAAACATCATTCTTATCTCTTCTCTCCCTCTTTGGTTCATTATGAGCACCAGAGAGCAAGGGATGGTGCAGCACCCATCTGCCAGGCACGGCAGCTGACAGCAGCTCCTCAAGCATTGCTCAGCACACGGGCATCCTCAGCAGCAGCCTCAGACACATGGGAGCTCAGAGGGGTGCAAGCAACACACCAACACCTCTGTGAACTCAGGAGGACCAGGAAGATTTTTCATTTCTAAATATAGCAGGAGATTGAAAGTGATGACTGATTACAGTATGACGATCAGAGGATGTGAAAAAAGGCAGTCACTGCTGTTTGGTTCTATTTCTATCTCACATTATTTCATCTCTGTTTATTTAGCAGAGAAAGGATTACAATACCTTCCTACTTACAAACCAACATTACATCCAGAAGAAAACCGCATTATGATTATCTTAAAAATAACCAGCAAGTCCTATTTGACCTTTAAAGTGAATTATTGTATAATTAGAAGACAATGCTCAAAACTGAGTAACAGTGTCATTTTGCAGACAACAGCTAAGTTAAAAACATTCATAAAAGCCAACACTGCTATTACAGTACACACCACTTTTCTTGGGTGGCTGAAGGATTTGGCCCTGTGCCTCCTATGTTGCACTCTGTTCCTAGTAAGCAGCAGAGTAGGAGTTCAAGAGCATTCAGCACAGGCCTACGTCTGCTCCCACTGCACTGCTCTGAGCTCATGCTGCCTTCCCTTGGAGGAGCTCTTTCAAGTTCTGTTCTTCATGCAAAACCATACAGGTTTAGATATACCCCTAGGAAAAAAAAATCCACTTAAACATTAGGATGTTATCAGCTACAAGAGAGAATAATTCCTCTCTCAACTATTTTGCACCTTCTTAAGTTTCCTTCTTATCTGCGTCAGAGGTTCTAGAATGGTGCTTAGTTATTAAGCTGGGAGTGAAAGTTGTGGAAGTGGTTTATATCTACCTGCTCTGCATTTCTCTACAAATGGACATTAACCTCGTTTAATTTTATGCTTTTTTATTTGAAAAAGATGAGGAATCAGACCTTGGGGCTGCAGTAGAAAAATGCTTTCAGACAATCATCAGAACTGAAGTAAGAAGTGAAAATATGTATTATTTTTCAGTCTGTATACAGATTAAAAGGAGAAGCCTATTTTGCAAAACTCAGCTTGCAATAAAATAAAAGTAGAGAATATTTAAATGGGATAGATTGTCATCTTTATGATGTCATTTTTATTTAAAGGTCAGGAACTTTTCTTTCCTGAATAAATTGTGTATTAGTTTTTTCTAATTTTTAGATCACCACCTTCCTGAGCTTGTGGAGAACTTAGAGAATTTGGCTGTTGCTTGTAATTTCCCCAAACAGAATTGATATGCACTGGTTATTTTCAACAAAGCTCTCCAGAACATCCATTTCACTCTGCAGTGGTTTGAACAAGTTTTCAGACAATTTTTAGCATTCAATTAAAAAGGCAAAACATCTTCCCATTCTCTACCAAGACCAGAAGAAGCACAAAGGCAGGTTCTGCTCCTCTTTATATGTTTGGAATTTTTTTTAATGGTCATCACTCTGTGAAAGACTGACATTATTCTGACAGTATTTATTACTCTGATACCTTATGTGGAAGTTGCAAATAAATTCATCATTCAAGACAAAGAAGACTGGTAAAGAAAGAGACAGGAAATTTCCAGAGGTACAACAGTACAGCTATTGCTCCACATCTGAAAGAGCACTTCAACAACATACGCAGAGCATCTAGTTCTATTTCTTTCCCTGTCTTCCTATACTCCTTCCCCAAATCATTTACACAGGAGGGTGTCTAGGGTGGAGATATCATTAAAAAATAACAAAACAGCAGTTCTCCAAGTACTACAACAGCTGATACTACAAACAAGCACCCCTAGTGCAAAGCAGTTTCAGTCTTAGTATGATTAGTGACCGCATAATACTCTTACAGGCAGCCTCCAGACCCTCCCAGCAGGGAAAACAAGATGTCCTCAGAACAGTCCTACAGAAAACACTTGACTGCTCTTCCTCTTTACACCTCCTCACTGGAACGAGCCATTTCAGTCCCCAGTCCTCTTCGACAGCCTCTTTTAACGCCAGCAGCCTTTATGATAGTGCAACTCTTATACCAGAGCTTTCCTGCTGGAGACAGCTGCCCAACAGGAATGAGCAAACTCCTCTACGTGGAGATGCAGAGGCCAAGCACTGATGCAAACAGCTCTCTATACTTACTTTACTCCAAAACCTAAGCCAGATGATAAAATGGCACATCCATCCCACGATGAGGTTGCAGAGGAAAATAAAGTGTACTACAAACAAAGGCTACAATATCCTCCAACTCCAACTATCTGACCTCAGGCACCCCCAGCCATGATGAGGGAGACTTACCTTTCTTCATCCTTAAAAATAAACTTCCGCAGCTTGAGATCTCGCAGTACCAGTCCACCATCATGGCAGTGTGCAACAGCAGAAGCTATTTGATAGAAGAGTTTGGCTGCCTCCTCTTCTTTAAGCTTCTTGCAGGTACGAACAAATGAATGCATGTCCCCATAGCTCCTTTCAAAGAACACATACGCTTTTGTCTCCCCAAGAATTATTTCAGTAATTTGGTTGATATTTTTATGCGCAGGCAGACAAAAACATGGTGCTAATAACTCCTGGTAGCAGCCAATATCAAACACCTGCAGGAACAATGACAGTAAAGCCAGGGTTAGTGACATGAAGGACAGTGAAGTCATGGTAAATCTGATTCTGCTAACAAAACCATCTCTAAGTACAATTTATGTCGCTGCTGAAAGCTGCACCAATGTAAACAGGATGTCACAAACTCACAGCACTGAGGACAAGACAAAGCAGACTGTACAACCCCACACAGAAGACACGTAACCTTGACAGGAAAGGCTAGTCTTCAAAACTAGTAGCAAGCATAGCTACATTAGCTAACACCTGATCAAATCCAGAATGCAATCTAAATTAAGCTGTGAAGACCAGTGATGTATAAGGGCAGTACCCAGAAGGGAGTGTGTTTCTTTTCTATTTTCCATCTAAATAAACACATAAAAAATACAGCCAGTAGCTTTGTATTGAGAGAAGCTGTCACATTAAATCCACCCTGATACACATGCCTGGCTCTTTTGATTTTATTAACCCATTAAAGCCTTAAGGATTTTCAGGCTTAAAGTATCATCTATTGCTATTCCTATTTACTTCCTGCCTTTCTTTCATCTCTGAAAAACAGCTAAGTCACTTTCACTTTCCAAGTCTCAGTTCCACAATGGCTGTTTATAAGATCAGAAGAACAACCCGGGAAATAGCTCTGCCTGTTGGAGCACAGACAAACACCCTTCAAAAGGCAAAGACAAAACCACCCTGAACTCTCTGCATTTCAATCAAGTGCTCCATTAAAAGCGAAGTGTCCCTTTACTACTAAGTATGTTATCACTGATCTTATGAATGAGCTGTAAGAACTAAAAAAGCTGCTGGGAAACCCAAATATAAAAAGTTACTATAATCTAGTGATGACGAATGAATCAGTATTTGAGTCAATTGAGAAAAGACCACATTACAAGAAAATGAAAGACTTCATTGAGAATAACAAAAGTCAGTGTGCTAAAAGAGACTGAGCAAAGTATTGATAGGAGTGATTTTTATTTTTAATTATACTTGCTGCAGAGGACTGCAAAGCAAGTATTAGCATTTCCACCAGCATAAAAATTTGATTAATATGTAACTTACTGGTGTTTTGTTACTTTAATAAAAATAATTTAAGGTAGACATGCATCCTTCAAATGAAATATAAAAATGAAGAACTGGTCTAGTTCTCTAACCACTGTTTTAAACTGCAATTGTTTTCTTCTTTTCTGTATTCTAGCACTTATGTTCTGATAGTAGGCATTTGTACCCCCTCTGAGAAGCAAATATCTTCCTGTTTTCTCTAAAGCTTTAAAAACCTTTAAAAATTGAGTGAGAAAGATACAGTTCGGTCAAAATTTACCTGAGGCTTCAAAACCTGCACTGTTTAATGCTTCAGAGCACAATCCTAATAAACTCCTTCCACAGAAGAGGACCCAAATCCCAAGAAACTGGGACACCCCATCCTCACAGACCTCCTTTTCCTGTCGCCTCATACCTGCCTTGCCTTACCCCAACACAGGGAAAAACAACCTTAAAGGCAGTCTGCCAAACAGAGCCAGCACATTTTACGGGGGGAGGATTAGCACCGAGGCATTCTGGTGACATGGTGCACCAGGGAAGCAGAACCAGGGCGGGGAGCGGGTGTTGCTAAAATCCCTGGTGTGCAATTCATTCCAGAGGAGAATTCATTGACATTTGGATCTCAAAACTCGTAACTACTACATTATAAGTGAATGGCTCTTCTACAAAGCAGCTGCTATAAAATAAAATTTAAGCAGGAATATTCATGTAGCTCAAACCCTTCATGTGAAAAGACGTCTTTCCAGAATTCTCTCCTAAACCAGATTATCATAATGTAAATTAGTTACATTTTGTGGTTCTCAGACTATGTTAAATAAGTAGCCCTGGATATGTACCAGTACTGTGTTTGAACGGGGGTAGATAGGAAGCACTATCATACTGCTACAGTGTCAAATACCTTCTATAAAGGGCTTCTTTGTATCCCAGCTTTTAAGAACCCTGGCCTCAATTCAGCAAATGTCCAATAAGCTGCAGTTTGATTTAGGTCTCGCTGGGAATTAGAAGTGAGAAGTTACCATTGTTTGGATGCCACAGAGCCTTGAAGCAAATAACGGCATCTGTACAGTCGGTGGGTGCAGCCAAATGAATCTTGAGAATCATCAGTATGTGTCTGTTATCCAGCCCAGCGCTTCTGCAAGCAATCTCCAAGAGCATCTTCAGTAAGATACCAGAGAGCACCTCTCTTTGCCGGAAGGCTACTTGACAAATAGTTGTCATGATACCGCAGGCATTTTAAAGCACACATTAAATTAAGCCGAGTTCAAGACTGACAACTGCTTACTCAGAAACTAGCAAGCCAGGCTAAGATCGTATTCTTGGAGCATAGCTAGTAGTGCCTCGCACATATGGAAAAGCTGATACTATTCAAATGTCAGGATCAGCTCAAAAACATACAGCTTAAATGGAAGGGAAAGAAAATAACGGCCCAGTCTTTGTGAGCTGCAGTTATACTGCTCATACTGTTATCAACAGTGCCTTAATCCTGCAAACCAAACAGGAAACAAAGAAGCGCATAGCCCCCGCTTTACTACTTGCTATGCAAGTTCACCTGGAATTTCATGCAGAGCAGCAGCTTTGTGAGATCTGTTTATTTCATGAAAAGATGCCAATGTCCTAGAGTGCAGCACTGTACTACTGCATCGAGCTGGGCTTTCATTCTCGAAATTCTCATGTTCTATTTCAGTTTAGTAACAAAGCATCCACTTCAGCATGCAATATTAGTTCTTAGCAAAGCCATGGGCCTTTTTCCCCCTAAATAATCACATAAAGTCCTAGGCTGCCTTAACATCAGATTTTACAACTCAATCAGTAAGCATATTTAAATTGCCCTCTGAACTCCAATCTTCACAAATAGCAAGGAGGAGCAATTATTCTCACTTCTCTGCTACAGCCTAGTCCATAACTTTTTATGAATCAAGTATGCAAAAGTATGAAACAGCCAGCAACACTATTATTAATCCCTGGAATACTAGAAAGCTATAATACATTTACTTTTCCATCTAGAAATTTGCCAAATGTCATTAATTCCATGTTTTGGGAATAATACAAACGCTGCAGCATGTGCTGCAAGGTTGCAATTTGCTATGTAGTTATAAAAACTACTACTGGGTACTGCTTCAGTTTGCTGGGCACAAGTCTGTTTCACTACAGACAATAAGAATCACAATTTGGGAACAAAGGATAATATTCCCTCAGCTCAAAAAGAGAAAAACACCCCTCCACAGATGTGCATGCATGCGGATTTCTTTTTCCCACAGCTCACCTTTTAATAGTAGGAGCAAATTGGGAGGAGGAAGAGAGAAGCCGGCAGGCTACAAAGAGTGGGATAGCTATTCTGTCTGCACTTCTAAAAACCGTAGGTGTGCAGGTTTTATTCTTGCTCAGTTGGGCAGTGGGGGAGGATGCTGTTTGCAAACAACCTCCACCGTGAGGGAGCTCAGGCTGATTAATTAGATGTGGTTCTTCTTTTTTTAAAATCACTTTTAAGATAAAGCTCATGGCAATCTGCCCCCAGGTCCCCCGCTTCTCCATCCTCTTCCATAGCCACAGCACAGAATTGGGGGCAGTAAAAATCGAGGAAAGCAGCAAGTCCCAACACCTTAAAATTAGCTGGGGATTCCCTACTCCATTTTGAAAAGTGCGTGTGGGGAAGATGAGGTTTTCTCCTGGTCTGAACTCACGTTAAAACCTACTTCAAGAACGGCTCTTTCCAGAACAATATCCCCCTGCCAATAGAAAGCAGACCTGGCTCCGGGCCACCGCTAAAAAGTGGCCATTGTGTGGAGAGAGGGAAAAGTTACAGGATTCGCCTATAATCCTGTCTCCCTGCCTTTTGTTTCTCCACTATTCAATAAGTGAGGTACACGGCCATGCTCGCCCTCCCGCAAGACACGGGAAACCCAAGCGCGACAGAGGAGAACCGGGGGAGGGGGAGAACAAGGAGACGCATTACCTTGCAAACCAGCTCCTCGCCGCTGTGCAGATGTACGGCTCGGAAAACGTGGTCTCCCTCGAGAGGCTCCAACAATAAGTATTTCCCGATGCAAGAAACGCAATGCGACAAGTTCGGGGTCTCCGGCGGGCTCGGCGAGCCTAAATTCGGGCTAAAACTCTGGCTTGGCTCGATGGACCGTATGGACGAGAGCTCTTCAAAATCCTGGGTTTTATTCCGCGGTCTCCCATATCGTGCTATCGTGATAGGGGTTGACCTTTGTATGTTCATGAGTATGGAGAAGACCAGCCGAGACGCTGCACCGGAGCCCTGGCGTGGAGCGCGGTCCCTCGCCCGTCCAGCTGCGGCTGCCTTTGTGTGGCGGGGGGGGCGGGAGCGGGAGCGCGGCGGCGGCGGGCGACCAGCCTCAGCGCCGCGTCCTGGGCACAGGGAGAGAGCGCTCAGCCCGCGGCCCTTTGTTCCCGCCGCCGGCCGGGCGCGCAGCGGCGCGGAGCAGCGCGGCGGCGGGGCAGCGCCGCCCGGGGCCGGGGAGCCGAGGAGCGGGAGGCGGCACGGCCGGGGCTGGGCGGCCGCCGCTCCCGCGGGGCGCGCAGCGCGGGCGGCAACAAAAGGTCGGTAACGCCGTGTGCGCAGCGGGACCGTCCTTCCGCTCCCCTACGGCCCGGCAGCGCCGCGCTGCCGCGGCTCGGCTGTAGATGGCGCGGGAGCCTCGCCGCTAGCGCCCGGGGCGCTCCGAGAATGCCCCGCGAAACAGCGAGGGAGCATTTAACTTGGGCCGACAAAGGAGCGGGACCGCGGCGGGCGGCTGGGGAGAACCGCACCGGCACCACGGGAGCGCGGCGGAGCGTGGGGCAGCGCGCACCGCTCCGCGCTGGCGGAAGGGAACGGGCTGTCGTTGTCGCGACAGAACAAAAAAGTGCAACCAGAGAATAGAGAGCGCTCCCACGCTCCCCCTGCACAGCGGATTTGTGAGCGGGGGCTCGCTGCCTTCGCCGCGTTTAATGGAGTTCACGCACAAAGAAAAGAAAAGCCGGCGCGGCGAGAAGGGGCCGAGTTCTTAGCGCAGGGGCTGGGAGGGCGATAAGCGAAAGGCCATAAGGGGCAATTAAACAGAATCGCTTAAAAAATAAATGCAGTGAGCAAATTTTGTTTGGAGGTTTTCTTTTTTTTCTCTTGGGGATAGAACATGGGGAGGAGAGGGTAGGCGCGCCGCTCCCCTCCACCGAGGCACCGTCTCCCCCCGGCGTATCAGTAACTACTTACGTGGCGGGGACGCTGGCTGCCTCCGTGCTCGCTGCCGGCCGCCGCACGCCCGCACGGTGCCCAGCGCGCAGCCCGACTGCCCCGCCGCCCGGCCCGCCCCGCAGCCTCCCCCCGCGCCGGCGGCGCTCGGGGTAAACAAGGTGAGACGTCCTTCCGCAGCCCTGCCGAGGAGCGCCGGGGGCTCGGGGGCGGCCCGCCGGCTCGGGGCCCCGGGGGTGTGCCGGTGTGTCCCGGTGTGTCCACCAGCGTGAGCAGCGCTGGGCGGCAATGGGATGCTGACCGCGGCTCCCCCGCTGACAGAGCTCGGCAGGTCCAGCCTTTCCGGGGATTGCCCTTGCGGCTGGGGTCGAGATGTTGGTATTAATTTTAATATCAAATAAAATAATAACAACAATAATGGTAGTGGCTTAAGCTGCCCTAAAAGCAGAGTCCGCTGCGCTGCCGGGCGCGGGGGCTGATGCGGTATCTCGTGTGCTGGCCGATTTTTTTCTCAATGAAGCAATCGGTTTTTTTTCCGGGCAGCGCGGGGCCCTGCATACTTAGGGCAGCACCGGCGCTTGTACCCTGGTGCTGCCGGGTGGGAGGAGTTCTACCGACTCCAGACTTGTCTTAATCCGTCCCAAAATTAAAACGGAGGGGAGGAGGGAGTGCGGGGGAAGGGAAGACGGGGAAAACGTAAACCTTTTCACAGAGAAAGCCATGAATGAGGTCGGTCTGTCTCCGCCCAGCACCACTGCGGGCTGTCGGTTTGGTGGGGTTTTTTTTGTTTTGTTTTGTTTCGGGTTTTTTTTTTTTTTTTTGGGTGTGTTTTTGTTTGGGGTTTTTTTTTGTTGTTGTTGCTTTGTTTTATTTTGGTTTTTTAGTTTTTTTGTCCTTTTTTTTTTTTTCCAAATCTGTCTCCTTTTGTTTAAATAACAGGAGTTTAGCTATATATTGAAATTTGATGAGCAGTTTCCTGAACTCCTAATAAGCCTGATATGTACTCCTACCTGGTTATTGGTGGTGATTTTCTTTGAAACAACGACCAAAAAAAAAGCCCAAACCAAATACTCAAACCTCTTCCCCTAATCCCCTCCTGCCCCCCAAAAATGGGGGGGAAAAGTATACAAGCTAACAGATCTGTGAGACGAGCACAGCTCTGTCCCAGGGCTGCAGCCTTTGCAGGGCAGTGCCAAGTAACTGTCTGTGTCTTGAGTGTCCTTTCCCCATATCAGCACAGGGGAGGATCAGAAATGGGAGAAGGGTTGTTTTGGGGTGAACACCTGCGAGTTTGGGTGATGCCTGATTTCAAAGGGTAAAAAGAAGTGAGTATGACAATAATGAAATAACTAACGGAGGAGTCAGTCCCAGAGATGTCTGCTTTGAGGTGGAGAACAGGGCTCCAAAGAGGCTAGGGATGCTGCAGTCAGAGTCCAGTCTTGACAGAGGAGGCTTTGGAAATGGCTCTCTGCAGCATTGCACCAGCCTCATGTCTTGTCACTAGGAGCTGTAAGTGCCCTGTTTTACAGTTATAACATAAATACCATGAGAAAATGGTTGTCATGATTTTAAATTTGGCATGGAGAAGATCAGCTTCTGGCAACAGAGATTTAACCTGGTGAATGCCACTTGAGTAGTGGGAAGGGCACAGATGCAGTGATCTGCAACAACCCGTAGGATGACCTGCAGACTCAGTGTTTGCTATTTCCTGTAAAATGAAAAGGTGGTTTTCCTGCCTTTCCTCACTTATTCCCATCACCTCTGAATAGTTTGTAACTTTTCAATGCCATTTTTAGAAATGAGATGAGCAGTGCCGGATACTGAATCATTGCAAATAAGGACAAGCCATAAAGTTATGCAATACATTCTCCAGTATCACATCCTGTGATCCAAATCAAACATTCTTTTCTTAGTAGATGGCTTTTTACACAATTTCTCCCTTCCTCTCCCCCTGCATACTCCTTCTGACTATGACAAAGACCTAGGCTCTTGCATCAACCTTTGTTCTGTAAATAAATGTTTTCTGTTTAACTTTCTTAGTTACCTAGCATCAGCAGGAGCCACAGTCCCTAGCAACTCTGGAAAGGCTACCCAGAGCCTCTAAGGAGAAAGGAGTGAAAGGAGGAAGGGATGAAAAGTCTAATTCGTCCTAAGCCCCTAGTTGGAAACTCCTGATTTTATCATAATTGGGATCTAAATCTGAAGAAGGGATTCCATATTCAGGTTTGGAATGGAGAGATTCTAAATTTTGAGTTCTGAATTAAATCTACATTGTAAGGCATAGAAGGATACATACAGTGTGTAATGATACAGTTACCTGTCTATCAAATGAGTTTTACTCTTTCAGAATGTTTTAATTATTTCACTCCCTTTGCTATGGAATCCCTCTCCAGACCTAATACTTTGTAAACTTTGCTTTTGCTCTCAGTTATGCCAATGAAGATACTGCAATTTCAGTCCAGTGTTAAAGTAATAAGATCTGAATGAGCTTATGAAACCCCTTTATCTGCCTCATAGAGACATTAGGTGTACATAATTCTGTGCCCATTGTTTCAGTCTGTGTCAGTCAGCTGAAGTTGTAGAGGAAGATCAACATATAACATGTGAGATGGGAAAATGAATGAGATCATAAAAGTCAGATCAAAGTCTGAAAACCAAGTCAGCATTGAAGCTTTGCCTAACTGCATCCAGTCTCCCATAGCTGTTGTGGTTAACCAAATGGGAGAGATGTAACTTGAAACACATCAGCCAGAATGTCAGGGCTAAGGGGATGCCATTGGCTAGTCCAAGTTTAAATGTCATGTTCATAACTCTTAGAAACTCCTGTTTGAAGTAAACTGTGTTGGTAGTGGCAAATATTGTTTCATTGTATTTTCTCATTCAATTGAATGAGAGAAATTTTCTGAGTATGTATGATAAAACAGTGAATCAATGGTACCTACCAAAGAAGTAGCCAGCAGATTGGCATATGAGAAAATTAACATATCTCCCCATGATCATTCTGAAGACACTTCAGAATGAAGTTAGGAAGGATTCCTTTTAGGACTGCTTACTGACCAACTGTTGCTCTTTGGACTTCATTGTGCTGATCTACCTTGCCTGGAAACTGTCACCAAAAGAGACAATCCAATCAGAAGTTTCTTTATCTTTAAAACAGATCCTACAATTATCTACTTCTTTGATGATATTTTCCAGTAGTGCTGAGTTCTTGCTCTGAAATTGCTCTTCCTGCAGGAAGTGGAGCTGCAGGAGTGGAAGGGGGGAAAGGGGGAGGCGAGGGTGTGTATGTGTGTGATGTTCTCCCTGGAGTATTTTCCTATTCTTAAGTATCCCAGAAGAGTCTATGGAGAAGGTCTTATTTTCATGCTATGGAAATCATCCATCAGACTCTCCCCTATTCTGTATCCAATGTTTATCAGCAGGTAAACAGCAAAAACAGGTGTAGAAATTGAAGTTTCCTGTTTCAGGGACTGAGAAAAAATGTGTCATAAATCTGACCTTGTGAAAAGAAAAGCATCTTTTTCTGTAACTCTGATTTTCAGTCTGTTTTATCTTTTAACATCTGCTTTTGCAAATATGGACTCTGTGTGGACAGGAGCCAACCCTCCCTCCAAGCCAATAGCAGTCTTTCTTCCATTGATGTCAATGAGCTTAGATCAGAGTACAAGTCTTGTGAGTGATCAAAGACAGTCCTACATTTAAAAGACTTCCTTTTCCAGGTCAGTCTGCTCCTTGTCCCTTTACAGAAAATATATTATCAGTGTACAAACACAAGCTAGAGCAAAAAGGATAATAATTTTTGAAGTGGTAAAAGAAAGACCCTAATTTTATTTTTTTTTGCTGATTTACAATGTGCAGAGCTGAGCCTACTGGGAACATTAAACAGCTATTAAGTGCCGAGAACTGTCACAGTGAGAAGACAGTCTTATTTCAGCAAAATTAATCCAAGTAGCTAGCTCAAAATATGCTTGAAAATACCTCCCCATCAGTTGTCAAGGCTAGATCCCCATACCAATTTGAACATGTTTTTTCTGTTTTTTGTAATTGTTTTTACTTATCATTTATGCTATAACTCTAGTATGTTAGTAAGGAAAATGATAAATCATGGGACAGCAAAGGGATGAGTCTTTTCACCATACATCAAAAAGGCAATTCAAAGTCATGGAGACAAGCATCTCTTCTTTAAAAAAATCTTATGATTTTGACTTTTGGTATGTGCATCCATTTTTTTTTTTTTTAATGAACTGCTGTCAAGAGGTAACTTGACAAGAAATGTACCCATTTGCATGAACTGCATGTGTGGGGCTTACGTGTGTGTGAAATAAGGATACAATAAAGTATGTAAAGATAAATACCTATGTGCCATATCTGCAATGAGAATCAAGCCTTAGGCTTCATTCTTCATGCAGACAACAAAAAGAAAAGGTGTTGCTGAATAACTCAGTGCAAGATTTACAACTAACTACAGTGCAATAAAAAAATAAAAAAAAAACCCTCTAAAATATAATTTATGTACAGAAGCCAGTTAAATGAGGTAGAGAGAAGTGAGACCAACATTTCTCTGAGCTGCCTTCTTGCTATATTGTACATTAATTGCAAAGAAAAAAGCAATTAACGAAAGTTCTTTGAGGTTTGTCATTATATGTTTGTTAATATGGGACCCAAAAAGTATCTTTGTTGTCCTCAGAAAAAAATTTCTGTGTATGAAAGAATAGTCTGCCCAGGAAGCAAAGTCCTCAGCTCAAGAGTCAGTGATCTTTCTCTCTGGCTGTGGATCTCAATTAAGTATTATGTGTTTCCAAGCCATAGTATTACATCCCCAGGTCCTAGCTATGGCTACGACCACAGTATGTTCCCAGCCTAATCATTCCCAGCAGTTTACAAGTCTCCATATGTATGCTGAATGCGTTGCTGATGGGTTTCAGCATTAGCAAAAGGAAATTGACCTTCTAAGTCACAACACTGCCCTCCAAATCTGACTGTCAAGGCTGTGGGCTGTTGGCTCCCACAGCTAAACCTTACATTTCTCTGTTACCACTAACTCTCATTATTCACAGATGGCACCATTCCCAGAAATTAAAAAGTGCTTGTGTTATGTATATCCGTATCAATCCTATCCCTTGATAATTTAAATCAATCTTACATAGTGGAATTCTCTTCTGAACATCCCTCTCTTTTAGCTTTATGAAATAACCTGAGGAAAAACACTCCCTCACTGCTCAGATATAAGTACAATTTCTTTTGTATTTTCCACATTTGAAGTTATACTGGTATTGCTAAGAGAAGGAAAAGGGGGGTGGGGCTTATTTATTTTTATTTATTTTGTAATGGGCCAGGTGAGTAGAGTAAAGCCATAGGTGTAAGATCAGGAAGAAAAGTGCTGTGTTTGCACATCCCAGGGAAACCCTTACAGACGAGAGAAGATATGAAATGCTATGACTAGTTGTTCCTAACCTTTTAAGATTGAACACAATCCAACCAGTTTCCATTAAGGTCTGTTTTCTTTTAGGGATGTATAACACTCATTTTTCACTTGAGGTTTTCTTTGGGAGTTGTTTTACAGACAATTGCATGACCTGAACCAAATCCCTTAAAGCAGGTTTTGCTTCCTCAGTTGCACCCATCAGCATGATGCTGGTGGAGGCGAATGTGAGATGAAACATGACATCTGGATGTGCTTCTAGGAGCTGTTCTCCAAAACCTCATTGTAATCCTTTGTCTTGCCAGCTTTTTGGGTAGCACTGAAAAATAAGCAGGCTCCCAAAGCAGAGCTAGAAGGAAATATCACCCGCATCATTCACAAAGCCCCTTTTGATGTGTACAAGACACTCTCATCAGCTAAATTTGTATCCTATTCTTCACTGAGAAAAATATTTTTTATTTACTTTAAAATGTATATTACAGCTGCATTCACAGATATAAAAGGTGTAAACCACCTCAAGACCATTTCTGACTCTTCAGCATGCGTAATTAACTTACCCAGAATTGATTCCAATTGAACAAGAGAAGGACTTGAGAAGGACTAGATAGAAAAGACATCCAGCTTTCGCACAGAAAACGGTAAATGTTTGCAGTAGTTGCCTATCCTTAATGTAACAGAAATGACGTGTCTTCAACTTTCCATTGGACTTCCTTGTATATTTTTATACCAGAGCAAAAACTCCCCTATTAGGCAGTGTCTGTTGCACATGAAAGAACTTACAAACTGTAATCAAGTTACTCCTTAGCCTTTGCTTTGATATACTAAATCTAAATAGACTTACCCTGTGGAGTCATTCCATTTTACTGCCAATTTTTTTATTCATATTCTTGTGGTTCTTCTCTGAACTACCTCCAATTTGCCATCATCCCTCCTGAGCTGCTGATATCAAGACCAACATTATTCCAACACTTTTATTGATGCAAGGATCAACCTGCTACAATGTCAAATGCAGAAGTAACAGAAGCCCTTTACTGCCCTTTGATGGATAGCATCTCTGCACACCAAAAAAGATTGCACAGGCCTTCTTGGGAACACGATTTTAGAGGGCTCTGGGGCTCAGCTGGGGGTCTATCAGGACCCACAATTCATTCTTTAGTCTCAGCTTCCCAAAGAAAAATTCTTATGTGAAGTAAGGCCTGAGGTACTTGTTCTTAAATAGGTTCTTTATGTTGGATGACATAGAAACACCTGGTATTTCTTTTGCACCTGCTCCTCAAACAATGACAAAAAGTCATTGTCCGCTCCTGCCCACTTTCAAATTTTGGTTCCTTGAAAAGTAGTAATAAAGCACAGGCACTGCTTCCTTCTGTATTGCTGGAATCATCATTAACACAGGGCTGATAAGTAGTGCCTGCAGAACCCACTTTCTGAGCCCCACTTTAGGTTCAGGTTGGATCCCATGATAGCCAGCTTTAAAACAGGTTAGTTGCTTTGGAGAGTTCATCATGTTAGTTCTGATTTCCATCAGAATCACTCATAGTGATACAGTTACGGCAAATGCATCCAAAGTCAAAGTATAAAATATTACCACAATTCCTTTTATCCACCAAATTTGTAGTCTTATAAAAATAGCACATTAATTTGATAAGATCTTTCTTCCATTAATCTGTGTTGATTGCCATTAATTAAATTGCACTGTTTTAATACTTTATTAATTGACTTTCCTATCAGCAACTCCATCACTCTGCCTGGAATAGACATCAAACTGACAGGCCTGTAATTACCTGGTTGCCCTATTTTGTCTACAGAAGTATTGGCAAAATATTAACTTTCTTCCAGTCCTTCCTCAGATGACTGGTTTTAGCCAGTGTGTGCATCTTTCTCAGTTGTGGCTTTTTGAAGATCTAATTAAATTTTTCTGAGTTGCTGTAAATTATTATTCACATTTTTGTTGGTTTAAATTTTATCCTCCAGGCTGGCTGATACATCTCTTATTTTTTTTTGAGTTTTGTAGAACAGGATCTTTCGGGACAATGATATAAATTTTACTGGTTAGGACTTTATCCTGTTTGCATGTAAAACATAAAATGCATTTTAAAAACACAGAAAGCAAAGTCGTTGCAACAAAGTCATTATGACTTCCACCTAAACAAACTCTAAATTTTGTGATTAATACTTCCCTGTCAGGATGAGGTCTAATGTACAAGTTTCCCATGCCAGATACAGCTCTCTTTGAGTCAGGAAGTTGTTTTGTGTATTTTTTCTTGAAAATCCAAGAATGCCTTAGTACTTGCATCATGAGACATCCCTTTGCTCCCCCTTCAGATTTATCTTGCCAAGACTGAAAGTGCCATATATAGTGAAAGGCTTTTAAAAGGCTAATCGTGAAGGTCACCCTACACCCAGAGGTAGGGCTGGTTGGATGAGCCAGTTCTGTGTTGTTTGGAACAAAGCCTTGTTTCATGCTACACTTCCAGTGTAGCATGTTGCTGGCACTGAAGACTGAAGTCTGTGAGAGCACGAAAATCTGAGAGTTTTCCTGGAGTGCTGGCCTGGCTATCATCAGAACATTAGCCAGAAAGAGTTACTGTCATGACTCTGGCAGTTCTGTGCTGCTGCTGCCCAGGTGTGTCACAGTCTTCAAATGATAAGCATCATGTCTGCCCCTATCTGGAGAGGAAAAAAAAAAGAATAATGTCATTGTCCTTCTTGCTGAATGTAGCAGAGGTCCCTTTCAGGTCCCATGGAGCATGAAGAGTAGCAACTCTGCAGGCACCAGCCTGTACCTCTTTGTTTGCAAAGTGCTTCCTGTTTGGATTTCCATGAGCATTTTTTTACCCTCCATTTACTTAAGTGATGATATTGACCAGACAAAAAAGATATATAATCTTACTTAAAATGAGCTTTTCTTCTCTTCAAGCATAGGAGTTTTGTAGGGACACTAAAACCATAAAATGACTTTACAAAGTCAGAACAGTCATCCATCTCACTCAGTGTCTTCTCTCACACATAGGGCAACAGTAAATGTCCATGGCAGAGGACAAGAACAGTGCAAGCACATAACGGCACAGCCTCAGAGTGGTCTCTCTGACTCCTCTCCCAGTGATTTGCAGCCCCTTTGCTTGCTGAACCAGTAGCAGTTCCCTTCTATTTGATGGCCATCAGTGGATTTTTCTACAGCAAATCCTTCTGATTTGCTTTGAGCCCTGATGTGCTCTTAGCAACTGCAGCATCCTGTGGCCAGGATTCCATAACTTAATTGTATATATGAAGAAGTAACTCTTTGTTTGAACTTGTGTCATTTAAACCTCCTAATTTCATTTGATACCCCCTTGTTACTGTGTTAGAAGAAGCAGCAAACAGTAATTCTGCACTTACTTTCTCCCTGTCATTCATGATTTTTTAGGCTCTGTATTATATCCCATCTCTTTTCCTAGCTGAAAAATGTCCATCTATTTGATAATTCCTTTTGTGAAAGATCTCATTTCACTGTTCCTTTTCTGCTTCTGCTATACCCTTTGGGATGGGGAACTGGAAACATACTCAATATTCAGGATATAGCAACTGTATGGACTTATAGTGGCACACTGTTCTGTATTTCTTTATAATAGTTGTTGATACTGAGTTGCATTTCTGATCACTACTAATTGCTATGCTGAATGTCACAGTCTGTGTCTATGGTTGTATTAATGACTCCAATGTTTCTGTATCCCCTCCATGATCAGAGTGCACTGTCGGGTCATGCAGTTCAGGTTATTTTCTCTGTTGTGAACTGTTTTGCATTTATCAATGTTGGATTTCCACTGCCATTTTATTACAGTTGTTCTGTAGCATAAGGCCCCTGTGTAGGTCCTCAGAGTCAGTTTTCCTTTTTATTACCCCACATGAGCAAACATTGCAGGCACATTATTTTCACCCACTTCCTGATTACTTTGAATATTACCTACAGGACAATGCATATAGTATCAGGTGTTCAGTGTTGGAAGCAGCTGGCACCACAGAGTAATGCCAGAGCCCACCTCCAAAGGGATGCAGTCTATGGAAAAAAGGCCAGACTAGAATGAGTGAACTCAGCCTTCCTGCAAGCTTTTTGGGGGGTCAGAAGTAGCCTTGTCACCTTTTCTTCTTGAAAATGAGGTATGTACCTGAAGAACCTGAGAGGAAATCAGTCACCTTGGGCTCTGTCAGTAGCCAGCAATTACTCTCCTTAAGGATAACTCAAATACTAGATGAGCTAAAAGGGAGTTTTCTGTCTCTACATCAACAGTAGGTGAAAATTCTCTGTTATTAAGCACCTGTTTCGAGTATCTCCAGTGAGATGAGATAATTCCAGAATTCAGTTTGTAGGCCTTTTTTTTTTTTTTTTTTTTTTTTTTTTTTTTTTTTTTTTTTTAATGTGTGTGTGTGTGTGCATTGTAGACTGTGCAGTTTTGCAGAGGAAAAGCAGAGTTATATAGTATCACCTAGGCTGGAACACTGGCTATTTGAAGCATGTTATAGCTGATCTATAATTCACATGCTTATTTTGACAGGCTGGCTCTTGTTAGTTTTCAATGGGTGTGGGAGGAAATAGCAGTGCATAAAACTTGCACATTACTAATACCATTGCCATATAAAACAAATATTTGAATAGGAAGTTTCAGAAATGATTCAGTGCTCTAACTACAGAATATCCTACAGGAATTTTTTATAGTAACAGAATTAATGAAAAGCAAATCCTATTTCTCCACCATGGGCATAGGGTGGTCCCAATGCAGCAGAGCCAATGTGATACTCCATCTCAGGGATAGAAAAAGCAGCCTCTACAGATTGCTGGCCCCCTGGGTGACTGAAGCTTGCTTTGAAAGGACTCCTTGAGCTGAGAGGTTGCTATTCTTTTTAAGTGTCTGTACCAGATCGTGTGTGGGTGCAGCAGACAGGGGCTAAAAGCCCTGAGCTGCAATACAGAAGCAATTGAAAGACATTCTGTTGTTGCTGCTCTACCAACTGCAAAGGAAAACTCTCTTCCCACCCCTGCAGACTATTCTAACCACATCCTTTGAAGGTACTGAAGTTATTTCACTCACTTAGCCCACAGTTTTCTCAACATTAAGTCATAACTTGAAAGCTATGGGGTGAGGAGATAATTGTTACGTCAGTAACATTTCATTCAGACACTGTAATAAGTGAAGGATTTCTAGGTGCTGAAAACGTCATATGATCACCAAACAGAGAAGCCAAAATATAACTTTAAAAATAACCACCTTTGCACCATGGATTTGTAGCTCACTGAGAACAATTTGCACGAAGCTTAGTCTCAGATCTCTTTCTTATCTGCAGTATGGCTGTTCATCTGTAGTTAGAAACAGCCTGCAAAGTTTGACACAGATGCTGTGTCTTCTCGTATTTTGTGCTGACTTTATCACAAAATAACTTGGGACTTTCTCAGTTTGTGTCTCAGATCTCTATTGGAAAAGGAGGGAAAAGCACTTTGTTAACTCCTGGAGAACTGTGGTTGTTTCAGATGCAACAGTAAAAAAGGGACACATGAATTTGTGAAGCTGAAACAAATTTGATGCAACCCTGGCACCACTCTGGCAACCCTTACTATGTGCAGTGACACAACATCGTCTGTGAACTTCAACAGCTTGGTCAAGGAAAATTTCTTTTTTTTAAAAAAAATTTCCAGTAACTTTTGCAATGTTGATGAGCGTATGATAGGTTTTTGACTTTGGAAAATCCACCTCAGAGAATCCCCTTTATCTTTTTGAAAGAAGAAAAGCGTGCTAGTTATGTCTGCTTTGTTCCTAGAATCACTTTTAGATTGAAATGTATACTACTGTTTTTTACTTGTGTCTATTTTAATGATCACATATATATGATACTGCAACAGGTGGGGTTATTTATACACATGGAAAAAGATGTTAGATCTCTGAGTTGTTCAAGATCTTAAAATAACATGTACGAAAGGAATCCTTTCTGTTAACCTTAGAACCCTTAGAAAAGGGTGGAGGTGTGGGGAGGAAATGAATGTAGAGTTGTTTTGTCTCACAAGGCATGAATGAATAACTGTTGCCATCTAATCTTTCTATGTGTGCCTTCAGTCTGTTACTTCCTGGGATTCCATGTTGTTTTACTGGGGTTTTTTTCCCCCTGGCTTCTTCAGCTAAGATGGACAAATGGTTATTGAACAGAGAAGTTTTACATTTTCAAAGTGCAGTAGACCTGAGAAGTGAATATTTTTTCCCAGTCTTAGGTATGTGGAAATTATTGAAAACAATACTAAGACTAAAGCAAAGAGCTGTCCCTTAAGCTGAAAAGCTTGTAACATCCTGCAGTAGTGATGCAACAGTTCACAAGTCTGAGTGAATAGCCAAGTATAATTCTGATCCCTCTACTTTGCCAGGCTGTGACACTGGCAGACTTCCAGAATAAGCCAATTTCAGAAGAGTGGAGCCTCCAAATACGATCTTCTGTCAGTCACAGAGATTTCAGCTCCAGGAAAGGAAAGATTCATCTGGCAGATTATAATTACTACTGTAGGAGATGGTGAAAGAAGTGATCTTTCCCTAAATGGGATGCCAGCTACTCCAGGACCAGTCAACACCTTGAACTGTGCTGGGAAGTGGTGGTGACTTAGCTCAAGTATCACTATGTCTCATCCCACTCTTGTGATACAAACCACTGTTTTTTCAATAGGTGCTACAACGGCAACTCCCAACCTGTGCTGAAACAATCAAAATGCTTCAGAGTTTCCAGAGCCATCCCCATTCTGGGCTTTCATAGAGAGAAATCAGCAGTGAGGCTGAGAGTCACACCTAATTTTTGGGCTCTTACTGCAGGACAGACCAGCCATCCCCAGAGCAGTTCTTGGGGGATGCTCTGCTCCATCCATCCCATTGTAGGGTAACAAATACAGGTTTCCATGGCTCAGCCTGGGCAGTGTGTTTGCAGTATGTGAAGGCTTCAGCTTGCAAAGCCATGGTCAGAGGGAAAGTTTATAACCAAGATGTGCAGGAGCATCTCGCAGCTCCCCTAGGGTTTCTATCTCCATAGGATCCAGTGCCAGCTTGCAGAAAGAGGGGAGTTTGGGAAAAGATTAGTTATGAATTACGAGTTCCTCAACATAAGGTGTGGGCCCCAAAACCAGAACATCTGCATGTAATCAAATAGCCCAGATATACTGGCTAGCTGTGATAATAAATAGACCTGAATGTATTTCAAAACAACTAAAAGACTGGGGTTTTTTTAGGTAGAGTGATCTTCATAATCTTTTTCTAACCTAACTAATCAACACCCCAAGTTTTCTTTCCTTTCTAATTCTACAAAATCATATAAAGGAGTATACTGTGTCTATGACAAACCTGAGCCTTGGGTGATCCTGATAATGGAATACTTCATTAGATATGAGTTTTAGTTTTGGTGCATTCTGTGGCTCCTGCCAACACCTTAAGAAGATTACCATTTCTGGTAAGGGCTCAAAACATTAAAGGAAAACTAAAAAGAGAGCGAGTTCTTTCAAGAGAATAAAGCTGATGCTGTGGGCAATTGGAATGAACTACATCAGCTTTCAAGATTAAAGAGAAAAACTGCAAAGAAGATTTACCAGTTGAAATTCTGTGTCATTAGAGATCCCCTTTTTTTGCCATCAAAATAAAATTAATTTAAAAAATGAAGCTGTATATGTGTTTACTTAGGAGTAGGAAAAAGCAACCATTCCTCCACCTACCACTCAGCTGCTGCTTTATATAATGAATGACTACTCATTTTTAACATTTTTGGTATGTTACCTAAATAAAAAAAAAAAAAAAAAGAAAGGGCAATATTCATTCAAAGAAAGAGCTGCCCATCTTGATACCTGTAATTATCTATTATAACTTAATATTATGGGCAAAAATTTAATAGTCTGGCAGTCAGTAGCTCCTTATTACAATTATGAGCAAAGTTAGTTGGCTTTCTGATGCTAAGGTTGACTAACTGTTGGTCAAGGGAAACACTGTTTTTGTTTTTTATAACCTTGTCAGTCTCCAACAAACTGAATTGAAAATACCTGTGCCAGACATCTGTCTCGGCCTCATTTTATGTGTTTCCATTTGGAAAAATTCTGCTTAAATGGTGCTTTGGACAAAAAGAAAAAGAAAAAGAAAAAAAAAGAAAAAAAAAAAAAAGAAAAGAAAAAAAAAATAAAAGAGAAATATTTTTTTCCTACCACTGGAGAGATATTTGGTGGCCCCATGAAACAAACCCACCTGGTCTACCCTAGTACTACCAAAATATGAGACCTAAGCTCACTTAAGAGGCCTCTGCAGTGACCACGTTCTGCCAAGAGCTACTGAGGCTGAGCAGGATTTTCTGCACATTACAGGGCATGTTTTAGAAATGTCAAACAGGAACCATTTCCACTTCTCCCTTATGGACTCTCCTGTCATTCTATATTATCAGATAGGTATAAAATGACAGTAAAAGTGCATATTTCTCTTGCTTTAATAAAGTGTTCAAGATACTGAAGCATTTATCTTCCTCTGCATTTTTCTCAATGTCTCTTGCATGATTATCTATGAAGAGATAATGACAAAGAGGTCAAAATGAGTTTACTATAAATTCTATACAAAGAACAGATTTAAGGTAATTTGTTAATAAAACTGAAGTCCTTACTTTGAACAAAAGGGCTAAAAAAACCCTGCACAGCTAGCATCTGTTACAAAAAGGAATTACTAAGGATGAAAAAAGCTAAAAACTAGTAGAATTAATATTAAAATTGCTAACACATATATTATATAACAGTATTCTTAAAAGATTTATCTCTTGGGAATTTTAGCATGTAGCAAAGTTATCTGTGGGTGTGACTAGCCTGGCTCACTGTGGAGAGTGTTCAGCTTCATGCCCTTAAAGAAGAGGTCACTGTGTCAGTGATAAAGAAACTATACCATGTACTAATAGTTCAAAACATTTTTTGTACTTACCAGTGGGTTGGAGGAAAATAGTACATATAGCAGTTAGACCCAAAATGTCCCCTTCGAATTTAATGACACACATCTCCCAAATTAAGGGGTTGTGTAGCAGACTACATGGCAGGAAAAGTTTGGATAAAAGATCAAATCTAGAGAAGATTGCTCATGAGTAGTAAGGAGCTTGAATGAAAATTGCAGTGCTTTAACAACTGAAAGGCTACTTGGGGAATAAAGTATATATTCTGAAAGGGCTTTTTTTTTTTTTTAATAAGGGAATAAAGGAGAGTTTGAAAGTTAAATCTCTCAGCTTTCTTATTACATCGTGTTTACATAATCATATCCAGATGCTTTAGGCAGTTGTCGCTTCCTGTGCTTACAGTTTGCTGTTGTCTCGTCATTCCTTTATTAATCTTTGTGAGGATTAACAATACAAACGAGATAACTGTGAAGCTGAAAACAATTTCATGCTGCTTCTTATGAGAAATTGTTTCCAAGGAGTAGTGTTATCTTTTTACATAATCTGGATTTCCTCACAAAATGTGTTGTGACTTTTTTGCTATAGGTATACCTTTCAGTCTCAGAGGTAGCAAGGCACTCCTCTTTCTTCACTCTCAAGCGCAAGTAGGATTCTGTGTGCCCACGGCTCACAGCAGGAGCAAGGCATTGGCTTTTTAAATTCTCCCATCCAGCCTTTGTATGCAAGACCATGCACTCCCACAGTGGCCTGTAAAGAACAGCACATTTCACGTTATTGTCTAGCTAAAAATAGGCCATACACTTACTATAACACAGCATTTACCAAGCAGCTATTTCCTCTGCCTGTCAGCAGAATAAAATATACATAAATAAAGTATCTTCTACACACGGAAAATAGCACTCTATAATCATCCCAGTGCACAGGATGGAGTTATTGTGCAATGACAGCACACCTTGTTGAGTGATAGCACAAAGCTTTTGCCCTTTGCCTAGCAACATACCAAAGCATGGGATCAGAGTCTACACCCTGCCTTATTGCTCAATTAGGACCTGGCAAACGTCCCTCGATGTTACCCTGGCCTATATCCACATATTTTGCTAACATATGTAACTTCACATTGATGTTGATAAGGACAGACATGGTTATGTGTCTTCAGGGTCTGAGGCTGTTTGTGTCTCGGGTTCTCTTGCAGGAATCAGAGCCATGGAAGGAAGAGAGGCTTTCTTGAGCAGCACAGGTAGCTTTTAGCAGAAAATCTTAACTGTTGAATCAAATTAATTAAGTTGAATATTGCCCCAAAAAGTTGCAAAGTGAAGAGGAAGTTGCAATAACCCCTGCAATATCCTTGATAAAGTATCCTAAATATTATATATGTAAAATTACAGTTTAAATTGAAAATATGTATTCAAAGCATAACAGTTTAATCTTTAGAAAAACCTGCCTTTGTCATTTTACTGTAAGTGTATGCAAATGAAAGGCAGTGATTTTAAAGCACTCATCCCAAGACTATATTTATTCAGGATTAGGTGGTCACTCAGAGTGCCAGGGAAGTAGGATCACTGCCTTTCTTCTTGTCATGGGAGCCATCATCTCATTTCATTTGAGTCAGAGGAATGACCACCTTGAATTCAACCTGTGTGTTAAACTTGCAGCTGCTGGGAAATTTCTCTACTTTAAGGCCAGTTCAACAGTAAAGCATGTCTCATTTTTGTGAAACAGTAGTCACACAGAGTAAGGAGTGGCAAAGTATCTAAAAACACTTTAATATATAAAAACACTAAATTGCCACTTCTTCTAGGTTTATCCTTTATTTTCTCTAATTAGTGCTTCTAAAATTGGCTTGAAATAATTTTTATAGTTTCCTGGCAAGATTTGACCAGTGATTAAGGTGACACTTTATCTTAAGAGTCAGAAGTACCTAACTGTACACTTGGGGTTTTAAAGTGAATTTTGAAGATCTGAAAAAACAGAACTACCATCTAGTCCCCTCTTTTCTCCAAACTGAAAGGTTGTCTCTCCCAATAGGAGCAGAAGCTCAGCATTATGAAAATGTCTCCACAGATATTTTCTTGTATTTCAGAAGGGTTTAAAGGGGTTTTTAAGTGCCTTTTTTACAGTTTCCGTTGAATGATGTTACAAGGCCTGGTAATGACAGGATCATCAACAGAAATCCCAGAGTACCAATTCAGCCATACCTTCAGCTTGGATGGAACTCAAAGCTGGCGTGGTCCCTCTTTCCCTGGGAGTGGGTGACAACCTACCTGAGTACTCAAAAAAGTTGAGGTTTTCTGAACACACACTGCTGCAGGAGACCCTAAATTCCTTAAACAAGGTCTGCCACATTCATGAGACAGAAATCTGTAACAGAAAAAGTTGTACACAATCCAAATGGACTTAAAATTAGCATATTTACAAAATTATGGAAATATTTTCTAACAATAACCAGGAAATAGAGGAAGACTTTTCAAATGAGTTCCACTAAATTTCAGCCCTTGCTACAGCTCAGTGAAACCATGCCAGTGAACTGACAAATAGATTCTCTAGCATCAACTAAGGCACAATCTCCTAGTGAAATTTTTGCAACGATTGTGACACTGGTTTTGTTTTGTGGATGCTCTGTTGTGTAATCAGGAGGGAGTTAATATTTCATCCTTACTCCCACTGGGGACAGCTAACATCCTAGCTCTGTCCTATGCAGTTTCATATTTTCAAAACACTTCTAGCAAGATGGTAACTATGAAATTTCTATTTCTCTGAATTTTTTCAAGAGATCCAAAATGTCTTTTTGATTTGAATGCTTTGGGGATTTGAATGCTTATGTGTTTATATTCCACAAGACCATCACTCTCATGGAGGTACCTTTAATTCAGCTTGTGGAAGATGGATCTTCTACACTTGTCCTGTCAAGGGGATTGTGAAAAGTTGGTGATGTACAGAGAAGGAAATTGTAACTGCATCCAAAAAAGTTGGGACCATAAAAATTACCTTCCTATGTTCCAATTAGTTTGTCGCTTGAGACCAGAAAAAAAACAAATTACAGGCTTATACATACACTCATTAGAGTGGTGCATGACAGTAAAAAAGCCTTTCCTAGTCTCATTAGAGTACAACAGAGAGTGTTGTGGCCAGACCTTTCAAAGCAAGGTTTTCAAATGCAAATTACCCAAGTCATTGAGAAACCTGATCCTCAGAAGCTCTAAGCACCTCTGACTTTCATCAAAACATTGAAACTGCCAGATATGAAGATTGTAGAGCTTTGCAGCACAGGGTTTTCCAGCAAATCTAAGCAATTTCAGAGTCAGCATTAGTTGCACCACCATTACCACTGCTGTCATCAGTGCACTGCTAATCAAGCCTCTTACACCAGAGTAGACATAATATCCTTGTTTGAAAATCTTCAGAAAAAGAAGCAAGAACAAAAGGATCAGCATCTTTTGAGAGATAACAGGCCTTGCAAATAGCTGTACCGCTTTGCCGTGTGCTAGAGGATGTGCAGCTGGGACACTGCCCTAGAATTCGCACACACATCTCCTAAGAGCCCATGTTTGTTTAAGTGTCAGAGTTCATCTGGCCTCACACTGAGTGCATGAGAGCCAGTTCAGGGTCCATTGGCTTGATTCATAATATTCTAGAAAGAAACTGTGGCGCAACCCCTGGTTTTGCAGACCCAGATATAATTGTACCGAAAAGGAGTGTATTCCATATAGGCTACTTTCTCACACACTTCACCAGCATAAACAAGATATCTGAGTGCCATTATTTGCCCCTACAAGGAGATGTTTGCTCTGTGTGTTGAGGCAAAGTCTAGAACTGCTTTGTGCATCTTATTAATGGAAGAATCTTACTCTAGCAAGGAATATTCCATGTTGACACAAGTGGTGTTATGATAGCTCTAGTTCCAGTTCCATCCTTTAGACAGGTGCAGATTTAGCTGTAAGACTGATGCCTTAAGTTTTAGCTTTTCTATTTTTCAGATCAGTACTGCTTTAGTGTATAACTCGAAGATTCCGTAGCCTCTCAGCTACTGTTCTCCTGTTTTATTCAGACAAAACCGTTTCCCCCTAGGCCTGAAACTCAAAGACACCTTACCGTCTCAGGCCCTGAAAAATGTAAACATTAGTGAATTGTGGAAAAACTTGGAGTAAATGACTTCATTACCTGAAGTTGTAATTGGACAATTAACCTCTGACATGCAAATAGGCCAAACTTATATTTGTATGCAAAATTTGTCACCATCGTCCATCTTGGCATAGCCTCTGTGAAGCTCTTGCACTGGCCAAGGTGTACCCTTTGAAGGCCTTTCATTATTTTTGAATATTATTATATTTTTAATATTATTATTCTTTTTCTAATTCTGTCTAGCCTCTGTGCTAGATAGCCCTCCAAGGCAACAGGATATCTGTGTGCAGGTAGGCTTGCCATTGGCATTACATGTTTCTGCATCATGTTGTCATGGTTTCACTGCCCCCATCTTCCTCTGAGTTTGTGTCTGTGTCTTCTAATAAATATTGAATATTTACCATACCACTCAGTTAAGTCAGTTAAGAATGACATATAAATTCTGTAGCCAGCTGAACGTGGAGGTTACCACTATTGTAAGTCATTCCTCTGAGTTCAGTGCTACTATTCACTTTTGTGAATAATCCCTCTGTGTGTACACATTTGCACTATCATGGCTTTAAATAGGATCTTTGTCACCTATTAAAGACAGCAAACTCTTTCAATCTTTATACTTACCTCGATTTTAAAAGAATAGAGTGCTGCAAAGGAAAATTTTACTTAACACCAGACATTCAAGTCTTTGAGGACTGCTGCATGCTGTTGAAGTGTGGAAGTGGATAAAGGGGTGGTGGTGTTTTTCCGTTTCATTGTAAGTACAAACTCCTTCTGAAGGCGTGTTGCAGTTGTTTATGCTCTGAAGAGAGCAATATTTTTAGCTTTACCACTTACAGTACTGGGATGTATTGCAAACTTTTTGATTAAGCATCATAGGCTACAAGAAAAGCTTGGAGCTGTAATGCCTCTAGCACATTTTTAGGCAGTTACCATGCCAACCATAAAAATTATGAGCAGAATGAATACAAGAAATCTTTTTGAAAATAAAATAGTGCAAAGTTAGTGCAGAACCCAAAGTTTTGGAACATGGTATTATATTGCTGGAAGATTTATCATGATCCATATATAAACCTACTGGTTGTATCAGGAACTCATCAACTGTTGCTAACTTAGTCTGTAGA
This sequence comes from Pyrgilauda ruficollis, assembly GCF_017590135.1. Lineage (NCBI taxonomy): Eukaryota > Metazoa > Chordata > Aves > Passeriformes > Passeridae > Pyrgilauda > Pyrgilauda ruficollis. Next base: position 361,634 of record NW_024525712.1, read on the forward strand.
CCTGTGGAGCTTTCACTCAAAGAATAAAGCATCTGTTTTAGCCTTTGCAGAGTTTGGAATTACTACAGAAGCATGAGCAAACCTTCAAGCAAAGAATCACTTCAAACTTGAAAACTGTATGTTTAGATGCATGTTAAGATGCATGGGAATCATAGGATTCCATTGAAATTCCTAGATAAGATCTCCATTATGCTGGATGAAAGTTAGTATGCACAGAGAAGCACAAATGCAAGCTGTAAGGTCAGGACAGGGGGAGGTCATTCCCCAGTTACCTTCATGGACAAAACAGACTCCACTTGGGGAAATTAGTTTGATTTATTGCCAGTGAGATCAGAGTAAGATAATGAGAAATAAAACCAAACCTTAAAACACCCCTCCCTTCCTTTATCACAGTTTCAGTGTTACTCCTGATCTTATTTCCCTCCTCCCCTCAAAAGGCACCATGGGACAGAGAGCAAGGATTGCAGACAGTTCATCCCGTGTTGTCTCTGCCGCTTCTTCCTTCTCTGGGACGAGGAGGGCTCCTCAAGCACTTTCCCTGCTCCAGCCTGCAGTCCTGCAGGAGCTGCAGGTGGATGTCCGGTCCCTCACAGACCTGCCTGGGCTGCAGGGGCACAGCTGCCTCACCATGGGCTGCACCAGGGGCTGCAGGGGAATTTCTGCTCCAGCAGGTGGAACAGCTCCTGCCCCTCTTTCTGAACTGACCTTGGAGTCTGCAGGGCTGTTGTTTTCACATGTTCTCAGTCCTCTTTCCCACTGTAGCTGATGTGTGGTTGGTTTTTCTTCCTTTTCCTATCTATGCTATCCCAGAGGTCCTACCACCGCCATTGGTGAGCTGGACCTTGCTCAGGTCTGTCCTGGAGCCATCTGGCATTGGCTCTATCAGACACAAGGGAAGCTTCTGGCAGCTTCTCAAAAGTCAACCTGGAGCCTCACTGCTACAAAAACTTGCCACCCAAACCCAAAACACCGGGCTACCATATTTTCCAAGTGAACTGTTTTCAGAAATTTGGGATAGAAGGGTGAAAAAGAATCTTTTTCAAATAATGTTTGCTAATGGCACATGTGCAACTTCATTCCCTTGGAAAACAGTGAGTTTTGAATAAATAATTTGAAAAAAAAAGAAGCTATTTGTGGAATTCTCAGTGAAAGCACAATCAACTCCAAGTTCCTGTTATTGAGGAACACAAATGTGTACATATACATATATATATATATGTATATAAAGAAGACATTAATATAATAGGATTTATATAATATTACATTATGAAGACTGAAATAATTACTAATTTCAGGAAAAAGTAATTCAGCTCCTAGTTTTTCCACATCCCTTGTTGGCAGCTGAGAGTGAGTTTTGGCTTTGTTAGTGGTTCAGAGCAGTTGGATGTCCACCCTTCTGGTTAGTGCAATCCACATACCTTCATCTGGAGACTAGAAATGAATTTGACAATTAATGAAATTAATATAAAAGAATACTAGCTCTTCTCATGAACCAGAAATTGATCTAGGCAAAGAGGAGAGAAGCAGAAGAAATGTATTGTGATATTTTGCCCTGTTTCCTGCATTTCTACTTCAGGGTCAGTTTCAGCTAAATGTGACAGTTTGGTGTTTGTTAAGACCCTGACTAAGGACTGATTGGAAAGGGAGAATCAGGGATCTGTCTGCTGTATTGCTTTGGCAAACTGGACCCAATCCTCAGGCTTGGGTTTGATATTCCTCTCACAAACTCTCTTACAAAAATACTTTAAAAAGAAAGACATAAAGACTGTAGTTCTTAAAAAGCTGTGTTTGAAAATTAATTTAAACTTATGAATATACTGATTTGCCTATATGTTCTCAGGCATTTCAGTCTGAGTCAAAGACAAAAGTGGAAATGCTGTACTTTCCACATATTTTCATAGTGTGTTGTTCAAAAATCTGTTATATTCATGCTTTAAGACAAATCTTTAGGAAATCTCTGAAGGAGCTCCTATAATAGATCTAGAAATCTTTGAATGTTGACTAAAATTATTTTTATAGATTTTTTTCTTCAACATCCTGTTCCAAAGATGCAATTTCCTAAGCAGTTTAAGTATAACTCTTCCCCACAATGGTAAGAAACAAGAACTTCAAGTATTCTGCTGTGTTTACTTCAAAATAAGGACTCCAGCTCCTATTAAACAGAAAGGCACTTTTCATGTTCCTTTATCTTTTCCGTTTTGATGGGGGATATTTGATTTTGGATACTGGACAATGAGATTACTTAAGATTCCTTCTACGTGATCCGTTCCAGGCCACTGATGAGGTCTGGCCTTGGGAGGGTGGTTTTAGAGTAAATTTAAATAGTTTTTAAATATGTAAAGTGGCAGAAAATCCAGCTGCCTTTCTTTATTCATGGTTTGAGGTGGAAGTGGAGGAAGAGGAGGCAGTGGTAGTAAGTGCAGGACACTGAATTTTGCAATAGGTTTAGGAAGACAGCCAACATAAAGAGGAAAAAAATGTGAGCAGCAGCCAACACACAAGCTACTTTACTCAAGTTAGATGAATGTTGATCTGTGTCTTGCACCAGGTCATGTAAAGCAAGAACAAGGGTAACATTTCCAACTATACTCTAATGTAAAATAATTGTGGTTTAACAATCCACACAACATATGTGACAATAATTAATTAACAGTTAGCCCTTTGTAGCACCCACAACACAGTGCTTTTAAGTATGGGCTTGGAGCCCTCTGTGCATTCATTTACCAAAGCCTCTGCACTTGAAATTCAAAATAATCAGTTTACCCTTTGATAAGTTAATCCTCCTGCTCCCTCCCACATCCTCTCTCCCAGACCCCACAAAGCCTCAGAAATCTGGGTTATGGAAAATTGCCAAATTGAACCCATTTAGGCCTCAATTACTGAAGTGATTGTATCCTAGGATTATACTGGAGTATGAGCTGCTCCCCTCTTGTCACACCACATTGCACCTACTGTGAATCTGTAGGTCCATTGGTTTAAGCTAAATTTTACTTGCTGACATAGCTCACTAGAAATGAGAGGAGATTCTGGCCCTGGTTTTAAATATTTGAACAGGGTAAAAGCCAAGAAGGGTTGGAAATTATTTAGCCTGCTATTAGGAGATATAATTAGACATACTTGGGTATAATTAGACTTGGATTAAATAAAGGGGGAAAAAAACAGCATGCAAAAACAGCCTTGCTAACAGTAAAATCCCTTATACATGGAAATAGGGTGAAAATGTGTGAAAACCACAGTGGAAATTAAGTAGGTGACAGCATAGTTCTTTTATCTTCAGTATTATAGAGGATCAGTTTATACCCTTTGTTTGCTGAGTGAGGAAGAAAGAGTGACCCTGGTAAGCCACCAGCACAGCATAGACCATGGTTTGTGCCCAGGGCTGCCTTCATACCTGAGGTACCCCCATCTGGCCAGGGGTTGTTGAACAGGATGTGTCATCTCTCTCCAGACCCATGTGGGTTTCCTTGTGTAAGGCACAGTGTTATATTAAGTAAGATCTACAATGAGCCTTTTTCACTCCTTCAGCAAAGGTGGGGTTGTTTCTCAGAAGGCTCCATTAGGAGAATGGCATAGGAAAGAATGATGCTGCTGCATCAAGCAATGACCCAGCAGAGAAAATCCTGAGACTCTTATGGGGATATGCTGAGAATGAAGACTTTTTAGCTCCACACAGAAACCATTCACAACTTAAGCCACAATTTTGCAGTTCTAGTAACTGAGGTTTACAAAGATCCACCGCAGATATTTTCTCAGATTAGCAAAAATAAAAACAAAACTGCATAGAGAAGATTACTAAGGTGGAAAAATCAAGCACACAAAATTTAGTGAATTCAAGTAACTTAAATTCAACTGTGTGCAATCCTAATTCTACCCTTTTGTGTGTTTTGATACAGTCTTTAATTGCATAATCACATACTATTTGGTGAATAATTCCAGACCCAGGGCTGATTTGGGATTGTGTGAAGTAAATAAGGCATGAGACCACACACAGTGAATGAAGTGGATAAAAAGGAATATTGAACAGCTGCCTTGTTTACTGAGTACCACCCACTAAATGAGGCAGCAATTCTGCAGAATTAAAAAAAAAATTGTACATGATCAATATAATTAAATACTCAATCATAATGCTTAAGTACAAGGAAGAGCAGAGAGGCTATATGGGCAAATCAAGCCCCCTTCCCTAAATCTGTCATTTAGTCAAAGCACACTTGTTTTGCTGTTTTTCACAGGTTCCAAGAATGCCTGTTCTCATTCTCTCCTCCCAGTAACCACAGTGCACTTCTGATTCAGTAAAACTAAATCCAACCTACCCTCATTATAAGAGTTGGAATTGCTTTCTCAGCCTGTTTTCCTTTCATACGGTGTTATAGCAAGGGTGAAGTTCCATGACTGCATGACTTAGGGTATATAGATGCCATATATAGAACAAAGTGCATTTGATCTGACATTCAGGTAGTGAATGTCACTCAGCATAAGTAGCTTTTGTATTAGAATGTCGGCATGTCATTTATTGTCAAACCATTTATTTTTCCATGCTCTAAAATAACATAGATGTCCATAGATAGTATGACGTATCACTCAAATATATCATAGGAAATTTTCATTATTCCATTTGCACAGGGATGTTTTGGGAGGATCTGGAAAAGTTAGCAAACTTCCTACCAAAGGTGTGGGTTGTCTGAAAGTCTTCCACTTCAAAAGCATAGAAACATAAACACACACACACACACACAAAAAATCACTCCTGAATAATCAAATATGTTTGAATCTACATGTTTACCATTTTTAAAATCCTTGTTCCATGCCTAATGACTTTTTAAAAAATAAAAAATAAATCCTAGATCAGAGTGTCCAGCATTAAGATTAATGCATGTCTGCCTAGATTCAAAAGGGAATGCATAATTCTCTTTAAAATGTTTATGAAAGAAAGTATAACCCAGTGGCAGAAGTGGGGGCCAGAAGCCAGCAAGGTGTTTCTGTTTGTGTCAGGCTTTTTTTTTTTTTTTTTTTTTTTTTTCAACCTTTGGAAATCCCATCATCTGTTTTTGCATAACATCCTCCCTTGCAGCACAGAACTAATGTGCTTCATAACTTTTATAATGCATTTTGAACTATGATGAAAGTCGTTGCAAAATTACAATGTATTCTTAAAATTTGTCTGGAGCTGAAAATCCATCCATGTTGTCTGGTATTTTCTTCAAATATCACTGGGACAGAAGAATCCATTGATCCTGATTTCCTAAAATATTTTGTTCTTCAAGGTATAGAAGTGAAACTTTTAATCACCTGTCATTTTAAGAACATGTAACTTCAACAAATATACACATCTAATTTAAGCACAAATATTGAGTATTTTTCTTGGCCTGTTGTGCAGCTCCTTTCCAGATCAATGTGTTATGCTGTTTCAGAATAATCTGGAGGTACATTGCTTCTCAGAAATTACTACCCTCTGCTTCAGAGATTCATACACCTTCTAGTACATGATAAAAAAAAATCTCTGGGTACTTCTTGCCTTCCTCACAGAGGTGTTGTGAGCCTTAATGTGGTATTCTTTGAGCTGCTTGGATGAAAGATATTCAGTGAAGGTAATTTTATGTTTCATTAAGCATGAAAAGAAGGATAAAGTGAAACTAGAAAACAAAGAAAAGAGAAGAAAATACAGCTTTAAAGGGTATATGAGTCAGCAGTGTCAGTCATGCAAGTTTGTTGGGTAACTGAGTCTCTTCATGTTCTAGAGCTTTGCTACACAGCAGGGAGATGCTTAAACAGGTACTGTACGTATCATAAGAGTACACATGGTGCTTAAAATCCCCTGTCTTTGCTCTGTACCATCACATACAATACATACAACACATCTTTGAACTTTTGCTGAATGGATAATCTATATTTCATAATTCAGACTGTCAGTATTTCCTTTGCATAATTATAACAGCAGGAAATATATAAGGCCTTTGTGGAACTTGAAAACTCTATTGCCTTGGGCCATATTTAATGTGTAATAAATTATTCAGCAACAAAGCACTCTTCATTCTATTTACAGTAAGTTAGAGCTAAGTGTGTGAGGTATACATAACTAACATGAAACAGAATTCACTGTCGCTGCCAAAGCTGAAGTTTTTTCTGAAGCCATTAGTCTCGTATTCAGTGAGCCAAATACCCATCAGGTGAAAACTAACATAACCTCATTGAATTTACCTTGGAAGTGTGAAGAGTGACCTCTCTGATCTCATCTGAGGGGAATCTCACATTTACGTAGATTATAGGATATTCCTTGTGTTTCCTTCTCTGCTCATCTACATATAGTAGTCTTGAATGGCAGTCTGTCAACAGCATTGCTGGAAAAGTAGTACTAGTTTCTCTGACTGGATCCACCAGTCTTTTTAGCATATGCCTCAGCTCTGTTTATGGATAGTACCAGAACAGGTGATGCACCATATCCAGCCTTTGCTACTGATAAAAAGATTTCTGTGCTCCATGGAAGTTTTGTTTGTCAAGATCTACATTTAAGAGACTCATTTGATCCACGTAGGTTTTCACATGCTCAGACTGGACCCAAAACAACTTGTATACATATATGTATGTATATATATATATATATATATATATATATATATATATATATAAAATTTTTTTCTACTAATGAACAAGCCATCATCTCCAGACATCTGAATGTTGCTCTAGATACAGCTAGTAAGGTATATGTACTACAAACCAGTGATGTAACAGGTGATATTTGCCTTATTGAGTAAGAGTTCAAGGTAAAATTACAGAAGTCAGAATTAAATTGAGGTGTGCACATATCAGTAGTTTTAAGAAGGGGAAGGTTTTTGTGGCAGATCAAAGGCAAAATAAGGCATCTCTTTTTTTTTTTTTTTTTTTTGTCTTAAATATACCAAATATTTGCTGATTGCTTTGTTCCCAGAGTCTCATAAAATAAGAAAATAAAAGTTATCCTTGTATATGTTTGTAGATTCACAGTTTCCATCAATTCTCTTCTGACACCCAGCATTGTTCCTGTATTTGCAGTCTGAATTTCTGCAGAAAAATAGCAGTCTATTTTACCTCCAACTGCTGCCAGGAGGAGAGTAAAACTTTCTTAGCAGAAATCACATTTCCTTTCCATTTTCAGGATATTATTGCACCTGACTCTCTTCACTAGTGGGCACAGGAAGCACTCAGCCTTGTCAGGAGAGCCCCTGCAGGCGTTCTACTCAAACTCTTGTGCTTTATGAGGCAACTTGATGTTCCTGATCATTGAAAAGATTTGAATTATAAGAAAAACTGTTGGCTCGTGGAAGGAAAAAGAGGCAAGTTTAATGTCTGAAATGGTCACTTTCTAGAGGTTTCAATGGACCATGAAGTAACTTGATTTTTGCTGGATCCCGAATAAGAAAAGGTGGAAGTCAGCTTAGGTGAGAAAAAGCAATCATCTACTTGTGTTCAGAGTCAGCTTTTCCATGTGTATGGTCACTAGTCTGGGTTCCTTAGAAGATGGAGGCAGTCTGGGTTGTACTCCTTGCTCAAAGCACAATCTCGTGTTTTTGTAATAAGAACTAAGTTCATATCTTCACACTAGAAAGTAACTTTACTCCATTGTCTTTAATGGATACAGGCCCACTGGAGTATCAGGGAGGAGGAGAGAGGAGTCTGCCACGCACCCCTACCATGGCAGTCTGCAGGTGGGTGTTGAGTGTTCTTCCCTAGAAAGCAAAGGTGTGGATTTCAGTTCCTTCGGTAAGCAAAGGAACTCTGCTTATTTAGTTAAAGAATAAGCCACTGAGGAAAAATTAAGCCACTGAGGAATAATGAAGCCTCTGCCTCTGATGGAAGGAAACAGAAATCCCTTGGGAGATAGAAAAGGGTTTGTTTAATTGAAAATATCACTGTAGGCTGAGTCCTGAGCTAGGTATTGAGATGCTTAGCACTTGGAGAAAGGGATGTGGCTGAGCATGGATAGAAACAAAACTGGCCACAGCTGAACTTATCACTGGCTCATACCTCAGCAAATACGGTCTTGTGTTTTCCGCTTAAGTCAAACTTCTGGATCTTTTTCTCTGAAGCAGCCTAAACCAGCATTCCATGAGCCCTTTTTTGCAGACCATCTGCTTTCTCACAGCTTATGTGGCATGAAGAGGCAAGTCTTAGGCCAAGTTCACTTCTTAAAACTTGATTTGAAAAACTCCAAATTAAAGATTTTGTTTTCCATGGAATTCTGATGGTGTGGAACTTGACTGTCAGCAGAAAGGGGCAATTCAGTGTAACTCAGCTTTGATTCTGCAGCTTAAATTCTTGTAAAACTTGTATTACTAAAGAAGGATTTGCTCATGTAATATGTGTAGGAGCAGATACACTAAAATAATTACAATAGAAAGCATATATTTTATTTGGTCTTACAAATATATATAAGCTTCATGGAATCAGGTCAGCAAGTTTTAAACTGTACTTACAGCAAGAAAAGTCTCTGCCTACCAAGTTCATGGTGGAAAATGAGAATCCTTTGCAGCTGTTGCTGTGTTATTTATAATACAAGTTTGGATCAAAAGATGGGTTTTAAAGAATTCCTAATGCTTTACTCTGCTGCCAAATATGTTCAGCTTTTAACAATGTTGAAACAGGCATTTCTACAGTGGCAGTTCCTGTAGGGTGATAAATCCCAGTTTATGTTTTACAGACGGAAGGTCTCCATGATCACTCTGCCTGTGTTCAAAACCCAGGATTCAAAAAAATCACACAAACACAAAGTCTAAAATCATACATAGTATTTGTCTTCATCCCCTTCTACTCTCTCTAATTAAAAAATAGGCATTCTTTCATTAAATATCTTGTATTAAGCATTTAATTTTCATTATATTAAATGTTCCTTTCCACTCACGTGCTTGGCATTGATGGTAGCTGTAGCCAGTCATTATGATCCATGTTTCTCATGATTTTTTGCACACTGAATCCTTTATTGCACTTCTAAATTGCTCAGAATTTGTTTCTGTCTGACTTTGACCGTGCTTTGCAAGAAGTTCATGTGCTGGACAGTATGACTGCTAAGCTGAGATTTTTGTATGCAGCCCTCTGAGCTGTTAAAGTGCCACTTTCTAATTCAAATAGAAACACATCAAAGTGCTGTGTAGTATGTTTTTCTTCTCTACAGCTAATCCCTGTGTCTCAGTGGTGCCTTTCTATTACACTGATTACAAAACAGAGTTTTAAGTCAAACAAGATTAAAAAACGTAGTACTGTGACTCCCAATTTAATTCCTGACAAATTGGTGATGCACCAGATGCTCCTTCCCTCGGGATGAAATGATACATGGCTCTCTTTGGTTTATCACTGCACAGACATGTTTACTCCACCCAAGTTGCTCACATGGGGTAGAAGAAAAGGCTGTTAAGGGAGGCGTGCTTTCCAACGCCTTTGGGAATGAAAAGGGGAGAAGTCAGGTTCTTACTTCTTCACCTTTTGGTGCCCTTGTTCACATCTACTTTATTTCAGTAGTTTGGAGGAAGGAAGGAAGTGGTATGTTGAGGTTTGAGCTGTTAAATTGTGGGAGCTAATGCTCATTCCGTGAGCCAGTCAGGAGAGTCTTCCCTGCACATAAAAGAAGGCCAAGAGCTGTCAAATATCATGATCTAAAAATATGATGAAAACTTCAGCTTTTTTGCTGTGAACTTCTTAAAGAAGCCAGGAAGAAAGCAAGTATAATTTCAGAACAAAAGTAAAATCCTTCCCAAGCTACCTTTTCAACTCCAATTGCAGGAAATTGTAATTATTTATGGACTTCATTCAATTAAAGTCTGTGAAGTCTCTTAACCTTTGGTAAGCTAAAGCAGATCAGGAGTGCCAAGGTGATTTCTTTTCCACATAAACAGCTCCTGAAGGGACAGGAATTGGCAGGGACACCATGTGGCATTCTGCAACTCATGGTCTAGCTAATATTTCAGGAAACATGACACCAGTGAGCTACAGGCCCGGTCCTGCACCTATCAGTGTAAGTGGCAACATTCCTAATGATTTCATTAGGAGCAGGACCAAGCCTGCTTTCAGCACTAGACATTCTCAGTGCTTTAAAGGTGTGCAGAGGAATTGTGAAGGAGATTGAAACTCAAGAGGCAGATTTAGATCAACAGGAAGAGTGATACGGTTTGGGTGTCTGTCCCTGTTTGTACTGGGGATTGTCATTTGCCTCTCTGTGGACGCAGGGACCCAGAGAGACCCGCTACATACAAGCAGTGATTTGCCCTTTCTGCCTGCAGCACTGTGAGCCACCTTTGCTCACAGCCCAGTGCTGCCTGTCGAGCCTGAGGTCAGTGTTGGTGCAGCAGCTCCATGGGATGTTCCCAGTGACTGATAAAAGAATAAACTCCACTGCAGATATGGCCCGAGGCTGTTTGTGTGACCTGCCAGGATGATCTTTAATAGTTATTGCTGACTGTAAACTAGGTAGGCACCAGAGCCCTAGCAGAGGTTTGCTCACCCCTTCTACCTGTTACAGCTCCACAGCCTGGGGCTCTTTCAGTAAAAGCCTGAGCCTGAACATCACTAAATGGAGCCATCATACAAATCCCCCCCATTAGTTAGGAAAAAAATAAGCTGCAGCAAAACTTTCTTCTGTGCAAGCTCCTCTACAACCTCAGGCTTCATTCAGTCAACACTGAACACAGAAGAAAATATTTAAGATTAAGAATAATGGTCTTTAAGACTTTAAGCTTCACCATGATTTCATCAGTAAAATAATATTTAACAGTAAGTATCAAAAAAATAGGAGAGGAGTCTCTGTTAGGCTGTTGTTGAAGCCTAAGTGCTATACATGAAGGTTCAAAACTGGTTAAAATGCCAGTACTGAATTCTCCTCCTCCTGGGGTAACCCCTCATCCTTTTCCTTTTTTTGACTATATATGGTTATTATACATGTTTTAAGTTACAGCTAAAAGAATCCTTTTGTTTAAAAAGAATGTTTATTTTATACTCGTGAGGTAAAATAATCCCTAAAATTATATAATTTTCTTTGTGCTGATTGCTATTTTTTTACTTAATTTCAGGTCCTAATCTCAATCTAGCAATTGTCTCCTAGGTCTTTGCTGAAAAGTGGTTGAAAATTCAAGATGCCCTGAATCAGCAGCAGTAGAAGGGTACTTCAGTTAATTTAGCCAACATAATTGCTTCAGCAAAGGTCATGAAAAGTCTGCCTCTGGAACATTAGATTGAGCCAAAACCTAAATGTATTCATGTCTACAAATACTGGCGGAAGAAAAACAGTATTCCTCTTCATATAGTAATGACATCTCCCAGGACTAAACAGCAACTTGATCATTTGGAATCATCAAAACAATGGCAAGGGAGCTAAAAAAGAAAAATACTTAAGATCTTTAGAAAGAAAGTTAGAATTTAATATGAATTAGTGTTGTGTTGCACAGAATAATATGGTGACAGCAAGATAGGAAGGCAGAAAAAGTGAAAGAAAGCAGTGCTTTTGCACTGCTGTTCTGTATTCCTGGTATATCCTTTCTTAACATAAGTGTTAACACTAAATAGAATGCAACATGGTGCCAAATGCTTCAGAGTTGATATGGACTGTGAGTAGGCTCTGTATGTAAATGTATCATTGCAAGGATATGTGAGAAGAAACCACTCCGCCTACAGAGAGAGGTGTAAATAGATGCATATACTCCACACAGGACCTGATGATAGCATGATTTTCATCTATAATCATTAAATGTTCTTAGTCCTGATTTCAAATGGACTTGTCCATTCTTTCTGAATTTTCAGTAAAGGTATTGAAAGTGCCTGTACAGACTGCCTGAGACAATTTTGCAAAATGTGAACACAACACTTTAAATCTTCCTTGTATGACATGTTCGGGGGAGTATAGCACAGAGTTTGAATAAACCTTCAGATTCACTGATGACACATAATGGTAGGAAGGGATGGATTGCATTATAGGTTAAACAAGTGAATTTCAGTTGGAAAAAACCCAGCAATTAGAAAACACTTTCCTTCACATTATTGAAAATGTGTGTCTGCCTGCCTTTTAATTACAGTGTGTGGAGACACTCTGCTGAATCACCCAACTTGGTATGTTCTAGAGAGCTTATTGTCATCATCTTCCTCCATGGACTCCATCTCTCTCCTGATAAGAGAGAACAAAAACAAGAGCTATGATCTGAGGCTGACTCATTAAAAATTTCACAGACAGACAATGCATTATAGATTTTCAAATCGTTAGCCTAAGCAAATATTAGGTTGCACACCAAAACAAATAACAAAATAGACCTACCATCAGATAGTTGATCTCAGCTTTAAGTCAAGCCCTTGGAAATCATAGTCAAACAAAACTCTGTCGCCTTCGTTGAAGAACCATTATTCTGTCCACTCATGTAAGAGGTTAAAACAGGATACCATTTGGTAGGAGTTTGTCTATAATGCATGCAAAATTAAGTGGGTTTGGAATGTGACCTTCTGTGAACAAAGTCACAGGCAAACTCTTCCGTTCATGAAAGATAGCAAGTGTGATATTAAACTAGATTTACAGCATTGATTTGGAGAGCATAATGTGACTGTGTTGTATCTATGCTGCAAGATGAATAATGCTTTACATGAGGAAAAAACGGTTCTGGTATTTTTACTAAAAAAAGTGACTAGCAATGATGGTGTTTGAATTCTGTCTGCTCAAGAACTGCTTTCTGTCTGTCTTTGAAGTTTCACCTTCCTATGTTCTTGTTCACTCATGGCCATCTCTAAAATTTCAGCGGCAAATGAATGAGTTGTTACTAATATGGCCAGAACTGTAATTTCATAAATGTAACCTCTCTAATCTGCTTTATTTCTTAATATTAAGAACTTTGAAAACATAGACAAATTCCAGTGCACACTAAGAAGTCTGATAAACATGCCAAAATTAAAGAGAACTGAGACAAATTTTGCAATTACTAGAAGTGAATAGCATAAGTAGCAACATGCTATTTAAAACAATGGGTGCCTCCTTTCCATAAGTCAACATATTTGTGAAAATATGTTTCATTTGTGAAAATGCAAGTGGTATGGGACTAATCCTTTTGAAAAACTGGAAATTACCCATACACTGATATTTTTCCTTTTGGATCAAGATTCAAAAATGCATACAGAGCATTCTGGTTTGCCAATTTTAGATATTGTGTTGTTTGCCTAGAGTTTTTGAGAGTTTCTTGTGCCCTTGGGACCCTCTTGGGAGTTTTCACTGTTATACTTCTTTAAAAATATACAGTTGGCATTTTTAGTTTTGGAAATAAAGTCTTTTTTGTCCTTGAACATCCTGGATTGTACACAATGGAAGTGATCTCTGCAATGTATAGAAGGTGTATACAATACCTTGTCTATACAAGGTGTATACCTGTACTACCTTGCTACTATTAGTTCAGTTTGGAAGTGATCCAGTACTTGATTCAAATACATTTTTGAGTGCTGAAAGAACATGATCATACCTGTTGACTCCACTGAATTTCCTAGCAACCATTGTTCCTTGTTTTTCCCCATTTATTTTTTACATATCATATTTCCCCCAGTTTCCAGTAAACTGAAAAACTTTCCTTTCTTGGGAACTAAGGACATCTCAAAGCATTAAATCAGAGTGGTGGCACAGATGCCACTCTTCTGACTTGTATCAGTGATATGCAAGTCACAGAATGGATAGGCTGTGGGGAGGAACTTGTCAGATACAAAGCACATTAGTTGGTTATGTTGCTCATTCACATTATATAATCCTGATTTTGATATTATGTTATACCACCCTTTAAGTTTACTGACTAAAGAGAACAATTATGTAAACAGGATCAGCTAAACCAAAGAAAGCAAAAATGTGAAGACATGGAATTCAGATCTAGAAAAGTACTAGTACAGAAATATAAAGTGCTGCTCAAAAATTTCACTGAAGGACTAGTTTATTACAGTGTTAACAATGTTTTCCATTTAAAGAGATCCTCCAATATAGTTCCTTTTAGTCTTCTGTGTTAACAAAATAACTTACTTATTTTGTTAGAGATACTAAATGGTCCGTGAGTCCATGTGGATGTGAGAACAGATGGGCAGAGGCATGTATTAGTGCTTTGTTTCCTTTTTTAAATTTACTTTAAATACCAGCAGGTGTAATATGCTTTTAAGTAGAGCAGGCCCTGATTAGCTGAAAATAGCTAATGCTATTTAAAAACATGGCCCTTCAAAGAGCAGGTAGTTCTGGAAGGGCTCCTGGGGTAGAGTGGGAAAGAGGTCTAGGCACAGCTGAAGAGCTGGCTCTGAAACCAGATAAGATTAGACTGGGGTGGGTCCGAGATTTTGCAGTTGTTGAGTATATTCCTAAAAAGTTCTTTATGCAATGACTGCAAGAGGAAGAGGACTGAGGACAGGAAATAGGTGTGGAGGTGGTTGTCAGACCTAGCTGAACACCGAATAGTCCTCCTTTTAACAGGAGAAGTCAAGAGGCAGAATGGTGTGGAACCACAGCAAAGGTAGCCCGTGTCACCTAAGAGCAGTCATGGGGAATCTGCATTGCCCTTCTCTCCTTATCAAGTTTGTTTTCATCTTCCAAAGGGTCATTATCTCAAATAACTCAAACTCTCTAAAATATACTTTTTCTTCCTTGTTTTTCAATCCTGTTTTCAACTATCAGCTACTTGATTTTTTTTTTCCCATTGCTGTGCAGTGTTTTTAGGTTAAAGTCTTTAGGATAAGAGTGATTTGAGTCTTAATGGGCTGAAAGACACCTATCAGTGAAGCTATGGTGGGAGATCAAGTGCTGCTGTGGGAATTCAAGGCTGCCTCCACAGCCTGTCTCCTGGAACTAGCTGTACACAAACTACACAGTCTGCTTCAGGACATCACCCTGGAAAGCTGCCACCCAGCTAGCTGTAGAGCTTAGCTGACTTTGCCTTGCTAGGAATCACTTTTTTGGCTCCTAGTTTATTTGCTTTTTTTCCATCTTGGACAATTCTGTGCTGCAACTCAAGCTTAGAACAGAGGCTCCTCACTGAGGAAAAAAGAGGTCAGAGGTCTTATTCCAGGGGGTTCAAAATTTCACCCAGATGGATTTTTACTACCATATGCAATTAAGTAGAATTTATTTTTACTGAAGAAGAATGTAAAGGGATTTGAAGTGTCCTTTCTGCAAGAGAAACCTAAGCTGTGACAGACAAGCTTCCATGAGTACTCAAGACTATGAAGAACTCTTAGGCTTTTGTTTTGCCATTTGAGTTATAAAGGTCGGGCCTTGGGAAAGAGGAATGAACACGCAGTGCATGTTCTACTCCAAGAAGAGTGGGTACTTGGGCACTTGTTTACATCTTCTCTCCCTAGCTTCCTTTTGAATAGTAAGCAGTGTGCTTCAGAGACCATCTCTTGGACTTCATTTGGAATTTTGCTCTCTGGAAAGAGGGCAGTAGTTTAAAAGCCATTTGTTTGTTTTGGGTTTTTTATTTAGAAAATTCAAATTTAACACTGGACTAATGCCCAAGAACTGGGAAAGGAAGAAGCCTTGAATTAGTATTGAACACTAGACAGAAGTGGTAATAAATGTAATGGTTTTGTGTTGTATCATAGAAGCCAGTTGTTGCCATTCAGCAGCAGTGCAAGTAGTGTGTGTTGTGGATATTCTTGTACCCTCTTCTCTTTCCCAGCCCCAGCAAGGATCTACTCCATAAGTCCTCATTTATAGTGCAGTTTGTGTAGCTTAAACATGCTAGCATTTTTAGAATAGACTGAAAAAAATACAGTCTAATGTTGTACCTAGATAATTTTGGCTACATATCACTTCTACATGGTATTTTGCGCCATTTTCCTTGTTTTGCATTTGATGTGCTATCAACTGCCTTGACTTGCAGATATGCTTCACTACCCATTGATTGTATCTAATGTTTTCCCTGTTCTTTTCCAATGTTTCTATTTTTCCACTTCATAGTCCGTTCCTCCATTTACTTGATTCTTGTCTTCAGACCTTACGTCCTTCCTGATATCATCAGATTGCTTTTCTACTGAAGGATTGAAGCTGTCAGGGACTTACAGATTATCTCACTGCTTAAAAAAAAAAAAAAAAAAAAAAACGAAAAAAAAGAAAAGAAGTTGGATTTGCTTGTAGCTCTTGCTCAGTTCTTTTGTCTACACATCAGTCACGGATCAACAAAGTCAACGTGATGAGCTAGTAATGTTATTTTTTTTTTTTTTTACTTTCAAATCAAACCTTCTTGTCTAGATCCTTCAGAGTTTCCATCTCTAACGTTGTGTTTTGCTCAGCTGCTTGTTGTGACTCCTCTGTAGACATTTATAAGAGTTAAAACATCAGGTATTTTTTCCTGAAACAAAAACTTGCTTACATGCCAAGGAAAAAAAACCATTAAGACTACATGTAACAATGCCATCTGGTGACTCCTGCCATAACAAGCTTCTTCCTCTGTCTTTGTCTCCCACTGCTTCCCCCCTCCCATTACCATTCATGTCATCACTCACCTCCCTAACTCTTCTTTTCCTTGTCTTTCCTCCTCCTCCTCATTCACAGTATTTTTGAGAGCTGTAATCACCTTTTACTGTAATAATGGGATCATACAATCACAGAATGGCCTGTTTGGAAGGCACCTTAAGGATCATACGGTTTTGACCCCCTGCCGTAATGCCTCCTTTTTACTCATGGCATCTTTCTATGATGATGCCATTCTACCACCACCACCACAATATAGGCTCAATGCTAGATCCTCCCTCTCATTTAGTCTGCATTTGCTCTCTCAGTTTGAAAAAAAACTTTCCCAAGATTTTTTGTACTCAATGTTCATCTCTAATGTGGCTTGTAGCCCTGTCTACTGACAGGACAAATCTATGTATTGACTTCTATTGCTGTTTATAACATAACCACTTTCTACTGCTTCTCCTTTCCCATTACTCGTGTCCTCTGGAGTCCAATGCAGAAGATACCTTATTACTAGGAAATAAAAATAGCAAGGAAATGCTATTGGTACAATACTGGAGACAGTGATTCATCAGCATCTCAAAACTTATGCTTAACCAGAAAAAAATAAAAAAGATATATAAACTTTTTTTTACGCATATGAAAGATGTCCACAATGGAAGAGTTAGATCTCTTACCTGCCTCATTTTAAAATACATATTTAAAAGTTTCTTCACTGTGTCTTATGAGGACCTAATTGAGTTTTCTGGCAATAGATGACTGAGAAAAAAATGGCAAGTTCAGGCTACAAAAACATAGCAAAGTTTTATTCATGAAGAAAAGCTGCCAATGGAATAACTGAAGCTAGGGGATTGAAGGCCTTTATTATCACATCTGACAAAATAAGATACAGTTGAAAATTCAGGCCTGTAGTGCTGAGAATGTATTCCTGATAGAAGTCAAACGGATGATGATCTACCTGGTCCACTCTAGCCCTGAACTTGTCCTAGAACTAAGAGGTCTTGATGTAGTCATGGCATGTATAGACAGAAGCTGCATCTCAATGAAAATTCAGTTGCAGAAATTGAGAAAGGGAAAATGATCTTTTAAGAAAGGGTCTTGTAAAGCAAAGTGTGAAAGAAATAAAAATGTGAAATTATGAGTGAAGTCTTTAGCTTAAAAAACTTGGATGTGGGAAAACTCATGTCTTGGGATTTCTCTCTACTCCGTGGAGCACTTTCTAACTCAATAACTGCTTTCCCCCCAATGATATCCTGAGTGAATCTGGTTATTGATGTCTTCTAAGGGCTCTACCAAATAGTAATTCCGTCACCATGCCTTTGTTCCTCTCTCCTATTCAAATCTTTTCTACTTGTGTGATTCTGTTCTGTAGTGATACCTCTGAAACAGGCTTCTTCATGTCTTTGAAGTCTTCTGTTTTTTCTTTTCATTCTAACTCTTCACTCAACTTACCATCCCTCACTCTGTCATCATAACAAGGTGAAGTGGATGGAACTAAATACAACTTTCTTCCACATTCCCTTCCAAACTTCTTTGGATGAGATCATCAGCTAGTGAAAGTCATCATAGCTCCAAAATTACAAAATAAAAAATTAAAAATTGGTAATAAATGTTAGAACTGAAGGTCTAATAATTCCCTCACTATCTTTCTTTTCCCACCTGTCTGCCTCCATGCCTGAAAGCATTGCCATTCTTTTCACTGCTCAGCGCCCAACTTCCCTTTCTCTTGTTGGAAGTGCAATAGAGACAGACTGTGCAATGTTAAGGAGGTGAAAGTCCTGTTCATTTTTTTGGCAGGTCCCAAATCAACACTCTCAGGCACACTATATTATTCTTGGGGCCATCCAGTGCAGGGTCAGGAGTTTCACTTCAATGATGCTTGAGGGTCCCTTTAAACTCAGGATATGGAGTCTATGATTCTTTGTAATAGAGCTCCCTTTAAAGGATGACCAACCACCCACTTTGCAGATTGATAACAAAGCCCTGCTGTGCTTGGCTTTGTTTTGCAATTTAACTTAACTGCTCTGCATCATAAATGCTTAAAAGCATAAAAGACAAGAGGATATTACAAGTATCCAACACTATACATTACATTTGTATGCATACCAGGGTATAAATATGCAGGGCACGTGCCTGGACTATTAATCAAATTCTTTATTAAGGTCTTAAAACAGTATGTATCTATGAATAATGCATTATTTCATAGCATATTGTTCACCTTATTTAAAAACATGGAGCTATCCTGCATATGTAGAATTTTATCCCTTGCATGTAGAATTTTGGGGGTGGTTTTCACAGGAGATTTATTAGAGTGTCTGAAACAATTCTAATAAGCAGTGAGCCATTGAATCTGCCACTTCATGAATAGAACTGGTAGTAAAGCATCCGCACAGCTGCAGGATCTATCTACTGCAATAATTTTAGATCAAGTGTTTTGTATTTGCTTACAAAGCACCCTCTGCTGTTTGAGCTGCTACATGCTTTGTAGATAAAGCTGCTTTTTGGAAAGATCAAAAACCTTTTTGTGGGACACTATAAGAGCTACAAAAATATCCTGAGAGAATCTTATCAATCTTGCACCTATAATATACCTTGTTTGACTCACATTTAGAAGTGTCAAGGGGCTAGGAAACACATTGTCATATCAGTAACCTGTCTTCTTATCCAAGTAAAAACAAAGTTGAAACACATTTAACAGTAAGGTTAACAAATTCATTAGATGGGACAAATTCTTCCATGTTTGCTAGATTTGGCAGAAGGACAATGGAATCTCCCCCACTGTAAATGCAATTCCTCATTTGACACTTGTATCTCACATGAGAAGACAATATAGCATGGACATCAGCTGCTTAACATAATTATTTCATGGTTATTGCTTGAGGGTTTAAGATTTGCATGGATCTTTCTTTGGAACAGGAGTCTGGAGATGGGCTATAGCAGAGGTTTTTCTGTACCTTGTCAAGGGATGTAATTGCTTGTGTGTACAGCTTTTTTAAAAGCCTCCATGTGCTGTGCACCTTGATTCATTGATTCATCTGTCTATCTATTCTTGTGACTGCCAGGAGAATCAGTGGGACACTGTACTAGAGCACAGGTTCCAAATGAGAACAAAACCCAAGATATTTTACACATAGGAGGCCGGGGTTGGATTAGCCCATTTACAATGAATGAAAATGAAGTGCAAAGTCCAGCTGAAAACTGAAAGAGTAAATCTGCAAAAACTGGGAAGAGGAGATCTGCTATGGCTGGATAACATGCAGGGAAGGAATCATAACATCCTCTGAAGTTGGCAACTATCTGGTATATGTTGAATGCCCCTGCAATGAAAGGAGCAAAACATTTATTGCTTTAAGAATAACTTATTCTTCATGTGCACTTCAAAGGCATTTGCAATACATGTTGATATTCCTTGCCATGACTGAGCATGTCTAATTAATAAAGTTGCTTGGGAGTTTTTCTAAGAAAAAATCACTTCAAAAGAAAAACCAATTTCTGCAGAAATTGTAATATTCCATTAAAGAAATGAAACAATTGAAATACATTGTTAAAGGACATTGAAAATCAAATCATTTCAGTTCCTTGAACTGAACACAAAAATAACTTTAATTTATCTCAGACACTGGGCAATACCGTAGCAAATAGTTTGCTAAGGTTTAACTGCTCAAATATGATTTGTGACTTTTGGCTACGAGACTTATACTGTACCTGGTAATCTCCAGGTTGAACATCTGTCCCAGAAGATAGACCTTATTATGGAGCCTTATGCTGGATGCCTGAAACCACACATGATTCCTGACAAATTGGGTCAGCACATATTAGAGATTGGGTTGTCAGAAATACTCAGTACTGATCTAGCTCTGCTCCCATTGACGTCACTGGGAGCGAGTCAATTTGACTTCAATTGGAACAAAGTCAGGCTGATGCTGAGTTGTTTTGAGATCTCCACCCTATATCTTCCTCATTGCATTAATTAATTATTGCTCAAGTTGCAGCTTAATTTAATAATGTCTCCCAAAACATGATGAGCTTTGCTACATTTCCTTCTTTACCATCTCTCTGTCAGTTTGGCAGCAATGTGAAACACAGTGGTGTCAGAGTAACAATTTTCCATATATTTTTCCTCTAGAATTCACTTTTGTGAAATGCAGTGTCAGCTGTGTATATGAGAAGCATTGAAATAACCTTATGTATATCTCATTTAGTCTACAGGTGTCTCCCCGTAGGTTACTTTCTGTGTATTTTGAGCAACCTGAATAATCACATAACTTGGACGTTAACAATACTGAGTTTCTGATTCAAGCAGTGTTCTACAGGTAGAATAAAAAGGAAAGCAAGATAAAGAAAAAATGTGAAAGGACAATATTTACAGAGACTTCCTTACCAATGTGCATCTGTTTTCTTGAAAAAAAACCAAACCACACATAGACAACAAATTACCAGAAATGCCCATGTCAGTTTTGTGTGGTGGGTGAGCTTTTTTCCCCCTGAGCACTGTTTACAGTAGATGTCTCTCTCTTTCAAGCAGTAAAATGAAAGCCTCATCCTTCCTTGCCCAACTTAGAGAAGTCAAGTTTTTAAAAATTGATCGAGTTTAAGACACAGGTGATGGGAAATGGTAATTTCTGCTATTGTTATCTTGACTCTTGCACAGTTTTTGCAGAGGCCAAGTTGTACTCAGTCAAACAACTCCCAGACATGACTCAGGAGCCAGCACAAGCCAAAAGTTGACAAAGGGATGTATAGGTGGCATCAGCCAGTTCTGGAGGCTAAGAGATCTATAGTGGGCTGCCAAGTACAGAGCTGGGCTCAGGGACAGAGCGTGGCCTGCAAGTGCTTAGTTACATGGTTCAGGTGTGGACTAAGATATGTAAATAGGTGAAAGGATGGAAAGTATAACACAAATCAGCATGGGAGACAGTGTAATACAGTCTTGTGAAAGGCCCTAAGCTGTGATTAATTTTTGTGATGCGGAAAGAACACATTATCATGGCAATAAAACACAACAATTTATGTGACAATTACAGCATCATAAAGGCTGGGAGGGAGGGACCCTGGGCCACTCTGATTTCTTGTTCCTACCAAGTTCAACACAGTAGGGTCCTTAGGGTCCCATATACCTAAGGTGGGGTTACTTCCAAGGATGGGGTTCCCACAGCCTCTCTGAGCAGCCTGCTCCAATATTTGACTATCCTCATTTTAAGTTTCCCTTCCATCAGGTATGATGGAAGCTATAAATTTCCTGTATTATAGCTACTAACTGCTGCCTCTCCTCCTCCCAGTCTGCACCTCTGGCTCTGTCCCTTCTACATGCTCCTAATAGATTGTTGCAGACAGCAAAAATCCCCCTTGGCCATCTCTTCCTAAGGCTAAACAAACCCCATTCCCTCAGCTCTTCTGCTGTACTCTGTGTTCCAGCTTGATGGTCTGTCACTGCAATTGATACAACATGGCAACCATCTTCTCTGCAAAAAGGAGCTGCAAAAAGGACAAAATATCCAAATGTGGTCTCACATATGCCAAACAGCAGGGCAGGATCACTGCTCTCGAGCTGCTGGCCCTGCCCTGATGCAGACCAGGATGTAGACGGCTTCCCTTGCTACAAAGTCACCCTGCTGATTCCTGCACAGTTTGCTGATGACCAGGGCTCACAGGACTTTTTTCTGCAAAGCTGCTTTCTTTAGAAATCTTCTTTCTTAAAAGTAACAACTTATAAGGGTGACACTAAAATCTGCCTTCCCCAGAGTCTGTACAGTGCTGCTGGTTTCCCCAAAGATTTGGGTTTTAGTGACCACATCCTGTTTCACTGGGATACCCAGTATACAGAAATACCACACCCGGTGAGTCTGCAAATTGCAGTAAACAAAAGCACTCTGATATATAGCCAACCATCTTACCATTCTTTCCCTTCACTCAAGCAGTCCTTGAATGAATGAGGTGAATCATCCCTGTGCTACAACATATGGAGCAATTCTCAGAGTAAGCATTCATTGATGTGGTCCATCATTCATAAAGCTTCCCAGTAGAGAAGATGCTTGGTCAGTGAAATCAAAATTGATGATCTGTGTTCTGCAGCAGAGATTAGATTGATCTCAGCCCCAGCGTAATCAAATTACCATTGCACTGGGTTTAAAATGGGTAGAATAGAGCCTAGTGTAATAAGGCTTTTCTTGTACACTTCAGGCTATTGATCATGCTACTTCAAAGAGAGAAGAAGATTGGTGTAAAATGACAGTAAATCAGAATAGTGGTGTTTTTCTCAAGTTTTGGTAACACAAGATTCTCTGCAACTAAAGCTGGACTCCTTACATTTTATTTGTTAAGGTAGAAATAACTGACAGGAACTGATTTTCCAGTTTCCTAAACTAAACTAAACTAAAGAATTAAAGCCTTAAAAAAATAATAAAGTCAGTAAAATATGTGATTTTATGTATGAGGGAAGGCTAGTCTTGAAATTGCATGAACATAGGTATACCATGGCTAAACATTACCCTTTGTTGCCTTCCCCACAAAAAAAAGGAAACCCAGACTTTCACCACAAAGTATTTTACCCAGGCATCTCAAAGATGCTTTGTTTGCTTCCTATCTCCCTGGGAACAGCTGGTTTCTCTGGGACACCCAACTAAAAATAACACTGATAATATTTTTTATTTCAGGAATAATAGTATGTAGGCTTCTTGAATTTTACATTGCTGTCTTGTGAAAGGATGAATTAAATTTCTTAGGACTGTGGATGTTTGGAATATTGGAAACATTGGTGAGCTTAGCTAGAAAATAGTACTATCTAATCATAACCCAGAATCCTGACTGCAATCAGCAGAAAGCAGCTTCTTTGTCATAAGGCCAAATTTTGAGGACCTTATTTAGATCAGTGTTGGATTAAGTCCCATTTTCTTACCTAAAAATTTGGCAGTTTAAGGGCATCAGGATTTACATCCTTGGTTCAAAGGATATAGTGTCAAGTATACTCTATGACCCTCAATAGGCAAAATGAATCAATCATTCACACCTACATATCCTAAACATGCAGCAATGTTTTTATCTGACTCTCTAAGCAATCCCACTTGATTCCCAAGATAAAAGGATGGGTGGTTCATAGGCTGGATGCAAAGAAATTTTTTTTGCTCTTGGAAGGAAGTCAGAAATAACCTCAGGCTGGATCAGCAGGTAATGGGATGGTAACACAGTTTCCAAACAATAACAGATATGCCTAAAATTGCTGACTGTTGACACTGAGAAAAGTGGCTTTAGATCTTCAATATGACTTGTAAGAATCTTTTATAGAGGGAAGGTGCTGAAGGAACCTACTTTTGCAGTTCTAAGACACCATCAGAGAAGAGAAGATGAAGGGCTCTTCCCAGGCAGGGTCAGCACCAGCTGGCACAGCCGCCCAGAGATGGAGGGACCGTGTGGTGCTCCTGTCCAAGAGGCAGAGTCCTGCCCAGCTGTCATGCTCTTGCTGTTAACTAGTGATGTAAAGGGAAGGCCATCCTAGTATTTCGATTTTCTTTTCCATTATTGGATATCCAGCAGCTGAGAGAGAGATATTCTGGTCTTAAGCATGCTATGGTATAAAAAAAGCTGCCAAAAGACATCATGGTTACACTGAGTTTGACTGAACAATCCAAAATATTTGCAGTTCACTATTGCCAATTAAAAATACTTGCCAATTATCAACTGCTTGTAGCAGGGAAAATGTTCATTAGCTTACAAATCAAATTGTGTGTTATATACAAATAAGTTTGTATTAACAGATTAGAAGCAAGTGATTCTCCTCCCTACCTTTGGCAGAGTTTGCTTAAAATTGTATCGATAACAATAAAAACTCATAAAGAACTGCAAATATTGGGCACATGGTAAGTAGAAATCATGATGTTTTCTCCCACTTTCTTACACTTGCCAAAACCTCCAGGGTAAGTGTTTACTAGCAAACAATAAAACATAGCACATATAGACAAGGTAGAATGATTTAATTTCATTAGTCTAAACCCAAGGGGGTTTGTTACAGTGATAAAATCTTCAATGAGATGATGTTATATTTCTGTTACTTCATATTTGCACAAGCACCAAGAGTGAAATTTTGTTCACTGTTCTGTTTATCAAAATGAATTTTTAAATCTATAGATTTTTGTTGCAATTGAAACAGGAAAGAATACAGCAAAACTATCAAACAGAACAACAAGCCATTATCACCACAAATAGATCATTTTAGTTGCCATGGGTAACCAGTGCCAGTAAGGTATTCAGGCACTGTAGCCACCAGCACTGATACCCTGCGCTGAAAGTGCTGACTTTGCGTAACATTGCAAACTTCAATAATTATTATGTGTGGGAGGGTGGTGGCACCAACAGGATATATACTTGTAATGAGTAATTCTTTAAATAGTTTAATTTATCATCGTCAAATAAAGGGGGAGGGATTTATCCTGTACAACGTAGTTTGAAAAGCCTGAATTATTAATAAACTGAAATGGCAGCAAGGCAGGAAAAACTGGACAAATACACACACACATGTGCACAATATAAAAGCTTAATGATAACAAGATTGAAGCAAAGTGCTTCTGCAACAGCACAAAGCATTAATCAAGTAACATACAGAAGTATTGTCACAAGTTTGCAGCCATAATCCAGGTACTCATGAATGTGTAAATGTACATAGCCAGCAGATAAAGTGTCAGTAACTGCAACTCAAGGACATCCAGACTTTCACAGACCACTGGCTGTGGATGTGCTCAGCACAGTAGTTTCAAATAGGCAGTTTGTTTTTTCTTTCACAGGAAAAAACACAAGATCACGAAGACTTAGGAGAGTCACGATGTGAATAGAAAGCATGAGGAAACTTTCATCATCTGGTGGGAAATGTTGATAACTCAGTATATAATACTCCTTATTCTGCGGCAAAATTGAATAATGCATGATTTTGTCCCTTCACACACAAGCACACAAGGTAGCAAAAGGTGGATGTGCACTGTGGGGAATGGTCAGCCATTCATTGAGGGCGTTGCACAGTTCTTGTTACTTTGCTTTCAAAGCAGATTTATAGCAGGAATCATAGATTCTCAGGATGAAAGGATCATTCCAAGCTGGGGACCCGAAGACATCAAACAAGGACAGAGAGCGGGTGACCAACAGTCCCCCTGCCATCTCCTGATGAGGTGCAGGGGAGGAGAATCAGAGGCAAGAAGAGAAGGGAACAACTGAGACCTTGTTCCAGGCTCCCAGCTGAAGTTGTAAAATACTGAAGGCCTTGGGGTGCAATGTGCTTTATATGCATGTCTATGAGTAGGTATCTATATCTAAAAAAAAACCCAAACAAAACAAAAAATACCTAATTCACCACATTGAGGCAGATCAACATAGGAAGACAAGAAAACACAAACAATTTTCAACAGACATCCATATCCACTGATGAAGTGTCTATAGACCACTTGCTTACCAGGGCCTCTCAAAAGGACCAAGAGCAAATTACCAGAAATGGATGTCTTTTTGCCAGGAATGGATGTCTTTTTCCCCCATATGCTTCCTTTGTTTTCTCTGCTGAACATACCTTCTTAGTCTCTCCATAGGGCCACATAAAACAAGGGATTTCTATCCCCTTGCCAGCTCCCTTTATGGCTGAAGTCTTTCCTTCCGTATTGCTCATCAGGCTCTTCTAGAGACTCAGTTCCCTCTCCCACAAACTTTTCTTTGTGTGTTTTCTAAGCTTTTGTTTGTTGCTGTTCTTTCAGACATCTCTGTGCTGCATTTGCATGCATTTGTGAAAGTCCAGTGCTGGATGTGGTGTTTAAGCAGCTGCATCACTGGCATCCCTGAGTGCATCACACATAACAACTCTCTCCTATGCAACATTTGACATTCTTAACATATGGAGAAGAGTCACCTTTTAATTCCATGACATTGTGTTGAATTACGTTTTGTTTGTGAGAACAGCTCATAAGTCTCTATACTGCTATGCTGCTAAAACTACAAAGTTGTAAGTACGTGCTCTTTGTACTTGTCTTAATTTCAAATTGTTATTTACTGAAGCAATCTCCTTTTTCTTTTTGTCTCCCAAAACCTTCTATCCTTTTACCCAATTCATTTTTTTGAATGTCACACTCAAATTTTATATGCAGATTCTTATTTTCCAAAATCTAGTTGATAGCATTGATTACAACTTCTGTAAAATAGATTATCCAGTGACCTCCCCTGCTCACACATACACCAACCGAAGCTGGTTTATGGTAAATTACAAATGCACCCGATAGACATTAAGTGTAAAACTTTACCTTTTTCTTTACCTTGTATGGGGATGATTCATAAGACAAAATGAAAAGTCTTTTTATATTGAAATGTGTCCAACCTGTGCCTTCCATCACTCCAGTTAGGCCAGTTAACATACTAAATAAAAAAAAAAAATCTACTTGTGCAATCTGTTTCTGCTACATCAGTACTGGCTGCTTTAGTCACTTTGCTGCCTTCTAAACCTGCCCATAGTTTCCAACACTTATTTTTAAAAATTCTCAGAGGTTTTAAATTACACCAATCTATAATTTCTGAGGCTTACCATGATCACGCTTTTAAGGCCAGGGATATTGTTTGCCTTTCTCCAGCCTTATGGAACCTTCCCTACCTTATCCTCTCCTTGAAAAGGTCACTATCTCAGAAACGGCTCCAAGGCCATCCCAAAATTGTTCTCCAATGACACATTAGGACCTGTTAAGTCTATCTTATCAAAAATATCTTAATTTTGGTCATCTCTAGCCCATAGTATCAATATTGAGGAAGGAGCGTGCTGTGGAAACATAGTAATTTGTTCTCATTTGCCTCAGTTTTATCTATTTTATCTAATTTTATCAAAAATTACCATAGATGGAATGCTTTGTGGTCAAGAATTTTTGCCACAAATTATGGAATGAAAAACAATTATTTAATCTTTTCTTTTTGAACTCTTGACCGGACTCCTCTCTTCTGAAATGGCAGTAGGTATATAATTTATCTAATTAAGATTTAACCTGATTTTTAATTTCTGTTATTATTATTTCTAAATGATCCTTGTAAGGAGTGGAGTATTGTAGCTTTCTCTGAATCATTCAGTTTTATAATTTTCCATGTCGAACAGGATAGTAATTTTCTCTTTGTTATTTTCTTATTTCTGGTACTGTTCTACTCTTAAAGCAGAATGAAAAAATAATTCTTCTTTTCTTGGTTTTTTTTGGTTTGGTTTTTATTGTTGTTGTTGTTATTTGTTTCACGGTTTTTTTGTGTGGGTTTTTTTTTTTTTTTTGTTTGGTTGGAATTTTTGGTATTTTGTTTTGTTTCTTTTTTGTAATTTTACATATTTTCCCCATTTTACACTTGCCCTTCATGACATTTGTTTCTACTTTTCAGATGATGCCTTTAAAAACCTTTCAGATAAGTAGTGAGCAGCTAATGCGTCTTTTAAAGTCTGAGCTTTATAAGTCTGCTCTTATGATTACTCTCTCTTATTTGTTTATTTTGGGACAGTTCACCATTATACAGCAATAGCCTGATCTCATATGGTTTACTAATTTTCACATTGCCTTATTAAGAAGCCCTACCTGCAAGTCCTGTGGTTTTGGGGTATTCTATTCTTGTATCATTAATTTTATATCTTCCAACACTTAATTTTCCTAAGCATAATTATTTCTCCATTATAAGTGTTAGCAAAACTGTTTCTCCTCAGTTCCCATTCTGGCCAATTATCTCATCACAAGCCTGTATCTAGGCTTTTGTACTTATGTGAAGGAGAATTCAGCAGTCCCTGCAGACACTACTGAGAGGTGAACCTCAGAGGTGAAGGATAGTTCTAGAGTTAGACCCAGTCATTTCAAACACTCATATTCACCAGGCATGCTTTTTCCTGATAAAAATTCTTGAACTGAAATTATAAAGACCCACATATGCATACACATATAAACTTCTTTTCTCAGTGGACACCACAGAGTATAAAAATACCTCAAAAGTTTTCCTGTTTAAACACAGCAATTACTTTAATGAGGCTATTGAATGACTGTTATCTGTTGCATTATTTACCTTTGATATCTACAGATACTTTTGAAATGCAAACTATTCAGAGATAGGCATTGAAGTACAATATATTTTCTTTTGCACTGTAAGCACACACAGGCAAGAAAAATGTATCCGATTTCTATCTGGTGACATATCAAATGGAAATGCAGCCCAACATACACTGGGGCAGTTGCATGTCCTGCTTGCCCTACTGGCCAGTACCTCCATTGTTTTTTCTGCTAAGGAGGAGAAATTCTCCCCCCATTCCTCTCCATTTCCCTCCATTGTGACCCTGTTAAGATATTACAACTTTGAAAGAGATTTTATCTCTTTTTTTCTAAGAGTTTGAAGAATGCTTTTTCTCCTTCTATACTTTCTTTGCTATTAACCAGTGTGACACAGCTTTCCATTTCTTCCAGTTATGATACTTAATACGCTTTAAAAAAAAAGGGATTTTTGATTAGGTGATCCATGGTGGACATTTAGCTTGGTAACTCTCCTTTTTTAAGCGTTTGTCTTTACAGAAAGATTTTCAGCAAATCCTCTTCTTGTATCCTCTTGAGCTTCTTAATGACTATATATAATCTTAATTAGATGACACAACATTTCATCCCGTTTCTTCTATCTGTATTTATTAAGCACACCAACCTTTCCTGTAACAGTTCTAGTGTTCTGTATCACCATGTCCTGGTGTCATGTATATCATAGCTTTACAGATGCTCTAAATCTTGTAGTTCTTTCTGTTAGCTTTCATGCTTCTGACATTTCTGCATAAATGTAGTAGTTTTCCCAATTATTCTTTCTCTCAGTTATTACTGCTGTAGTCTCCTAGTTCCTCCCTTTCCCACTCCAAGTCTGTGCATAGGAATCTACCTTTTAATTTCCCATGCATATTTATTCCCAGTCCTCTCCAAACTAAATTTATAGCTTTCTTTCATTTGATTAGAATTGCTGTCTAAGCATGGTTTGAGTTTCATCTCATCTTTCATATGATTGATACCTATTTTACAGCTCTTAAACAGTGAGTTGGTTTGGGTCAAGTACTCAAAAATTGTTTTGTGTTGAACTTATTTTCTTTAATTCATTATGCCTACACTTTATTTATTTAATTTAAGCCCATATTCAGTTCAAATCATTCTCAGTGTTTTCTTGATTGTCTTTATAATTAAGGAAGACTGTTTGGAAACTTGTTACTGAGTCTGTGTGAGGAAGTAGGTTTAAAGGCCAAAGAAGAAAAGGATTTTAATAAGAAATGGCAGTTGCCATTTAACACAGAACAGAGCAAATGTACAGTATCAAGGAAGAAAGAAATATATATTAGAGTCACAGCTGACAAATTAAACAAAAAATAATTGTTTCAACATATTTAACAAATGAAAGAATTGCAAGGCTCTGGGCTGGTAAATTATGGCAGCTAGCTATTGAGGCAAAATGGTAAATAGCTTCATAGACTCTTGGGAAATAATTTGTTTTAATTGTGTGCAGTCATATTCAAATCAATATCTGAAAAACCCATTGGGATGCAGAGAACTGGAGTAAATCAGAATTTCAGAGCAACTCAGATAATAGATTATTCTTTAGGGCTGACAGGGGATAAGACTCACATTTACACACATTTTTGTTTCTTCTATTATAAAATTTGCTCATATTAAATCAGTTTGGTTTACTATAATGATGAAAAGGCACTTAACATTTAAAATAGATACAAGAAAAGACTATTAATATTGGTGCTTGTGTTTTGTCTAAGTAATCTTTACTATTGCCATAGGCAATGGTCATCAGAATTTCATTATACCCCACTCTCTATATCTCAGTCATTGAAATTCCTTGCAAAAAAAAAAGTATTGGCCACAAATTATGAACGTAATGTAGAATAACTTTTACCAACACAGTAAACCTGGAGAAGAGCAATGAGAACACTGGAAAAAATTTCTTACACTTTGACAGATGTACGGGCTAGACAGAGATTTGCCTAACATGCCTTAAATAATTGTTTGAAGAATACATGTGTGTGCACCTCACAAGCAGCACCAGGAGGAAGAATTTTAAGAGCATATTGACATTTAACCTCAAGCAAGCACCAACCAGAAAGCTCCAACTAAGCACCTTTGGGTTTGGGGTGTCCACATGCGTGGTATATGTTTGATGTGTTTTATAAATAAGATATCTAGGGGAGAGGTGGCTAAACTTTTCTTTCATAGCTAATGAACTTGTAGAGTATATTCGTGAAATATGCTACTCAAGTTTCTGATTAAGGAATCTATTAAGATGATGGTATATAATTTTGCATGGGCCATTTGATTTATTCAATAAAATGTTTTACACAACTTAAAGTATTATTTGTGAAATACTTTCCCAAGACTTAATTTTCAGTATTTTATGCATTTCCTGTAGGCACGAATGTGAATTAAATTTAGCATGAAAATATGTTTGGCAATCAGAATTGTGTGCCCTTATTTCATTGGTAAGTTGCTTGTCCTATCTACACTTCTGATATCTATCTCCCAGATAGGGATAAGGAAATATCTCCTGTCATGTAGGACTATTTCCAGGCTTAATTAAATGCTTATAAAGTAACATATAATTAGCAGGTATCATTAAAACCAGTCAGAAGACAGGTAAACAAAACACAGTTCATTGAGCTGTTAGCAAGGAGGAACAAGGTCCTGACTTGATAAAAACACTTCATAAATATTAGGAGAAAGACAATCTGTTTGTAAATGGACAAATAGTGTCAAATGTTCTATCTAATTTCAGTCAACATTATAATTTAATTCACAAATATTTGATTTAGGTACTCTTATGTATACAACACCGACCTAGTTAGGAAGTAAAAATGGGGAAAGATCAGGGACAATTAAGGTGCTTTTATCCTGTTCTGCCAAGTTTCACCAATCACAAAGCTACTTTTGCCCTCACATAGCAATTTACAGGGAACTTGGTGTAGTATTAAGACTTTATTGAATAAAGTCATTTGAATAAAATTCAGATGAGAACTTCTTAAATGTTAATGCTTTGCCTACCAAGAGAAAGACTGAAGAGAGTTAGGTTGTTTGCTCCAGCTGCCTTCAGACTGGCTTGCCAGCCCTTTATGGTATAACATTTGTGAAGGACTTCACATTACGTGGAGAACATTTTGCCCAGACCCCCTTGGTTAATTTAATATCAGGAGATCTGGCTAAAAAAAATCTCATTATAATAATTGGCAAGCAGATGAAAAAGACTGTGAATGCTAAAAGATATTCTAGTACACTTAAATTATGGGGAGGGGGTAAATTATGGGGGAAGGCTGCTGTGCCTATTTACCTTTTCTAAGTTTATTTTTATCATGATTGCCATTAGAGAAACTGAGCATGTAACTTAACAAAGTCATCTTCCAGCCTTCTGGCTGTAGTTTGTCAAAGATGAGCTATTTTTTCAAGATTCTATCAACCAAATCCGTGTACTAGCAGTTAAAGAATCCGCATAAATGATACCTGTGAATTCCAGGCACAACATTTGCCATGCAGTTGGAACTGAAACAATGTCATGATATTAAAAGGGTGTTTCATTATAAACAGAGTAGCTTTTGAAGTCTCCCTAGACTGTCAAGTGGTGAGTGCAGTATCATGAAGGGCAATGCTTTTCTGTTGCTGATTTCCCCACCTGTCTTTACCTGGCGATTATCAGGCCCAAAATTCACAAAATCCCCAAAACTCCTTCAAAATATTTTCAACTGCATGTTGCCCTAAATATGCCTGCATGCCCACACCTTTTAAATACCTGCCTGGTAACACTGCCTTATTTTTATTACGTAAATACTTATTAATCTATTTTTGTGGTGCTCCTAGTTACGAATTCTGGGGTTTTTTTTTGTTTGTTGGTTTGGGGTTTTTAAAAAAAAATTTAAATAGGAATTAAAAATCCCAAGTAGAAATAAGTATCCAAGAGATGGCTGAACATTCCATTAGTCTCAAGAGACTAATTATAGAATCTTTATCCTAGTTGTGTGTTAATGAAAGTATGCTTTCAAAATGTACATATTATTTTCAATAATGTACATATTAATACCCTGTGTTTCCAGAAATATTTTCCCAAAGCTTTAATTTGTTTTTCATTAATTATAATGTGGCTCCATTTTCTTTTTTCATATTCAGTTACTTTCAGTATTTTAATAAAATAAGCATAGGTGCCACACTTCCCTTTTTCCTGTGTGAGCTCTTCATCTGTCCAGGTATCAGCTTATGCTGAAGTCACTAAGTTTTCTCATTATTCACTGGACAGATTGTTTGGAAAGGGTCTTTTATTTTCTCTCCTTTGTACAGTTCAAAATCAACTGCAAGCACAGACTACTTTCCAGACAAAAACAAATGCATGTACATTTCTCCATTATCATTTTAAATGGTATAGACATCTTATTTTACATCTAGATGAATCTTTTTGACATGTACACACTTAAGAATGTACATTTATTTTTTAAACCGTTCACCACTGTGGCAATGTGAAACTGTCTCTCATTGTGGTAATTAGTCCCTGGTCTTTCACAGCGTCTTGCACTGCTAGTTTTCTGAAACATTCATTTTGTCTCTGGGTTTCCCATTGTGAGTATTTATCTGTAGGGGTATTTTCACCATTGCCTTCATTATTATGGTATCTCTGCACCTGCATCCCACACTGGGCTCCAAACCATAGGTCAAACATTGTAACTCATCCTTTAAAAGAGCATGAGGCACTAATGCATTCATATGAAAGGAGGAGCACAATATACATTCCTTTTAGATTATTTTTATTTTCGGTTATGGAAACTAACCAGCAAGAAGAGAAGACAAAACACACGGAATTTGATCTGTGAGTTAATGAGTACCACCTGTCTCTTGTGCTGTAATTTCAGCACCTTTCAAGAACTCGAGATTCTATCTATGGCTTATGCTCTCTCCCTTAATTTTGTCAATGTGTAGCACTTTTTCTCAGAGATAGATAGGCTTTGGACCACGGATGCATTATTATGATTTAAGAAAACTTAGAAATCAGAAAAGTTTCAAAAAGGTCACAGGATTATACTTCATGACACTTTTGTTGGTTTAATCTCGTTAATTGATAATGCTATGAAAAAAATTACTGGAAGAAAATGCCTTGTGACAGCCAAGTTCTTTAGGGTTGTTTTTGGGGAGCTGTGCTGCAGCCAGTGACCACCCTGCTGCTCCCTGGCTGCTCGAGGGGAGCCAAGTGCTGCCGTGCATTTCCCTGCTGGCAGCTCCTGCTCTCTGCGCTGTGTCACGGCTTTTCTCATGCACTCCTGCACCACTTCTCAGGCCCAGCGCTTCTCCTTGGCAGCACTGGCTGCTCTCTCAGTAGCATGAATGAGCACACCCGAGAAAAAATGGTTTGGGGATTGTCATCTGCTAAAGACTGGACTGATCAGCTCTTTTGCATTCAATAAAGACCATGTACGTTTTACAGGTGATGTCAACCAAAACACCACAATACAGCAAGTTTGGGTAAATGTTTAACCAGGTAGACCAGGCAGTTTCTGTGACAGGCAAAAAACAAGGCTGAGGAGTGTAAATACAAGGCAGAGAAACACATTAAAGCATACTGAGGGCTCTTGGAGCAGTTAGCAAAGTTTACTCTCTTGGTCTGCCTGTGCCCAAAGGTGTGGAGCTTTTCACATCAAAAATGTCAGGCTTCATGATCTGTTTTTCTTTCTAAGGAAGGAAGACTACTGACCCCAGCTTCTCATTAACCAAGTGGTTCAAGAAAGGGTAGCAGTGTTTTAGGGGCTATTTAGAAAGGAGCAAGCTGGCATGCTGTTGCCTCACTTGAATCTCTACATTATATCCATTGTGAAACTAAAACTAACACATAAATCCCTTTAGAATATGTTTGTTTGCTTTTTCCATGAAGAAACAGTGGAGGCTCAGGAACGACAAGTTCCTTTATGGACTTATAACAAACAAAATTATTGAAGTTAAATGGGAAAAACCCCCAGTTTCTGAAAAAGAACACTATATTATTCCTTCTTATTCATGTAGGATCACTCATGCTTTTCCCAATTTGTCTAATAAATGCATAAAAATAAAAAAGTCCTTTAGTGTTCTGTTTTGCTACAGATTTGTTCAATGTTGCTTTCAACTCATGAGCAATTTCAAGGCTGTAATGGAAAAGCTGAATCAGCTGTGAAATGTAACTTTTGACTTAATTATATTAATTGACATACCTAGGTATAATTTTTTGAGTATTTGGTATAATTGCTTCAAATGACATTTAATTTGTCACTTGAAGTACAATAATTAGAAACAGTTCATGAAAGAAAGTAATTTCAACTTCAAATGAAGTATTTCAAAGGTATAATTATTTTGAATATTATAATACTGAATAGCTACACTCACAGGGCTGGGGAGCCGACACTCTCAATGTTAAAGTCCATGGACCAGTGGGTCTCCTTTGCTACACAGGCCACATACTCACTTATTTGCAAGATTTGGGGGAATAACCCTATGTGGAAAGGAGAAACCACATGTTAGTTTCTCCTCCCCGTAGGCAAGAGACAGGGCCTCTCTGCAGAAATGCTTGTCATCCAGATCTCATTAGAAATCAATGGAAAACATTCCATCAAACTCAGTGGGAGCTGAATTGATCCACAGGTTTATTTTTGGCTCCACTGGAGACGTTCAAGAGGCGAGTAGCTGGCTGAGTGAACAGCTGCCTGATGCGAATAGTCGCCACTGAAACACTCCAGTGCAGAGCTGGGGTGGCTCCCAGCGCCCTGCACGGCACCAGCCTCTGCTCCTGGGGAAAGCCTCCACCCCCACCTCACCTCACAAAGACACAGGAATGCAAGACAGAGGGAAGAAATTAGCAGCAGGCTTAATAATGTCAACTGGCAAGAACAGTGACATAGCTAAGAAGGTATTGCTCAACATTGCACAATACATCTCACATAAAAATAAATAAATCAAAACCACGGAAAATGAAAGCAAGAAAAAGGAAGGTGAATTTCCTCTTCTGCTCCAGCCAAAAGATTATGCAGCCATTCCACAGCTGCAGGCTCCACTCATTTGTAAGAAAAGCGAATGTAGCCCATGCCATGCCAGTTGGGAAACAGTTCCCCAGGCACTGGCAGGGAACTGTCTTCTTAAAACACTTGGTCAGACTTCTGAATGGAGCCTGTCCTGTGAGAGGAGTGGCTTTCTCTTCTTCTCAGCCTCAAGTAACAAGATCAGGTGGTGAAATGTGATGGGGAAGTTCAAGGGGTCCTCTGGCCAAGCTCCTCTGCAAGCTCCTGAAGCCAGTGAGCGTCAGAGACACAACTGGAGTAAGTGAGGAATTTCAGCACTGGGAACAAACAAACAATTTAAAGTTTATTGAATTGCTGAGCACAGCATTTTTGTGAAGTTTATGCTTTAGCTGGGTGTACAAGAAAGAGAACTCTTAAAAAATATAAATCAGGTATAGCAGTGTTTTAATGTTATCAGTGAATGTTGACCTAAAAGCTTTAAAGAAACTCCTAGCATTGAAACCAAACCTAGAGACTTGAAAACCCTAAATATACCCAGGATGAATTTTAAAACTGTATGCACTCATTTTCTGAGAGGGAGTTTTCTTTGGTTGATAAATCAAGTCAGAAGCTATGTAGCAGGCAGGAAAGTTAGTTTCCAGGAGCCAGAAAACACAGGCCAGGTCTCAGGCTTCTCCTATCAGTCTTATTTAAAGTTACCCCTTTTCTCTGTCCCTAGCAGTCACCTTCAGTTCTTTACTGAAGATATGAGTTGTTAGCACAGGGAAGGAGGAGTGAAGGGGTCCTCTGTTACTCCTCTGACTAATGCTGCACTCTAAAGGAGTGTGTTTGTTCCCTCACCTCTTGCAGCTGTGGCTAAGGCCACTGATATCCCATTAGATCCCTAACAGATCCAGACTGACAAGTAAATACAGTTCTGTTCCCAAACACAGCTACATGTCTTGTTTCCTTCAATGAATTTGCAATAAGAATCAAGGTTAATGCTATATGTCATGTGCAGTTTGCTACATATTTTTTGCATAGTATATATTTGACAATATTATTTTTGTTTTGGTATCTGCATCAAACTTTCCCTATTAATCTTGGTTTCAGTGGAGCAGGCTCCTGCTGGGTGACAAAAGGAAAACAGGAACAACAAATTTGGGGAGCTTTTGCTTCTGAATAGCCTAGTAATCACTGAAAAGCCCAGTATCAGAGCCTTCATCAGAACTGCTCACATAAAAGCCAGCACTGGACTCCAGAAGTAAAGTGCAGTTCAGTTATAGCTAAAGGCCAAAGTAGCCAGGCAAGCTCAGATTTACATCACTGTGTTCCAACAGCACAGCTGCATCAAATTGCTCTCTTCAGAACAGGAAGGACTGGAAGCTTGATTACAAGTGCTAGAGAGACAGGGAAACACAACCTCATCTGTACATTGTGTATGAGATCTCTTTTTCCCCTCAGAGAAATTATTAGTGGAAAGAACTGCTGCACACAGGAGAGGTCCTAGTCCTTTGCAAACAGGTCTGGCTGTTTGTTTGTCAATATGATTGTGGAAAATAAACTGTGTTTTCAGAAAATGGAGAGCTAGAGGCAAAACAGTTTTATTTTTGTCCATGAAGGATCAAGTGTGTCAATCACATTTCAGACAACAAATGGGAATAACCTATGCATAATTCTTCAGGATCTCATCCCTCCAGCCTCTGACCTGCCTGAGCTGATTCCTATATTTGCATATTGATGAAATAACTTTAATTGATCCTTGTACAGGCAGATGTCCTAGCCAGCAGGACAACAGGTTCAGGGCCTTTGTGTTTTTCTTCTCTAACAAATTAAGCCTCTACCTCTACCTCACATACATTTTTTAAATTAGTTTTTTCATTAATTCATTTTTTCCCATTGATTTTCCATTCTAAGGGTGTATCACAAAGGACTTTCAAAACTACTGAGCTAAATATTATTTAGCTATGTTAGTTTAAATGCAAAATGTTACACTGGCATAATCAATTTGGGCAGTTGAATTAGCCATTGTTTTTTTGGATTGCTATTATATTTTTGTTACATTTTTGAGTAGTTGCCTAAGATTTCATTGTTTGTGCAGCATCCAAGCATGAATGAACAGAAGGTTAAAAATGAACTTTAGAAAATTAAACAACCCAACAAAATATAGCGACACGTTAAAATGGACAGTCTCAGAAATGGTTTTGCCTTTTTATACCTATCAGGTATCTGATAATTTCAATTGTTTCTTTTCTTTTCTTTTCTTTTCTTTTCTTTTCTTTTCTTTTCTTTTCTTTTCTTTTCTTTCTTTTCTTTTCTTTTCTTTTCTTCCTCTTTTCTTTTTCTTTTTTTTTCCTTTCCTTTTTCTTTCTTTTTCTTTTTTCTTTTCTTTTCCACTTCCCTTTCCCTTCCCCAAGAAGGATGTGACATCAGTTAACAGGGAAGCCTGTGGAGCTCCAGTTAGGTCATGACTAAACACAAAAGCTCAGACAAAGACATCTCAGTTTTGTGATTGGAGTGGGGACATAAGCAAAGTGCCATGCCAGAACACCAGGACTAGCACCTTGTTTTACTCAGTATTGATCTTACAGGCTGTGATATTTGCTCTCATACAGCTAATGAATATTTGAATTAGCTGACTTTTTAACAATTCATACTGAAAGTATTTTGCAATCATTCAACGCTCTTTCTCACTTTCCTTTTTTTCTTTTTTAATCACATAGTTTTACTACGTCCTGATAGTATTTCTCCTGTACAGATGCAGAATTTGCCAAGGCAAAAGAGTTTACTGCTGTGAGTTGGCTATGTTCAGCAGAGGTCTGCACAGTACACCACTGTATTTCATGTACTATAAGCCTTTTAGAGTGGAAATTTACTGTGGTATCTCACCTTGAGAAGAGAACCAAAACAAACTTACTAGAACAGTAATTTAAAGACTGAACTTTAAAAAGAAGGGAGAGAAATAAACCTCCTACCACTCCTTTTCTTAAATGGCCAGGATCACGTGAAAATCAATAGGCTGACCCCTTTCTTCCTTTTGTTCTTAACACTATAAAAAGTCCAGCTGCAAGTTTGTGCAATTGCTTTTAGCCAGGAGCTGTTGTAGGGAGAGGGAGCATCCCAGTGTGTGCTGGGATGGGCTTGGTGGGCAGACCCACCCTGCAGGGCAGCGAGCTGCACCCAGCAGCTCTGAGTGGCACAGCCACTGCCAGGGCAGGGCTCCTGAGGCCACCAGGGTCCCTGCCCTCTCCGGTGCCTATCTGCTGGCACTCTCCTCTCTTACCTGAGCATGGGCAGGCGCAGCTGGAGCTCCCTCACTAGCCCTGTGGAGCTATTCTGAGCAAGCGAAACACGATCTGCGAGGTGGAATTTCCTGCCTGCTGCACAGACGTGCTTTATACATAGATTTCAGTTCAATGTTGAATAAAATTTCCTAAAGCCTCTGTTTTCTGATCTCTTCTTTAAAAATTATATACATAAGAAGAAATCCAAGATATCCAGGAAATCCCACTGCAAGATTTGGAGCTTGTCTCTATTACAATAAGTGACAATAGCCTATCCAAAAAGCAACGTGGAGCTGCTGCCTTCACAAAGTCTGGAGCGTTTGTCAAAGAACAGATCAGAGCTGGCCCTGCTATGGAGTTTTAGCAAAAGTGCTCTCCTAACAAGAGATATTGAAATGGGGTTAATGGTTCAGGTAAGAAAATTGCAGAGTCCAGGAGCAGCCTGGCCTACTGAGAACACCTAAAATAAGCTTGTCACTTGGGAAGGGGACTGTGCTGCACTGGTCCCTGTGTGGAAAAAGAAGTTTCCCTGAGCTTGCATGATCTTGAACAGGGTTATTTATTCATGGCTGAGTGTGTGTGACCAGAGCTGTACATTTGCCAGCAACTGTTTTTAAACCAATTTTCTTAATAAATAATTCACTGACATTGAAACTCTCCTCAAGAACATAGCAATAGTAATGCAAGTCATTAGGAGTCATGTGCCAGTTTTGGGATAGTATTTCTGGATAAAATTTTAGGGTCTGAGACTCCTGAATATGGCTAGCCAGTGTAAAGAATGTTTTCTGAGATATATAAAAACAAGACCACCAAATCCGAAGGGAAGTTTGAAGTTAACCTTCTGTGTTGCGGAAAATTGAAATATTTGCCAATATGGGAATTACTCCCTTGAGGAAAAATTGTGCAGAAGTGGTTTTTGATCCAGTCTAAACCAGGACATTAAAAAATTCCAAGACTGGGACAGATAGGGAGTTGTTTTACTGCTCCGTTCAGCTGTATGTAGGTATCACTGATTCGCTGCAAGTGCACGCTGTGCAGGCTGAATGGTGAAAAGCATCCTTCTGCCAGTCTTACCAAATAAACAGAAGCCAATTATGAGATTTCATATTTTCGAAAAACTTTGAGGATTGTTTCTTTATTCTTTCTTTCCCCCTAGAAGTCATTAAAGCCTAAAGCATTAGATCTGGGCAGAGCACTGTGGCTCAGTCCCATGAGTACCTCCTTGATATGCTCCAAGTTCTATGCAAGGCTGGCAGAAATACCTCTTGAATCCCTCTGTAGCTTGTATAGTACCCAAGCACATTTTTTTTTCATTGCAAGATTGATAGAAACTATTTTGATTAAACAAACACTTGTGCAAGAGAGAACTGGAAAGCTGCTATTTAAGAGGAAAATGAATGGCCTATAAAGGTTTCTATTGAAATGTATGTTACTGTGGCTCTGGGTATTACTTTTTTAAAATGAAAGGTAAAATAAAATTTTATGCATATTTTTAGCTGCTCCCATGAATTAATGTCCAAGTGTAAGACCAAGGTGTTAACAGTCACAAAACAGAGGAGCTGTTTGCACCTTTGGGAAGCTGACATGGCCTATGGTACCTTTGTGGGAACAAAGATGTGGGTTTGGGTTTTTAAATGCTTTTATTCAGAAACCTGAATGAGTGAACATTTTAAAAGAAATCCACTGAGCAAAATAGCAAACTAACTTTCCTCACAGGGCAACAGGAAAACGGTTGCTTTAATAAGAAGCAAACATAAACCACTTATTATGTTCTTTCATGTCTTTATATTGTTTCTGAATGCCAAAAATTACTTAAAAACTGTTTCCTGAAGTAAAAGAAAATGTGACATCAGAAGCATCATTCTCATTTCTTCTAAACGCAGCAGCTGCTGGCATGCTGTTGGCACTTCTCAAATTTATGTTCAGTTCTGTTGATAGCACTGAGGAAAAGGATTATTTTCAAATAGTAAGGGAGAAGATGTTAGTGCTGCTGTTGTTTATGAGTCTCGCAGTGGTTAGTGTAAGTAGTCTGTGTGCTGCCTTGGCTTGTTATTGCCACTGGGAGGCTGTGGTATAACTGTGTGTTGGGAGAAGGATTGCTCCAAACCATAATGGATCCCTGGTGGACAGTTGGACATTATGTAAGGAATGAGAATTGGGCTCCAAATATGTAACAGAGAGAGCTTAGATTATAAACAGTATATAACCAGTGCAAACATTAGAAATGAAAGAATAAAAAAAAAAAATTCCACTTGTATAAAGCTGAGCTCAATAATAGTAGTAAGAAGGTGTTCTTTATTAGAGCATTTTATACGCTGGTGGTTGTACAGAAGATTTACTTGTTTGTTCTCTGGTTAGTTCTTCTGGATGTTTGGTTAGCTTAATTTGATTCTTTAGCACAGGGTTTTTGGGATTTATTGCCCCAGAATCTGAATTCCCTGGAGATGAAGAAAGGGACACTGAATCCCCTGTTAGAGCTGGGAGGATTGTTAATGTCATCCACTTCCTATTGGTACTGCTTCTGCCTGCCAAACAAGGGATCCTCTAAGTCATGCCTTTGGATAAGACAGTAAAAGGGGGAGAAATAATAGTTTTGTTTTAGCTCTGGATCCTGGAGCATCACTGTGCTGTTGTGCTCTCCAGCGACTGCTGTGGAGCAGAGCAATGTCGTGCAACCATCAGCCTCCACTGCTGCAGGAGGACTGCTCACCTCCCAACCACCAGGAACTGCTTTTTCCTCAGCTTATTTCCTTAGAAAATTAAATTGTAATTGTGGTTTACAGATGGATGGAAGCACTTATATTTGCCTGTTTGCATTCATAACTCTGCGTTGGTTCAGCTCTGGGGCTGTGGCTGGGCAGCAAGCAAGAAACTGCCTTCCTTCTGTATCCTGGATGCTTGTTCTGGGAAAGGTGGAACCTCTGCAATAGGGACTGGGTTAACCAAAGGCATATGAACCTGAACAGCAGGGAGAAGCCTGCAGTAATGGGGAATGTCCCTGTCCTTTGACCTGCCTGCAGTGCAACTGGAAATTCCTGAGAAGAACAAGAAGAAATGCACCTGCAGAGGTGACAGAGAGAACCCATTCCTATGGACCAGGAAGGGACTGGGTAATTTATTGCAAATTTGGAAACTACCAGAAACTGATGGATCAAACAAAGACTGGAGAGAAGAACTCCTCTCCAGACACTTATTTTTGAGTCTTCCAATTTTGCTAAATATCCCATGTCTCAAGGGTTGTTTGTGGTCTTAAAACATATCTGTAGTAACCAGATGTCCTCTTGCGTGCCCTCTGGCAAGTCCAACAAGAGGACACACCACAGCATCACTAACACAAGAGTCACTTCCAGCATATCATCCAGCAGAGAGAGGCATCCCCTGTTAGATGTAGGACCTATAATGGAGGAGTGTGCTCCTTTCCTGTTTTAGCATCAACAAGCCTTCTCTGAAGTCTCTTTAAATGTAGATGTAGACTATTTATAAGAATATTAACACAAAAACACAAGGTCAGGTGACTTTAAGACTCTGCTGTTGTTCTGAAAAAAGGTCATGGAGAAAATATCAGAGGGAAGGAAGTAGTTAAATATGTGAGCTGATATTTATCTTATTTAATAAAACTAAGCCTAGAAAAAAGTGGGAAGTAACTACTAGAAACAGGAAGATTTGGTGAGGAAGGAAATCACCTTCCCCTTGGGAAAGATAGCTGTTGGTTTATGCATTGTGTTTTATTTTGGACTTTGTTGATTCCACTGTTATGTAGTGTCTGAATGAAGACCTTGAAAGGATTAAAGCAGTGATGTTTAACCTTTCCAGGGAGATTCAGAGCAGCTAGCAAACTAGCCAGACCATTCCTGCAGTAGCAGGAACTCTGTTACCCTTCAAAAACTGAATTTATGCCCAGAAAGAACAGAAAATTGTGGCTTGGAGAGATCAATAGAAAATAAGGTCACAGTGAATAAAGTTCTCAAAAGTTTCCAGCACTGACTTGCTCGAACCTCTCAGTTGCCTGAGGCCTACTC
Organism: Pyrgilauda ruficollis; assembly: GCF_017590135.1. Classification (NCBI taxonomy): domain Eukaryota; kingdom Metazoa; phylum Chordata; class Aves; order Passeriformes; family Passeridae; genus Pyrgilauda; species Pyrgilauda ruficollis. Next base: position 404,333 of record NW_024525712.1, read on the forward strand.
CATCAGCATTTTCTCAGGATGGAGAAGCTACGAGCAGCACACAGTAAGACAGTTCTGCTGTGATTAGATGTAAGGAAATGCAGGGCTGTCAGTTGTCAAGGCACTGCTGGTATTTTAATTTGAAGTGTCACTCAGACTCCTTGAGTGGCTTTACATTGATATTGAATAAATTGGAGAGGAATGAGTTTTAAGAACAGAGAGAAATTGCCCAGTGGGCTGGAAGAGGAAAGACTTCAGAGGCAGGCATTGAGTTTAGAGGACCCAACCTGGCATTGCTACCCTGAGCAGATTTACCTATCTGCCATGTCCCTCCACCCCCACCTCCCTAAAACTATCCTTGTTGCACCAATGCAATTGCCTGTGCAAGGACTGGCACAGTTTGATTCCCAATGAATCACATAAAAAATGATTTAATGAAGTGTCCCCTGATCTTACGTGTATTACTGAGGCAGGGTTTTTCCACTTGCCTGGGGCTTTCTGAAAAGGCTCAATTGCTTTTCCACCCGAATTCTTTTCTAGCTTATTCTCCTAGCATTGGTTTCTAATGAACCTTTGACATTTATCCTCATATCTTTCCACTCTCAAATTCCTAACTTCCTCTCTTTCCCGAGGTGAAATTTTATCATTTTCTTTATGAGGTAGAAGAGAAAAAAAACCCAAAAACCTAGAGAAATGCTCCAAGAGCTAGCAGCGTCTTCTAATTCTTTCTATTATGACAATATGACAGATTCTTGCACTTCCCTGGCTCCCAGTGGAAATATCAGGCTCTGAGGAGACAGGAAGAGGGGTATAAAGACAGAAGGCATTTACTCTTAGCAGTGATTTTTCTAATGAGAGTATTTTGTGGTGACATTAACAAACTGTTCTCCTGAAGAATTTCCTGGGGGCTTCAGTGTCACTACATGCAGCATCAGCTAGGTGACAAGCTCTCACTGCCACCCCAGTCACTGCAGAAACAGCATCCTCAGCAGGAGTGGTTCTGCACTCTCATTTTTGGCAGAGAGATGGTGAATGCTGAGTGAAGTGAGCAGCACAACAGCTTTCTCATAGGTGTTTGTTTACATCTTTTACTTGTTATTTTCAGTGCAGGGGACGATATAAAAGAAAGAAAGAAAAAAGAAAGAGAGCATATTAAGGGATTTAAACATTTTTGCAGAGCTTAATTAAACTTCTAAATCTGTACTCTAGACAGTTAAGCCTTGCAATAGGTAAGATGAAGTGTAGAGAAGTCAAAGGATTAATCCAAGGTCAGTGACAGAGTCAGAAGCAGCCCCCAGGGGGTTCACTCCACTCCTCTGCTGGTGGTAAATCATTGACAGTAATTCTAGTCTGGCCAGCAGATTTCCCAGTCTGAGACCAGGGAGAATAGGGAACTGGCTTTGAATCTCAGCTATCTGTGTCTGGTCAGCAGAAAACCTTTAGCTTCTGATGATAACTGCTTTATATATTTCATTATCATAACCCTTTTTTATCACAGCAACTAGGATAATGCTGATTTGGTTGAGGAAGCACAAAGAGAAGCAAGAAAAGTCAGAGCATATAAAGAATAGCTGGCTGTGGAAATGGGCCAACAAAGTGTCAATCTACTTGCCTGAAACGACTTTGTATGAGCTGTATCAGGAAAACAAATATCTAAATAAAAAGCTACCAGGGTCAGATACTTGGAAAACCTGTTTGCAAAAACCAAGGGCCCCATGAATTTGTCATAAATCCTCTCACAACAGTCTGTGGTCTGTCCATTTGTGAAATCAGCTAAACAGCCTACATCCTTACACAGGTGCATAGATCTTGTACAGCCCCACTGCAGGAGTAGCCCCACAAATGTGTCTCAGCCTGCCTTGGGGACTGGGCACAGGCACACACTGGAGTCTTGCAGGAGATGATGTTGTGGCTACTCCTTGGCACTTGAATTTTAGGAGCTATGTACAATTTGAATTGTGGTATGTTTTTTTGGGTGGGTTTTTTTTTTTTGTTTGTTTTGTTTTGTTTTTGTTGGGGGTTTTTTTGTTTGTTTGTTTTTTGGTTTTTTGGGTTTTGTTTTTTTTTAAGGGGCTTCCAAGTTCTATTTTGCTTTCTACCCCAATCTTGGAGGTATCAGATCTTCAGAGTCTGAGAAACCCATTTTCCATCTTGCTTGCTTGTGATACTTATTATAAACCATACATTAACAAGTGATTAAAATTGCACTACAGAAAGTATGTAAGTGTAAATCTGAATGATGCATGATTACTGTGAGACAGCAGACATGTAGAAATAATTGGCCTTTAAAGTTCATTAGTCAGTTTTATTACAAATAGTGCATTTGCATGATGTTTGTAAATTTATGCACCAGCGGCCAAAAGTGATGACAGCATTCCACTGACAAGGCAAAGCAATTACAAAAAGCACATTCATTATTTGAAATGTCTATGCAAAACACTTGTTTTAGTAATTGGTCATAGTGTTTCAATCCTTGGAGTGAGAGCTGCTAAACTCTTTAGTTACAGCAAGCAGCATAGCCAGACAAAGTGCCCCAACATGCTGAACAATTGCTTCTAAGTTGTTTTTATTGTTGATTCACCCCCAACTCTCACTATGTCTGAATTAGAAGTACAGAGCTTCTGAATGGGATGTTGTTAGATTTACCTTTTTCTTTGGTGGCTGAAAAACCTCTCTTAACTGTCACAGAGGATTTACCTATATACTGCTGTTCTCCATATGTGAATCCAATGAAAACTGAAAGATAACTGGGAGATTGTAGAGGTTATAATGTCATTAGTACTGATCTGTTCCTCTGTGGGCTTGATGAGAAGAGTAGTAGTGGAGATAAAAAGGAAAACAGTTTGAGAAATAACATGCATTAGTTAGTGAGAGAAGATAAACCCCATCTCCCACATATTTTCTTAGCCATTACTGCTGTTTTTAATGTAGCACATGTACTTTTGAAATTCTAGAAAGTGACCAGAAATTTCTGGATCACTTAAAGAAGAGATTAAGGCCTACATGTGATTACACTGAAGTGCTGCATGTCCAAGCTGCCTCCAGATAAGGATGGCTTCGGCATCTTTCCCATTTCCAGGTTATCTGTGATTCCCATTTAAGAAGCCACATACCTTGGGATAGCAGAACTGATACATTTCTGTCATTTGGAATGTGTTTCCTAATCACTTGCTCATCTCAACTCCAGTGTGAGACAATTAACACACCATATGCTGCGCTCTCCATTAGCCAGTGCGTTTGACAGTGCTCCTGAGTGCTGTGCCTGCCACAGCCCTCAGTGTGCTTCTGCACAGCTGCATTAACAAACCCTGAAGAGACAGGTGTGTGTGTGTGTGTGTGTGTGTGTGTGTGTGTGTGCTCTCTGTGTGCTCGTGCACAGCTGCATTAACAAGCCCTGAGGAGGAGGCAGGTGTGTGTGTGTGTGTGTGTTTGTGTGTGTGTTTGTGTGTGTGTGTGTGTGCACGTATAGATGTACGCAGGCATGCCTGGCAGCTTAAACACTCACAGCAGGAACAAACCCATGATAGGTGAACCATAAATGGTTCTGTTGAGAGAAACCTAAAGACTTGAAGAGTACTTTGAAAGTGGATTATATGCTTCTAAGATTTCCATTATTTCATTGCAATGGAAAAAAAAATCTTGCGTTAGGTTAAAGATCTAGCAACATTCTGCTCTGTGAAGAGAATATCTCGCATTATCAAATAGAGTCCTTCCAGTGAAATTGCTTCATTGCTTATATTCATTAAAATTTGAACTTTAACACAGAAAATTTCCAACAGCTGGAAACCTGAGCTTCAAGAGCAAGTTCCTAAATTTGTGATAGTGGGAGAAATATGGGAGTTACTGCTCTGTGCTACATTTTGTTCCCGTCTTGCATTGCAGTCCATGGTTTAATTGTCAGGTAGACTGTAACAGGTAACAGTCGTGCCAGGCATAAATGCCACCTCTTTGGTATGGACACTTCTCTATCCATGTCACCTTCTGAGCTGTGTTTTATGTTTCTGTATGCCCTATAATGAACTAGTGGGATTTTTTTGTCTTCTGAGCAAACGTGTTAGAAGTATCTGATATCAAAGTTGCTTTTAGTTTTTCAAATTAGCCAAAACTAAGCTTACTTGAAGTTAAGGATTGTATATTAAAAAAAAAATAAAACAAAAACTCCCTTCAGGATATCCCATGGGAAGTCACTTTTCAGTAAAAGGGTGAACTTTTCAGTCTAGGAGTCATCCTGATCTTCTCAAGTGAAATCTGATCTTCTCAAGTCTCCTTCCTAGCCCAACTAGTGCTCAGTCACAAATGCTGCAAGTGACAAATGGGGTCTCAGTGCCCCATGTATAGAAGTGATGGCAGCATCCTGGGCTGAGTGATCCAGTAGTGACAGATCACAGTGTGGGCAGCTGCACTGTGCTGCCTGCAGTGCCTTTTGGATAAGCAGGCTTGATAAACGGATGCTTAAACTTGATGACCATTCATTTAATAACTAGGTGGGGTACAGAAAATGAATGCTGTCTCTTTTGCAAAAGGAAACACTTTACTTGGGCATGAGCCATGACTGTTGTGGCTAAAGGATGACATTACATATTACTGTACATTTTGTGTTTTCACCACAAGGGAACAGATGAGTATCTGAGGAAACACAAACACAGCTGAAAAACACAGGCTCTCATTTCAGATGCTTTGAGTGTATTCACTGGGTAATCATCACAAGCAAGGAAAATCTTCTGCCTTTTCTACCTTACAAGGTTTTCCAGAAGCATGGCGTTGTTTTAATTGCATGGAAGCTCTTATCATAGGAAAAGATTGATATAGATACAGTGAATCATTTTAGGCTGATGTTGAAGTCATCATCTCTTAAGTTACTAACAAAATTGCCCTTGCAAAATTGCTATGGCTATTTGTCTTTTTGTCTCACTTTTATAATAGGCTGCTGTTCTCACTTAATTCTTTCATGTAATAGGTGTTTTCTAATCTTGGCTTTTCAGTAGGGGGAAAAGACTGTTCTGGAGGTGAAGATTTTGTCTTGTGAAAGCACAATGCGCATCATAAACTCATTTTTTGCATAGATAATTTTTTATCAGGATAGAATTGAATTGATTTTCTGTCGTGTAGATGATTGTTTGGGTATTCTTTGCTTTTTTTTGTATTTTATTTTTTTATGATACGCATTCTCTGAAAATTATCTTCTAGTAATACAGCAGATATAAGAAGCAAAGAGAGATTAAAGGGACATACTTTATTATCCAAAGGTTAGACTGAATTTAGGATGATTTGTGAAGGCTGCATTTCATGGAAACCTTTTATGTACACTGATGTATTTAAGGTTTTTCATGAAATAGGTAATAGAGTTTAGGAATGGCATTCCCCAACTTGGTGATCCCCCCTTCCCAACTCTCCAAAACCACACACCACCCACTTGCTCCCCCTGCTTTCTCCTTCCCCTTCACACTCCAGGTCTGGAGTTGAGAACTGGAGACACAGAAAGGTGTAAATTAGAGGTTGAGATAAGAACAATTTACTGGAAACAGCAACAAAGTAAGAAAACAAACACTGACAACAGCAATATTGATAACAAAAGTGTACCAAAAAAAGATGGTCACCGAGCCTGCCCAGACCTGACACAACGTGGCCACAGCTGGTGGCACCTACTCTGATGGTTTCAACCACTCCTGTTCCCAAGTGGAAACCATTTCCCTTCTCAGAAATTACAATGAGTCCTTTTCCCCTTCCTCTGGTTGTGACATAAGATGATATCAAGTAATAGAACACCCCCTTCTGCTGATCTGGGTCTGAACCAGGACAATAGCTCACACACTATGTCAGTAATAACCAGGTTTTGGTAGGATGTCCAGAAGGCAAAGCCAATACTTGTTAGTAGAAATATGAAGAGTGAAGTAGCCCATTAAATTCTATTTTCTGTGTAATTTCTGTTTAGACCACTAGTTGTAGCATTCCTGATAGATTTGGATTGTGTATTTGCTGTTCCAGAGAAAAGCTTTTTCTCTTCATGTACTCTTCAGCATACTTTATTTCCTGCCATGTAATAATGACACCCTAAAATACCTCATTAATCTGGACTGATACTAATCGTTCTCAGAGAACCATCTATCTTCCAACCACAAACAGCAAAGAAAAGACCTTCATTTACTGCTATCATCCCAGTTTAAAGGAGCTTTTAATGTCTTCTCAGTTGCTGTGTGAAGACTGTCAGGAATTTTCAAAGCTGTAATCTGCTTTACCTTTACTTGTCAAATTGGTAATAAACACACAAATCTATTTTAATGAATTTGTTGTTGTTGGGCAGGCAGTCACTGTGTGCTCTTGCCTGCAGCCTTTTTGGAGCATCACACTGTGTGTCAGTTCACCATGTCCTGGCCAAGGCCGTTAGGTCAATTGATGGGACTGCCAGATCTAAAATAAAACAGCCACCCTGCAACTTGGCTTTTGCAGAGAAAACCAAAGCAAAGGCAACTTGTTTTTCTTTTCCCTAAAGACTTTAATTTGAGGTGGGACTCTGGGGAGAGGGCATGGGGCAGAAGGAGGAAGTGGGGGGCCATATGTGCAAATCCAGACCCTGGATCTTATTGGAATCTTGCAGCAGGGAGAGCTTCTCTCTTCTTGGCAGGTCCACCCTTGATCTCAGTAGAACCAAAGTCCAATGATATTTCAAGCTCACACCACAGTACTTCATCCCAATGTTATGCAGAATCTTTTTTTTTTTCTTTTGTTGTAAATGACCTTTGTTTATAGTGATTGCACACACACACAAACCTCATTATTATTTCGGAGTTTTTCTTTTTAAATTCCTGTACTGTTGTCCAGAAAACCCTATAGGAACATATGCAAACCTCTGGGCCTTGCTGGCAGCCTGCTTATAAAAGGGCGAAGGAAAGGGTTTTTAAAAACTTCACTAAACAGTTACTTTAGTTAATAGTCTAAGTCTTGATTACTGACCCCACTGTGACTTCCACTGTTTTTTGGGAGGGTTTTACTATATCCAGACTGAAGGCAGGAGGTTATGTTTCTGCTGAGCTCAACAAAAGGTGGATTGTGCATTTGTAGTACAGTTGCTTTGAATAGAATCTGGACCCATATGTTGAAACTGTTCTGGTCTCTAATTAAAGACTAGTATCTCCGCACTGCACACTGAGTTATTTTGAGGCAGTGAGAATGCCACAGCAGGGAGTGTACTTGGAGAGTTAGTATTGAAGGCCTTGATACACCCTGCATTAAAGATATGTGAGTTACTGTGAAAACTTCAACTTCACCTGAAAGTGTTCCTTTCTGCTCCTTTATTTTTTTTTTAAGACAAAAGAAACCCCCACAAAACCAGTCAAAAAAACACTAACAAAACCCCCCACACAAAAAAAAACCCAAACAAAAAACTCACAAAAAAACCACACACACACAAAAAAGCAAAACCTAAACCCCAAAGATTCTCCGTAATTAAATATTATGTTGGGTTTGAAACCTCTCTAGCTTCTCACTGAAATCAAACAAATAAAATGTAGGAACAAGACTTTTAAGGATATTTATGTGCTGCTTACAGAAAAGGAACTAATTGTGCTGATGCCTCTGTCTAAAGCAGAAGGTGACATTGGTTTGTATTTTCTGTCTTCCAGAAAAATCTTTACCTTTCCTAATTTCCCTATCACTGCAATCACTTGCACAGTCTTTTATGTGAATCATTTGTAAATAGGACCAGTGTTAGAACAAAGATCTTCTGGTCTGACTTCCTTACTCCCACAGGCTACTTCAAGCCTTTAGGTCTCTAACAGGCCAAAAAAAGACTTTCATAGTTACTTTTTCATAGACCCTCCAGAATATTTTTAGTTTGCATCATGTGGAAATTGAAGTTGTTTCCCCCTAGGCAGTGAAAGGGAGTCCAGTCAAATCCAGTGTCAAATGCAGAGACCACAGTGTACTTCATCTCATGTAACAAACATGATAAAGTTTTTGGGTCTCTTTATCAGATGGCTAATGTTACTTGAGATAAATACAAAGGGATCAAATAACTTGTTTCAACAGTGATGATTATGAAAAAATACTGCATTTAATTTTAAATTTGTACTTATCATTATTAAATTAGCAGTCTCTGGCTATAATCAAGCCTTTTGTTGAATAGATTAAAGCATATTTCATTATTTAGCTTTCTAAGAGCAAAATATCCTTTTTACAATATGTCTGGCCTTGTTTCCATCTTCGTTTTGAAAAGTTCAGTCAAAATCTTTATATAAGGCAAGTTGCTCCGTACTTGAAGTACTTTGGCTGTTTAGGTTAGGAGCAACCTGCCATTTTTGGAGGCAGCCCCCCAGTCAATGGTGCTTGCTCTGTAGGCTCAAAGAGCAGTGGTGATGTGTGCCAGATCACCCAATCAACAAATTTAAGAGATCTGTTCCAGTTCCAGATGAAATATATCCTACCTCCTTATGGGGACATCAGGTTCAGACTAATCCTTCAGACACCTTCAAATCACATGAGAGCTAAGGACAATTTAGGAAATCTTGAATTTATTCATGAGTAGATTATGACAGAGATAGTGACACTAGGAAGAACTACTTTGATCTACTGACCTACTACTGTTGTGCTGAATTTCTCACCACTGTAGCCATTGCCTTTGTGACTCTACTGTATATCTTCTTCAGCTTTCAGAGCACTTCTTAGCCTGCAGTCTTTTAGGAAGCAAGGCCAGCTGAAACATAGAAATGATATATAGACTTACTTCATACTTGAAACCAGGATTGGTCATACCTGTACGAAAGTGTCAATGGTTGTTCAGTCGTTTTGATCTGCATTTTTTTAGTTGTTTGTTTGGTTTTTTTTTTTTTTTAAACTTGAACAGTGAGAAAGTTTCCACAATCTCATGCAGATAAGAAGCAAGCACACTAGAACTGTGTTTTGCATTCCTGTACTTGTCCTTCTAATCCTACTTCTTTCTCCTTCTTTCATTATTCAGGACATTACACAGTCCTATTAATTATACTTGTCACTGTATTGTTCTAAGAGCTTGTGATGAATTTTTATCCACTGCCTCACCAGGCTTCACTTTGTTTATCCCATTCTGCAAGTAGAGCCTGCATAATGGGTATTTTATTAAAAGGGATCAAAGTTACCCCACTGTGCAGGTACCTACATTTTCACTTTGTTCCCATTCCTGTTCTACACCTGATGTTGTACTGTCAACACACTTTTCCTGAAGAAACCATTTTTACCAGCCACTAGATGCTTGATAAAAAGTCCATACAGCTTAAAGACACACAGTCAAGGAGTATCTACTCAATACAGTCTTTAGGTTTCTTGGTTTAGAAAATTACATTTCTTATGAAAGAACTAGCAGAAGAGTGCTTATTTTCATAGGTGTTTTGCTGTGTATCAAAGTTTACGAATTATCCTTAGGAGGCTATGAGAGGTCTGCTCCTGCTAGGAAACATCAGCAAGGAGAAATCTCTCATCTTTAGACAGCCTGAGTTACCTCAGTCCTACATATGGATTAAAACCTCTATACAGGAGAAAATACATTTGAAATTAAAATACATTTTTCTTCTTCTAGTTAAAAGGACTAAAGCTTAATCATCCACCTTTGTAAGGATGTTTTTGTCCTTGTGAAAGAGAAATCTGGACTCTACTGTAGTAAAAGTGCTCCATCTCTCATCTTCATCATTGCATCTAGGTATGCTACTCTGCCAGGAATAATATTGTTGTTTTGGGAGGGTTTTTGTTTTTGGGGGCTTTTTTTTTTGTTTTTGGTTTTTTTTTTTTTTTTTTTTTTGTGGGTTTTTTTTTTTTTTAATTTTGAATTCTGTAGATTATTTACTAGTGTTCGGCACTTCAGAGTTTTTCAGGCCTACCCTGTGTGTCTCCATCTGCCAACAGCAAGAAATGAAGAAGAATCTATGTTCAGGGATACAAATTTATTTTGTTTTATTTATGCAAGCTTATTTTGTTCTCTGCATTTTCACCAGAACTGTTCTAGTTTGAATGCTGTGTTTCTGGGACAGTTGCAAGATTGATTTAGATAGACAAATCAAAGCTGAAGTCCATGATTTTGTATTGTTTTGCTTTATCCTTCTCTCTTTTGCCATATAACTGAAAAATTTGAACCTGGAAATAGGCAATCTCCTGAAATACTTAGATTTGGGTTTATCATTTCATAGAACTCTTCTGGTTATCCATGACATTACAATAATCACTGAAAGTGAGACTGAATCATTACTGCCTAAGTCTACAGTAAGGAAATAAAATTTAATTACAGGCAGCCATTCATACATCTGTGGCTTCTTAACTGTATACATTTCCCACAACAGTAAATTGTATCTTTCATGACCCAATATTCTTTTAAATGATTCTGGTTTTGCTCGGCTTGAAAATATTACTTGTGTACACAGAAGGTACCGTGGTCCCATTTCAGCAAGCTGAAAGTCCCATTTCAGCTCTAGGCGTGTGGTAGCTATCAGAGAAATGGATGGCATTTCTCGGAATAAGGCTGCGTGCTGATGCATACTTAAATGTGTTGCTGAATTAGGGCCTCAGGAGACAAGGTCATGCTTAAAGGATTTTCCATTGCAACCTAAATAGTTGATAAACACAATGGTGAGGGAGGAATGTGACTCATGAACAGCCATCTGGGCAGATAACTTGAATGCTTAGGAAGAGGAGGGATGGAACTAATAAGCTAATTTGCTAAAAGCTCTTCTTAGGTATCTTCTGTTTGTGAATCATATGTGGGGATTTGAGCTTTGAAAAGATGATTCAGAGAAGATGGTAGATTTGATGTACCCTGGATGAACTCCCTGGAAATATTTCAAGTCCCAGTTCATGGATTGTGTTAGTGGTAAGTTTATGCATGAAGAGCAGGGCTAAGCAGTAGCCTGACACAAATTATAATGAGATTTGTGGAAAGAATACAGCTTTCTTACAGATAGAAGGTAGGAAAAGGAGAGTCAAGATCCCAAAATAAAAAATATAGAACCATAGGAACCAAATGTTGAATGACATAAAAATCAACACTGGGCAGCACATCCTGTAGAGCACCCTACCTTGAAGGTATCCCAGGAGCCTTTGGATACTGCTCAAACAGGGCTCAACAGGGCTGGGATTCTTCCTAGAAAGCTTCCTTCTCCTGGCACTGTCCCAGCTGTCCCAACTTTGGCTGCAGCCAAGGGCAGGTCAACCAGGACTCTCCACCTCCTGGGATCAGGTGCTGAGTTAGAGGACAACTTGACTGGATCCAGTGTAAGGGTTCCTCTTTTTGCACTCTGCACAGCCCTGTGAGAGCATCCTCTGACCTGCCAAGGGCACAAGGTGCAGTGCACAGGCAGCTGCTTTCAAAGACCCTCCAGGAAATAAGCAACTTTCTCCTTGTGCTATTTAGGAGAGCACAGCATGCAATTTGTAGGACACAAATTTGCAGGACACAGGCTGCAGGACTATTTTCACTACTTCAATATGTCTTGAGTAGAAGAATAAATACTTGGCTTAGGGCTGCAGAAGCACGAGTTTTCGCCTCATTCATGTGCTAAAAAGGCACTTCAGCCACAGACTGAGTGCCTCCATACAAGGAGACAAAGTGGAGGCATTGGACATGAGCTCTTCATAATACTTTTCTGTTTATGGTGGGCACGGACACTGCTGTACTAGCCTCAAATAAAGAGAAGCCCAAGTGTAAATTTACTGAAGGCATCAAAAACATAGTGAAGTACTAAGATGACAATACAGCTAGCAGGAACAGTAGAGGTCTCTTTATAATATTGAAAAAAAACTTAAAATATAATAATATAAAAATATTCTAGCCTTTTTCTTTTCCTCTACCTTGTCACATCTGCCCCAAAGTTTGGATATTCAAAAGAGACTCTAAAAATGGCAGAATTTTTGCAAGCATTTGCAATCCAGAAGAACTTTGCTTTTAGGGATGATTAGTTCCACCAATGCTTCCCTGAAGACACAATACTAACACCTGGACTGTTTGTTTTATTTTGGTTTGGGTTTTTTTTTTTTTTTGTTTGTTTGTTTTGTTTTGTTTTGTTTTGTTTAACTATGCTGGTAAAATAATGATTCAGATATACTTGGATGTTTATATAATTTTGTATGTATGTAAAATGCACAGACCTTTACTGGAAAATATTGCAAATGAGATTCTAGATGTTAAATAGGAGAGGCCAAGCTGAAATGTGAAATGCAGCTTGCATTTACTAGCTTTTCTTGGAAGTACCTGGGACCTCCCAGAGTGAAAGAGTTAGTTAAACATTAGCCATTCAGATACTAAGGACAGTTAAAAATATCCTGACTGTAATAACTGATGAAGAAACAGCACATTTCAACTGTTGACATATTGCATAACATATGTTAAATAGAGTATTTCATTTTCACAGGTAACTGGAATCACCACTTTTTAATTAAGAGCTTATCTGTTAAACTACTTACTGTGAATATATTTCTGTTTCAGGGTACTTTGCTGCTCACATGGTAAATGCATTATACATAATTCTCCTCATTTCTATACCAGTTCTATTTGAAACTACCATTATAATTTCCTGTAAAAAGCTAGACTGTTCCCCTTACAGAGCTGTAGATTCTTCTGTCTTGTTTTGTCAGAGTGTTCTTAAAATCTTGAAATTTTATAATGCTTAATTTGTGAAGGTTAGTTCAACCTGTGCAGATAAGTAAATAAATTTATGGTCATAATCTGTTTCTCCTCCTTGTCTTCAAGTACAGGCGATTCCAGTAGATAGGTTTAAAAAAGCAGGGAAAATAAATGAGTGTGCTAAATTTTACTGGCATTTCTTGTCCTCCATTGTAGAACAGTCTTCAACCTTATTGTTTCTTTGAGCAAGAAATCACCTTTCAACCCAACACAAAGAAGGATAATAGAGATCTCTGAAAACTTGTCATGATTTTATAGGTGAGGAACTTTAAATTTAGTCTTATGCAAATTCTTGTGATAAAAAGGTCACCAGGTGGCAAATGTCTGGTCTGGGGACATATTAGTTTGAGGAGAAGAAAAGTTATGTCCATGAAAACTTACACTGCCTTGTAATGACTCCAGCTATTTTTAGCTTCCTTAGCTAGTTTTATCTCAGGGAAAACATCTACAATAAGAGCTTATATATTATGTAAGGTACCATGAGGATTTGAGTGAGCCAGTCCTAATAAACACTTCCATGGGACTTCACATGCTGCTTAACCTGAGTTGCAGCATTTCTCATCAGAAGCAGCTTGATTTTAGACAAGAATAGGGTGATTCTCTAATGTAAGACCCTTGGGAAAGAACCCATCCTTTCTGTTTCAAATGTGTCACATTTTGCACTCTGCATGAATAAAACTAGAGTTTTTTTACTATGTGAATTGCTGAAAAAAAGAAAGGGGGTGGGAGTTCAGAAGACAGTAAAAATAAGAAGTAAATTACTTTCTGCGTGCTAAACCAAATTTTATACTTGAAGTCTACTTCTTTCTTTGTAATACTACAAAGGCTCTATTGAAATCGTTGTAGAAGCCTGCATTTCAGGGTTGTTTTCAAATGTGTTGGGTTTGGTTTTTTTCAGTGCAAATGCTTCCAAGCATGCTGCTTCTATCTCAGTGCTGATGTTAGCTCCACACAAATAACTTACTGTCTTTCTGCTCTGCTTTTGATCTGAAGAAAGGGTTGTTTCACACCGAAAGATGCTGACTTCCGTTCTTGGTAATCAGAGTGGAACAGGTGTTCCTTCTTCCCACAGATTGCAGGTGTTCTCCTGGGTAGCTTTTTAAAATCATTTTGATGTCTCACTGAGTGATGTTCAGACAGCTAAAGTGAGTAATTTTGCAGTAGACTCTGTGTTAACTGGACTGGACTATACCTTGGTTAAGCCTGTGTAAATGAAATCATTGATATCATTACCAGGCCTAAATTTTGGTTTTAATACTGCCAAAATCCCCGACTTAAGACACTGTCCCCAAATGATATCAGTTGACACTTTCCCAAGAGCTTTGTTATGGCAGTGACTTTTTTCTTCTCTGCCTCTACAGAGAGAATTAAAAGGAGTTTAAAGGCATTAGTCCAGATTTAGCACTTTCTGTTGAAGGTCTAGCAAGCGGAGCAGAAAACAGGCCTTCATCTTGGCTTATTAAGAAATATTACTAGGACAGTAATTTTATTTTTGATTTAACAAATTTTTACTATTCTGTGTGTCTATGAGAGGTTATACATTTACCACACATGAATATTATTTTACAATCTACTATACGAAACATGCATCCAAACACACAGAGAAAAGTTTAACAATAAAGCAAGTTAAACCATTTACTTTGCATCCTTCCTTGATAGCAAATTTTTATGAAAAAATAAGTACATACATTCTGTTAATAAAAAAAAGGTATTTACTTGGCAACATACATTAAAGAAAGAATATGTGACAGTGCAAGATTCAATGGGAGTGGAGCTTTGTTTTGAGGGATTGCTGCAAATAGATGTACAATCAGAAGCAAATCAGAAATCATAAATCGATACTGATAGATCTTAAGAATTTTCTTAATTTATTTTTAGATGGCATGTGTTGAAGGATGCTGTAAGAATGCACAAAATAATAAACACTTTTTGGGACTATTTAATAAAATTGAATAATTCTCTTGTAAATGTAGTATTTATGATTTAAAATATCTCATACAAGGATTAAAGATTTTATAAAGAACAGTAAAATGCAGCAAACGTGACCAAATAATAAAAATCATATCAGGACAGAAATGTATAGGAAAATCTAATATTGCTGGGTTTTTACCTCAGAACATTGCACTTGAAAAGTCTGGCTGCATAACAGACTGTGTTACATGCTCTGGTCAGCTGACATCTCCATTCCTCTTCCCCTCTCCTCTCCCTAGCAATGCAAACTGCAGAAAATCTAATCACAACTACCCTCAATTTTAACCTGTTTCTCACTTCCCCCAAAATTCTAACAACTTTGAGACTCACTGCAGCTGAGGCCTCCTCGAGACCCATGAACTGGGTGCTGGCATCTTATTTTGCTTCCCGACCTGGTTGGGAAGGTGTTCAGTGATTGTCCACACCATGCTGGTCTCCACAAATGCACAAAGAGGAGCAAGTGGTGGAAGCTCCTCTTTAACCGCAAGGTGAGAAAAACCAGGGCAGGGATTTGAGAGGCTGCACATACAGAACAGGACACAGAGACTTTCTACAGGTGAGGTTACTCACTATCTCAGATTGTGTTATACACAGCAAAGTCTAAATTGGTCTTCAGCTTACCAGGATAGGTGTCTGCTTCAGCGGGATGGAAATTTCTCTCTAAACATTACTGATTACATCAGAAGTTCAGAAACAGGTTCAAGTGTAGACATTTGAGCCACCAAAATTTGGAATTGATTGACTGTCCCAGAATTTACATGTTCTATAGGGTCCAGAGCTGAGAGTCAGCTTTTGTCTTCCCATGGTTGTCCTTACAAGGTAATTTTTGAGTCCTTTTTGTCACTGTCCAGTGTCTTTTGCTTCAATGAATATTTTGCTGTTCAACCCAAGGACAACCTACTGAAACAAGCGTTCCCCTCACCCAGCTTTCCTACACCGCTTGAACAAAAATGCAGTTTTCCATATGGGGGTTTCATAGCTACCTCTAAGGCAGAAAGAACCTTAACCTAGACCCCTCACACAACAGAGAATAAAAAAGAGGATCATCTTTCCTTTGGGAAATGTCCTACATGGAGTCTGATCCAGCTGGCATTATCTAAACTTGGGGCTGCACCTAGCTGGAACAATATGTAGACAGTAGGTGTTAAACTGCTAAGGACTGGGACAATCTCAGCCACAGATGTTAAGGTAATGTGGATGCAACAACACAAATGTGCTTCCTACCCTTTGGTTTTTTTTGAATTGCAAAGGCCATCATTTGGACAGACTGGCAAGGAATCAGGAAGATGAAGA
Organism: Pyrgilauda ruficollis; assembly: GCF_017590135.1. Classification (NCBI taxonomy): domain Eukaryota; kingdom Metazoa; phylum Chordata; class Aves; order Passeriformes; family Passeridae; genus Pyrgilauda; species Pyrgilauda ruficollis. The sequence goes on from NW_024525712.1 coordinate 420,213, forward strand.
AAAATTTTGTCGCTCTAGTGGGTTTTTATAGCTTAAATTTGGTAAATAGACCAGTGGAGGTCTCCTGATTTTTTATTTTTTTTTTCTCGATTAGTCAAAGGATGTCAAATGTTGTCAGTGGTTGCCAAACCAGGTAGAGATAAAAAATATTATAATAGAAGAACCTGTTATCAATTTAGATAGTGCTTTTCACAGTGCACTGAGCAGAAACAGAGTTCATACACATGAAAAATATGCAGAATTTCCTTTTATTGTGATGTTAAATCTATCTTTCCAGTGCTAAGATTCTTCACAGAATGCTAGTTTAAGGTCAATGAAAATGTTACTCATTCTACTCGGGACCACAGGTTCTAATACACTGGTCAGATCATCAAGTTCTGTGAATAGCAATTTGTCATCAGTGATTGTCTTAAATTAAGATAGCATGCCTATAAAACTGATAACTATCTGATTATACTGAACTTAGTGATGACTCTTCAGTAGAAAAATGCATTTTTTGTAATAGGCCTTTTCTATACAGACGCTATTTGTAAAAACTACTTAAACTGTCAAGGCATGTGCGTGGATTCTGCCATTGACATCTTTACCTCCTTTGCCTTCCCCAGTGGTGTGCATCATGTGGGGGGCATAAGATTCCTCCACAGTTTTTAAGAAAAATGCATTAGTAGTAGAGAAATATGGAGAACCCAGGCTGTGACTCTTGAACAGCTAGTCCTGTTACAGCTGAGATACCAGAGTGGTTTTTGTCTTTCTGTACTCCATAGGGTTATTTCAGGTTTCCACTGGTGTAGAAAGAATCTGGGTCACAGCTCAACCATCTGTCTGTAGATGACTTTTCCTCAGAAATGCTTTCTGCCTCATTTTAGTCTGTACCTATGATAAGAAAAGCAGATCGAGCTGGGTAGGATATTTCCATAAAATTTGTTTTCATTCAAAAAATACTGATGAGTTGAAACTGAAAGTTTTTGCGGCCATTTGTTTTGAGAAATATTTTTTAATATTTCTTTGCTCTAAGGAGAGCTTTCTTGAGGTTTCTTTTCCAACCTGGCTAGTCCACAGTAGCCTAGTGATTTGAGTGCTTCCCTGAGGCCATGGTCAGATCCCTGCTTGATGTGATTTGAAGCACAGACCTGAGGTCAGGTTAATTGAGAAGTCTTCATAAACTAGGTCCTTCTGCTCTCCCCCTAGAACAGTGTAGTCTCTGGGTGTTGTTTCATGCTTATTGCAAATTAAGACTAAGGGTTAAATGTGCTGATTTCTTCTACTAATATAAAGGTCAAACAACAGGTTACAGAATATGGAAATAGGTTTACAGAGTAGAATTGATAGACTCATAACTCCTTTCCAAGCTTCTGATTCAGGAACTCGAGGAGTGCTGATCACATTTGATGTTGAACTTGTCTGTGTTGTTATGGCAATTATTCTCCCCAGCTGGACAGATCTTCCCAGAGATGAACTTCGCTTTGGTTTGAGGCTCCAAGTTATACTTCTGCCTTGGCAGTCCTAAATGGCTCCAATAAAAGGTCCCTGTGAAGGCTTTATGTCTGCTTTGGAGGTTCTTTGGGCATGCTTTGAAATTTCCTTTTCCCCTGATAACATAGAGATCTTCTGTTCCAATGGATGTGACTTTGTCCATTTGACATCTATGACTGCTACTGGAATTTTCTTAAGTTTATTCAAGAAGGGTTTTTTTAGTCTAGAAGTGTTCTGTGGAGTATTGCTTCCATGTTTCTGTTATTTCCTTTTCCTAGATGTAGGTTTAAATAGTCTTAAACCTCCCAAATATAATTTACATACAAAATGCCCTATGGAATTCTTTTGTTTTCTTGCAGCAGTTTGCATTTGGGATCATCCCTCCAAAACTGCATGATTTGTAATTTGAATCTCTTCATACATTCATGATAAAATTCAGTTTGCCACATTAAAAAAAAAAAAAACAAAAAACAAAAACAAACAAATAAACAAAAAAATCCAAAAAAACATTATCTGCAAAGTATCTCTAGCCTGTTTTACAACAGATGTTAAAGACTTTTTCCATAGGGTCTCCACATAGCCTGTCAAGTTAAGATACATGGCTGATTTGACACTTAGAATGCCTCTGTTTTTCCTTTTTTGTAGAAAAAATACCAGCACTAACATTCAGTTAGCCTCAGTAATGGACAGACATTCCTACAAGATTTTCTTAGAATTGTCTTCCTGAGGTGAGTCAATGCTCCTTTCCAAGTTGGTCTGAAAATCATGACTGCCTGGCAGTTTTGGAAGAGTGATATTGACTTTGCATTGTCCATCTTAAAATTACATCTCTTTTTATATAGTATAATTTTATTTTCTATTTCAGTCTCTTGAGACATTTGTCAAGCTTTTCTTTTAATCCTTGGAAAAGCAGGTTTTTGCAATATTTCTTTTCTGATGTTGATTCTGATGTTTTGGAAGAAAGTGTGAGAATTCCTGCAAAGAGCCAATTATCTTGAAACTTGCCCAAAGGAAAGTTTCTTTATAACATTAGGCATAATTATTTGGAATTTGTCCCAAAATATGAAGAATATATGTATTTACTAGCTTGGTATTATCAAAAATTACCATAGATATAAGTGCTGGGTCATATGAACATGTAATTTTCTATGTAAGACTTTAGTTTTGAGTAAGGACATAGGAAGATGACTTTGATGGCCTGAAAACAAAGACCAAAATCATTCTGATCCCCAAAGGACACTGGAGGAGTGAGAAACACAGGTTTTACACTCATTACAAAGTAAAAAGCACACTGAAATAGAACCTAAAATAAGATTGGGATATACAGTGAGAGCAGTTCTTTAGAGGTCAGCCGGCAAAAGAATGGCCATGGGTTGGGGCCAATCAGTTCCCCTGACCCTGACCAGGCAGGTACATCAGAACAGCAGAAGAATACAGTGATACTTCCCTAAATTGTTCTTTCCTGATACTGAAGCCTGGGCATGCAACCAGTGTTTAACACCACACAATACCCAGTGTCAAGAGATTTCCACAATATAACCATGTGTTTTGCAGGAGGAAAATACCTCTATTTGCATGGGGATTTGTGAACCTTCACCTGAAAACATCAGCTGAAATTAAAAAATTTAAAGTAATCTTCAGATTTGTGTGTGTGTGTGTGTGTGTGTGTGTGTACATGTTTTGAGGTGACAGTTGTTTTGTCTGAGAGATGCTAATGGAATCAGAATGACAGAATCAATAGTTTAGTTTAGTTTAGTTTAATTTTCATTTGACAAATCTGTGAAGTAGTTCACTGCTAATGAACACCCCTGGTATACCACATATTTAAAGAATTTGTCAGAGCTTAAATTTGGCTACCTGTGACATTGTGCTCTAGATTTTAATTCAGTCTACACATATATATTAATGGCATTTTGGAGCAACTGCAGCACATATTGGAAGAAATAATGAAAGAAAAGGCAGTCAATCTTTTTTCTTCTTGCCATTACCATTTCAAAATTTGCTGCTTTCAAGTGATGAAAGAAACTGCAATAACTTTCTCTGCAAGTATAAAACCCCTTCAGAAATATCATATACAGATCAGACTTGTCTGGTAGATTTTTCTAGTGCAGTTCTTGCTCTTTTTATTTTGAGATTTATGCCGTTTTACATGTAAGTTTTAGAGTATGCGCATACTGCAGTCATAGCTGACAATACCCCTACTACCACCCTAAAAGGGTTAAAACTGCCCGACCAAGACAGTTTTGCATGGAAAACAGAGCTTAAAGTAGGATAAACACCCTTTAGCTACAAGGCATCGTTTCCCCCCCAGACTGTAATAGGTGTTGCCATGAATATCCCAGGTAGGTGGAAATACCCTGTGCTGGCTCCATCCATATCCCAGGTAGGTGGAAATACCCTGTGCTGGCTCCATCCGGACCCAGGCGAGGAGCGCGGTGCTGGGGTGACTGCACAATGCCCCAGATGCTCCTGCACAGCACCAGCCACTTCCCCTGTAGTCTTGCCTTGGGTCCAAATCCTGTGACGTGAATATTAAAAACAAGCAAACAAAACCTGTCTAGAGACCGGAGCAGCCTCCAGTTTTGGGCTGGTCTGAAAAGATTACAGGCAGGACCTCAGCCTGGTACTGCAGACCTGTGAGGCTGAGCAGAGGAGGGCGCGGGGGGCAGCTCTCCGTGTGACATAGCTGGCAGGATTTGTGCTGGATTGCCTTCCCACCGCTGTGATTCCCGGCTGGGGTGCTGCGTTGTGCCCACGCTCCGGACACCAGCCCCGACAGCCCGGCGGCCCCAGGCTCGGGGCTGTCCGGATGAGCGCGGCCAAAAGCCCATCCGAGAGGAAGGGGTGTAGTCTGATGTACGTGTCCCATTGCCTGCAAGTGGCTCTGCCACCCCATTGTTTCGAGTGTCTCGGTGGAAGTGGATCAGGAAGCTTATCTGGAGCCATCCCCACCCTTTCACCGGCAGCCCTTGTTTGAAAGAGACGCCGCACATTTCCCTCCCTCTCGCTCTCCCCTCCACCCTGGCTTAGAGCAGCCCCAGTTGTTCCTACAGCGCTCTGCTTACAGCCCTCGACGTGTGGTGTAAAGAAATCTCATTTTAATTCCTCGAGCGCTGCCTGTTTCCTTCGCTTGGGGCTCATGACAGGTGCCCTTTGTTCTCTGGTTTGATATTATCTCAAATAGCCTTGGAGCTTCAGCCAGGCTAAAAAACTCGCACTAGCAGCAAACTGCCTAAATTAGCATTTTTGCTAATTCCAGAGAAACGCAAACTTGCTGAAGCCCTGCCAGGAACCTGTCAAATTAATTTGCAGTGGGAGAAGTGGATATGGGGTGAGGAAAAGGTTCAATTGAATATTACACAGAAAACGGCCTTTATAGACTTTCCTATTCCTGCTTTTACAGATAGAATCTTGAATCTGAAAATCAGGTGAAATAGTTTAAGATAGTTTATTTATAACATGGTTGAAAGCCCTACGTTTTTCTGGATCCCTATTAAATGTCATTTTCATTTTGTAAGTAAACCTTATGTTTTGTCTATAAAGCACTGAAAATCCCAATATTTTGGGGCTTTCTAATCTGAATAATATAATATTTTTTAAAACAGCTTTATATTTTCTCACTTTTTGAGAACATGGTTCTATATTCATTTATCTGTACTCTGAAGCTCAGAGTCATTGGGGCTTTTTTTTTTTCTGTCTGCCCTGTTAAATATGATTTATTCTCCACATCCCTTACTTAATTTGAGTACCATTTTTAGCCTTGTCTGAAAAATGTATGCCCAGCTTTTATCTAGGTAACTACCTGGCTATTGTTCTAGACAGAGAGAAGCAAATTAAGTCCTTGGTTTTGCTTTCCTGTCCTCTGCTTTTGTAACATATCTGGAAAACACAGGCACAGTGAAGGGTTATATAAACATTAGATGAGCCATTGCAGGGTGGGTCATATTTTACAACTGAAGTAGCTCAGGAGTGAAATAGTATGTGCCAGAAGCAAGGAAGAATTGAGGAAAGGTCTGTACATCTGAGTCACAGAGTCACTCCCAGTATAGTGTTCATGCCACACCTTTGCTGGAAGCATAAAATTTCAACCCAGTCCTTTATGATTTTCACTAGCACTGCCACTGAATGTTCATTACTCATTCTGAGTAATTAACTACACTATTAAGTTTTGATTACCAGTACTTTTTTTCTGGTATTCAAGAAAGCAAAAGCAAATTTTCACATAAACAAGACTAAGCATTTTCAGTGAGGGGAAAATCAAGGAAGGGGATACAATTTCTGTTAATTAAACTGCTTCCTCTTTTACATTGCCAGACCTCTGCATTCCCCCATTACACTACATGTCTCACTGTGGTGTGTGTGAAGTATAAACTAACAAATCACTATTATAGGTAGGAAAAAGTTTTAAAATACTGGGCTGGAGAGGAAGTGGGAAAAATTACACTGTGATGATTTCCAAATTGAGAGGTTTTGTTCTGGCTATGGCTTGCTTGCTTCCAGTTGCAGCAGACTACCAGTGAACAGTGGTAAACCCTGTCTGAGTTCAGGTGTCCAGCTCCCAGTGTTCTCCTGTCTTCATTCATGACCTACATTGCAAGAAGAAAGGTTGCAGAAACAGAGGATGAAGCTACAGATGATAAACTGTGTGTCACAGTGAGAAATGCACTTACTTTGCAAACCAGTTTTGAATAGTAAAGAATATACAAGAACCTAAGATTCAATTACGGATTTTAGCTGAATATGTGTTACTGTTACCTGCTATTTCTATTTTTCTATTATTTTGTTGTATAAAAGCTAGGCAGCCTCTCTGTCTCTGCTGTCAGTGTATTGAGCAACCTGGACTAGCTTTGAAGGTAGTTCTGCTCTGAGCAGGAGGTTGGACTGGATGACCTCCAGGAGTCCCTCCCAATATGCTGGAGATTTTTTTATTACTTTATCAGCCTTTACAGAAGCTTTGTCATCTGATGCACTGACACACGAATGGGATCACCCCTCTGTCCTCCCACCCTTGTCTCTCAGCAGAAAACCCTCTCCCTTTTTCTTGGCCATGCCTCTGTTTTGTCTGTGCAGGCTGGAGTCCAGGTGATGCAGGTGCACGGCAGTCAGAGCCTCCCAGTACCCTGCTCATGGCACCTGTGCTGACTTCACAAGGCAGGGTGCCTTTCCCGGGCAAAGTGCTCAGTAACATGGCTTTGCAGCATTGGCTGCATACTCAGTAATCTGTGCCTCAGCGCTTTATCACACTGAGATATAGCATGGAGGGCAAACAGGTATGGTCCTCTTTGTCAGTGCCTCAGCAAAGATACCCATCATTATGGGTGTGCTGGTACCTTTGGTGGGCACTGAGAGTTTCTCTTTTAAATAAAACAACTAGTCGACATTTTAGAGACAATACTAAGTGACACTAAACCTGAATCTGAGACTCATATTTTAGGAGATTGGTATTTTTGGTGTTTTCCCATAACTCTGATGCATTCTTCCGTTTGTTTTCTTAAGTATCATGCATCTGTGAGCTGACAACCCAAATCTGGTGGCCTATTAGTTTGCCTATAAGACACATTGTAGGACACAAACTCTTTGGTGGCTATATTCCCTGCTTTATTTATTAGAAACAACTCTAGGGTGAGACATTGCACTGGATAAGTTGGCCCAGAAAAATTTCTAGAAAAGATGAAGGGAAAAAAAAAGGCACTTTGCTTTCACAAAACTAAACACTAGTTAAGAAAGAGTGGCTGAAACATCATCCACAGTCAGTGCAGTTAAGGGGACCCTTATTTTCAGTGTCCTGTGCCTTATTTGTTAGATATAAATACAAATGCGTTTTGTAGGACACCTTATTTATAAATGTGTATTTCCTTCTTGGTGCTGGTTTTTTTTTTGGTTTTTTTTCTTCTTTTAGACAATAACTGTCATGTTTATTGTATAGTATAATACACAAAACTTTTTGGAATGTCCATAGAACTGAGGGTTGCAATAACAGCCATTATTAAGACTTGGTGCATATACACTCCTGCACTTTTAATGTGTTCTTAGCATTTCTCAACAACTGCATGTGATGTCTTTACACTCGTTACTAGTATAGATGACAAGCTCATCAAAGAAAAACCTACTCTGCTTGAATGGCCTCTGAAGATCCAGTGTTTTCACTTCTCTAAGCAGCTGTTGCCTTTTGGGTGTTCTTTTGTCATGGGGATGTTATGAATTTTAAGTAATTTTCTTCCCACCTCCCTCATGCTCCCAGCCAGAAAAAAAATCCGTTAGAAAAGAGGCAATTAACTAGCACTCAGTTTGCTGCAATGCCATAATAGTAATAATAATGGTGTTTGGTCTGGATGCCCTTAGGGACACAAGAAATTCCTTATCTTGTGCAGTTACTGGAGTTTTAATTTTCTTGTTTTCACTTCATTTTATTTTGCATGAAAAGGAAAACCAGAAAAGCCAAGCACACTTGGGGCATTCTAACAGTCTAATAATAAATTCTGTGTGCTTGTGGTGAAGTTCTGTTTGGAATTCTGTAAAATAAAAAATATTTGGAACATTTGTATCTTCAAAGCAACAGTAAGAACAATAATAAGAATTATTTTCAGAATTTTATTAGCTGAATTTAAATAGCATGAGTTACTGGAAGGTGATTGCACCTTCATCCTATAGGATGCCAAATGGTCCAAATACATGATCTGCTTTGAGAGAAGATAAATATGAATAGGCTCATTCAGTGAAACAAATATTAGCTTTATATTCTTAAAAGTAATAAAATTTTTCATTAACCTCTTGATACCAAGAAAAAATTAGTTGATTTTCTTGAGTATCAGCACCATTTTCAAACTCAAAACAATCAAATACATTTATTGGAATAATAGTTGGAAAACTACCTTGAGATGGTCTGGCTTTTCCTATCAAAAGTGCATCAATGGTGGCAAACTTACTGAACTGGCAAAATTAAACCAAGTGAAAATTTCCACTTCATCAACAAGTTGAATCATGTCATGCCTTATAAAGCATGAAGTTTAAAAATAAAGAGTGACTTATGTTCATAACAACTCCCGGCTGTGATGCCACTTCTGCTTTTATTTTCAGCATAGTCAGCTTCTGCAGCTTGGAGTTCTTTTGCCTTGTACAGTACAGTTAATTTCTTTCTTAAAACATGCATAGCAGAAACCAGAGATTTAAATCTCCTCTTTCCTGCTGTGGTTAAACCACTCAAATAAATGGAAATGGAAGTACCATGTGTAAATAAGGAGAATTATATCCTATGATGAATTATTAACGCAACTGGGTCATCACCTGTTGAGGTGATCCAGGGGTGTGGGTTTCTTTTCATGGACATTAATCTGGATCTTGTAGAACACCCCATTCCATTTCCTGTTCTGTCCAGTTACTATTAAGGACATGACTATGCCTGGAAAGATTGAGAAAAATGCTGCTTTTTTTGAGAATCACAATAGCATACAGAGGGAGTCAATTATCCTCAGACAGGCACCATTCAAATTCCCAAAAGCAGTATAAGTGCCAAGAAAACCCCAGAAAGTTCAGCGGCTTTGTTTGGCTTGGAAAAACACTCACTCAAAAATTTGGCTTTTCATTTATCCATGATCCCTACAGCATGCTTCAGCTGGAGCCTGGCTGAAGTCACGATGTGTTTCCTTGACCAAGTATACCACTGGAGCCACATTCAGGCACGGGACTTCTAAATGCATTTCAGACCTGGGTTTCAAGCACAGGGAGCTTTACTGACTTCAGGGTTTTCAACTGAGCTCTGTTTGGGCTGTGATTTCCTGCCAAGTTAAAGTACAGTTCTCATAAGGTTTACAGATCATCCTGTTACTAGGTGGGCACAACAACCCCAATGGAATAGTTGCTTGGAATCTGATGAGTCTTCTGGACTAGAAGCAGGAACAATCAAACACAAAGAAAGGCTTGGAGAGGAGACAGAGTATACATTTCAAGGCTGTGAGCAGAGCCAGTTTCAGCTGACTACTGGCAAAATTCCACGTGTCCTTATTTTCTATAGACAGGTTTATCTGCTCCCATATGTTAGGCCCTGCTTCAGTTCCAGATTCATCCGCTTTCTTTCTTTTGAATGCATCTGTCCTGTTAGTTCTCTGCTTTGGGAATTAAAAGGCATTAAACTGCAACCTGTTATTTCCATGATTTCTCACTCTTAGAATGTGACAAACTTGCTACAAAGCTTTTTCTGTGCTTTGCATGTGTGTACCAAATGTATGGAAGCCAAAGCAAAGAGGCAGCGCATGTCCTAGAAGGATTTCTTGGCTTCCAGAGTGGTTATGACTTTTCAGAATGAAAGATTATTGAATGTTTCCCAAAGCAGCAGCTGTACAAATGGCTCCCACACCAGGAGGAGGAAATATATGCGCTAATCCTTGAATTGATGATTCATGCCAAGACATCCTGGGGACAAACTGAAACCCCAGAAGGAAATACCTGTTAGATTTCAGAACCATTGAAATGCTAAAACCTCCTCTGGGTTTTCAAAGTTTCTCTATTTTCCTTCCAGTTTTGTTTGCAAAGCCCATTTGTTGTCCAGGGGCAAGTGTGCTGCTAACAGTTTACTGACCTCCAGTAAGCATAAACTGACCTTTGAATTCAGTAGTGCCCTGCCAGACTGATGCACCCCAGACTGGAGTTTAATATGCTACCATATGTTAAGAGCCTTTATCTTCTCCCCATTCTGCAATGTTAAGCTTTTCCTGAAAATTCACACCCTTGGATAAGTATATGGTAAAAATTGTGGGGAAATGGGAAAGAAGCAAAATTATGCAGTTGCTTCATTGTCAGCATTATGTCAGCTGACCTTTCAGCACTGTCAGCTCAGGTTTGGATTTCTTCTCAAATGTCTGCTAATGCTTTTCCATCCCTGACTCAAGGGAATGCCAGGACCAGTGTGCCTTTCTCAGCCTTCCCCAAAAGTGCATGATCTTTTATCCAGCTCTGTGGGGGAGGCTGTGCAGCAATCTAATCCACTTTTCCATTTGTCTTGGAGGAATACAGCACCTGATCACCTGGCCCTTAGGTCTATATCCTGCCAGGCAAAATAGGGTCTATATATAGGTCCTCATTTTATAGCGGGTTCTGTGGAAGATCAGAGCTGCTATTATATGTGCATAGTTGATTTAACATCAGGTGGTCTGACATATTTGTACTCTTGAATTATGAATGAAAATTTCTAAAACTTAAATATATCATTAGAAAATTACTAAGAGCAATTTCCTCCCTTTTACATTTGCATAATGAAATTCACCATGAAGCTGTACTCTCTCTAAATATATAGATCCTATAGAAAGGTCAGAAGGTGTCTGAAAGTTGCATAAAAGGAGCAGGATGCACATGCAGATTTACAGGAGGGGAACAGAGCAGCAGCACTTTGCCTTCCAGATTACCACTTCTGAATTATGAGCATTCACTGAAGATTTCAAATATCTTTATAAAAAACCCAGGTAACTCACAAGCAGACATTGTCCTGAAGCATCTGAAATATTTTTTTTTTGAAGTCATAGAAATTGTCCATGAACATCAGAACTTAACTGGAAATACAATATCTTGAGTTTATATTTGTGTTTGAAACACTCATCTAAGTCAAGAATCTAAAAATAATACCTTTGCTTTAATTTCTACAATCGGCAGGAATTGCTCTGTCCATTACCCTTTCATTTCCACCCCAGTTCTGGCACTGTTGTTACTGCAAGGAGGCATCACTGACATCTAAGCAGAGCTGATACAAGATCCTAAACCATTAACACTAAGGCCTTGTTTTTGTAACTTGATTCCTCTTTCTAAAGGCAGGTGCCTTGCATCTCCTGCTCCCTTTACCCTGGACACAATTTTTGTGTTCCTCAGTGACAGGTAAACCTCTGCTGATCTTTTCACTTTCACCCCTGGGTTTTTTGTGTCTTTTCCTCCCCTTCCTCTGCCCACTGAATAAGAGAAAGAAAGTATCTGGGTGGCTGGGATATCTCCCCAAGTAATTATATAAGAGCATGTCTGAGGGGTCATGTAGGATTTGATGATCTTGTCAGTGGCCCAGCTAGACTGCTGAGGTCCCATCTAAACCTACATCTGTGGGTTTCAATGAAGCTTAGAGCATTCAGTAAATATTCAAAGGATCAAGCTGATTTATGTGACCTCTTCTTATGAAAGACATAACATTTTTTAAAGGTGATCAAATATGGCATCTATAAAATATGGAGTCACTTTTTACTGCTAAGTTTGTTAACACAGCAGAAAAGCTGTAATGTACAAACCTAAGGCATAGCAGTTGTTCTTCCTATCTAAGTAATAGGGACTCTGGTAGAACTGTCAGTATTGGTTGAAATGTTTTATAGTTGCTGTCCTGTATAATTTGATATATAAGTTATTACACAACTGTAATAGTCACAAAAGAATCCTATGATTTACAGGGTATTCTGTTACGTTGTTATTCAAATGTGAACTGAATGCTTTAAATAAAAATACTGTCCTTATGTTATTAAAAAAATGTTTTGTGATTCTTATCAAATAACTATGAGTGCAATGTTTGATATTATTTTATATTATCTTTATAAACAAACTTTGAAATCAGATGGAGAGTGAAAAATACTTCTGCTGTAAATATAGCCAATTATTTCATTTTGTTCTGTCATTCTAATTGTTCTTCATCCCTCTAAAAATACACTGTGGTGGGTTAACCTTGGCTGCCTGCTTCCCCACTCCCTCTCCTCAGCAAGATAGTGGGAGAAAATAAGATGAGTAGAGGTCATAGGTTGAGATAAGGACAGGGCAATCATTCACCAATTACTGTTATGGGAAAACAGACTTGACTCAGGGAAGATTAATTTAACTAATTTCCAATTAGAAATAGACTAAACTGATGATTAACAAAATCAAAACTAAAGCCACCTTCCTGCACACCCCCTTTCTTTCCAGGCTCAAGTTCACTCCTTTTTTGCTGACTCTTCTATCTCTTCCTCCCCTTCCCCAAGTGCCACAGGATAATGTGGATGGCAGATTGTGGAGTTTGTAACAATTTGTCTTTGTCAGTCCTTCCTTCTCATGCTGTTCCCCTACTCCAGCATGGGAACCCTCCCACAGGAGACGGTCCTTCATGAACTGCTCTGATGTGGGTCCTTTCCATGGGCTGCAATTCTCCAAGAATTGTTCTAGTGTGAGTCCCTTCCCATGGGGTTCAGCCCTTCAGGAACAAACTGCACCCACGTGGGTCAGCCACCGGTGCTGTGGAGACCTGGTCCTGTCAGCATGCTGCAGCTCCTGCCTGGAAGATGCTCCACCATGGAGTCTCCTTGAGCTACAATTTCCTTCAGGAAATATCCAGTGGTGTGGCATGCAGCCCATCTTGGTGGACTGCAGGGTCTGTATCTACTCCACTGTGGACCTCCATGGGACAGCTTGCCTTGCAGACAGCTTTGCCATAGGCTGCATGGGAATCTCCTCTCCAACCCCTGAAGCACCTCCTTGCCCTCCTTCTGCACTGACCTTGAGCCTTGCAGGATTGCTTCTCTCACATATTTTCTCACTCCTCTGTCCCTCACAGCATTTTTACTGTGTCTGCAATATATTATCAGAGCATTACTGCCAGCATTGCTGAAGGGTTCGGCTTTGCCCAGTGGTGGATCTATTTTGGAGTCATGCAGAACTAGCTCTGTCTGACATGGGGCTGACTTGGACTCTCTTCAAGAAAGCCCCTCTTGTAGTGCTGCTCCGGCTTACCAAAACCTTGCCATGTAAATGCAATTCATAAGCATATATGGAAGCTACTTCTACTTTCTCCCAATATTGTCTGTAGATTCATCAGGAAAGTATGAAAGTTTAAGCGCATTTATTTGTTTCCAGGCAACTTGCAGTTCTATAAGTGTTTTTCATTACTGATGTTGGCATTCCTTTTATTTCTGTGGTGAAAACAGGCTGCAGATCATTTTTCCTGTATGTTATAGGATACTTTGTACATTATCTACTGAGAATATGTTTTTGTGTTCTAAAAAGGCCTGATAAGTTTAAGTCCTACCCTTGTTTTCAAAAACTCTTATTGTCCTTGAAGGCACCAATGGTTCCAACAGTTTACAGCATGGCTGTATTGCAAGTCTGGTTTTGCAGTGATCAGAAAGGATTTTTCAAAAAAAATCACAAAACATTTTAGACTGTAATAATTCACATTTGCTCTGACTGCTGAAATAAAGACTGAACTGTTTAACTTTTGTGGTTGTGTGCAATAACCCTGTGGACCAATTAACTTCAAGGACCTGGTGGTAATGAATCTGATTCATGTTTTTTCACTGAGCCTGGATTTCTTTGACGACACTTTTGTTCAAAGAGAGAAGGCTAAAGTGTGCTCACATCCTCTCTGTTTTTTCCCTCAAAATATATATGTTAACACTGATGAAAATGATGATAGAAGATGGAGTTCTTTTGGAGGAAACCTAGCATCCTCTGAATTTTCTCCTGCCTTGAAGCCTGAGTACAGAATAAAAACATGGTGTTCTGCCCATTTTCTTCAGCACAACCAGCAGAAAAAATTCCTCCTGCTGTGGCAGAAGATTAGACTAATATTTGCTTGTGGGAAGGAAGTTCTGAGAACTGTTTCTGACGATGCCAAAAAACAATTTTGAATTTACACTATTCTTCAAACTTAATTATTTCTGCTTCAAGGGGTCTGCTTCATTACATAGCTTATATTCTCAGATAGAATTATTGTGGGGTTTCTGTGTTTTTTTTAAACTTACTGTCTTTACCTAACTTGATAAATGACATTCATTAGAGCTGCAAGATTTTAAGTTTTTGGAATTTAATTAAGAGACACAACTGCAAGATTATTGTAACTAAATAACGTATATTCACATATAATTATTAATATGGAAGTTACTTTAATGGAAATTAAGTATTCGATAGTTGATGTAAAATAAATATTGTGATCCTACAGGTATCATCAGGTCTTGTGTGAACAAGACATTGATAAGAGCTTTTCCCTCTTTCATTTAATTAGTCCTACACAACATCTTGAAGATAATGTTCGCTCTTCCTATAGGATTATAGCGTCAGATTTTCCCCTTTGTTTTTAGAATATCCTTAGCTGGAAGGGACCCAAAGGGTCATCGAAGTCCAGTGCCTGGCTCTGCACAAGACAGCCTTAGTAATGATACCATGTGCCTGAGAGCATTGTTAAAATACTTCTTGAGTTCTGTTAGGCTTTGTGCTGTGACCACTTCCCTGGGGAGCTGTTCCAGTTCCCAGCATCTGGGTGAAGAACCTTTTCCTAATATTGAATCTAAAACTCCTCTGACAGAGCTTCATGACATGCCTAGAGTCCTATTACTGGTCAAAGGAGAGAAGAGGTCAGTACCTTCTGCTCCTCTTCCCCTCACAAGGAAGCTGTAGCTGGTACGAAGTCTTCCCTCAGTCTCACTCAGGCTAAACAGTCCAAGTGATCAGCTGCTCACCATATGTCTTCCCATCCAGAGCCTTCACCATCTTTGTTTCCCACCTTTCAACATTTTCTAATAGTTTAATGTCTTTCTCGTATTGTGGCACCCAAAACTGCCCCAGTGCAGAGCAGAGTGGGACAATCCCCTCCCTTGCCCAGATGGTGATTCTGTCCCTGATGTCCCCAGGACATGGGTGGTTGTCCTAGCTGCCAGGGCACTGCTGGCTCATGGTCAACTTGTCACTGACCAGGACCCCAGTTCCTTTTCTGAGGCCTTGCTTTCCAGCATCGCCTTCCCCAGTCTGTCCGTACATCCTGGGTTGCCTCGTTCCAGGTGCAGGATCCAGCACTTGCTTTGTTGCTTTGTATCTGATTAAATTGCACTGAGGAAGCTAATACTTTGCTGGACAGTAAAGTGAGGAATTTTAGTTCAACAGGATTTCAGCACTTCCAGGACAGAGCTGTACCTTGTTTAAAATTCCTCTCCTCAGTCTCTCTGCTTTTTCCCTTGCCAAGTACCTGAGACCTTTTCCAGCCTCCTCTTGGCTCTTTCCTGTCTATGGCCCTAAAGCCCATGCTGACTGTGGCTTCTGGGAAAGAACAGTGAAGATAAAGCAACAGCAAAATTAGCCAACCAGTCAAAACCCTATTGGTCTACCTCAATACTCTTTTTCACCTCACTGTTTCTCACTACCTGTCTTAAATCATGATGTAAATGCTAGATCAAGGATAAGCATACTGAATGTTAGAAAAGAGAATGTCCTGAGAAAGAGAAAGCAAGCAATGCCAGGTAGACAGGAAGGCAGAAATGAACAGGCACTCAGTGGTGATGGAGGTAGGGGAAAAAGGAGCAAAAGGAGCTAAGGAACAAGAAGTGTAAGAAAAGTTGGAGATGGGGAAGGGCTGCTAATAGATGGAGAAAGGCCACTAATAGACAATATGTGTATTGCAGAAGCTACCCAATTTTGCTATTTGTTTCCTTTAAAAGATGAAAGTCAAACCCAGTTTCTTTATTTGAAAAGCTGATGTGATTGTTAATCATTATTCTAGTTTTTTAAATTAGTTTATATCTGTAATTTTAATCTTTCTGAAGAGTGTCTAATTTCAGAAATATCTCCACTGATGTCATGGTATTTTACTTCTATATGAAGTAAAGTGCTATTTGAGATGAGTAACTCTATTACTATCTCGTACCTTTCACAAGTCCATTTCACGAGACTGCCTGCTCTGTCTCTTACAAGCTGGCTTGTACTACATAACTCTATTAGGCTCTCCTTATGACTTCCTATTTATAACAATCTAAGTTTAGAAATATCTGATCACATATTAGCAGTGGTATAATGTGAGAAGCTATTTGTATTTCTGTATCAGCAGATTAGACATCAGCTATTTTCTCTCCTACATGGCACAGTAAGCTGCAGTGCTGCAGTACTTTGTCAGGAAGTACTGATATCTTGGAGGAGATATATTGGGTGTACAACCATAACTGCATCTAAAGGACAGATTAGAGCACAGATTTAGACTGTTGTACAGTGTACTTTGTGCTGACAAACAGGTGTCCTTTCATTTTCCAGCAGGACACATAAATTATTTTACAAGTTCCTTGCCTTATTAGAAGTACTGTGCAGGTTTAAGAAGGATCACATAAAACATATAGTGATTTATTATATTTAGCATAGCAGGTAGATGTGGTAGCATTTAAAGCTCACTGCTCTAAACAAAGGCTCTCAATCTATTGTCCAACTTCTTTCTTCTTACAGTGTTATGGGAGGGGTATAGATCACAAGATATGATGGGAAGAAAGCTTTCCCTTTTGCATGTACAGCTATTGCTCTCATTAGGTTTCAGTGTGGAATCACTGGGCTTTGTTTGGCTGAACACATCTGATATTTTCCCTCTCATTTGAATAGAGATATGGTCAGACTTCAGTGATTGCATACACTGCAGTAGAGGCAAAATAATTCAGTCTTCGATCTGCAGATTTCTGGAGGCTGCAAGGCAAGTAGAAACATTTTTTTCTCTCCCACTCTTGATCAGTCTTTTTATCAGCCATGTGGAACCACTTTTGTTTGCTCAGCCACAGTTAGACTGAGGTACATTTTAATAAGATCCATGTGTTAGAAGGATTTTTAAGCCAAATACTGGAGACTCTTCTCATTCCATGTTGGAACACAATATAAATCCTGCACATATATATCTGCATATGATACATGTGCATGTGTTTGCATGCATACTTTTCTGCAGATATGCTTTCTTTTCCAGTTTTTTGGAGATTATTGCCTCCACCATTGCAATTTCTAATTGTCTTCCTAAGAGGACTGAAGTTAGATACTCTAAACTGTTTGATATTGGTAGAATTAACAATTTTTCTGTCTGGTGAGGAAATAATCAAGGACATATTATTATCCTATTTAGGAGTGGATTGGGCACAGTAGTATTGTGGAAATGTAAGGGAATATGTGTTTCAAAAGTGAATGCGACCTCAAAATATGACACATTAATCCACTTTGCCGAATGTGTCCTAGGGAAAATAGTCAAGATGTGCAACTATTTTTCCATGTTTCTGCAGTTCAGACAACAAGATGAAATATGATAAAAACACAATACTAAAAAGAATGAAAGATGTTTTTATACAGAGAAGGATCCTCTCAGTATTTTATTATTTCCAGGATTTTCCAGGACTGTTTCTATGTACAGAGGACCAGTTTTGTGGTGGTGTAACAGCCTCTCATAGCATCAGCCCAGCAAAGGACAGTATAATGAAGAGAAGAATGAGGCCCATTGTTCTCAACAGGAGGACAGTTTTTTGACTTATATGATCAGAATAACTGAGTGATTGCCTTGTTTCTTCTCTGAAAGAGAAGACACAGCTCGAGATAGAGGAGCACATTCACTGCATGTGGCTAACTTGGTGCTGAGGCTAACAGTTTACTAAGAGGACTGGCATAGACAATATCCCCAAATAAAGTCAATTGCTGGGAAAATATTGCAAGTCAATCCATGGTGAGGAAAGTCATCACTGTTCACTGCATTACCACAAATGTAAAAAGCAGTAGCTTTGAAAACTAAGCCAATCCATAATTTTCTGTACAATGAACTGTCTCATAGCTGAAAGAGGAATAAGTACCAAAGAAAAGTGAATGGAAGTGGAGGCAATTTACTGCTGTAGATACAGAGCTAGTGGAATTGCCATTTGTCAAGAACTAAACTTTTCCTCTTCAGTGGATCTACTTCCATATTGACCTGTCTTGAAATCTAAGTAATTGTTGTCCACTCTGTTTTACCTTGGGATTAGAACTTATTGTGCCTCACTTCTATGTATTTCAGCTACTGTTCACAGTCTGGAAAGTAAACAAATTCAGTTTTAGACTAATTGACTCAGTTGTTTCAACGAAAGGAGTCAAAAGAAAGAGATTTTCCTTGACTGTACTCTCCTTTTTTACTTACTGAAGAGTTTTCCTTGGTCACTTCTCTGGAAATGACATCAGCAAACAAAATAGAATTTGATAGCATTTTTTAATTAAAGTTTGAAAAACAGAGGAGGGAAATGCTTCTTGAAAGGCGAAGGGAGTGGTGTTTTTCTTCTGTGGGACTGAAGGAACTTGATTTCTAGATAAACATAATTTTTGGAAATTTCATTCATTCTACAGCTGTAGGCAGGACTGTACATTTATGTTGTGTGTTCCCTGGACTGATTCCTACAATACAGGAGTTTCAAATGATACCTCATGCAGAGTAATGCAAAACCAACTGAATAGGGTCCTTAATATGCTTGACAGCAGCCAATTTATGTCAACAATGGAGTGAGCCTGTTTTGGCTGATATTTAAGAGTTGAAAATAAGGTATTCACAAATATTTTGTTTGCAACAACATATCTCCCTGCTCTGAATGTCCATGGTGACTGAAGTGCATTGCATTCCTGTTTTTGTCTAGTATAATACTTAGCAATCTCAAAGTCCGGGATATGAAGTTCAAGGCCATCCTCTGGCATGAGTCAGGAAACTTTGGACAGCCCTCACTCTACTAAATTTAAATCTTAAAGGATATGAGGCTTTAAATTTTTTATTTCTCAGTCCTCCTACCATGCTCTGCTGGTATCAAGAGACTCAGGCTTCCTTTTCAATGCAGTGAATGTTTCAGACTATCTTCAGTTTTCTGAAATTAGATGATCTCATGGTCCCCAGTTTCCAGGGACCACCTAGGTTGTTGTTCAGAATCAGTCTCCAACAGTTCATTCTTCCCAAAGCAATTTTTACCCTCTGGAACCTCACTTTACACAGAGTTCAGAAAAAGATCAGCCTTCAGTTTTAGCTGGAGATTGCCATTCCCCATCCCCTTATCCCCAGATGTCAGTATTTCCTGTGGAAATCAATTTTCTTTTGTTTCAACCAGGTTTTAACAAAGAATCTAGCTTCCACAAATCCACAAAACTTGGTCATTGTAAACTACAAGCCAAATTGGAAACTCTTCATGCCAGTGCTCAAAGTAACCCAAACCACAGTCATCCTGCCTAGAAATTAATCAAAACAGCAAAGACAACACTGAATATAATTTTCAGCCAGAGTTTTACCCACCTCCTGGAAATGAAGCACACATTGGAACCAAATGTTGTTTAAATCAAATGAGTGATTATAGCAGGCGGTAAGACACGAGGCATGTTCACTCATTAGTGATCTACTGGAATGTATTTGTGGCTTGGACATCCTCCTGACTCCTGAGAATCTTCATCCTGTTGCATTTCCTACTATCATTTCTTTTTTCTTTCTTGACAGAAGAGCCACAGACAGTTTAGTTAGCTATCTTTATATGGGTTAAACAGATTTTGTCTGGCCCAAATGCATGAAATGCTAAACCAAATTAATTATTATGAAGTTTGTCTGCTCCTCCTGACTGAAAAGAAGTGTATTAAATCACACTAAAAGGGTCTATTTCAGAATACCCTTTTTATTGGTTACTTGAGAGGGGAAAAAGCTGTCAGAAACAAAACCTGCCCAATTATACTGAAAGCTGCCTTCTTTAGCATTTATTTTGTCACAGAATCACAGAATTGTTAGTGTTGGGAGAGACCTGTGGGGATCCTCCAGCCCAGCTTCCCTGCCAAGGCTGGGTCACCTAGAGCAGGTCACAAAGGAACGGGTCCAGGTGGGTTTTGAATGTCTCCAGAGGGGGAGACTTCACACCCTCCCTTATATAATGTGTCCTGCTTGGAAAGCCCTGCTGCTGTCTCTCATGTTGTAGCTAATTGAAATTTACATTTCACAAAGAAAGATAGTCTGTGTGATCAGCTAAGACAAAATCTCATCACTGTGGTCTAGAATTTTCCTTAAAGGATGGCAGGCAGCCCCACGTCTCGCAGCAAGAATCTTACTGCAAACTAGGCAAGATTGGATATACTCCTTTCATATAACAATAGTTAAGCAAACTGGCAGTGGATATAGCACTAAATAGGAAGAGTTTTAAGGTCCTGCAGTTGGGAATGACAGATCTTATTTCTGATTACCTCTTTGTAAATTTATGGAATACTAGTTGAAATATCTCTTCATAATTTGAGAAGGTTACTGGCCACTCACAATGTATTGGAGAAGTTCCCTAAATTATCTATAGCTTTTTATTGTTTTCTGCATATTTTCATACAGTCAGATCAGTTGAAAATTTGTTTTGCTGTTAAAAAACCCCAAATCTCCACCCTTTCTCGTAACATAAATTGAGTAGTCCTGAAATGCTTCATGAAAGGTGAATTTAAAAAAAAGATAAAATAAAATCTCAAAAATGTCAGTGTTTAGATTTCTATATAAAACTGTAAGGTTTTGGTTTTTTTTTCCTTCAGAATTTCAAGAAAAAATTAAGTCATCCAGCAGTTTTGAGATAAAATCAGTTCATTGCAGATTGGAATATATGTTGATGTGTAAAAACATTTATTATAAACATTTGCTTATGGAACAACCACTTTTTTGACATTGCTGTGCTCAGAAGTATTCAAGAGCAATTGAGAAATGAGTCCAGTGAGTATTTGGTGTTTGGCAGCTTAACACTCTTTTAGGAAAAGAAACTTCACTGGTGTTATCTCATTTTCTATATTTCTGCATAAATGAAACACAGAAGAGCTCTGCTGTTTGCCATGCATTTTCTCTAAATGACTCAAACAAGGATTTCTGTTACCATAAATCCATATATATATATATATATATATATATATATTTAGGAATACGATTCACACATAACTTGATTTTACCACTGTCCCAAATACAATCCCAGAATTTAATATAAATAGGAGCTCATTGTGAACTCTTTCAGAGATATCTTTTCTCATTTGTTTCTCATTAAAGCTAGCAGTGTAAATTCAACTTTCGTAAATTACGTAACTTTTTCAAGACTGTTTTACAGCAAATTTATAAAGTAAAAGAGAATGTTTGACCTTGAAAATACAAAGTTTATTTTTCATCAAAATTTCAAAAATTAATGAATAGAAAACCGTCCATTTTCCCATCTGTACTTCCACACGGGAAAAATTTTGAAACATCACAAAAGAAAAAAATTGGGAAAGGGATAAACAATTCTTAATATCTTCATGTCCATAGTGTTAATAGCTTTAAAAAAAGCTGAAATTAAAAATTCAATTTAGTTATTTTAGATCTCATTTGCAATTTTTGTAATTAAGAAAACCAACACAATTAGTGTAATATTTTATTTAAAAAATAACGCTTTCAGAACATCTTACAGCTTGATATATTTTGGGTTTCAGTTGTAATTTGACAAAGACATTCTAGTAAGGCCTTTCAGTGTCCTTATCTCTTGAGAAAAGGTACAGGACATTTCATTACCTCTGATGTTCTCAGCTACTGCACGCCCAGGAAAGGAAAATCAATATGGAATATACAACAACAGGAAATAAATGTATGTGTTAGTGCAGTGTTAGGTAGTGCAGTCTTGACTCTAAAAATCTTGTTCAGGATGGACAAGATCACATTCTTGGAACATTCTTGGAGATCTCTGGTGTCTTTTTGGCACTCCAGATCCAGACGAACCAAGGAAACATTATTAATCATCTACCAAACCCAGAAGTGTCCTCCTCAGGTCCAAAAGATTGTAGGAAAAATACAGCCAAAATGTGTACTTACAAAATTATATTGTGTCCCTTTCTCAGTAATTCTTGTCAATGCTAGTACTGTGGTGAAGGGTCCTTTATAAGCAGTTGCCTCAAAATTTTCTGAATATATTTCTTTCAGAATTGAACTTGTGTGGTGAAAGTTGCTCAGTGTGTTGAGGTCTTTTCATCAGCTTGCACAGTAGTTCCCATTTCATGTATCTGAATGCACTTTAGAAGAGCACTGCCCTCATTGATTACTTAAAGAGGATTCATATTATATATTGCAGGAGTTACACTGACGAAAAACAAATCCTGCCTAGCTCAAATGGTGCCCAGCTGGGTTTGCTGTGAACACCACTCTCTCTTTGCCTCTTGGCGTGGCTGACCTTGGCTCTGGCAGTTGTTGGCATGGCCACTTAGCAGGAATTTGTTGCAGGTGGAATGAGAAGGCTTACTCACAACAGTGTTAAAAATTAAGTTAATAAAATACAGTTTTAGTGGAGAAAAAAATAATAGTTTATAGTTGCAGCAAATATCTCCTACTCATACTAATCTATGAACATTTGTATCTTTAAATATTCAGTATTTGAAAGGAAAATTCAGTTTGCTAAGTAATAACAGCAGCTGATACTAATCATTATAGCAATGCCACAAACTTCAATGAAGTACTTTTGTCTTGACCAGTTGTCAGACTAGCTTTACATATTTTGGGGTATAATTTGATGAATGCAAAAAGCAATACTTAAAAAAGGACTAAAATCGCAAATGGAAGTCCGACAGTGAGGTACAAACCTACATAAAAATGTTCTTACACTTCTGAGAGGGCACAGCATTAGACTTCTATGTTTTAACGTTTTGATGTAAATTGTTGCTGACCCAAGTGATTATTTAAAATTTGGGACAGGGCCAGTTGCAGCCAGGATGAGAAACTGGAGATAGATGCTCTCCAGTTAATTTGCAAAAGACATATAAAATTCCATTTCCCGTATAACAAGACTCCAGCAGCAGACAGTTTATTTGCTCACAGCTTCAAGTCCCTTTAACAGAACCAGAGAAAAGCATATCCATATCTGTCTTTTGGTTTTCCTTACGGCTGTGCTGCCAGCCCTTAATTAGGTGGTCTATTTGGCATTCTGCTCCTCTTCTCCAGCTTTCTTCATCTTTCATCTCTTCACATAAACATACAAAACCCCATTAAAACTATAAAAAAGGCTATAAAGCTGTTCCATTCAGATAGAAACTGTACAAGCCTTCTTTCTTTCCTACTGCATAGCAATGTATTTCAATGTTTGGGATATGTGTCTAGGACAATTTGAAGAACTCCTAATTCCTTTTTCTTGTTACTCATTACATTCATCAAACTTTCTGTGATTTGATATCAAGCATAGCAGATGTGCCATGTGGTTCTCCTTAGCTGGCTGTATGCAAACATAAGTGCACATTGCTTCTGAGTGTTCATGGGGTGGGCTGGGTAGAGAATTACTTGTCTCTAACAATAAGCAGCAATTAAACTGAAGTAGAAATACTTTATCTAAACCTGTGATCAGGACAAAATATCAAAACTTGTGATCAGGACAGTAGCTCTCTCTCTTTCATCCGATGCACAAATACATTTCCCTCTTTTCAGTGCTGTATCTTTACCTCTAATGTGATGAATTTGGTGTCAACTCAGCTGAACTGGTTTATCAGTTGGAAAAAAATCCTTACTCAGCAGATGCCTCTTCTGATTTTGATTTCCAAATCTACTGTTGGCTTGAAAAGAGACAAAGAAATTGAAAAAATAAGCTTCTTGGGAAAAAGCATCTAGCTTGGACAACATCTTGCTGTTCTGAAAAGGTAATTTAAGAAATTAGGAGTTTGCACCAGGATAAGAAATAGCTGTTTTTGTTTTGGGACCTAGAAAAGCCTGTGTGGGTTAGCTGAGGACTTAAAAATAACTTTATTCTGACAGAGATGATGATTTAATTTGATGCTTTCTTAAAAACCCAAAATAATTCACCAAAAGCCCTTCGTAAGATTTAATAACCATCATTGGATGTGATTATATACTCATAGAAGACATATATTCAGTCTGTTGTCTTACAGTGTCCCGTTCTGATCTAAAGGAGCCAGAGTTCAAGCCAATCAGTGATGCTGTTTCCTCCTTGTCAAAAGTAAACTCTTTGCATTTACATCTGCACACATCCAAGTTTTACCTCAATCCAGAATGCATAACTTTCCAACTTAATTGCCTTCCTTTGTGGCAGCGTAATTTTTAGCCTTTGATTTATAATGTTTACATCTTTATATATAGGCACACACACGTTGAGCACAATTGTATGTGTGTTTGTATGTATATTTAAACATGCATTTTTACAAAAGCACACAGCACAGAGAACACTTTAATTATCAGTATTCACTTCTAGAACCTAAATTAAGCTGAAAATGAAAGAAAGTAATCATTACTCTGTTTCACTGGCAGTTCATGTTCACATTTCACCAGATTCTCTGTGTAATGTCATTATCATTGATCCCATTATAATTTACAACTTATTTGAATTCTTTTGAGGCCATCAAGTCCAAATTCATACTCAGAGAAAGTCCATGAGATCAGTGACAAAGTAGTAAAAGGAAAAAAGCATTCCAAGGCTTGAAATTGATGTTAGTCTTTAAAACTCTGGGCTGTGTGTTGTCCCAATAGAAGCTGCTACCACAGGAACTCTTCTTTTAACAGGAATTAAAACTTAATCTCTTTTGCACTGTAAATCACAAAGTAATAAGGCCAGGGACCAATGTAAATACTTCAGTTACATTGTTCTAATCAAGAAATGCTTATTGCTGTTTTATTACAAGCTACATTTAAAAATTCATATTAATAATAGGAACTCTAGGGCACATTTCAAAACTTTAATTTATTAAAATACATCAAGGGAAAATAATTTTTTGGCTTTAAATGTATATTGTTTGGCACATAATAATGGAAGGATGCATGAGATATTAAAAGCAGATTAAAGAAATCAAAAGACAAAATATTCAGAATAAATTGCTCTGCTGCAGCTTGCTATTTATCTCTTTCTAGAACAATCCAGCTTATTTTTGTAGTGGTAGAGAAAGCAGCTTTGGAAATAAAAGCCACCAGCTCAGCCAGAAGTTTCTGCACACACAGAGCATGTTTAGCTGCAGTGTTACCTATGCCTTCATGCTGCTGCTGTCTTGATTACTTATGCTGTTTTCAAAGGGCACATCTGTTTCCAGGTACCAAATAAAGTAAACATTTCAGACCATTCTAAGTTTTTAAAAAGCATATATATTAAGAAAAGCTAATGCTCCTTTTTTTCTTCTGCCTTCTTGTTGTGCTCTTGGCACTCATCTGGTCGGGTCTTTGGCACTCTGTTCTCCTCAGCCACTCCATTCTGTCCTTGCAGACAGAAATCTGTGTAGGATGCAGGAAAAACCCACTGAATGATTTTATTCATTATAAGAACACTACTATACATCTGATGAACATATGGACCTCAATGGTTCAAGGACAGGGTTGGATTTTTGGATGATATCTTATTTACTTACTTCAGTTGATCCTTTCAAGATTCTTTAAATAGAAGTGATCTTTAAAAGACACTTCCCTTGATAACAAAGCTTTTTTTTTTTTTTACTGAATATTCATACTAACAATCAGCAATTATCTTTCTCAACAATTTCTTAAAGTAAGGACCTAATATAAAAATTGATTTTTAAATTTCCTCCCCCCCCCCCCCCCCACACCCCAGTTCTCCCTTCATGGCTGTTGGATCACAAAACCAGAAATGTCAAAGTGCTGGTTAATATACTTCAGCAGTTGTCCTACAGTTTCTGTGTAGAATGTGATACATTTTCTATTCCCTTTAATCAGTTAAATATCTGTCCTTTTCCAGGACAGGTAAAATCCTGAAAGGTACTCCTATGAAAGAAACATGAGCTGCTAAGCCGAACATAATTTTTTGCCCTTCATAACTACTTGAAGCAAAAATTGTTAGCCCAGATTGTCCTTCCTAAATCTGCAAATAAAGAAAATAGTCAGTGTAAAACCTCCTTCTGAAAGGTGCCATGTGGGGAATGGAGACTTGAAGCTATCTATTTTATTTGTTAGTGCAGCATCTTGCATTTTCACTCACAGGATTGTCAGAAACCTGCAGGGAGTGTCCAGAGTTCAGTGCAGGGTAAGGAGGAAACACAGAGAAGAACTGAGAGAGAAATGAGCTAGATGTGCTCAAAGAGAAGGAA
The DNA here is from genome assembly GCF_017590135.1 of Pyrgilauda ruficollis. NCBI lineage: Eukaryota > Metazoa > Chordata > Aves > Passeriformes > Passeridae > Pyrgilauda > Pyrgilauda ruficollis. The sequence continues at coordinate 446,442 of NW_024525712.1, forward strand.
AGATCATGTCTTCCTCATATCTCTCCATCATCCTTACACATGGCAGGAGAAAGGTCTTGGACACTAATTTGGTTTCCATTTCTGTAGAATATAATAAAGGTTGCAAAGAAGCTGTATTTTTCCCTGCTAAAGCCCTGGGAGACTGACCAGTCTGTAATCACATAGGAAGCCTGTGGCAAAACATAATTTGAACTTGTGCCTTCTGGCTGCTAGTTTAACCATTGACTTTTGCATTTTTTTCTTTTTCTGTAGGGCTCTATGGGGGCAAGGCAGAGGGATCAGTTGATGGACTGTAAAGGGACAGACAGAGTCAGTTTGGAGACAAACATGCCTGGATCAGCTTTGAATTAGAGAAAGTCTCAGATTTACTATAACTTCAGAAGGCTGGAGTAAGCCTTCTCCACAGTAGACCAACAGTGAAAATGAAGCTAGCTCCTTCACAAAGATATTCTAAGCTAATATATTTAGAGTGTGCTTTGTGAAACTCCCAGTGTTTTGTTCCTCCAGGACCAGTGCATGGTCTTCAGTTGTTTTTGTTTAAGTTAACAACTGGAAGAAACGCCCTTCCTCTGAGATCATTGATGGCATGCAAACTTTGCCATAATGTTCTAACTTTCCCCTTCAGAGCAGTATTTACTGTGCCAGCAGTCAAGCTGAGTATGGTAATTTCATTATAACTCTATCAAATGTGAATCATCACAATCCAAACATGAAAAGGGTCTTGTTATACTTTTTAAAAAATACCTGTTCTAAATAATCATAATCAGGTTCATAGAGAATATAAAATTTACAAAGAAATCTTTTGTTTTGGTTTTCACATGAGAAAAACGTCCTTCCTTTGAAATCTCAAACATAAGCAATCATTAAAGTTTTGTGCAAAATCTCTTATTTATAGTGGCTAGAATTTTTTTATTACATCAATAATGTCATACATTTTCATGACATTTATCAATCATTAAACCTAGGTAAACTTATTATGTCTGATGTAATTCCACTGAGATACATCTGGTGTGTGCTTTATGTGTTATTTCTAGCATGCATGGGGTTTAGAACTATGTTAATTAGAGGTAGGAAAGCTTTTTTAACTAATTAGCCCACTATTATTTTGAAACCATGAACTGTATTCTCATTGCACAACTTCCTGAGGAGGCTCTATTGTTTAGAAGAAAAAGTAACAGAAAATGACTTATGACTCAAATCTCTTATATTTCAGTGTGACATATGGCACATACTCATATTGCTTTCTCAGTTTCAGCAAAAAATATCCAGATTTTTCACTTGTCTGATACTTAATGTCCCACGAAATTTCAGAATGAAATGGAAACACAGAGTATACTCCTGAATTTTCGAAATAACACAAAGTCATTCATATCTCATGCAGCAAATATTCCTTCAGGTGAGTTCCTATCTGTGAAGTTCAGTTTATAAATAAAGTGATGTCAGACTCAGGAGACATTACTATTCTTTTACTTTTCCTGATGCTCATCTCACATTACCAATCTCATCCAGTCACAAATATTCATGGAATAATTTAAACCAGAAGAGACCTCTGGAGGTTATCTAGTCCAGCATCCTGCTTAAAACAGGCCCAGCTTTGAGGCTGGGTTCAGATATTTCCCATGGTCATATTCCGTCAAGTTCGGAATCACTACTATTGGAGAACATAAACCTTTTCCAAGTAGCCTGTTCCAGAATCTGATTGCTTTCCTGGTGGAAAGCATGAAAACCCAGGAAGGAGTGGTTAAAGATTCAGAACATGAATAAAAATTGTCGTGATACAGTATCAGTTGTTTTGGAGAGGGAAAGAGTCTGAAACAGACTCTGCAAGGGGAATTATGGCTTGGGCTTTTTGCAGTTATTCCATTCTGCTGCTGCGTACTAAGTAAAAGTAGAATGTTCAGTTTTCGTGGGGTAGCTATTCAAAATGTGACCTACACATGCTTGAAACACCATCCCAGAACTTCCCACTCCAGCACACACAAAAATCCCCAAAACCACATTTTATAAGTGCTTGGAATAAGAAAACTGCTCCATCCTCTGAAATCAAAGTGTGGAGAGGTGGCCTTTGATCAGCAAAGCAGCTCCAGGTTTAGAAGAGCTGAAAGTTGGAGCTTGACAATAGATGAGACCCCCTGAGATGGAGAGTTCGGGTGAGACCCCTTTATTCCCTCATCTGTATATTTTTATTGCTGCTTTAGGTACTGAATTTCTGTTTTATTACCTGGGGTTGTTCCCATTCCCATTCTGCCTTGTGAAGACTACAGACATCAAAATAATGCTTCTTTTTGTTTGCTCCTGCGCTATTGTAGTCATTTCTAGCTCCCTGTTGCCATGTTGGAACTGATTACTGTACCATGTCCCTGCCCATGTGGAGTTAGTCAGCTGTTTGGGCCACTTTTTCTCCTTTCTTCTGGAAGACAATACAATCCAGCAGGACTTTATATATTTTGTGCTGACTAATCACATATAGTAATAATAAACTCATAGCAAATCTGGCTTTTTCTGAGAGACTATTTGCAGACTGGAATGAGTTTCTAGCGTTAGGCATTCAGATCAAATTTGTAGTGACAATTTAAGATTTTTTTTTCCATCTGTCCTATAAAGTAATGTCTGGTGGTCAGAGGAAGGAGTAGACACTCAGGAAAGGTGTCATTTATCCTTCTCCCATCCCAGCACAGCTCATCAGGAAAGACCCCACAGTCTGTCTTGAATCTGTAGAATTTCCTTGGCATCCATTAGCTGTTTTCTTGCCATTTTGATTGCATTTACTGAGGGTGATAACAGGCCCAAGTTAGCATGCACTCATTTTTTATTGCTTTACAGTGCTCCCTAAATTTGTCTTATCCCTTAGGCTATAAATTAATGAGTAGAACCCTATTTACCTATCTATGCTAATAATGATGTTTTACATTACAATGGACACACTAATTATTATCTGTAGCTACAGTCGAATTATAAAGAACAGCATCAGAGTATCTTTCAGGATGAAGACCATCTACTGTCTAAAAGGAAAGCAGAAACTGTAAGAAAATACAGAAAGGGAAAGATGCTCCTCTTCTCTTATTTGGGTCAGGAAAGGACAGGGTTAATATTTTGCCTTTCAGGTACTAATTGTGCTCCTTGAGTACTTCCTCTGATGACCTAAACATGGCCTACAATAGTCCTCATAGTTTCCTATCTTAAATAACTAGCAGCTTGATTGTGATTTTATCTTCTTTTTACTGAGACAGTTATATGAGAGTGCTGACCTTCAGCTAACTGCCTGTTTCCTCTGCACAGGGTACACAGGACGTGAGAACTTGGTTCAATCAGGCATGGCGAGCCTCATGTAAGCGGAGGCCTTGATCGCCACAAGCGATAGAATTGTTTTAGTTCACTGTTATGGTATCTTTGCGGTCTGCTTGTTACAACAGGGGAGTCCCTGACTCATTTCTACCTTCACAGCGTACATACAATGACTGATAGAGGAAAAATACCACCATGCTTGCCAGTGAGGCCAGAAACAACCACAATTGTTGTAGCAGCTCTTCAGTGTCTCAGGCTGCATTGTTATGCAGCTATTTTAAAAAACTGGTACACAAACTGAAGAGTTAAATATGCTATGACAGTTGACAATGCAGTCAAAGTCTTGACATCCAAGGGGGGAGCAGCAACAAGTGATATTCTTCAGGATCAGTAGTGTTTGCCATCTTTTTCAGTGGATTGAGTGATGAAAAGCTGAGTATGACCTGTCAATGTGCACGTGCAGCCCAAAAATTGATTGTATCCTGGGCTGCATCAAAAGCAGCATGGGCAAGTCAAGAGAGATGATTCTGCCCCTCTACTCTGCTCTGGTGAGACTCCACCTGGAATGGTGCATTCACCTCTGGGGTCCCAATCTAAAAAGGTTGTGGACCTGTTGAAGAGACACCAGAGGAGGCCATGAGGATTATCAGAGGCTTGGAGCATCTTTGCTATGAAGACAGGCTGAGAAAGTTGGGGTTGTTTAGCCTGGAGGAAAGAAGGCACTGGGGAGACCTTATAACACTTTCCAAGAGAAAAGGAGAGGGACTCTTTACAAGGACATGCAGTGATAGGAGAAGGGAGAATGTGTTTAAACTGGAAGACAGTATGTTTAGATTTGATACTGGGCAGAAATTTTTTACTGTAAGGGTGATGAGGCACTGGAACAGGTTGCCCAGAGAAATTGTGGATGCCCCATCCCTGGAAGTGTTCAAGGCCAGGTTGGATGTGGCCCTAAGTAGCCTGGTCTTGTGGAAGATGTCCCAGTCCATGGCAGGGGTATTGGAACTGAATGATCTTTAATAGGTCTTCCAACCTAAGCCATTCTATGATTTTATTATTTCCTTTGGGAGAAGGAAGGATTAAAACCTACAAAGAGCAATTGTTTTCCAGATGAGGGTTGACCAGGACTTTCAGTACAGGATGAAATGAACATAGGGAAAGGGATTTTTAAATCCCAATATACACATAACTGAGCCAGCATAAGGCAAGTAATATTGTAGATGAGAGTTAGATTAATGGCGAACTCAAGACTCAACTCCATCAAGCAGACAGCTAGACTTAGAGGTTTACATCCACAGCAGGTCTTTTGGTTCTTATGGCTTGCATTTTGGAATATCAAATTTTATGCAAAGATTGTGCAGATGCACAGGTCCCTAAGCCAGAATAAGAGATGCCACCAGAGAGATGCTTAAAAGTTAGCTAATACAATGCTTGAAATTTCAGTGCTTACTTTAGTTGTGAATGTGATCTGCAAGACCCACTATGCCTGTCAGGCTGGAAGAGCTGTGACTAAATAAGTTAATTTCTGCATAGCAGACTGTAAGTTGGCCTCTGTGCTTTTGGAGAGAGCCCTTGTTACATATACCAGGTGGGGAAGCAGACACCCTTAATTCCGCTTCCTTGATTTCTTAAGGTTGTTTTCCAAATGTTTTAGCTTGCTGACACAATGCTTTATAGTAGGTCTATGGGGAATGAGCCAAGACAACAAAAAATATATAAGCAGCAATTTATTAATTCTGTCATTATGGCATAAATCAGTCTGTCAGACTAAGGTGGAATGGTCATTCCTTCCTGAATGATACATTTTGCTTTCACTGACTCGGTGATAATTTTTAATTACAGTGAAACATTCTTCAAAGGTGTTGAACATGATATTCCAAAGCTTTTTAGTGTTTCATAAAATGAGGCTTGACATATTTTGTGGATTGTGTGCTGTGACAGTTAGGGTAAGAAGGTTTTAATTTTCTCTAATCATATTGCCCCATCTTACAGCAATGAAGACAGGCAGATATTATAATAAGTCCAGCCACCTCTGTCCATTCTGTCCTACACAACTTAATAGATCATTATGAAAAAGGAAACCCATAAATGCTCTGAGGAAGAAATTTTGAATGGATGGAAAAGGACAAAAATTATGGAAGTCACTGTATACATCACCTCATGCAGTTTTCGTAGAGGTTTTAACAGTAAAAACTGTTTAATTTATAGGGGTCAACTGAAAAATTAACTGACATCTCTACTCTGAACTTCTTGAAAGCAAAATATGCCAGTGCCACCATGCATTAATATTATTTAGTTGCTGGAGAAAGGCAATCATGGTGTTTCATTGTTATCTTGCACATTGTCTCTTTCTATTCCTAGTTCCTCAGGCTAATAGCATTCCTCAGTAGCAGCAGATAATAATGTCCTTCAATATCAGATATTAGCAGCAAAATGTGATTTCACCTAGAGTATTTTCCCTGGACTGCGTTTTCCGTTTTCTACCACTTCACTGACACAGGAGAAGCTGATGAGCCTTAACTTGCAGGGTTCACAACTTATATCACATTGGTTAATTTTATATCACATCGGTTAATTTTAATTTGTCTGTTCAGCCTCATAATCAATGAAGAGGAAGTGAGCAGAAAGGTTTACTTCCAGGGAGCAATGATCCCATTTGCAATCTGAATCAGGGTCTTCTGACACTGCAGAAAGCCAGAATGATCAGATCTCTTCTTTGTGTTACTAACTAAAGGACTGTACTGGGAAGCTATGAATACTGAAGCCTTTTCAATAAGTGCTAGACAGTTCTCGGTAAAGGAGATTGTTTGGAAGGTCTTTGAAGAAGTAGCAGGAAAACAATATTATAAATGTTCAAAAGCATTTTTGTGCATTGTTCATAATCATTGATTGTATGGTATCAGCCCATTGCAGGAAGCTTTTTTTTTTGTATTATCTCATTGTAAATTCGGTTTTTGCCCTGTCAGGTCAGCAAATGGCTAATACATATTTCTGTTTCTCTCAATCAAGTCTTCCAGACTTTTATTGTGCATTACATAAATGTTGTTGCTCTGAGAACCGGGATATACTAATAACTTCACAAGCTAATGTCAAATGCTTCAGTGAGTATTCAAGGGAGAACTACATTAGCTAGTACAACACAACTGGCTGTCAGTTAAAAGCCTATTTTAGCCTCTTTCAGAACAACATGAGATCAACTGTAGCTAAACACTTAAAAGTGCCTTTTAAGCTTTCCTTAACTGCAGTGTTTCATCTTAATTACTGTACAGTGTGTATCATCACTTTTGCAACAGTGTTTTACCTTATACTTCCTTACAGTGGCAAAAAGTGACAATATAAAGATCATAATGTGTTAGCGAGAAATTATAGGATTCAAGCAGAATTTTCTTATCTTTCTAGGACTGATTTATCATTATCTAACTAGCTCATCTTTCATTTCTGAAAACTGTGGTTGCATTGTTTGATCATGATTTTTCCTACACTGCATACGTTGTGGTTTCCTTTTACCTCCACTTAGCTTTATTCAAAAGAAAACATGAAAGGAAGACAATAATTCAGCAGGGGAAAGGAGTAAATTTAAGAAACAAAACCAAGAGACTGATCTGATTAATTCAACTTGCTTGAGTATATCTGTAAACAAACACTGTTTCCTCATCTCCAGATTGTAAAATGGATAAACTCACCAGCATGTAGGCAGAGCTGCAATATCACTAGCATGGGCTCAGATTACTTATTGTATTATGTTTGTTCCTTTCATTTCTATATGCTATAGATTATATCCACGTACTAGTTCAAACTCCTGGGAAGGCTGCAGGGGATTTCTTACCACAACTAAAGCATATGTGTAAGATGTCTCCTGCAGAGCACATGGGATTCTGTTAGCTGTTAGATCAGCTGGTAGCCAGTACCAAGTCAGCTCTGAAAACCCACTGATACAAATCCCACTGTGCTGATATCCTGTCAAGAATTTGAGGTGTGGATTGGTTTTGCTTTGGGGAGTGGGGTTTTTCTTGTCTTTAGGACTACTCTTTACTTTAAAGTCAGTTTGGCATATTGTCTGCTCACAAGTTTCCCAGAAATTCATTTTAACCCCAGAGAATGTATTATCACATACCTAATGTGATAAATGTGTATATGAAAATGAGCTTTCCCATAAGTGAAGAAATATAAAACTAAGATTGCCATGACCATTTGTGATTACAAAGACTACATCAATCTTATTCTGGAAATCAATGTAATTTCTCAGTCAAATAAAAGTTGGTGTGTGTGTGCATCACATTTAACAAAGGCAATATGAAAGTCACTTTGTCATATCTATAGTGAACCAGTGTTACTATATATTATGTCAAAATCAATATGCATACTAAATATTTCAATACAGCTTTAAGTACCAACATTTTTCATATACCATTGAAGAAATAGTATTTTTAAAATGAATGTGCCTATGATTAGAAAGATAGATGGACAGATAGATATAGATATAGACAGATAGATATAGATATAGATATAGATATAGATATAGATATAGATATAGATAGATATATTAAAAATGTTGGATTGTTTTCAGCTAAGATTTTGTGTTACTGTGTTAGGTACTGTCTCCGTCTCTCTGGGTGCCTCCCAGTGAACCCCGGCCAGCCCCGGGTCGGCAAACAGCGGGGGGGCAGCCCCGAAGTGACCGACAGCGGGGGAACACTCTCTGGTGCCCCGAGGGTACTGAGGGCAGCTAGGCTGGTCGCCTTTGCAGCAGAAGAGACACTGGAGACATCGGTGGAGGGTAAAAGGCCGACTCTCAGCAGGGGGCCAATCCAAGGTTTATTCGGAGCTCCCCAGGGAGCCCCACTCCTCAAGAGTGCCCCGTGCTCAGAGTAAGACAAAGGAATCTCAAGGTTACATTTAAAGGGGGGGAGGAAACCGAGGGTAGATACATTTGCTGACCAATAAAGACCCTCCAGGGATGCAGCCTTAGGGATGGACATTTGGGATAGCGTATAACATCATCCTTGGGAGGCTGACCCCTGGCTTCGGGCAAATCACTCGACGGCTTTGACCGAAAGATCTAGATAGAAGGGATGGATGCTGGGTGACTGACAGAAGGCCAGGGCGGGGATTTGGGGGGTGATCTCAACACAGGAGAATGGTTACACAGGTAGAGGAAGGGGGTACAAAAAGGGGTACATCATCTGGGGAGAATCAAAACTATTACAAAGTATTACAAAGTATAAAAGCACACTGCAACAAGGTACTGCACACATTTAGACAGTGAAATAGAAGAATTGCTACAAAGTATCAGTAGAATACAAACAAAAGGAATGCCTTCTTGCCTTGATCTTTCTGTTAAATAGTTTTATCAATACATTTGGATGGTAACTTGAGCACATGGGCTTCACACAGATCTTCACAGCTGTAGAATTCACTCTAACTTCTAACTTCAGGATTCCTGTCATCCAATGATACCAAACTCAAAACACCCTACTCAAAAGCAGGCTAAGCTAGCCAAAAAAATGGCTAGTCAATAAGGGCTAAATAAAGAATTCTTCTGCTCAGTGTTATGAATGAGTGTCCTCTTACACTGGACATCAGCATTTCATTGCTGAAAGAGGAGGAGAGACTGATCCCTGGATATTCACCAGCCTAGGGTCTAGATCCTGGCCTACAGGATTCAGAAAATCAGCATTACAGCCTAGATCAGGTCAGGCTACCAGTTTGTTGAAAGCAGCTTCTGGGATGCAGCTACAGACAAATCTTCTCATCCCTCAGGGGAGTCACCACTTTCTCTGGCAGGTGGTTCCAGGGCTGTCCTCACCCCTTGTACTGTGAGATTGCTAGGATAAATCTGTCTAACCTCAATTTCCAGCTCTAAATTTCCTGTTAATAATTTCTCTGCAGAATAATCCCTTTCTTTTGGATAATTCTGTCACATCTGAGCACCCTATATTCATGTAATCAAGCTGTCCCTTCTCTCAGCCTTTTCTTTAAGTAGCTGAAAAGGATGAGCTCTTTCTCTGGGGAAAAAATTAAAAAAAAAAAAAATAAACACCCAAAGAAACAAAACAAAACAAAACAAAACAAAACAAAAACAAAACAAACCAACCAACCAAATTACTTTTTCATATTAGTAATGGATACAATACTCTGGTAAAAATCTTACCAGCTCTGTGTGCAGAAAAATGGTCACTTCCTAATTTTTAGCTATCACCATTCATGCACCCAAAAATTGCATTAAGCTTTTAGCTTCCGCACAGTAGCTGAGAGCCCGTTCAGAGATGATTATCTGTGATAATGGTATGCACTTTAGCTGGAGATCTTTCTGTGATATGTTACACCAGTGTGTTTTCCTACCATTATTTCTGTTGGTTCCTTGCTTTTAAAAAGCATTGTGCCTACACTGAGTTTGCTTCTATTCCTTACAGGTTCTGAATTCCCAATCAGATGAAACAAATCTTTCATGTAGGGTTTAATATTTTGGATTAACATAAATACACAGTCCAGTATTTCTGGTGCATGCCTGTTCTAGAAGACCTTTCTCATATTTTTCTTTCAGAATGTTAGTGGGGATCAGTATTTTCAGAGATAATTTTAAGTTACTTATGCACCAATGTGTGAATCAAGACAAATCAGATCTAATTAAAATACCTCCACTAATTTAGAGGGGCTTTAGATACAGGATGAAATAGACTGATTTTTCAGAACTCCAAGCACATCTGCAACAGTATAGACACAAAATAGTGCATTACCCACTGAAATATCTCAATTAACTTGGTAGACTTCACCCAAAGTTGTGCACAGTATGTTTGGTTATTATAATTCTGTAATTAATGAGGTAATTTTATTAGTATTATTTTTATCTGTAAGGCTTACTCAAGTTTCTGGGACCTGATTTTCAAATGCTTGAGAAAGGAGCTGTGTATAGATTTAAACCTATTCATCTTTGGTAGACATTTAACAAGAACATGATGTCTCCTTCAGCCTGTTAAGAAGTCCTTAAAAAACAATAATTGTGAAACCTAAACCCTGTGTTCTCTCCCTCTTTCTTCACCCTATTTATAAGAGATACAGAATATATCTAGCATACTGTAGTATGGATACTAGCCCTGTTTTAAACACACATTAGAGAAACCACCAGCTATTTCTGTTTGAAATGAACATAAAATTGCTTTAATTTTTGCAGAAAAAATGTTTTATTCTAGCCTTGGGGTGAGCAGTAAAGACATCTTTTAAAAATTTCTTCATTCTTCATAATGTCCTTTTGCAAAACTCTGTGTAGCAGCCTTGCATCTTCTAAATACAGAAATGTGTTTAGGTTAGTGGATGTGTTTTGAGGTTATTCAAGGGCACAAAGGGTTTTGTGTGCAAGTATAGCAAATAACTGAATTGGTTCAATCTAATAAGTACTATCTAATTACACTAACAACTGGTGCAATTTCTACATACCTTATCAGAGGCAGAATAATCACATTCTATACAGAGTCCTTAATAATTTAAAACTAGTGGAAAATGGGAAGTTGAATCATTTGCCACTAAACAAGACTGACCTAAAAAAAACTTATTTTTTTTTTTTTTTTTTTTTTTTTTTTAGCCTTGTATGTCAAGACAAGATTTGGAACTCAGCAAGTAATCCAGCCATTTTGGATCAGATCCAAAATGTTTTACATATTCAGAAAATCCTTTGGATAAAAGTATAGTTCAAACATATCATGTGATACCAGTAATAAAGAGCCATGTAAAAAAAGCATAGATAATTTTAAATAGACAACATAAGCTAGAGAATAATTATTGCCTCCTATTAAATTTCAGAAACCAACCCATGGAACCCTGTTTTGGAAGGAGTTGGCCAACTACAGTTGAATAAGTTTCAGTTCTTAATAGTATCATGTTAACAGACAAAATCCTTGGCAAGTTTGGACTTGCTTTGGCAGAAAAAAATAGCATCACTCTAAATGCACAGACTTGACTGACAATGCTGAGTCCCAGCAAATTCTTTACCAGAATTAATACTGTTAAGTGACATGGTGCTGACTGATTAATGCTCTAGTGCTCTCTCCAATTGCACCACAGAGGTGATATTTCTGAAGAGGGCCACATCAATACTCAAGAAAACGCAGTTATATAAAGTTATTTTATAGAAATTGCATTTATAGAAGCATAGAACATTTTGTGTTGGAAGGACCTTTGGAAAGTCATCTAGCCCAAACCCCTGTCAGATCTTCAAACAAATCAGGTTGCTCAGAGCGCCATTCAACCTGACCTTGAATTTCTTTGCAGTAGAGTGCTCAGCTGTTTTGGTGTGCAGTGACCTTTTAAGTGTCAAAAGAAGTAGAAGGCTCACTTTGCATATACAGCCTTTAAAAATTTATAATATATGTTTAAAATGTTCCATTTTCATATATAGGCACACTGAGGGACTGAGCTTTGCAGCAGGTTGCAGAAGATGTTAAAACAGAGACTGGAACCCACACTGCCTGCCATAACCTGTTCACCAGCCACTCTGCCATGAAAACTTTATTTCTGATTCCCAGAAGTGGAACTGAAGTTCATATTCCTATTTCAATTGTATCAGTAGACTAGGAGTCAGATTTTTTTTTTAATTTTCATATTTTTAAAGTTCTAAATGATAGCAAGTTGTCATTCATTAATTCAATCACTACTTTTACAGCACTATCACTATTGTATGCTGCCTCATTTTACTAAGGCTTAGTCTCCTGTACACACTTCTCTTCCTTATTTTCAGTGCCACATAAGCTATACACATCCTAATGTTTCCTACCAGAAGTATTTTTTTCTCTACTTTTAATCATTAGAGCAATTTTAGAAGTTGTCTGCTCTTTCTTTGTATTTGTTTTCCTATATCCACACAAATATAATTTAGCTTGTAAATCCTTCAGGACTCCATGCTTATTTTAATCTTATTTATATTTAATAATAAGAATGGACTGATACCAGAAATAGCAAATTTAGACACACTGGCAGTAGAAGAATCCCTCCTTTCTTTTTTGTTTACACTATGTTTTACTTTGTTAGAAAAGTAGATTTCTATTTTTGTGATTCTAGTATGCAAATTTGGTGGAGCTTCTGAAATGTTCCTTCAAACATAAAAAGGCAAGAATTCCATCAACAGGACAGGCAATGTGATACACTGTTCTGCTGCTATGAATGCTCTTACAGGCAGCATCCAGGTGCATTTCAGGGAGAGACACCGAAACTAATATTAAGGAAACTTTCCTGTCTGACCATTGAAGAGCCACTCGTGTCAGTCACTCTCACACCACCTGAGCTGGGACCGAGTCCTCTTTGAGCTGCACCCCCACACTCACACAGACAAGGTGCCCTCACCAGATTGACCCTAGGTTTCCCACAGCAGAGTCTCAGACATTTGGATCCTTAAAATAACTTAATCTCAGTACAACAGCTGGAGCAAGGACCCCAAACAAAGGAAACCCTGGACTTTCATACCCCAAAGTCCCAGCATGCCAAAGTCCAGAGTCCTCAGCTCCTGCTGTGTCTCCAAGTGTCCAGGGCCATTGCCAAGCCACAGGTCCTCATGCCCTTTGTTGTGTGAAGGGTCAGCAGCTCACAGCCTTTGGCATGGGGCTCCCACACCCCAGAGCTCAAACTGCAGCTGCTCATGGAGCTACCTGCACTGATTGTAGTCCTCAACACTAAGTATAAAGAACCCTGTTGAACTCACAATCAAATTTTATTTCTGTATTTAAAAATCTGAACTTAACCTTGATGAGTTGTAAGACTACCATATGTCACAATGGGACAGGATCCATGTATTAGAATTTAACATCCTACCATTCCTGTCCTTCCACTTTAAAGTCCTGACAATTCTCTTAACACTTCTATCTAAAATTCTTAGATAATATGTGTAAAACCTTCCTCTGGAAGGGAAAGAAGTTCCCTAAGTACTATGGCTGTAACACAAATCTGAGAGAGATAGCTGAAGAATATATAATCTACCTATTTTTTTTTTTAAATATTCCACATCACATGAATGGACAATGGATAGTGGTACAAAAAGACTTACAAAAAAATTATGACCCTGAAGAGGAGAGAGTTACATAACCATGAAATACACAAATCATTGCTATATCCTCTTCCCTTTTTTTGCTTTAGTAATTCTTGAAGTTTCAGATCCCTCAGGGATCTCCGCTCAGGTTTGTAACTGGCAGAACTATGCAATTCACAGGAAGAACATTTTGCATGAATACCCAACTTCAGCCAGGTCCACCAGCATGATCTGACCAGTTTAGTCCTTTCACCAGAAAAAAAACCAGGTGGGAATTAAGTGAAACTAACAGTAGACTGAAGCCTAAATCTTGGTTTGAGCTTTTTTTTTTAGTCAGGTTGATGATAAGTAGTGGGAATAGGGAAGGGCGGGGAAGATAATGGAAATTAGGCCAAGAATATCATGCTCAAATGGCAGCAGAATGTGGGTGTCTGGTGAAGTCAAAAGAACTGTTTTCCCTGCCACAATGCAGAAAAAAAAAAATCAGTCTTCCACAAAATCACAGCCATGAGAGTAAGGTTATAATTTGTCTCTTCAATGAGAATTTTTGCTCAGTCTTTACACCACCATGGAAAGAATAATGTCAGTCTTATTTACACAAACCAGGATAAATATTTATGAAAGGTTTTGACCCTCAAGCTTCGTGACATAAAGCATGCTAAGCTAATCCCATGTTCAGAAAAGCTGACACCTTCCTCTGGAATATCTAACACAGATTCTTGTTATCGCACAAGAGTGAATAACAATGACCATTGATCTGATTCATAGCAAACATTTCTATGGCTTCAGTGGATCATGTGAATGCAAAAAAAGAATGAGGTTCAGACATTTAAAAATGCTATTATTATAGCAGAAAAAGAGATAAAGTTTCTATCCTGAATACTGGAAATCAAGCCTGTTCAATGATCCAATTTTCCACTTTGCTTTTAAAACACATGTAGCTTTAAATTCAAGTATACATCACCAAGTCTGCTGTTGCCAGCATAGCTGATGAGGAAATATTGTGTGATTTCTGACAACATCCGAGTAGAATGACAGTAATTTCAGAGTTGGGATTGAAATAAAGTGAAAGAAATAAATAAAATAAAGTTGGAAATAAAGTGCAGCAGAGGACATTCTGCAAGAGTTCTTCCTCTTCTCTCTTTGTGTGAGAGTATTCCTAAAAACAGCACGAATATTCATAAGAGATGACTGCCATCAGTCACACTGGGCTTCAGCCAGAGGTCTTTTATTAACAAAGTGGCATTTGTGATTTCTTCCTCCTATGCGAGAAAAGGTGTTACAAGTCCTGGATCTTGTACTCAGAAAAAACAGTTGTAGCATCTGCTACTTGTTGAGTTATTGTGAATATTGAGTCTTTTTGAATGCATTTGCAATGAACTTCTGAACAGGAATTATCTTAATACTGCAGTACAGTATGATTCTTTTCTAAGTTGAGACACTGGTAAAAATAATCAAAGGAGACAATTCTTCCTTATGTGACATGGCTGGGTTGTTTTGTTTGTTTGTTTTTTTTTTGTTTGCTTCTTTAGAATGTTCTTCACTCTGGATCCTTTTACTGTATCCTGAACTTATTGCAATACAAAACTAACATGATATTTGCAGTGACCCAAGACAAATATTCATTGTTTCAATTACTTCAGTGCAGAAATAGTAAATAGAATAGTGAATAAGAACATCTGGAGCAGTTTTTGGACCAAATTTCCAAATTACTGCAGAATTTGACCTGTGTATAATAAACTTGCTTGCGTCCCTTATATTTCAAACAGGACTTATGCCAGATCTCTGTGAAGGTGAGACAATCCATCTTAACAGGACTAAACCACTGGGAAATAAAGAATTACTTTAATCACTTTAGGTTATCAGGAGACTTTATAATAAAAGATGCACTTTCCTGATTGTACATCCTTGTCAGAAATACCAGGAGAGTGACTGAGTTTTGTGTGGCTTGCATATCTGCTTTAAGGCTGCTGTGACAGCAAAACTTGGCAGAATTAAATATGAATTTTTGCATGTGGTTTCTATAAATCCAACATTTTCCACTTTATAATCCAGAAAAGATGATTGAGCAGATGGTAATGCAAGCCACTGGATTTATGCAATTTTTTTCTAAAACTGGGAGTTTTCACTCCCAAGAACAGCTTATGTATGAGGGCCTGAAAAGGCTGAATACTAATTTTTTTGGCAGAGCACCATGCTCACATAACCTAGGTACACAAATAGTAGTTATAAATAAGTTGACTGTAGGAGGTACAGAAAACAAATTCTTTCTGTGTTAATGAATTATCTCTCAGTTAACTTCAGATATGCATATATATACATATTTGTGCAATATTCTAATCCATTTATAAAACAAAGAAATAATGTTTGTCTGCATTTATGTAATCTAAATAAAATACATTAAAACAAAAAAATCTAAGGAGCAGGATGCATGAAGCATGAGCAGAGACATAATAATGAATGCATTTTTATTTTAAGAATTCTTCTCAGGAGCTGTTGTAATCAGTGACTCAATGCATAACTTATTAATAATGCTTCATAAGACGCTCTTTCAGCAGGTTTTCAACTTTCCTACTGGGGCCCCATGTGAACTAAAAACAAAGCCCTGCATTTTATTATTGCTCTGTTATTCTTGCAAGATTTCCCTGAAGACTGAAGTCTCTCTGCTCTGCCTGGGAACCATGCACAGACCAAGGAGGTCCCACAACATTTTCAGTGACTGTGCTTTCACTGTTACCAGATTATCCTTTTCGTCACAGAATTTTTTCCTGGGTATATGCCATGCTTATTCAAGATTTCCAGTCAAAAATACTGTATTAATCTCACCATAAGACCATGGAAGGATAATCCATCTCCTGCTATCAGGCACAGCAGCATTGATGCTGGGCATGTGCTTGTGCTCAGGAACTTCTGTAGTCAGCAGGAAATGAGAGAATCTTCCGGGAAGCAATTCTGCCAATTCAAGGCCAGTGCCTTTCACTCCTGTACTAACACAGAGAATCCTTGGATCATTGGGTGTCCCATCAGCACCAATGTTTCAATGCGTCTGTCACAAGTCCCGTGGTGACAGTCTTGCTATGGATGGACTTCTGTGCCCTGTGAGAGTTAGCCAGCATTTGCATAGACACATTGGGCTGTGAAGAGAGTATTTAGGACCAGCATCCTAGACTGAAAAATCTCCCCCAGCAGGGATTGTCTTTATTTGCAGCTCATACAAAGCTGAGCACATTTTTTGGCTCTTTACACTGAGCAATAACTCTTAATAACAGCACTGTCTGCAGGCCAGAAATGCTCTGATTCATCTCAGCTTGTAATTCTGGAGTCTGTATTAATGTTTCTTCATCAGATTTTTTTTTTCTGAATGGATCCTACAAGCTTTCATACCAATTGGGGTGTGATTTTTATTCTTTTTTTTAAATTGTGGTTTCCAACCTCCCCTACCCTTTTTAAATGCTTTCTAAATATCCCATTTCCTGCTTGATGCTGCAAAACCCCAATGCACTAAAATGCCCACTAGCCTTGGAATGCATCCTGGTAGTGCTGCTCGGCATAAATCCTTGCAGAGCACTCTCTGGACTCCAGCAGTCTGCTGAAGATTGTTGACAATTGCAAGAGCTTCGTGATTCACTTCTGCCATTCTCATGAATTTCCCTGAAGAATCATTAAGGATCTTGTCTGGGTAGAGTATTATAACTTCGCAATCACAGGCTGGTAATTTAAATGGAGGGCACAGCTCTTTCCTTTGCCATCAAAAACATGTGTGTTGCCTATTACCTCTGAAAGTGCCTCCCTCCCCTTCAGCCTTTGCTCAGAGAGTCCACATTTATGATCCATAGCAGATGGAAGAAAATTATTAAGCTTACACATAAGGACCAGATCCTGCAGTCCTAGCTCCTTTCTTATTCTGGCAGATTTCCCATTGACTTCAGTGCCAGAGTAATAAACATAGAAGGACAGCTGGATCTGAAGCAAAGATATTATTGTCAGCTTCCTCTATATTTCTCAGAATATTTTTCACAGACTGATTACTGAGATGTAGGGAAGTGTATTTTCCCTATCCAATGTCTTGTTTGTATTCACTATGTCTAATGAGATTCCACTGTGTCAAAGTAATGCATTTTAAATGCAACACTCAAATCAAAATTCATAATTTCTACATTGTTAAAGGTGTAACCCCATCCAAAAGACTTGACATTGATCTGGAACAAGTCAAACCTCTTTCCTGGGGATTATCTGTGGGAGATTCTTTAACTATTTTGTCCTTCTGTTTCAAGATATTTTTTTAATATCTGGGTAAAATGAACTTTGAGTGCAGTAAGCAGCATTGTGAATACCATGAAGCATTATAGATCACTTTGGGCACCCATTGGAATGTAGTTTACATCAAAGAATAGTTACAGTGAATCATTCCACATGGACTTGCCTGCTTTGTTTCCAGAATTTAGTACACAATTCAAGTGAGTCATTATTTTAACATTGTATACCTTTCCTGTTTATAAGCAGTAGCGAGAACAATCTGGAAATTATTTCAGAAGGCATTTTCATTTCTGCAAATATTACTCCCAGACTTTATCTTTTACAACATTCACTCTCCTTACACTGCAGATGGTTTGGGGAATTGGCTTTTCTTTTACATTTCATTCTAAACTCTTGGGGACAGAACTCTTGTTAAATTCCTTCATGTAAATAAGGAATGACAACATATCCATAAACAAATGTGCATTTGCTATGTATAAATCACCAAAATTCCAATAAAATCAAAAGGAGGCGATCCCATGGTTAGGTTATTTGGGCAGAGCCTTCCCTGTTCATATGTTTCCTGCGTGAGTTTGAAAATGTAAACTTTGTCCTCCCTCTCTTTTACTTACTTCATTGAAGTATCTAATTTTTTAGGCTCTTTGTTATCAATGGAGAAAAATAGGCACCTCCAATGTGCCTGCCCATTATCTGTATTCACCCTTGGATAGGATGGGATTAAACAGGACTCAGCTGTTTCAGTTGAATAGGTGTCTAACAGATTTTTTAAGCCTGGTCATTATTTTCTATGTGTCCCTTCTTCAGTTTTAAAATGGATATAATTTTAAAACTCTCCCAAGAATATCTTGGTGCTGACACCTAAAGAAAGTATTATAAATGTGTACTGAAACAAATAAAGTGTGGGAAAACCAGTCACCAGCTTCTTAACACAGCTCTGAAGACTGGAAAAACACAGGATTTCAACATAGATAGAGTAATGGCAAGAATTTAGCACCCACAGTTGGAGAGCATGAAAAGATCTAGCAAAATAAAGTGTACTGTGACCTGTCTGGACATAACTGTTGTAGATTGGATGTAAATGAAATAGCTTAAGTTTGACTGAAGGCCAAGCATTTCTCCAAGAGGCAAAATAAGAGGATTAGGTCACTGTAACAGTCTCAGTGCTCTTGTGTGTATCACCCCAGACTTCTTCACAAATATGTAATTTTATTTTGCTCTAAAGCCAGTTTCCCTCATAGTTAGGTTTTTTGGTTTTTTTTTCTTTTTCTTTTTTTGGGGTGGGGGGGGTTGGTTTTGGGTTTTTTTGTAAAATCACTGAACTGATTTCACAATCAGAAGGACATGGAGTCTTTCCACATGTTCATGGTGTTATTCAATGTTATGATTCACCATTTGTATATAGTTTCATGTGTACTTATGGTTTCTACCACAGTGTCTGCAGATGCACTCAGTGGTATGCAGTTTTCCAAATTACAGACCTCTGAAATCCAGAGGTATTTCATTCCCTATAGCATAGGGAGATATAGCACTTGTGAGATTTAGAAATAAGAGGGAATAAGAAAAAAGGAAGTTGGATTAACATCAGCCTAAATAGGAATGATCAGCTAGTAGGTAAAAGAAATTTAGCAAAGATAGCTAAGTTGTAATCAAACAGTGAGATGAAACTAACTAAAAGATAATTTAAGTTGCAAACCTGGGAGTTTTCCTAATAGTGGGCTTTGTTACACTAGAAATAATCTGGAGGAGCCAGTGGAAACATTACCAGATAAATCAATTTGGAAAAAAATGAAAAGGTTTTAAGTACAGGGAGAAATCTTTCACTCAAAGTGAACAAGTGGGTTTACCTTCTTTCTTCACTGTGGAACTGATGGATATCTGAGCAGTAGGAAAAAATATAAATTATGATGGAAAGATACAGGTTTGATTCCCAGGCTTTCTACAGATTTTCTGTGAGAACTTGACTAAATCACTAAAGTTCTCATTTAGAACTGACTGGGAAATGAATTTCACTACTATGTAGAATGTCAAGGTTCAGGGAGGAAAAAAAAGAAAAAGTTGTCCTTAACCAGGATGAACTTTGGCATATTGCACCGCAATGAAATTCTGTGGGAATAAGAAAGGCAGTGACCTCCCATTCCCTTGCTACTGCTCAGTTCCCTGACTGTTTGGCACCCAGCTGGATTCAGAGCTCTGAGGCATCCTTCCAGCAGGTGCAGTTGTGCTTACAATGTTTCCTCTATTGCAGTCTGGTTCAAGCACAAATAAAAACACATACCTCCAGGGTTAGCTGCTCCGCCTAGGCTCTGCTTGCTCTGCAATAGCTCCTCTGACTTTCCAGTATAATTTGGCTGGCACAGAGCAAGCTCTTCCCAATTACTGCCTCTGGGAGGGCCACTTCAGTGAAGACTGAAGTCTGGTTTGGGCTTTGTTGGCTGCTGAGAGAGGAGAGAGCCTTTACATTTGCAGCTTCGCTCCCTTCTGATTTGTGTCACTGGGAAATCTGTATCCACAGCAGCTGCCAGGATAAGGGTAACTGCAGTGTTGAAACTCTCTCCCCGAGCTCCTTCGTGGAAAAATGTGGAGTTGTCATACAGAAAACCCACGCCGTGAACTGGTAATGAAGATCCAACACTTTTCCCCATTACTTGCACTGTCACAGTTGCTGGGTTTCGATGCCTTATGGGCAATCTGTGAAATGAATGCTTCTTGCAGTGTGCAGTCACTTGCACAACAAACAGACACTAAACATTTCGCTGCCTCAGGCAACCAGCGTTTGACTGATACGTGTGAACTGCCTCTGCCTGCTTCTGCCTCCATGTGCTGTTCCAGGCTCTTCGGGTTCCTTGTCCTCTGCTCTGCTGGCTGTCTGAGATGTCTCTCAGCAAACAGTCCACGATGAAGCAGGTGTGAGAAAGAGGAACAAAGAAACTGATAGTTCTTAGAATTAGATTAACTCTCCAGCCTCCTGCTAGACAATGGCATTTTTGGACATACAATTTGCTTTCGCTGGTCTGTGCTCATTTGCAGGCAACCCACAATGGGAGCACCACTGACAGAGAATGTGCCTCTGTAACAGGAATTATTTTACAACCTGGAAATGGCACAGATCTGTTCATCTGTCAATACTAAGTCCAGTGACTCTTTGGCTTATTTACATTACATTAATATACTGAAAAATTTCTTTAAGATGATCACCTACAACTGGAAATAAGTAAGTTGTGAAGAGATCCATAGTTAGCTGTATAATGTAACCTCCTGCTTACTACCCATAAGATTTTAATAATAGTTGTGCTCAGAATTCTCACGCGCAAAGAGGTGATTGCATTATGGGATGTGTTCCAACGATGTAAGAGACAGTCTTGGTGTCCATCTAAGTAGGTAGGAAGAAGAATGGAAGAAGTGTTTGCTGATGCAAAGGTGAGTCACAACAATGAGTGACAACATACTTGATATGGGAAACAGTTAAATCGTATCTCAAGTCCTTCTTCTGCTCCAGTCTCATTGTAGTGTTTCATTCAGCTGTGTTCAAGCAGGATTTATACATGCATAATGTATTAAAGTTCCAGCAATAAAGGTGACCTGCAAGAAGATTTTTTACTACCCTGCTGTAGTGAGCTATGAGTGTAAATTAACCCTAAAATTAAATGTGTAAATGACTACCTAAGGCTTTCACTTTCCAGTTCTTCTGCTACTTGGCAAAGAAGCTTTTAGTAATGTCTACTAATTTTTTGACTGCAGATAATGCTAATAAAAAGAAGCAAATATTAGGAGATGAGTGAACCTACCCATTAAAAATTTTCATCTACTGCCCTGAAGTCTTATAGGTGACCTTGTTTTTTCTTGAGGAATCACAGTACCACTAGTCAGTCATTGCAAGGAGCTCCAAGCCAGTCTTGTTTTAGCAGTGCCAGCAGATGCTTGATTCCCTGGGTATAAAATGTGTGCTCAACCACTGCTAGAGTCAAGATCTTTGTATACCAAAGCACTCCTGTCTTCAGCATCTGCAGAAACAGACTGCAGCAGCAAACATCAAGGAACACCAGCATGTGCCTTGATTGTGCCCTGTGCAGCTCCAGGGCTATTACTGTGATGAACTAAAAGCAGAACTTGGTGTCCTGCCATAACGTAATAAAGGTCACTTCCATGTAGTAAGAAGGATTGCTTTTGCTCTGAGTCAGTATATCTCACCAGCATGCACGGCAAATGGGGTGTGCAGAGTTAAACAGAATCCTCCTTTCAGACTACTGAATAGCAACAGTGTCAATGTACTATGCCAAACATACCACCTCCAGGGTTTCTGTAGGGGATGTACTACCCAAGGAAATTTGGCTGGCAAAGATGTGTATTTTGACTCTAGTAACCCATCTCCCTGTTCAGCACTTCCCAGTGTGCTGGGTCTTTCAATTAACTTTACTGCAAGCAAACTTAAGTTAAATACAACCTAAATTCCTCATCTTCTTAACTGCAAGCACAGATAATCTGTAATTCGCTGTTAAACATACATGTAAGCCTCTGCAGTATGGAGTAAGGAGTTCACTCTAGATACTGCATTCAAAACTCCTAAAGCATGAAGTAAAACATGGTCCATTTATTTTCACTTTTCTTTGGATTTATGCAAATTAGCTTGAATAATTTCCAAATCTCATTTTGTACCGATAGGTGGCACCAACATTTTCTGCTTTCTTCATGACACATTGCCAGTAGTGAGATTTACAGTCTACTCCAGTGGTAAATTATCTACTAAATCATGATGAGTTCTGTACTGTTCCTTTCCCTGCAGATTGTGGCTGATCACTATGCATTGGTACATGTTTTGTTCTCCAGGCATTTCACAAACTCTGAGTGGGGTGTTTTGCTAGATACATTACCAATAATTCAGGCTGCTGTTCTCTTTCATGTTGTGGGAGTCAGTTTAAAAATGTTTTATTGGAGTCTGGGTTTATGGTGATTTGTTTTGGTTTGGGGATTGGATTTTTTTATGTTTGATGGCTTTCTTCAGCTTTTCACACAAAGATGTTAGTGTATCAACTTTTTTCTAAAAATGATCTTGCCTTTCCCCCTTTGCAGGTAATAAAAAAATTGAAAAGTAGACTTTTAAAAAAGTTGAGTCTTTTTTTTCATGTTTCATGGTTGCATGATTGCCGCCTTTACAGCCATGATTCTACTGAAAGTAATTTAATAGCTATACCCTTTAAAAATTCAGTAGTGAACTTTATAGTTGTTTTGGAGAATATGTACTAAAACCATGCAGGAAAAATCATTGGAACTAAAAGCAAGAACAGCTTTGGCAAACTCAGTTAATTGATTGAGAGAATATTCACTGCCCTGTTTTAGTGGGAGAATCCTTGTTCCCATTAGACAGATCCACAGAAGTAAGCTGTAACTCTTCATGAGAGTCCAATGGTTCTCATTGCATGTCATAGTTTTCCTATTCCAGATAAATCAACAATGGACCAAAGACTTTAGTTTTCCAACTGAGATTCCCAGACAAGATTGTTTCCGTATTCTCTCCTTTCATAGTCATCATTACAAGAACGTGGTTTCAGAATTGTAATGGTTATTTTGTGACTCATAATCCCAAATTTTGTAACTGTTTTTGTTTTAGGGATGTGATGTTTGATTCTTTCTTATTCACCTGAATTCATGGCACTTCTGGTCAAGAAACAAGAATGCTATTTCACCTAAATTTAAAGTCTAAAGCCTGCCTACGAACCAGCCTATATGCACAAATCATTTCAAAGTGTTTATCAAGTTTGCTGTTCTGAAAACAGAGCCCATCCTACGGATGACTCCCAAGATTAATGAAAGTTCAGGATCCAAATGCCATTTACATAGAAGTTGGTCTCCTTCTGACATAATTTATACCACTGACTTGTCACCTTTATGTCTTGGCTACTCATAAATCAAACCAAACCTCTTCATTGATTCTGCATCACCTTGTTGCAATCTGAATATTTGCTTGCCCAAGCCTCATGTTCTCAGAGTTCTCAGGTGCTTAGAGTAATTTCTCTGACTGAATACCACAACTGCATATGCAACATGAGCCGTGAGCTGAAGAAATACCTAAGACAAAAATTCTTTACATCAGTTTTCTTTACATCTCTGGTCATCAATTTCTGTTCATGCCATAAAGGTGTGTCTAAAATCCATTGGCAACATCTGAAAACGCCCTTTTACTTGAATTGAAATTCTTGAATTACTCTAGTGACTTCAGTGTTGTGAATATGACCGAAAATGGGAGACATTACCTTGTCCAAACTTTTCAGGAAAGTCAATGTATTTAAAATAGTCATTATCCTACTCCTTAAATGATATAACATTTCGCTGGCCTTTATACAGCCTTAATTAACGTCTCCTTTTTTTATGCTGAACAGTCTGGAGTTTTCCATTTCTCTACAAGTGAACGATTCCAAAACACACACCTATGGCTGAAACTTGTTTAATTTGGGATTCTAGGTATCCACCCTGTATTGCAAAAGTAGACTGTGTGATGCAATATTGTTTTCAGCTGCAGACTTTGTAAAACAAGTATTGAGTAATCAGAATGTATCTTTATCCTTGTGTGTGCATAGCAACCCTACAGGTCTGAATGACAAAAAGAATTTGCCCTTGGACAGCAATTTAACGACATCAAGCACTCAGGACGAAAAAAAAAAAACTTTGCTTATATTTCACAATGAGTAGGGAATGAATAAAGAACCTCACAGTCACATTGGTTTCTATTAGGGCAGGATTTTAAACTTTTCACTTTTAGATGTGGGCAGACGCTCTAGGGAAATCTGGAAGCAGGAACAACAAAACTTTCTCTTTTTGCATCCTATGGAGTAGCTGCCAGAAGAACAGCTGTACAGGCACAAAATATTTCTTGCCCTTGCTGTTAACACTAAATAGATGTTCGAAATGATTAAAGGAAAAGGAAAAAGAAAAGGAAAAGGAAAAAGGAAAAAGAAAAAAGGAAAGAGGAAAAAAGGGGAAAAGAAAAAAGAAGGGGAAAGGGAAGAGGAAGAGTAGGGGAAGAAAAAAGAAAGATATTGAAATGCTACTTAGAATGCTTCAATATACTCCTCACATGTATCATAAAAAACAATGGGATGAATATGACACAGAAACCACAGGGGGGGGGCGTTGATATATACTCCACACAGAAATTAGATCAGAGGAGAAGATATCTGTGGTCATGGCACAGCTGGTACTGAGGTGACAGTGTTTAGGGAGCCTACATACTCAGGAGCAGAAGAGCGAGAAGGCATTCCCTTGAAGAGGGCTTGTGTGCCTTAGTAGCACAACCTGTCTTCTGCTGTTGGGAACCCAAAAACTTTTAGTCAAATGAGCTATGACTGTATTTAACTGATCTCACTGTTCTGAGGAGGTACCTGAGGTCAGAATTGTTGCTGACCTTGTCGTCGACTGCCTTGCACCGAGCCTCTATTCAGACTGCAGGCAAATCCCACTCCCTCAGAGCAAGCCACTCTGGGAAGGACCCTGATTTGTCTGCCTGTTAATTTTGTAGGAACAAAAGGGGCACATGAGGTCTTCTGGGTCAGGTACAGAGTACACCTTACAGCTCAATGTATTCTGGAACAGACACACTGCAGAGCAGGGAAATACAGGTTTCCAAATGCACTTTCCTTGTCTAGACTCCTGAATACTGCTAAAGGCAAGAAATGGCGAGGTCTGGCAGCTCCCATCTCAAGCTCATAGTCAGAGTCATGTGTTCCTTCCAGGATAAATGTAATCATTGGACTCGGGCTTCCCAGCTCACCCTGACTCATACTCCTCCGTGCTCAAAAAAGAGTGTGGTTTTAGAAGAATTATGTACACAAAGACACAGTTTAGCACTTGGTAGGAAGGATTGCTGAAATTAAGTTCATACCCGATTTTGGAAGACAAATGCCTCCAAAAATCTGCTGCCTACAGCTAAATAGAGTAGAGCATGGTTCATGCAATCCATCTTCTCTGACTCTCACCATCTCTGCTCTAGGTGACTACACTAGAACTGGTGACTTTAGGCTCAAAAGAGGGAAATAGATGCTTTTAGAACGTGAGTCATCTGACCTATTTTAGATATCTCTGTTAGGAAGAGACAAAAGAAGGTCTGAAGTGCCTATTTTTTCTACTGATTCCTAAAGAAACTCATAAAACTAGATAAGAAACTATTTATGTGGGTGAATCTGACCTCATGCATCCTGGAGTACCCACTGCTAAGCTGCAATTCATATTATCCAATTTAGGCAGTGATTGACAATGAAAGGCTGACATTTATAGCTTAACTAATAATCTATGTTGAGGTGGTACAGCTGGTTGGGAAGGAACAAACAAGCAATTAACGGAGTATATTTGCTTCCCCTGAATTCAGTCTGTGTGTGGTTTTGATTTGACAACTTTGTCAGAGATACAGAAGTCTCTGCTAACCTAAGTCTCAATGCAGACAGAAATGTCTGGGTAACAGCAGGCAGGAAAAAAATTGCATTTAAGAAAGTTAGTTTCTTGGTGGGGAAGGGAAGGAATGACAGCTTTCTTTTTGATCCATAGTACATTTATTAAATTAGGAATCTAGTACTTACATTTGGTTGCTGCCTTACTAGTCCTTCTCAAGTAAATGCCTATATTTTCAGTAGTTCAGTGGAGTGAGATAGTCTTGCTGAACACATACATAACTTAGGAAACTGCTCTCTCCATGGACTGTATCAGCCCCCAAGGTGATCTTCCTAAGTCAGGTGGCGATACCCTAGGGAGCAAGGAAGGTGCTGGAGTTCCTGGTGCTATCTGCAGAGCCAGCCTCACCATCACATCAACTCTTCCAGCAACTGACAGGGTTAACTCCCTGTCTCATCTGGGTGGCAGTGGCACTCCTGCAGGAGAGATCAGTGCATATCTCCCCCTGCTTCTGGGAAGTGCAGGGGATACATTTAACACCTCGGAATTTTTCATACTAAGGAGAGAGTTACTTCAGGAATAAATCAGAAGACTGGATCCTTGTTTGGAGCTTCCAGCTGTTTTACATGGCTCACATCTCATCAGATATCACAAATTTCATTAAAATTCTTCAGTAAAAATTGCAACCTGAGCTGCTGTTTCCAAGGGTCTGTTATATGAAATTGTACAATGATCGCTCAGCTGTACATATATTATTCTCTCATTTTATAGGTTTTTCTAAGCCTTTCATTTTATTTTTATATTGCATTATTGCATTAGTTCACATGGGCCTGCAATTTCTGTGTTCTCATCAAAAACTTGAAAACAACAAATGCAACTGCTTTAGTTTATACTAATGTTGCATTAATAGAAGAGAGGATATTCTTGTAACGTCAGATCTATCTTGTCCCATATTTGTGAAAGTATTTTGGACTATCTGGCATTGCTTTCTCTTGTTCATCTTTGTTTTCAGCAATATAGTGTGAAATTAATCATATTCATATCTTAAGTTCTTAAAAATGAAAGTAATCTTTGTATAGAATCTAAATTAGTGATATCTTGGGTGGCTGCCCAAGTATTTTATCCATGGAAAAGTTTTAATATTGATGCAGCATTGTTGCTAAATATAGCAAGTCAGTTGTAGTCACAGTCATCACATATATTTTAAAGATGGTCTGGCACAAATTTTGGCATATCCTAGATTTCTTTAACAAATGTCTCATTGGGTGTCAGGTTGCTGTTATACTACTTTAAGACATGTAAGGAAGTAAGGAGAGGGAAACTTGTGAAATCTATCCTTCAATTTCTTCCACTGGAAAAAATATTAAAGAAGATCCTACCCGGTCACATTTAGCAAAATATTTCCTCTTTTATTCATATGCTGGTCTTAATTATGTGTTTGATCTATATGCTGGTTTTAGTTATTTGCTAGGAATAGCCTTTGATAATCTGTTTTCTCTCTAGGCTGTTTGTGACTGAGTATTCACTGCCCAAAATTTCATCATAAAAAATGCTTCAATTCATTGGAGTCTGTATGCTAAACTGCTATCAAACTGTTTCCAGTTCCTCCTGCAATGAGCGTGGCACATTGCTTAATGTATTTTAACAAGGCAGTCAGTCAGGATAGGAGAAGGTCTTGAAGTCTCCATTGGTTCCCTCGATAGTTTCCACATACAATAATTATATCCATCCCAGGTAAAAATGCGTGCTCAATTTCTAAATTTTACTGCATGGTTTTTTATCCCTGTTGTTGGCCCTTATTATGTCATCTGACACTTGTCTGTGAGGTGGATGGTGTGACTGACATTTGTTTAGCTCCTGCATACTGTCAGCCCTTAACAAAGCATTGTCCTCAGCTGGGTGTGGTATGGTGAGCTCGGGTACATGGAACTGAGATTGTTTCCACCTCCTTTCAGCACTGTCTGTGGAAGCCCATTTGCAGTTGGTGACCCATGCAATTAGAGCAGGGCTGGATCCACTCCCTGTTTCTTACAGTTTCTCTCTCTTAAGAAAGTGCTACCAGTAAACTCTAAACGTGGAGGTAGAAGTCCAAACTCATGGATGCTTTTACAGAGGCACTTTCTGTCTTTCTTGTGCCTGTGGTGGTCCATGAAGAGCCAGCTGTGTTCAGGCACACCTGGCTGGTTTGCAGAGCTTTGTGTACAAAATGCCACCTGCTCTGTTTCCATAACTCCAACTTGTATGATCTGTGAGTCATACCAGCCAGCCTGCACCAGATTAAGGGGTTTAAAAGGCAGCACTATTGATTTACCACTGTGTTACTGATAAGTGTGAAAGATTATTAAAAAAAAAAAAAAAAGCCATGTAGCAAATGTAAAAATAAAAGCTCATGGTCCTGTTATCTTTAAACCTCCCAATAAGGCACCTCCTATGGAAAGCAGTGGAGGTGAAGTTTTCATTCCACCCAGCCTTGTGCAATTCACCTGTTTGGATGAGGGATTTCAGTTTTCCTGGACCCATTTTAATCGCTTATAGTAGCCATGTAATTGCTTTTAGAGGAAAAATAAAAGAAAAAAAACAGGAAAGTTCTTTTGAAAACTTTGATGTGTTTGAATTATGCGGGCTAATCCAAGGTTAATTAAGTAGAGGAAAAACAGCAGAAAGACTTACTGAAAATTTAATTATGTCCAAGTAAATGTTAGCATTAAGAATAAACTAATAGATAGGATGGCTAATATATAGCATTGGATTTATATTGGACTTGTATAGAGGAATTTCATTCTTGAAAAATACACAGTTTTTATGAAGAACAACGTATGTTGTTATCACCATTATACCTCAAGGAAGCTACAGACTCATAAACTAAGACTAAATGAATTATGTGCCAAAGAACAAAGAGAACTGCTCTTCTCAAACAGAACTAGGTATCTTATTTCTCACTCTGTTTTTCCTTTTGACTTTATTTAATGAAGTATAAATCACTTCTATTTCACATTTATTTAATGAAGTATAAAATGCATTTTAAGGAATCTTTTTCTTGTTGTCTTTATCAGATATTGCACTTCCTATCATTTGCATAAATGGAAAGAGGAAGCCTGTCTTTGCTGGGTATTCATTAATTTTTTTTTTTCCCCACAGACCTTTAGGAAATTAATTGAGACTAGTTAGAACTGATAGGGGACCTGGTGGAGTACTAATATCTCTGAGTTCATGGTTCTAGAATATTTTAAAATTTGAATTCTAAGTTTCAAAAAAGCAATGTTATAATAAAAAAGGAATCTTGAGTGGGCTGTATGTTAAGAAGCAATGCAGAGCATTTCTGATGTGCACATAGATAGTTTTGGTGCCATGTGCAACTGGGTTATGCTACACGAAAATGACACCTGTCCATTGGATTGCCTTGCTCATTATATATTTGATCCTCAGACTGTCAGCTTCTGGTTTGGCACTTTTTTTTTTTTTTTTTTGTGACTCTCTGTTCTGTCTGATTGTAGTCTGAGCCTCAGCTGTCCCAGAGATGCCTCTCACAAACCTCACATATGTGTCTAAGAGCTGCCATTCTCTCTCATCAGCTGTTTGCCCTTCCTAATAGTTCCTCTTTGTATCCTACTTGCTCCTTTTGTCTATTTATATATATACAAATTCATGTAATTCTAGGATATAATTGTAATACTTTAGCACAGAAGTCAGGCATTCTAATTCTGAATCCCCTATAGATGTAACTTGCCTTTTCCTTGGCATTAACAGAATCTAGTTTCATTTTCTTTCATGCTGCAAAGGAAGGGCAATTTTTTTAAGTCTCTATGGAACTGTTTGTTTTTTCCATGGATGCTTTTGTGGTGTACCTATCTGAGCATGGTACAAATTTTAGTAAGGTTCTTTCCCCTCACTCCTTTCCCACCCATTGTTGCACAACTATTAGGAGTCAGGGATAGGCATATTTTATAAATTAAAAAGAAATCAGTCAGTACATTGAAGCAATTAGTGTAAATGAGTCAACAGACAAACAGGCAGACAGAGTTCTCTGTGCTTTTTGTCTTTTCCTGTCCCCAAAGCTTTAAGTGTAGTACAAGAGCTAAATGAACAGAGTGAAAAATGACCACATATAGTGGCCAGGCTCCAACCTCACTGACAGAGTTGTAAATTCAGAATAAGAATATAAAACCTGTCATCTTGGGTGACCATGAAAGTCCTTTTAGTCCTTTTAGTTCAGTCCTAGAGAACAGTCGGTAAAAGCAAAGGCTCAGGACATGGATAAGGCAGATAAAATATATTTCTCCTGTTGCGGCCTTTGAACTGGAGCCTAATTTAAAAGAGACAGAGATTGTAGTCAATGGTTGAGTTTAATAGACACAAACAGACCTCTCCTCTGTGATCTAATCCCTTCTTAAATCTGTAGATGTTGGGAGCCCCACAATATCCCAGTGCAGTGAACTCCATAACTTCAGTATGTTTTAAGTGAATTTTTTTTCCGTTTAACCAGCTTCCTGATCATTTCACTGAATGCTCCTTCTTGCATTGTGAAGAACTGGGACTGTACTTTCCCATTTGATATTTTTGTGCCATTTGTAATTTTATGGTAATTTCACTGATGCCACTGGAGGCCCTTTCAACTGACACTGCTGTAAGGCAAGGTCAGGGACTTATTTTTAAGGAATATGATCAATTCAAAAATCCAGCTGCTACCTTGGTCAGGATAGTCTCCCTAACCATCTCTGTTTGCAAGAGGAAACCCCTTTGGAGTTCATAATGTGCAAGGAGAAGGGAGGGAGGTGAGGGGGATAAAACCTGGGAGGTGCCCTGGAAACACAGCATTTCAAACACAGCACTTGTCAGGACATCCGGACAGCCCGAAGCAGGAGCTTGTTCTGCAGGTAGAGCCAGAACCAGAGGTGCATACAGATGTGCAGGATTTGCAGCAACCCATAAACACCTGGAGGGTCTTTACTTTCTAGAAGGTGGGAACAAAATTGTGCCTGACTCCTGGAGTTCATGACAACACTGCCTTTGCAGTTCTCAGAAAGCAAGGCTATCCACACCATTCCTGCTGTATGCTCCAGGTCCCTTCCACATATGGTGAGATTAACCCTGCCTTTAGGATGGCTCCAGACTGAGGAAACCTGATTTTTCTAATGTGTAGTCAGAAAGCCATATTAGTGTGATCAGCATCACCATTCTCATGCTGGACCCCCTGGCTCTCTCTTCATGTCTGCAGCTCTTTACATTTTATGAAATCCAACGCTGCCCAGAGCTCTGAGCTCCAGAAAACAAGCTTGTTTATAGGAAGATAATCATATGTTTCTGGTGGTATCATCAGAGTGGGCATGGCATATTAGCTTTGATGTGACACCTATGTGATAGCTACCTGCCTGTTCTAGATATTTTTAAACTTAGATTAGGATTGAGATCTAATATATATATATATATATATATATATATATATATATATATATATATAAAGAAACATACTCAATCTTCAAGGCTGAGGTTGTCAACTGGAAGTTGCTGTCAAGGGAAACAGGAGCACCTTTCATTCTCCAGTGTTCAAAGCTTGGGACAGCACATCACTGTAATGTCATTTATTGAAGACTGTCCAGAATTCCAGAAAGAACCTACAACAGTAAAATCCCAGTGCTATTATCCTGTTGAGTATGACCTCCCATCAGCTGCTAAAGGAATTTTCTCTACAGGAAGACCACTGGATTCACTTCTTGATGTTCACCAAATGGTGCAATATTGCCAGATGTGAAAACTTTCTGCCACTATCATTTAAGTGGATACATCCAATACCTGGACTTTGTTCTTTCTGCTCCAACGCTACTTATCAAGAATGTTAGTTAGACTTCACAGGGCTAATTTGAAATAGCTAGATCATCTTATCTCCTGTGATGTTCCTCAGGCTGTTCAGTCTTTGCTTGAGAAATCTCCCACTTTCTCAACTCCTATCCTAGTGTGAATAGCTAACTATTCTGTATAGTCATGAAAAGCTTTGGGAGAAATCAGTTTTCTGGGATATGGCTTACAAGTTTATTCCAGAAGTGCCAGTTCCCCTTTAACAAGTGGTTATGGTAAGCAAGGTATCAGTCAATAGGTATTCCCAAAACCTAGAGGCACCTACAGTGGAGCATATTTTGATAGGATGTAGCTGGAGCTGGAGAAGGTTAAGGCAGTAAATTAATACATACATATCCTCAACTTCATACTATTCTCTTGCTGCTTAGCAGATCTTTGGTTATGAATATGACATGCCTATGTGACAACCTTCAGTTCACAGAACTTGCAACAAATTTGCAGGAATTGGGATATGCATTATCTATGTTAGGCAAACACATTTAGCCCAGCAGCCTCTTGGACCCCTACTCAGACAAAGTGGACCACCACAGTTAGGAGTAACAAGCTCATGCTCTCATGCTTTCTCCACGGAACAGATGCAAAATGGTTTCATTGTTTTTTGCATGCAACCAGCTGAAACCAGTGCTTAACCACAGAATGTGCTTAACCGATGTGCTGAGGTGGACTCATCAGTGTTATCAGCATGGTTATGGGGCAGAAGGAATCCATTGTGATATCCCGAGAAGATGGTAGTCTCTTGCTTCTGTAAGTGCTTCAGAGACAGCTGTATTACTTCTCCAGAATGAGCTCCTCAAACAGGGCTGTGAATGCATCCTTCTGCATGCTGAAGAGCCTGGTATAGGTTACAAAAGCAAAATAGCAGAGTAATCCTTGCAAAGACTGTTCAGAAGCATCATGATGCCCTGGGCACTTTTCAGCCATTCAGATTTACTTGTCAGTATTGAAGTTTGTTTCCAGTGCCAACCAGGACATGGTAAATTTTGAAAGGTGCCACATGTTTTAGACTGCATCAATGTTGCTGGTGCTTTCCACCTGTCTTCAGTAAAG
Source organism: Pyrgilauda ruficollis (assembly GCF_017590135.1). Taxonomy (NCBI): domain Eukaryota; kingdom Metazoa; phylum Chordata; class Aves; order Passeriformes; family Passeridae; genus Pyrgilauda; species Pyrgilauda ruficollis. The sequence continues at coordinate 479,272 of NW_024525712.1, forward strand.
AAAGTTAGTGGGAGGGATCAGCAGTGTGCCATACTGACTTGTACTAGTTATGTGTGCTTCCATGTGTAACTAATTACCAATACCAAACCAGTATTGGTAACTTCAGGATTAGTTTGGTTTTTGTTTTTTTTTTTTTTAAGCACAGAATCACCAGGGTTGGAAGAGACCTCTGGGGATCATCTAGTCCAACCCCCCTGCCAAGGCCTAAAGGAGGTTACACAGGTTACATCCAGGTGGGTTTTGAATGTCTTCAGAGAGGAAGATTCTGTGATTACCTTGGTAAGCCTGTTCCAGTGCTCTTCCACCCTCAACACAAAGAAGTTCTTCCTCATGTTGAGCTAGAGCTTCTTGTATTTCAGTTTATGGACACTGTTCCTTGCCCTGTTGCCAGGGTTATGGAAAAAAGTGAAGGTGATGAGCTCCAGAATGATCTGCTCCTGGGATGGAGGTGAGGCTGACTGGCTGGCAGTTTCACAGGTCTTCTTGCAAATCTATTCTCTTTTCTCATAACATCTGATTTTCCTAACTGTATTTCAGATAATCTCTTCCTATTTTCTCAAATCCCTATTGTGAATGCATATTTATGCTGTTCCCATTTTGGAGATAAAACAATATAAAACAATATAAGCTCTCAGTAACTATCACAAACACAATTCGGGAAGAGAAGATGACAATTTCTTCCTCCACCCTGTCTAATTACACATAAGTATTCCATTAAGTAACCCTTCATCACTCATTTCTCACCTGGAAGAGAGCAGAGGCAATATCACAGAGATACTCATAGTCCCTGTAATTCTTGAGCGTTGCTTCTGTCTGGGAATCTACTTTGTACGTACTTAAAACTGGTTATTTCTTAAACCATTCAGGGAATATAATTCTGGTGCATGAGAAAGAATGATAAAAAATAAAACCTGATGAAAAATATCTAAATATATGAAAATTATTTTAGAGATATTTAATCTATGTGTTCTGATCCAAAGGAAATGGGTCTGTTGTAATGGGAAGGGTTAGGATCTAGGGCATATTTTCTGTCCTCCTAGTAGAGAAATCCTTGAGACTTGTGTGAGGAAAAAGGGAGGAGAACTGCACTTGTGTGTGTGTGTGTGTATTTGAGAGACTGTTTTGTCTTTGATGCCTCCTTAACTCCATTAATCCAGTCTCTTTCCTTTCATCTGTCATGATATTGTGTCTCTGAAGAGTTCAGTGCCTGAGAATGGGCAGGTCAACAACCCTTTGGTTGGGTGTTTAATACATACAAATTGAATAAACACCCCAGGAAATTCTAATTCCCAGTGAAAAAGTTTCAAAAAAGCCCTGGCTGTTTCTTGTGCCCAAGATAACACAGAGTGACACATTTTCATCAGAGACAGTGACTCATAGCTAGAGGTTGAATTGTTGCGGGGGATTATTTTATCTGTTGGCTGTATCGAGTTAAGGAAGATGGAGGTGCAACCCTGAATGTCTTATTAACTGCCAAAATAATTACATCATGGACAAAAAGGGGAGATGAAAAGTACTTACATCAATTTATACTCTTAGTTTATGTGTTCTGGAAAAGTCTGTATCTTGTATCAAAGGCCTCAGGCAAGTTTCATGCTTTACAGTTTGACAGTTTCTGCCTTTCCAATGTAAAATATTTATTTGGATAAAACATACTGATGTTGCTGTTATTTTCTCATTGTCTCATTCAGCTATTTATTTTTTTGCTTAAATCCTTTCACAGGATCTTTAATCCCATGTATACTTTGTTCACTTTTAGAGTTTTACAATGAAAGATGGCACTCTTAAATGCTGTATTCTCCATGCACTCACCTTTCTTCAAGGCATCAGTTGTTTCTGGAAGCAGACTGCTGGTATAGCTATGGGTAAACACAGACATTTATGGAATCAGAATCTAACTAACCAGAAATATTTTTAAAAAAAGAAAGAAATCAAAAGTAGAGAGGGTAATGATGGCTGTCCTCAGTGAAGAAGGGAGAAAAAATATGTCAGCTTGCACTAAACCCTAAGATCAGCAATATCTATCCTATGATTGCCTAGACTGCATTTTTTGTTCTTAACTAAAGAAAAATGGTATTGTCAGACCCACAGTATAAGTCAGAAAAAGCTGCCACTGTGGGAGGTAGTGAGAGTCCCAGCTCCTGGCAATCTCAAAATCAGGAGGAGTCAGGATGCCAGCATCACCTCCTCACAGCATCTTGCCTCTGTGAGAGGTACAGTGCCCAAGCTCAGAGGTGGTGGGGTGCAGAAACAGGACACTGTTTGCCCTCTGAGAGTGACTTTGACTTCTGTGCAGTGACTCATCTGTGCACCCCTTGAAGTCCTCTCCCAGGCTGTCTTTGGTACCAGCCGATAGATTAGCACCCAGCAGGTAGGAAACCCATAAGCAGACACAATTTCCTTATAGCATTGGGCTCATTCAAAAATATATTTTTCTCTTCCTCATAAATAGTCAAAGCAGAAGCAATTATCTATGAGTGGCTAAATCCTTCCATAACAGCACTCCCAAAAATCATTAACCCTACAGCAGGCTTTGGACGTGCTTTGTCATCCACTACTTTTCCTCTTGTAGGAACAGTGGTTGGGGTATTACTCAGACAAACTGGAGGGAAAAAAATATTTTAAGAAAGAGGTAGGAAGGAGTTTCCTCCTGGGAGACAGTGGTGTGGGAATTTCTGCTGGCAGGAGCATGAGGCCTCTGTGCAGGAGAGGGAATGAAATAAAAAGCCTGCAAGTCAGCAGATGGGGAAAGCTCAAACTCAAAGGAAGCTGTTTGACTATTTTCAAAAGCAGACACAGTGGGAATTACAGAAGAGAACAGGCAGGTTTGATATTTTCAGAGAAGGACTGGGGACTCATTGTCTGCCACCCTGATTTCCTTGTGAACATCGGAACCACTGTGTCTGCCTCATGATGTCTGAAATTATTTTCTAAGAGGGCGATGCCTGATTGCACTTCCCAACGCTTATTTTGAGAATCAGCTGCTGTCATAGCAAAGTATCAGCCATCCCCTTGGCTCCTATATAAAGAGAAGGAAAAAAAATGCATTGAAGATTTAACCCTTTGTTCTCCGGGAGTCCTCTCTTCTTTGATCACCACATTCATTTTACTGCTTTCCTGCCTTCCTTTTGCTTTTTGTTGTTTCTTCTCTTTCACGCAAAAAAAAATCATCATTCATCTTAAATATAGGAAATTCTCTGCACATGCTGCTTTAAAGTCTTCTGCTGAATGGCATCACATGTTTTGAAGCAGTGACTGACAGGTGACACTGCTTTGCCAGGTGTGGATCTGCAGTGTAGGAAGACAAGTTGTCAACTGCTAGTGAGAGACACAAAAAAAGGAAGACAACCAAAATCACCAGAATATTGCAAAGGACAGATATCCCCAAGCCCTTCTTTGTGTTGAAGTAGCAAGTTTTAGCTCTGAGGGAATTAGTTACTCTTACCCTGAATGTTTTATGTTTTACATTTAAATCTTCTCTATGTTGTGTTCTAAATCTTGAAATTTTACCATCTAAAGTCATTCATCTTCAGAGGTGTTATTTTGCATACATCTCTGGGTACAGATATATATATATATTTATATATATATATATACACACACGTATATATATATGTGTTTGTACCTTTTGTGAATAACTACTGTACTATCCAATCTTTAAAAAAAAAGGAGTATTGCTGTAACTATTATACTAAAAATTTTGCCACACTGACACCGACCAAGTGTTTGACACTGAAATGTTAATATCAGAATATTTCTTCGCTGTTGTAATTTGATGTCTGCTTTGCTCCTGTCAGTACTGGCATCTGACAGCTGGGGCAAAAACAAGTAATGTTCTTTATGTGTGTTTGGTCCTTCTAGAACTGTAAGTATGGTTTTACACAAGAGAAAAGATACAGCAGGAGGGGCCAAGTCTGATAATAATTTCCCAGTAGGGAGGTCAGAGGGCTGGAAACACTGAAAGAGGGGAGAGGGGGTTTTTATGGTTGGGTCTGAGAAGAAGAATCAGAATGTCAGATACAACTCTATTTAGTTTTAGGATGAACTTTCCAAAAAAAACTTTCTGAGTGGTAAGGTCCATGGAAATATGAGCTTTGTTTTGTGGGTTATTGTGTGACTGAGTTCTTTAGAAATGTAACTGGACAAAGAGCTCAAGTCCTCTGGAAAACAATCATTTGGCACTAGGAAGTAGTAAATTACTTAATAAGATCTTTCTTTGTCTAATTTCTGTGGTTTCATGATTGAAAGAGTCTTCTGCCTGCTAGTCTTACATTCATTCTTGTAAAATCCTGTATCATAAAATTAATCTGAGACCTGCGTTCAATTAGGAGTGTGTGCAAGTAATGGCAGTGATGCAGCAGCAAGTGGCCCTGAAATATGAAAAGGAAGATATAAGATAGAAAAGTGAAGCAAGTAAGAATCTATTGCCAAGTTCTTTCTTCCTGCAGTGCAGTCAATGCAATCAGTACTCTGCACCATAGGTTCTTTAAATCCTGTATCCTAAATTCATGTTCCTACCAACATCCAGACACAGATGAAACTTGGCTCCCTTGAGGAGATTCACTGACCTGATTGGGGCTACTGCTGTGTGATGGCATACCCTTTCTGTCGTAAAGCTGGGAGACCTTGCACAGACATTAATGACGCTGCTACAAATCACAGAGATGTGCCCAGTGAGTCATTGGCACAGCAAGCCATAGAGCTCAAGTCCAGTAAATCAACTTTTTCCCTTCACAAAGAAAATGTTTTAGGTGTTTTTGCAGTGTTTGAAAAGTTCCTTTAATTTTCACTGAAATAACAAAAAAAAAATCAAAAAAACTTAAACACCCACCCCAAAACCTTGCTTTGCAAACACTCATTTAAATCAGCACTACTGGTGCAAGCAATATAGTATATATATTGTAAAAATTTATGTATATTAAGGTGTGAGATCTAATAGAAACAATTTTATCCAATAACCTACAAGCATACAAAATGTACTAGGAATGGCACAAGAATACAAAAATTAAAACATTGCACAGTCAGTCTTTGAGAGATTTTTGGTAGAAATGTAGAAACCTTGATCTGTCTTCTGTTTGAATAGGATTATTTGAGACTATAGTTTCCACTGATTTTATCATATGGCCTCAATACACTGTTACCCCAAGAGCTCGAGTGACTTGAGCTATCACACCACCAGAAGCAAGTCTGAAACTCAAGTCTAATATTCCCTCAGAGTGTCTTGTTTTCAGCCCAGCAGGACAGCAAAGCCTCCTCTGCATGGCCTCCTCCCCACTTGCCCTCTTGCAGCAGAAGCCTATTCACACCACTAAAGCTTTAGTTTTTAACAGGTTTTCCTCAGTGGCCTAGGCACAGTACAAACAATTTCACCTGAAGGCAGAGCTATGCCTGATAATGCAAAGAGGTTGATTTAGCCATGCCTTCATGCTTTCATACAGTCTGTGTGCCTGCCAGACACATGCATGTCCTTGCCAGGGGACAGGGTGGTTTTGCAATCAGGGCTGTGAAGTACTGTTGATGAACACCTCCCATTGACAGCATGACAGCTGTTCAATAAAACAAAGACAAAATGAGATTTTTCTCACACTTTGCAAGTATGAGGCTTACCTTTTGGAAGCTGGAAACAATAAAAGATGTTGTCACAGTCACCCACTGCCCTGGGCAGCAGCAAGTCAGAAATGAGAGCAGTCATCCTGCCAGACCTCCTTTGAAAACAAATTGCACAACGGAGCCGATAGCAGTTTTAATAGCAGTAACAACACAGATATTTCTTTGTGCAACTGTAACAATTAAGAAAAGCTAAAGCATTTTCTCCGGAGCTCTTTGAGTCAGCAAGAAAAATGAAAATGGCTCTTCTACGGAAACCTCTGGAGAGAAACAAAAAAACGAACCTGTAGGTGCCGCAGCTATCAATGCTTCCTTTTTTTTCTCCCTTAATGATGGGTTTTAACCCTAAGAAAGAAGGAAGAGAAACTTTTGCTTTCCATTTTACCTCAGCCTAAAAGATTTTTTTTAAAATTTGGATGAGCCAATATCCACTTTTACAATATAAGGACATTCCCTGGAAAATCCCACTTTTAGCCAGTTTCCCATGGTAAGTCTGAAATATTTTTCACTGTGCTCCCCCTTCAACTGCCTTGATCACCAAATAAAAAGCCAAGATAATTAGATTAATTACCCTATTTATAAATTTTCACAGGAAACAATTATCATTAGAAATAATGAATGTTTCATATTTACAAATTCATTGTTGGTCTCTTACTAGAGAAGATAAGTTTGCTTTGCTTATCCACAGAACTGTCTTTTCTGCCATAAAATTTGGCCATAAATTTTGCTGTTGGTCTACAGCAGGTAAGTTTTCCAGCACAGCAGCATCAACTAAGGGTATTTTTATTTTAACCATTTGTTTATATTTTCAGCACCTTAGTGTAGATATGGTTACACTGGGATGGAAAGTGTTTTCGCCAGTATAACTTACTTCACATGGGAACGAGTGTTTTCCGTGCCAGTAAAATTAGTTTCTTTTCTTCTCTCCCTGGCCAGTAGAAGCTGCACCCACACAAGGATAGCTTGCCAGAACAGTTATATTGGTAAACTTTTCCTCATGCTGACCTGGTCTCCAAAACAGCATCGCATAAATAATAGAGGCAGGTGGGAGCAATCATAAGTGAATGCCAAAATACTGCAGCTGAGTTAATTCATATGTCAGAAGCCTTGTGGTGCTGTGGCTCTGTCAAGGGTCAGCTATTTTGGGGCAGGTGGAGAGAATTGCAGAAGAAGATGACACACTTTAGTGTTGCTTAAAATCAGCCTTTAGAAATAACTTTACAGTTAAAGCTACTTTGAAAAGGAGCAGGGCCAGATTATGGCATGACTCCAGTTCCTAGGTGGTCAGGACTAGAAGGTAGAAGAGATGAAACAAAAGGAAAAGCTCTCATGGGAGTAGCTAAAGAAGAGGAGACTTTTTTATTTGAGCCAGGGATAAAAGGAAGAAAAGGATCTAAGTGTGGGGTGCTGGCAGAGGGAGAAAGGCACTTAGGTGGGCTGGGCCAGTTAGAACACCCAGCTCTTTGAACATGTGTCTCTGTACTGGCTCACTCTGTGCACTGGATGAGAATCAAGGTATTGGCTATAATTTAAAAGCAGCTGTTGGCTCTGTTCCTGGTGGTCTCCATGGTCTCCAGCACTGCCTCATGATGTCTTTCACTGCAGCTTCACTACCAGTCCCAAGGGCTGGACTCCAGTAAAGCAGTAGTATGCGTCCTTCTTGGAAAAGGACTTTTTGTGTGAATTTCCTAGTTTCTGCAGTATGATAGCAGTAAAGTGTATAAGTTATTTAATTTTCATGTTTTTCATGCCCAGTTATCTCTTACTTTTTGTATGCATTTAATCCATATGTTTTGGCCATGAGGGTTACTTTTCAAGAGCTGTGTCTGGCATACCAACAAATGATCTCTGCTCTGAACCAACTCTTTTTGAACCACACCAGTTGTTAACAAATGTTTCTCTGAGCAGCTGTAAGACACCTGGATACTGTGATGAATGTCACAGTCTAACCAAACTAAATAATGCTTTTATAATACATATCAGATAACGCAAGTATCTACCGCTGGTTATGACATTTATAAACTTATCCACTGCTTTATATAAATAATGGCTATTGTAAATATTTAGATATGATCCATCTCTGTTTGAAATAAAAGAAAGCAAGCTTTATACTGGGAATTCTGGAAAAGCATTATAAAAATCAAAAATTGGGACCATTTGGCAATATTTTTTACTTCCTTATTTAAAACACTGGACTTAATCAGGTGCTCTCCACAGGTCTCCCATTGTTTTCTGGATTTATGGATATTTAGACTTTATTTATTGTCAACAAAAATCTATTCACAGAGTGTCAGTGTACCACTTCTTGCCTTTTTAAGAAGAGAGATAGTATCTTTACTGCAGCAATCAAAATTCATTCAGAATGAGCTTGAACCCTTTGCTGTTAATGCCTAGGGTCTGAAAAACATTTCTTGCAACATGTTTCTACTGCATCCTGTTGAACTCATTTTACAGTTTGACAATGGCATTATGGATTGCTTAATCTTTCCTTTACTAGTAAAGTCAAGACTTGCCTTCCTACTAGATCAGTATTTCTTTTGTCAACAGAGGGTTAATGAATAAAACTGTTTTCAAGGTCAGATTGGCAAGTCAGGCTTATAAAAAATCACCTCATGCTTCAGCAGTGATAAAACAAGAATTGCAACTCAAGTTTTTCTTCTTTCTCTTAAAACCATCTGATTAAAAATAATGACAGATCACTCTGACATGCATCATAAGTTTGAAAGCTTATTCATACTAAGCTAATTCATACTCTTCCATATCATTGCATTAGTGACTAACTTTTGGAAAATAACATAAGGAAGTAAAAATCCCTCAGCAACAAAAGATAAACTGCTATTCATGATCCTGATTAATTTAGTTATCTTAACAAAAGATTCATAACAGAAAAAAATTTTATCTTTGTATATAATTTCCTTTCTACTTTGTTGTTGTTTGGTGTCAATAATTGAGATTACTGTATCCCTTTAAGTCCTTATAATTCTTATTGAATTTAGAGTTGGTTCGTGGTACAAAATAAAATTGTATCAGTTAGACTGTACCTGTTAAAGTATCAATTACTGATGGCTTCTTTAGATACTTTTGCTGTTTGATCAGCAAGACACTTAAAAGCATTTTAAAATGTCATAGGATTATTAAACTGCATGCTGTGAAAATCTAAGGTTTGGTGTTGTTTTTTTTCCCTTTGGTATACTTGAAATAATGTATATCTCAGTAGTACTTGAGATTATGCTTAATGGTAAATTTAGTCAGGAATGTGTTTTCGCACTGTAGGGCCATTCTTCATTACTGCATCCATGTGCAAACTGCCTCAGCACAGCAGCAAGTAAACAGCAGTTATGATCCCAGTAACAGCCCTGATAATAATCAGATAAACATGAACAGAAAACTCACTTCTAATTTTTTCTCTTTTTTTTTCCCCCCCAGCTATTTACTGCGAGCACATCTGAATTTTTTGTTTGCTTTTTTTTCCAGTCCTCCCCATGAAACATTGCTACGTACACCTCCCAGAGTACACACAGGTGATGGCCATATTTTGATATCCAAATATTTAAGGAATGAAGGTTTCACTTTCATCAGTGAAATTGAGAGGTTGCTTTGTTGCTTTGTTTCTTGAAGCCACATTCACCATTGTGTAGGCTGATCCACATACTAGTGTGGTAATGTAACAATCAGTCTAAAACACAGAAATAACCTGATAGCTGACCAATAGGGAAACTTGAAGAAGCAAGGATAAATCACATTGATTTAAAATTTTATTAATTGAAAAATAGGACATTTTTTCAAGAAAGTAGTGAATAAAAATTTATTTTGATTTAAATCAAAATTAAAGAGCTACATTTGAAATACATATAACACCCTTGGGTGCCCTCCTCTTGTTATTATCTTTCATAAAAACCTTCTGACTCCAAAAGTGCTCAAGACTGAAGAGCCTCCATTGCTTTTGCTTGTTTCATTGTGCATAAGAGTCTGCTTTTTTGTAAGCAAGGACTCAAATTATGAAGAACTCTAAATAATATTCCTCAAGCTATAATTCTCCCTAAAAGTAAATGGAGACTTGTCACCTTCTTCTCTCTTCTATCGAAAACTAATGGTACAGATTCAAATGTAAGCATATTCAAATATAAGCATATTTGAAACATACAGTATAGTTTTGTCTCATTCTGCTCTTAGCATGGTATAAATAAATAAAAGGCGTCTGAGGAAAATGGCATGCCTTGAGCGGTCATAGATGAATCTGGTCATCTGCCATCTTCCAGATAAATTTAGAGTACAATAAGGATTTGAGAGTACAAAATACTGTGAATAGTAAGGGATAAATACTTGAGAATGGTAACTAAATCCTGCATTTTGGAATTATCACTGTGACCAACTGCCCATGAAATGTTTCTCATTTTAATGTATAGTGTGTCTGCATATAATTCTAGATCTGTATTTATATCTGCAGCCATATGCTGTTAGATTAGCATCTCCTGTTCCGACAAATTACTGGAGCTGCAGTTGCCAAAGCAAACAGAGTTCTTTTTTTTCTCAAAAGCACCGAACACATAACACATGACGCACTTCATTCTTTCTTATGTGATAACTATTAAAATAACAAGCTACTAATATGCACAATGTGTAAATGAGCAGCAAAGTTAAAAACGGAGGAGAAAATAAGAGTCCTACATTTGTTACTGGCTGCTAATCAGAGCAGCTGTTTGGGGAGTCCTTCTCAGAGAAAGCGAGACACAGGTGCATGCTCGGCCATAAGTGAGTCTATTTTCCTCCACCCTGATTAGTCTGGAGAATGCCATTGCTCACCTTAGATTAGTTAGTGGCAGAGACTGTAAGAAAGTTTTCTGTAAATCACTGGTTGCAATCTGAGGACCGCTGGGGTCTGGTCTGTTGGATTTATTCATTTTGCCGTGGTTTATTCATTGGAGTGGGATTCCAGAGCCAGAACCTAACTCTTGAAGGAGAAATTACTGGTTTAATCAGAACAAGTTCAGAGATTAACTGCAAGGCAATAGCAATAGGCTCATTGATAATACCATCAGTATATCACTAAACAAAGGCCCAGAAATGTGAGTTCCTTATCTCATTGAAATCTTGTCTTCATCTGCTGATTTGACAGCAAGCCTTTTTCAGTGGAGCAAATCTATACATATTTTCCAGCCAAGAGTTATGAGTGGGAGTTTTGCCTGATTTCAACAACTTAGTAATCTCTCTTTTGGCTGACAATGAAGCAATATGAATATTTTTAAACAAATATTTATCTTGCAGGGTCTCATTTATATTCTACTGTATGAAAATGTTTAAGGATAAATTAGGCAGCATTGTCAGATCAACATGCTACTTGTAGACTTGCCTAACTTTTCAAGAAAAAGTATGATCACCTCCATTTACTTGTATGTCCTTTGACACCTGATAGGTGCTTGTATATGTCAGCTAGAATTCAGCATAGAAACAACAAATTGTAACAAAAAAATTTTAAACCTACTCATCAGTGTAATAGTCAATCTGTTTCTGGGGTAAAATTGATCCGTGTTAGTTTTAAGGATATAAAAATTGGAGATTTCCTTTAGCATAGATTTCTAGACTCTTTAGAATGCAGTAACTTAACAGGCTTTAATATGGACTATAGGAACTCAAACACAGCAGTGGCCTCTTTCACAAATTGTTACCAATATTTTTGACCAAACTCAATACTTTCTTCTGTTTTTCAAAATATTTGCAGTAGGTAATTTCCTACTGAAGAACAAAGTACAAAACAGTACAGTAAATCTTAAAGGTTGTGCTATTCTGTGAATGCTGCTGGACTTTGAAAAGAGATGATTAGTACCTTCCAGGACAGATATGGAATTGAGACTTCTAATTTTGTAATGTTCTTACCCACTGGTACTTTTCATGTGGAATAAGGAATCACGAAACACTCTGTTTGGGCCTGTTCAACAGAATGAAGTCCATGAAAGCATTCATTAGTGAGAAGGTATCACTTGCTTCTAGAATCATACAATGGTTTGAGTTTAGAGGTCATCTCTCCTATCCCCCTGCAATGAGTAGGGACATCCTCAAGTAGATTAGGTTGCTTACAGCCTCATCCAGCCTTACCAGGATGGAGCATCTGCCACCTCTCTGGGCAACCTATGCCAGTGTTCATCACACTCAATGCAAAAAACTTCTTCCTTGTATGAATTTTGAATTGACCCTACCTTCGTTTAGAATCATTATTCCTTGTCCTATTGCAACAGGCCCTGTAAAAAAGTTCTATTTTTCTTGTAGCCCCCTCTAAGTACTGGAATGTTGCAATCAGGTGTCCCCGGATCCTTCTCTTTGCCAGACTGAATAAAAGTATGTACTTCCCGTTCCCATTTCTGGGTCTGGGCAGCAGAGGAGGAAGGTCACTGTTCTGAAGAACACTTGTCTCAGCTGTGCATGCACTGGCTGTATTCTCAGAACAAGGTTTTTCACGTGCTCTGGGTGGTGTAAAGCGTAGAGGTCTTACATGTGGTCCTGTAGCTCCTTCTATATTTGCTAAAGAGAGACAGACTGCTCCAGCTTCTCTCCACACTGCCACAGCCATGTCTTGCAGCCATTCACACGGTAGTAATCTGATTTGCCCTCTGGAAGTGGCTGATTTTACTTCCTTGGGCTGTAGACATAAACACGATTCCTGTTTTGTCCAGGGGCCTTTAAGGGATTAAAGTTGGCTCAAGCGCACTCTAGAGTTTGCTAGTGGAACCTGAGTTGTCCAACGGAAAGGTTTTCCAGCTGTAGCTCTGTGTAATTGTCATACCCTGCAGTGTAGGGAAATGTCTTTACTTTCTGTTAATTGCACTGAATAAACAGCAACAAAAACTTTGCCTTGGCAAGCCTGTACTTTCCCCATCCTGTTGAAGTAATGTTGTCAGCTGTGTATAAGGAAGTTTGCTAGTCATTCAGATGATTCCAATGGTCACATGCAGGAATTCACAACTAGGTTTACTCACATTTATTTCCCAGTTGATAAAAAGCACAAATGTAACTAAATCAAGTTATAGGCATAGTCAGGGAAACTGCATTGTTCAGGCAGTATGTGTACACACTTGAAAAAGAAGGGCCCCTTAGCAGAGATAATAGAAAAAGAAAATCTATGACATTTATTGTCAGCTAGTCATGTAATTAAAACTGATGTTTTGATAGTATTAAATAATGAGCTGTGTTGATGTAAGAAGGTGCCATTATTCAAACTTAATTGCATGTCTCTAGGTTTCTTGTGCCAACTGAGTCCCCAAACTGTTTTAAAATTAGGGGAGTGATTGTAGAATGTGACTCAACTGTTAAATGCAATTCACACAAAGATTACATAGAAAAAGTGATATTTATCAACTTATTTTTTCCTTGTCTTCATGCTGAATCACATGTTTAGTAGCACTGGCATACTTCTGACTGTGAGGTGGTCAAAATTCCTTAAGCTGGATATATGCAAAATAGATTAATTTTAAATTTCCCAGATACGGTGGGTTAAATCATTAACAGGTCTTTCAGTTTGGTCTTAGTAAATCAAACGGTGACCAGGTTCCACCAAATAAGAACAAAGAAGGCACAAAAGCAAGATATTGTTTGGCTCATTGCTGTTTTTGGTTAAAAGCACAGTGATAAATGTAGGCTTCAATTAGGTTTGTGCTTCATGTAGTGCCACTAAGTCATTCGTTCCCTCACACAGCTGGAGTCTCTTTTGCCTGATGCAGTATGAAATGAACAGTTGAGGTAAAGTAGGGAGGAAAAAGAGTTTCTCTTCTAATGATGCCATCTGCTAAAATTAGTGGGGTCTGAGCAGAAAGACCACCACATTGCCCTGAAAACAGCAGCCAGAATCTTTATTAGTTGCCATGTTGCATTATGAAACCTCTTGAACTTCAAGGAGAGTTTGAAGAGTTGGCAGTTAAAAGGAGAATGACATTCTTTTTTGCTTTACATCTGACTGTATTTGAAAAGTAGCAGAGTCACTGCATAACCATAATAAAAGTTTCTTATACAATCACTTTCCATTCAGTCATCTACCAAAACTTTACAAAGTACAGCAGCACCTTCAGTCTGGATGAAAGGCTGCATTTTAATATTTTCATTCCTTTCATTTTCATTCCATTTAATATTTATTTCATTTCATTTTTTTGTGATTTTTGTGAAATACAAGATTTTTGTGAAAAGCTATTAGTAACGTTATTAAAACAAAAGGAATTCTTCTTATGCTCTTTTTTTACCTGTGACTCCAGTGATAGAAAAAAAGCATGGCATTTACTTTTTATTTTACATGTCTTTTCCCAAAATTCTGTCTTACTAAAGAAAGATCTTTCAAGAACTGTGATTCTGGGAAATCTAGCCACCAGTGGGAATCAATTGTTCATTGGAAAAGTGAATCAGAGAATCAACTGTACAACCACAGAGTCATAGAAATAATTAAGGCTGGAAAAAGGGACCTCTGAAGGTCACACAGAACAGGATTTACTCTGAGAAGAACTAACTTGAAAGCTGATCAAGATGCTCAGGACCTTGTCCATTGAATTTGTGTTTCTCCAACACAGACTTGACAGATTTTTGGGCTACCACTTCCAGGACTTAACTCACTGTGAAAATTTTTCCTCATTCAATCCTTATTGTGTATATTGTCTCTTGACCTTTCACTGTGCGCATAAGTGTACAGCACCAAAGCCTTGTGCGTTGATCTTCCCAACATCTGCTAAAAGGATTTTCTGAAGTACCTCACACCACCTTTTCTATTCTTACCATTTTAGAAACCTGGATGTGAAGGATGAGGACTACTTGAATCTTGTCTTGATGGGGACCTCAGCAGTGTAAATCTAGCCTGTGAATCTCTCCAAATCTCATTGCATACAACTGCTCTCAGTGCTGCGGTGACGCTTCCAGAAGAGCACATTTTGGAATGATGGAGCATCTGGCAGATACTGACAAGTCTGCGTGGGGACATACTGACAGTTTGGAAGGAGTCTGATGTCAAACAAAAGATCTGAAAAGGTTTTTGCAAGCCTTTGCTAGAAAGAGTGCGAGGGACAGTGTAGGAGTGTGTCCCCTAATGACAAGAGTGGCAAAGCTAGCCTTTGTGCCCCAAAAAAGGAAAGAAGCCCAGAAGTTTCTCGCAATGATTAGGTGAAAAGTCACCTCATAGGACCTCAGGGACTTCACCAAAAACTTGAGGACATCTAATTGGATAGAAGCCAAAAAGTCCTGCCTGGCCCATCAGATAGAAAAGAAGAGAACAAAAGAGCTAAAGGGCTTTTGTGAAGTGTTTTTACCAGGAGCAGACCTCTGCACCTGGCTCGAGTTTTTCTGTTTGTTATTTTGCCTTTTATTAAACCTTTTTTGTTTCTAACACTGCAGCAGAAGTCATCCTGATTATTTTATGCCCCCAAAGTAACAGCTGAGCTATCCTTGGGTGTATTCTATTTCTTTTGAGGGCTTATGAGAACTGGCCCAAGAAAAAGAAGCATAGTAGGACAGTTCTAGGAAGTGATCATGGGCTAAGAGGATGCTCACCGTGGAGCTGGGCTGACCAGAGGAAGATGATGGTGCTCCCTAAGCAGTGAGAGGACCTTCAAAAGGAAGGCATATTATATTCTAAGGCAAGAATATTATTCAGGATGATTTACAATCTAGTAATGATTCTGTGGGAAAGAAACATACTTTTTGTTCTCATTTGGGTTTAAACAGAACTTTTCCTGATCTCCAGCAAATCCATTTGACTTGGTACTTTAGAAACACACAATTCTCTGTATTGAAAGTTCCTCTAAGTAGCCCCCAAAAGTCTGATCTTCTAGTTGCAGGTTTTCAGTGGTATCTAATCAACTAAAATGACAAGAGTGCAAGAGATATTTATAGAGAAAGAAACCTTTCATCTCCTGTCCTGCCTGGTGCCCCACTGACCAGCTCAAGCTGTTTTGGTGCAGTGGCCAGAGCTCCATTGAAGTTCACACACAGAGTAAAAGCTCTCTGCTAATATTTTTTTTTTAAAGCAGACCATTTAAAAGGTTGCTTCAGTGTCTCCAGGTCTTGTCCTTACAGGTCCAGAAAGGATTGCTCTTAGTGGTTTTTGCAAAAATAGCCTCAGGTTTTATTGGAGATTACCACTAAGATAAAGGAGCCACAACTAGTCTTTAATTGTCTGTCTCACTGCTTCCAGTAATTTTCTTTGAAATAAGAAGCAGCTGGTAGAGTCCATGGCAAGAAAATCCATCAATCTTTTTTTACATAAAACAATCTAGCAGTTTTGGGTCTTTTGATGGCAAGAGAAAACATATTTTCTCTTCAGGTGGCATTGTGGCTGTTAATAGGAGAGTATCTACTTTTCTACCACCTCTAAATCTGTCTTTTCCGCTACCATTAGTTAATCATAGTAAAGGTTTATTATTACAAGGCTCTTTGCAGCTCCCACAAGACATTTCAGACTTGAGACCTCTTACTGTCCTACCTTACCTTTTTTTCATACATACTTTTTTTGGTTTTTTCCACTTATAAATGCATAACCCCGAATGAATTGTTGTCAGCTTGTTTACAGGATCCTTTTAAATGCTTTCCCCATTGCTGGGAGCATATCTTTCTTTTTCTTTGTTCAGTTTTTTCCCTTGACAACTGAAAACAACAATAACAAAAAGTGCCCAAGAGCTATTTTAATTCTTTATAGTTATTATAATTGCAGTTTTCATGGGATTTCTCTGCAGCTCTTTGGAAGCAGACAGTAGTTTCCATATTGAAACAAGTCTATGCTACGCAATAAGAGTGTGAAATAGAATTGTGGTAATGTATAACTTAGGTGTTTATCAAAAGATATCATTTTATTGTGTTAAAATCCATACCCTGCAGTAACGGTTATGACCTCCTGTTGAGAACTTAATTTCCACTTAAATTCACAGTACCAAGCACAAGGTAATACTCATCCAAAGTACAAAGAGGTTGATACCTACTGAATTTTTTGATTGAAATATCTATCATGCTTTTCATACATATGAGGATTTTTAAAATCTAAGTACTTTCAAAAAAATCCTTCTAGAGATCACCCTGCTTGTTGAGCTGCTGAATACCTTTCAAAAGATAGGTAGTAGCAAATGCAAAAATTAAAATTTCACACATGGACTATTGTGTAATGTTTTGGTAGAAGTATTAAGAATGGAAGAGAATTCATTATAGTTAAAGTGGACTGAATTTGAGAAAGAAATTCAGAATAATAACTCAATAGATTTACTGAGGTGTCAGTTGTGGGTTTCTTAGTCATTGAACTGCTTTAGCCTAGTGAATCCTAGCAAAAATATTTTAGTTCGTATCACTGTAATACGATAGAAATTAATTATTTCTAGCAACATCTTAATATAACAATTATTAATAGCTCGGGTTTTTTTAAAAAGGTGGCACTTGCCTGAAAAGCAAACTTATAACAATCAATAATTCAGCCTGTTAGCATTCTGATTGATTTAACAATAATTTACTTGAAATAAATATTCTGTTGTAATTCTTCATTAAATATCTACTGTTTTTTTCATAATAGTTGTCAGCACAAGAGACTAAACAATTATTCTCTTATTTATGAATACGAGTACCATAGTGACAAACCAAAAGAGGAAAATATATCTGTTTTACTATAGAACTGGTTTCTACCCCCATTGCCCAAATCAAAAGAGAATGTTTGTGATTGTCTTCAGTTATACCACTCTGCAGTGTCTTACTTTGCTGTTCCATGGTTGCTACTCAGGAAAATTTGCTGTTCATTAAAAAGGCCAGCAAAACTTGGCCTCAGTGACTGAAACGCTGTCATGAAATGCATTTTTAGAGGAGCCTCTAGTAACCTCTGAACTGGCCCTGAGTTATTTACAGGTGTGGCAATGCATTCATCAAAGCCAGGACTAGCCCCATTTGATGCATAGGAGTGGTTTGATAAGTTTAATTTAGTTGTATCTTCTGTGAAGTACACAAGCACAGAGATTTCATCCTCCTCTAATGTAGGACATGGGAAAGTCACTTTTATTTCAGTGGTGCAACAAGAGCACGCTGAGACTCGTGCAATTGATCACTCACAACTCTGGAGATGGTCATCTTGCTGAGCAGTGAATTTGAGCCCCAATCCCACATCCTCTCAAATTACCTGGGAGTATTCCCACAGGCACTGAGGGCAAAAATCAATCACTGTTACTATAATTAATGGTAGAAGATGCATTTAGTTCTGTGGGAACTTGGAATTGTTTAAATGCTGCTAAGTGCCACAGGCTAAATAGCATTACAGGCACAATTCATTTTAAATACTACATCTCGAACAAAAAAAACCACTGCTCTCCGAGCATTTTTATAATTGATATTTTATTTATTTGAGTTTTATGGCCATTCTGAAAAAAAAAGAAAACCCCAAACCAAAACCTTGGACATACATATTTTATGGGTTTTGTATAGAAGTTTTCATACACTTCTGGAAGACAGACACTTTCAAAGTGGGTGGTGGGAGACATCTAATTGAGCATGGCAGGAAAATACTAAAAGCAGAGAATACCAGATAAGCTGTAAATTATATGGATAAGAAATGTACATTTATTCCAGATTCATTCAACAACTGTGCAATTTTAGTTGATAAATTGAGTTTGAGCTAAGTATCTTCCAAGTAAAAAGAGTAAGCCTCTCTGGCTTGAGCTCAAAACTGTAGGCTCCTTGCCTGGGACAGTAATCTCATATCCTTTGTGGTTCAGGCATGGGGGAGAAGATGCAGGAAACTGATCTCTACATATGTTTTTTGTTCTGTGCAGGAGACTATTCCCCACAGTGTTGGCTGGAAACCACCTATAGGATAGGGCTGCTGAGGAGTTCATATAAGTTTCTGATTCAATGTTCCTTCTCCAGATGGCCAAAGTGGTTGAGTGACTGAGCTTTAGCTTGGATCCATGAATAGTCTCCAAAGGAGACTCTGGCAATCCCAGAGTCCTTGCCACATGGACACTTTTCTCTCCTAGCGCACCCTCTGGACATTAGGAGGAGACAGTTTTACTACTGATCTGCTGAAAACTTTATCATATGAGGAACTGAAGTTATCCTTGGAAACTGGAATCCTCACTGCTAAATACCAGATTGCCTCTAGAGTTACAATAGAGAGCTTCTCTCAACAGACCCATTTTTAGCTGTTCTTTCCAAGTGTGGTGAAATTGTGCTATGCAGAAGCATTACTTAATCAGGTTTGATTGCAGCCACAGCACAATTTAGTCTCTTTTATATACTGCCGACTAGTCTAGACTACTAGCTCACACAATATTAATGCAATACAGATTAAAAGAATATTGTTGGAAAATACTGAAAGAGAGCCTTGTTTATGTCCCACTCCTACTAAAACTGAAATTAAAATGTCTATTCTTCATCTACTGAATAGTCACTTCAATAGCATTCATTTAAAGTTGCCTAAAAATTCTTAGATTGACATTCTGCAATTGTAGGTTATAGAGAAAGGATTTGAAATATTCTATTTTTTCTGAACTGAGAAGCAACTGCATAAAATTTCTCTTGGGATAGAAAGAAAAGAAATTAATACATCCCCTTGGTGGTTTTTCTGAGTTTTGTTCTCTTTCTATGAACATACTCAGAAACAAGGTAAGAGAACCAGTGAATCTGATTTAAATCCAGAGCCTATTCATGAGGAACTGCTTCTGAATTCAGAACAGAAAATACCCATGCAGGGAACATGATTCTGCAAGAACAGAGCCCTCTTTCCCAGTGCATTTTACTCTGTGAGACAGAATCTATATTTGTGCTTATCTGAAGGCTGAAGGTCTCTTTGCCAGAACAAACCATTCATTGAAATTGTTGCATTCAGTCTTCCAGGTCTTTGGCCTAAGAGAATGAATATAGTTTCCATAGAAATCAATGCATTTGAATTATGCTCAGTCTGACTTTCCTGAAACTAATATTGCATGAAAGTGCAGAGCAGGTTCTTTTGGGAAAAAAAAAGGAAACCATGACAGAATTTTTTAAGAGGTACAAACAAGAGTAAAAACCAATATGTAGGTTTGTGGCTTTTCTTTGTTTAGATTATTATTGTTATTATTATATTATTATTTTAGGGCAGACAATTACTGTGTATAACTTTCTAAAGAGTAAAGATCCCCCTCATTAGGTAATTTCAATTAGGTCATGAATTTTATGAACAGGATCAAACATGCCCCAGAACACAATCTGCTGATTCAGGATAAAAAGATAACATTAGCATATAATACATTTCTCATTACTCAGACTTGATTGCTAATAAATTAAACTAATATCCCAAAGTGGAGTCTGCTTTGCCTAAGACAGTCGCTGGTGACCAATCTCTCCCTGCCCTTTTCTTGACCCGTGAGCCTTTCATTATGTTTTTTCTCCCCTGCCCAGCTGAGGAGGGCAGTGATAGAGTAGCTTTGGTGGGCACGTGGTGACCAAGCAGGGTCAATAAAAAAATATTTGTAATTTTTTCCACTTTCTTTTCAATTCTGACCTATTATTTCTGCACTCACCCAAGCTTTTCGGATTTTCAGTTACATACTTTAAAAACAACATATAAGATTGAAAGTGTACAGACCTCTTTATTTGTAAGTAGAAGGTCACATCTGAGAAGAGTGATTCAGAAGAGTGCCCATCAGTCTAATAGAGATTTTTCACCTATTCCAATAGTTCATTTACTCTCTGTTTGTATTCTAGCTTTCCTGTTCTGTAGTATGCAGTGTATGCATGAAGTCAGTATTTCCTTCTCTTTAATCCTCTTAGCTTAGCAAATATTATCTAGCTTGCACAATATTATTATTAATAGATAGGATGTTCCAGTTCCCCATTGTCATTAGAGATTACAGATTTTTTTTTCCAGATTTTTATTAACTCTGTCTCTCCTTTCAGTTAATATTAATTCAATCTTCAGCTGGTGTTAGCCAGTATAAACTGATGAAGTTTTACAGATTTATGCAGCTGAAATTTTAGTTTATGTTTTCAATAGGTTACATTTAATGGTAACCTATAAAATCAGCTGCCTATGCATATTGAAAATTAATCCACACACAGTGTGGATTGAATTATCCCTTCCCATGCTGGTAGGAAAGGGGCAAGCAGGGTAAACACACAAGCAGCTAACCTTAGTGAAGACTTATTGAGAAATAGGGAATAATAGAGAATCATGGGTATAAGGTTGTCATGGAAAATATAGACTAAATAATTCACTTTCACAGCAGAAATTGTGCACATACCTATTCTTAAGGCATAATACAGTGTCCCTTTCTCTTGCTTTCTTGAACTAGCTGTTTGCCCATAGTGTCTTGTTGGAGGTATTGAAACCTAGCTGAACACAGAGAACATTCTTTATCCTGACCCAGTACCTCTTTTATCCTTTTGTAGCAACTAAATGATTATGGATTTACCATGGCTTTTATCCATATTTAATTGCTGTTTCCTCTTCCCTGTTCTTGCTGGGACCTGGAGAAAAAGAATCAATCTTCTTACTGCCTTTTTCACCTCTGTATTCACCTCAGAACCTATAGAAAAGAGAGCAACAATCTGTAGACAAAAGCCTATGTAGTTTTAAAATTTCATTCAGGGCAGGGTATTGTTTGTGACTTCACTTGCTATTTCCATTTTATAATAAAGAATCCAATAAAGAGATGACTTATCATTGAGAATTCCCTGGCATTTGGGAGACTATGGCTCAGCCAGGAC
This sequence comes from Pyrgilauda ruficollis, assembly GCF_017590135.1. Taxonomy (NCBI): domain Eukaryota; kingdom Metazoa; phylum Chordata; class Aves; order Passeriformes; family Passeridae; genus Pyrgilauda; species Pyrgilauda ruficollis. The sequence goes on from NW_024525712.1 coordinate 500,554, forward strand.
CCAGTCACTCACTAATTTCAGCTCATCTCCAAGCTTTTCAGCCCCACTATATTTTTGAAATTCTGCTTTCCAAAAGATCATGAGAAGTGAAGTTGACCAGTAAAGTCAAGTGCAACAGCTCCTATTGGTCAGAAATATTAGAATAGAGTAGAATAGACTAGAACTGAAAAGTTCAGTTGGAAAGGACCTACAAAGATCATCTTGTTCAACTGCCCAATGGCTTCAGGGCTGACCAACATTTATGGCATGTAATTAAGGGCACTGTTCAAATGCTTCTTAAACACTGACAGCCTTGGGGCACCCACTACCTCTCAAGCAAGCCAGTTCCAGTGGTAAAGAAATGTGGTACAAGTTCTTGGTAAAGAAATGCTTCCAAATGTCCAGCCTAAACCTGTCCTGACACAGCCTAAACCTGTCCTGACACAGCTTTGAACCATTCCCATGTGTCGTATCGTTGGATACCAGGGAAAAGTGTTCAGCACCTCCCTCTCCACTTCCCTTCCTCAGGAAACTGCCGAGAGCATTGATGTCTCTACTCATCCTCCTTTTCTCTAGACTAGACCAACCCAGAGCCCTCAACCACTCCTCACAGCAGCTGCTATTAGTCATTATGGATTTTAATTAATACAGACTATGCTTGTCTGTTCACACTGAAGCACAAAAGTAAAAATAAATATTAACAGTGAAAGTTAATGTTGATTAAAATTTTTATTTAATACGCAGATGAGTGGAGAACATTCACGTAAACTTTAGATCAAAAACTCCTAGTTGTTGCTGTGATACTGCAGAGTAATACATATAATTACATTTAGTGCCTGCTTTAAAAAGAAAGAGGTATTACAGTTTTGTGGGCACAATTTATTACAGGCAAAAATACTAATATTTTGATGGTAGTTAAAAAACCAGGCAGTCAGAGGTTTAGAAGTTAAACATTTGAACCTGCAATTTAGTGCAGAGATTTAAATGTGGATTCATATTTATTTTCATTTGCAAGGCTGTATGCCCTCAAACATCAATTGTTAGCTTGTTCATTAAAGCTTTTGGCAATTTAGAGAGTTTCCCCACAAATTGATATATGCCTGCATTGTTCCGTGGCCACAGCAACAGAAAATATTACATCATATTATTATAAATGGTGCTCTTTAATTGCTTTTCTAAAACAACGCCTCACCAAACTATTTTCAAAAGAAGAAGTGTCTGAGCACACCAGTTTAGCAGTTGCAGAAATGTACTCATCAAGGTTTGCAAAGCTGAACCAATATCAGGCATGTTCATATGCACATCAGTCCTTCAATGCACATCCATTCCTCAACCTACATCTGTACTTGTATTCACAGCTGTATAATTATTGTCAGCTGTATCAAGAAAGGGGACAATTACATCCAAGTGGAAATTACAAGTATGTTAGTGCAAGGCTTTCTCTTTTTTGGTTAAATACTTCAACACATCACTGATGTCCGGGGCAGCAGTGTGACAACACAGCAAAGCTGACCAGCAAATGTCACCTACATCCTTGTGTCCTCATGTCGCACCATGTGGGACAAGGTCAGTGCTGAGAACAAGGATTACACAATTAGCTTTTTAGGAGAAGGCTGACAGCATGCAGATGGAGGGATCAGTAAGACAGATGAATGAATTTACAGTGATTAAGCCTACTCCCATCTTCACCTCCAGAGAAATGAGGAAATGACATTTAGTTACACACCACCTTGGCATCTGCATGAACTGAAGGTAAGGAAATTATATGCTCTGTCATGTTGTTTTCCTGAACCACTTCAGAGAGACCTACCAAAGGAAAGAATGGCTGGTCCTGGTGGAGGTGATAGCATTGGAGGATAAAGACTAAATGGAGTGCTCTAGTAGAAATTATTTTATAAGTATATATATATTCAAATGTATATATATATGCATGTGCAAATGTGTTACAAACACCCAATATAATGAGATTATCACATTCACCTTTACTCAGCTCTATCTGATTAAATCTTGACTTATAAGAAGCCAAATGCTAGTACAGAATGTGGTCTATGAAGCATGCTGATACCCAGGATTTCCTCTGGAACACACAGTGCTGGGTGGCTGTCCCTTTCATACACTAAGATTTTGCATGCAAGGGAAGGCCTTTGTGACATGGTGAGAATCCTAACACTAGCAAGTCTTTCAAATTATTGGTTCAAACCAGTATTTCCAGAAGTAGTCACATCTTTTTTTGCAACTGATGCTCATTTGTGCACACAAAGGACAGACATCCTCTCCTGACTCTGAGACATCAAAGGAGAGCTGGTAATGAGATAGTGGTGTGTAGAACTGTGACTGATAGCTTCAAATTGAGGGTAGCAGTAATGGTGAAGTGTAATGACTGACTGACTATCCTGAAATGCAGGCAGTCCTTAGGAGATTGGCAGGATGTACCCCAAACATCTGAGCCCACTGGAGCTCTCTATTTAGGGTGGTCTTGGGCAGGTTAGACAGACTGAGTCACAAGTTTATTTCAGATTAGTGCATAGCTGGTGCCATGTTCCCTGCTGCCCTGTAGTCATTGTGGTGCAGAGCTCAACGAGCAGCTTCTGCCACACTGTGGGGTCACACTGTGGGAGGGGAGTCTGAGCATCGCTGCGGTGTTCACGGGGGGATCAGGGGACACTGAAGACTGCGGGGCAGAGGTCCAGGCAGCAAAGCAGGCAGCCCCTGAATCAAAAATTGAATGAAAGAAGGCAAAAGTAGCTGCAGAAAGTAATGAAAAGTCAGCTTGGTATTCACTCCAAAAGCACAGAAGCCAGTGCCTTAGCAATTGTTTTTTTCCTTCCAGGATATGAACCCTACATAAGACGCTGCACTCTGCAAAGTTTTAGCTAGTTCCAACCAATAGTATGGCTGCTTTAGGGCTGGTGGGAAAAGAAAGAGCAGGTGCACTTAGATAATAAGTGTTTCTGAAAAAAAAATATTTTTTTAAGATATTTGCTCTTTATTTAGTGATTGTTTGCCAGCTCTCACTTTGGAAAACAACTTATATTTCATTTTTCCAGGTATGCAGTATCTTACAAGTTGATGTAGGATCTCAGGATTCCCATAGTGTTGTCCATCTGGATCTGTGTGTTTGGTGCATTAACTGAAATGCTTTTAACTGTAATACTGTGGGAGAAAAAATTAAAAACAGTGTTTCTTTTAGGAAAAAATTATGGACCAATAATCATCATCATTCAAAGTTTTGAATTTCACTCTCTCTGAATAAACATGGAAAAGGTTCTATGAAGACAGCTAATCAGATGCTGATTCACCCATACATTCACAGGTTTCTTGTTCTTCTCCTGAGCATCACTAATTAAAAAAGAAGAGATTATCAGTATAATACAGATATGATGGATTGGAGGTGTCAGAATGAGGTTCTTTGAAAACTCATTATTTCTTTTGATCTGTTTAAGAGCATTCTGCAAATACTGCTTTTTTTCTTTCTTTTTTTTTTTTCATGACAACAGCACATCCATTGCTCAAGTAGTAATCTAAACAATTGTGATGAGAATTGTGGACCCAGATTTTCCTTTTCAGGATCAATTCAGGAGTCTTGGTTAAAGCATATGTGATCTCAGCATGATTTTTCTGTTAGCAATGGTAGCAATATTCAGTGTCGTTTCATTGGATCTGTCAATGACAGCAATAAATAACAGTTCTGAACACAGAGGAAATCTTTAATGTGCAAATTATCAGTTATAATAAAAAGACCTGCCACTCAGTTGACCAGCCCTGTCTCTTTCACCCCTTTTTAATATATCCATGGCTGTCTAAATTTCCTGTTTGGTTTAGTTGTTTCTGGGTGAGCTGAGCATCACTGTAAATGCCAAAAATATGTTATTGTATTTTCCATAGACTGAACTCTTCAAATAAGCACTCAGTTCACAGTCAGCTTAATAACAGTTGGCCAAATCCTTCAGATTTATTGAAAGTGAAGCTGTGATAGTTGGGCATGTTAGTCCTCATCCACTCTCAGGAAGTTTTTAACAAGTTACTGAATTGCTTCAGAGACTTACTGTGGTGCTTTTAAGCATGGGGCTTTGCAGTTCAGAGGAGAAAGTGTTGTCAACAGAACCCTAGAAATCACAGGTGTTTTGGAAAAAAACTTTGGCTCTGATAGGCAGAAAGGGAGAGCTTTACCTCAAAACACATATTTAAAATGCCACAGAATCATTAGAAGATTATTCACCAGAAATAATGAAGATTATGTATAACCTTGAGAGAAAGGAGAAACAGCAACATGTTATGTAGCAGCCTGACACTGATGCTAGAAAGAGTATTGCTATCCAATAACCACAGGGCTGAATTCAGGCATGATGTGTAAGGCCATGTTGGATTAACCTGCATTAAACACCTGACAGCTCGTCTTTCTTACTCTCTGGAAACACTTGTATAACTTGTCATGCCAGTGAAGTCATACTGAATTGAGCAAACTAGTTGAAACCAAATATGCAGAGAAATATATTTGTCATTACACTTAAGCTGACAGCTGTAGCAATTTTCTTTGAGCAGACACACACAGATTGGTGAAAAAGAGGGAAGCTTCTGTGCATTTCTAATTGCAGAGCTCTGTTGCAAAGGCCATCAAAAATGGACCTCTGACTTTAAGAAGTATTAGGAAACAATCAAAACCATGTGGTTTGTTTGGATTTAATATTCATGAATCATTAGCAATTTCTAACAGAATGAGAGATTAAGCTTTTCAGAATTTTCAAGAGGAAGCAGAAACTATTGTTTCACTAAGAAACTAAGATTCACAGTAGGATAGAACTAGCATGATAAAAAAAACAGGTCACTACAAATAGTAAAGGAAAAAATCATTACAATCAGTAGCAGCAGTAGAAGGACATCTTCATATTCACTATCATTTAACTGATCATTGTGACACTGACAGCAGTATTAAAGGTCACTTACTGGATTAATCAGTTATTCTGATTTTCTTGTGTGATTTCACACTGAAAGTTCACACCATTAAACACATTATAAATGGGTAACTTTCTATATAGGCACCTTCAAGTTCACATGCCGCAAATCAAATTTACTTAGCATATGGCAAAGAAGTACTGAACTAAGTCATATGACTTTGCATTTGTTCTTTTCAAAGTCACCCTGGGCTATCACCACAGCTCAGATGATTCATGTTGACTGGCTATTCAGCAGTAACTTGTGCTTGTCTAAACAGTGACATTAAAATATTTTGCTGAAAATATCTTTATCTAAGCATTTCTGAAAACATAACGAAGATCCATACTTACTCTATCATCAAAAATATTTTTAAAGTATAACTTTAATTATAATTAAAACACATGTATATAAAATCTCTTTGATAATCAATAAATAACTTCCTTTTATCCATGATACTTGAATGTGTATGGTCTCAGTTTCCTTTAAACTACAGCTGCTGTGAAGACCTTTTACTCCTCAGAACTTACAAGAGATTCCACCAATACATTTTTAGACATTTGTTTTGTTTCTCTTCACCTCTAAATTCATCCAGAGATTTAGCGTAATTTCTTTTCTCTCACTCGTTGCTAAAGCTATCCCATTTTGACTTCCAGTGCAGTGACACTGCCATTCCACCCTTTTAGTAAGATTTTTATTCAGTTGTCTTGCAGAAACAGCCTTGTGTTGACAATGTCACTGCAGGTAATGCACTTGCAAAGTCATTTTCTTTTGTAGCTTTTACAGTTGTCTGCTGTTTCCTCTCCCTATTGCTAACTCTCCCGTTCTGCTTTAGGGGGTATGTATCATTCTCTCTTTGTTGCACAGTGCACTCCCAGCATAACCTCCCTGGAGAAAACCAACCTATGCTACATTTTCACCTTCCATTTTTCTGCTGATGAATGAAAAGCCTACCTTTCCAATCAGGTATCCTGGCTTGTCATCACAATATTTCCTCTACTTGTCTGCTCTTACATAAAATTTTGCAAGACATAACTGAGCTCCTAACTCAGACACCACGGATAGAGTTTTGTTTTTTTCCCCACTGTGAAATATGTTGGAAGATACTGGACTCACTTCATCCAACAGGTGACAGCTTTTGGGCTGAAGCTTTAGCACTGCAACTGAAATCTGAGGGGATTCCTTGTGTGTTGTTGGGATCCTGGGCTGAACTATACGCCCGCTCTTCCTCCACTAAGGTGTCATAGATGCTAGAGCTAATGCTCATCAGGTCACAGTAGCTGTATCCCAGCTAAAAAAAAGCATGGACTTACAGCAATTTGGGAGAAAAATCACAATTTTCTGTATTGCAATCAGAAGATTTTTATCTTCTGCAGTGTTGATTGGAGTAATAGTTTCATCTTCACTTCTCCTTCACATACAGATTACTCCCTCAGTTCCTGGAGTCACTTAGTTCTCTTACTTAGCATCTTCACCCCACAATCATTAGTTTCACATATACAAGCTGACTGTGAAAATTTAAGGATCTTCTATTTGTGAATTTAAGTCTCTGAATGTCTTTGTGGTTTAGCTAACCATGCTGTCCTGTGGGCATGACATGTCCTCCCTAACAGACCTGTGAGCCCATCCTCTCAACTCTCCCCTTCAGGTCAACCTGCACCATACATTCTCTACAAACTCATATTGTTTAACAGGAACACAGACTAAGGATTGCTATCTTTATTTTTTTTCTTTATTTTTTTCCTTTGCCACTTGCTTGGGTATTTTTTTCTTTTACCCATCAAATACTGGTTGGATATGAGGGAAGCAGAATGCAACTCAAAGAAGTAGAGGTATAGTCAGGGACTAATGGAGAAAGGATATTTTGAGTAAGAAAGTCTTTTAATTATATAGCCAGTTTTCATACTCAATCTCATTTTAATACTAAATTTGCAAGTCATTACCAGAAGATATGATGATTGGTTCAGGTCTGTCATGAAAAATGTTTGTACTACAAACTGGCAGTGACTGAAAATAGAATAAGTCCATTACAAGAAATCAATATCCTTTTTTTCAGTCAATGTTATAGTGTTATTTTATGTGTTTTCTCTTGTAAATTCAGTGAATTAAATTTCTAAAAAATCACTGAAAACATTTTTTTCCCCAAAAATACAAAGCTAATGTAGTTTGTAGTGAATTGGGTAATGCTGGATTAAAAGAAAGAAGAAAGACAACACTAAAAACAAGCTGCAAATGAATAGATCATTATTACAGCATATTCATCTAACATTATCTTTACACAACCTGTCAGCTTTCAGTTTGCTGCTTCTTCCAGATGTTTCAAGCTCATGGAACATAAAACTTCTGTAAAACCTAAATGAAGATAGCAATATGTGAAATAATTACTTTGGTAAATTATTTCTTGTTCACAGGATGGTTTCGTGAGGATTAGTCCTTCACATTGAACATCAAAGAGTCTGGCACAGACAGAGAAGATAAACTCTGACCCTTGTGAGCTTGTTCACGTCACTTCTACCCATTTAAATTCCAGTTAGGTTGGTCAGAAGCAACAGGGAAAAGCTTTAAATTGCATTATTAACAATAGGTTAAATCTTAGACTGCTGATTAAATCAATTTCTCTCAGATAAAATCATAATAGGCCTTGGCTGTATTTGTCTGGCAGGAAACATGTCATTGGTGATGTTTTCTGTTGCCTTTAATGAGTGTGATTGTCATCTTCCAGCAGGGAGAGTACAAAAGGCACCTGCAGGTCTGGGTGAATGGAATCACTTATTGATCAAGTTGTCAGGCCTGTCAGGCATTTAGGAACAGCTGAATGAGTACATAAAATCAATGTGATCTTGTATTTATATGGAGGCTCCCCAGGTCAGTCAGCTGATTGAAAATTTTGACTAAATTAGCTACACATAAAATATAATTTCCAAAATTGTTGAACTCACTACATTCATGCTTAAAAACAATCAAGTTGTTGAATAGTGATTTTTTGAAGGCACTTAGACTTCCTAGAAATAATTTTGGCCAGCTTGGTTTTGGGGTAGAACAGCAACCTACACAATTTTTTTTTGTTGTTGTTATCTCTACCTGAAAATTGTTTTTTTAACTGTTATTTATTATTTATATTTAGTTTCTTCTCCCCATTTGCTGAGAGTCAGCTCCATTTTAGCAATGATCTTTGCTGCTGTTCAGCCATGCTATCACGTTGAGGCCGTTCTAGGAAGACAGTAAGCAGACAAGTAGGGAAGTGCCTCATCTTCTCTAAGAAAACTGCACATTTGTATGTGGGTTCTTCACGGTCTGAATCACCTTCCTGGGGCTGGAGCAAGGAGAAGGGAAGGAGTGTGACTCCAGTGAGGAGGTGTAGCAGGAAGAACCCTCCACTACCTCCAACTCAGCCTGTTTTGGCAGTCAGGGTGGATTTTAGACTGATAAATGCACAGAGAGACCTGAGTCTGCAAAAAGATTGAGAGTTACTGGGAATGGAGTTAATAACATTAAAGTAGCAGTCCTGTCTCACAACCTGCTTTATAAAAGACAATTAACATGGTCATTTTAGTCTCCGATGCAATGCATTTCCATTTCTAGTCTTTTGTTAGCTGATATATTTTCTGTTTTTCCTCTGTCACTCCACACCCACATTTTATGATTTGTTCACTGGATTTCCATTCACATCCTACCCTTCCTTCAGTCCATTATTCTCCCCAGAGAGCCACTTTCTCCATACTATCTTCCACATCTGTCTTCTTTCTTCATTTGTTTGTCTTATTTGCTGTCCCTAAAGTCACAGAGAAATAAAACGAATGCAAGACTAAAAAATGGTTTATTCAATTTAAACGTTTTCTCTCTGCTGTTTTTGATACATGACATCTTTTTCTTTGCAGATGGATAGAATTCATGCTTGGACATGAAATGTATTATGAAGTTTGAAAGGCACAATTTTTTTTTATTTTATTAAATTGTCTTCAAATTTTTATCACTGCACAGTCATCCCTGCAATTTTCCCATACAAATTTGCTTTAGTCTTGAGCCTTTGGAATCAGATTAGTTCTCAGTTTCTTTCAGTAGGAGTTAATCAGCTGAAACCTTGTCTATTTTATAGCTGTAATATCACAAGCACCACAACGACCAAGTTCATTATAAGTGAAAGTAATAACACAAAATTTTAGCATCCATTCACAAGACAGAAAGAAATAACAAGAATACTCCTAGAGGAGATCTCTTTACAGCCCACAAGTTGCTTACGAAGTCCCTCTCCAGAAGTCTCCTGGATCAACTCTTTTTCTTCCCATCTGTGAACAACTGAGAAGATCTTCACATTTTCACACACTGCAAATCCAGAACCCTCAAACTCTGCCCTCTTTCACACAAGTACATGGCTTCATCTGTGTTTCAGGGAGGCATCTCCATGGATACAAGACTGAAGTTGTCCTAAGTCTTAGATGTCTGAATTTTAGAAGACAACACAGTATTTAAAAGCATGATGTATGACTGCAGATATCATTGTAAATGTCGTTTGAAAGCTAGACTGGGTTGATAAGAATGCATCTGTGGTGGATTCAGACTTCTCAAAGTAAATTTTGAAAGTTCACAAAATAGTCTTGGTGAGGAAGAGGACGTGACTGTTGAGTTCTTATCTCAATGATTAATGAGAACTGTAAATTAAATCTCTTAACTACATGTTTTTATTATGACAGGCGCATGAAGGCACACCAGAAGGAGTTGCTGAGGGGGGAAGAGAAAGGATGCTTACATGAATTTATAGGTGACAGTTTAGTATCACTATGTTTCAAGTCACTTTATTCCACATTTACTCAGAAAAGTAATAGAGATTCAGCTGAATTTTGCACAAACAGCATATTTCACCTTAATTAGTGAGAATTTTGCGTCTTTGCAAAAGCAGGAATGACATCTTGGATTTTAGGCTTTCTTGGCCCATATAAAAATTGGTACCTAACTGTAGATACAGAAAGAAGCTCCTGATGAAATGTGTGCTGTCTAATGTTAGCACAACGAAAAACACTTGTTATCTGTATCATCTATTTGCTGAAGTATAGCATGAGTGCTTTTCTTCCTTCCTTGATCTTCCCTTCCCAGTGTTGCCATACCTTTAATATCCTCTTTCCCTGTATTTTCTGATTTACACATAAGATTTTTTCAGATAGTTTCTGTGATTTCTTACCTGCAATGAGTCTTCTCTAATCTTTTAGAGAATAATCTTTATTGTTTTGATGCTGAATGTATACATAAATCCTAAGCAAAAGCATTTATCTAAGGGAGAGAGACAGTCAAGGGGAGTGGAGATAGTTTAGATCAAGATATATTATGACTTTTCAGTTTATTTGATCTTTCTTAGCACCTCAGAAAGCCAAGCAACAGGAGTTGTACACAAGCAGAAAGTTCTTGCCTCCAAATCTGCTCTGCATTTACACTCAGCTCTTTCCCTCAGCCTACCTTTAAACGTAGCATTTCTGCTCACCAGGGCTTTTTCCATTAAGTGGTGGGAGCACAAAAGGGGCAGAGCAGCCCTCTCTGCCCCAGTTGTACATGCAGTACAAGGGTTACAAGGCAGAGCACAGAGGAGCATCCTGCTGGGAGCTCCTGCTTGCCCACGCCTCTCGCTCCTGAGGAGGAGAGCTGTAACTCGAGGAATGGCTGTGCTCTTTATTGTCTCTCAGTAGGCATCTGTAAATCAAACTCAGGAGGCATCTTTCCCATTTTCATATGACCCCAACAGCTGGATCTGTTAATAGCCCAAACCAGTCATAATCCTCTTTAGGTGACTAAATAAAATTGCAGAAATATTTTAATTTTTGTGTGCTATAAATAGGCTGAAATTACCAGATACACATATTAGGAACCTGTCCCCTGAAAGACTGTTATCAAATTCTTTATTTAACAAGTTGGGGCTTTCATACTAACACTGGGATCCTGTTTGTAATAACTTTGAAATTATGGTGTTAAAAAGTTTTATCTTCCAACTGATTTGTGAACTACTTTGAATTTATTATAATTATTTCTCCAAGATTCCAGTAATTATGTACAGGAACAAGAATTCACACCTTAACAGGATGTGATATACAATTGGATATTTAAATTCTTCTGATTATAAAGACAGTTACAACTCAATAGAAAAATGGACTGTAGTAGGCACTGTCACACAGATTGCAAATTCCTACATATTTTAAAATGTATGAGTTGTGAAATGATCCAAGGAACTTTGAAACCACGTCAATTATTTTGCATCTGGCATTGCACACCACCTGCATAATGAGAGAGCAGAGGGCTTGATGATTTTTGAAACTCGTTTTGGTGAATAGTTACATGAGCACATTGTATCGTTCACCAGAAAAATGGAAAGCTATCACTGTCCCAGAATTCCGAAATGATTTTTATCGAAACTTGGGTTATATTTGGCTTGTGGGTATTTGCTTTGTCACTTTGGTATATTTTGGTATATCAAAACCTGAGTATTTTTACTAAAGAGCAACTTAAATTATATACAGCTATGTTCTTTTTTATACATGCAGTTGGGCTGCCCCAGGAGATTTGAAAGCAGAATGTGATGTATGCTGTCTGAAAGGGCACATTTTAATATGTGCAGTTTCTTTGTTTATCAGGTTTCAAAAAGACTCTGTAGCCAGAGTTAATTAATGCAAACCTTTGGCTCTTTTGTCATTCTTCAAATAGTTTTATTTTCATAAGAGCAGTGTTTCAGGGTTTCTGAAAATCTGACCCAGTATAGCTGTGTTTAAGGGGGAAAAAAAAAAATCAAAGGCCAGACCTGGCATAGTGAAGTTAATGTTCCTATTGACAAATGCTGATTCACACACTGCAAATAACACAAAAATTCTTAATAGCAGAGTGTCAAAATTCTGCATCACTATATATACTTGAACATAGCTTAGAGAAAACTCTGTGTTTAACTTCATAACTCAAAAGTCAACAAAAAAATACAAGGCCTACTTTCAAGTAAATTCATTACAGTCTTGATATCCTCTGCTCAGTACTGTTTGTGGCCATTTATATCCCTGGGAGACAGCTGTTACAATATGACACCTTACAGACTTTTAACATCTGTGTAAAGGTGTAATGAGCCTTGTGTCAATGTAAATATTATATGCAGGCCAGAAGACACATGATCCTTAGCTTGTGAAGCACAACCTCCACCTTCCTCAAACCAAACCAGATGGGTGTCCACAGATGAGCCAACAGGAGACAATGGCTGAAAAGAAGGACAGTGCTGCAATTGCCTTCTAAGAGGGAAGAGCAAAGCCTTCAGTAGGTCTGCTAGAGCTACAATTGCCTGCCCTGAGGTCTTTTGTCTTGAGTGTTTTCCCAGAATATTTGTACTCCTAAAATCTTAAAAATATTAATTTATGTTACTGCAACATTACAGGAGACAATAAACTCAACTTCCTCTGGCATCAGCTTCTGAAAAAGTTTTGGCTCTCCAATGACTATTTCAGTGAAGGTGTACATGCAAATGTGTATTTTTACAAGGAGGTAAAAGTCGACTCACAGAATCATATGAATTTGAAGGGTTCTCCAGAAGTCATCCATTGCAACCTTTGCCCTGAACAAGTTTAATAAGATCAGGTTATCCAGTCAAGTATTGAGGCTTTCCAAGGATGGAGTTTGCACAACCCCTTTAGGAAGCTGCTCTGGTATTTGACCACCTTCCTGCTAGAAAATACACTTCTTATATTGCATCAGAATTTCCCTCATTCCATTTTTCTCATTGTCTTTCATCTCTTCATTGTGCATCTCCATCTCCTTTATGTTCTCTTAAAGAGTGGCTGTAGATAGCAGCAAGATACTCATTTTATCATCTCTTCACAGACCTGACAAAGCCCATTCCCCCACCATACACCTGTGCTCCAGCTCCTCCCCTGCTGGTCTTTGCTGGACTACTCCCAGTGTAGAAATATCTACCCTGTAGATATTTCTACACTGGGAGTGTAGCCCCAGACTGGACACAGCATTCGGATGTAATATCCCAGGTGGCAAACAGAGGGGAAGGGTCCCTCTCTGGAGCTGCACACAACACCCCTGCTAATGCAGCACGTGGTGTGTCACCCTTGATGCAAGGGCTCACTGACAATCATGCTCAGCTTGTTGAATAAAAGGATGCCCAGGCCTTTTCCTTCAGAACCACTTTTCAGCCAGTCTGCCACCAGCCTGTTCTGGTGCATGGGAGTATCCTTCCTATTCCTTCCCCTGTGCAGAACTTGACATTTGCCAGTGCTGATTTTCATGAGGTTCCTGTCTGCTCATCTCTCTGAACTGGCAGGATCCCTTTGAATGGCAGCCTGGTACTCTCCATATCCACCTCCCCACAGTTGGTTAGCATCCAAAAACTTGCTGACAATCTGCTTTGAGATATCTGAAAATAATTTACAGAAGAAATCATCTGCAAGAGAAAGCAAGGTACAGAGTTTTGAGAGGCACATCTCCTCAACCTGGACTGAGCTCCAGCTGCCCTTGAAGTGAATGTCAAAGCTGACTCACAAGGCACCTGTTAGGGCTTAAGAGTTGCACACATGTCCAAGGAGAGTCTTACTTGAGACACAAGAAATGGTCTGCTGTAGCCACTCTGACAGATCAATGCAGTGGGATGTATTTCAAAAACCTATTCTCCACTTTTTGTGTTCTTATATAAAAGCAATATGTGGATTTCTTGATAGGAATAGCTCTTCTGCCTCACTAATATCTGTTAATTTCCCAAATAGAAAGAGATTTTTTTCCCTGGTCAGCTCTGTCTTTTTGTCCTCCTGCCAGAGTAAAGTATGCATAGTACAAAAATTATAATTGAATCAAGTGAATGAGAAGTTCTACAAGAGGATCTGTATTTTAAAAGAGATCTACTTTGGATTTTCTTAACTTATCAGAAAGAATCCTTTCTCTGTGGACAAAGAAAAAAAAAGGCTGCCTACTTTTTTCACTCAAAGTTAATTTTTCCTGCCAACTTATAAACATTGGAAACAAGGTGGTAAGAGAAGTTCTGGTGACTTTTAATGGCAAGCAGAAAAAATGGCTTCTCTCATAATCAAAAAGATTAAAAAGCTTCTCAGATGCATATGCAAGTGATTTATTTTTGATATGTACTAATGAGACATGAATTGAATAAATTTAAATTCATTGGAGTGACTGTTAGTAATAGAATTTTTGTTTTAATCATCACCTACAATAACATCACCTACAATTTGGTTAACATCTGATGCTAGCCAGTGTTTTAAGTAAATAAGCCACATCTTCTGAAACATGTAGATTTCCTAATATTTTTTCTTGTTACTACACTTGTTTTTTTCACTTTAATGTGAGGTCTTTTGATGACTTTTTTCTCTTCTTGGTGTTATATTTTTCATTGGTTTAAGAAAAGAATCAACATTTTTATTGACAAGAAATGAAAAATCAGTGAACTGAATCCTTTGAGTTCAAGATACATGATTCAGATAAATAGAACTTCCCTAAGAATAGGGATTTAGTTTAGGGGGCTTTGAATATGATTAATCTGTATTTTGGAGGACAGTTTGTGTAGATTCACATATCTGTGCTATTCTCAACAGAGTTTTGGTGATTTATGTCAAATGAAACAACTCTTGCACTGTGGATAGACCGAAATCACAGCACTTAATTGTCATCTGGCTGGCTTTGGAAAGAGATTTCAGATGAGATATATTAGAAAGGGTTGGAAAGGTTTCAACTTTAAGCTGTCTTTATCTGTTGACCCCTTCTTCTCTCCCTGGTCCTACACTCTCCTTTTCATAATCAATGAAGACAACCATTACAGAAAACAGGAATATTTCAGAGTGGGATTCATCAGGCTTACATGCATAATTTAGGATATCATTATTTTTATCCTAAACATGTCTGTTGGAAGTAGATGCTCTTTAAGATCTCTTCCAACCCAAATGATTCTGGTTTTTTATGGTTCTGTAATATGATACAATTTATCCCAATAACTGTAAAAGGAATTTAGATTATTACTTTACACATAGATTGATGTAATCCATCTGTGCTTAATCTGGAAATTTTCAAACTTTGCTTTAGGTGCCTCTAATTTATTTACAGCATAAACTTGGGCCAATTATATTCAACTGAATGTTGACAATCAAATTTTTAGTGGTATTTCAATCCATCAAAAGAGTGCTAGATGCCCATTGTGATGTCCAGGCACATAATTAAAGGTGAGTTAACACCTAACTTTCTGACATGCTCTTGAAAGAACTATGATATACCTGATATATCATACATTAGCAAAAATACATTTGAAAATGGATCCATGTTTCTCATTTTTGAAAATAAACCATGTCTGATATAAATTTTTATTCTAATTTCTCATATTTCCCTTTCTTTTAATTTAAACATTTTAAATAGTATCTATCACTAAAATACAGTAAAAGAGACATAAAGACAGTGGCTGTCAATAGTTAGGTACATAAATTTTTTGGCAGCTGACTACAGAATAAAGTAGGATAACAAAAGTATTCTTCCTTAGTTTCAACCACCCTCACAGCCCAGTATGAAGGGTACAAGATGTGTTCAGTGTCAACAATTCTGTAACATGACAGAGAGTCCAACATTCAGTGTTAGATCTGGCATTCATTAAGTGTTCAAAATTAAATATAACTCATTTCCTGCCATTGACTTATCATTAACATCAATAATTTCAATAATAACTTCTGGTAAGCCTTAATTCAGTATTATTAAAACAAATGCACTAAGTTGATATTATGAGATATCATGCTGAGACAGATCTTATTTCTGTAAAACCCTTTAAACTAGTAAAACCATTATATATAATTATTAAGTATAATCATTATAAAAGAGATAACCTTCTTGGCTGTCTAAGACTCTTTAAAATGACCTACTACAAAATAACTTTAAATTGTATGCCCTCATATTTCAAAATAGAAGGGAACAATTTTCTGATTCCCAAGTTAAATATTCTTTCCTTTACTCTGTAATGAGCGCTCAGAGGAATTTTTCTCATGTAGGGCTATTCATTTATTTCTGGTGTGTGTGGGGAGATGACCTGTGGCTTTCAAATGTGAATTACTTTACACCCTGAAATGCATTTTAAAAGTTAAATACATTCAACTATTTTTTAAAAATTCCTTTATTTAAGTTGTTTTCATATAGGAAAATTCTATATAACTGGGCTGGCTTCTGCAATATTCTGCAATTCACAGCGGCAATGTTTTTTTACAAGAAATATAAGTGGCTATTTCTTGGTTGAGAAGATAAGCAGAAGTATTAAAAAGGCAGAATTACTGGTATGATTTCTGGCAGCAGGTGCAATTTGCTGTGATTGCAGACATTACAGTCATTTCAAAGCCAGGCCAAATTTTACTCTGCCTTATTCTGAATGAACGCAAGGCGCTCCTTACCTTGATCCTTCCTCGACATTTCTGTTCTTTTGGCTTAGAAAATTTTCCAGACAGCTGGTTTTTGAATTGTGAAGAAAACATTAGGAAAGGCGAAAGAAAAAAAACAAAATAGCAAGTGTAGTATTGGTATTTTTTTTCTACCAATTGCTGCCTCTTCCTCTTTTCATAGCTCTGCCTGCCTTTATGGTAAGTGTCACTCATAAGCTCTGAACTTGTTTGAACTCTGATGAAAACTTGCCATCTTCTGAAGCATTTTCTCTGGACAAATGTCCCACTAAGAGCAGAGCCACTTGAGCCTCGTGAGTGGAGCTCTTAACATGGCCTAATGAAAAGCCATCGAAGCTTAGAATAGACTTTGCCTCCTGCGTCATCACGGTAATTGGGCTGTGGCAGTCATCATGCTGCAGATCTCTTAGTACAGTGCAAATGTGATTGCTGAAAGCTTTCAAATCAGAAATACTTTGAGTTGCTTGGAAATACTTGGTCTTATAATTCCTGTGCTCCAGGGGATTTGAAACAGAGGGTTGATCTCACTCCACTAAAGAAAGATGTTCTGTGACATTCTCCCCTAGATCTGAAACCTGGGGAAGAAAAACCTCTCAAGGTGTTGTGATATTTCAGTGTCCTATACTGTGGAAGAGTAAAAGAGTTTTCAATTTCTTTTTCCTTTAAAAGAGATTGTCAGTTGCAATTTCAGACTATCAAATATAAGAATTTATGATGAAGCTACAAAGGCAGCCATACCAAGCCAACTTTAAGTACTATATCTACATTATCTAGCCTACATGTGTGGGTATACTTGCCTTTGTAATCAGTAGTACTTTTAATTTAAGACAAAATAAACATAGGTATGTTTTTAAAAAAAAACTGATTAGGATTAGAAATATTTTTCATCAGAGGTTTAAGGATAAATATAAGATCTATTGAAAAGAAGAAAATCAGAAGCATTAAAAATTACTTAAAATATATTGTTAATGGGTTATCCAGAGAATTGAAAACCAGACTCCTAAAGAAATATCTTGGGCATTTTTCTGGCTTATTTTTGGTATGGTGTCTCTCCCTCTCCCGCTGCTCTCTCTCTTTTCCCTTCCTCCCCTCCCTCTTTTCTTTGCTTGGCCATACTGGATTCAGAAATAAAATTCTTTTGAGTCTAACATGTATTGAAAGTTCAAATTTTTATTCTTAGCCATCCTCTAATTATAAATGCTTTATCAAAATTATAATAAATATATTTTAAATATTATAAAGCCTTAATCTGGCTATGGTTTTATTCATTTTAAAAGGAAGAGTAAAGCAATTGGAAACAGAAACCGCCCATTATCAGCAACACCATCATAGGGTTGAATTTCTCATCCTAGGTTCTAAATAACTTGAACTACTTTCCTGAATTAACCACAGGTCATCTTTTTGTTTAACCACAAATTTGTTCCTCTGGTCTCATATGGGTATTTAAGGTCTTGTTCAATTATGACTTAGACAAGTCCTCACTGAAACAAGCAGCTGCAGTAGTTTGACATATTGCCTCCCATGAACTAGAGAATAACACCTCATCAACTTTGGCAGGAGAAAAGAAGTATGAACCTTCCTTATGTGTTTTAGCATGAAGCCTAGAACTTATCTTCAGCTACGGTCCTTTGGCCTTTTAGTTTACTGGTCATTACACTGAAAGAGCTTAAGTGTGTTCAGGCTCTGCAACCCACAGCCAGAGGCAGGGATCTGTGGGGAAAATCTCTTAAATTGCTACAGCCATTTGTGAAGAAAATGTATGCCTAATGCCTGCACCAGGGCATACATCCCTGCACCTATGCAGCAGTCTAAATTGTCTTATTTTCCTTTCCTCTCCTCTGTCCTGTTTGAACACAGAGGAGCAGCTTGCATTCATCCCATTCTGCTTGGCTTAATGGAAGACAGAATGGCCATGAAATTTTGTAATTCTCCTCTATGGTCCATAGATGTAGTGGAAAATGTTCATACCTTCTTCTAACATCCTTCCAAAGCCACGGAGCAAACAAGGGCACACAGTGAGGATTCTGTGCGTCAGTTACAGAATCCAGCTTTAATAACTGTAAAGCTTTCCATGCATAAGTGCTGCCAAACAGAGTAAAATATTAATGTGTGTTCCTGTGAATAATCCAGAAATGTCATCCTGTAACCTAAGAAAGTGGCTTCTGTAGTTTCCTGGCCTTCTGTAGCATCAGAACATTTGCTGTGCTACACAGAACGAAGTGCTGCTTTGTGATCTCTAACCCCAGGTTTTCTGGCTCACAGCACAAACCTTGCAAGGTACATGGCTATGCAAAATATTGCTGTGATGAAATGCCCCTTATTATGTCGTCATTGCCGATGTAATATGATCTGTAAAAAATAACAAGAGTATATTGTCTATGACTTCTGAAGTTGAAAGGTTTTCTGGGATGTGTCTATTGCCCATAAAACTACCACGTTCAGCCCAAAAAAGGCTGTAAAATCAAAATTTTTCAAAGTCTTCCTGAGATATTTTAGAAGCACTGATTTCAAAAAGTGATGTTACCCAGCTTCAGAGCACAAGTTTCCTTTCAGGTGGCTCAGGTTGAAACACACAGCCACAGGCCAGTCTTGGTGGCATTTTCTCAGTCAAAACACAGCTGTCCTGCTTGAAGCCCATACCAAAGTGGTCAAAACTACCCTTCATTTTAGGTGGCGGAGGCAGCGTGGGAGTTAAAGCTTCTCCCTGTCCCAATGTAATAATGAAACAAAGACTTTTGGTTATTACAGCTTTCATGGATGTGGAATGCAGCATCACCTGTTACACCACATATTGCCACATAATAAAGAGTATGTCACCATGACTATTCATGGTCTTTTAAGTAAAAATCCATATTCAAAGTTCTCTGTTTCTTTAGTAAAGGTGTATTTCCTCCATCTTGTCAAGTGTTGCCAAAGTTCCTATGCCTCTGAGTTAACAGCCAGCAACCCTAGAAAAAAAGCTGCTCTCCTGCAGTGCAAGAACATGAGAGGAGTGTGATCATATTGCCTCCCTGAGAACATGTAATGGTGGGTGAAAGAGAAAGGGAGAGAAAGCTGAGAGAAGACTTTAGACCAGTTGTGGCTTTAGGCTAAGCCTTCCCTTCCCAGAACTTCCCAGAACTTCCCGGAACTTTCCTTCCCTTCTTCTCTTTTCCTTTGTTTGTCCCACAGGTTTGCAGTCCCTATAAAGAGCTGCCATCATACTTCTTCTTCCTTATGCATGAAAACACATTTTCCATTTCTTTGTTGGTGCTGTTCCTGACTGCAGGAGGATTCTCCGCAGAAGTGAGGAAGGAAGGTCAGTAGCTAATGCTGATCATGAATTTTCCAAAAGAACTTGGAAGTCTTTCTCCGTTCATCAACAAAAGGCCAACGGAAATTAGAAGGTTCCAAAATCTGCCTCATTTCCTGCCAGCTCACCTTCCTTGCTGTTCATCACCCATGTGTCTGGCTGTCAGGGAACCAAGTGCTTGGTAGCTCTGTCTGTCCAGCATGAGAGCTCTCAGATCTGCATAAGTCTAGTGCAAGAAATAACTCCAGTTCTCCACCATACCTCCAAATGTTTTGTTTTTTTTTCTTTTACACTAGGTTGTCTTGTTTTTTCAGGATTTATAGTTCCCTTACTGTTAAACTATATTCTCATCTGCAAATTTACAATTACTTCAAGATTTAAAATAAACCCCTACTTTCACTACCTTTTTGTTTCCCAAATACTACCTTTTACTACACACATTAAAAAAATTTAAAAAGGAAATATGGCATTTATCTTTTCTTTTTTCCATGCTCCTCAGTGTCAGTGAGAGCAAGACCCCTTCCACCCTGAGATTCTCAGCAGGTAGTTGCACCAAGCATTAGGTGCACACATGTGCTGTGCCCATGATGTTCATTCTAAGTATGTTTAGAATTTTGTTAATAGGAACTCACATAAAGCGATCGCATTCCTGTGTTTATTCAGTAATGGAAAAATGGGGTCAATTCCATTTCCAGAGCACTAAAGGTTTGAAGATTTTGTTTGTAAAAAAAAAGGCTTTATTTTGCACCAATAAGGTAACAAGATATTTTGAGTTGCATTGACTATATATATCTGTTTATTTCATGAATATTGTTAGGACAGTTTTGTGAACAGTATGGGTTCATCACTTGGATATGAAACCAGAGCTCAGTTTATTTTTAAAGTACATTTAATACTCTAGAGATAGATCAAAGAAAATTCTTCTTTCAAACTATTTGGTTTTGGTATTCTGTTGTGCTTCAAAAATATCTCAAAAAAAAGGGTCATTTTATGTTAGAAAATTGAACAAAAATTCCTACAAGATCTGGAAATATTTAATCATTAATCCACATTTCTAATGTATGTTAAACAGTCTTCAGATATTTAGACTGCCTTTCTTCTAGGATACCCACTCTTGACAAAATAAAATATCACCAGATGCCCTGCAAAATCCATACATTTTAGTAGTAAATAAACAAGTTCCCAATAGCTCTCTTGCAGTCAGCAAGGGAACTAATTTCCAGCTGCTTGTTTTCTTATAACAGCTGAATAAATACATTCCTGATATTATAATACCTTCAGCAAGAAAATGATTACACAGTAACTCAAGACCCTGATATATTCCTCCTGCTGTTGTTTATCTGAAAGCAGGTGGGATATGGCTAAGGTATGTCTCAAGAATTTAATAAGATTCTGTAGATGAGGGATCTAAGCCAAGAAAAAGCTCTCTCATGGGAAGATGTAATTGGGATATTTCCCTTTCATTATTATATTATGGATGTATTATAGGTGACTAATTTAATGTGACTGAACTGAAAACAGAAAATTAAATTCAATAAATGTAGCTTATAGAAAATAACAAAAACTTTAAAAGATGGACTTCTGTGACTTATTGTGATCTCTGAGGGAATCATTCTTCCTAAAAATACTTATTGTTATTCTGTTTCCTGGGCTTTGGACTTTCAGCTTCCTGGTTTTTCAAAATGCATCATTATCTTTACTCCTTAAGAGCTCTATAATCAGTCCTACTGTTTATGTTGCAGTATTAGACTTCATTTTCTCAGCAAAATAATGAGGAATGTAATCTGTCATCTTTGCAGGAATTCTGTGCATTGAGACTGCTGTCCACAGCTGCATGTAACAGTAAAAGGTGTACAAAGTTCACACTGCAAATTTTAGTGCTGCTTTTATAATGCAGCTGCCTAGATTTACACTTCATTCTTCAGAGGCATTACGTGTACTGTCAAGTCCCTCTTCTAGCCACTGAAAACACAGCATTTGTAATTCTTCTGCTGTACCTGAGCTATTATGTCCTTACTGAAATCAATAGGCTCTAGTAATGGAAAGTCCTTTGCCCTTCACTTGACCAAGATCTAGGGTTTTCTTGAAAAGCCATTTTCTGTGGAGGTCATGTAGGACTTAGATGGTAAAGGGAAATTTCTTTAACCACTTATATAGATATCCGGGTTACTGCATTTCTTTTCTTGTTTTATTATGCCTACAGTGTGTGACAGCCAGAAGTGAAAACCCCCTGACAAATAAGTGTTACCAAGCTCTGATGAGTCACATTTTCTTCTCACACTTTGAGAGGGGGAGTACACCTGATGGCAAGTGCTGTGTTCGTGCTGGGAACTGTAAAGCATGGTCAGGCTCTGGGGACACACTCTTGCACAAGGCACTCAACAAAGAGCAGATGCCTAGAGACTTTCTAACACATTAACAGTCCTTGCACAGGACTTCTTTCAGACATTTCTGTTTCTCTTATTGTGGCTTGCTTTTCACATCTTTCTTAACATTTCCTATAAAGAATTATTGTGACCCTCCAGCCATTTGTAGCACTGAGTCTGACTGAAGTAAATGTGCCTGACCAGGGCTCAGTGAAATCAGTCTTGACGAGACTTAAAATATTAAAGGTGGATCCATCCCTCAGAGGTTTAATGGTAAGATACTTAAATTTTAAGTTGAGAAGAAGCAACACCAGATGGTAATGTAACTAATTCTAAAGTGCATGTCTGTAAATTATTGGGGGAAATGACCTTCTATAAATATCTGTTTCTGTCTATTGACCAGAGAGAAAGACAAGGTTCAGGCTTAGGCAGTTGATTGAGAGATGTTTAATGTTAAGTAAAATGAATCACAGTAGTGGTGGTTACAGCTAGGTCACCTAGTTTTATGGGTCATTGCCAAAAAAGCCAGCACCTGCCCTCAGCATAGTGAGTCAGTCAGCCTAAGATAGGAATGGGGAAGCTAGTCATCCTATATATAGATGTATATACAGGCAGAGTGTGAAAACTCAGTACCTCTGAAGAATGATTCATGGGACTAAGTGTGTTTCCATGAATCCATTAATCATGGGCCTTAAATACTTCTACAGGGGTGCCCCAAGCCAACCAGTATGAAAATCTAGATTATGGTGCCCAGATCAATATTGTTAAGCCTTATTTTGAAGAAAAGGCGTAATTTTGGATAGTGGTCTCACAAAAGCAAATGAGAACATTAAGTTCTAGTTTTTTTTTCACTTTAAGCAAGTTTAGGCACTCAAGTCTTGTGTCATAGTCCCTCAACCATCACTTACAAATGCTGTGTTCTCATCAGAAAGTGATAGAACCATGCACTCCTTTCCCATTTGCTTTATCTCCTGCCTAAAAAAAATACACATCAAAAGGAATGTTAGTAGTGCAGTCCCAGTTAGCTCCAGAAATTTTCCATTTAGAACAAAGGACCTTAGAAATGTTGGGACTAAAAGAGGTGTATATTGTTTAACCTGTTAAAGTCTGGTAAGTGATCAAAACCACTGACTGAGGCATGGACTGTACTTCGCTCATAAGTCTTAGGTTTCAAGAACAACTTCCATGAAACATTAAATGAAGACTTCAAACGGCGCTTTCTTCTCAAAACAGTTGATTTGCAAGTATCTTTGTCTGATGTTCTTATACCACCTCACAGAGTATAAAGTCGCATTGATAAAAATGAAGAGATTTGTTCTGATATCTCTGATAAAATAGCTAGATATCAGATTAGATATCTAATCTGTTCTGATATCTATCTGTTCTTAGTTCCCTAAGAACAGATAGATAGTGCCAGGCAAACAGTACGTACTTTCAGAGAATTTGGACCATAACATAATGAAACTCTTGGTTCCTAATTCTGCTTCATATTTTCTGTTGGACACCAGGGGATAAGGTAAATAGAAATGTAAAGGCCATTCAGAAACTTTATATGCCAGCAAAACAGACTCTAATGCAGCTCTACATACACATTTAAAACTAGACTTCCTGTATCTTGGTTATAGCATACCACATGGTGAATCCATTCTCAGACAGAAAAGCCTTAAAAAAAAATCACCTTATTTAATTAGATATTAGAAGTGAATGACTGAAAAACAATAGGCCTGTAACAAGCATAGATGACAATTAACATGTCCAACATTACTAGAATAGGCAGATTACGCGAGACTTACAAAAAAGGGTAAACTCTAAAATGTCTGAGTGGCACCTTCCTAGAACATATTCTCCTGCATGCAAATGTGTCTTGCACACAGCAAGCAAATGGATGGCATCAGTTTCCCTTAAATAACTTGATGATCTTGAGCACAAGAGTTCACCTGCCACAGTGTGAATAGAAAGTAAACAAGGTCAGGATGGAAATTATGAATCATTGGTTCCATCATTTGCAAGCCGACTCAAGTTGAAAACCAAATGCATTTAACATTGACTCAGACTGGAGCTTCCTGACTCTGTATGTACATGCAGCGAGAGGAAATCCTATTTAAAAGTAAACCTTCTAAAAAGCAGATTAGTCTCAGCAAGATTTCCTGTGACAGAAAGATGGAAGAAGATCTCTCAAATTTTTGTTACGCTTTTTTTGTGGAAAGACTGAGTGAAAGACAAGAGGTGATTTCATATGTAACAGCTGAATTGTTCATTGGGCTTCATGTTTTATTCATGTTCAGGTGGGTGAATGGAAAGTGTGTCTCAGAACACCAAAAGGGGGTGTAATTTTTAAGTGACTCTTCACATTCAAGGATCAAAATGTTGGGTACGTTTCTTCATTACCTACTAAAACAAATGTAGCAGGGAACTTTTCAACAAGAAATCTTCTTCTTACTGAAAGCTGTCTATAGGTAATAATATCAAGTTCTAACACCTTTTAGGTAAACCCTTTGATTTAATCTTACTCTGTTTGGAAATTATGATATGAATGCAAGACAAAATAGTTAAAATAATGAAATGGAGATTAAAAAATAGAAGGACCTCTGCTAAAATATTTGGGTCTAACCCAGCATGTCATGTGCTCAGTAGAAAGTGTATCATTGCAGTTTTGCATAATAGACCTGTAACTTTGCAAGGAATTATTGCCCAAATCCTGAGAGCACTTCATCCACTAACAACTTCCCTTGTTTGAGCAGTCTCTTTCAGATAAATAATCATATTTATCTTTGTAGGATCTAGGTCAGAATTCATAGCCGTCTGGTGTATCTGTGTCTCTCCAGGGCTGTCAGCATAACTCAGCAAGCAAAAAAAATGTTTAACATATTCAGGTGTATTTTTGTTTTTTTCAAGAGGAACCTACCTGTTTAAATCACTAAATATGTCCTGTATGTATTTAATCTGTTGCAGTTAATAGATAGATATGTCCAATGTCTCCAGTGAGTTAGAAATACAAATGTTATTAGGTATTGTTAGGAATTGTTATTGCCTTTCAGTACAATATAGATGCCAACAAATCTAAATTTTTTTTGAAACAGCTTTTTACTGTCCTGAATTACTGAGGGTAAGATTCATCACTGCATGTCTTCTTACTTTAGCCACATACAATTTAAGCAAAACGTGTGAGACAGTTGTCTGGGTTCCCTTTATCATCTACAGGGAGAGACAGGCAATCTCCAAAGAGCTATGCATCCCTCTTGTTTTAGATATCTATTTTAGGATGAGCTAAATCACACACTAGAGGTGCTTGTCTCTCTCCACTGATGATAAAAGGAGTCTAGAGAGCTGCCTTAGATGCTTAACTAATAGACAGCAAGAGACAGACAAGGAAGACACTGCCTTAAACACACATAAACACTACATTTATATTTTCAACTCTTTTACTTACTACCAAATGATGGCATTGTAAAGAAACATCCAAAAAAACATCAGCCAGATGCTAAATTTTGTAGATAGTTGCTCATCTAAGAGTAAACAAACATATAAACAAGAAAAAAAAAAAAAACCAAACAGAAAAAGCCCTCACCTCTAAAGTTTTGAGTTTTGAAAGGGGATGGCTTTGTGCCAGTCTGATGCTACCACACAAAAATAATTAGTTCCTAAGATGTATTGAGAAATAAGGCATCAAAATAATGTAGGAAGCATTAATGCTGTTGTGCAAGAGATCAAGATAATTCTGTTCATCTGTGTGCCCAAAGGATGAACGCAGGATGGAACAGACTTAGTGAGAGACTGCCAGGGTAATAATAGAGTTTAGAGTAAGAAAACAAAAGTTGAGTGGAGCTGTGTTTGTTTTATGGGGGCAAGAAGGGTTTCAGAAGAGCTATTTTAAGCTAAAGAACAATTCTGGCATTAAAATACCCTAGTAAAAGTTGCGCTGGAATAAACTGCTCTGGAAATTGAAACAGTCAGAGCAATGATGTTTTAAAACAGTCTTCCAATCAAAATAGAGGCAGAAATCTTAGCTGCTTGTTTAGGTGAAATCTGGGGCTTTAATGCATGGGATAATCAGACATGATGCCTACAAAGCTCAGGAGCTGACTCCATGTCCTTGCACTCTCAAATATCCAGAAGTTAGTGGTACCGAATCCCACAGACAGCTCCAAAGAAAGAATACAATGAGAAGACCCATCTGTTTCCAGTGAAGGCTTTCAGAAAAAAAACATGATAAAGAAAAAATGTTATTAACATCAGATTTAACTTCCCTACTGAATCTAAAAGGCTCACATTGAGCCTTTAGAAAAAACATTAGAAAAGTAGTATGACATCAAAGAACTGAGATCCTGAAGGAACGTTATCTAACTCCCACTTTGAAGATGAAGGGTGCTACCTTTATGAATTTACTGTTTTGCAGGAGTGCTTGTGGTAGCAGGGCTTGAGTGTCATCACACACATTGTCTCTTCAGGCCTGAGCTCCCCAGTTATTGCATCAACAGAATTGAGTGTGACCAGACTCCATACCAGAATGATAGCTGGGACATTTTTTGCTACACATGTGAGAAGTCATGACCTAGAAGTGACCTTCTAATCGCATCTTTGGTTACTAACCTCTCTTTGGCTCAGTGTGAATGGGATCAGAACAGTCTTTTCTCTCACATACCTTCAGCAGTTGTGTGTGTATGTTGTGGTGTTGAACCTAAATAAAAGTTTTTATTACCATACATTGAAACATGGCCATGTGCCCATGACTGAAAGCATTCAGTCATGAATGTCCCGGATCTCCAGTTATTATGTAACTAGTTCAGGAACTATCTTCTTTTACTGCCCGTGAACTCTCATTTGATGACATAAGCAAAAAATGCTCTGGAAAATGGAAAAGCCATCTTGTCACCACACTCAGAAACATCCTGAAAGAAAGGACTGGAGCAATGCAGATATTTTTGTTTATTTTACCCACATAGTTTTGTCATAACCCTGTGCAAACACTGCTGTGTCAAAGCCAAGAGTACTTCATATGTCAAATATATCCAGAAGTCTGAACATGGTTAAAAGGTGAAATTACCAGTAGGGTTCAATGATCAGTAGTAACTTCAATCCAATTTCTTTTTTACCGTGTCTACCATGAGAGGATGTGCATAAGATAACTATTTTTGAGGCCTTTTCCTTGACTGGACAGCAGTTAGTTACACACAGAAGCCTGAAGGCTTTTAATTCTCTTAAATATTGCCAGATTTTACTAACGCAGATACAATGCGAGGGCTGAGGTCACAGCTACTCCCCTGGGAGGAAGCCACCTCTATATGCCTCAGCAAACTGTTCAGATACTTGTCAGCCTTTGACTAATATTTCAGAGGTACTCTGGGATTCTACGTCACTTTTGTCCCTTCAGGGAAGCAGCAGTCAGGTTGACTATCTGTAAAAGAAGGTGCACTCCAATCTAACATGTTGACATCTAAGCACAGGAGCTGAACCAATTTAAATTCATCTATTAAAAGTTTGCAGCTTATTTAGTAGTAATGAAAGAATGTTGGGGTTTTTTTAATAAATATCCATACAGTTTATTCTTTTTTATGAGAAGAGCAATATTTTTATATCAGCATCATTTCAGCATAACAGCATCTTACTAGGCACACTATTAATACAGAGTGCTTTTGGCCAGTAAGGTTCTAGCAGCACAGTATTGATAAACAGAACAAAAGAGAAAGAAAAAGTAATTTAGTCCTTTTCTTAGAGTATGCATATACCTACAACAGGTGTGTGATCAACAGGGATCAAAGACTCTAGGTGGCTGAAATAAGGCTTGCATTGCAGATTCAAAGCAATGCAGTGGATTAAACATAAACCCTCCAATAGAATATGTAGATGATGAAGCTAAAGTTAAAGCTTGGTCTTCAGTGGTGTACTGGATGTGATTTAATGGAGATCTATGGCTGCTTTCAGCTTGATTTTCTCAGGAAACAAAAATATTCAGTTGCCCTTTCAACCATGAGTTCACCACTCTCCTGGAGCCAAAATATTTTCTTACAGTGAGTCCAGGATAGCCACAGCCCTGACAGTCTTTTCTCCATTCAGATTTAAGGAAAGAAGTTGTTACAACAGTGAAGGGTTTAGCAGGAGCCAAAGGAGCCAAAGGTAATCTTTTGAGAACAAGGGACATTAAATTAGGAACCCTGGGTTCACTCTTTATTCTTCCTTGTTCATCTGAAGAAAATGAACTAATGAATTCTTCCAAAACTTTGATGGCTTTTTTTGTTTGCTTAGCCTTGGATAGCCTATACTTACTCTCTTCCTTGAATTTGCTGGCAGAGATGGATTAGGTATTTTTAAATATAAACACTTGGGAGAGATAGGTTGGATGAGTTTACATGCCTAGTGGAAAAACTTCCACTGAAGTAAACAAGTGGGGTTTGCTCTAAGGTGGTTTTGGAGATAAACTATACAAGGAGGAGAGCTTGGAATGCAGTACATGCCTCTGTTCCATTTTTTTATTAAAATATAGCAAGATGTTTTCCCCAGGAGACATATTGCTATTAAAAGTCAGGCTACATAAAGCAGAAAACAATTACATTACCTTGCTTACTTCTTATGTTTAGTAGGTTAGGGCATTAAGTACAGAATCATGTCTGCAAAAGCCATGAAACTGCATCTTGAGACCTTGTAGGAATTGCCATGTTAGCTGTGTCCTGTCAGCAAGGTTTTAATAACAATGAAGATAATAAATGCTGCTTATCTAATGTTTTTCATCTGTATGGCTTGAAGCATGTTTCAAAGAACATATTATTAGCCCGCTCTTGTAAAGTGAGTATCTGAATCATTAGAGAGATCAAGTACTTTAAGGTCATCTGCAGAAGGGGTTTTGCAGATGGTCACAAAAGCTATTGCTAAGATTTTGGTAAGTTTAATAAAATGTGTTTTCTTTGAATAATCTGTATTTTTCAATTAGTCATTTGCAGAAACTATTTGATATATGTCACTGTTCCTTTGCTGAAGGAAAGCAGATTGTCAGGCTATGGTCTGTCAGATTTTTGCTATGGAAAATTAATGACATAAAACTAAGGGAATTTAGAAAATTCATGATGAATTCTGGAACATTATTCATACTATACAGTCTATTACTTTGATGGCACAGCTACATCCAATGAAATCACCTGAAAAGTAATAAGTATCACTCTGTGTCATTAAATCTAAAGAAAGCCTTTTTATTTCAAGCATTAACTATTAAGACAAAATAAGCAGCAATTCCCAGTCTAGAAACAAGAGGTAAGATATTAATTCATATGTTCTGTTGATGAGGAGCAGCTTTCTTCTCTCACTTATGATCTCTACCTCTTGATTTCAGCTCATTTAGTGTAGCAGTCTGCCTCCTCCTCCTTCCTGCAAAACCCATGTGCAAAACCAGCTCTCAGGCTGCACAGGAGTTTTTTATTTTCTGTGAGAATGGTGGTTTTTCCCCAGAAAATACAAGTGTGAAATGTTGTCTATCAAAATTAAAGAGTCAAAATTTATGGCAGTGCCTGAAAACATTTAAGGTGAGAATTAACTAAGACACATCTAAAATTTAGAAATTTAATTAAGCTGGTTGAATAGGGTCTTTGTGCACTACAATGAGGGAGAGACACTTCAAGTAAGTAACCTAAAATAAATATATGATACATGGGGTGTTCTCTTTATACTTCTATCTTATATTAGTGACATATGTAACTAACAGGAAAAATTTCCCAAGGTTTATATGAGATTATGTTACAAAATCCTGTAACGTAAAATTCCTCCTTTGTGGTAAATCCTTCACTGCAGTCAAGACAATAGCTTTAACCTGATATTCTTGAAAGACTATAACTAGGAAAAGCCTAGCAAATATCTGGCCTTAAGACCCCAAGAGAGGGCCTTTGTTTCTTTTGCATATCTACAGAGAAACCTCATTTCATGTATTCTTTCAGCACATCAAATTTAATCAGGCCAACATATCATAGGGAAAATGCATATTGTGTAGAAGCAGTTATTTAATTCCATTTCACACCTGAGTAGGCAGAGGTTTTGGGGACAACACCAGACTAGAACTGTAAAGACAATGAGTAAGTTTTCTGGTGACAAAAAGAGAATGAAAACTGGATGCCTTCAGCTTTAAGTGCAGCAGCACTGTCATCTACTAAGTGAGCCAGATACCAAACGAGTTTCTGAAGGAACCCAATGATACAAATTCTGTACATAATAATAATAATCCTGATGGGATGGAGCAAGAAGCATCCAAGAGAGGCATCTCAGCATCCTTGTGAGAGAGGTACATTGTCATTCATCACTGCATGCTGGGAAGAATGAAGAATAACAGGTTTTGTAAACTCAAGAATACAACGGAAAACTGGATGTCAACTGTCCGAGGAGTCATTCTCTCAACTTCTTTCTCAATAGAACTAGGGAATGGAGATCAGTCCTTTTGTTGTTGTTGTTGTTTTTTGTTTTCTAGTGAATTTTGATCAATTTTAGTGTTACTAGTGAACACAGCTTAGGAGCTGTTGAAAGCCCTGTTACTACAGACATCTAGGATCGAAATCAACAGAAGTCACATGGAC
This sequence comes from Pyrgilauda ruficollis, assembly GCF_017590135.1. Lineage (NCBI taxonomy): Eukaryota > Metazoa > Chordata > Aves > Passeriformes > Passeridae > Pyrgilauda > Pyrgilauda ruficollis. The sequence continues at coordinate 531,065 of NW_024525712.1, forward strand.
AGTAAATGCTGCAACATTTCACTGGAGTAAAAATAAATCTGCAACAATAAGTTTGGTAAGTTACAGCAATTGCGACATTCTTCCATAAAGAGATACCACATGGAATTACGCAAATTATAGTCTTCAGGATGTTAAAAAGGATTCAGTTGACTTCCCTGGAGGTACTTTCACTTCACTAGTGAGAAAGCAGTTGACTGTTGAGCATAAATTGGGATTTGGGGAATTTTACATAACAATTCATATAAGAAGAAGAGGTTTATAAAAAAGGAGTACAAACCACTTTCCTTTGGCAATGGCAAAATGAAGTAATCTGGAAGATTTTATTAATAGTGATGACAACAATAACATTTTTTTAATAGAGGTGATAAAACCAATGTATTGCAAATTTTTCTCTTAAAAATTATTAAACTAGGGGAGAAATAAGGTGAAGAAAGTACTTTTTTGTTCTCATGTTTAGGCTAAAGCCAACAGAAATTTCTTGGAAAGCAGAAGAGTGTTTTAGTTGGCAAAGTATGTTATAGTAAGCATGTTTCAAGTGATCACAATTTTTAAATACTTGACTACAAATTGTAAGGACACAGTGGGATTAAGCATGGAGATGTGGAAAAACATTTGGGGATTTTGGGAACAGGGTGACTTAGCTCCAGAGACAGTGATACCAAAAGGTCTGTAGCAGGCCAAAGAACTACAGCAAAAATCTCTACACATACCTTCTTGTCATTTACAGAAAACTAATTATACCCTGTTTGGGAAGTGAAGGGTGTGGAGCACAGGCATCACAATTTCTAAAAGTTATAGAACATGATTTTCTGCATAAATTGTCTGGTACTTAATAATGGTTTATTTTATCTGCTGTTAAGAAGGACGATGTTTAATTGTTTACAAAGATGATTGCCTACAGAGTGGAGACCATTATCCAGTTCTATTGAATAGATAATTAAACAGAGGACAGTCCTGATCAGATGCATACATAACTCTTCTAAACAACTCATTTCCCAAAAACCAAGGGCAAGAATGAGTAATATTGAGTAGGTGGGAAATGCAAACAAAAAGTGAGAGAACCTGAAGTGATTATTAGAAGCCAAAAAGCCATTGCTCCACAGTCAATAAAGGAAAATTTGGCCAATAGCCCACCATATTTTGGTAATGGTATCACAGGCCTACTGATGAAATGAAGCAAATAAATTTTTTAATAACTATATAGAAATGCAGTTTTCAGAACTTACTAGTTTGCATCAAAAGATTTTTGAATATCCATCACTGATCAGCAAGGTTATTAAGCAAGTGTTTGTTAGGAGTAGACCTTTAAAAACCAAGAAACCAACATTACTTTTGCCCCAGAGTTAGAGAGATTTCAGACAACTAGTCTGCTGGTGCTCCAATATAATTCAGTTTCCTAAGGAAACAGTACTTATGTGATCATGCTCTCTGCCTGTTGAGGTGCCTGTCTGCTAACACTCATTTTTTCCAAAATTTCAACTACATTTGAGAAAGTGGTAAAAGTTTGAAACATTAAAAAAAAAATCCTGAAACTTTCCAGAACAGAAGTGCTATTTGGGAGTTTCAGTTCTAAAGTTGTGCACAAAAAAAAAAAAAAAAAAAAAAAAAAAAAAAAAATCTGTCCACATAGTGATTCGGAAGATAGTGTGTATCAGGAAAATTATTCTGGTAAATTTAGAAATGTAATAATACCCAAAGATCAGATAGGCTCAGTCTTTAACAGTTTGCCAAAGAATCACTATTTTGATTTGAACAACAGAGTATCACTGATTTTTAGGCAATTTTCATTCAGTTCCTGCTAAAGTGGCTGTTATTTCCTCGCACAGAAGCAAGGCAGCATCCTACCTGTAAAGAAAAATAGATCTTGGATCTCTGGAAGTCCAGCTTGATAGGAAAAAAATATCTGCCTCATGCACCAATAACAAGCAGTTTTAGTTGATCAGTCCTCACACTGGAGACAGTGACTTCCAGTTCCTAATGAGATTCAGGTTAGCTGGATTTGTGATTGTAGAGTCACTGCTGCAGACAGAAATGGGAGCCTGTTTCAGCTCTCAGTTTCAGTGCAAGAGAAAAATCTCTTGAGCTGCATAAATTCAGTGTTATAAAAGGAATTAGTTCATCCATTCCTCCTCCCTTGTTAAACATTTCCAGAATTTTGAGTCAACAAAAAACAGTGATTCTGCTATGCCAAGCCCAGTAGAAAACATGACCCTTGTGTTCTTCTGATGTTGCAGATTTCTATTCAATGGTGCACATCTCTGCAGTCTGCTCAGGTGTGTCATCCACACCTGCCAATGTGATGGTCAGACTTTAAATGACTTCCTGTTCCTAGCTGACAAAGTGGTGTTGGGTCACAGGCTGGATGATCACAGGCTCTATGATCACAGGCTCCATGAGCTCAAAGATCTTTTCCAACTTAACTGATTCTGTGATTCTGCAGTGGTCAGGTTGATGAGTGGGCAGCACAGGAAAAGAAGCACAGAGCATTTCATGGTGTGGGAACTTGTACAGTATTACTGAGAGCACAACGGGATGAAGAAAATAAACTGTAAGTGTCAACACCTTCAGAGAAATAAGCCAAGACAAATTTCTTTCACAAAGGACGTCTTCAAAAGGTTGGGGTTTTTTTATATTATTCTCATGTAGCAATTTTTCCATAACTTTTCATTAGCAAGAACTAGAAGATCAAAATGTATGGTTATTGCAAAATGTTAAAAAAAGGTCAGCAGATGTAGGTCTGCCCTGAATCTACAGCATCAGAAATTACTGACACATTCATTTTTCATTCAGAGCCTCTCCTCTGGAAAGAGTGCTGCAGTACTTGACTAAGGGTTTGCTGAAATGTTTCCTTTCATTGTCCTCTCCCATGAAGTCATCTGTGGATTTCATCATAAGAACAGATTTGCTCTGTGATCTCCAGAGGGGTGGGCCTGCTGTCACACAGTGTTCAGTTCTTTGTCTGAGGAAACAGGCATTGCTCCATGGATGCGCCGTGCGTAGGTTCCTGCAATCCGGGATGCCAGCAGGCAATCCGAGCTGTATGAGGACAAACAAATATGAGTCACAGCAGCCAGAACTTAGTGCCACTCCATTTCACACTCCAAAGGCAATGGCTCTAGCAGCAGCCTGTTCTTAATATGCAAGGGCATCAGTTCAGGAAAAACACAGCAACCTGCTGAATAGCTGGGGAGAGAGAAGGGTTGTCTGAGAGTTTGGGGGAGTTTTTGGTTTAGTGTGCCTTGGTATTTTTTACTGCAGTCAATTACCCTAGATACCTCTGATTAGACTTAAACCTGTTTAACTTGCAAGCACAGAGAGAGGCTAAAGTTAGAAGGTTAAGCACTCAGCTTTCGATGAATTTAAAACCTGTTTCCCCACATACTTCATGAAAGGGCTCTCTCCCTGCAGCCTTTCATAATACATGACATTGCCACCAAGCAGGACTAGCAGTTTAGCTTCAGCGAGCAGTGCTGAAAAGAAATTTGTTTGCTCAGGTCCACAACATTTGCAAAGGCAGCAGACATTTCTGGCTGTACAATTTGGAGACTCTGAAACCAGAATCAGGCCCTGGTGGCATTTTTTAGGATCCATACAGGCTATTAGGATTTGGTAGTTCTGTGCTGCTTCAGATCCATAAAGAATACTTTTTCAAATGAGTATCTGTCACATCTACATCAAAGACCCTGGAAAGTCAGTTCAGCTTCTTTCTCTCAACACTCCTACCCAGTGTGATTCTCATATTGTCACAGGTGTGGGCAAGTTTCCTTCTTGCTGCTCTTTCAGCTAAAAAATTGCATCTGAGTGAGTCACAAATCTCAAAACATTTCCATGGTTCTTTGGGGGGAGGTTCCCCTCACCACTGTGACCTGGAAGTAATCCTCTAGCTCCTCTTCTAATTTTTATGTGCCTCCTTCTGTTATTCTATTAGCTTTGTTTTATTCTACTATTTATTTTTTAAATTATTTTTTTAATGTAGTCACTACCTGAAATGTGAAAGATCAGGTTGCACTTTGAAACACAGGTGATGTTCTCTTCTGTGATTGCTGATGACCGTCTCTATTCTTTGACTTCATGAGGAAAGGACCAGAGGTTGCTTGCAGTGCTTCTTTGGGCAACATTGTGCATCCTCCCATAAGGATAAAAATTTTGCTCATATTCATTTTTGGAAGCAAACAAATGAACCATGAATTCCCTTTAGAGAAACAGGAATGCAGGAGGGATTTCCAAGAATGGTAGACTTGGCAAACATCATACGTAAATCCAGACAATTTCTGTGTCCAACACATTCTTATTAGATCCTAGAGCTGGCCACATTTTATTTTTACTGCTATATTACCAAGAGAAATCTTATTTTATGGTACAGTCACTCAATCTGCATGGTTCTTACATTTTCCTCCCTTTCAAAATCCTTTTCATTTCCAGAAATAGCCACATCAATAGTTAATTCTACCTTCAACTTTTCTTAAATCAGCCAATGTCATGCTGAGCTTTCTCTACCTGTACAGCTGTTGAGGCATACAGAATTTATACACTATTATTCTGAAGTGTTTCTTAATGTTATGTCTCCATACTTCGTTATCACATTTCAGTTTATAGTTCTTCTTCAGGCTCCCCCAGCACAGATTTCCATAGTTTGACAGTGTAACTTGTCAGGGAGCCTGTGAACATTGACCAATGAGTTACAATATGTTGCTTTATTTTTTATCTGCTATTATGTAAAAAGACTGATGGCAGGATTTGCTCAGGAAGAATGTCTCGGGAAAGAACAAACAATGCATTGCCAACTAAGATTCTGCTTTGCTAACATCACAGTCTTTCCAAAACATAGCATGCTAAGATTGCTATTTTGTGAAATGGATCTTTTTCCTAATTTCCCTATTTATGCATGACATTATGTCAGGATAGAGACATCCAGTTGCCTACTGCAGTCATAACTAAAATAGGCAGTCACAACAAAAAAGTTAACCTGGAAATTCAATAAGAATTCATCTCTAAATGTATAATTTAATTATCAAAACTAGATTTTGCTGCCCAAAATATTATGCAGGATTGTGGCTGAGAAGATAAAGTACAAGTTGCTTTCAAATAAACAAGGGCACCACAAAAAGTGATCTAATATGTCTGCTATTCCAAACATGCAGGCCAAACACTTGATACTCAAAATCATTATCTTTAAAATGACATATTAACTTTGGGCTGAATTCTCCCTTATCAGTGTTCAGCACAAATAAGTAAGGAGGGAAAGTGAAAAACATCATTAGGATAGGAAGGAGGGATAGTCAAGGAAGACATATGTTATATGTCTCTTCTTACATTTTATTTGCTTGTCCATACTAGTCTTTGTACTGTTTTCAAAATACAAAAGAGATGGTAATGCCAGTTTAACCACCTCTTGGGAAGGAAGTCTTGAAAAGTGCAATAGTTGCTGCTTTCTATGATAATGAAAGCAGGAACTTCAGCATCTGATATTTACTTGCTCACTTTGTATTTCTAATAAATACACAGAGCAGCTTGGTGTCATTTTGAAGGCCAGGCTCCAAAACTGAGTTTGGGCCACACTTTAATAGTCTTAAAAGACAGAAAAGGGGTTGAGTGAGTGTAAAAAAAAGGGGAAATGTGACAGAATCTAGTAAACAGTAGGATATATTCTTCAAAGCTTTTTGCAGCTCCTTGACTATCTCAAATTCTTAATGAATAATTTAAAATTATTTAGGTAATATTTTTTTTCTCCTTTTAGCAGTCAATTTTAATTTATTGAGTTGTTAATGATGCTTCAAAAACCATTAAACTGGAGTTTTCTTTTCATAATTGCTTCAATGTCCAATCTCAAAAATACAATCTATTGAGATAATGTGTGCTCAGTGGAGAGAAATTAAATATCTTAAATCTTTGCACCTCATCTTCTTTCTTGAGAAACATTTAAAAAGAAACTCTACTTTTCAAAGTGGAGCCTGTGCATATAGAAGGTTACTTTTCTTAAAAAAATAGATAAAGTTGTATAAATACATAAATATATATTAATTAACTCTTCCTATCCCCTGGCCAAAGATCCTATCCCCACACAAAACTCACTTCATGTATTAGCAAAGTTACAAGAACTATAATAATTATGGGGGTTTCTTGGGTTTTTGTTTGTTTTGTTTGTTTGTTTGTTTTTTGTTTTTGTTTTGTTTGTTTGTTTTTGTTTTTGTTTGCACCAAAAATGACATAGCAGTAGCACAAGTAGCCACATTACTTACCTTAGGTAAGGAGGATTTGGTTTCATATGCAGGTAGCTTTTCACAGCTTTGAAAATAACAAAACAAAGTTTCAGATTTCTGAAAAATCACAAAGGAAAATTTGTGTTTCAATTTAGTTTTTTCAAAATAGTTTTCAATTCTTCTAAAAGATACCTTTTAGTCAATGTTTTCTTTACAATCATAAAGCAAACAAAGTAGGTTTTTTTTCTCTCGGACATTTTCATTGGGGGTTTAGTCCTCCTAAAAGCATTTATTATAATTAAAAAGAAAACATTCAAATTAGCAAAGCAGAATGTTTTCAAGATGCCTGCATTTTTGATTCATTAGTTTAGTTTTCTTGATCATGTTTAAAAAAAAGCAACAAAAACAAACCCGTAAAGTAATTTAGTCCTTAAAAGTCCTGGATTTTACTACCAGCCAGATACCAGATCTGTTGCTAAATTTGTTCTCTTTGTTGGTTATCACTCCAGACTAAAAAAAAAAAAAAATTATTCCGATCACTTTCATGAATCTCTTCAACAGACAGTGATTTAAAGTGCTTATATAAGAGCTATCCATTATTACTCCAGCCAACATACCTGAAATGTCAAGTGCTCAGATTGAAGAGCTCTTTCAATACACATGCCTGTTGAAAATTTTCTGTAAAATGTGGATTTTGTGAAAAACATGGGTTTTGTAATAATTAAGTTCCTTCCAAGAAATATCTCTAATTTGTGAAACTCATGCTTGCTGTATAGTTTGGCTTGGTTTCATTTGGCTTTGTTTTAGAAAGGAGGCACACTTAGCTTCTTTTTGGTGCAAACTAACCTTCAGTGTTTTATTTGCTCAGAAAAGTTTCCCAAAAATAATTTTTTTTCCCAAAAAGAAGGTAGACTTAAATTCAAACTGTTTTGAACAGTAGCCGCCCATCTTTCCTTTCTCATTTCCTCACAAGGACATTTTTATTAAGAAGAAATTACAATTTCCCAAATCATTCCACTATTTGTTGATGACCTATTGTAAGAAAATATTCTGTTTCAGCATTATGTATATCCTTAATATTAATTTATATTTCATCTTATATAATTTAATCAGTTAAACCATGTGGTTTCAGTAACCAGGCCTATCCACATGACCTTTAAAGCACTATTAGACCTATGTTAATTTTGGTGCAAAACAAAAAAAAAAACCAACAAACTCATAACTATGAATTTTTACTTCTTGTAACTTTGCAGGCAAAATTAAAGAGAAACCACTGAAATCCAGCCACCTACCCAGCAGGTAGCAATAGCTTTCAGTCACTATTCCAATAGGGTTTTTTGTTATTTTGACTGTTGACTGTTGACTTCAGAAAGTTGCTACTTCCTTCATTCTCATTTTCTTTATTCAACATGTAAGTCCCATTAGTTTCTAGTGACAGCAATTGCTTTTGATATAATGTCATCAAAATTACTAATTCAGGCAAGCCATAATCATCCTGAGTTGGAAATGTGGTGACTGGGTCAGGCAGTGAATACATCACCACTAGAGGGAGAGTGCATGTATTAAAAAATAGTTAAATATTCAATTCTGTATATTGCAATGGTCAGAAGGTCAGATACTTCATAATTTGGTTTTGGCCTAATTAATTTATTCTTTCATAAGCTTTAAACTACACAAATATTTTTATTTTAATGTATTTGGAAATGGAGAAGCAGAAAACCAAATCCCAAAGGAAAATGAGCCCCTAACAGACAAAATTTAGAGTATTAAATGAATTATTGTACACCCAAAAGGTCAGAATAGTCTAGAAATTCCATTTATTTAATAACTTGTCTCTTCATCAAGTCTAGCACTTGAGCTAGACTATCTTTGAATCACCCCCTCAGCTGAATCACAGTGAAATTCTGTACCCTTTTCTGCAAATTAGACTGTTTTGGCTGGAACTAACTGGACACATATGTTGCCACCTGCTGCACATTCTTTAGTCTGAAGTTTTTCAACAGCTTGGTTTATATCTTTGAATAATTTGTTCATCAGAGAATGTAGGAGCGGGGAAAGGGCAGTTCCTCCTTTAGTTTGGTTTGATCTCAGCCTGGCAAATAACTACCAGGTTGCTCCTAGGTGGGACCTGTTGCTGAAAGAGTACAGAGGTTTATGTGTCAGACACCCGCTTTCACTTCTGAAAGAATTTGTTGAGTCAGTGCTGGAAAAAGGTTCCTCCTCATCATAATATTTTATTCAGGTTTGTAGACCAGATTTTAAATGTACATATGCAGATTTTTAAAATATTAATTTAAATAATTTTCTAGGTTTACAAATGGGTTTGTAATTGTGCATGCATAAAATGAAAACTTAGAAAGAATAGTTGAACATTTAGCTTCTTTCATTTGCTGCAGAGATCACATCCAGGACCTTGGATGGAATAGCAACAGTCTCCTTTTTATCTTTAGTGTATTTTGTCACTTGTCATCCTTCTTATCTTTCTCTCCCACACACACACACCCTCCCCAGACGTCATCCATTCAAGCCAAGCAACAATAGTCATAGTCAGATTGAGACTATTATATATCCACGATGGCACCCTTGTGAAGTTTTTTTCAGCTCAATAGAACAAATTCTTGTACATGGCTTCAGCCAGCATCAGGCACGTAGTCAGGGAAGCCTGATCCACAGAGTCTCTGGGAAGAGACACTATCAGTTTGGTTCGCTATGATTGCATCTTGCATTATTCACTGCCCACAAAGATTCCTCTCAAGTATCTAATGTACTTTGTATGCCAAAAAGCTGTAGCATTTTTAGCACCCATGATTTTTTTTTTTTAACCTCCATGATTATTTATAAGGAAAGTTTATATCATGGTCTCATGCTCCATTATTAGCTCTACTGTCAAAATGATTCAGTCATCCACTTGCAGTGTTATCCATTACAAATAAGAAATTTGGAAAGATAGGCAGAAAGTTCACAAACAAAACATGCTCTTAAAATGGTTATCCATAGTTTTCAGGAGATACTTATGAATAATAAATGCATGTGTAGGAGGTAATCAGTCTGGACTTGTATGGGATAGGAATAGGTGATGGCCTACTTATAAAAATGTCTACCCTTAATGTTACATTAAGGAAAGCAGACTGCAGGTCTTTGGTTTTCAGCTCTGACTATTGAATTATGCATGAGCTTATCTAGAGAGTTCTAAACCAATTTTTTATTCATAAATATTCATTAAGCTTGTTCATGTACGCCAGCTTAAAAACCCCAGTTGTTCTGAAACAGTTTGACCAGTTTGTTTTGCAGCCCCTCCCATCATCTCAGGAGGGTGTCTGCACTCACCATTGCCTGTGCCTAACAAAGCTGAACCTTGGTAACACCAGGAATCCACAAAACCTTTGTCTCTTCAGGAGTACACAAACTCCAAATGATGCCATAGGCCACTGCAAGGCCTGACTAGTATGTTGGACTGAAAACAGATTTTGGTCTGGTGCTTTTTGGGGTGGCCCTTGGGAAGAGAAGGTGCAGGGGAAGGAATCTCTTAGCTTAGAGCAAACTTGGGTGGACGAAGGAGGTCAGGGAGATGCCAGGGAAGGGAGGGCTGGTGACAGTGCCCTAATCCAAACAGAAGCAGTCAAGTAGGTGACAGGAAGCCCCAACAAGGTTCCTGATCTGACCAGCAGGGTATTTCCAGAAACCTAACTAAACAAAGTCTGTGTAAGACAGGAGGAGTGGGGAAAAGAGGCTGTAAAGAAAGTAAAAAAAGCCTAAAGACATTTAACATACTTGTTATCTTGGCAGTATTGAGTAATTTAGTAAGTACCTTCTCCTTACTAACCAACACGGAAAATGCAAATAAATGAAAATAAAGCAGATTCCAGCCAGAAATGCTGATTTTCTGACTGTGAGTTTTTAAATGCAGTTGAACACTTCTCAATATTAGAATAAATTTTAAACTAATAATTACATATCACAATTTATGTTAACAGCTGTTCACATAATGTGAGAGATCAATCTATTATCCATTCTTCAAAAATAAAAATATTTATAGTAATTGAATCTAATAATTTTAACATATTGTGTTTTGACTCCTGAGCTTGAACTTCCATAGAATTAAATGGACTTAGATCCATTTATGTTGGTATTTACTATGTCCACAGGGGCTTAACCACAAACAATTTATCTTTTTTCTATTATCATTAATGTCGTTTAATCAATGTAAGACATAACATAAAAAGAAGAAACAAAACCAATTTTTAAAATATATATGCTTTTTTACATCATTGGGAAAATTAATTCTTTTCAAATATCATTGAGAGCTGCTGGAATAATTTCTCCCCATCAGCCTAATGGCCAGGTCACATACATTTTCAGACAAAAATTCTTCAGAAAAAGAAAAGCCTTGCAGTCACCACTGAAGCAATGTTTATTATTATGCACTAATACCTCCCTGTGAAGTATTTCATGGTCTCCCCTTTTTAAGTGAGAAAGAAAGGTGCATTTAGAATGACTGGTGTCAGGTATAAGCAGAAACAACGTAAATTAAAAGTAATAACTTCTTTTTATTATCTTTTTACCTAATTTGAGGCTATCTCAATAATGCTGCATTTCTGAGGGGCCCAGGGTTTAACAACTGTAAATGCTGGGTTTGCTTTAGGACTAGACAAACATGACACCACCACCCCCAAAAAAGAAGATTAACAAAGAATATCAATTATAGAAAAATGGAGAGTATTCTGGGAAACTTAAATTACAAATCCCTAGAGCTCTGAAAAGAAGAATAAGGAAATTGCTTTCTCCCTTTGGGCATGACCTTTTCTTTTGAATGGATTCCACAGAATAAAAAGAGGAATCATCTTTTATTTAAACAGGAAGCAACTTGAGGCAGTTTGGGGCTCTTGGGAATATTTAAACACATGCTGAGAAAGAAATTGAAAGCCATGACTATTTCAAGGACAGAACTTCAGCAATCTATGTTGTTAATGTGATACCCAGTCCTCCTGACACCAAGAGCAAAAATAGCATTTATCCTTTTATCAATACACAGCATTAGCAATGCAACTGCCTGTGATAATGCCTGAAATTATGGAGTGAGCTGTTTTCAGGGCCTTCTGGAAGGAGTGGACACTGCTGGTAGGTCCATTAAAAGTTACATTAGGGTAATTTAATTCCTCCAGCCCAGCTCCATTCACAGCTCCTCCTTTCTTCCAAGTTACAGTCTGTTGAATCAATAGCCATTAGAGCAAATCAACCTCAGTGGGAAAACGCCCTTGTCAAACCCCAGCCTGACTCATTGTCATCATTTCAGATTCCCCTTAAGCAAGAACAAAGTCACTTTTGAATTCTCAGACAAGATGTACTCCATTTTAAAACAAAGCCAGAGCCAGCAGGCAATGCCACGGAGCTGTGATATCCATAGAGGAAACTCCAGCAAACAGGGCGCAAAACAGCTGAGACTCATTTCAGTGTCTCTTTTTTCACCTGCGCCTATAAGAGCAGCTGCAGCCTCCAAAATATAACCCAGACTCCTGATTTAATCTCTTGTCTTTTATTTGCTGCTAAATGACATTTTACATTTGTTTTAATGACAGGCTACGAGCCTGTGGCTTTTTGTGGCGTTCCAGAAGAGTTGAGTTCCTTTATACCATTCTGCTAACTTTTACCAGCACCATCACACAGCAGGATAGTAGGGTCTAAATCCCCTTTCCTTTTCTCAGGGTGTTCACCTGGTCAGAAGAGCATGTCTGACATAACCATGCACATGAGTAAGAGGTGCAGGGGCCTTTCAGGATCAAGGCTGCAAACCTTCCCCATGGGAGACAAGACAAAGCAAGCCTTCTGAAGTAAACTAAGGGCCATTGTCCCCACAGCACAGGACATTACAGGACTTTGTGTAAAATCTGAATGCTCTCTAATCCACAAAGTATTAAAAGATACTACCTAGGAAAATTAACATATTTCCAAGAAGATTTTGGCCACCAAAAAAAAAAAGATTCTATCACAGTCAAGCTAATAGTATATACACTCTATGAATATATTTGAGCTTGCACTTACTAGGCGGAACTCCATGAATAGATTATTCACAACTGAAAATGAGTTTTCTTTTTGTGTCTTTCATTGCATCTTCCTTTTTTTAATTTTTTTTTACCAGCCTTAATGTACTCTTCTTTCTTTTCTTTTTTTTTTTTTTTTAACCAATTAACTGAGATAAGTGCCAAAGTCCTGTGGCTTAATGTACACTAATGAGTATGACATGATTTTCAAGCTGTAATATGGAACACTGAAAATGTGTTATTCATGTAGGGAAAAACATTCCATACCTATTTATAAACCTCCTGAAATGATGAATCTTTCAATGCTGCTACCTATTTATAAACAGCTCAGGGGCATAAAGTACACTGACAATTTGATGACCTAATATCACATTATATTCTGATTTTGTGTTTGATACACATGCATTCTGTAATTTGTAAGCACTCACATTGTAATACTTCATGGCATATTCTGAATATAATAAATTTGCAAAGTTTTGCAGATAAACCACAATAGTCACAATCAATTCTCCCTCATTTACTTTTCATTACAAATTATTTGTTTACCTCTTGTGATTATGTTTTAGATTATAAGTAAGGGAATAAAGGCTAAGGTCCCACCCATACTTTGGTCACACATTGTGGACTTTTTCTGGCTAAGAGTACTTTAAATACAAGTAAAAGCTGAGCATGAGACAGATGAAAATGAATGGAAAGTATGAAAGCTTTGGTTTAATATTGCTCAAGGCTAAGAGGAATAATAGATGGCAGGGAAATAAAAATTGATGCAGACTCTGCTATTTTAAACAAGGATATGAATGGCAATAAGAAACAGAGGAGATGAGCTGGAACAAGTTCAGATTAAGAACTGCTCGGCTAGTATGCTTTTTTAAGCATTATTATAAGAGTTAAAGGCTAGATAGCTGTTCTTCCTTGCTACAGTGTATAGTGATATCTTATTAAACTTGGGCTGATTATTGGAAATTTACTTCTGAAGGAAATGCACCAGGATGATGACATGAGATTCATACAGAAAGACTGAGAGGTTGTAAAGAGCCATCTCCTGAAATCCATCTTGGCCTTTCCTACACACAGAAACCCCGATCCTTCGGAGACTGTAAATATAGGAGTGGGTTTACTAGATTTGGGATGCTTGAAATTGGTCAAAGGAAATCTAACTGATTTCCAGCTAAATGTGCATTAATTCTGATACACTCAAATCAATGGATTACAGACAAACCTTTTTAGGGTTTGAAGCATGTTTTTCTTTAAAGCAAGGCTCACTTCTCTTGCTCTCCAAAAACAAACTCTGATACAAGAAAGCCTTGACAATTAATTAATTAATTGCAGGAGTGGATGACCACTCATTTATCTAAATTAACTTCCAACCAGGGACATGCTGTGCTTCCAGGTAAAATGTTACTAGTATTGCTTAAGTTAAGCACCGATTTCAGCAGGAGGGACAAAAATTTTCTTCATGCCAGCTTGCATGTTTTCTGAAAATGCTTGTAAGTTACATGTAATAGCTTTGCAAATTCAGGTAACTGTTTTTACAGTCTCCAGGTTTCAAAGAGAGAAAGCTGTTGCTTTCTCACTGTAATAGTTTTATTAGAGAGTTTGTCTGGATTTCAATTGAGCTTCTACTTTCTAAATTATTCTACAGTGGCCAAAAAAAAATAAAATCCTTATCATACATAAACCTTTCATTTTAGAGGAACTGATTAATTCCAAATTGATGATAAACATGAACAGCATTATATGAATAAGTGTTGTTATTAAAAATTCATCTTGTACAATTTCTTCCACCTCTCAACTCAGCACTAGAATGTGGTGGTTAAATCCAGGTGATCCAGATATCCCCCAAAGTGTTGGCAGAGCAGTGTGAGATGAGGGTGAGGTACGCAGGCTGAGATGCTCAGCTGAGATAAACCCAGAGATTCAACACATCCCTGCTGATTTACTCCAGACAAAGAGCCAGCCTGTTATTTTTAGCTTGTATATTTTACTGGAATTTATCAGCATTTGAACTCTCCAGAGGAGCATCAGTGCTCCCATCCACAGGCAGAGCATGTATAGGGCACTAGCTCCTCTCCCACACAGCCTCAAATTGCTTCTGCCACTCTTCCATCCACCCATCCTTGCAGCTCGCTGACAAACCTCTCTAAATTACAATGAGCCGGCTGCCCACACATATGTGCTGGCTGGTTTGTTTCGCGCAGACCCAACATACCACCTCCACAGTCACAGCAGCCTGTTTCAGTGATTACAAGTGTGAAAGAACAGCAACAAACTGAGCTCACACACCAAAGATCTCAGTTTCAGTGGTGGAGGAAGAGTGGGCTTTATACTGAGATTCTTGTTCTCTTCCCTGTGATACATCACTCCTTCCGGGACTTCCTTAGCAGAAGGGTCACGAACCAAAGTCACAATGGAAGCTGCAGCTCCTCCTACACAGTGCATGGTGTCCTGCTACTAGGGAGACAGCTTCAGGAGTTTGTTACAGAATCAAGTAAAATTTAAGTTTTGTTGAGTGATTTTGTTGGAAGTTTCAGTGTGCAGACACCGCTGCATGAAGATTTTGACTGTATATTTGGTTTTTTTTAATGTCTGTATTGGGTTTGTGTGGCCAGGTTTTGGTAGCAGGGGGGTACAGGGGCAGGTTCTGTGCGAAGCTGCCAGAAGCTTCCCCCGTGTCCAACAGTCCCAATGCCAGATGGCTCCAAGATGGATCTGCTGCTGGCCAGGGCCAGGTTCATCAGCCAGTGGTAGCACCTCTGGGATAGCAGAGCTAAGAAGGAGAGAAAGTTGTTGTGTAAGATGATTACAGCCAAGGAAGATAGGAGTAAGGATAGGTGTGAGAGAAAGACCTGCAGACACCGAGATCAGTGCAGAAGGAGGGGCAGGAGGTGCTCCAGGTGCTGGAGCAGATTCCCCTGCAGCCCCTGGTGCAGCCCATGCTGAGGCAGCTGTGCCCCTGCAGCCCATGGAGGTCCATGGGGGAGAAAATATTCACCTGCAGCCCACGGAGCAGAGTGATAGCTGTAGGAGGCTGTGACTCGGTGGGAAACCTGTGCTGGAGCAGGACCTGTGGCTCCATGGAGAGAGGAGCCCGTACTGGAACAAGTTTGCTGGCAGGACTTGTGGCCCCATGGGGGATCCAGGCTGCAGCAGCCTGCTCCTGAGGGACTCCTCAATGTGAGGAGGACTCTTTGCTCCTGGGAAAGTGCTACATTTGTTCCTGCAGTAGTGTGATGGTCAGTAGCCTTTCAGAAGAATTCATTGAACATGTCTCTTTACAAGGGAACAAATTTATTTAATTAATAACTATAAATCTTTTGAAACTCACTGTTTGTTTGACCAAAAGTGCAAACTCCACAAGAGATAAAACCCATACACAGAGTGAAAATATCCAAACATCTAAACTTTATGGATATATTGACCCAGAAAGCTAGTGTAGGCTAAGTGGGAGTTGCAAAGCTGCTATCAGCCTAAGCTATGTATCCAGATGTTTCTCAAAACATTAATTTACCCCTATTTTGCTTTATTTGCAACATCAGGTGGTTTCCAACATGTTCAAAATTAGATAATTAAATAGATAAAGCTGTTGTATATTTGTAGCTAAGTTTGTTGGTATATGTGTGTAGTTTGTTTCAGTTTCAGACTTACATCTGCATCTGGATTTAACTGTTTTTCACACTCAGGGAAACACTGAATGTGTATTTTTAATATTGAGAACTTCACAAACAATGCTGTAGATCCCTGCCTTGGAGCAATGAGTCATGAGAAGTGGCTCGAGGACTGAAATGATTACTTTGAAAAGTGTATTTTTAACTACAGGAGGAAATAACTTTCATTATCATCATATTGGCAAAGTACTTGAAGGTAATAGCTCCATCAGGCAATTTTTTCCCTAGTCCTTATGTCAGAAAATAATTAAAAAAAAGGCCGTCTTTTTTTTTCCAAAACACTCTTCACAGCAGCAGAAAGTTAGATGGAAAGGCAAGATACAGACACTGTCAAAATAGAATGTGTTGAAGAAAATAACAGGTGCATAAAAGAGTAGGAAAGAAAAATTCCCTCAGGATAAATTAATTTCATACAGTGCTTGTTTAAAGAGCTGTTAGGACCAGAAACCCTAAGAAACCTAATTAAATTATTTTAATTCAGAAAATTTAAAAAGTATACTTTGAAAAAAAAATTAATATGAAGCCTATACACCTATAATTCTGCATAATAAACTATTTTTATTCATGCCTGTAATCAGGCATCTTTCCCATCAAGAAAGGAACAATTTTCACTGTTCTATTTGCTATAAGACTAGAAATACATAAACAAGGACTAGCCTTGGGTTGTGTTCTCCTCTACAGTCTGCCATTTCATCCAAGTGGATGAATTTCTGTATTCAGGCACTCCAGCAAGCAGCAGAAGAGCACAACATGACTGTGTCTCTGGCTGTGCAATAACAACAGGACCTGTCTATCCAACAGCAAAAATCCAACATATCCTGTTTACAGGATATCCAGCATATCCTTTGTCTTTGTGTAAGGAGTATGTGCAAGGTGCATTTTAAAGCTGTCAGTAGGAACCCACAAAATTCACATATCTGATACACACAAATCAGTCTCCAATGCTGCATTTTTCATGCACATCTTTGCAGTATTTGGAGCTAGATTGAGTGACAGGAGATATTTTGAATCAGGTAGCTTACATGTGTATCTGTAATCCAACTTGGCTGAGTTGAAATATGGGCTTTTGTTATCCTGTCAGCATAAATACAAGCCAACACAAAGCCTCCTTACTCAGTGCAGATCAGCAGCTCTGCGCAGCAGCTCTGCAATAGACAACAGCACCTCTCCTAATATTCGTGCCTAATTTTTATAGAAGTTAGTACAAAGCCCCTACTTGCAGGCAGCCTTCTCAAAGAAGCTGGAACAAGAGCTGCTTGTAACAGAATAGGCCAAATCCTCTATATCAATTATAGCTTCATCACTCTGTTTAGCAGCCACCATGTGCCAAAATCTGGCTAGAGTTGGGGTGTTGGGGTGGTCCCCAGGCAGGGTTTGCCAAAGTAGTGACAAAATGCTGAAACAGGCTTCTTTCAGCTTCTGGATGGAAAAATCACCACTTAATGAAAACTTCAAAACACTTGAATTCCTCTGACCTTTTTCAATATAGACAAGGATGTAGCCATGGGGAAGTTTCACAAAGTGTTGGTTGTTGGTCTCACTGGCTGATAAGTATGCTGTGCATAATCTCTTTTAAACTGTTTGACCTAAGGAAAAAACCTGTACATTTCCAAAACTATTTCATCCATATTTTCCTTACAAGTGGCCTAAAATGAAAATGTGCTTAGGCTGCCTACAATACACTGCCCATTGCAAGAAACAGTCCCATACTCTTTGTGTACTCTCCTGGATGTCCCAAGTCCCTGATGGATCAGCACAGCTCAGTAGAAAGAAGAGCACCAGACCAGGTCCCTGCAGTAGGCAGGCACCATGCCAGGACGCTGTGGCCACCTTGGGGGTTCCCTCCTTCCTCATTGTGGACTCATCCCTGTGCATTGCATGTAATATTTTACCTGTTAAAGTGTGAATATATGGCATAATGTAAATATGTAAGTCTGGAGAATACAAAGGGCAATAAGCCTAAATTTTCCCTGGTTTGTTTGTGTTCCTCTCAGGCACACCTACTTCCTTGTTCCTGACATATTTCTGTTCACTTTAACAGGTTTGAAGGGTTTGAAAGGGCTGCTCATCTGAGGTAGTCACATTTTAACCTCCAAAAAAATTTCCCTGATTTTAATTGCTTTAAAAAGAAAAGTTTCGTATGGATAAATATTTAGTATTTGTTTATATGGATGCTATTCTCTATAGAAAACTGTTCCTAATATGCTGTTCACACAATGTAAGGAAATATTTCTAAATTTTCCAGAATGTTTCATTTTCATGACATTTTTATTAATTACAGTGATATAATGAACCAGGCCCATTTACAGCCTCTGCAGACTTCCCACACAAGCAGAAGGTTTTAAAGTCTTTGATTTGCAGTGTGGTTACGAGTGAAATTAATCAATACTTACTAATAAAATTTACAGCAGGAGAAATAAAATGATTGAAGTGTATTTCAGCTTCAGCGGACCTAATTGCTTTCCCTGTCTCTCAGTACTCCAGCTCAGGTGGTATCTGGAGGGGGATGAGGTTTAGGTTTTTTGTGAATATCAAAGCCAGCAGTCATAGCTCTATATGTGTTATTTATTGAGCACAGAGGCTGTAGTTGGCTGCATCCTGCAAATTCTATAGGGCGGAACAGCAGGGTGACAGTCTCCCTCTGAGGCTGTTGAACAGCACTTGCTGAGTAAGACAAAGCAGACCCTTACAAAAAGAAGACTAACACATTCAGGTTCTTACATTTAAGCAGATGTGTACTGGATTCTCTTCTCCACCACTTTTAAGCTCATCATGAAAGAGAAAGAGAAAATATATTTTCCAAATATGTGGTAAGCTATAAAAAGGGCAAATAGCTAGGCTAAAAAAATATTAGTATGAGAGATTTGTTTTATGACTTTTTGTAGCCAGCACAGATTCCTCTGGTTTGACTGGTTCCTGATCACAGCATTTTGACCTATTTTCCTTCCTCGTTTTTAGAACAGATAAACTGCTTTAGCTTTGCCAAACACGCATCCTGTTGATCACCAGGCTGTCACTCAGCTGCTCTTTTTCATTCTCCTCACAAAATTAAACATTGGTTTTGTTTTTTGCCTTGGGGAACTTGTATCAACCCTTTCACATCTTACCAAAGGCAGCGACCTAAGAGTGATGTAATCTCCTGCCTTGACCTTTTGGGCACCCTTGGCTTGCTCTAGAAGTTTCCATGCTGTTTCAGTCCATGTTTTTTGTTTGCCAGGCTGCCTATTCCTAGTGCCATGCTGGGCAGCTGCAGGTGATCTTTGTCTCTTGGGCAATGTGCTTTCCAGTTTGGTTCTTTTCAGGACAGCTGCTGTTCTTCCCTGCAGCTGTTACTGTGTTGGCCATGTTTGAGTGCCTGAGATAAGAGAAATCAATATCTAGCAGAATCAAGAGAGTCTTGCTGGCTGTTTTTCATCTAGAGGATTCAATTATTTTCATTGTTTAAAACATCCCATAAAATAAAGTTGGCTGACAATAATGTATAGTCAAATAAACTTTAGCTTTAAAAGCTACTGTTTATTTTTTGTAAATCAATAAATTTGGTCTTTATATAGGTTGGACTTTTTTTTTTTTTTTTTTTTTTTTTTTTTAAAAAAAAATCTTTTTTTTTTTTTTTTTCCTAATCATATAATGATTCATTTACCTGTTCACCTGTTCACTCAAACTGTCTCTTGGCTTCCCTGAGAGGCTACCTAGGACAGAGGCGAGACAGAGATAAAGGAATAAAGTAGGTATTTATTAGAAGGCTTTCAAAGGATACACCCTGGGCAGTACCAGAGCCCAGATCACCCAAGATGGACCCAAGATAGACTCCAAGTCACGAGTTTTCACACTTTTCTAATTTTTGGTCCATTTACATATTGGGGTTAAATGTCCAATTACAGCTTCAGGTTATGCAGTCCCATCCTCCCAGTTTGCTCTCCTCAATTCTCTCATGTTTAAACTTTCGGGCCCGAAGCTGCAATGGTGTCCTTGGGCTGGAAAACAATTGTTTTGTCTGACTAAACTGTGAGGAGAACTTGCTAACACTTTATATGATGTTCAGAGTTACGCACTAATGCAGTACAGAATCTGGATAATATGAAAGCTAAAACTTAAGGCATCATCCCCTTTTATTCCCAATTAGCAAATGAATGGCAGAAGAAATAGATCTTGTGCTGTACTACAGTTAAGCTAACTCTTGTGAGACAAATCTCCCCACTGAACAAAGCACTGCTATGTTTCACTTTTGGGCTTCTACATTTTTCCTACAGAAATAAACTGTAGAGATAGGTGTTACCCCACTTAACACTAAACATGGAATTCTTTCTCTTTCCTCAAGTGTCTTCCTAAGAGGTGGGAGTACAGAGATGACCACAGTGTGGGAAATGTATGTTAATAAGAGAAAGTTCATGCATGGTTGGGTTTTCTACAGAACACACTCTCTGAGATGTGAAATATATTTTAAAATCTGAAAAATTAATTGCACTTTTTTCTACCACTGTCTTCCAGAAAAATGGAATAACAGCTGCAATAAAATGTTTGTGACAGAAGCTGTTATTTCTAATTTCTTTTGGATCGCTATCTTTAACTTTTTCCACCACATACTGTCTGATCCCACAAAGCTTCTCCTCAAGGGTTTATAATCCATGAGGCTTTGGAAGTAAAAGTAATGCTTTTCCTTTCATGACTTTGCCAGAAAATGGCAAATTGAAGTCTTGACTATGTCTGGACATGTGTTTTCTAGTTTCATTTCATCTGCTGAGTGATCTGCCAGTATTTCATAGCTTTTCCTATACCCTACATTCATTGTGATATTACACAACATTTACAGTTCATCATGTCTGTTTTTGTAATTAAAGTATTATACTTTTAGTACTTATAAACTGGGTTTTTTTTGCTTATATATGTCTTTGGACAATCCACCTAGAAGATTAATTTCCTCTGTACCAATTTCTAGGAAAATATCATTTTTAGAGTTTGAGAAAATAAAACATCCAAATTTCTTTATTTATAGCTCTATTCCAAGACCGCTTTCAAATGCAATAGAACAGATTTGAAAAATGAGGCTGATCAGAATAGTGTAGACGTATGTGTTTTTTCCCAAGCACATAAGATTGCATTTGATTTAATCTTATAATCTTTTGAGGATATCTAACATTGATTATGAAAATATTTATGCTCCCTACAAGTGTGTCCCTTCAACTTAAGGGAATTTATCCAATGACTTCAACACTCTTTGTCTTGTAAGCATATTTATTCAGGTGAGATAATTGATTCCTGGGTGAGGAAGTTCAAGGTGGGTGACTTTAAAACCATATTACAAAATAATAATTCAATGGGAATATTTAAAATGAAACCATGATGTGAAAAATGAAATAGTTGATTTACTTATTCACTGAACATTTAACAAATTGCTTTTGTATAATTGTAAAAAGTCAGGAAATAAAATCACTTAAATTAGATCTGGGGATAACAAGCATAATGAACTTCCAAACTTGAACAAGCATGGTATTTTCCTCATGCTTGAATCTGTACTATAATCTTATCTGCCTAATAATAAGATCTATTCTGTGAAGTTTTTTGAAGTCACAGTGGAGTCACAGAGGTGAAAATAGGGTCAAATATTAACCTCAAGCTTTTCCTTTAAAAGCTAACCTGAAATAAGCTGTGCTTTTATAACAAAGAGAGATCCTTGTCAACAGTGTTTCCTTCAATTATTTGTGTTGAAAAAGAAACCTGTGATATACTTCTTCTGACAAAATGCATACAGTGAAGATATCTGCACCTAAGCTAAGAGCACAGACCCCCTTTGTGGCCAATGGACAGCACTGGCAATTGCAGAGTTCATCTCGCCTCTCTTACAGTAAAGGCACGCTATGAAATCAGATGCATACCAGAAAAATTCCATTTCTGTCCACGGCCTGCAGAAAAAATCTAACTCCCAGTTCAAGTGGTTTTTTTTGTACGTACATGAAGTTGAGTCAATTTGAATCTTAATATTTCATCTCAATTAAAAAATTAATATCAGAACCCTCTATCTCAGTGTAACATGAAACTTTAGCATTTCTTATGAACCTCCTTATTTGGCATGTTTCACTTATGCCTTAGCCTTTGCCTCAAAAATTTCTTTTTAAGTCTCCCGTTATTGCTGAAATTTCGCTGCAAAAGTAATACTAACTCCTAGAAAAAACTTTGGAAAACACTTATCAGAAAATATATTAAGAAATGCATTTTTTTATTTTTATGAATTGGCCTTTTAAAATATTTATAAAAAAATTGCCAATTTGCAAAATAATTTAAAAAGGGAACATCTCAACAGAAAACTATTAAATATTCTCTGTATGAATAGAAGAAACCATATGAAAATATTTTTAAAATCTCAGAAGGTATTGATTTTATCATAATTTGCAGAATGATCTGTCCCCTTTCTCACTACACAGTTACTCCCTCTTTGACAAATTCAGCAGCACAATAGTATGTTTTTCAGGTTCTTCTAAAGGTTGATTGGTTTTTCAAGCTATGTACATTCATTGATCTCAGCTCTGAAACATGCCAGTGAAAACAAAATCCTGGTCAAAACATTTGTCTTGATGAGTCATTTATTGATTTCAAGGGAAATTATTTTTAAACTATGTTCCCAAGAAAGGTACCTTGAATGCAAGCAGACTTCAGAAGAAGAGTGAAAGTTTACCTGAAAGGTTCTTTGAATAGTGAACAGTTATACCAATTGTCTGTTTGTTCCAAAGCTCCACCTACTCAACCACATTATAAAAATCACTTTCAGGATTGCTTCAAGGATGAACTAAGACAGCCTGTCCATTGCTGTTATTGCTGGCAGATTTGTGCCTTGCTATTTTGTTCAGAGAGGAATGGTTGCTGAAAGTGCATGTCCATTCCTTAATAGGTGAGCACTCCTGAACTGGAATCTTATATACAGGAGAAAACTTACATGGGAGAAATCCAGTGTCCAACAAGTTTCAGACCAATTTTCTGGATGTCTGTATGCAGCTGAATTCTACATGATCTTATGAAAGGTACTTCCAGAAATAGGGTCAAAGCCTTTAACATGCTGAATTCCTGACATAGCTTGAGAAGAGCTTGCATTCCAGATTTTTTTTTTCCCAAAATGACACAAAGGTATTTTTCTTCAACATGTTTGTTTGACACTAACTTCAAAGAACTAATAATGAACCACTTGCTGTGGAGAAGTCTGACTGATAGATTAACGGAGATAAAATTGCTAGGTTCTTTTGGTGCTCATTTCCAGAGGAGAGATTTTTAAACTTTGGAGACTTCCTTGTAATGGTATTACTACTGTAGCACAACATAAATGACCTATTTTCAAGAAACAGTATGTTCACTCAGCTGGACTTCTCTGCTATATGAGTCATGTAACTTTAATAAAAGATATTGTCATTTCTCTGCTATGGGTTTACTGTGGTTATAGGTTTGAATATGCAAACCACCATTTAACATGCATTTTCAAGCCATCAGGCGGAAAAGTTCAGAACACCATGTGTTTTTCCAAAGTGCTCATTATAGACATCAGGCACTCAAGAGAAGCCCAAGTGTCAGTTCCTGAGGTATTACTGATATGAGTGGGAAACTTCCTGTTCTCACCAAAGCCACAGCAACCATTTGCTCGTGTGAGTCAAAGGACATTCTGTGTCCTAACAAGAAATGTCAACTGCACTAAAATCTATCACTGAAAACAGAAGAAAATACTAATTTTTATTACATATTTTATTTTCATTTGATTCTACCCTCATAGAAGCTTTATCTTGCCTTGTTTCCTTTTTGTCAAAATTACCAAGCAGCCACTTATACTTTTTAAACATATATTTTTATGTACATATTTTATTTATAATTCTACATTTTTACTTTATTACACAATTTATTTAGTGTTGTGAGATAAAAAAATGTTTAAGTTAACATCTCCACCTTAAGCCCAAGCCACTTGCCACGCACTGACTTGGTATTGGTCAGTGTTCTTTTGAGGTTTTCTCTGCTACTCCAACACTTGAAGATTTACTTCCTAATAATTTAGAATCAAACACAAAGCTCCTGTACTTATTAAGGAATAAAAAAGTGTCCAATTCTAAGCATTTATTTGTATCACATACAGACAATTATGAACTTCAAAAAACAGAAATCAGTGCATAGCAGTTGAGCAATATAAATGCAGAGCAACACATCTGAAATTCTATCTGCAGGTCTCAGTTTCACAACCCTTTTGAATGCAATGATGTTGCACAAATATAATGCAAGTCAAAATGTAGTCTTCTGCAATCAGTAGTCAAGAGCCAAGAAATGACTTCAAGTGTGTGTATAATGACAGCTTTTTGCTGGCCTCTAGGATATCAAAGACACTGTACAAAGAGCCTCGTAATTGTTTCATTATATTACTTTTAAAGGTGGGATTCAGTGCAATTGTTTTAGGAAACTTTTTCTGACCACAGCATCTAAAGAGATCTTTACTGCAATACTTCTGATTATGAAATTATTCTTGGAATTCAGGAAGTAAATTCATTACATCCTTCTCCACAGTAAAGGAGAAACCAGATAAAATCAGTTCAACTCCCTAGAAATCAGTGTTACAGCAGCCAAAAGTTAAGCCCAGTATATTATAATGCCTGGAAAGAACACACAAAATTTCCACTTTTCCACATTAAATGATTAAGGATTAATCATTCGTCTTTAGCAGAAATGTTAAAGAGAAGAATAGAGAAGGTGTATGCCAGAGGTAAGGGAGAGAAGAATTTGAATAATTTTGAATTGTTGAAAAGCTCAGTTCAATATAAAAAAAAAAACCAAAAACTTCAACAATCTGCAAATGAATGAGCCATAGATGAGGGAAAGCCATACCTTTTGTATTAAATCAGTCCATTCATTTAACAGTTGGATGTGTTGATAGCTGAATTACCATCTGCCGTATAAGCAGATGTTTTTCATTCGTGTTTTAATGAATCTTATTTTTCTAATCAACTTTGTACCGAGTAAAAATCTGCTTTTAAGAAGCACTGCATCTTCCATACACTGGACTACTTTGGCCTGTCAAAATTACAGACTATCTTATCAAATTAAAGTGTTTATGTGACTGTGCTTCCTTTTATGGTCTGAAATGCATCCTTGCTCAAGCAATGATTTTATCCCATTCCTTTCAAAATGAAGTAGTGACACATCAAGCTTTTCTAGAGCTAGGCTGCGGCAATCCATCTGCAATTTGAATAAGACCATGCAGATATTGAAATAATTACCTCCCACTATTATCCATCAGTTCTCAAGTAATTACCTTCTTCCATTAGCATTTTATTTGATTCACTAATTAACTTCAGAAATGCTGGTAGGATGTCCACTACCTGAAAGGATTACATTCAAATTAACCAACAAAGGTTTTGTTAAGATGTCAGCATGAAAATAGAAGTCAAAGGGATGTATAAGAATTGTCAAGTGTAAAGTGCAAGTCCTTTAATTTCCATTCAAAGTCACAGAAAGTTTCATGCAATGTGCCCTTGCAGACCAGAAAGCCAATCATGTCCTGGACTGCACCCACAGCAGCGTGGGCAGCAGGGCAGGGGAGGTGAGTCTCTCCCTCCTCTGCACTCATAAGATCCCACCTGCAGCGCTGCATCCAGCTCTGGGGTCCCCAGCACAGGAAGGACATGGACCTGTTGGATCACACCCAAAGGAGGTCACCAAGCTGATCAGAGAGCTGGAGCACCTCTCCCCTGCAGACTGGCTGAGAGTTGGTGTGGTTCAGTCTGGAGAAGGCTCCAGGGAGACCTTATGCCACCTTCCAGTACATAAAGGGGTTACAAGAGAGCTGGAAAGGGACTTTTTACAAGAGTGTATAATGGTAGCAACAGGTGACAGCTTTTAACTGAACGAGGGGAGATTTAAATCAGATATTAGGAAAAAACTCTATTCCTAAGGGTGATGAGTCACTGGAATGAATTGCCCACAGAAGTGGTGGTTGTTGCATCCCTGGAAGTGTTTAAGGCTAGTTTGGATGGGGCCCTGAACAAGCTGATCTAGTGGAAGGGGTCCCTGCATGTGGCAGGGGAGTTGATCCTTAAGGTCATTTCCAACCCAAACCCTTCTATTATTTACAAGCAGGAAAAAAACAAGAGAATGACACCTGTCTCACATCCATTCTGACCCTACAAACAGTTTACTGTGGAACAATATTTACATCATTTAGGTCTAGTTTATCACACAAAGGGTTATATGAACACACTGGCACAGAGTTTATTAAAGGATAGACCTCTGAAGTGTACATGGCTGCTGTCTTATTATACATGTTATGTACTATATATATATATATATATATATATATATAGTACTATATACAATATATATATTGTATTATATAATATTTATACTGCTGTTTAAATTCTTTGACTGATACAAAGAATCTAACCCTGTTATCTTGTGAATGGAACCTCCTAGAACTTGTCCTCAGGCATATATTTATACATAGGAAATAATACTTGGGTAAAATACCAAGGCTCCGGATAGATGCCCGTACATGGTTAT
This sequence comes from Pyrgilauda ruficollis, assembly GCF_017590135.1. Lineage (NCBI taxonomy): Eukaryota > Metazoa > Chordata > Aves > Passeriformes > Passeridae > Pyrgilauda > Pyrgilauda ruficollis. The sequence continues at coordinate 557,486 of NW_024525712.1, forward strand.
TTTGCAAAACATTCTCTGTGACCCTTCCAGAGCCTCCTTTAGTGAAGTGTTGATCATTGAGACCACACAAAAGAGCTGTGTAAATTTTCACTGCAAAAAGAAAAGGTTATTTGGGGTAGGTAAATTTACCAGCAAAAGTAGATTGAGTTTGGTGATGTTGTCCATATTGTCACAAACCTACACAGAACCAACACAACTACCTAAAGGGTCAGAAAATTCACTACAATATTCTTGAAAGGACTTTTTCCCCCTCCAGTCTGCCCAAAATGAAACTTAAAGGTAAGAAAAATAAATTGAGACAGTAATAAATCTGCTAATAACTTGTCCCATTGGCCCTTTTTTAGCACCAGTGGCCCTTTCATATCTGATGCTAGCTATCTGAAACATAGGCATGCAGGCTGTATTTTAGTCAGTGAAGAGGAACATCTCCATTGTGAGATTCACCTTGATCAATCCTGTTCACTGATATTGCTACATTCATTCTTGCTGTTGGCCAACTCACTCTCTGGAAGTGGAAGTGTCCTACTTATGCAGCAACGCCATATTGCAACCTTTATGGAGCAAAACAATCTATCTTAGATTGTTTTATACCGTCTTAGTCCAGCAAAAGAAAAGTTCTCATGTCCTGGTCCTTGCCTGGTCTCCAGGCATGAGCTCAGGTAACCTGTTAAAAAGTGTTGTCTTCTGGTTTATACGGTAGCATGGATGTCCATAGAGTAAACCAACAAAGGTCTATTGGGTGATTTCACTTAACTGCCTTTCACTTTAAAGGACTATTAGCCATGGTGTAGGCAGTGGTTTACATGTTTCAATATTTTACATGTTAGTCTAGCAGTTTAATCTTATTGGCAGTTTCTTCTGATGTACGAATTTAGTTTCCTAGCTACCCCATCTCTCTCATCATTTAGAAAACACAAGTAGCTTTTGTTATGCAAACACGGCAAGATGTTCAGAATTGTCCCTTCCAGTCACAAAAATCTGTGAAAGACCATCTTGCATCCCTCCACCACTCCCAAATTTATGTTCCATGAGATCTCACGCAGGCTATAAAACACAGACATTTCTTCTGCCGTCTGTGGGAAATAGACATTCACATTATTCAGTTCCCCAGTGCCTCACCTGCAGTGTGGTCTGTGGAGCACATATGAACCTGCTCTGAGCTACCAAACCAACAAGGAAATGTGACAGCCCCCTTACTATCCTTCTATCTAATTTTTAACATATCCTCCTTTCTAAGATTTTGCTTTCTGTTATACTTTAAATTAAAAAACAGTAGCAAAATATTACCCCTTACCATGTATGTACAGGCAGATGACAAAAAATCAACTTGCCATTCTGAGCTGCAGAGCATAAGGGGGAATTTTGAATTTGAAAACTGTGATATCAAATCAGCAGATGAGGCTGATTTACCCTTCTGTGGGTGCAAAGGAGCTAACACAAGAATGGAGAGTAGAGTTTGGAGCAATTCAAATAGCTTGACCAAGATTTGGTTCCCATTGTGAAGCACCTGCTGCTGTTTAAGTAAAACAGTGCACCAAACCTAAATGAGAAAAAAAAAAAAAAAAACAAGGACAGAAAAGATTCCCTTCATGGAATTGTCCTGGGTATTTTTAGTATTCACTATATGCATAAATCTCACTAATATGTATCAGTCAAGCAAAATTCTAGGATCTCATTTTCTATTTTCTCATGGAAATCTTGTGTCTTTTTATGCAAATAGATTCTGTTAGTTAATTTCCTTTGTATCAGGTTTGCCTAGACTTTGCTATATCTAACAGTCTAAAGTGAAATTAATCATTACTTACAAATAATATTATATCATTGACAGATTAATAATACTGGAAACAGCTTTCTGCAAAAGCAAGTGGATATTAGCTGTAGATGCATTGGCCAGATTGCTGTGACCTTCTGATTTTGCTGTAAATCAATAAGTAGCCAGGACACTAGGATCCAAGCTGATGGAAGGTTTAAAAGAAAAACTAAAGCAAAGCTTTAATGGAAATTTAGGGGTATAAGTCTCCATATATGGCTCTTATAAAATACATCTGTCTAGTTAGTCATGTGAGAAACAGTTACTGCTCACTTCTTACCAGATAGATTTCTTGGGTCTGGTTCTTTACAGAACAGTGAGTATCCCAGGAAACTTGGCCATGCCTGTTCCAGTTTTATATGTAAGTCCAGTGATGCCTTAAGTGCATCACAAAATTGCCTGGAAATGAAGATTATGACTCAAAATTATGGCCAGTTTTTGTCCTTTGCACTAAAAGAAAGTAAAAACAGAAATGCATCATGAGGACCAGAATCCAACACAGTTCACTCTATCCATGAGGTAGGTAACTCTTGGGTATCAGCAGTAGATAACTCCTGGGCAGGAGACCTGAAGAAAAGAAAAATTGTTGTAATTTCTATGACCTGTAATATAATTTCAATGCATAGAATTTGGAGAACCAGGATTTCAGACAAAATGTTGTAAAAGGCCTGATTTTTATTTCCAGTTAGGTTCATTGTGCTTTATTTGTATTTATACTTAGAAAATAAGAAAATATAAATTTCAGCCTTGTCTCACACATGTGCTGAGAATCAAAAACCATTGGTGCCAGTTGTATAAATCACTTAATGAATACATATTCGAATGGTGTGAAAGCAACACAATTCTTTTGTGCAATGCTGGCTGTTGCCCTGATAACTGCTGGATCCTGTCTATCACAAAGGTAACTGAGAGCCTCACAAGTAAACAAACTAACATTAATGACTCCATGGAACCTCTGAGTCTCCTAGTTTTAAGAGTGGGAGGTAGTACTGGTAGCTGTTTTTTAACTATGGAAGCTGTCTGGAAGATTAAGAGCAATTGAGGAAAAGTAACATTTATTCTGTGTTAACTATTTAGAGAACTCAGTCTAGATCCAATCAAAGGATAGCAGCATCCACCATGCTGACAGCCTCTGACACAATATAGGCTAATTCCATCTCCTTTTTTATGGTTTTCCTAAGTGGATGGTTGATTTAAATTAAAATGTTCAGCACAATAAGCTTGACTTGATATTTATCTATAAATATTGCAGATGTCATACGAGACACAGTGGCACTGATGAGGATGACAGTGACAGACTGCTTTGGGAAGTCATGTAAAGCACCTGTCCCACTGGAAGAATTATAGAATTTTCTCAAGTTCATTAAATTGTTTCTGGCAAACTCCACAGGGCACATTGTTTTGTGATTTAGCTAATGCTTATTTCTTTTATTTCTGCAATAAGTGCAATAAATACATGCTTATTGATTTACACTACTGACCAAGCACTGCCTGAAAGAAGCCTGAAAATTCATGTTCATTTATTATGGTTTCACAATATGAAGAAAGCTCTGTTCCACTGAGCATTGAAAAGAAAAACAAACATTCTTCTCAATGACCCTAAACTACAGGTGAGAGATTTTCTGATTAATTTAATGAGGTATCTAAAATTAAGAAAGGAAATTGTGATATGTAATAGCCTGACTTTTAAAAAGTAAAAGAAATAATTGTGCCAGAAGCTTAAAAAGTAAATTTTTCAAACTAGTAGAATGCCATCTGTTGATCTTCAGAAAGTGGCAAAAGAGCCTTTTGTTGGTCATATTGGGCAAAGTGTCATAGTTAAACCCTGGCTGAAAACAGCCACACACTCTCCCCACTGGGATGGGGGAGAGAAAAAGAAGTGTAAAAGAGAAATCTCTTGGGAATCAGACAGTTTAATAGGGAAAGTAAAGGCCATGCACACAAGCAAAGAACACAAGGAATTATCTCACAACTTTCCACGAGCAGGCAGAAGTTCAGCTGTCCCCAGGAGAGCAGGGCTCCATCATGTCCAGTGGTGACTTGGAATGACAAGCACCATGACTCTGAACATCCTCCCTTCCCTCCTTCTACCCCCAGTTCTATGTGCTGAGTGTGACACCTCATGGTCTGGGATATCCCTGGGGTCAGCTGGGGCCAGCTATCCCAGCTGTGTCCCTTTTCAAATCCTTGTGCACTCCCAGCCTTCTCGCTGGAAGAGAAGGCCTTGCTGCTGTGTGAGCTCTGCCCAGCAGCAGAAGCGAAAACATCTCTGTAGTATCAACACTATTTTCAGCACAGATCCAAAACACAGCCCCTAACAACTGCCATGAAGAAAATTAACTCTACCCCAGCCAAAACTATCACACACAGCAACTTATTCTTAGCTATGTCACAGGAAATTCAAATCACTCATGCAGTAGAAACAATACATGAAAGAAAGGAAAAGAAGCACTATGGATAGTATTGTTTGCTAAGGTAAAACACCTTTTTTTTTTTTTGCGTGATTAACAAAATAGTACCACTTAAAGGACCATATCAATTGACTCATACTTAGTTAGAACAAATAGTTCTTTGCATTCTATTTGCATGGAAAGCTAATCCCTCAAAGAGACTTTTTAAACTACTTTTTTTAACTAACAATTAATTATGTTTAAATATAACTTTGAGTTCAAGGGGCTTTACTCAACTTTCTTCTCCATTTCTACATCAAAGTAGTAGAAAGAGGAACATGTATTCTACTTTCATAAAAATCAGGGGAATAGAACTTTGTATCAACAAATATATAGAAAAATTAGTAGACCTTCAAGACAATCAGAAAAATTATTTTTTTATCCAAGTTGAATAAAATTATTCTATAGGGAATGCCTTTTTTTTTTTTTTTTTTTTTTCGTAATTGTGGCAAGAATCATTCCTGTTTGAATTGAGACATTCAGTCAATGTGACTAAGGTGGAAGCAAGCTGATTAAAACTTCAGGGACTATGACCAATGGAAACAGGCATCTGCCTTGGGTACATCGTATGCCTCAGGTGCATTTCTGTATTGCCATCAAACAGAGCAAGGATGACTGAATGACACTTGAAAAATTGCAAGTATTGAATCAAATTTAAAAACTAACTTCATGGTCAATATTTATATATATATATATATATATATATAAAGAGGTAGAAGCTATTCTACTGATCAGTGAGAACATAATGTATTTTAGCCCAGTCACATTTCACCTCTGACATGGTTTAAGCCCAGATGGAAATTAGCCACTACACAGCCACTCACTCAATTCCCACTCTCACTCCTCATGCCAGTGGAATGGGGAGAAGGATCAAAGAAACCTAATAGAAAAAATTGCTTCTACAGCAAAGGGATATTTGGATAAGATTGTTTTGTAGTTCAAGGCAGACCAAGGAGCAGAGGCTGTAGAATTTGAAGAACATACTTTCTTGGTCGCAGGAGACTGTGATTCAAGCAGGCATGAGAAAGAGTGTACCATGGGAAGGATTCACTCTTCTATATTTTTTTGTCTTTTGTATCCAAGGAAAAGACACATCACAATCTACCAAAAATTAATTAGTTCAGTCATTCTTCTTTCTTTAACTGAAGGCAATGCATCTTTTTTTTTTTAAATTAATTGCAATTCCAGTAAGGAAATTTTTTTATTGCAAAGTATGAACAGAAAATGACAGATAAATATAAGGAAAGGCAGCAGCAGTTACATGAGTCCTAGATTCAAGCCTGAATGAGTTGGTAAGTTCAAGCTCCTTCACAGATCATTGAGTCTGATGACAAAATCTCTGTGTAAAGCTTTATGACCTGCAAAATAAGTAGTCCAGACACTGAAGAAGCTGTCCTGTGTGTCAGGGACAGGAGGTGTGCAGAATGGAGTATAAAGAGCAAGACTTTTGTGTTGTGCCCAGTCATAGTGCCTGGTGTGCCTCAAGTCATACTGACAATGTTGTGCAGAGGTAATGATTTCTTTAGGACTCCCCCTCCCCACCTACAGCTGTACAGGATGAAACCACAGAGAAAGGAACTATTACTTATATTTTTATTCCCATCTTTATCTGCCTAATTAGTTTGAAAATTAGAATTAATAACAAGGTGTCTATATAAGACAAAAATCAACACAGTTGCTGCAATATACTTACAATAGAAACTTCTTCCCAGTGAAATGGGAATCGATTCTTCTATTTCAGAAAGCAACTGCATTAAACAAAACATTTCAATTACTCAGGCTAAGAAAATAGCTGCTGCAATGACCTCAGTAGAAGCATTCCTGCCTAATTACTGGAGAAACTCTTCTAATCCTTTCTATATCTTTCAGTAGCACCCAGTGCATCCTGAACTTCCACTGGAGTCTCTCAAATAACAGCACACAGAGGATGCAGCAAGGAATATGGAAAATGTGGAACATAGCTAAAAAAACCTCAGTTTCTTCCCTCAAAAGGAGTAAGAATTTCTTGAGATTTACCCTTCCCTTGCAGTACTGAAGATTCTAGTAAAAAATTCCACAACATTACTGCCTTTTATGGCAGAGTTGCATAGGTATTAAGTAACTGGGAAATATGTACTTCTATGAAAAACAAAGACGGACACACATTTTTTGTTTTCTAATTCTTTTTTTCAAATGTCCTCTGAACTAGCCTTGAAACACCATTTTGTGTATAAATCTGATCCTTCCTAGAAGAATATAAAGGAGATCTTATACCTGGGACTATAATTACTACTTTGGAAATTCAGAATATGTTTCTCATGGAGGTTTACCATGGAAAAAAATCCTAACAGAAATGTTCCTTGTCCAGCTTAGGCAGTTATAAATATGACCCACAGTACATTGCTACAGATGTAAAAGCTATCAAATTATCTGGGAAAGTTTTTCTTTAAATGTTGCTTTGCAGATGTCGAATCACTTGGCATTTACAAGTAGAATAAATATGGTGCCTATAGTATGTATTCCCATTGGCCTTCTGTGACCCAGGTTAGCTTTTTCCCTTAAAGAAAACATAAAGTACTGATGCACAATTGCTTTCCTTTCCTCTGCAATTTAATAAAATAATGATAAAACCACTTGTTGATGTATTAGAAAAGTAACATTTTAGGTCTCAAGCAATGTAAGGTCACAGCTGAAAAATAGTCATGGACAGTGTCCGCGTTTGCTTTTTCCTACAAGCTGCAATTTGGAAAGTGTTTTAGAATTCATACCTTCATGTTGGAAGAAAAATATGAAACAAAAGGTGTTTTATACAATTAACACTCAGGAACATAGTTAAATATATGTAAATTTGTTTTGTTTGTCAATTGTACATTCCAAAAAAGGTCAATTTTATTTCATGGTAATTATTAGACTGGGAGAAAAATCCAAGGTCAACACCAGCATGATTCAAGGATGACTTCTGAGTGTCATCTTCAAAGAGCTGATCCTTGATATTCATGCAATGCTATCGGAGATACAGCTGTGTGTACACACAGGCCTGTGTGTTTATATTTGCAGCATGAAAGAAGCACGATTCTTATGGAGGATTTCAGTGGTGACTGGCAATAAATGACAAGAATTTATTCTGTCATGCAAGGTTAGTTATTCTATAACAACTGTTCTTCATGTATCTACAACTTTTTACATAGGGTAAGGACCTCTTACTCTGTTTACCTTCATTCACTGTGAGAGGAAAAGAGAACAGTAATACTTTTAAGATCACATTGTACCTTCAAATGAATTAACTTCTGTTTGCAGATAAATACCATCATTGCAAGGCAATTCATACAAGAGCCTAATTTAAAAGTTCAGCTGTTGATTTTGGATAAAATTGTTTACTATCCTGTCAGCATCCAAGGGAACCAGTAAGAATCCTATTTTTTAAAAAGATCAATGTATTTAATGATTGTTTTTTTCTTTGCTGCAAGGTAGACATGACTGTGTTTAAAGATCACAAATATATCAAGCTGAATAACTTAAACCTGAAAACCCAGGAGAAGAGGGAAATGCTGCTGTGTGGATGAAATAATTCCCATCCTTTCCTTTGGAGATATAGGTTATAAGTTCTGATAATTCCATCCCAGCTTTCCTCCGCATACACATCTCCTGTTCATTAAAGAATTGGATCAGTGCTAAGTAGACCATACGGTACATTGTAGAAAACGTTTTATAACACAAAGGCATATCAGGTGTTTGGTTTTATTTCATTTTTTTTCCCCCATGACAACTGAATTAAAAAAAAAAAAAAAAAAAAAAAAAAAAAAAAAAAAAAAAAAAAAAAAAAAAAAAAAAAAAAGACAAAAAACAGCACAACAGGACAAGCAATAATGATAGGAGTATTTAAGCGAGTAAATTTAGATTAGATATTAGGAAGAAATTCTTTCCTGTGAAGGTGATGAGACACTGGCACAGGCCTCCCTGAGAAGCTGGGGCTGCCTCATCCCTGGAAGTGTTCAGGGCCAGGCTGGATGGGGCTCTGAGCAGCCTGGTCTAGTGGAAAGTGTCCCTGCCCATGGCAGGGGGCTTGAAACAAAATGATCTTTAAGTTCACTTCCAACCCAAGAAATTCTGTGATTCAGTTATCACAAGCAAAACAAACTAAAAAAAAAAAAAAAAACACCACAAATTCTTCTTTTGGCAATAAAGTTCCAAGAATCTTAAATCTAAAACAGCTGAAGATGAATTTGACTTGTGTAGAAACATAATGTTAATAAAGAAGATTCTCAGGTGTTGTAAATCTTCATTATTTTTTTAAGAATGATCTTTCTTAACAGTAGCTGGACATCTAGTTCATGATTGAAAAATCAATAGAATTTCTCAAAAACATATGCAATACTCTTTACTTTAAAAATACAGAATGAAACAGCATACCTCACTTGATGCTTTGGTTTTGATTTTTTGTTTTTTTCCTTTTAGGAATATACAATTTTCTATCCATCTTACTGCTCATTTCTCCCCATGTTTTCTTTTCATAAGAAAAATTACAGATAATTTCTTATCAAAGTCTGTGCTTCACAGTTAAAAACAATAGATCAAAATCAGGAGAAAAAATTAATATTCTGCAGTATGAATAGAAACATGCATTAACACATCTATTACTAAAAGCAGATGGAAATAAGTAAGTAAGAAAATTCACCTGTTCTTTATATTGAATCTATTTGGAATTTCTATAGCAAGTTCTGCAATGCCTAAGCATCAAAGTCCAGTAAAGGAAATTGTTATCATTTATTTTTTTTAAGGCCATTAAATGAGCTGATTATTCACCTATATAATCATAATTTCTTCTCTTTGTGGTATGGCAGCTCTCTGCAATTCGTTTTTTTTTCCTTGTTCACAACCTCTATTTAATTCTGTCTTGTCTGAACTTAGAAAACACTTTCTTTACATCATTGTTTATACCATTTTTGCACAATGAGACCTATGTACAGTTAAAAAATAACACCAAAAAGCAATAATTGAGTGTTAAGGTTAATATGAGAAACAGCTTTCCTTAAAATTCTGTCCTGCACTGCTTTCCAAAAAAGTGATAAAAGGATCATATTTTTATCACTTTTTTCAAATTCCATCACCCTCCAAGATATATAAAAGTTGACTTACACTCTCTGCTTCCCACCACGGTCATATCTAGCAGATTTACAAAGCATAACTCAGCAAGGGTTTCTCAGAGTAATGGCTTTTTTGTTGTCAATGACACTGAAACACATCCACAGAAGCTTATCAGTTTGAATTAAACTTGCACTGGTCAAAGTTACTAAAACATTTTATTTGTAATAAAATAGTCCAGGCAATAGTGTGAAAGACAAAGGTTCAAATCATCTTCACCTTGGTTTAAAGCAGAAATTTAAAATTTGATGTCTCACACTCTATGCCATTGCCCTGAACTCTAGCTATTCCAGAGTGAAGTTCAGGAAGAAGGGAGGAAATTATTTTCTTTTTCCATAGAATTGAAAGGTCTTGGATATTGCAATGTCATAAGGAAAAATCATCATCACTTCTCTTAGCAATATCAGTGTTAATTATGTGGGAAGCTATGTGAACTCAGTCATAAAGACAAAAAATAATTTGCAGGAGGTATCTGGTCAGTGCCTTAATTTGACCAATGGATTGAATAGAGCAGAAGTGCTATGGAGGAAACATCACGTATGAGGATCAGACATCTGTTCTTTGTAGTGCCCAAATTTCCACAGGGCAAATAACCCTCCATTTCCTGTATGCATTACAGGCACTTGCTAGACAATAAAAAAACGTTAAGTACCATCCTGGGCTATGGAACACATTTATTCCAGCTGTGATAGGCTTGTTAGCTCTGCTTCCCTTTGCTTTCCATCCATTCCCTTGACCATATCCCTTCCCCCACACCTGTCATTTTTTTGACTCTCATCTCTGTCTTCCCTAATCTCTCTTCCCATTCTTTTCTGTGCCCACTTTTGTTGGCACTGATATCCCCAAGGAAATAATCTAGCTATTTTTAGACTTTTACTCTGAAAGTATGTAAACAGAAACTTTTGAAAACCTGACTATTTGGTCATATTTAAGTAGCTTTCAAAACACAACAGAAGGCAAAATTCTGAAGTTAAGTTGGTCATGGCCTTTCTCCCTCCCAGACAGACTCCAAGTACCTATCTAATAATGCTTTAAGGTGATAGAGCTTCACAAATAAGCAGCTGTAAGGTTATATTTAGATGAGCAAGACTAGGTATTTTCAGAAAGAGAAGAGCTGATTTATGTCAGAATGACAAAACTATTTAATCTGAATACATGGTTTCCACCACATAATGAGTAATTTTCAGAGTTTAACAATCATAAAGCTAGTTTTCATACTGAAAAAGTTTTGTATAATATTAGCTACTAACAGTTAATAGGTACTGATAAATCTTAAATCAAAGCTATGTATGAACACATGTTCTCTTCAGTGACATAAGTTCAGCTTGCTCAGTTTAGCAGAATCATTTACACCACAATATGTAAGACTAAATCAAGACTTATACAGCATCTCCATAAAAATAATTACAGTAAAACAGTCTAAGAACAGTGTGACTGACCTGACTGTGCCATTTGGTGTGGGAGAATACCTACAGAAACATGGCTCAAAGAGAATAAATTCAAAAGAAGGCAGAACATCACATCTCAATAAGGAATGCTGTGCATGACAGTGTTCAAAGGTGATCTGAGCTATCAATCTTGTGAAGAAAATAATGCAGGATAAAGGAGAATGGTATAAAATTGTTTGTAAATTAGAACAAAACAGAAATTAGTACAAAACATTTCTTCATTAAAATCTCCATTTTAATATGACTGCAAGTTGGGAAATCATTTTTGCTGAATTATTCATTTTGATTACAGAATTTCAGCTATCTGCACAGTGCACCTGTTACTTGTCAGGCCAGGGGTTATTGTGTACAGACTGGGGAATGAGAGCCTGGAGAGCAGTGCTGTGGAAAGGGATTTGGGGTCCTGGTCAGCAGGAAGTTGGTCACGAGCCAGCAGTGCCCTGGCAGCCAGGAGTGCCAGCCCTGTCCTGGGGACATCAGGGACAGCATGGCCAGCCGGGCAAGGGAGGGGATTGTCCTGCTCTGCTCTGCACTGGGGCAGCCTCACCTCCAGTGCTGGGGGCAGCTCTGGGTGCCAAAATGTAAGAAGGACATGAAACTATTGCAGAATGTCCAAAGGAGGGCAACAAAGATGGTGAAGGGCCCTGAGGGGAAGCCGTGTGAGGAGTGACTGAGGCCATTGGCCTGTTCAGCGTGGAGAGGAGGAGGCCGAGGGCAGACCTCACTGCAGTCACAGCTTCTTGTGAGGGGAAGAGAGGGGCAGGCTCTGATCTCTGCTCTGTGGTGACAGCGACAGGAGCTGGGGGAATGGCCTGAAGCTGAGTCAAGAGAAGTTTGGATTAGATATCAGAAAAGGGTTCTTCACCCAAAGGTGAGCCAACACTTTAACAAAAACATGGCTGGGCACTGGAATAGGCTCCCCAGAAAAGCACCAGCCTGACAGAGTCCAAAAAGCTTTTGAACAATACTTTTGGGCATGTGGTGGGATTCTTGTGGATGGTCCTGTGGAGGGACCATATGATTCACCTTGTTCTAGTATAAAGCAAAGGCATATATTCTTCTTCACAGCAGAAACTAACATAGTAATGAAGTTGTCAAAACCACACTAGAGAAAAATGTATGGTAAAACAATGCTATATTCTAACCTTGGGACCATACTCTCAGACACTACAAATTAATATCTTTTATTTAGCTAAACAGGCTTGTACTCATTTGAATCTCATTAAGGTTTCACAAGTGACATTTTAACACTGGACATGAAATAGAAAATTAAAATCAAATTTCACAAAAAAAAAAAAAAAAAAAAAAAAAAAGCCTGAAAAAAATATTTCTGTTAAGTGTCCTGTTATTTACATTCTCTGGAGCATCTGAAGAAAAAGTATAAGCTGGAATCTGAATAGAATTATACACAATATCTTGACATAAGGAGAACAAATGTTAAATTGACAAGCAGGTTAATAGAGAAGGCAAAAGTTTATGGAAGATTAATACTTTCCCAGCAGTTCAGGAGTCATAAGGCAATCATAACCGCAGGTAACATGAATGAAAATGGTGTCTATTTACATCTAATCTGCAATGCCTGGGGAGAAGGAGGGTGAAGGAACTGGAATTTTAAGAAGAACCAGCAAAAAGTAAAGCTCAAAAAATATGTTGAACCTACACTGAACCTATTTGTCAATTTTTAAAACTTCATGAGCCAGAAATGTTAGATAGGAAGTTAGTGGCCCTATTTGTTTTAATAGCATTGGGTATGAAATAGCTGAATCTTGTAACCATGCGAGAAGTGTATTATGAGACTGAAACAAACAGCTGTGTTCAGCATTCCTGTAAAAATAGCTGGACAATATCACATGCCAGACAAAATTTCTTCATCTCATATGTGAATCCAGCTGAAATGAGATAGCAGGGTTGGATTGTACATAAAAATCAAAGAGACGATGGCCTAGCATTTTGTTTCCAAATTCATCTTACAGGTAATAACACTGGAGAGGAGGAAAAAAATGTCTTACCTTAATGTTACTAAAAACTATGTGCCTTTTGCAATGACTTTCATTTGAAGATCTCAAAGGTTTTTATTAACACTAAGCCTGACTCCTCATTATTTTATTTTTGATGGTAACTGATGTTAGTATTGAAATGTATAAAACATGCTACTATGATTCTTTGGACAAGAGTTTATATTGATTTTGTGTAGCTGTTGATAACTTCATGACTCCCAAAGAAGTCAGGGGAAACCAGTCCAGCACTCTTTGAATACTGTCATCACCTCTCCCACTCCCGAGGGAGAAGTGTCCTAATTGTGACCTTCCACCCCTGTAGGTGCCCTACAAGGTGGAGAAAGACTCTACAAGGCCATGCAGTGACAGGCACAAACGGGAATGGCTTCAAAGTGGAAGAGAGTAGGTTTAGATTAGATATTAGAAAAAATATCTTCACTTTGAGGGGGGTGAGGCACAGGAACAGGTTGCCCATAGATGATGTGGCTGCCCCATCTGTGGAAGTGCTGCCAAGGCCAGGCTGGATGGCACTCTGAGCAACCTGGTCTAGTGGAAGGTGTTTCTGCCCATGGCAGAGGGCTTGGAACTGGATGATCTTTAAAGTCTCTTCCAAGCAAAATGCTGATTCTATGATTCTATTCAGCGTGTGCAAGTCTCCTAAACACATTAACTTTTACTGTGTGCAGCTACTGCTCCACCACTAGCATCAATTTCCTTGGATCTAAAAAAGATCTTGATCTTTTCCCTTACACACACATCTTTGTGACACTTTTTCACCAAACTATTAATATTACTGCTTCTCCTGAACTTTCCCTAGATTATCCCAAGATTTTCTTAAGATTCAAACATTTTTTGTTACAAGTTGCCTCTTGTCATCTGACAGGATTTCTGCATTTTCCCACCAAAGGGGGTATAGCATAGCATTCCCAGTTGCCCAAGGTTGGTTGAAAGGATCCATATTTGATGAGGACATATAAACAGATACTGTGGTTCAGGTGATCTGAAAATTCCTAATGTGGTAATTTTCTCAGAAGGGCAAATGGGCCCTTGGCATGTTCAAGAGTTAAATGTTATTTCAAATGCAGCTTTCTTTGCTGCTCTGATAAATTAAGAAAAACCATGTCCAAAGGAGAATCAGACTGTCCTTAATGACATGTGTAAAGGCATCTTGCAGCAGTTAACATTTGCTAACCATGTCACCTTGAAAGGAGTGATTGTTGTCCTTTCTTCTCTCACCATGTTTGAAGTGTCTTGCTTCCTTTTGCTCATTGCACAGTGCCTGCAATTAGTCTTTAAGCTCTTTACACCAAGGAGTCTCTTCTGCAGTTTATTTGCTGTTTAATACCAATTAAGATGGATTTGCTCTTCCTTTGCCAAACTTATCCAAGTCACTCTATAAATATTGGAAAACAAACATGCCATTCTCAGGGCTTCATTGTTTGTTTGGGACTGTTGTAACTGTTATTCAGGATGCTGTCTTAACTAAGGTTGAAAAAAAATAAAATAGGGTTTGTGGAATACTTACACGATGTCTAAATCATCTTGCCACTTAATCTACTTGGGATGAAGGAAGGTTTCTTGATTGACTATCCTCAGATGATTGACTTTCAATTATTTTTTTTTCCCAAAGCTTTCCTACACTCGCAATAAGCCTCTGATATCTAAACCACAGAGGAGATATTTTATTTATGCATATTCATAGGTGATTAAAGGAAATTGCTCTTGTTTATTTTGGCCATCTGAATTGTAATATTATCCATGTTGATTCCTGCCTTAGAAAAAGCTGCTTAAAAGTCATGTGATAAAAGGGCAGGAATTCCCTGTAGGTCTGTTCATGGTTAATTCTATTTTGAAATAACTTTTATGCACAAAAGGCCAATTTTATTTGATACCATAAGAATAAAGATTCATTCTTGTTATTATTTTACTGAAATGATTTTGTAATGCAAATTAAGCAGCTTTAGTATTCAATTACTTTTGTGCTAATATAAATTGTAAGATTAACATAAGCATACTATAGCTTCAGCAACTGGTATCATAAAAATTCAGCCAATTTCAACTGCTGCAGTTAAATGGTAACCAGTGGTCCAAATACTGAAATCAAGGTAGTGGTAATAGAAATGCTTCTTCTGGACACAATTGTGGTAATTACAATACCTCACAATGTCTAAGTTACTGTCATGAATAAACAATTCTAAAAAATAGAATAAACATTCAGCAGATATAAGCCTTTTTAAATGCTGTGTTCTCACTGCCATGATGGGTCAGGTCAGAGACCACAGGCAAAGGGATTCCTTTGCATCACCATCATGCCCACAGAGCTGTGGGTAGCTGAGCTATTCTGGCTTCACCTTGTGATGAGGAAATGGATGGTGGAAAAGAAATCAGCAAGAGCTCAATCCCATCTGGAAGAGGTCCCTTGGGTGCTGTCCTTACAAACTGCCTAAGCACAAAGTAGATTACCTGGATCATCCACAGGCATATTATTTTGTTTGATTTTACTTTGGTTTATTTTATTTATGTTGTTTTTAACATCAGGGAGGACAAAAAAAGAGACAAATATATGGATTTGACCACAGAATCTCTAAATGAACATAGACTGCAGAGCATCTCAGCTAGAAAGACTGAGAAGCATCTGGAACTAATGTGACAACTACTGAGACTGCTCCTTATCTCATTCTGAAGCTGTCTGGGGAAAGTCTATGGTTGAAAAAAATTGCCCTCATTCTCCCATTTGCAAGAACTAGTAGGAGACAGAAGGAGTTAATGAAAAAGACCCCAAAAAGGTGCTCATTCTAGAAACATACACATTGTAGTCATTAGCTAGCCAAGGTAGTCACTGTGAGGGGCTGGATTGCAATTCTTTCCCCACTACTGATATAGCTGGATGTTCTTTAAGGAAATAGCAGACTATCAAACCATATTTTATGGACACATGTTGAAGCTGAGAGGAAAGCAAAAATTGCCCTTATAGCCTTGACAGTCCTACAGCATGTGGATTTAGCTATTAGCTCCTGAGGTAATGCCTCAATTAAAGAGGTAGCAGAGCCAGATCAGAATGAGAGTGTTTAAGATCACATTATTGCTCCTCCTAAGCTAGGACTCCAGCATGTGGAGTGAGACACTTGGAGTCTCATTCCTTGGATCTGCTCCAAGGATCATTACTCCACACAGAAAAATGCAGAATTTAAATTTTTCTCTATGTTTCTACCTCCTGCTTTACACCTGTCTCCTCACTCACAAATAAACATGCACATGACTCAAATGAGGTTTCACCATCATGTAATTTGAGTGTTACCTGTGTAGTACATGAAACTGATCTTAATTTTCAAAATGTGTGGGTAATTAGTTGCATATCATAGTTTTTAACTATATTATTATTATTGCTGTTTTAATAAGTCACTGAACACAGAGCAATAAAATTTCACAAATAAACTAATTTGTTTTAATTTTATACATAACTTTGACTGGGTTAAAGTACAAAGGATAATGATCTTTTCTATCATATCTTCTACATGATTTATGTTGAAATAGAAACTTGGAATGTTGGAAGATGGAAACTATTAAGGGTCTGAAAATTCATTCAAAATTAATTTCATTCCATATTATTACATTTAAATGATCTTTCAGCACAAATTAACTAGCTAGGTAGCCTTGTGTTTTTCTTCATTTGCTATGGAAAATCCTTGATAAAACAAAGTCCCTGCACTTGTCACTTTCTGTGGTACTGTCCCATCTCAGTTTGCCTGCCACACAATAGCACCTATTTCTTATTTTTGAATTATTCATTTGGCAAAAGGGGATTAACAAGAGAACTAAATATAAAGATGCCAAAGTGTTGAAAGAGTTGGTTTATATGCAAATTGTTAGTTTATAATGTGATGAAGCATTTGAGTCTGAATTTCTTGGGATTAATTTCTCATGCAGGGAAACTGCAAGCATTTAAACAGTAAAATTCCTATAGAGACATTTCAAATCTCAGTCTCTAGCTCTGAGTTTTGTACAAGTGGGCTGTCATGTGGGAGTGTTTTGGCTGGGTGTTTTAATCTGGTTTCATTGTGAGGAATGCACACAGTTGCTTAGATATGAGCCATGCTGACCTCACTGGGGTCAGCCCAGAAATCAATATAAGCCAGCCCTGTCTTGTGCTTCACAGGGAATGAAGACCTTAGCAGCAGCCAGCAGCACTGGATGGAGGCCACTTCACAGCTCAGCTCTCACAGCCAAGCACAAGGCTCTCAAAATCCTGTCCACTGTATATACATCTGCCTCTTGTATTCACAATTATGTCCTATACATCCAGGTTTCATAGATTTCTAGCACAAGTGTGCAACAGAAAAAAAAATGGGGAATTACCATTCAAACAAACTATTCTTGTGGCAAAAAGTGTTGTGAATGAGGCTGAAAATATTGCACCTGCAAGCAAAGAGCATTCTACCTGCTGTCCAGTGCCAGTAGTAATTCTAGGTTTAGTAAGAGCCTGGGGAATTCAATGGACAGCACTTGTGTGACTGAATAAAATTTTGAGCACATGAAGCTATAGAACTATGTGTGTCTATGCTCTAGTCTTGGAGTCTGTGTTATCCATTTGCTCATTTCAAGGCAAAATAGGAAAAATAATTATCCTTTCAGCAGAAAAACACTAGAGCTGTAAAAATTTCCATTGATTAATCCAGAAATTACCCAAGAACTTGAAGTATTTGTTCATCATAACCTGTAATTTTGCTGATGGGCTGCAGTGAGTCTCTAGGAGCCAAAAGGGTTCAGCTGAGGTGACACAGTAAGTGCAGAAGCATGCTGCTCCAAAGCTGCATAGAATTTCAACTCACATCGTTAGCTTCAAGGATAATAGCTTTGAACTCCAGGGCAAACTTTCCTTATGGAGAACTAACGAGTTTTTGCAATACCTCAGAACATCCTGTACCTGCTGTTGAGCTCTGAGTTAAACAAGCAGAAAGGAAAGTGTCTCTCTTGTCTTCTTCCAGTCCTGTGCTTATATATGACTACACGGTAAGTCATTTCACCTCCAGATAACAATTTGCAGATTCAAATTGTTCCTCCCCACAAACCTAAACAAGAACAATTGAATTGAGGCATTGTGAAGATTTGGATGTTTTCTATGCCTTATACTCCTACTAGTTCATTTCAAATGTATGTTTGTAGTAAGAATGTGGAAAAATATTCAAGAGGTGGATTTTTTATCAAACTATAGCTTTTTTAGAGCCAGGAAATAAATAATAAATTCAGCTCTCTGTAAATAGATTGAAACCCTTTAATATTTCATTTCAATTTATTATTTGTTTCTTTTTCTTTCTGAATGGCATATCATAGCTAATTTTCAAAGTCAACTGCATTATAATTAAATTAATTCTTAGTTTGTCCTACTCAACATACCAAAATGAAATGAATTGGAATTATAAAACAGCATTTTGACATAATGAGAAAAAACTGTACTCGTGATTTAACAAAAATTAATTCCTATTCTGTGGGAAACATCAAGATTTTGTCATTTTCTGAAAAGGAAATCTGATGCGTAATCTCTGCAAGTATGTACCTCAGGGGCTGTTGTAAGACACGGATGCATGTGACATCAGGTTTTTGATAATCAGAACTTCACAACTTCATCTGTAGTTTTCCTACAGTAGTTTTGCTTGGGCAAAATGCATACGCAAATTGCAACTGTCACAGCTTTGGGTTGGTGCTCTTCAAAAGAAATAAAATGCATTGCTCAAGGTTCCTCATGACTGCAGTCCCCATGCAAGCAAGGTCTTCTTGCTTGTGTCAGGTGTGTTTAGTGGAACTTTTACCTTCACAGGATGCTAACCCATGTCATTTAGTCTGTGGACAAAGAGATACTAGCATTTTCCAGGGGGTCTGGAGAGGGTCTCTTGCTCCAGACTCACACACATCCATGAATCCCACAGTTGTAGCTTTTGCTGTGCCCCTCACAGCTACAGCAGGTCTCACCACAGCCTTCCTTTCTGGCTGCCTGCACATCTCACCTTCCCCTGCTGCAGGCAACATCAACAACTGCAACTGGAACCTGCCAGAGCCTGGCAAAGGTAAGCAGAGGCTGCACAAACTGCCAAGCCAGACCTCAGAGAAAGTGCGTGAAGCACCTAATTAACAATAATGCATAGGATACATCCAAGATTTGTCCTTGAAAAAGACTGTTTTTACAATATGACTAAGCACCTCAGAAATCTTAGGTTACAGCTACATTGGTAAAACCTTCTGATGCACACAGTGATGTCTGGCAGCAAAGCCGGGTGGCTCAGGATGGCTTGTGTGGCCTCTCTGAATCAGACTGGACATTTGACCAGGGTCTTCCATACATCTCACTTTGTATCTCTTGATACAAGTGTATATCTACCAAACTACCTTGCCACAAAACTCTTTTCCTGGCCCTGAGAACTGGCTTAATTCTTAATTTTCTAACTTTTTTGTAGAGTGTGATAGCATCCAGGCTACTGGGAACAGACCCCAGATATGTTTCTGAACTTTGATTAATAGCAATTTCTGTCAGCATTGGATGGTCTAAACAAAAGTTGTGCAGGTGACTCTTCAACTACTTTAACACTCAAGACAATGAGGGTGCAAAACCTGGTCTAATCCCTTCACATTTGGTGCAATACCTGGACTTCTCCCTGTGTTATTTAGTTTAAGAGATGCTCTGAGACAAAATTAACAGTTAGGTTTTTTACATTTAATTTCAAAATGCCTGCAGTAATGCTTGCAGCAAGGCAGGTCTGTTATTACTAGCTAGAGTGTTTTCTACTCTGATAACTTCTCACACTTCTTGGGATGAGGCTAGAGAACTTGAGATGGTGGCCACAGGTATGTTGCTGTCCTGCAGAAATACTGATGTGCTGGAGGTGAGGTGACAATGTATGAACAGGCAAACCTGGTTGGTGGTTATGATCTACCCAACAGAAACAATCTCTGGACAAAACCATCACTGAATTCATGTGCCATCCATTTATTCATCACAGAATAAATATTTTCTTCCTCTCCCAAGGAGAACTGCAGTGCACTAACATAGATTCAGCAAGATGCCATCAGAGCCCTGACTTCTTCCCAAGAGCAAATAGGAGAGGCCACTTGTTTGCCAGTACACCTCAAGCAAATTCCAGGCTAAATTAAAAAGAGGAAGAATCTGTATCTTTTCCACAGCAGACTACCAAGATTTCTGTTTCCCCTCAGAGCATCAGAGTAGTGATAGTGACATTAAAATGGTACATTTGTCCACAGTGTTTTGGTGTGACTTTGTATTTACAATTTTGCCATGCTTTATAAAACCATTCCTAGATTACACAAGTCTAGAGAAATGCTGATTGAGCTGTACAGTAAATCTGAGCCTGAAATATGAATAATTAACCACTGCAGAGGCTGCCAATAACTGCAGGGCAAGAGCTTCTTTTAATTTTCCTTCAAAAGCTGAAGGAAGCAATGTTTGATTCTGAGACTTCAGCCAGCTACAAAAGAAAACAGAGCATAGTATTTCTTTGCTTTTGAAATAACATGACAAAAATTACCAGTGTCTTTTGAGGCTTTGTGAGACAGAGAATTCCAAATGAGAATTCAAAAGATAAAGAACAAATAAGTGTGCAATATATATATATGTCTTAGAATAAGAAACAGTAGTTTGAAGACAAGAAAAAGAAGTTGGGAGTCAAGGGAGGACAGAACTGCAGGAGGACGGGGAATTCCAGCTTTGGTTCAGACAAAGGACCACTGTGGGATCTTGGAAAAGCCACATTCCAGAGAATTGCCTCAGTTCTTCATTGTATTCCAAAAGCTAATGACAATAAGCTTACATAAAATAATTATATAATGTGCAAAATATACATTATTCTCTAAGTGCATTGTCTGTTAAATATGGAAAAGTGAGAGTCAGCAATATTTTTCCAGGATATGTTGCATTTGAGCCTGTACGACTCATTTACTCAATGGATAAGCATTTTCTCCTCTGGTTTCTTTTTTCTGTGAGACCAAATCAAGAGGTAATTAAAAATGTGAGTGGTCTGCATATCAGCTATATCTTTCAATCAGTGGACATGATAAGATAGCAAAGGAAGACAGACTTTTCAAAGGAAAATATCAATTATTAGCCATTAAACTAGCTTGTTTAGATTTTCTATAGATAGATATGATTTTGTTTACCTTCTGGAGTTCATAAAATGGCAATAGATACTTTTTGAGATTTTTGCAATACAATCTCCAGATTTCTGGAAAACCTTCCAGGTTTATGCTAGCATTATTGTACAGAAAACATACAGGTAGAGACTATATTATCCTTTCTTTAGCAAATGCATTTATGTGATAAATTCCTATATTGAGTAGCATGTAAATTAAGATTTGGTCTGTTATCTGTTCTAATACTAAACAATATTTTTCAGTAGCCTCTTCAATTTATTGCTTTAAAATCCCTGCCATAATGCTTTCTAGTACTAAAATATATATTAAGAGAAAGGCTCAGCTCACTTGCATCAGATTCACAGCTGGGGCATGCCATGCCTTAGAACACTAAATTGTCTCTTATGCAAAATCTTCTGTTGTAATTACATTAAATTGTGTTAAAACTACCTCTACAGGAAAGCTGAGGAGATCATTACTTGCTCATGGTGAGACTAAGTTGTCACTTCATATTTTGTCCAGATGGTTAAGTGACTGAAAGATGTTAATTGTTCGATATCCCACATGAAATGAGATGTGTGGTCTCAGACTGCTGGAGAACTGTTTCACATTACAAGAACACCACCTCACTTGGCACTTGCTGGAAACTTTATTGTCAGCCTCAGCTTATATGCAAATGCAGAGATGCAGAGTCTGACCAAGCAGCTATTAGGATGATGATGGTGTGTACACAAAGAGGCCTTGAAAAAGCAATAAGCAGAGGAGAATTAAATTGCTACTGTTTATTTTATATCTGGCTCATGAATTAATAAAAGGCTTCTTAGGGTTGGAAATCCACTATCTTTGACTAAAGGATAATTTGCTTCAGAAAGGAAATCACATTTAAGAGAAAACAAAATGAGACATCAAAGCATTTGGGGAGATTCAGCTCTGGGATATGTCACAGAATTGAGTGAGAAAAATCCCCCTGTATGGATGAGGCAATTCATTTGGGAAATTGGACATTTTGGGTCACGTTTACCCTTTAGCTATATAAAAAGTTGGTAATTAGTTGCAAACAAATTATTTGTGAAAGAAAGAAAGAAAGAAAGAAAGAAAGAAAGAAAGAAAGAAAGAAAGAATTGAACCAGTCTTTTTATCCTGAACACTTCTATTGTTTTATTAACTACAGAAGAAACCTAAATGATAATTCACTGTGGGTAGTCTAAGGGTTTAGATGAGTCACATTTCCATAGCTAGTGTTAGAAGAAATTGCTATAAATCCTTATTTTCATGAAATAACATTTTTTGTCAAATGGTCTTTGCTCTCATTTGTCTTCACAGAATGCTGGAATTGTCCACTGGAGGACACTGAACCTTAGTGTGCCCCTGCCTCCAGGGACCCCAAGCATCTTGGCCAACAGGCTATGGAGGGGAGCAAGCCTGCTCCCGCTGTAGTGCTAAGGGGAAATTATGAAGCAGAACTAGGAAAAATAAAATAAGTTTTTTTTAAAAAAAAGTAATTAATTTCAAAAATGTGTCTTATGTAAATACTGTGTTTTCTATAGATTGTGTAAAAAATCCACAGTTCATCTAAAAAAATAACAGATATAAGACAGTGTTTTCCATTTTTCCTAGTCATGACCCATAGTGGGGTGAACTTGAGAGTCTCTGGCTACTAGTGAATATAGAGAAAAATGGAAAAATAAGACATGTATAAAGTGTCTGACTCTTGATCTGTTCTCTCAGCTACAGCAGCAACCGGTTTGAATATTTCCTGAGCCAGACATTGCATCTGGGTTACTTATGGATGTATTCCCATGAATTTCTCTAAAGTCTGTTTATGTCCATTTATATTTTTGGCATCCGCAACATCTTGTGGAAAATTACCTCACAGTGCAGTTGTGCAACAATAGGGAAAAGTGTTTCCTTCTGTTTATTTTAAACTCACTACCTGATAACTTCATTGTGTATGAGAGTTCCCATGCTGCAAGAGATCCAAGTATTCCCTGTCCTCCACAATAAATTTGTGCAAATGTCATATTTCTCTAAGTTGTGCTTTCCAAGAGGAAGAGGTCCGTTCAATTTACTCTCCCTGCATATGGAAAGCATTCTCTATATCTATCTACCTCATTGCCTTTCAGTCCTATTTTAACTGTTACAATATGGTATTTGGTAGGGGGTTCCTTTCCCACAAAAACAGCTAATACTCACAAATTGTGTACTATTTCTATATTAGCACAGCCCAATATTTTCATATGAATATGTTTCTCATCAGCCAAAGCATTTAATCACCTCTAAGACTGAATCTTCAGTAACTATATATGACATACAATACGAGAAATCCATTCTTTCATCTCTCATGTGGTTGCAGTTGTATTTTATTGAAGATTTTACTTATAACCGTCTTTTAAAGTTTTTTACACACTATGAAAATTATCTAATAGTTTTAAAACTCAAGGTAGCTTCATGGACTGCTCATTTCAGTAACATTTCAATACCTTTTGATAGTGTATTGATTAATGCAGATTTAAGTATAATGCAGTAGATGTTTATGCTAATATTTAGTATTAGTGTATCCTCTCTACAACTCTGCCTAATGCATAAGAACTGCCATTTTTTTCAGCCCATAAAGTTTCTTATCAGGTTCTGTCACTTCCTGTGGTAGCAGTGCTATTTATAAGTGAAATAATGAATGCAGAAAAGAAAGAATTAAAAGGAAAAATACAAAAAAAGGGGGAAGAAAAAAAGAGAAAAATAATACTTTCATGTTATTTATCTGGAAGATACATTGCAGGGATGGAATATGTGCTGGCAAATGGACTAGGTATAGGATTTGTATCATTTACTGGAAACCTTCTAGTAGCATAAACAAGAACTTCATCAAACTCACACTTCAGAGTCTTAAGGCTGACCTCACATGCTCTTTGTATCAACAGATGGGTCTCTGACTCACACTTGTTCCGTGTGCTCGGGAAGCATTCTGTCTTAACAAGCCTGAGACCCTGAGGAAATATATAAACCAGGCTGTGAGCTGGAATACGTGTTTCTTTTTGATATTTGTTGCAGATGAAAGTAAAAAGTTCATGGGATTTGGGGGAATGCTGCTGACAGTATTTCAAACAAACAAAAAGTTATAGAGTTCAGGAAACTTCTCTCTCAACATCTGATTTCTCAGATTTTGAGTTTACAGGATGTGTCTAGTGTACCTTTTGGTGTCAGTAAAGGTTTCTGTCAGAGATTTTTTTTTTCTTTTTTGAAATTTATTTATTTTAATTCAGTGAGTAAATCACCAAGCCAGAGAAGGAAGATTAAATACTTCAATATTGGCTTTTTGTACTCTATACAAAATATTTTTGTACAATTCTTATGTCTGAACTGTGTGTTCTGGTATACTTTCTCATGGCATTACCAATAGCCAATTAAGTAGAAAAAAAAAAAAAAGTAAAAATAAATAGAATTCATATATCTATAGAATTCATATATCTATGTAATTCTTTTTTTCCCCCATAGGTCAAGCACATTTAAATAACAGAGACATTTTATATTATCAGAGTTGTGAGAAAAGATCTTGACACATGTTCAATCTAGACCATATAACTACTCCCTAATTGCCAGTCATATGCTAGAGATCAGTTTTCTTGGTTGTTATCCTTGACTTAAGAATAAAAATTGTGTTTCAGTACTTAGAGATTCACTATGAAAAACATATTTGCTCTGAGAGGCCATATGGATGATTTGTGAAGATTAAAACTTATTATATGAGGTCCTAGGTTCTGTTCCAGCAGCAATCCATGACCTTCCTTTTATCTTATTTATAAAATATGATAGCAGTTCATACTCAAATGTCCCCAGCTTAGAAGGCAAGCATGGATTTATTCAGTATAAGTGGTAAGTGCATGAAAATAAAAGCGACGGTCACTAGATCTGACTAATATAAATCCATGCCCTCAAGAAGTTTTCCATCAAGTAGGAAGGAGTAAGTAGTACTGCCTTTCTTCTTCCCTGCTGTAGTGAGAAAGGATTACCCAAAAAAATACCATATTGCTCAGGTGAAAACCCAAAATTTTAACAGGCCCACACAGGGCAGTGCAAAACAAATCACCCAAGTGACACAGCTCTCCGCAAGCAGAACAGTGCCTGCTGCCCTCAGCATTTCCCACTCCCTGGAAATGAGCCCTCCTGAGCCTCACAACAAATTCAGATAAGGAAGGATTCCCCACAAACTACATAAGGAATCCTTCTGTCCTACACTGACTTGTAAATTTAATTTCCTTCCCACAGAAAGAAGCAATTAACAACTACACAAACAAGTCTTATTATGTAGAAGTTGCTTATAACATCTGCTGAGTCTCAAAGGGCAGGCAAAGTGCAGCCAGTCAAGAATGAGATTCCAGAATTTCTCTTTCTGGAGAGATAGGCAAAAAAATGAAACATAGATCAAGGTAAATTCTCTAAAGAAATGACAAAAACTAGACAGACCTGCTTTGGATCTGCTTTGCTGTTCTTAAGCACCTTAATGAGGTCTTAAATTTCACATGTCTAATGAAAAGGTATTCTTCAAGTAGAAGCCTACATTTTTCTTATGCTTAATAAAGAAAAACAAGTACCTCAGGAGACAGATTCATTTTGCCTATCTTTAAACATTCTTCCTTGCATATATAAGCAACTATGTGATTCCCCTTACAACCATCATTTTATTAGTGCTCAAGTTAGCTGACAAATTCAATGGGTTGTACCAGGAGAAATAGCAAATAATATTGAAATATTAAGTTCCAGAGTTTGGTAATTGGGTTTTTCTTTTATATTTAAACAAACAAACAAACAACAATATATGTGAAAACACTTGTTAGACTGAAATCTTCTGCAACAACTCTACATGAGGTATTTCAAGTGCCTTCATGGTGATGTGACTTTTAGTCTGTGACAATTTACTCACGGTGGACAGATTATCTCACTTACTATAGCCAGAATCATTCTCATCAGGAGACAAGGTGACAGAGACTATGTGCTTTAGAAAAAGTTCATTTTGACTGCTTTATTTTTATCTCTTAACAAATACAAGCATACTTTCACGGATATACTATTTTCTTTTGACCTCTTTTTTGCTCCTTTAGTTTAGGAGTTACAAGAATTTTGAAAGTGTACTTTTTGCTTCAGAGTTTCTTTGACATCCCATAAAGCAAATGCCAATTTTTAAGTAGAGTGGGACTTTTAGGCAGAATGAAGGCAAAACAGGCTATAGTATTAATGGGAATCACTAGATATGCTTATAATAATGAATATCTAACAAGCTACAAAATTTGCTTTTTTACAAGCAATCTATGCTGATTGTCTCATCAAGTGAGTTCTACTGTTTGTTGAGTATCAGTTTTATAGTCTTTTAAGCCCTGCTTGGATTTGAACCTAGAGATGCCAAAGGTAGAGTGATAAAGATTACTTAATGATTCCAAACTTCTAGATACATTTAAGGCAGGGGTTGGATACAAGAAAATTGGCAGAAAGTAGATATGTTTGTAGTAGAGTGCTGAGATTTCTGCTGCTGAAGAGAGGTGAAGAGAGGGACTGACTCTGTGTGTGTGTGTGTGTGTGCGTGTGTGTGTACACATTAACAAATGAGTGCTTCAGAGAATCTGGATCTGAGGTCTTTTTTGCCTCTGTCATCTTTCAGAAGATAGCTCTGCACCCTCTCTTATTCAAACATATTTGTAGCTATTCATATTTTTTCTCACCGCAACTAAGGAAGTACTCACATTCAGTATTCATAGCACTAATTTTGTATTATCTTTGTTTCTCCTCACCTACCTCCATCTCCTGGTAGAGACATACTTGTTGCTTTTGCCATCATCCTAAGTCTGATGACTGTTATACTTTTACAGACCTTTATACACTAGTGTCATATTTTAAAACTTAAGGTAATTAATTAAAACGTTTTTTTGGAGTAGAAATAAGGTTGACCGTAATCCTCTCTACAAGGGACAGAAAACTAAGACTAATGTTTACCAGTCTGAAATTTTGTTTTGGAGCCTGGAAAAATTCTTTGTAACCAATGATAAAGTTCTCATCCATAAGTGGGTTTTGGAACAGTTATAAAATGCGAATTTTCTGCATGAAAGTCAATAATTCCTCTAACACAGGGAAGTTCTGCATCCATTTTAATCAGAGATGGTTTGAACAAGGAGTTTTCCAACCTTCAAAAAATTTCTACATAAGCTGGTTAAGGAAAAATTTTTCATATGTTGTGTAAACCCAGCTTCTTCTTCAGCTTCCAGTTTTCAAAAACTAACTTAAATCTCTTTTGAACAGCCCCCTTTGGTTGTGCTTTCATGCTACTGAGTGTAGCTCCTGCCAAAGCACACCAAGAAATTAAATCTGTCATACAACCTACTGCTCCCGGTTTTCAAGGAAAAAACTCCCTGCTCTTTAAAAGTATAGTTCTTATCAGGTGTTCATTGTTTGTTTCTTTCCAACCCAGCCTTGATCCAGTCAATGCAATGTCCCAGTTGTGAACTTGTTAGGTGATGTTGCTTATGTTTTCTGACATAAGAGATTTAGTCTGGGAAAAAAACATTCTGAGGGCATAATAAGAAAAATAAGCTTACAGTACAAGGGTCCAATATTTAAATTAATTTCTTATCTTCATTTCCACAACAGGAAAGCAAATGCTCCATAAAACAGAAGTTAAAGATGAGTTTATTTTAAAATGGGTGCTTTTTTTCTAGGGAGTTCTGCTGCTATTTTATAACTAAAAGCAGGACCGTGAAGGTGAAATTGCAGACATAAATATCCAGACGTAGCTCTACTTTCATAGTACTTTCTTTACAGTCCTTCAATTGTTTCCTTTTTTTCCCCTTTGAAATACAGGACTACTATTGCCAGCATTGCAATAAGACTGTAAATATTTTTTAAATCCTTTAAGTTTCATGAACTACTGCAAAGGTGTTCAGCAAGTAAAGGAGGCCCTCTGAGCAAAAGGGCTCTCAAGTTCCCAACTATATGAAATTTGCTTTGAGCTTGTAAATAAATTCAGGTGGGATCCAAAATGAAGACAAAAATCAATGTCCCCAGACTCTGTCACCTGAATGAAGAGCATATTAAGCACTTTAATAATTTTTACTGTTCCACCTGGTGTTATTAAAGAAGTGTCCTCAGTAACAAATCAGTAAACAGTTCAAAAAATAAAAATTTCTGACCAATTTTTGTTTGGGTGAAAAAATTTTGAATTTCTACCCCACTCATAATCCTGACATTTCACTGTTTTCTCCACATTACACTAGGGCAAAGTCATTTATATTTCCAAATTTCTGTGCAATGGGAGTACATACATATGTAAAGATAAAGACAATTAAAATTGTCCCATGTGAGTTTTCGAGACTATTCTATTTTAACATTTCTGAAAAAAAAAACAACTTTTTTAAAGTTTTTCTTAAATAATTCAAAAATCTTTCTCAATCAATTTTAACATTAAACTGCCTATCCTTATACCCTAGAGAGCCAATGACCACATTTTCTTTAGCTCAACTATTCTTCCCTTGTGCAAGCAGCATGTGTTTCCTATTGACCATCTATCTCAGAGTGAAAATTGTTGCAAATACTCCTGGAATATTAAATTTCCTGGGAAGAATAGTAATCAGGAAAAACAGGATTTAGAATCCTTACTACTGCTAGGAATGTATTACAATAGGAAAATTTTGCTTGGTGTTTTGCTGAACTAATTTGGACAATTAAGGAATTCTGGTTTACCTTGGAAGAGTGAACAGAATAATTAATGGAAATTTTCCTTCATGAAAAGTAAAAAAAAAGTTTTTAAATTGGGATACATGCAAGATTTTCTAGGTTATTTTGATTTTTAGAAAAGGGGGTTTTTTTACACAAAATAGATTTGAGGAAGACTTAACGTATAGGTTCTATCTGGATCCAGTGGCAAGTATCATGCTGCAAGCAGGCTACAGAGAGTACTCTCCACTAAAGGAACAACTTATTTCAGCTCTGTTCCCACAGCCCTTTGAAACTACAACCACCTGCAAGCCAGCACAGAGAGCATCAAGCGTGGCTGGGTCCCAGGAACCGTCAGAGCAGCCTCCCGGCTGCCAGCCCTGCCCGTCTGCAAGGAGCTCAGACTTCAACCCCTTTGCTATCTCCCTACCTCTCAACAGTCTGTCCTTTCAAAGTGAAAATTATTCTTTCTAAAACAAGAGTGTCTGTTTGAGAAGGCTGAAGCTGAAACCTAGAGAGAACATGTAGGAAATTCCTTAGCTGTTGTAGATATTCATCTGTTAATTAGAGAAACCAGGACAGGAGAGAGGGGTGGAAGAAGTTTTTCATCTTTAAAAAGCAAATTGTGACAACATTAATGGTAGGAGTTTCTGGATGTTAAATGAGGATGGCACAACAGAATCATAAAATTTGTCTTCAAAGGAATTTTGCATTTCATTTTTGTTGCACTGAATTTAATTTTTTTTTCATTTACTAAATAAAAATTGAAAAGGCTGTCACTTGCAAGTAAATCAGTAAATGAACTGAAAAGAATCAAATGTCATTTATTCATTGCTCTAAGAGTCTCTTGTCAAATAGCCTTTCTTTAACCTGTTTTATGACTCTAGTTTAGATAGAACTCTGCCTTAGAATTAGTTATTCCAAAAAGTGCTGTTCTTTTATCCCTTAGACAACTCACTATAATCTCTCAAAGGAATAAATCCACATAGAATGTCATTGCAAAACATCCTTTGCCTGGAGAAAATTGTTCTAGCTACAGCACAGCAAAGCCCAATAAATTTGATTTTTTTCTTTGCAAGCTGATCAAAATAAAGTTTGCAGGTGACAAAATACATTTCAATAATGAATGTCTACAGGCTTCAGAAGATGTGAAATTAGGATGTGGAGAAGCAAGAAAACAGAAGTTTTGCCAAATTATTTAGTTTCCTACTGTTGCTTTCATTTCTTACAGAGCAAGTGCAGTTGTGATTCTGATGCCTATGTGAAACTGATACTGTCTATGACTCAAAAGCTCTAATGAATGACTCACCAGCGCTGAGAATAGCTACCAAAGGGTCACTCTGGGACTGTAAGGTTCCTTTCAGGAAGCAGAGAGAGCAGAAATGTGTATCAGTTTCTGCTTGACAACAAAATACTCTGAAATTATAAAAGGGAATTTCAAATATAATTTTTGCATACAATTAAAATTATGTTGTTATAAAACAAAAACAGTATACACAGAAACACAAAAAGACTTTTAACCAAGCTGTTGTGGTTTAACCGCAGCCAGCAGCTTCAGCCCCGGAGACCCATTTGCTCACCTCCCTCTGGTGTTATATCTTCATAGTGGGATGAGTGATAGAATTGGAAAGGTAAAAGTAAAAACAACATGAGGGTTGAGAAAAAGAGAGTTTAAAAGGTAAAGGAAAAGCTCCACATGCACACAAGCAAAGCAAAGCTGAGCAGAACAAGGAATTAATTCACCACTTCCCATGGGTAGGCAGGTGCCCAGCCATCCCCAGGACAGCAGGGCTCCATCACATGTGACATTGACTTGGGAAGACAAACACCATCACTCCAAATGTCTCCCCACACACCTCCCTTGTCCTTCCCCCAGCTCTGTATGTATCCATGATGCCATATGGTCCAGGATATCCTTGGGGTCAGTTGGGGTCCAGAGTTCTGGCAACCCCTTGTGCATCTCCAGACTCCATGTTGATGGGGCAGCACAAAAAACAGAGAAAACCTTGATGCTGTGTGAGCACTGCTCAGCAGCAGTAACAAAAACACCTCTATATTATCAACCATCTTGTCAGGACAAATACAAAACAATGCAATACAGCCCCTTACCAGATACGATGAAGAAAATGAACTCTATACCTGTCAAAACCAGCACACTGGGACACAAGTGCTAGGAAAAGGAGAACTGAGATCTTAGATTTTGCCTCTATAGATATTTTCATTTCCCAAAGGACAATCTTTAATGTAGATTTATTATGAAATTTATCATTTACATCTCACTACTCAACAAAATACTGCACAATAGAGTCAAACATCTTTCAGATTCTGAATTTTATAATATATTCTGACACCAACATGATTTCCAGTATAGCTGATGGTATCAAAATATAGAGACAAGCAGATGACATAGGATGTGGACTTGGACATGTGAAGAGGAAGTTAAACTGCTTTGTTCAAGAGTCGGTGGTACTGGAGGAAGACAGACTCAATACATTTTCACTGGAGTTGGAGAATCAGATAAGGGAAGAAGTGAAGTTTGGGCTGTGGCAGGTCCTGGGGTAAACAAGAAAGAATGTTGCGAGAAATTCAGCAAAGAGCAGGAAGAGGGGAGGAGATGTGAGATGTTAGCTCTGGAAATCCTGGGGTGGGGGAGAAAGAGAGGACCAAAAGGAAAACAACACAACGAAGTCCCAGTTGTCTCCTGCTTGGAAGCCATGGAAAAGAAAAATGGGCAGGCTGGATCAGATGAAATTTCATGTGATATATTAGGTCGTGCTTTGATTATCAACCAAAAGTCAGCACTTTGTGGGCCTTTCTCAGTAAAGGCTTTAAGGACGTAAGGAATCTATCAGTTCTGGAGAGGACTGAAGGTCAGATGAAACTATGAAAATGACTGAGTAGGAGTCAGAGATTAACAATCACCTGAATGAAAGTTGACACTGCAAAAGATTAGGCAGAAAGATACATTATCTCCTCACAGCATGGATACAGGTTCTCTGAAACAGTAGATCTTTTCCACCTCAAACTAACTCTCTGGGTTCTGGTAGTTCCCTAATACTCAGAACTGATACCACACCTCTGATAGCTTATTACTGCTGCAGCCGTGCACCTAAAGCTGTAGGGTATAACAAGCAGAGCCCTGCCTTTAGCCTTCACAAACCCTAAAGTGCTCTTTCATTCATTGTGAGTCTGTGGCTGTAGCAGGCTGTGGTCTCTGATCTCTGATGGTAAGCAAGCTCCTCTGACTAGAAGGCCTGAAAAGGCAACGACAGCCTAATAGAATTTTATGATTGCATTTTGAACATTTCCACTGTGAGCAAAAGTCTGCTTAAAGAACAATAAAAAATAACAGGAAGGAAGCATCAAGTCATAGTAAAAATAACTCAATACCTCTGCTACATTTCCTTCTGCATTATTTTCACATTAAATTAACTTACTGAAATACAGTGAGAGTAAATTGGGAGTTCTGAAAAAGTGGCTAATACTTCCAAACCTGAGTAGATGGCCAGCCTGCAATTCTAAAAAGGAGACTTTGCTCCAAGTATACCAATGACAATGAACAAATGAGCCAAACAGGGTAAATTGAACTTTGAAGGAATCTTGAGGACAGAAAAAATTCTCTATAAGATGGTTCTGAGACAAAATAGCTTCCCAATCAAAGCATCAGGAAATCTGAGGAAGCCTGTGAGCATGAGCCCACACTGAGGCAGAGCCACAACACATGTGGGAATGGCTAGGCTTTGGATCCCTCAGTTTAGGAAATTTGTGTTTCACCCATCTAACCCAACAATGCCTTTTTGTCAGGAAAGTTAAAATAAACTTTAATTTACTAAATCACAGACATTGTTCTTAAAATGCATCAATGAGTGTTTGTACAGCAATTTGAGATTCTTGCCTGGCTGTATAAGCACAAAGTGTTATTAAGTCATTCAGCATCAAATGTCCTTTACCTCATTATATTTTATAGCAGTAACTTTTTATTATCATCTGATGGCCATAAAACATGACACAGATCATCTAGCATGCTGGGGCAAGGTCTTGATTGAAGTTAATAAACTTTTGTCTGAGTGAGAAGTGAATAAAAATTGAGTTAAGAGCTTCAAAATTTGATTTCCTAATAAAGCATTAGGAACATATATATGAAAACAAAAAAACTTCTAATATATATAGGCTTATAATATTTTAGGCTCAATTGACTCCTTCTAATAGGGATATAAGCTCTACTAAATTTCAATTAATTTTTAATTATATTTTTTTCTTATTACTGTTTCTGTCCTCTACATATCTCCCTCATTCTGCATTTTTTTTATGTCACAACCATAATTATTTTTACTATATAGTGAAAGCTTTTGTTCAAGAATAATGAAGATAATTATTATAATTATTGGCCCATTGAATGAAAAATACACAAACATGTGATGAAGACAATTTTGCAAAGAGAACTTATTTCATGAGGAAACTGTTTGTGTCCTCAAGAATTGATTTCCAATTTCTTCTTGTGAAGCAGCAGCCCTGGAGGAGCTAAAGAACAATTAAATACTAGAAAAGCAATGGGAAGAGAGGTCCATGATACAATTGTCACATGATGGATAAGATATCAGTGACCTGGACGTCTCCTCCAGACATTGGTACATAGCTAAGAACATCACTAGCTGAAGAGGGTGAGATAAATCAGGGTCCATCCCACTCCATTTCCTCTTTCACTTGCTGGTTTGGTTTTTTTACCTTCTAACATAAGTAAATTTTGTATCTTCTGTTGCAATGTGATATCATTTAAAGCACTTTTCAGCTTTTTGATCCCACAGCCTTACTCTGAATCAATGCCTGACTTCTACCATTCAACTGAATGTGGTTTTCAACCATGGGAGTTTCCCCCCTGTCCTGATTAATGCTTTTTCTACCATCCATCACTTCTTTCTGTTCTAATGGAAGTATATGTAATCTAAAAACTCAAATTAAAATATTTTTTGTGCACTAATCTGCCTTTTGGTCTCACTTCTCTCCAGTTATTATTAATTTTATAAGCCCCTCACAGAGATCTTTTATTTTTAGGAAAAATGAAGGAATACAAGTTAAAAATAGCAGGCAGCATTACCACAGCAAATGGTTTCTACAGAAAACTCAAGCCATATAGAAATGCCCTGTGTAGGATCAAAAAGAGCAGCCTAGGTCACTGGCAGTAGAGAGAAGCTACTCAACACAGTGCTGGGGGGAATTGGTGCAGCAAAAGTTGGTGAATAAATACACTGCAGAGCAGAGACTTTGATGGAGTCTGCAGTGTGGTACCTGGAGAGAGGAGGTTCTTGCTCTTGGTCTTTTTCAAAGATCACAACTACATCAGTGTAACCAATCTGTGTGCTGCAGGCGCAAGCCAGGCATGCTGTTCTTTTGGCCAAGTGTCCCTGTGTCAGCCCAGCAGTGGGATGCTGTGATATATGAGGATAAAGCATCCATGTTGGCTGAATAGCAGCAATAATCGTGGGGTCCCCAAACTGCACCATGAGACAAGCTTGCCTTCTGTTTCAAAATTATATTCACGACAACAAATCTGTTAAACTCCTCCGCTGACATGTTTTACTTTCCCAGGACGGGAACACTGTGAAGGCTGCTTTTTGGCTCAGCTTCAATTTTCATGACAGATTTCATGCAGTGACCTAGCCTAACTCGCTTTACAGGAAGCAAGACGGATATTTAAACTAGCTATAGGAGCTTATTGATAAATTGACCACTGATATTTAAGAAAATAATGTATTGTCTGTTATGAAAGACTATTCGCCTCCAAGGTAGAAGAGTTCTGCCTCTTTAAGGGAAGGAAGTTTCCTTTATGGACTAGAAATCTGCTTCCAAGGAAGATGTGGAAGCTAACAACTTCTACTGCTTATATTTCCCCCAGGGGAACCATACAGCCAGAGCCAGCTGAAGAAGTTGGCCTAGGTCACTGGCAATAGGTAACAAACCTTTCCATCCTACAACTATTTTGAATACTCCTCAGATCAGGATGGGGAAAAATGTGTGACTTTTATCAGACAGTTGCTTGCTGGTGAACAATACTTAAGACTTTACTTAGAGTCTTAAACTACTTAAGACTTTACTTAAAGAGTTAATATTCCCAAGTCACTTCTTTCCAAAACACACATAGTGTTCACAGGCAGTCTTCTCAACTCACCAAGGAGACAAGAAAAGTTTACTAGGCGAAGAGAGAAAAAAATCTTCCACAATTTAATGTCTAAGTCAAAGCAGGGAATCCTACAATATTCCTGTCGTGCTGATGCACTAAATAATGGGTGAATCACATTTGTCAAGTTAGTCAATAGCACAACTGTGATCAACAGTAGACTTAACAACTTCTGCCCCCTTCACCCTAAGAGATCTCCTGTCTGCTCTTGAGAGCCTCTCCAGACCACAGGAATCATTTCTTCTCTGGGCTGACCAGGGCTGAAGGATATCCAGCCTGAGAGAGCAGGGGAGGGACACCACCTCCTGCAGATAAAAACAGCACAGACACAAAGAGCAGAACTTGTACAGAGAAATCCCCCAATCCATAAATGCCAAGCATGTTTCCAAATCTCTGAAACCCTTGTCTTTCAAAACTTGGCGTCTCCTATTCTGCCACCCTATTCCAGGACAGCTGTGAATTTGAGTTATGGGGGATGTTATAAAACAGTCCTAAGTCCAAGCTGCTGCTTCTTTTCCCTCTGGTCACCAAACCTGATGGCTACACATGAGCTGCACACTCAGTGGGATTAGAGTGCACTGCACTCAGCCAGTTCACAGCTTTGCTCCCATGAAAACACAAGTCCATTGTGTTTACATCGCCTCAGTATTTTTGCATACATTTCTTATATTAATGTATAAGGGCACCTACACAATCTTCCCTAAGATTGTGTTTCCAGCATAAAATCATTATTTCATGCATTAATCCATAAGGGCTCAAAGGGTCTCCAGCTTCCCAGTTTTAACCTGGTAAGAGATGTGTGTTACTGCCAGATGGTGCTTCAGTGCTCTGGAACTCCCTGTCCTTCACTGACAACACGCACCTCAACTCTTACTGCAGCTGGATGGGCAGGGGATGGTGAGCAAGAGGAGAGATGGTACTGAACAGTTTAGCAGTCTAACATCCATTAAACTTATCAGCTATATAATATTAGTCCTTCTTGTGCATCTGTTATGCTCTTCCCATGGGAGTAAAGCAGGACAGACACCAGATTGTCTATTTAATGGAAACAGAATGATTTCCCCCCCGCCTTTTTTTTCTTTTTTTCCCCATCAAAAGAAACAAAAGCAAAAAACAAGCTGTGGGAAAAAAAAGGGAAAAGTAAGAAATTAGACATTTAAATCACTTCAACTGCTTTGATTGAAAAAATGTGACATTTCACTTGAATTTCAGTCTTTTTAAATGTTAAGAACATTTTAGTACAAAATAATTAATTTGATTTTCAAAAAGAATTTTGTAATTAACATAATAAAATGTAATTCCAAGTGTGTCAAAATAAAATAGTTTTTCTGTGGCCCCTAAAGCACCTCTTTTAATGTGGGGCCTAAAAAATCCATGTCAGATGAAAATTCAGAGAAAAAAAATATTTCTTCTTTTGCACTAAGATTTATAGCAACACTCAGCAGAGTAATAAAAAGGAACAAACCCCACAAAGTTCTTGGTTGACCATCAAAATTCCTTTATTTACCCCTGAGTTTTATGCAGGTAGCATTCAGAAGTTCTCATGTGGACTAGGTCACCTTGTCATAAAACCTATATGGAAAAATATAGGTTTTTCTATAGAAAAAAGTCTGTAATGCATATATATTTTTTAAAAGTAGCAAAATGGCAGCGCTAATTTTCTGCCTATGGCATCAACATATTTTTATACCCCTTCAAATACTAAAATAGGATAATAAAAATTAAAAATGAGCCTTCAAATACTAAAATAGGATAATAAAAATTGCTCTTCCCTTTTTCACTGGAGTCTCTGCTGTAGGAGATGAAAATGGTCTCAAGTCCATGAACACTGAAATCAAACAAGATCCATTAAAGGAAAGAGCAGCAGCATCTTGGACTGGTAACTCTGCAGCCCACAGACTCTACTCTACAGTTATGCTTTTGAAATAAATCCATGTTTTTCTTAGCTAACATTGACATTGCAACTTTTTTTCTCTTTATTTTTGGGATAAGGCAATGTATAGAACCAAATGTGCACAGAGAAATCATGTGGGCAATTCTGCCCCACAATGAAACTGTATATGCTCCTAAAGGAAATTAAGTCAGCCAAAGCCTGTCTGACTTACCCAACCAATTATCCTTCCTCTACTAGAGGCAAATTATGAGTTCCATTCATAATTAAGCCCAGGTTATTGGGATTTGGCTGATATTACCTACAGTACATCTTTCTATAAACCCCAAGCAGCCTGGAAAATGGGTAGAAAATAATTTTTCTACAAACACTTCCATACAGTGGGACTTGAGCAAAATATGTACTTTCACAGGGGGCAGCCAAATTTGTGATGCCTTTCTGCACAAGAGGTCACCTTTCTAACAGAATATGCCTGGGTGTAGCCACCCATTGCTGTGATGGCATGTGGCTTCTCTGATCCAAGAATGTGAATGTCATGGCTCTAAGTGCAGTGTTAGCACTCCAGAAACAGTACAGGTCAGCATTCCCATTGTGTCAGATTGTAGATAAAAAAGGTCAGATGTTGACAGCTCTACCTTATAAGGAGGTGCACCAAGTCTGCCAGCTCAAGTCATTCATAACATTCAAACTCTCTTGGATAATAATACGGAAAAATTATGATAAACAGGAAATAGCCTGAAATGAAGAGGCCAAACCTCACCAGACACATGCCTGATCGTGTGCAACTATTGACAGCATTTGACTGCAGCATAAGGAGAGCCCACTTGGGTGTGAGGATACAGGATAGAGAGCCTGTGACAGCTGTTGTCTGATGGGAGAGGAGACACAAAAGTTCATTTCTAGGATGCCATTTTGGCTTTTAGTTTCTTTTCCTGCCTTGTCACAGGTTTTCTAGGGAACTTGAGTCATGCCACCATTTGTTCCTCTAATCCTTCTCTCACACACATGCATTTACACCATTCTTAAATGAAGGACATGACTCTCAGGGATTCTGAAAGGATAAAAGTGTTAGACATTATAAATATAGGAACTGATATTGGTGGAGGGTAAATGTAGAAAATGTGGGAAAAGCTTAGAAAATAGATGTTTTTTCTTTTCTCTTTGATACAAATACCCATGTAAAACAATACCTACAACCAACACTAAAACAAACTTCAGTGTCAAATTTTTAATTCTGCATTTGCATGCTAAGAAACACTGCTCTGTAATAAATACTTGGGCTTCAGGACTAAAATTCAGAATATGTGAGGCCAGAATCCTAGTAGGGATAATTTATTTAGCACAGATTATTCAAACATTCCAAAATTGATATTTTTTCACAAGTTAAAGATTTGGTGGCTGTTTTTTAATTCCCCTTTATTCCTTGCCTTTGTTCTATAGCTCCAGGGAGATTACACTTCTCTCATCCATAAATTTAGCATAATAATATTTGTCCTCTCTAAAATTGCCTGATAGATACAAGGTGTTCTTTTTTACATCCTTTGCCATTTAAATTATTATTAATTTTTATGTGTCACATTTAGCCCCCCCCAGAAAAACCTATTATTTTTTGAGGAGCACAAATCAGCCCCCTAACTGACGTCCTGTCTAATCTGAGTACCAAAGCAAGGACTGTACTAACAGACATCTGATGCCATCTATAGCTGGCAGAGTGGCAGCTTTGCTCTGTTCACTGTGAGCACAGTCCCCACTGGGATCAATTTACTTTTTCATTCACACCACACAAAAGAATGTGTCGATAGTGCTGGAGATGACGTCAGTGCAGTCAGCTGCAGAGAGCTGTGCAGAGTGCAAGGGCTGCAAACAAGAACAGCCATCGACAGCACACTCCCGGCACGAAAACCTGCCTATTGGAAACCCATGGCACATTTATGAAAGCTTTGTTTTGAAACACAGCCAACAACAAACCCAAACAGCCGAACACACCAGAGCAGGAAGTTCATCCTGGTGATTTTATCCTGAAATAATTTAAAGAGTACTGAGAATCAGAAAATTTCCAATTTCTAGGGAATTATTCTTTTGTGCATCTTAGTAATAGAATGCACACCAATTTTGCTGCATAATTCAATATCCAGTGACAAAGTGCTGTGGCTAGGGGTCATGCTAGCCAAGCCCTCTGCCTGATCCAAAAAGCAATGCAGCTTCTGGCTGTAAAGTGAACAAAATTGAGTTTGTTGCTTTAAAAAGTCCTTTTTTATTTTTTTTTTTCCTGAATCTTCAACATCATTTATTGAGTGCTGCTCATAAGCTATAATACTGTGCAATATTTTTGAAGTCTATTTACTATAGAAAGGAGAGACCACTGTGGTTGTAATAATGACATTCTCACAACCCACAATATTTTATCAAGTTGCTCAGACAGCAACTATGTCTGAATTTTATTGTAGTAATCAATATTTTATTTAAATTTAGAGATTTTAAAGGCTGTTTTGCTAAAGCAAATCTAAAAGTATGCTTAAGTAATCCCTTTCCACCTCACTTGTGATGCTTGTGTGCTTTAGGGGAGGTAAGCACTTCAGCAGGCTGATGAGCTGTGAGCCAAGCACAGGAAGGTGCTTGCAAATGGGAATCTCTCCATTGACTTCAATGCCCTGCACATCAAAAAGTAAAAATTTAGGGCTGAAAGTGGTACTTAGGCTGGAGTGGGAGGGTTAGCACAGCACACAGAGATGTGTCAGACTGGCTACCATGTGGCCAGCTCAGATTAATGGCAGTGACATTACAGTGCCAGCACAGCCAGCGCTCCGCGGCCGTGGCGCTGCGGCTCCCGGCAGTGACACATCCCGGCTGCTCTGAGCCCAGCGCCGGCACCGCACTCTGAACAGGGCGCAGAAACAGCCTTGGGACTGATGCCTTTTATGTAGGTATGAAAGAGAACAAGGTTTCTCTGCTGTCTTCCCTCTTGTGCATCCTGAGAGGACCAGACCTCGGAGAATTGCTGAGTCTCTGTGTTTATTTGAGTCTTTGTCTCGCTGCTGACATTTGCTATGAGCAAGCTAATTTGAACCAACTGGGAGGGGTAGCAACGAAGAAAAAGAAGCCAAAACCACATTAGTTGGAATAAGATTAAGGAAATAAGTATTTCTACTTTTTTTTTTTTTTTTTTTTTTTTTTTTTTTTTTTTTTTTTTTTTTTTTTTTTTATGGATCTACTGGAATGACTACAAGCCCATTAAACTGCATAAAAGGCACTTTATTGACATCTTTAAGGTTTGGTTCAGGAACAAAGTGAGTAAAGTCTGATCCAGCATTTTCTAAAATGAATGGAAAAATCCTCATCACTTTCAGCTGAGGCTAAATCAGACTAAACCACTTGGGGTAATTTGGAATTTGGGGGAAAATAATGAACACTAGCCAACACAGACTGGTAGGCCATGACTTTTTTGAAATTCCTTTACTTCTTGGTCTAGAGACTTCTTTGCAGCATCTTTGAGGACCTTAAGAGATTCCAGATTTTCCAGTGAAGTCAGAGGGTAACCATCATCATGTTCATTCAGAAAAAGCCTAAAGCAGAAGGAGGGAGGGAGGAAGGAATTCTGATGCTCAGCGTGAAGCTGCTGCTTATAAAGGGTTTCTGACTTATGCACAGTGGATAAAAGTTTCAAAATGTGGCCTTTTTTCTGCATACTTACAGGAAATTCTGTTTGGAATATAACTGTAGAAAATTTCCTTTTGCTTTGGTCACTGAAACAGGGAGAGTCAATTGATGCTTTGTCTAGTGTTGCAAAGCAGTTTCTCTTCCTTCTCTGGGCACATAAGAGTGTGGTAGATCATAACTCTTGATTTGTTGTTTCACATGGGCAGACAAGTTGCATGGAAAGGATATTCCCATTTCAAAGGTTGCTGTTCTCTCTTTGAGAAAGAAGCTTTGTATTTATTGTCTTATAGATTCAAGGTATTCTGAATTACTTAATTTTAACAATTTACTTATATTTTATACTATACAATTATACTGGCTTATTAATACATTAACTCATAGGTAAAATGCACAGAGAGACACAAATTTATTTATTTCTTTATTTATATGCACACACACATACACACACACACACACACACACACACATATATACATGTATACATATACACATACATATATATATATGGAATCACATCCAGCTGGGACTTTAGCCCCAGTAGCATTTACAGAAAGCACTGACCTCAGGCCATGGGAAAGAGGATACTGAAGGGAGACACCTAACCAGGCCATGGTGAGAAGAGTGGGGTCATGGGAATTATTAGCATGCTAATAGAACCATCCTATATTTGGTCAGGTTTTTGGTCCTTGTTCTCAGTTGGTTTGGTACCTGGTACATATAAGGTAATGTTCTCAGTTTGTGTTTGTGATTGGATCTTTGCCCTCAAAGACCCCATTCCTGACTGCATTTGGCACGCCCACGGGTCTTTGGATCTTGCCCAGCATACCCTGGGGTTTCCACATTTTGTTATTTATTTTGTTATAAAGTTTTCATTCTCTGGGCAGAACCATCATTCCTGTCCCTTATTTCACCAGCTCCCTCAACACACCAGGGGAGGGGAATCCAAGTACAATTAATATAGGGAGGATTCCTGTTAAAGAGCGGTCAGGCAGGCAATCATTCTGGTGCTACATGTTGCCAGATCATGCATCTGGATTTGCTGTTGAGAACAAATATCTGAGTGTATATATATGTATGTTTTATGTGTATACTGTGAACATATGCAACGTTCATATAGAAGGTGTATAGAAGCTTATATTAGGGATAGACCATATGAAAGAAAAACCTGTCATTTATCTTTTTGACATGCTGCAACACATTTTGGTTGGCATTTTGGTGCATATTCTAAGTAGCTGTGTTTATCACAGTGGTAACTGTTGGGGTAGTTTAGCCTGCCAGAGGCCTTTGACATCTGGACAGCATAGATGTGTAGTGTCCTGGCTGGCTGTAAAGGATTTTAGCGGTAGCAACCTCAGAACCATGCTGCTGCAGCAGGTAAGTGCTGCTGAGGTGTGAGGCTGTGTGAGAGGAGCACGGGTTGTGGCTGGCCAGCACTTCTGGAGTCAGCAGCTGTAAGACTGGTTTCCTGGAACACAGATGCAGGAGGATGAGAGAGAACAGAGGTGGTAGTAAAATCAATGGGCTGTGTTAGTAGGATAAGTGATAATGGAAGCAGATCATCCAAATTCAACCTCAGTGAATCAAAAATCCAGCCTTTATGTAAGACAAATGTAGTGTGTAGGAGAGGATCTCCTTTGAGCTTCTGTCAGCACCCCCAGGCAGTGCTCAATTCATCCTTATTAGTGAGTGATTTTGCAGCTCTGCCAGCAGTTGATTTTATTTGAATAAAACCTGGATCCCTACATCTGAGAATCCCTCAATGGTAGCAACCACCTTGCTCTTCCTTCACTGCCCACCCTTTCTAACACTCTCAGGAGAGTCCTGCTTTTCACAGTTGATGCCTTTTGAAACAAACATTCTAGATGTTTGGGGTTTTTTTCCTTTTCTTGAGAAAAGCCATAGCTGCAGCCTTAGTACAGATTTCCCTTCTGTCTTGCATGCCTTGCTGTTACAGTAAATCCAGTTATAAGCTTGCAAAACTACTTGTCTCCTCTGGGCTTAAAAAGTATACAAACACTGAGTAATGCTATGCCATAAAAATGTCTACAGTTACAAAAAGAGGACTGTACCACCCCTGCCCTATTGTGAAAAATGCAGTGAATAGGCATCTCCTTCTGCTTTTGGTGACACAGGAATGACCTAAATTACTTTTGGGCCAGGGACTAAACCTGCAGAGAAAAGAGAAAAATTACTATAATTTAGACATGTTTCTAGGGGCAGTCAAATGTTTAAACACTTAAATAGATACAGTTTCATCTGCAGCTATTTACAGAAAGAACCCAGTAAGGAAGGGATGAAGACAGGGTCCTAATTTGTCCTAGAGCCCATAAAGGGTTTCTTGAATGCAAACAAAAGAGGACTTCAAAGGCACATTGAATGAAGCAGATTATTTATATCTATATAGGACTCTGCTTATCAATATCCCAAACCCTTTTGTATTCATTATTTGATGGTAAGACTCAGGATCTCACAGTGTTATCAGAATTAAAAACTGTATCACGATGCTCAGACTTTAAAAAGGACCAGCTGTGACAAGTTAGTTTTCTATATAATGACAGCGAGAAGAAAGATAGAACAGAGTGATGATGAAATTGTGGAGCTACAAAAGTGACCTAGGTCTTTACCTAATGATTCCCAGTACAGGACAAAAAAAAAATACTTAATCCTTGTCCACAACTCACTAGTTGCTATTTGAAAATATGGATACTTCCTATGAGAAAGGAAACAAAGTCACAAACCAGCTGCTAAATTGTAAGTAGCTACATTTAATCCTGTTTACAGCACAGAGATATAATCCAACATGAATTTTTATTGCAAGTGACAGTAAACTTGGACAAAGCTGCATGCCATTTGTCAAACATTAGCTCTAAAAGATGTGCCAGAGCTTGTACTGGTGCAGTATGAATGCTGGAACCATGCCCGTCCCATGGGCTGTCCATGGTGGTCAGCAGAGTATCCCTCTCATTATGCAAGAATGTGGCTTTTTGCACCAAACTTTTTGCAGGAAGACATAGATTTTTGAACAAAAGTACACCAAACCATTGACAGAATTTGTGAACAAGGAAAGGACAATTTTGGTAGGTGGGTTTGGTTTTGTTTCCTCACAAAAATGGGGGAGGGTATTAGGAATTTGGTGCATATGAAAGCAGATGAGACTATCGCTTCTAGAGAAAATGTGTCCACTCTCCTTCTGGCATCAATCCAATCCAACACACCTTGAAATCAATGGAAATTATTTCATTGACTCAGTGTCTGCTACACCAGGCTCTATATACTACATAAGAAAACACACATGGTTTTAAAAGCATAGGAAGAAGGGCAGTTTGAACTTTTTCATCTTCAGTATAACAATCATTTGTGGCAACCAGCTGTTCTTTTCCCAGGACAAGACCTGCTTCTGCCTGTATCAAAAAAATTACTTTAATATTTTGCTTTAAAAGAGCTACAAAATTACAATTATCCATATTACCATTTTAGATGTCATTGACCTTATTAGTTAATGTCATATTAAATCACTCTGCCAGCCCCCATAATAATTCCTCAGATTGCCAGAGGATGCTAGCAGCTATCATGAGGTTGGTTACATTCACTTCATATTTCGAACTTTGTATTCAACCACAAAATCATGAAGTCTAGTATTTTTCAGATGAGATTATGAACTGTGGTTATACAGAAGAGAAATTGTTGCTGAGCAAAGCAGAAACAAAAGTTCACTTTGCAAATACTTTTACTTGTAGGGTGAGTATCTGCCAGGCTGCTTCTGGGGAAGGAAGTCAGAAGCAGTAAGGAGACTTTACACTTTCTCATCCTTCTATTAGTAATGACAGGTTCAGCACATTTTTTCAGAGATTTCTGAATGTCTGAAAGATTGAGAGCAATTACCACTGCCTATCTGGAAAAAGCTCTGTGAGGTTTGTTCCACACTAGACCTAATTGACATGCCAGAGGTTGGAATGATGCAGCTGAAACTGTCCTCATCTGCACACCAGTACAGCATTTTTTTGACACACATGGAGATTAGACTGGATTCACTGCACATACACTGCCATACTTTTGTTTGAAATTTCCATGTGATTTAGAGATCCATAA
The DNA here is from genome assembly GCF_017590135.1 of Pyrgilauda ruficollis. Lineage (NCBI taxonomy): Eukaryota > Metazoa > Chordata > Aves > Passeriformes > Passeridae > Pyrgilauda > Pyrgilauda ruficollis. Next base: position 601,955 of record NW_024525712.1, read on the forward strand.
GTAAAGGGTGCAAAAACTAATTACACAGAGCTGGGTTCAGAGCAAAGCAATACATTTACGTGTGCTGACTGAGCATAGAAGAGCAGCTGAGTGTTGACTACACCCTCTACTGCAGACATTTGAAGTTGGTGTTGGCAGCACAAGATACCTTTGGCAGCAAATGGTCTTCGCACTATCAGCAGAGACATGGTAGTTTGGATACTGCCTATGGCTTCACGCCCCAGGAAAGAGCAAAAAATCTTTACAATTTCTCATAACACGAAATAAGTTAAATTTAAAAAGAACTATAAAGGGGATTACGTACCTAGTCTTTGAAATTTTTAATTGTCAATACCTTAAGAGGCTGAGACTAGACAGCGGATCTAGACAGAAATGATTACACTGGAGAAAAGAAGGAAAAGAGATGTTGAGTCATGGCACAATGACCATCACTAGGCTAGGTAGAATGTCTTCAAGCAATTTATTATTAACAACAATAATAATGACAATTCAAGTACACATACTTTTATATTGAAACTACAATTTACTGAAACTGACTCTCATTTTATGCAAGTAAATACCACTTATTAATATAGAAAGTATATTAACTTCCTGTGTAATTACTTAGTCTCAATCTTATCTCTAGAATGTATATTTTTAGAATCTAGATGCACTATCCATATCATAATTATATATAATAATGACCCTAATATTATATACTTAGTAACAACATGTACCTATAACAAATTTCATAATTAAAATGTTTTAAGTATAGAATTGAATTTTTCACATAAGAGCTCCAGACCTCAAAACCTGATGTGGGTATCTTAAAAAAGGCAAAAGCAGTAAATATGGAATTCCTAATTTTCTAAACTGGGTTTTTACATTTGGATTATTACATAGCTCAAATTTTATCTATTCATTTAAATACTGCCTAATCTTGAAAGATATCAAAAACCAGCTGCTCTTTCTTACTTCATCAAGCAAGGCAACCTACAAAATATAAAGGGTTTTTATTGTACAAAAAAAAAAAAAGTTACAATATAGATTAACTGTCAGTGCATTATAAATATTAAGTAAAGCATAAAATTGAGATCCTAAGGTCAACATTGTTGATATGCTCTATATTCTAAATTTATCAAACTGAATTTGAAAGTCTGTACCCTTATTTCCCCAGTCTTGCTTGAAGCACCCATCTTAGTTTTTAGTGTTTTATTCTATAAATGCTATGAGTGTGTTTTGTCTTATTTCACAAAAAAAAAATTATTCTGTAGCAAAAAATATCAACATCCCATAGATGCTATAGAAAAGTGATCAACCTTTTTACTCAGAACTTCTTCTGTTTGGCTTTCAGAAAATCTGTAATAGCTGTCAGAAATTGGTACATGCAAGGATACAATTGATAGGGACTGCCTTGTGATGAGCTGGGAATTGAAGGAAGAATAATGTTTTAAACCTTTCGGAACCTGGAAGCAGAAAGGTAGTTGATGTTTCCCAGACACTACCCTCATTAAAGCAAACCCTCTTTCATCTCTCCCATCTCTAAATACTTACATTAAACACTGGGACCAAAATTGACTTGTATTTAAATGCGCTCATTAACAACTACCTGTCTTGAATTTTGGATTCAGGCCATCTGTGTGTAAAAATTACAAGGTTTTTTTTTTACCTTAATGGTCTAAGTTCAGTAACATCAGTGTGCTGCTTTTACACAATACACCCTATCCAAATATTTCAAAAGATAGTTAAAATCTGGCAACTTCTTATACAAAACACTTTTTATTTACCTATTATGCCTCTTGACAACAATTTGTGAAGCATATACACAACTGCATGGCTGTACTTCTTCAAAAATACAATACAAGCTTTTCAATGAGACAGATAATATCATCTGACCTGTTTTAGCATGAGCTGAACACTGCATTGACCGCCCTAAATTTTCTCCCTTGACTATCAGTGACTAATTCAAACATAGCTATCTAAATTTTAGATGTCCCATAAAGGACAGATAAATTCCACAGTTCATCTATTTAATGCAAACAGATGTATTCAAATGGCTGACCAAATAAGCCCATTATCAAACAACATAGAGTCTACACAGTTTAACAGCTGCAAGTATTTTAACAGAGAAAAACCTCTGAGCTTTGACAAGTTAATGTTGTGAGTGAAGAAACAGGTGTCTTATTTTACATACCAACTACCAAAAGATACGAGAAAGTGAGCTTTAACAGATATTATTATATAAAGCAATTATTGAAACATCCAGTGGTACAGTGTATGTGAAGGTGCAGAAACTTACTCCAAAATACATCCACACGTATCTGCTCCATCAGGTATACTGTTCTGGTTTTCTGTGAGTTTGGGGGGCATTTGTAGCTTTTTTCCTATTTTTATTAAAGAGGCAAGTAAACCAGTTTTTGTGGATCAAAAACTGTCACCTAATTAATTACAGGATGCTTTGAGTACAATCCAGAGATGCTTTTGATTGCATCCATCATTTTCTTTGTATATCAGAATAGGCACATTTAACAGTTCTACTCAAGTAGATTAAGCTTCATGTGTAGGCAATTGTAGAATTAGGACCTTGCAGGTTTGCTTCTTGATCTAGAAACTGCCTATTCAATTCACATAGAACTGAATCAGCAGTCAATGAAATTAGTGTTTAAATTCTGCTGCCACTGAAAACTTGGCAGCCCAAGGGATGCTGATAACACAGTTCAAGTCCAAGCACTCTGGCCAAATCTACTGAAGTTTTTTAGCCTGTGCTATCTATCTTTTCCAGCTCCCTACTTAGTGCCATTGCATCTGACTGGCTAAAAGTCATTGCATTTTCCCCCACAGTATGCTCAGTGGCTGGGCAAATGCTTGTATCCTCTATTACAGAGGAGGACAAAGGCAGATGGACTAAACAATGCAGGCATCTAACTTTGTTTCTTCAAATTGTCTCAGAGACAAATATGAAAAATATGTTCTGAAGAGATTTCAGAGATCACCTAATTTATCATGCTGTCCCAGCCCAGCATCAGTCATACCTCAGTCATTTTTATCTGATAATTCTTTAACTTGTATCTTAAAATCCTTCTTTAATTGAAATTCCACAGGCTGACAAGACAATTCTAGTACATCACTATCTCTCATGTAAAAGGATTTTCTGAATGAAATATTTCTAAAATTTTAAGCCTTTTCTTTACTCCCCTATGGAAATGGAGAACACTTTATTGTCCTATTTTTTGTATCAGTCTCATGTCTTTGAAGCACAGATATCTTTCTGAGCAGACATTTCTCCACTTCTTTGAACATCACATTTTTTATTTTTCTGCTGATGCTATGATTCTATGAAGATCTCTCAAGTGTGGCAGAACTCAGACTTGGATGTTCCAAGCTGATTAACTAGAGTTTTCTTTCAGCTTAAATATGCAAGTATCCAGTCTATTTTAATGATATCCTTACATACCTAAGCTGGGTTGCTATTTACATGCCTCAGTGTCTCAGATCAAAGCAATCAGGTTCTTGTAGAATTAAGTCTTGAGTGAGAAATGAAAATCAGAACTTGTCACAGTAATAGCATGAAAATTGAGACAAACTTTATAATCAGGTACAAAGATATGTTAACTACTAATAGAATATTAATGATAGTTGAGTATATCAACACCTTAAAATCAATCCCTGAAAAAAACTCTTCCCCTGAAGAAGAAGGTGTTCTGAAGAAGACAATAAGAGTCTAGACCTGTATTCTCATGCAGTTAGTATAAAGCTTACGTACAGTCATTCAGAAAAGAGATTCCCTGGAAAACATGAACTCAACATCCAGAGAGAGGCTTGAATGCTGCATAAGAAATGCATTGACTCTTAAAAAAAACTGCACTCAACTATATAATGGATATATCGACTAGAAATTGCTAGAGAAGTCTGTCTCTGCTGCAAAGAAGGAACTATCTTACAATACTGCACACAGCATCTATTCTGTGGGGTATTATATGAAATTTAACAGTTAAAAGGAAAGCTGTTATGTGACTTAAGTCAGAGGGCAAAGGTTCTACCAGCAGTGCTCCCCAAAACCTATCTCAAATGCATTATTCAGGATCCATCCTTGATAATGTCTATTACCAGCATAAGAAAATTGTTGCAAGTATGTATGACAACATTTAGCACAGAGTGATCACAGCTTCGGAAGTGCAGCTGTTCCCAAGGCTGTCTCAGTGTTCACAGCTATTTCTCTGGAAGGACCAGGTGGATTGTTTATACATATGATGGACTGCCTTCTTTGAGTAGCCTCAGTGGCCATTCATGAAAACTGAGATCAGATAAAAGCTACAAAGGAATAATGGAAAGGTCAGTTTTAACAAATCTGTTAGGGGAAGACAAGTCAGTACAATTCTGAATTGCTTCCAGGGGTGAGAATATAGAAAACCAGTATCATAGAGTCAGAGAATATCCTCAGTTTGAAGGGACCCACAAAGATCATCCAAGTTCAGCTCCTGACCTGGCACAGGACAGACCCAAGAGCCACACCATGTGCTTGAGAGAATTTTCCAAACGCTTCTTAAACTCTCCCAGGCTTGCTGCTGTGACTACTTCCCTGGGAAAACCTGCTCCATTATGCAACCACCCTCTGGGTAAAGAACCTTTTGCTGATATCCAACCTAAACTTCTCCTGACACAAATTCAGGCCATTCTCTCAGGTCCTGTCACTGACACCACAGAGCAGAGATCAGTGCCTGCCCCTCCTCTTCCCCTCCTGAGGAAGCTGTAACTGCAGTGAGGTCTGCCCTCCACGCTGAACAGAACAATGACCTCAGTCACTCCTCACATGGCCTTCCCTCAGGGCTCTTTACCATCTTTGTAGCCCTCCTTTGGGTTCTCTCTAATAGCTAAATGTATTTTGTGTATTGTGGCACCCAAAACTGCCCCCAGCACTTGAAGTGAGGCTGCCCCAGTGCAGAGCAGAGCAGGACAATCCCCTCCCTTGCCCGGCTGGCCATGCTGTCCCTGATGCCCCCAGCACAGGGTTGGCCCTCCTGGCTGCCAGGGCACTGCTGGCTCGTGTCCAGCTTTCTGCTGACCAGTCCTCTTTCCCAGCACGGCTCTCCAGCACCGCATTCCCCAGTCTGTCCATACATCCAGGGTCACCCCATTGCAGGTGCAGAATCCTAAACTTCATATGGTCAATGCCTATTATCTGGATTCAAAAGGTCTCTTTGTGGGGCCCCTCTGCCTTGAATGGGCTCAACAGCTCTTCCCAATTTAGTATTGTCTCCATCTTTGTATACTATTGTGCAAAAAAGGGCAATATAGAAGAAATCTATTCTAACTCTAGAAAGGTAGAGGCCAACCAAGTTGTTGGGTTTTTTGTTGGTTTTTTTTTTTTTCTTTTACACTGAGATATGTTTTATAAAGTGATAATAATAGAGGCCTTATGATTAGGTGGCAAAATTTAAATTCAACTACTTTTCTTGGTCTTTGCCACTTCTTTTTCTTGAAATTTCCACCTGTCTTGTTGTATCTTATTGTTGCGGTTTGTTTTGGGGTGGGGGCATCCCAGGCTGTCCCCGGGGGGCCCCCTAGGCTGTGAGCTGGCTGGCAGCAGCAGGCAGGCAAGGAGACTCCGCACGGCTTCTGAGGGTGCTGATTAGATGAAGGTTTATTTGGGGTCCCATCCCTGGGAACAGCATGGCTACTGAGGGAAAAGGGGGGAAGGGGGGAAGGGGAGACGAAGGGAAGGAAGGGGCAAGAGAGAGGAAAGGCTAAGAGAGCCGAAGGGCTAAGAGAGTGACTGATTTCATAGCACAGCTTAAGAGGGGAATTGAAGTGGGAGCGGAATCACATTGGGCCAATGGGATGACAGATACAGGATGGTTCAGGGCAGGACCACAGGCTTAGAATATACCATACATTTCGGAGGGGTGAGACAGGGCATACCATTTAAATAAAATGGAATACGACATCTTATCACCAAGAAGACTGGACAGTAGGTAGACATAGATTTTAGGTCACTTTCCTGCATTACTTTGATAACGACTTAAAATATTCACACCCAAAATTATTTGCAGGTAATAATAAAAATATGAAAGTCATAGAAACAGAAATACCAAGGCTGATAAGGTTTGTACACTTTCACCAGTACACACTTTATTTTAAAAGGCCCATCGAAAATCAAGATATGTGGAGATGTTTACAAAGTATGGAATGTTATGTTCAGATTGTCAGCTGGTATAAATTTTGACAATTTCACTGGAATCCATGCAGCTACACCACTGCATCTACACCGGCTGAAAATCTGAGACATCGGTCATGCCTAACCACACATTTATTAATGTGGATAGCAGACACTGCAGGGGAATAGTATATCTCTCACCTAACTAGGTTCTTAATGACATATAACAAATACACAGATGTGAGTATGTTTAGAAAAAACTGCTCAGAACTGTTATCTAGTGCTTATTTCCAGGATTCAAACTCAAGCTTTCTGTTAGGTTCAGAAGGCAACAGAAGCAATTGAAATCCTGCTGTGGATGAAAAGCAGATATGATCTTTGGCTTTTAAAATGAGACTCTGAAAAGAGTAAACTGAGATTTGATAAATTAAAGAGAAATTACTAGCTCCATCTCCCAAACCCACTCTTTTCTGTCTGCACCAGGTCTTCTGTCTCCTTTATTAGCCTTGATATATCACAGAGTTGCCAAGGAATGTTGAGGAAAGCATACCATTTAAATTTTTTTTTTTTTTGGTTTTTTTTTTTTTTTTTTTTGTTTTTTTTTTTTTTTAAATTACAATAATCTATTGATTTTCCTTTTCTTGATTTTCAGGATTTTTCAGTTTAGAAATACACCAGTTATGAAACAGGATGTATGACACCAACTCAAAATTCAAAATCTCCTATGTCATTAACTGACCAAACTGCATTACGACTTCTGTGTTAGTAGGCAGGTCTACATAAGCATGCCTTTAAGTGATGGATCTTGAAATTTGTCCTGGCATGGGGTTAAGTACAAAACATTATGATCCACTGTACATTTCACTGTACATTAAGCTTGCCTAGAAAGCAGTCAGTATTTTAATGTTCAATTATATCCTCCTAGGCCACCACAATGGACTGCCAGCATGTCTTCCAGGAGAGGAAATTAAATATGCACAGAATGTTTTAAAATAATCAGTACTTTAGGAAAAGAGAATTGCTGCTTTGAAAATCTTTAGCAAAAATATTTGTGGAAACTTTATTTTATCAACACAAAATTCTTACTTATAGACACTCCAACCACCTGCCCAGTACTGGACTCAAGGTGAGGCAATATGGGGCAGAAGAAAATGCTTTTCCCCTACACCTCAATTCTTAACACTTGAGGAAAAATGGAATAAGAGTAGCAAATTGCTGATCTACTTTGTTTCTTTCAGGTTTGTACTATAGGTAATATAAACAACCATTCCACTGACCTGGTGTCCCTGCTAGTGACTTTGACTTCTGCAGAATAGGAGAACATGTGGTGTCCACAACAACAAACCAACAACTAGATGGTACCAGTGTATCAGTGTCACACCAATGGTTTATACACATCTGGAGTGTTCCCGCATGTGTCCTCTAAAATCACTTTGGTTGCTTTGGTCCTCAATCCCCACTTTTATCACTCTAGAACTTATACTGGGAGTTTGAGTAATGTATAAGCCTGAAGAGATGGAAGAAATTATATTTCTTTAAAGATATTTGACATTTGGAACTGATTTTTATTCATGGGCTTGACATATTTTTGCAAATCTGCAGCATTATTAAAAGAGCCATGATTTTGTTCTTGAGCCGTAGCCCAGTGTTGTCATGTCAGTTCTAGGGAAGCGATGGGTGTTTGTTGGTTATTTAAAATCATTTCTTGAGGGTTGAGAGAAATTTAAGCAATACATATATAAAGAGCTTGATCCAATTCCTTTAGAAAATCCTTACATGCTGATGGAAAACATGTCATCTAGACAGTCTCAACCCTAAAGGCATTCTAGCAAAGTGAAAAGCCCAGAGTTTGTGTGTAAAAGGTGGAAGCCAGAGGAAAGGTTCCTAAGGGCAAATTTGGAGTGCAATGCCTATGCCATTGTGGTGGGCAAGTCAAGACAAGTAAAACCACTGTTGATACACTAATGTGAAGGTAAATGAGGAGTTTTGGAAAACATGTATGAAGTATACAGCAATGTTGATAGGGGCATTTGAGAAACACTGAAGATATTTCTCAAACACCTGGGCATGGCATAAAGAGACACATATGTGGGTTTTCAAAATGCAGTTTTTATTGAAAAGAAATTTTAATGGAAAATTTTCACACTAACTCAAGATTATTGCAATGATCATAACAGAATTTTAGCTTTTTAATCCCAGGCAGTGGGACTGCCAAGGCTGCAATGAAAGATAAATGTGCCTTGACAGCAGAGCTATCAGGCTGCTTGATTTTCTCTTTTGATAGGTTTATGTTTCATGCCAATCCATCCAGCTCTACTGTGCAGCGTAGTCACATTACCTTTATAACGTAGCCTGCTGCCAGCCTAAAAGCACTGAAGGAGTATAGTGCCCTCTGACTAAAGGAGGCAAAAATAAGTCAAGTGTGAGGATGGGCAAAGATTTTTTAAGATTTTTTTTCCTTCTGTAAATGATTTTATCTGATGGTTCAGATATTCAGATCTCAGCCATTCTGACGGTTACACATTTCCCTGGGGGGGAAACATGCTCAGTGCACTCACCTTGGGGTTTCCCACTTACTCATTGCAAGAATAAAGAAAAAACTCTTTGGGAACATGTCTCTAAGGAGTGAGATCTCATGGTGAGTGATTCACAACAGAGTACATTCTTGAAAAAAAAAACCACAGACAACAGCAAATATTAGATCAAATGTTGAAATAAATTCATAATTACTAAGTCAGATTCTCATCTCAGTTAATAGAAATGTACATTCAGACTGTTTATTTGTGTGCTGAAGCTGCTTTGGATTTACTCCATTTTAATTAAGATCAGAATCTTACTCTGTTGGTTTAGATTTTTTTAATAGCTAAACTGTGCCTACATACAGCAAACAGAAGAATTCATTTCCGGCCCTGTTCGTTTAATAAAAGCTTCAGCAGCCCTTAGTACCTTAATCTCACTCCTGGAATCGGGACAATGCTTTGGGGGTATACCTAGCATATGCTGCAAATCAAGTTATCTCACTCAAACGTAATATTGTAACAGCCCTGACTTCTAATAATCAGTGAACTGTAAAATCTCAGTGCAGGTTATCTCAAATGAAAATTCCAGAGACAGAAACAGTTTGGAGGTTTATGGGATTATCTGAAGTCTCATGATGAGGGACTACAATATAACTTTATGCTGGATCTGCAATACTAGGTGGACTAGCCAATTTGAAGTATTTTTACGCCTCTGCCTCTCCCACTCTTGCTATTTCCCTTGGTTCTATGAAATAATGTGAGGCTTTTGACAGATACTCTAAAAACTAATTCTGACAAGCCATCTGCAGCATAATATAGCTTCTTCCTCCATTTTAGAAACAATTCTCCTTCTGCAAACACTCACAAACATGTCTAGTCCCATTGCATTGTTCCAGCTGTGCTCAACTAACCAAATGGAATGGAACTCATCGTGTATCATAAATCTGAGTCACTACATGGTCTGATGGTCCTGAGTTTATTTTAAGGAGCAGAAGATAACAGATGAGAAAAACAAGCAAGATTCAAAAGTAAAGGGAGAGCAACTCAGAAGCATTGCCTAATAATCCTGGTCGCAGGTCATCCTCTGACTATCTCATGGGTCTGGGAAAAAGAGTCGTCAAAATTTTCTTCAAGCATGGCAGTAGAGTGTCCATCTTGGGATATCTGAGCCTATTACAACTTGAAGGATCAATGAAGCTGGACACAGTTTAGGAGTAAACAGGCAGACAGAAACCTGTGGCTAGAAATGGGCTGGAAAGAAAAATCAATCATCTTAGTTTAAAAACACAAAAGTTGAAGCAATGTTACCAGGTTTTCCTAGTAAACACATCTAGTAATAGTTTTTAGTGCAAAGAAAAAACAGTAAAAAATTGCTATAATTAGAATAGTATCTGGTTTGGCAAGAAATATCCTGTGAAGGTGAGAATAAGCGTCTGAAGAAGAAAATCTTCTAACATGGATCAACTGCCAACAAAGGTCGTTTCCACATTATTAGTCTCTGATGTCCTCCTTTTTCTACCCCTCCTTCTCCTACATCCCAGTACAGATGGTTTCAGTTCCCTTACTTGTGACAAATGCCCAAGCGTTGTGTCTGAATTCTAGATAAAAGAGGGCAGAAAAATACTTTCAAGTTCTACAGAAACCTTTTAAACTGCAGTGAAATGACCATAAGAAATCACCCAGTCACCACCTTAAATTATAGAAAACAGATAAGGTAAATTAAGTATTTTAAGGTAAAATTAGGTATTTTGTAGACACCACAATGGATTTGAAGTAATGCACTAAAGGTTTGACACCAGAGACAGCAGGAGTTTGAACATTTTTCCCTTTCTTCAGATTACATCTGCTGATTGATTACATCTCTGTCAAATGACAGCCACTGAAAAGGTCCAAGGCATACACTGAAAGCTCAGGGTTCTAGTACTACACAGAAGTATCCTGTAGTCCAGCCACGACTGGACCTGAGCAGAGCTGTAGCAAACCTGCACACTAAGCATTTAAATCCTCTGGTGCATTGGCTTCATCTGGATCAGATAAGCTGGTTCTTATCTCCAGGCTTGATGGGCCAGTGTTGTCAGGGGTTCAAATTTCAGCCAGAGTTCTCAGTATCTTCAACCAGAATTATAGTATCTGTACTTAAGGGTACCTTAAAGCACTGCAGAATGGAAAATGAGCTGCTTTCTTCAGACAGGAGCCTCCATTTCCTTGTAATCTAAAATCTAGGTAGGAAGGTGAGCTCTGACAAGCATCAATGTGAGAAACTGCCAGATAAAGCAAATAGCCACATTAAGGTATATAAAAACCATATTTTTTTGTATTAATTTCAGTGATGTAGGCAAGCTGAACTGTTGCACAATAAATGTGCAACAGCCATTTCTCCCTTTCTCCTCTGAAACAGAAGCAACGTGCGTGCAAATGTAAAGCTGGGATATGTATAACTTTATTTTCCGCGCTGTGCACATTTGCATTTTTTAGTAGCAGCCTGTTTGTCCTTATGTCTATGCAAGGCAAAGATATCTCAGATGTCTCCAAATGTCCTCGCTGAGGAACAGGAAGCAGCATAGCTGCATCAACATGGCAGAACTAATCAGTCTGGGCACCGTGCCCTGCTGACGCAGCTCTCCTGTCTCCAGGACCCCAGCTAACATCTCTGCGAGGCACAAAGCACATGCTGCTGAAATTCAAATACTGTAGTCATGGGGACAGACAGAGAGCAGCAAGAGACAACCAGACCCTACAGGCTAGTGGGTCAGGCACATAAAGGGGAAGGGGGAAATTTATCAAATATTATGCAATTATTATTTTTTTAATCTGAAGGAAATTGTGCATGTACTTCTCCTGGAACCTTCCCAAGAGGTTGTCCAAGCTATTAGCTTAGGATTAGTGTGCCAAGTGCTTTTTATGCTCTTGGTCACACCCGCTACATCTATACTGCTAAATTTAACAGTGTCAGGACCCTTTCCTTGGCTCTGAGACCAGCAGCTTGGCCCAGATGTGTCCATGCTATGCTTCCAAAGTGTAGCTGCTTTCAGACAGCCTACTGGAAATAGACGCCAGTCTGCGCTTGCTCCAGGGAATTGTTCAGAGGACACTTGTTGACTCAGGTCAAAGTCATGCTGGGAAATATGCTATGAGTATGCAGATGGTGTCTGAGCCCTGGAACTGGTTAAGTTGTTAGCATAGGTGCTGCATTGGAAAATGATTGAAAATACTCAAAGTATTTGAAGAGCAACTGTCCAGCTTCTGTATGGTAAGCACCAAGACCAATATGTTCACACTAATTGCCACAAAACCCAGAGAAATCCAGACACAAAACAGCAAATATAAAACCACAAGTTCCTACCCTGAGCTAGACTAATTTTTTCTGAAATGTGCTGAGTGCATCTGATGTTCTTTTGAACTCAGGAGACAGTACTTTTCAGGCTTGAAATATTGAGACTATATGAGCCAAGAATGATTCACACTATCAAGGACCTAGAAAAAAGGAGAATACATGAGAATATAACAACAAACTGAATTTGGAACACTATCACTTTTGGTCCCAAGGGGAAAAAAAGAGGTTGCTTACACTATAAAAATTCTGTAGCCCCCAAAAAAATAAATCCAACACAAAATTTACTTTGTCTCCCAAGTGAATTTTTTTCTCTTGTTTAATACAGCATTTTTCTTAATAGCAAATATAAACACAACCACTAATAGACCAGCAATTCATTTTTCTTCAGATTCTATATGAAATTCATAAACAGGATTATAAACTAGACCTAAATTCTCTATCAACTTATTTAGTATAACAGAGCTATCTTTTTTGTATTCTTTTTCTCTCCAGTAGCCTACAAAATCCTAACTTAAGCATTGCCATAACTCAGGCTTCTAGTTAACTCCATGATCTAGATTGCCATGGTCTTTAAAGCATAAGCATATTTAATATCAGTATTTTAAGGAGACTCAATATGGAGTATTCTAGTGCACCTGATTAATAAAGCCTTTTCTGAGCAGCCATGTGTGTTCTGTTTTGTACAGAAGAGAGAGCAAAAAAGACCAGAGAAATCTCACAGGAGCAGCATAGGAACACTGATGCGGCATTGCTGTACTCGCTCACCATAGGGAAAAGAGGAGGAGCACTGCTGGGAACTCCACGCTCCATGCCTCAAAGAGCAAAAGGATTCGGGGCTTCTGGACAACAAATAGAGCCTCTGCATCAATGCAAATGTCCTTCACAAGAGCTTTGGTCATGCTGGAGTAAATTTGCTTCTCCCTCAGTTCAGACTCAAGGGTACAGCTATAAGATGATGTAAAATGATTTAAACTCATGACATCCTTGGTGGGCATATTCTGTGCTTTCTTCTGCATTCTTTGAACTTGTTTTATACACTTTTTTTGACAAAGATTTCTTAAAATCTAAGCACAAATTCAATTGGGTGGCAGAAATGACTCTCTCCTCACTTGCAGTGAAACCATAACAAGGAAGCTGGGTTATGAGGGGCTCCCAGGCAGAACAAAAAGCAGCAAGGTTTTCTCAGTGCATGTAAGATGGCAAAAAAAATCTCTCACTTTTCCCCACCTCTCTCTCTCACATCACATCACATCACATAACATCACATCACATCACAGGAAGAATAAGTTGTGGCACAAACTAGAATATCAATATATCCTTCATCAGCCTGAGGTTGAAATACACCCAGATAAAATCTATTTTTAGCCTATCTTGGACACCAACCAGAATGAAACCAGCAATAATAAGATTGCAATAAATGCTGGTAATATAAAGCTGTAGACAGGAAAAGAGGACCTGAATTCATATGATATGAAGGTGCCCCTTAGTGAATCCATTCTGAGAAGATTTTAATAATGGAGTCATCCTCATTCTTGTCATTGGTATTGCCTTGTTTGGACTTAGCCCTGGTTGATGGTTTTCAGCCCACCTTATAGTGCTTTGAAGATGCTAGGAAAGAAATACCTTTCTAGAACCAAGGACACCCCTGCCAAAATTACAATGGAATGTAAGCTGCTTTTTGAGAGCCTGATTGTAATAAAACTGTTTCCCAAGGCTGTATCCAGTTCCAACATATCAGAGCCCCTGATCCTGCGCCAAACATGCACATACAGACACACACACCAACATGTTTGAAATAAGAAGGTCCCTTAGAAAAGGAAGGAAAAGAGATCCACCTGACTCTGCTTTCCCTTTTCCTACTTGTATGGTCCAGCTTGGTGTTTCTATACACAGCTTGGTGTTTCTGTCCATGTCCTTGGCTGTATTTGCCTTTCCTGGCAGCAGGACTACACAGCTTTGCTGTCAAGGCACCTTTGCAGCTCCAGAGTGGTCCCCTCCTGGGGAGGGACACGGCAGAGGGATTTATCATGGAAGAGGGAGGCACTCTGGGGCAGCTCACAGCAGCCAGAAACTGCTGTTGTGAAACTGGGCATTTGATTTACTATTTTTTTCAAACATGAAGGTCCAGCTTGTCCAAAATGCTCTCTCTGACAATAACCAGTACCAGATGTCCAGAGGACAAGACTAACATTGGGTAATTAAAGTACACACTAATCCTTGCACTTCTTCTTCATGATAGTTAAAATTTGAATTAAACCCTGAAGCATAAATTTCTTTTCCAAAACTTTGTAGTACTAATTTTTAGAGCTCTAAAAATTCTTGTGATACTTGGTTCTTTTTCACTGCTTGTGAAATTCTTGGTCTTAAAAACATCCTGAGACAATGAGTTCCAGGAGCATGGTTATTTTATGTCCTAATTGCATCCTTTCTAATTCTAATTTCTCTTCAGTTTTCATTAAATCCACATTTTGTCTCTTCATAATTTGATGGGGAGACAAAAAGTCCTGATCTGAATTCTTTCAAGATTTATCATTTCATTTAATTTGATATACTTTAGGTTTTTTTGGTTTATTGTTCTGCTTTCCAAATAATTACAGTATTTTTAATCTCTGCTCATGTAAATCATTGTCATGCAATTTCTCAACTCCTTCCCACAATTCATATTCAGCAGTAGCATTCTGGATTGTCTAGTGATACTTCACAGATACTCACAGACCCATGTCAGACAATACCACTAATGTGAATGGTCTGTGTTTGCCCTTATATTTTACAGTGTTTCAAATTCATATGCAAAAATAGGATTTACTTAAAGCTGCTTTTAATTTTTCTTTTCTAAATAATAAACTCGTTTAAAAAAAAAATCTGATTTTACTAACAAAGTAACATTACAGGCATAATATACTGTCCTCTCTATATAAAGAATAACTTCATAAAACAAGACTTTTCAAGGACTGATACAGGCTATTAGTAGTGGAATGTAAAAATAAGGCAGGAATATTATGTCATTATTGCAAGTCAGGTAATGGTCACTAAAATCAGTTCATTCCCACATACACCTATTTTAAGCAACAAGACAAGGCAAGAGGACAAAGATAATGGGCAGTTCAATATGATAGCATGGATTGAGCTGAATGATTTTCAGCTGGAATGCATTGATCTCAGAAAGCATTAGAGAACTCAAAGTCCATCCTCTTTCCTCATCTGTATGAGTCATCCTCATTAAATTCAAAGGATCTGAGAACATCTGTGTAACTGTAAATTGAATTTTAACACTCAAATGAGCAGTGACTCAATACAGCCTTCTATGCCTGATACCAAACCTGGCAAGTGAAGAATTGCCTAAAACCAACAAAGCAGTACAGAAATTTGACTTAGAAATGCCACACTCAGTATATGACAAGTTTACAAATGTATTTCCCCTAGATTAATAAAATACAGCTTTAAATATATTTCAAGTATAATAAATTTTGTACAGAGAGGATTAAACTTTTTGTTTTCTCAAAGATACAAGCAAATAGACACCATACAAAATGTTAAATAGAAATATAGAGAAGATGAGGATCTAAAGAAAAATTTAGTACTATTGAAAGATGACCAATATTTTCAACAGAGTCCATGACATTAAATGAACCAGAGGTTTGACTTTAACACTCATCACATTTCAGGGCTGATTTATTGATGAAAAAAATTATGTCAAGTAAGACATAAATGCAAAAGATGTTTGTAGTTTTGAGTGTTATATGCAACAATAAAAACATTTGTAAATGTCAGAGGATCAGATTTGTAAAAATACTTAGATCTAAACATCAAAATTATGATACCTTTCTCAACTCTGAAATGAAAGAAAGTTAAGTACCAAGAATCCCTCTGAAAATCTCATGGTTTTGACTGGCGTTTTTTGTTTGGTTTTTTTTTCTAACCTGAAGACTTTTAATATCTTGTCTGTTAGAAACAGAGCCACACTGGTCTTCAGTTTGGTTTTTGGGTTTTTTTGCCTTTTTTTTTTTTTTAATGGAGTTTTTTTTTTTATATAAAATGGAGCTTCTAGACTGCTTAATTCATACAGTTCATTGCATATGCACTCACTACTTTGACCTTGGCTTTTGGTTTATCCATGGCTGAGGCATATGTTCTTGCAACCAGCAAAGCTTAATTCCTGGCTGTATGCATGCAAGAAGTTAAAAGTGGAAGGGAGCACTCTGCATGCTGGAATTCAGTCACCTGCAATTCTCAGATGTCAGACCATCCCCAGGCATGCTATGGCTTTGCTTTCCACAGAGACTAAACCTGAGTTCAGACCAAAGACTATTTCCTTTAGGCATTTTGGACACAGTCACACTACTGCATGAGGTGAGTACCATGGGCATGAGCTCTACGTGCAGGGTGCCACAGAAATGTCCTGGGTACTGCGAGGTGCTGGGCACAGCTCATGAGTTATAGGATTGTCACAGTGAGATTAGAAACTAGTAGTTTGCTGGTTTTTTCTATTCCTCTTATCTGAAATTTATTTATAACCAGTGCAAACCGTACTAGTAGTCCAGCAAAAACAGACTGGCATCCAGTTCTCTCTGCTTTCAGAAATGCGCTATAACCAGTAGAGAATAGTGCGCTCTCTGCACTGTCCTCTTTGCTACCTGTTGTCCTCACCATCACTGCAAACATGATCAAGCCCTGACTCATCAAGCTAGGTGTGGGATCACTGGATGGGGGAGGGAAGCTGATTTATATTTCAATCACCCCCAATAGTAGAAATCTTCAAGGCTCAAATTTCTCAACTCTCACTTCTTCCTGTGACCACTGCCTGACACTCCCTCTGCTCTTTGCACTGTACTCACTGTCCTGTGTCTGCTCAGAGCATTTCTGGCTGCAGGAGAGCTTCCCATGACCAAGGGTTTAGATATCCTACTGAGGGCTTGCTGAACTGCAGCAGAGCAAAAGCAGCATTTTGGTTCTTAGTTCCTTAAACTGGAACTTCTCCATACATACTACTACATATTTAAGTTTAGGCAAGGACAAGCCTTTGTGGAGCTGACTGAATTTACTCATCTCTGAGCAGGGCACTTGCTGGAATAAGAACAGCTGCAACCCCTCTTTTTGCTTAGACATGTAGTTTTCAGGGAACTCCATTTTCAGCACTAGAGTTTAGGGTCTGGCTGTAATGCAGCCATTTGTAGTGTAACTCTTATCTTTGCTGTGACAGTCAGAAATCTGAATTCCTGGCTTGTACTCCTACGTTTGGTTGTCCTCCAGCATTATCCTTTGGCTTCCCTAGTTCTATTATGTCAGGACCAAGTATTTCAGAAGGGACATTGTGACCTTGCTGTAGGGTTTGCTCTAAGAAGGATTTCTGTACTTTCAATTATTGAAAGCTCCCACTCCAACACCAACTAAGAAAGCCGTTGTCATAATGGCCACTTGTATTTTGTAGTGTTTCTTGGTGGATTGTCATATGTAAGGCTGCATGCAAACAGAAAATGTAAAAATTATTTTAGTGTGGCTCTGAAAAATAAAACTCTTTAATTCTCCTGTTGCTAAAAATGTGAAAATACAGAAAATTACAAGGTGATTGTGATGTCCTAGCGAAATTTTGCCCCAAAAAAACACCTACTCAGATATAGTCATCATTTAATTCTGACAGGAAATACTTTTCAGGACTCATTCATGCTTGAAATTATTCAGTTTTGTAGAAGAAAAACCCTGTTTACTGCAAACAAGATATCTCCTCCTTTTTTTAACTGAGAAAACATGTTGTTTGTTTTTAAAAGGCCACATTTTTTCTCTGTCATTACACATCTTAAACTATGGAATGAACATTTTTCTGACTGGTTTTTTTTTTTTTTTTTTTTGGTACTAAAAAGTCAGTAGTGATGACAAAACCCTTTCCTGCATAATAAAATGTATTAAAAATGTTACAATATCTGATGCAATTAAATAGTTAGAATTTTAGCAGTATATCATAATTTACAGCTGCTAATGGTAACATTGGAAGACACAATTCTGTCCACAAACTAATTGAAAATTGGACTATTTTTTCTCTATTGGGTGAAATATTCTCTATTTTCTCTATTGGGTCAAATATTGCTTTCTAGGGGAAAGTACTTTATACATGCATTGTCATTAACTCTTTCACTTTACATAATAGATTTTCAGATACTTTGCCACTTTTTGGAAAATTTTGGAATTATGAGGGATTTTGTTTTGTCATTGTTACATTCACGGGAATTGAAGTCTCTCTACATAGAAATAGTTTGCCCTCAAATACCTTACTTCCTATTTTGCTTGCTGTGTATTTTAGCTAACACAGTTACTCTGGCCTGATTCAGCTACTTTCTCTGCAAAATGTTGACATTTCAGAATCCTAAACACCACTAAAATGGTGAAACTTAGCAAGAAGCTTGATATAGTTTATCTGCATAAAAATATAGTGTGCTAAAAGCTGCAATGGGTGCAATAAAAGGCATTAAGGACTCCCTATGCCATAATTTTCTCCAGACCTTCTTCAGATTTTCTCCAGTCTAAAAAAGTTTATATCCATTCCTAATTGAAACGCTGGAAATGGAAGAATAAATTCCATCATTTAAAAAAACTTTGGAAAGACTGCAGTAATTAACTAATATAGATCCTGATAAAAATTCCCTTCAAATTTATTGCAATGGAATGAGTAAAGAGCTCTATGGCTGGGGTTTTTAATATACTCTAATTGAAATGCAATGAAACTTATGATTGATAGGAAATCTTTAAACAATAGCAAAACTTACAATAACCAAATTATACACTGAAATCACCATATATATAGAAAAAGAAATACAATAGCTGCATTTCCAAATTATTACTATTAAGATAAAATGTTGACTGTGTCTTCTCATGTGTGTTTGTATTCATGTTTTCCACCCAGGAAAGATGACAAACCTATGAAATCTGAATAAAAACACTGGAGAAGTGGTATGTTCTGGGATCTTCTGTCCCACACATGGAGAAGAAATTTGAAAATTCCACTGCAGATAGAAGTTTATGTCACCTGAACACTTAAGGCAAGGTTAGTCCAACAATTTCTGACATTACTTTTTCATATAACAGGTCCCACTTTTATTACAACTCTGCTGAAATTGCATCCTGACAAAAATAACCCTGTGATGTTGCAGTTGCAGTTTTTAGATCTGTGGAGCAGAATTGGGTTACAATAATGGAGTCTGGAAGCAATAAGAGATATAAATTACTTTGACTCTATAGTGCTGATTGACATAATTATGTGAGAGAAAAGATAGAAAAGATCTATTAGGTCATCTTGTCCATTCCCCATGATACATTGTAATGTCTCCAAAGAAAATGTCATTATGTGTTATGACAAGGACCTGGCTATTACTAATGCTATTCATAATTGCTGTGGCATTTTTAATTCTCTTGCTTGGGTATTTTTTTCTGTGATCTGATAATAGATGCCTTGCTCTTTTAGAGTGTTGCCAATACATGCAATATGGTTGTATAAAATGTAATAGAATGTCTGGTTGTCAAACAAAATTATAATGTATCAAGCTATAAACTATTTTTGTGGACCAGAGTGTTAAAATGTTACTCTAATAAAAACAGAAACAGCAAAATTGTTCAAAATTTATGTACTTGGGTCTGATCTCACTTCTCATTATACAAAATAGAAAGAAACTTCTAATCCTTCCTGTTGTCCATTCCCCATTCTATGGAATCAAATTTTTCAGGGCTTTAGGACTGAGCAGGATTTGGGGATCTGCACCCTGCATGCAGAACAAAAAGTTTAACTACTATTCTATATTTTCTACATAAAATTTAAAAATAGTCTATTTTTTTTTCTTCTAGTGTTGTCTACTCTGTCCCTTTTGGTGGTTGCAAACCCAGACACTGCTACAAAAATCACCCTAGAAAATATTGGTCAACCTGATGTTGAGTTTGACAGAAAAGATTTTTGCCTGTGAATCACCCAGCATTCAACCTTTGGCCATACATCCTTGTGGGAATAAGACTTGTTCTACTGTTCACAGACATGTAATACCAGCAATTCCACATGGCTCAGGAGATGAGACACAGGTCTGGGTTGTGGGTCCAGGATTCACAGCTCAATTAACATCCTACCTGCCATCAGACAAGTCACCTAGGTCCTTCACACAGATGTTTCAGCTCTTAATTTATATATTCCTTCTATTTACCTTGCAAAGTTTACATCTAAACCACGGCCAGTCCCTGGGTAAGGTGTGGGCTGGCACTTTCTCCTCTCTTGCCCCAGCCACTGCTTGCTATGGCTCTTAGGGAGAGGAAATAGAACCATGGAAAGGTTAGGGCTGGATGGGAGCTCGAAATCACCTAGGTCCAACCCTTCTTCCATGGGCAGGGACACCTTCCACTAGACCAGGTGTTAGAAACACAGCCTCCCAGGCAGGGATGAGTCCATTGCATGTTCCAGCTGATATCTGTGTAGTGCCAGCTGTACCTCTGGTGTGAGGGGACGTGCAGATGACATCTGGCTGCAGTTCAGCTCATCAAGATGATAGTCCCTGGAGTTTGGTACTGCACTGCACTGCAGATAACTAACAGACCTTCATAAACTGATGTATTTTGGTCACAAGTTCTTCAGCACGTCAGTAGGAGCTACTGGGCCCCTGACCAAACTGGATTACCAGGAGTTCTCCAAAGAAGGTGAACAAGATTAGTGCTGTCATTTTTCTTTGTAGTCTGCATTATTTGTTATTTGATCTTTTTCACTCCCTGATGTAAATAAGAGAGATTTATACATTTTATGTGAAAAATTTGATGGATTTCTATGCAAATTTCAGTGAACAAAAATTTTCTAAGACAGTTTTTGGTTTATATTCTCACCAAATAAGAAAGCATACTGACCATAAATTTAACTGATGATAGCCTGATAAGGCACTATTAAGTACAAAATATAATTTTATATTAAAAGTGTGTGTGCATTTATGTGTGAAAGGTCTTTATTAATACTTATGAAATAATTACTAGATGCAGCTAAATTAATTAATAACTTATTTTAGAATATATTTTACAAAAAACATTAAGAATGAATCATTAACAAGCAACGTCACAGCTAGCTGTTATAACAAATTTTGTAATGTAGATTTCATTAAAAGCATGCACATGCCTGACTAATATATGAATTCACATGGTAACATAGCATCCTTTAAAGTACAATAAACTCATTAAATAATAATCAGTTGTACAAACTGATATAAAAAGACAGCCTGAAACTGGAATGTAATGCCATCTGTAATGCAGTAATCAAACAGTCTTGGGCTAAGTAGTTTGGGAAATACAAAGAACAGCAGAAAAGTAGAGCATACAACATGAACACTTTGTCTAAAACAAGTACTAAAAGTTCATGCATAGATGTCGTTTTTAAGTGCTGAATTAAGTTATGTGATGGCTTGTTTCTTCATCTTTTTCTAAGCAACAGAGAAGGTGACTGAAGACAGCAGACAATGTAGGAGCTCCACATCTGCAAGATGCCACTTGGGAGAACATCTCTCCTACCAACTATCCAGAAGGTCTGTGGAGATTATTACGTTGCTGAAATACACAGTTTAATTACTTTGCACAAGTCAGATGCTGTGATTTCTCTACTAATTTTCAACTGCCTGCAGAAATTGCTCCTAAACCCACTATTTACCTAAGTGCACATGCTACTTTGGAGCTATTTTGCTTTGAGGTAACCATGCAGACTTTTGTTTTCTAAAGCAAGCTCTATGTGCTCTAAAGCTCACTTTTAAAAGCTGCAGTCAATTTTATTGGTTGAATGACTTTGAAGACCAATTTTTATGAAGGATTCTTTCAAACTCAGGCTGTTAATTTATTACGTGCTGATCAGTAATATGAAAGAACTCTGTGTTTCGGAAGTTCAGTAGTTCTTAATTATGAACAGGCTTTGAAGCACCCAGCCATGCATGAGAGACTCCTGATGCCTCCTTGTCTCTCTTCCTGCAGCCTGGGCTCTTCCCTCCAATGCTGATATTGCCTGGAAGGGTTTGCCTTTATCTTGAAGATTTTTTGAATCGTCTAACTATTGAAAAATTCAGAGTACAGAACGTGACAGATTCACAGTACGATTTAATATGACACATCATATCCTGTGCAATAATACAAAATCAGGGAAGGTTAATCAATATTTAGTCACAACTAGAGGACTCCATGTTGTGTGTGTTTGTCCTACCTTCAGCATAGAAATTAACAATTATCCATTAGAAATAGAGAGCCACTTTCTGATCCTGCAGTATTTGACTAAAAAGTCTGAGCGCGTGCCAGTGAGGCCTGATGCATTAGTAACAAGCGTGACCACAGGCTGTGGGGGAATTCTCTCAGAAACATATATCTGAACAATCCCAGGTTATAAATCACTGAGCAGCAAACTTCTTCCATTGAAACTATCAATTAATGGGGATCTAGCAAAGACAGAACAAACTGGTCTAGGCATCTCGGTTCAACTGAAAATCAATTAGATTTTAAATGACACTAAACCACATTCTTACGAAGTGCAACACTTTTGTTTTCTAACTTGCAGTCTGGTGTTGACAAAGACCTGGACTCATTTATTATAGTCTATGCATACAGTACAAGGTGATTATCTAAGTTTCATGTGTAATTAGCAGAGAAAAAACAAAGGCCAAAACATGGAATCAATATCCCTCTGAAATATCTCTTTTTTTCTGCAGTGGCTATAGAGGTTGCTTTGGTTAAGTGCACTACTTCTGGACACCACAGATGAGCAACTTTCTCCCTTCTTGCCCTTTTTACTAGGTACATCAGGAAAATCAAAATTCATACAAATCACCTATAATGGAATGGTACGTTTCAAAGAAAATAATTTGGTCAATGAAAGTAAATTTCCAAAATGAGATGTGATGTCAGGACCCCACTTAAACCAGGAACTCTTAGAGGAGGGCAATGGGGTCAGAAGTTTTCCTTTTGTCTACCATATTGCTTTTCTCCTGCTACTTTACAGCATGTGAGAACCGTTAGTCCTGCACCAAAGGACTTGGATCCTACATCTGAGCATTTCCATCTCCTAATTGTTTTCTGACTTATAAAGACTGTAATAAATGTGAGGGATTCAAACATGACAGAGATGAATGCTGTGTCACAATTTGGCTAGATACATATTATAGTAACTTTGAAAATATTCCCTCCGGACAAACTCATGCACTTCTATGAGTTTTTCCTTTGCTTGTCTTCCCTGCACCTCTACCTCTAAGCAGTCAAAAAGGAAAAGACTGAGGAATAAATCTTTTCCTCACATATTAAATTTCTTTTAAAAAATATTTTCCAAAACAATTGCATGAATTATTCATTACCTCTCTTTCTTTGTTCCTATTAATATCAGCTTCCAGAGCTCTGTTTGTTTGGGATTTTTTTATCCAGTCCTTTTGGTGCTTTGCTCCAAAAGGAGCAAATTTCCATTTCCATTGATGGGGTGTTATTTATTTTGCAAATTGAAATGCCTGCAACTAAGCTATTAATCCTAGAAAGGCTTTGATGAAATTATTTCATTTCTCAGAATAGTGGAAATGCAAAAAAAAAATCTTTCACCTCTCTGAAGAAGGTTGCAATGCTTAACGATTTTCAACATGCATTAGAGAGCTACAGTAAACTAGGCAGAAACAATCTGTCAATATTTGCTCCAAGTATGGGCTATGCCTAGAAATACTGAATGAAGCAAGAAATCCATGTGCAGCCTTTAAACCAAGGCCATGAGACCCAGTATTCCTCCATATGGATGAGTGCCATAATCTCTAAGCTACAGGGTCACCATCCATCTCTCTTTCCGTCTCTTGTGTGGGGGCATAAGAGGGGCAGCTAAAGAATCACGAATTATATTTCACATAGAGGTGTACGGTCTTCCCTCATTCCCCATTTCAGGTCCCACACCACAGATTAATTAGGGCAGGCTCCTATTCTGAATTGTCCCAAAGAGAAAAGACAGCAAGTCCTGTGCTTCTCAATGATCTGTCATTCAATCCAAGTTCTCACACAGATGGAGACCTGAGGATGCTGTTCTGTTTTTCTCACCTTTCAAAGAGAAGAGCAGTTCCACTATGACTGTTAAAAGGAAGATTGTAATTACCTATTTTGAACCAAGGGCTCCAAGGTGCAGTGCACTCAATACCAGATTACAGTGTAATAACTTTTTTTCTCATTATGGCTAAACAGAGCATGAAATGAGTGAATTCAGACACAGCTCTATGTAATTTCATTTGTTCAGAATACAGAGACATAGGGCATGGGCACAGGAGAGCAGAGAGGCACTCTTTACCTGTACTCTGCATTCCTGTGGCATGCAAAGTAGAAGAGCTGTAACAGGGAGGACCATACCATCAGAACCAGGAGTCAGCTGTAGCCCAAAAGGGACTGACACTGTCATTATCATCTGACAAATGGTTTTAGCAGGAACTGCTGCTTACAGTAAACTTCCAGATGTTGGGGTTAAAAGCTATCCTACAGAAGAGCATGCAGTTCTCCGAGTTGCTGGGCTCCAAACCCAGCTGTGCACGTCCAAAACCTTGCCTCCTTAGCTCATTAGCACACTAAATAAGTAAAACCTTCGGTCAGTTACCACATTTCCTCAGAAGAGTGGTTTAAAGGGAGCACAAGCTCCCACTGTGGTGTCAGGAGAGATGAGAGCATTGCTGGCTTCCTGTTGGTGTCATCTGCTCATAAACAGAGATCTGCCTCCCAGCTCTGGCAGCCAGACACAGACCACTCCAGGGAAGATGATCTGGGATTTTAAAGATTGCAGCATTTGTAAAATAAACAGAACTACTGTACAAGCTCGCTTGTGCCCTTAACTTTCCTGCATTTTTCTCAAGTTTCAGAGTATTGAGTTACCACTGTTGTCCTGCCCATCCCACAAAATGCTTTTGCTGATACCAGCAGGGAGAAGTAACCCTGATCCTGACCCTGACGCTGCCCCAGGCATGAGCCCATAAGCCAGGACAGTTTTTGCCTATGAGGACTCCTGGCCGACACGGAGCTTTGCCAAACGCTCACAGCTGCTGTCAGGCCAGTCCCAGCCACAGCTGGGGACAGCCAGCTGGAGCACAGGGACAGCCCAGCCCGGCTACCTGGCACCTCCCTGGGGTGGGGACAGGCCAAGCCAGGCCGGGCCCATGGCCAGGCAGGGGGGGTTTGGAGAGCAGCAGCATCGCTGGGCCAGGGGCTGAACCCGGGGCTGAGCGCCCGTGCTACTGATAGACAGCTGAACCTGCTGTGTGCAGCTTTGTAAATGCTCACCAGATGCAAGAATTAATTTACTTGTGCTACTTCAAGTAAAATAGCCAAATTCTAGTAAAATGGTTCCTTTGAAAACCTGGCTCAAATTTGACAAAGCAATAAAAACATCATCATTTATGTCCTGCTATCTCCTCCCTGTGTTTTGTTTCTTGATCTCAGTCCAGAAGAAAGAAATAAGCATAGTGAACACATCATCAAAATTCTCTTTTACTTCTTGTTGTCAGCAGAGTGTGGGGAAAAACAACTGGGATTTGGAGAGTTGCAAATTTTTAGGCCTAGAAGAGGTAAGAGTTTTTCTCAAGATAAAAACCACTTAGAGGCTATCATATCTGCAGACAGGAATATAGCTATCATCCATCAGATGCAACTCAGAACAGAGTGGCTGGAAACTTAGGAAAGGAAATCATAGTCCACATAGTAATAAGAAAAAAATATTACCATTGTGTTCAGCAATTCCTGTTTCTTTCAGGTGCTTTAGGAATGTTTCAGGTTTAAGCATGTTCTGAAGAAATATTAAAGGTATATAACAAGAAGAGTTCATTCCTCTGAATATAAAAATGGGAGCCAAAGCTTTTGGGATTAACAATCAGACAATTGATATTTAGCTAGTGGGGAATTACTTTCAGAATACAATAATGCTTCAATTTCCCTTTATTGTCAAAGCATTCTACAATAGAATACTTAGAGAAGTCATTCATTTGATGCATCTTCAATTGTTTATTTTTCAAGGGTGCTCAGTATCCTGCCATCAGAGCAGTGGGTGTGCAATGTTAAACACAGGCCTTGGGTTGTTGTAAACAGTTTGAATCACAGAGTGGTTTGGGTTGGAAGGGATGATCATCTGGTTCCAACCCTCTAGAACCTTCCCTGCTCCAGAATGTCACAGGCTTTCTGTAAATACTCTGTTTTACCTATAAATCTCATGTGGTTCTCTGAGATGCTTTCAAGATGTGTGTTTATGAAACTGAATTGTGCCTTCACCATCATGAGCATTCGTCATTCCCTGAAACTCTTCTGGCTGTGAGATGAAGAGCAAGTAATTTGCATTCAGATAAGAACTCTGAAAATTGCTAACCTCCTTTAGAGAAAAAATAATGAAGGAAAGGAGCTAGCAGGATGTTAGAACTGTTCTAGATTATTCTTATACAGGCATTACAATTGGAAAAAAGATGGGTTTCTAAAAAGAGCACATCTTGCTCTCTTGTAAGTGAACAAAATTGTAAGAGGCATTCATGTTTATTCTTAGCTGTTCCCTGCCTGCTTGTTGTGGTACTCCCAGAGAGATCATTCCCAGCAGACACGTGGCATAACCTTGCTCTAGAAAATCTAGAGTTTCAGCTGATTTCCTACCTGGATGACCTATTCATAATGCTTACTCAAAGAGATGATAAATGATTGGCACCAAAATCTGTCTGTAGGGTTGTGCAAATATGGTTCTTCACACACAGGAATACTGAAATTCAGGATCTCACTGCTTCTGTTTCAGCAGTTGCAGGGCTTCCTCAAGATTTGGTCTCTGCACTGTAAGGAGGGTTTGAAAACAGAACCTTCAAATAAGTGATGCAGTAAATATATTTCTTGTACCTCTAAACCACTGAATTCTTACAGGACTCCTAGCAGAAACTGAAATGAATAAACGTGCAGAATGTGCTAATCTGCAGAATGAACCATGAGTGGTAATTTATGCATCTCATAAACAGCTAGTGAGCTGTTACTTTACAAGCTCTATTTTGAGGTTTCATTATCTCACAGAGATAGGCAAATCTGCAACCTTTCACTCATTCAGCAATCTGCAGTGCTTACTTGTACGAAGTTTAGGAGTTTGAATAAGAAGGTGCCACTTAAAACAGGCAATTATTAGGAAAAGCAGCATGGTACATAATTAGCCAGAACAGTACTGCAAGCAAGAATATGCAGCAGTAACTTGCAAGAATAGCACAGGATGCCTCAGAGCAGAAACAGAGTTTAGGGAAGCACAAACCACAGTAAGCTCAGGTTTGTGGTCAATATTAGCATACACATTCTTCAGCCAAACATCTCAAATAATCTTGAGAGATGTGAGGAATTGTACCATCACTTGTACCCTTGAGCACCATAGATGGCCCTAGCAGTCATTTTGGTAGTCTTGAAACAGTCTGGAGAGTGGATGGATGACCTTTCAGCAAAAGGTCTGATTGCATTTGGTCTAGCCATGTTCCTGACAGAACCTGCATGATTAAAATGGTCAGATTTTTTTAAAGGACACAAGAGGTTTGTCTTAGACATTGTCCACAAAATCATAATTATACTTCTTTGTGAGGCTACAGAGATAAACAAAAGGTCAAGGATGGAGTCACATCATCTGATATGATATTCCATGCGCTACATTAAGTTATGCTATTCCAAACTCACACATGGTGACACCTTATTAATTTTAGTCAGGCAATACTTTGCTGGATCTTCAAACTCTCACTTCTCTCTTCTGCTGAAGCATTGAGTAGAGACTATACAGTCAAATTTTTTAAAAAAGGCACTTCAGAAAATATTCATGTGATTTTCAGTCAAAAGGGACGCTATATATATTTATGCGTGTATGTGTGGTCACGTTGTGTGTTGCACTACTCAGATACACACACACATGTTCATCTGTATACCTCATTACAGACCATTTTTTTTAAAATTATATAAAATATAGTTTATCTAACAGTGTATAAACTAAATGAGACAACACATCAACAGCTTGTGTATGCTGTTCCTGGATTTACAGTTGTTCATTGGCTCACTGATGGGTGGGAGCACATCTGCTGTTTCTATTCAGAGTTGTTCATGAGCTGTGTGGTCTAACCCCCATGGGTGGTGGTCAGGAATAGCAGAAAAGGGTGCTTGACTCACTGAATAAAGATTCTATTTTCTTTTTAAGTCTGGGTAACTGAGTTCTCATCAAGGGGAGAAACTGACAGCTCATTGTAAAATTACTGATAACACAAACTGGTCTTCAGAGTTTTGATTTCAGTGTCACTTCATAGCTTCACCCCACCCATTCTTCTGATTTTTTACATCTTCCTCACAGAAAGTGTCTTCATGTTGG
This sequence comes from Pyrgilauda ruficollis, assembly GCF_017590135.1. Lineage (NCBI taxonomy): Eukaryota > Metazoa > Chordata > Aves > Passeriformes > Passeridae > Pyrgilauda > Pyrgilauda ruficollis. Next base: position 630,274 of record NW_024525712.1, read on the forward strand.
ATTGTGCAGTGGCTTAATAAAATGGACTGAAGTCTACCCAGTTTCTACCCTTTAGAAAGCTTATACAAATGTTATATTCATCTTGCTCTTCAAACCCAGCCACTTCTGCACATAGCCCTAGTGTCATCTTCCCATCAAAAGGAGAGGGTGATGATGTCAAGACAGGGTTAACACAAACCTTCCTTGGACCTCCATCCCTGACACATAACAGACTGCCATTTGGGGTCTTTGATGGCAGGAGAACTCTGGGACTTGGGCAAGGGTCCAGGAAATAATTCCCAGCTGGGAGCATGCATTTTACCAGTGATGCACTGAGCTGGTATTCCAGGAAATGTGAATGGCTTCTCCCTTGCTGCTGTGATGCCACAAGTCAAAACTTGTTATTATATGGCATGTGGGACCAAGAAAATTCTCTCCATAATGCCTCAAGTGAAGGCACATGAAAATCATTGATAATGATAGTGAAGCAACTGAGCAAGTTCTATGCACAAACCAAGAGAGCTGGCAGAATTTGGTATGAGAAGAGAGCAAAGTCACAAAAAATTTCCTTAGATTGCATTCACACTTGAAAGAAGATGAAAGATTATAGCAAAAACTACTGCTCTCATGTTAGATTTTTATATAAATTTACCTTGAATGTTCAATGCATTAGAACAGCTACACAAAGGGAATCCTGAAGAAAATCTGTCATAACTGGAATTTTGCAAAAAATGGTAATGATAAATAATAAAATAAATTAATAAATGTTTTTTAAAATATTCTTGTTCCAACACCTAAATTACTTCTAGCCTTCAACTTTTGTGCTAAGTCCAGACAAAGTACAAATAAACTGATAGTGCAAATAAAGTCCTGTTTTGTTGCTGAAAATTCCAGTTTGAGCTTGCACTTTCAGAAATCCCCTTACCCTCACTTTGGGCTTGGACTTCTTGGAAAAGCAACAATCCTTCTCCAGGCAGATTTTCTCAATAGATATTGAAGACTGTACTGCTCAGCATGTGAGCCAGGTTCAACATCTACTTTAATTTTTCAAGGTATATTTACAAAATGTTAATAGGACGCTTTAAAAAAAAAAAAAAAAAAAAAAAGTTTTCCAAATCCAGACAGCAGAATCTGAACTGCTGTGATGGGAAGCAAATTTTTTTTTTTTTCTCTTTCCTTTCAGGTCACCAAATTCAGGCCCTGAAACACCATTTTTTATAAATCAGTGCATAGTTTCATTGTCCATTACAGTGTCTCCAGGGCACAACAGTTTGGTAAAAGCATATATAATTTCTGAAGGGCAAAATCATTTGCCACCAAGCAAAACCAATTCCATTATTTTGGAGTAGTTTTCTCCTGTATTTTGGTTTAAGTTAAATATTTTGGAAGCATTCAATTTCTGCTCTTAATCAATTTGAAGTGTGTCTCATAGACAACTTGGCAACCTCTTGTATGGGCTTCAGTGGTGGGAGCTTTGTATTTAGTAAAACAACTGTACCAAAGCAACTGCTTTGTGGTCAGGGCAGTTATATTTCTGTCAGGTTCTCTTTCTGTATTTGAATGATGACTATCTTTCACTTCTGCATTGAGACATTTACTAAAATCATACGGATTGTCATTCTGTGAGACATGCACATGCCGTGCTGTCCTCTTCTTGTCTTTTGAGGCTGTGTATTCCTTTTGTTTCTGTAAGTAGTTTTGCAGTGCTACATAATAAAAACATTTGCAATATCACTGTGCAGTCACCTAAAATACTCAGACATAAGTAGAAGGGTAGGTTTGACATGATAAGAATTTATATTAGACTGCCATAACTCTATTCCAAACAAAATTATATCCTGATTCAAATACTGGTTTTTGTTACAGTCTTTCTGTGAATGCTGTGAGAATGCTGTGAAATGGGGTAAGCATAATATAAGACCTGGGTGAAATTTTCCATTCAAAACACCTTTTCTGACCATTAATAAGTGATGGATTGAAGAAGGGTGCATAAGTCATCTCTCACACCAGTTTTCCTTCTGCATCTTGCAGAATCTGGGAAGACTGCCTCAAATCTCATGCTTGAGCACTGCCTCCAACCCTTCAACTCTTCAGATCTAAGGCTCCATCTGATCAAAATTCACCTGTCCTCACCTGGCCTTGCAGTTCCATAAAGCAAAGAAGACATATAAGAATATGGAGACCTCTTTCTCTACAAAACCCAGGACTGTGACTGTTCAGAGTAGTTTGGACTTTCATTTGGAAATTTTTATATTAAGTTGACATTTAATCTTTTTTTTCCCCTCTTTTGTGGTTGAAAATAATTTTTTTCATTCCCCAAACCAAAATGACTAGGAAGAGTTATTTAAGAATTTAAGGATTTATTGTAATTTCAAAATTTTCCTTAAAATAAATTGAAAACCATTCTCAAATTAAAAAAAAATATTTATTTTAACCAGCAATATATCTTGATTGAAATATTTTGGTTACTGGTGGAGCATTCAGAAAGGTTTCAGCAGACACATTTGTGGAAGTCTCTGACTTAAAAGACATTTGTGCTTTATGCAAATTTTGTTGTGTAAAACCCAGCCTTTCCATCATGATCACAGTTTACACCATCTTCTAGAGTCCAGGTGTTTGGGGTTGAAATCTTTAGGGACTGGATGCAGTGGAGTAGTTTAAATCAGCAGGATTTTTTACATTCAGTAAGTGAGATACCTAAATAGTTTGCACAGAATATCCAGATTACTGTTTTACTGAGCCTTTCAAGATGAGACCACTCTTAAAATCTTCAAAGTTGATTTTATGCAAGGGAACACAGCTGAAAAAGAGACTTCTCAGAAGACCTTAACTGCAAATCTAGTTGTTATTTCATCTTGTGCGACAGTTAAACTAAATGGAAACACACTGGAACATCATAAAGTAATCAATTAAATCCTGCTTTCACTGTAGAACAGCAACAAAAATCTGTAAGATATTCAATATTTGCTCATAGCTAATAGTCTCTTCTTCCTAGAAAAGGGATCAAATTCTATCAGCAAAGTAAAAAAACAGCGAGTGGTTTTCTTTTAGGGCTGAGAGCCTCTTAAGGAAGCATATTGCAAATGAAATATTACAGAGGAACTCCTCTAAGAAACTGAAAAGAAAGAGCTGGTTGTCTGTAGAAGTCATACATTAAAGCTGGAGAGACCTCAGGAGGAGCTCTGTAGTTTTCAGAAGAACTTCCAGTCTTACTTCCACCATTTACTGTAGTTAGGAGTGGAGCCACTTCCCTGAGCAATGGCAATTCAGGCACCTAGAAATCTTATCAGAGTCACCATAAACCATGACTGCTGAAATTCTCTTGAATATAAATTCTCACCAGTAGTACTTAGTGCCTTTGTAGACAACAAGTATCCAGGAAAAAAAAAAATACTTAAAGACTCACTAAGTAGTGCAAACGTAGATGTCTAAGTGTCCAAAATGTAGATGATGTGACTGTAATGATTCAGCCAAGCATTCATGTCTAGGAAAGCTCATTGGAATGGCATTGTGGACTCTGCTCTAATTTATCATATTAATAATTTATCACCAACTTAGGGACATCTTCTCATTTTCCTTTCATACCTTTTGAAGCTAAAGGCTATTCCTGAGGGAAAGGAGTTATACAAGTAGTTGGGAAAACAATGAGAATGCCCTATTTTTGTGGTAGACATTAACTCTTTTCAGATATATTTCAGGGGCCTGTTGTGGCTGTGTGCCCTGGATGTCCATCAGCATCAAATTCCCAGCACTGGACAGAATTCCACAGGGCTTTCTTTACCTTTCTTTAGGAGTTAGCAGCTGCTAATACTGCCTTTGACTGTGGGCTTACAAAACACGTCCTTATTTTTCTGTGTCTTTAATCTGCTACAGTCCTACTTACATTTACAGAACTGGTCACATTCCATCTTTATATCTCAATGTTTACAGCTTCAGTCAGGATATTTTTTCTATTTTAATTTTAAACTTAGATCTCTGGCATTATGGTACTGAGGCTTCTGGTCAATGCAACTGTACAGCAATCTGAGGAAACCATGTGCAGTTTCTCTAGTAATACTCAAGGGAATAAACTGCAGCCCACATCCATTGAATCCATTAAATGCTTGAACATGAAAGCTCAGAGGGCTGAAGCTCACATTGCAATAGGAAGCAAAAATTCCTTGGCCTCAATAGTCTGCAACATAGGGCTCTCATCTCTCCCACCTGCACTGAAAAACTGTACTAATGTATTCTCAGATACTGAGGTCCTTTGGGCAATGTTCTCAACTGTGCCACAGCACTGAAAAGATTACTGACCATAGTTAGTGCCTAGTACTAATACCCTGTGTACGAGGTATTAAAGGACAGTGATAAAAGCACAAGCATCAGTCCTACTCTAGTCATGCCTGTTCTCTAAAAAGTGCAGTACCAAAATGGACCATCACTGCTGCTGAGAGTTTTAGTTCAGTTATGCCTGTGGTTAACCTGCAGAACTTCCATCTGGTTTCCTCCTATAACTTCTCTGCTTGATGGGAATCATAGCTTCCAGCTAACATTCAGAGCCTGCATGTCACATTTCAGTAAATCATCTCATGCCAGGGATAAGGACAGAACATATTGCGTGTCAGCACTGTAAACTGTAAGCAAGTTATCGGTATGCAAGGTGTAAATCATTGCCTAAAGGGGACTTCAGTTTTATGTTACAAATCCTCCAGGTCAAAAATAGTTCACGGATAGGAAAAAAAGAAGTGAAAGTGATCTATCTTCATTTAGTTAGTCTTATTTTTGTCCTTCTTTCATTCTTTATTTTTTATTTTTCCTTTTATTTTGTTTTGAGGGCTCTGAACTTCAAATCTCTTCCAGTGATTTATTATTGATTTAATGTACCTTTAAATTTTACGCTTCAAATAATCCCTTTGAATGTCATAGGATGTTGTCCCTCTAAACCAAGATTGTGAACCAATATGCAGGGATGACTGTACTTGACCTAGTTAGGGCTGAGCTTTCTGTTATACAGGACAGAAAATAAAGTTGGATCATTGCATACTCTCACATTCACACAAGATTGGCAGTCACTATAGATCAGTCAATGATCAGTCTTTGTATGAAAGATCCAATTTATTTGCATAAGGCAGAACTGAGAAGAAACTGTCAGAGATGTTCCTTTGCTTTTTGAGGCAACACCCACTTTTTTTGTTATGTTATGGGCAGCCAGTACTAGAGTTCCTTCTCTACAGCTGCAACAGTTTGGCCACATTGCATTATAACATTCCCAGGAGTGATGAGCTTGGGATGGCTTCTTGATTTTTTAATATGCATCCTGGTCTTGTCCAAAGAATTTAGATGAGAGTGAGCTTCATTCTCCTTAGTATTAGAGGTTTATATATATTCATGTATGTAAATACAAAGTACCTACCCCCGCAAGGCAATAATTTAAATGGCATGGTTGATACAAAAGCGATAAAACAACCTGTGTCAGTAATTTCAATAAACCTCATAAATCATGCCCATGCCTGACTTTGTATGCATGAATCCACCATGTCTTCAAAAATTACACTTATGCAAAAATGTTTAAAACAAAAAAAAAATATCATGGTCTGGATATCCTCTGTGTGCAGATCAAGAGCATTCAACTGGGTGGATGCACATTTCAAAATGTGTGTTCAGTGTTTGTAGAAAGTTTGGGCACAGCACAGGACTTATACAATGTTCTGGCTCACCCTCTGCTATTACACATGAATAAACTCATACTTCCTATTGAACATTGTCTATTACGTGTTCATACAGCCCCATGGGAGGCACCTTCCCTCACCATGTCATTAAAGAAGTGTAAGAGCAGAAATAGACATTCCTCTGTGTCCTGTACCTTACCTCCAGTTTGCAGAGGCTATAACAGGTCTGCTAGATAACCTGGAACCTTAATCTGGGGCTTGATGAAAACATTCATTGACATTGCTATTTCTATGTGAGTTTTTAAGCCAAGAATTGACATCCACAATCAGGTTTCTGGAACTGATTACAGTGATCCCAAAATGAGCTTGACACTATGCTGTCAGAGCCATTCCAAATCTGTTGGTGTAAATGTGAATTTGCCCTCCAGTTTGTTAACTTCCTTGCAGTGATTTTAGTAATGGTCAATGTGGTGGCTAATTCACCATTGCATTCTTATTTTTCCTTCAGGACATCTTTAACTGTAAGTCTTGACTCTGAAAAATGTCCTTAGCTTTTGAATGTTAAGAAGCCAGATTGAATATCTCTGTCAGCATGAAGGAATTGTATATTCTCTCTTTGCTCTGCACAGCTCCAGGGGCCCTATTCTCACAATATCCTGTGTATTGAGTCCCCACAAATGTTATAAAATTATATCACTACTATTTCAAGCAGATGATGATGAATCATCTCCTGCCTTCCAATACCACTGTTTCCTTCAATATCAGCACCATCCAGCCCTCAAGTGATACTTGATGCTACAGATCTTACACTTCTGTTTTCTAGTGAAGAAGAAAATGTCTAGTAGTAATTCAATATACAGCCTTGAATGCAACTAGTTTTACTTGTACTATTTCTGGCACAGAAAATGGCAAAAATCTAGATTTCAAACAACTCCACTGTAAAGTCCTTAACCAACTCTGCAAACAAGGAAACAATCCCCAGGTGACATGTTAAATACTTCTTCACAGCTTGGGAATAAAGGGAAGACATTGTGGAAAAAACAAACTTTGGGAAGATTATTTTCGTCTGATGAAGAAAGACAATTTTAAGACTTCCTATGTTACAGGCAGGCAGTCAGACTAAATGATCATCATAGATCCCTTGTAAGTCCACTATTCTATTCTATTCAAATTCTTAATGTCTCTATTTTCCTTCCTTGTTAGTCCACCTGAGTCTGAGCCTACAAACTGAGAAGTGGCTCATAACCCCTCATTCTTCAGTAAGTGAGCCTCCTCTCATTATGGACCTGGAAAGTTTGGCTGTATCTGTATTAGTAAACCAAACCTGGCTGGGACTCGATTTGAGCACTCACGCCTGATCCTGCTGCTTGCCTGCTGCACTCCCAGTGAAATTTCCTCCAAATTGCACACAACACCCAGACTGAGATCAGGGTTCAGCACAAGCCAGGCACTATCCCCAGTATGGATGATTCTGATTTCATTTAGAAAGATGGCTTAAACTAATGAAAGTCTTGCCATGCTACTTGTCTTCCACCGCACATGGTAATCCTTAAGTCATTATAGAATTATAGACCGGAATTATAGAACCTAGGCAGCTTGTTATTCAAACTGTCCTGCCCTAGCCTAGGCTGAAGAAGTCCTCTGCTAACAATTAACTCTCTTGATCCTCCAATAGCTATGTCTTCTTTAAGCCCCAATCCCAAAATGCACATTGTTTAGGATAAATTATTTAACTTAAGCAGAAAATAATCAGAATATTATTTCTGTTTTCTGGTGCTGTAGCTTGGACTCTGAAATGCAGTTGGGTTTCCATATGAATGGCTCACTTGCTTTGAACTAAAATGAATTTTTCTTAGAAGGAAAATATCATATTTTGAAATCAAGATGAATCTCCTACAGTTTTTTGTCTAAGCAAACAAAGGTTTTGAGAGAAGAAATTCACATGAGCGGGGAACCATAGCTAAAAATAAAGGAACAACTGTATTAGTATGCAGTATTCATACATCTAGGAAAAAGGGATGGACATATAGACCCTGGGCTGCCTCCCAGATCTGTGGTAATGTGTGACAATTCTTTACTTCACCTTGATATCACACAGAAATGAAGTGTTCTTGAAATTACAGAATTTGACTTCCTCAGTTGTATATATAAATCCAAGTACCAAATAAGATAAACATGTCCTAATATAAGATTTATGAGCACAATGATCAACAGAATAACATTGGGACTTCATCTAGAGTGGGATTTGTCTCGGCATGGCTGTCTCTTTGGCTGCTTCAATACTCAGTGGAAAGAGACAGGTGAAGGTAAATGGCAGTTAATTCCATCCTTCTTAGACCCTGATTTGGAGAAGACAAAAAACATTCAAAAAATGGTTATCTGTCTTTCCTTCTGGGGGGAAACTTAAATATCCAGAAGAAATCTTGTAAATTTTCCAAAGATAGTTGATTATTATTTGTTATCTACAGGGACAGTTTGCACACTCTTTAACTATGGCTCTTTAATAGCTCTTTAACTATTTATAGCAAATATTCTATATGCCTGGTCATATTCAAGGATAAAAGCTACCTTCCTTTTGCAAATGAGTTTTATCCACTCTAGATAAAGTCTACTTATAGCAGAGCATTTGCATCCTGGAATAAGCATATTCAATCAGCTATCCTCCCCATCATCAATAACTGGTGCTCAGTTTCCTTCCCTTTGAAAGATTATCTAGAATTTCTGCTGTGTTGAGCTGGGACTTGACTCATTTTTACCTGACACACGTGGGGAATGAGGCTTAATTTCTTCAACATTTCAGTTCTGGGATTACAAGACTTATTATTGGTTCTGTGTGTTCCACGTCCCTCTTTGTGAACATTCGTTTGCAAAACACTTAGGAAAATTCATTAACAAAGACATAAAGTCTGTTCACTGCTTCTTGCAATGAACAGGATAAAGAAAATGTTTAATAGTATGTTTTCTGCTAAAAATAAATTGTTTTCCTGCAAAAATCAGACTTCTACAGGGAATCTGATTCCTGTAAATGCATTGGTTAGAGAAAATATTTGAAAATCAAAACAGTGCAGGTTACTGGGAATTCTTATGTCTCTTCATGATGCTTAACATGGTTTGTCCTCAGTTTACACATTGCTCAACTGAAGACTGCAACAAAACTTTATTTCATAACATATGAAAATTTTTCAGTTTGCTGATTTCTTTATTAATCACTCTGAATTTCTTAAATTAGAGAACATCATTAGGTACATAATGTTTTTCCTGGAAGACCACAGGACTTCAAGACATGTCTGCTAAAATAAGCCAAGTCAGAGCACAAACACAAAAGAACACAGACATTTACAGAACACAAAAGGTCTGTAAATGGAGTTTCTGAGTATTTAATATTGCCAGGGTTGAAGTAGACCAAGGACAAGATGGCCTGGTTTCAGATGCTGAGGATTCAGTCTTTGGACCAATAGAAATACCATTCAATTAAAGACACAAAACTCCCAGTTTGAAGATGTATGTGGCCAACATGTGAAGGGTCAGTTTCGGTGCAGTGGGAAGTACTTTACTCCTGCAGGTCACCACCTGCACATGGAGCATTCTGAGATATAAACATTCCCACAGATCATGGGAACAACTTGTTTATGAGAAGAAACAGTGCACCCATTTTTCTCAGTCCAGAAAAACGGAAGTTCAGAGGTTGATATAAGTGTTCCGCAGCAGTAATAAATTGTGAACTCCCTTTCACAATTTTTTTAAGAGGTTTAAAGGAAGGGTAGCTCAAAGAGCCAGTCATGAACTGGGAAGAATTTCTGCCGTAGGACAATGGTTTAAATATGATCCAGTCCTGTGGTCTAAAAGTCTTCACCACTGGAGGCAGTACAGTGGTCTGAATAAAAAGGTCTTGTGGGATTAGGTAATTTCACATCACAAAAAAATCAACACCACTGCTACTGGAACGAACTGAACCCCTTTGTTTGCAGTGCTAGAGATAATACATGATAGAGCAAACATTGTCAGCTTCCTTCCTATGGATCTGGTCCATAAGCATTGGGACCAGCTGACCAATGTCCTCAATGGCCTTCTCAGCAGCGGCACGAGCCACTGAATACACCCACTCTATAAACACTCTGGCAAACGTGTCCTGCAGTGCATTTCATAGCACAGAACTAGGACATGTTTGCTGTTGTCATGCACTCAAATAGAGATCAAAGAAATCAGACAGAAATCAGGAAAGAGGTGAATTGATGGAAAAGTAAAATTATTTAAAACTCCTCTCCATTTCTCCTGCAGTATTTCTTCCAAGATGTAATTGACTACATATTCCTTTGAGCAGAACTTGCATGCCTATCTTTAACAGCACCATCTTGTTATTTCCACCACTGTAGCAGATTTTTCTTAAATGAACTGGGCATGTAAAAAATTATGACTATAACACCTGAAGGTTGTGTGAAGGTCTCATCTTTTGAATAGGAAACAATTACATAGCTTTCCAGTACCTAACAGCAATGTGTGCTAACCAGGAGCAAGTGCCATATTTTTCGCACACTATAGCCTGTTCTGTAAAAATCTGCCTCTGGATGATAGCGAGGAAACAGAAACTGGGTGCAAGTAGCTGCTGCTGTTTTGAAATGCTTCTGTCACATTTTGAGACACAAGTGGTAAGTATCTGTTTCTACATTTGAAACCTTGTGTAATATGCATAGTTTCTTTATGAGATGTGATATCCTGTTTGAGTAATTTTTTTTTTTATCTCATGCCAGAAAGAATCCATTTCAAGCTTATGGTACCAGACTAAAATAAAATAAATTAGAGTGCCTTAGAAACTTAGATGAAATGTCAATTTTCAAAGACACTCATTTAGATACAACTAAGAAATGTCAATATTAAGTTGGAATAATGAGAAAGAATGATGTGTGGAGGAAAGAGTCTACATAGGAAGCGCTCATTAATATTTCAGTGATTAGAATCAATATTTATTTTACTTGGGTTAGCACTGTATGATATATCTACTAAGCAAATAAAAACAAGTCTAAGGAAGCCAGGAAAAGCTTTTGGAAAGTTATTGCAATCAGAATGGCCAACAAGTTAGTTTACTGACAACTTCTTGTGCTACATCTCTGAACTTCATGGCTTAGAGCCCACAGATCTCCCAGGGACTCTGATCCCACAGCCAAGGGGAAGGCTGTGCTGGGGTGGGGGTTCCACACAACAGGTGTTGCCATTGTTTTTGCTGCTCTCTGGAATGCCCTGGCCTCTGATCTGAGACATTCTGCTTTTTCTTCCTTGCGCTTAAGCCCAGCCTTAAAGAAATATTCTCTCTATATAAATATCTGGGTCTGCAACATTTTTAGATGATGCCTTATTGAGTATTTAAGACTCAGCTCATATCAGGCCTTAGCATGTTTTGGTGGAAAGGTCTCCTACAAATCAAATGTACTTTTGGGTAGCACATAGAGCTGATACAACTGTCCTGAATTTGATGTAATCTGTGGATATCAGATGTACTCAGAAACTCCAGCCCTCCAAACATTCATATCCTACATAACATGTGGAATATATAAAAGACTCTGATTCAAAGCATTTCACTTGGAATTTTTTGAAGCCAGAGGTTGAGATCAGCTCTTCAGAATCATTGCTGCTAAGAACACTGATTGAAAAATAACATTGGACTTGAAAAAAGTCTAGCTTTACATTTTATATTCACTTCTAGTTCCAATATAATATGTGATTCGAGACCTGTGTTGAAAAATAATCTGCAAATATAGGAAAGACTGCATGCACAGTCTATAATTACAGCAATAAAGTAGAAGGAACTACTTATTTTGTTGGTTTCTTTTTACAGAACCATTTCCACATCCTGTTTTGTGTGGTGGTTTTTCCAAAAAGAAAAAAAAAGATTGTACACATGGTGAGTAGCAGAAAATCCCCCGTGGGGGTACGTTGATCTTTCCACGATGAGGATGGGAAGTGAAAATGGATTCAAGTTCTTTGAAATATTAATGGCTGAATGTAAACCACATCAACAACATAAGTCTTAATGACTGACACCCAAGTTAAACAGGAAAGGGGAAAAAAAGTCTGAGCCAAACCAAGAGTAACTGAAGAGCAAAATGCTATTAGAATCAATAGCTGCCCCAAATAGATTAAATGTGCCTGTGCAAAAGATGTGTCTATTTAACATACCACCAATGCAAAGCTGAGGAGAAAAGTGTGGCAAAGGACAGCTTCTGTGGGAGGATGAGGGCTACCTGTGGTGACATCGTACCACTGGCTCTTTCCTTCTGCTTTCCAGGAATGGCCTGGTAGAGCTGGGCTGCTGGGGGCTGGTGTTCACATCTGGACACAACCAGTGGTGTTCACACCAGCAGTTACACCATGGCAAGGTCTAGATGCTGAGATCCAGGCCGCCAGCTGCTGCCTAAGTTCACAAAAAGGTACCAGGCCTTGTGTTAGACACCTTCCTGAGGAAGGGATTTACTGATAGCTGGCTCACCTCAGCTGAAGGTCAAGTGTCTAAAACTGTGAATGTTGCAAATCACCCCCATGCTGCACAAAATAAAGTCAAAAAGTGATCACCAGGGGATATGGCCAGTGGCAGGGTATGGCTGCATAAAAGGATGTGCTTGCACAAGCTGGTTATTAGAGCATGGCTAACATATTCACCAAGTTCAATGGGAACCATGCACACAGTGATGCCTCTCCAAGGCAAGGTACCAACAACAACCTGCCCAAGCATCAAAGTCAATAATTGTGCCTGTTTTTCTTTATGAGGACTCAGCCATCTCTATCACATTGCCTTTATTGCTTAAATGATGTAAACATATAAGTGTACAACGAAAAAAGGAATTAACTGTTAAAACAAAAAATATGTTTCAATTTCTGTTGTGGTAGTTTTATCATTTTTATTTCATCTACTTTTTCTAACTCAAATTCACTGTGGTAGCTAAAATTTCAGTTTAAAAATAAATATATTTCACATGGGGAAAGAAATAGAGAAACTACATAAAGAACAGTCAAGCCACAATAGAAAACATACAGTCTATAAAAAAATGCTGGTCCGTTCCAAAAAACCCCCAAAGCTGTTTATGATCAAGTTAAACACAATGCAATTTAAACTAAAGGTTTTGCAAACAATATAGTGCAGGTGGGATGCTGTTAACTTCTGCAGGATTTTACAAGCAGGTACAAAAATTAATCAGTGCAGACAGGGCAAAGAAATCAGGAATGCTCAAATTATTATGCAACTCACATAATAAATGTAATACAAATAGAAATGTTAAAAAATGGATGGAAGGTTTTTAAATATCAGGAAGACATTGCCTGCTGAAATAGTTTTACTTTGGGATATTAAACTAAAAATTATTATGCATATAAGTACATAATTGCTAAAATGTTTCAGCTGCATCTGGACACTCTATTTACCTTTGAGGAATAGCACCTTCACTGTAAATAAAGATCAGGTAAACTCAAAATTATTTTATATTTGGATTGAATAAGCATTAACAGTTGCATTAACTGCAAAACACTTTCCTCACAAGGCTGTAGTGACTTAACAACAATCATTTGAGTCAGTGTCCCCATTACCTTATAGCCAAACGCTAATGGGAGTTGCTGGGAATGTGGTTTTCCCTGCTCACAAACCACCTGCGTCTCCCTCATGCTGAGGGTGAGAAAAGAGGGGACATTCCCAGTATTACTGGTCGAGGTTGCCTTACATTGCTAAACGTTCCTCGGTATGGGAACAGGTTCCCAGATTATCCAGCTGCTTGACAAGTGTCCTCATCCATGGGTTAGAGATATTTTTGTCTTTCCTCAGAGCCAGGATATGCCACAGTCAAGCAGAAGATGCTGTTGCCTGGTTATTGTGCCACTCACTTGATTTCAGTTCCTTACCCAAAATCAGGCAGATAAGTTACCAGCAAGCATACTTCTCAGATGATTTATAAGCCAGCAGCCTGGATGTATCTTGAGGAACAATTCCCTCCATCCTGCTTTAGAAGGTCTTTATTCCTATTGAACAGATGAACCGCTACCAGCAAAATTCAGCTGAGCCCTTCCTTTCATACTATGACTTGGTGTTACCTGCAAACTTGCCACTGGACCTCTTCTACCCTAGCTGCCCAAGAACTAAATATACAGGAACAGGGGAAAGCATCAGCAGGTTCTAGCAGCTTTACAAGTGTTTCCATTATTTCTTCTCCATTTCTTGCAAGCCAACAAAACCCTTATTTTCCACTTGAATGAACCCTTATTTGCCACTTTGTAGCAAGACGAAGGCAATCTATTGAGGAATCTTAGGTGGAAATCCAAAGTAGATTTACTTTTGGAACCTCCAGCCCAAATTGCCCGTCCTCACCTCTACTTTGACCAGAGAAACAAAGAACAATGACAAAAAATCAATCACGCCTAAAGCCCTAATTGTCATATTTTAACTTGGCAGAGCAATAGCTTAAGTGGTTGTTTGGTTGAGTCCTGCATATATAGTTACAGAGCACTCTCATTCTAACTTCGCTTGAGCAATTATTGTAACTTTCAATATTAATCCTAATTATAGGACTAAAATGCTTTCATAAATAATTTTAAACACTGTTCAAATGACTAATAAATATAATGAAGAGCAAGTATAAAGCAGGATGTATCCAGTTAAATTACTCATCAGTGTCCAATATCCATGGCATGTTTAATGGTTATACTTCTGTCCATCTATAAATAATTATAATTATTTGCATTTATTACTATCAAACCCAGTAATTTGGCTAATTACTACAAACTGTAGTTAACATATTTTCAGTTTTCAGCAATAAGTCACTTCTTAATTTCTAATTATCACCATGTCCTTTACTTCTCTTATTCTTTATGTCATTTAGCTTTGATAAAGTGTCAGAAATAAGTCTTCCAGTGTTTCATAGCAATATCTTCTCCTCCATTTAAACAATAGATTTTCATCAGTACATGAGTATGTCACTATATATTACCTGGAAAGATGTTACAGCCTGTAACTTTCAGTGGGGATTGGACCATTCAATGGCACTCTCATAACCTGATAGCCCTCTTTGTCTTCTACATGGTGACAGCTGTCCCACTGAAAGTCACTCTGAGGGTTGCAGCAGTTTTGAAATCATAGAATGTGATCCTTACTGTAACAGGTTCCCATTAGTGCAAGTCTGCTGACTTCATTGGAATTACCCTTCATTTACAGAAGCATTAAAATAAAGTTTTTACTTTTAAGGCTCCTTGAGAAATGAAAGATGTATGAATTGCATCAGCTGAAAGGCATTTGAACTTGTCAGAAATCTTCCAGCAGAATACTTTTATACCAAGGAATATCCTTGCACAGAAATAAACATGTTCAATCTCCTTTTGAAAGGGAGACCTTTCAAAACAGTAAGGAGCAAAGGTTCCCTCAGGATCAAGCCTGCCAGATGGGCTTGCAACCTCTGCAGCTTCTGGCCACCTCACCTGCTCCCTCAACAATGCACGTGAGGGGACTGGTAGACAAGTGAGATTGTGGGAATCCTGGATTTCCCCTCATCAGGTCCCAAGTGCTGCACAGATGGCCTTTCAGGAAATTTTGTAGGCTCCTACACCTTAGAGGTTCCCAGTTAACAAGGGGACAAGAGTCTAACTTTCAAACTCATTGCTCCTCAGCACCTGAACTTCCAGGCTACCAGCACTTATGGCTCCGGGTTATTGCACAAGTCACCATGGCTGGTGACCCTGGGTCACCCTATTAGAAGGATTACCCTTGTAAAAACCTATGTTTACATTAGTAGAAACATTCATAATTTCTGTCATTAATTCCTTCACAAAACAGAGTTGCTTTTTCTCACATAGTTCTTATTGGAACTGCCATTGTGCATCAGGCTGTTATGATGAGTGAATTGCAAGATTTCTATTTTCCTTTTGTGCTGATCATTTTCACACTTCCCAATTCACAGTCTGAACAGCCCAGAAGTCTTTCTCATTTTGTGTGAATACGTAGTTCAGGTCACCATGTATCCAGAGGGAAGTTCAGACTATAAGGATGCACTCTTCAGAGCCTTGAGTCTTTCGATGCTGTTTGTCACCTCTCAGAGAGGCTGCAAAGAAATCTCCCATTCCAACTTGACTGTGATTTATACCTAGAATGAGCTACAGCAGCAGGAAAGGGAGCGATTTAAGGTATTTTCAAGGACTGCAAATACCCATAAAAATTCCAATTATATTCATTATACAGATAAAATCCAAGGATTAACACCAATTATTTATTCTTTTCCCGTGAAAATGTTCTGAGCTGGAAAAAGTCTTGGTTTTGCTGCTCACCATTTATCTTTGCAGAGATTTGAAAGAGCTCTTGAAGGAGAATGTAAATTTCCTTTTATTGGTCAGAATAAAGGTGTTTACTTTAAAAAAGAGAGGAGTTGTTGTGGCTGATGTTAGAAAGAAGCATACACAACCATGCTAGAGTAGAGGGACCATTCATGAATCATCCATTCTTACCCAAGTATCATCCTGATCACCAAAGTCAGTGTTGGCTCATGCTACCAATTGCAGCAGTGCTGGCCTTGAAACACAGACCTGCCCAAGGGTTATTTTAATTGGTACAGCCAGCTTTTCTAAAAATCGTGTTTGCAGACTTGCAAGCTCGGTATGTTCCAACAGTGGGTCTCCCTGCAGTCTTTCTCCATGGCTTGTCTTCTTGCAAGATGTTCACTGCTCAGCCAGTTTACCCTGTTGTCCTCTGAGAAACCTGGGCTGGGTGCCACAGACTCCTTCTGTGTTCTTGGCAACCCATTTAGGGTCAGAATCTTATTCACACTTAATTTGAAAGTATTCCCTTGGTTTTAGTGGGATTACCCGAGGGGTGAATTACTGCACAGGAACAGTGGAGTCACAAAATTTTAAACATTTGGATATTTTTGTAAGAGCCAGCTCAAAAACCCTATCCTTGAATCTGGGTACATGAATGAGTAGTTCTTTTGATCTGAAACAAATTTACAAAAGATGACTTCTGAAGAAAAGCTGTTGCAAGAGACATCCACAAAGTGAAACTTCTTGCATTAGGCAATCCAAGGATCTCCTTGCACACTTTGAAATTGGTACACATCAATATACCTCTTATTTTAGCACAGGATTTGGATTTTCAAATGCTTTAAGTAACACCAAGTTCTTCCTTGCAAGGTAATTTTACCTTTACAAGGATATTTTTCCTGAAAAACCTCTTCCCTGTATAGACCTATTGAGGATGCCTGTCCTTGATACCCAAAATGGGGCAGCGGGCAGCCTCCCAAGGCACGGTTATACACAGGTTCAGTGTTCCTCCTTGCTGAACAACCTGTATCTTTTTCTTAAAAGCTGATGCTTAAAAGCTGGACAATGAACTTTGCTGTTTAAAATAGAAAAAGGCCACCCACTCCAAGTGCTTTGTTTCTTGGTGTGGCTCAAAGAGGAGCTAGAGATGTGGGAAAAAGAGTAGTTCCTTTTTCCTATTTCCCCATTTTCTTTTCACCTTTCTACTGGTCTGATTAACATAACAAGTTTATTAATAGCTTCCTTTTCTGAAGTCTGGGACCTCTAGACAAATGAACACCTGAGTAAATGTACTTCTTTCTCTTGGTGGTAGCTTAGAAACATGATATTTGATAAAAAGGTCAGAGATGTTTGCACAAAGGTTACAGATAATGAAGATGATAATAGAAACCTGGGGCCAAATGTACTTTTCATCATCTTTCAGAGACCAGGGCTCTTACTATAAAACCAGCTTTGGTGTTTAGTCTTTTGCAAACTTTTATATGAATCCAAATCTGGACAATTAACTTTGGGGTCTCTAAATTACTAATTTGAGCCTGGACCTATACCAGAAATATCATAGACTCTACAAGCACCTCTTTGTGTATTTGTTTACTTCCCAATCTCCAGTCCTGAACTCATTTGATCATTCCTGTGTTGGAAAATTGCTCAATGTAAGAAATTTTATAAGATTTGTTCTCATAAGTTAATAACTAGAAAGCGTTTCTCACTTTGGTCAGAAAATGTTCCCAAGAGGTGGTCCTGAGTCTCTCTGCCTGATCCAAGGTTGGGGTTATCTAATACAAAGCAAGATTCAGCAACAAGATCAAAAGCCCTGCACAGAAGTAAATTGTTATACTGTCTTTGTGCTCTGTGTAAATAAAGAAGACAGGTATTTTATGAAACTTGTTCATTATTTGGTTGAGTTTGGGTTTTTTTTTAAATTCAGAAAGGAAACAGAAAACCAATGCAAAAGTTAGTTATGACATACACAGTCCTTGATAGTGGTTTTACACTTGCCCAGGCTTTCAACCTGTACTACTGAAAAGTGGATTTTGGCAACTAAGTGGCTGGTTCAGACACATTCTTTGGAGACAGACCTTTGGTTACTAACATCCCTTATTCCCAAACAATAAACATTTGTGTAAAGTGCCTTTAAGGCATAAAGACTGCATAAATTACAGAAGACCAAGATTTCGTTTCTCAACTTGTGCCATCTACAGAAGTAAAATACTACCATTAAGTCTTGTTTCCTTATATTTTCCTCTCTTTAAACCAGCAGCCTACACTATTTACAGCAGTCAATGATCCGTTACCTCTGGAACAATGTGCTTCTACACTTCAGTTTGGAGCCCAATTAATTCAGTTGTTATTAAGGTGCCCAACTGTACTTCAGCTGGAGATCTAAGAAATCTAGCAGGTTGCCAGTAGGTGAGTGACTCTGTAGAACACAATCACACAGTTCCACCTCTCTCCACTCCACCTGCATTTCAAGCACCAGTAGCCCAGGAATCACTGACACCCTCCAGAGCTGTGTGTGTCCCATGTCTGGAGTGCAGGAATTGGAGAGGTACATATCTGGAGCACAGCATCCTGAATACAAGGAAATATATTTCCTTTGTGAGCTTCAAAGCTGATTAGTCACAAACAGCCCTAAACCAAGGCAGCTCCACTCTCCCCTACAAAAGTAAAAGAGAGAATTACTGTAACTGGTAGGGATGCAGTCATGTAGAGGATAGTGTGGGGTTTCAGTCTTGCATTAGGATTTTAAAAATATTCAAAAAGAAGCTTAGAAATATATTGAATTTATTAGAAAGGAGCAATTTTTCAAGACTATTATAGAAAATGCAGGACTGGTTCTTGGAAGGGTTTTAGGAAAAATATTTCCAAATGTTTAGCACAAACAGGGCATACCAAGTTCCTATGAGCACTAAGCTAGTTTCATTGACTTGGTCTATTTTCTCTGTTTTACTTTCTGAATTCTCAGCCTCACACACCAGAAAAGATGCTGGTTTCTCTCAGAAAAACTGTGCTACCTATTCAGACTCCTGTAAATAAGCTCAAAACAAACAGATTGCAGATTATTTTAAAATGGTGAATTAGTATTAATTGCAATTTTATTATATTTTCTTAATATTTCTCTGTCAAAAGAACTCTGGGTTTTTTTACTTCTCGGTATACTCCTTGAAGAAGACTACAGGTCATGCTAAATGAAAGGTGTTGGACAGAGGAGAATTACAGATTTCAATGAACACACAATTCAAACACTCCAAACCAAACAAAAGCTAATTTTAAGTAAATAAAATAATTTCTTTTTCTTTTTTAATGCATTGATTTTGGATATAAATACATATGGGATCACTCCCAAATTCAAATTCAAACCTAAATCTTCTGTGATTCACCCAAAATTGTGTTTCTATAAATAAACAGCCTGTGAGCACAGATATTCAAACGGCAGAGGAAAACAGGGGAAATAAAGCAAATTCACAATGTATAATGGATACTGAAATTATTAGGAAACACTTTGAGTTGTTTCATGAAGTTTAACCTAACTACATTTCCTGACATTTCAGACTTCTGATTTTTCTATCATTAGGAAGTTTTCTGAGAACTTCTAAATACAAGAGAAATATTTTCTTTTGAGCCTTTGGACAGAAGAATGCAAGTTCCATGGAAATATTTTCCAAACCACCTTGTTTACTAGGTCTGCTTAGAAAATGAACAAAATTGAGACTATGTCAGCCAACAAGATTTTCAAAGGCACCTAGGGATTTTAGACATATCATCTCCTTCACCACAAAGAGGAAAAGAATAGTGCACTAAAGAAACCAGTAACTCAGCTTCTTAAAAGAGCTTTGAAAACCTCCTTATGTGTACAGCAATATATCCCCTGAAATTATATCAATGCTGAACCAAGTGTATCCTTAAATTATTAAAGAAGATGAATTTTAGGTAGTAATAGGAAAATAAAACTTTCCTTTGTTAAAAAAAATAAAATAAAAGTACTGACAAGATTATTTTTATGAATTCTAGCCTGATTCATGCCATCATTCATTGTCAGGATTGTATTTGCCATGTACTTGCATATTTTTTCCCAGAATATGGAACAGAACTCATACCATAAGTGCTGCCTGTAAATGGTAACTGTAGGAAACAAATAGAGATATAAGCAGATGGGGATTATGCAGAAGCAGCCCTGTGATGGTGGAATAAGTTACCATTCTCAGCCTGTCACCAACTGCTTATCGTGCCCTTATCTTAAAGGTTATCCAATCTCACAACAGAGTTGCTGAAGGGGAAGCTACTGTACCTGCTGCAGTTGAGATAAGACAAATTATCAAATTCCTAGTCACGGTAACATAATTTTGACTGAGACAGATTAAGGAGTTTGCAGGGGCAAGTGTCTCTGCAGGCATGCAAAAGCAGTAGCCTTCAAATAAAACCAAGACCAAGGACTCAAAATCTATGTCTGCTAGCACAGGAGGATCTGGGATATTCATCTGCAGTTTAAAAAAAATCTTCAGATTTTGCCTTCCTAATGCATGCAGTTGATATTCAGGGGAATAGGAACAGAGAGGAATTGTCTCAAAATAATTCTAATAGGCAATGTTTATATCTCACACAGTCTTTTTAAAGCCATGCTTGTGCTTTTTTCACTGAACAGGAGTAGATGAGAATTTCTGCAATGTCTGGAAGCCTTTTGGTATACTGACTATAAAGAGATATTATTCTCCATTTCCTTAATTATTAATTCCTGGCCATTTATTTTACGATCACCCATTTTACAATCCAGCTCTAAATCCTCGGCACAAATGGCTTTGATAAAATTCTAGATGCTCCTCTGCTTTTTTAAACAACTAATGGCTCCCCAAATTCAAATGATTTTGAAGTCTGGTTTCAGTCACATAAGGATCAATAGCTTTGTCTTCTTGCTTTTATTTTCATAAAAAATACTGTCTTTCTTATATCACTCCTTCTTCTTAAGGGACTCACCCAGGAACATTTTCATTTCTTTGTCTGCCTTTCTATAAAGCACAAAGCAATCAAAAGGCCTGATTTTTGACATGGAACTTTTAAACTATTTTGTTCCCATAATCCTGGGAAAAGAGAGCAGATAAAAATTTTTAAAGCTTCAGAAAAGAAAATCAGAAAGTATATTAGAGATTAAACACAACACAGTTTAATATCAGGGTCTCTCTACCCAGAGAAGGCATACACTTCTAATGATAATGCTCTAAGTAAAGTAGCTCAGCTCTTTCATTCCCAAAAGTGTGGATTTCCCTAACCTTCATGCCAACTGTGCTACTACACTGTAATTACTGTTTAGGGAAAGGGATCATTGCACCTTTGAAATTATGCTTCCACCTTCCAGACTAAGGTAGACTTTGAATAGTTGAACACATTAAAGCACCTCTGTACGAGACCAGCAGTTGTTGACTCTTTTAGGATCACAAATGACCTGAGATAAGGGTGGGAAAAATAGTAGCATATAGAAAGAAAAAAATACCTTCTCTTCCCAGGCTCAGGGAAGTGTTGCTAAGCTTAGAGGAGAGAACTGTTTCAGTCCATATTAGGTATTCTTAGCATTGTAAAAAGAAATTAGTTATGTCAGTCTAAGGAAGAAGGAAAGAGCCTGGCTGGAGCAGGATTGATCCTACCATAGGATGGAATAACTGAGTAGCAGAAGAGTGGTACAAAAAGTGAAGTGACCTTGACAGCAAGGTAGTCTGCTCCCAACTGCTATGAAGGAGACAGTTTGGATAAAGGAAAGGGAGTTTGGATAAAGGAAAGGGAACAGAGAGACTGCTGATTCTTGTAAAGCCAGTTAGGAAATTGCTTCCTTTCCTGGAATCCTCTCTACTGCTGTTATTTTCCCCTTACACTGCTATGAGGTTGGACAAGACCTGTTGGGAATCTAAATGAGGTCAGGGGAAAGCTTCTCAGCCTGGCATAACACATCAACTTTGATGTTCTTTAGGAGATATTTTAGCTTGAAGCTTTGTCTCTTCAGCCTCACATTCAGAGTGATTTGATATGCAACCATTTCAAAGTATCTCACATAATTCAAGGGCACTTTTATTCAGCATTTAGTTATGGACCAAATTGTAGTAAGAGAAGAATTTTAGCTGGCCCTCAGAGTACAGACATCATCATTTTTATGTCCCAGAAACCCTTCAGGACTGTATTTTTAGCCTGTCCGAGTTCCTGTACCATCCCTGAAAGGCATCCTGGTAGGAAGTAGATTGCAAGAAAAAAGCACATGATGCTGACATGCAAGGGCCCAGAGCTGTTATTAAAAGAAGTAAATCCTCCTCAATCTTCCTCAGCCATTACTTCTCTCCTTTACATAAGGATGTGAAGTCAGATTATTTCAAAAATGTACTGTAGGATTGTCAAGGCTAAGGCATAGAAGACTAAGGTTATATCCATACCAAAAAAATTAAATGGTATTAAAGTTAATTATTTGACCCAGAAAACAACCAGCACAGTTTGACCATGCCTGTATTCTCAAAATCCAAAACAAGATCCAAACTCCCTGTTGGGAATTTGGTTTGAATAAGTTACCTTCCAGTCTATGACTGGGAATTCTTTGGGAGAGTATTAGCTGTCCCCTGATTAAGATATACCAAGTACCAAGTATCCATACCAAGTATGCTAATAAATTGATTATTAAATGTCAGTATTTGTAGTATATTTTAGTATACTTTAGTGTATTAAAATAGCTGCAATGTGAGTGACATTACAGTGATAATTAATGAATTCTGTGTGGGATGAATTTCTATCTGGGATAGAAATTGCAGTCAGCCTGAGCACAAATGGCACACAGGCAACTGCATTAGTATTGTCTCTAAATTAGGCTTCCCAGCTGGACTTCATCTCCCACACTGTACTGCAACAAAGGACTGGGACAGGAGACCATGGTGACCCACAGGAACATTTATCCATCATGGTGAGCACAAAGTCTTGACACACAGATCCACGAAGCACCCAAAATACACCACATGGCTAAAAGGAAGCTCATTAGTTACTACTATACATTACTTTAGTCAATACACCCAATGTTATTCTTAGAGATATTCAGTCTGAAAAAATGTAATTTGCCATTAAAAATATTTTGACAGAAGATTCCTTGTTTATTTCAATGTGTCATTGTAAGTGACTGCCACAGGGCAGAATAACATTGCCTAAAGCCTTTCTCCCTGTGGCATCCATTCTGCATTCAAGGCAGATGAACATTTGCTTTTCGTTCTCTCACATTTTCTGCCACATATCCTTCAAAGCTTTATTTTCCTGAAGGTTTGAACTGATTATATTGTAATCCTTATCTGCCACTATGCAAGAGATTTTCCTAGTTCACCTTGCAGAAGGAAGACTGATTACACAAGACATAGATTGGGCTAGTTTCAAATGACATACCTCTCAAAATATTCTTGCCTCACAATATACACACCAGCCTTGCATTGCTCTTTCACTAAAGCAGTTAGACCCACGTCTCCAGCCAACAGTAAGTATTTGTTTAGAATGGAGCCAGGCCCAGTTTTGCTGAATGGAGATAAGCTTCAGTGACACCAAAAGGACTGTGATTAGTGAGTCACAGAGGAATCTCTTTTTAATAAAGTTATTTTTAAAAAGGTAATAGAACAATCTGACTTCAGCATGTGCTCTATTGTTTTGGTTAAGACAGGCTCTAGGGTACTGTTCAGCTATTCCTGATCCCAGTGAAATATCCCAGTCAGCATACAATGAATCAGTAGAGGGACAAACATGAGAAATACCTTTCTTTTCTTGAAGAAAATATATTGAGACTAACAAGAAAAAGAAAAAAAAAATAGGTATGTCCTCTGTCCCACTGGAGTCAGAAAGAATATTAGTCCTGATTTTTATGAGTCTAGAGCAAAAGATCCAGAAAATTAGGCAGAAAACCATAATTTGCATGATCATGAATGGTAAAATGCCAAAAAAATAAATAAAATAAAAGAGTTTAAAAAGTGAGAAAAAATTCTATCAGGATTAAAGAATTAATCTAATCTGGCAACAATTTAGACAGACTTCAAAAAAGGAGAGATGTTTGAAGGATTACTATTAAGTCAAACTGCAGTCTGGTAGTTCATAAGGCTTTAACAAGACCATAGCAAACAACATTGAAGGATAAATACAAATTTATTTCTGAAGTCTTTGTATTTTTCCCAGAGCAAGAACGCTCAGTGCTTGCCTTATACCAAATACTTTCTAAAATACATTTGGAGAGAAAACAGATAAGCAGTAAAAACAGATACATTTCTTTATAACTTAATATCAAAAAACAGTTTGACTTTCATAAGCTGAATTCTAAAATTGCTTGGAACAAAAGATATAACAGTGAAGTGAGTCTAGTTTTTGACAATTTAGCTACTTCCTCTGAAAGCTGACAGCTAGAAATGGCCAGAGCACCTTTGTCTGGCTCCACTCTGCCATACTCTAAAAAAAACAACCTGCTAGTTTTGGAAAAGGAGGAGAGGAGCTCCAGTCCCATACTGCAGGTGGGATGGAGACAGGAGAGGCTGTCATCAGAAGTGGGTAAGTGAGTACATGCTGTCCCAGGGGCACGGAGGAGACCATGGCCTCAGCAAGGGTCACAAAGGGATCAGGAATATGACCACAGTCAGGTGTGAAAACACCAGAATATTCCTCTCTCACCTGATAAGGGTGATATGGGGTTTTTCATCTCAAGTTACTGATCCTTTCCAGATTTTGGGTCACTGCAGGCTGGTTTACAATGGGAAAGTCTCTGAGGAAGAGGTAATCCAAATCACAGATGTTATATATTTCTTCAAATCCCACTAACTTTCCTAAACCTTCATCATGTTTTTACTTCATACATCACTTTTACATTGCTATAAAACTATATTTTGCCACTGCCAACACTAAAAGAAGATGCTAAATTATATGTACAGGGCAACGGGATAGAAGGTGACCCACGCAGCACAGAAGGTACCTGTGGGAAGAGGTTGGGGCTGCCCAAAACCAAGACCATCAGGAAAGCTTGCAGTGCCTCTGTGAAAACATGTATATGAAAGGTCAGAAAGCACTGGGCAGCAGGGAAGAAGGAGAGAGGGAGAGAGAGAGAGAGGAGGGAACAAAATAAACACAAAAAAGCAAGAAACAGCAGAGGCAACCCCAAGGCCATAGGAGGATGAGATACTCCACAGCAGAATACATAATCCCAAAGGACGGCAGCTCATGGAAGATCTTTGCCAGAGAAGAAGGAAAGAGTGACAAAGAAGGAGCAGCACAGAGAAACTGTAATATTGTGACCATAACACCTCCAAGAGACTCATTGTTAGAATTAAAGAACTAAGTGTCCATTGTGCTGATAACAAGCAAGGAGAGAGAAGTCAGGAGTGAAGGAGTGAAGCTGAGCCTGGGAACAGAGCAGGAAGGATGTTTCCCTAAGTGTGTAAACTTTTATTTCTCCTTGCAGTTGTTTTTCCCAATATCTTAAGCAATAATCAGATATTTATATCAATTTACAATAGATCAAGTTTATTTCCTAAAGCTGAATCTGTTTTACCTGTATTAGTAACTGGTAAATGATTTCTCTTTATTTGTCCCACAGTTCTTCTTGCTCTCTCATCTTCCCCCCTATATCACTGGGTGAGGGACTGAGCAAGTGGCTGTGTAGATATTTGACTGTGAGCCAAGGCAATGCATTATCCATCAAGATGACAAAATTCAATTTTGCCTATGTTCTGTAGAAACCTGAGATTGGTTCAATATAATGTTCAATTACTGTATCTCCCATGTGGTACCAAGGCACAGACTTGGTGATTCAAGTCTTTCTTATAGAGGGAATGCTTTTAAATTAATATATTTTGGAAGAAGAAATTGAAAACTGTTCTTATTTCGATGTTTTTGTGGTCAGGAAGAGATGAAGATCATACCTCAGTGTGATGATTACTCTGGGTGTGATGGGGTTATTGAAGAATAGACCACATTATTACTCAGTTTGGAATATGAGACAAACTACTCTGTGCTAACAAAGGCACATCACAAAAAATAGTACTTTCACATGAAACACAAGAAAGCCATTCTATCCCTCAAGGAAGCTGCAGAAAGCAAACCTAAGGAGTTACTATCTCCCTGCTATATCTAAATCAGTCTCCAGCATACCTCCAGGGTACTGGAATATATTCAGAATCATGAAAGTCCCCTTTCAAATTCAACTGCAGTGTGTGATAAATGCCAAGATTTTAATGGTGTATCTCAGTGAAAATCTAATATTGGCTTACTTATAATTAAAGTTTATCAGTGAGGAAGATGTGAAAATTGCAATATCGTAGGCAAGGAGCTGTGTACAGTTATTTTCCTTGCCAAGTAAAACACCAATATTAGATTATCTCCCATCATTAGTGTTATATAGATGTTTTACATTTAAATATTGCACAGTATCTGAGCCCAAGAATATGGAGATATCAAATTGTCTGTTTTGAAAAACTTGTTCCCTAGATCAGTGAAATATTTAAGTTTAGATTGAAAATATCACTGAAATTACTTCTTCTTCATCATCATATAGTAAATGAGTGATGGAAATAGTATTAAACATTGGCTCTCATAAGTCCATATCACTCAGTCTCAAGGAGTTGTGCTTCCGTCTTATATAGTGTTAATCTGATGAGTTTTTATCTAAGAAACACTCAATTGCCTCCAGCCCTGTTCAGTTCTTTCTTCCTTCTAAAAGTAGAAGCCGATCTGCTGACTTGTACTATTGGATTTTTTGATGTGGGCACCTTTTCCCAATAAACTTCACTGTGTCTACCAGCGCATTTTACACAAGCTACTAAACATCCATCAGATGGAAATGATTCACAGTCTTTACTGATTAGGTCATATTTGAGCCAGTGACCTAGAGCTGAAAAGTAATGACAGCTTAAATTGCTTTCTACCCTACCGCAAACAGCCATATGCTGAAATACAGTTGAAAGATGCAATTTAGCATACTTCGGTTTTATAACAAAGAGCTATCTCTTGCAGCTTTGATTCCAGAGTAAAACCTTTGACAGTTCACTAACCAACCAAATATAGTTATGGGGAACTAGGAATGCAGGCATCTACATACAAAGATCAACAGTGATTTTGTGGGGTTTTTCAACAGCTGCAGAGTTTTGTCAGCATACCAAATGCTACATTTCATTTTCACTAAGTTTGTTGATGTTAAGATCCAGAGACAGAAAATCTGTGAAAGAATTGCAAGAAATGTTGTTGCAATTGCAGCACCCCTAGTATAATCAAGTGTGCTTTGTGTGTTTTGAAGTATTCTCAAATCAAGATTTTATGGATTTTTGTTTTGTTTGGCTGATTCTTTCACATTGTGAAATATTTTATAAGTGGCAATAAATATTATTAACCAACAGTGGCTTTCTAGATAGTATCCATTGTAAAGTAAAGTGGAAGGGGATGTGATTACATTTATAAATGATAGGAAATCATTCTAGCACTTTCCATAGTCCAGAAGGAGAATTTCTGGGCCTCATGTATGGTATTCTCCAGATAACAAGGCAATAGATCTGCAAAGAAAGAACTAGTTTTCTGCCCTTCATTTATAGCATGCATTGAAATCTGATTTGCATTCAAGATAGCATACACATATTCCCTTATATTTATTTCCAAGTGGATTGAGAGAAAGTAAATTTGGTTCAGTTTTATGCAGACCTGAAGATAAAGCACAGCTGTGCTTGACACCTCATTGTTCTCCTACTTAAAATATTCTCATGGTGTTTGTTCAAGGGATTTTTATGCCAGCTGCAGTTTTCACATTACTTCTAGTAAGAATTAAAAAAAAAAAAAAAAAAAAAAAAGACAGCAGAAACCAAGTTGTAGCTCTGAAGCACTGTATTCTGTGAATACAAAATGAAAATCTTGTTGCTATTTCTCTTCATATTTTATCATTGGTAGCTCCATTTGCTCTAACAAACCAAGCCACAAACAGTACTTCTTTCTAAGGAGTCCTATAGTAAAGACTAGACAGACTCCAAATTTATAAGCTCTGTAGATATTATGAACAGCATCCACATACAGACAGAAGAAAGAATTGAAGGATATTGTGGCATTGTGTTGCTGATTGCTCTTGCTTTCCCCCTGTTAAAATGGCACACATTTTGGTTTACAGCCTGTCAAGGTCACCCTGAAAAGTTCCTCCACCCTAAAGCATATTGACTGCTCTCCTCTGTCGGGTGTAACCTGTGAAGTCACTGACATGTGAGATTGACCTGCCTAAATTTCCCCAGATTATCCTTGCTTAAGTGTGACAGTCAAGAGTAGACTCCTCTAACCATCAGTCTTCCCATGGTGACAGGGAGCAACACTGCAATGACATCAAGCCATCTCCTCTATGGATATATTTCTTCTTGCTGCATGGACAGTATTTCCAAACTGTTTGCATGCTCCCTATTCACCCCTCCTCACCAGTGGACAATACTTCAGAAGCCCACACTGCACTGCTGAGCTCAGCAACATGGAAGGCATGAGGGCATAAAGCAGTAAGTCTTGACTGCAGTGGTCTGTTCTGTGCCCTTCATCCCATTGAGCAGTGTCACCATATTTTCTTAGGCTTCCTTTTGTTGATGTATTTACAGCAGCTCTCAACCCTCTCTATTAGCTGTATTAGCTGTTGATTGTATTAGCTGTTGATCCTGGCAATGAGGCCACCAGATTACAGCAGAGCTGGCTGCACCAAGATACCCTGGTAGGGGCAGTCATCCTCTCATTCGGTAGCAGACAGGGTCTGCCCAGTCCCTGCACAAGCTGTAGAAAGTTCAACAGTGTGCGAGGATGTGGCCATCCCTGTGACCTTGTTCAGGAGTCCATGCTGCATCATATTTGGCCAAAGACACTCTTGAGCTCTGCATGCAAAAATTAAGCATTTTGTATTGAGTTTGCATGGCCAGGTTTTGGTAGCAGGGGGCTACAGGGGTGGCTTCTGTCAGAAGCTTCCAGAAGCTTCCCTCATGCCCGGTAGAGCCAATGCTAAGGAGTGATAGTAATACCTCACTAATACATATTTTAAAAGGAAAAAAGTTATTGCACAAGTGTAATAACAGCCAAAGAAGAGCATTTGAAAGAATTTGTGACAGGAACAACTCTGCAGACACCAAGGCGAGTGGAGAAAGAGGAGGAAGAGGAGGAGGAGCTCCGGGTGCCGGAGCAGAGGCTCCCTGCAGCCTGTGCTGCACCCATGGTGAAGCAGCTGCAGCCCATGGAGGACCATGGGGATGCAGAGATCCACCTGCAGCCCATGGAGGAGAGCCAGGCTGGAGCAGGTGGATGCTATGAACCCATGGCAAACCCACACTACAGCAAGATCCTGGCAGGGACCTGTAGATTCATGGAAAGGAGCCCATGCTGGAGTGGGTTTCCTGATAGGACTTGTGACCATGTGGGGGACCCACACTGAAGCAGGCTCTGTCTGAAGGACTGCTCCCCATGAAAGAGTGGCCCAAACTGCAGCAGCTCATGTTGCTGTGGGGTGGACTCATATTGCAGAAGTTCATGGGGGGCTGTCTCCCATGGGAGGCAGGAAAAAGAAGGAGGAGCAGAAGAAGGACTTCTCCCTGAACAGCAGCAACACTTTATGAAGTGACCATAGCCCCCATTCCCATCTCCCTGCACTGCTGCCAGGAGAAGGAGGTAGAGCTGGGAAGCAGGGAAGGGTAGAGGGAAGGTGGTTTTAAGATTTATTTTACTTCTCATTATCCTGCTCCGATTTTATTGGTAATAAAGTCAGTTAATATCCCCAAGCTGAGTCTATTTTGCCCATGATGGTATTTAGTGAGTGCTCTCTCCTGATCCTTAGCTCAGGTCATGAATTTGTGTTGTATTTTCTCTCCCCTGTCCACTCTTGGAGGGCAGTGATAGAGTGGCTTTTATGGGTGCCTGGTAACCAGACAGGGTCAACCCACTACAAACCTAAATGAAGTTACCATAGGCAGCTTACTGACCAGCTAAACTGGATGAATCCAGGAGAAAAGAGCAGAAGACAGGAACTCAAATTCAGACAGGCACCCTGACAACAAGATCTTGTTCTCTGAGCAGCAGGAGTATGAATCTGACTGTAATAGATGAGGGTGCACTTGGAGACAAGAATTTCACATACTTAGATTGTGAATGCTATAATTTTGTGCATAAAATGTCCCCTGAGATCTCCAAATGCCTGAAAGGTCAGGAATTTATATCCTGTCTAAATGCAATAGTTGTAAATACTAATGTTGGGCACGATACAGCATGAGTTCTCTTCCTTCTGATTTCCTTTAAAAAAAGTAAAATCCAAATAAATCTCCACTTTTTCTTCTACTGCATAACTAAGAAGGTGTGAATCCCTCTACCCTAGGTTTACCACTGAAGCTTCCCATTTACCTAACATTCCTCTTCAGCACAGACCTGGAGGTGTCTTTCTCTTGGCTGATCTCTGTCGTCATGCTCTCTCACACATAAATTAATTCTAGCAATGAGACAACTTCTCTTTAATTTTTGTGTTTCACAGGCATGCTCTGAATCACAGAATGGTTTGGGTTAAAAGGGACCTTAAATTTCATCTGGTTCCAGACCCCCTGCCATGGGTAGGGATGCCACCCACTAGACAGTGCCTAGGACCACACCCAACTGGACTTTGGTTCATTGAATGCAACCAGTCAGAGTTGGTAACACACAAAACAGATCTCTGTCTTCAAAGACAAAGTTCTGCTTTCTCAAGACGGGTGCTCCTTCCCACGCAGCAATATCACTATCAGTGCTTGATAAAGGCAAAACTGAGAAGCGTAAGCAATGACGGTTACACATGCTAATGACATTCCATGCAGCCATAGTATCACACCAAAAGGTTTAAAAGAGACTCAATAGTCTGTATTGGTAAGAACAGAGAACCAATATCATTAGTTTTGGACAAATATTGCGCAAACATTATCAATAAAAGCAGTATCTTCAACAAAAACACGTGTTTAATAAAAGCCTTCTGCTCTTCTCCATGTCCTACTTCCACTGCCATCAGTGGAAAATCTTAGTCTTTCCTCTGTATTTCTCTGAATGGTAGCTAATCAGAGAATATCCCTGAAACTGAGCATTCAGTTTGACAGTCTTACTTATGAATATGTTTCTCAGATGTGGAAACCCCACAGAGACTTGTATTTCAGTATGAGTCATATTTCATCACAGTAAGTTAATTTAGTTACTCGTTTCCATTGAGGGATTGTCTTCTAGAACACGTCAATGGAAGTCTTATTGTTTCCAAAAGAATATTATGTCATCTTAATGCAGTTTAGATCCAGTGCCTGCAGCTGCCTTCTGTTTAAGACTTGTTTCATTTAAGTTTATAACATTCTGAGAGACTTAATTCCCATTCATAGCTGCTTGGATCTAGGTCTTTAGTTTTATTATTGATGTGATGCAGCATGAGTTATCCCTCTAAAAGCTGTTCTCAGCTGAATGGTTAAGCAAAACATCAATCCAGCCCCAGGGCTCAAAGCTAATCTTTCAGCTCATTACATTTTAAAGATTGCAAACAGTCAGAAGGCCTGGAATTTATGTAACTTGGGTTATATACAGTAAAAGCATGTAAAAGTTATATAACTTAATGTTCATATCATATGCTGAAAAATAATAGCTATATCAGACACAGGAACATAGCAAAAATATCTCAGAGGAGTACTTAAGGTTATCCTTTGACTAAACACATACAAAGAGCAATGTATTTTCACATATAATTAATTCTCTCACCATTTCAAAATGAAATGCATATTTTTCCACTATTTAACTTTTATAATAGCATTCTCATGAGTACTTTAATAATACCCTTAAATCTTTGCAAGTTTAAATTGAGTTTATGAACAAGCTAATTAATTTTACTGTCCTCATTATAGGAACATCAAAGTTCCTATTTACCTGTGCTGTTAATAGCTTGTCTGTAGAAGAGTATTACAATTCCTACCAAGATTTTATCATAGAAATACCTAAGGAAGTGCAGATTTGTAAGTAGAAAGGGGAAAATTATGCCAAGTCAAAAACAAGATCAAGAACCACATACCCATACCTCTGTTTTTATCTCTTTTTTTTATCATTGTAAGGCTCAGTGAATAGAATTTCCCTATCAAAATAATTCACACTTTCAGTATTTTATTAAGAATGGATATCTCTTCTTTAAGATACAAGATGGATTAAACTATGCCTGTGTAGTCCTCAAGGCTGTTATTATGGAGGCCAAGTGAGAAGTTCCTAAGCCTCACTTTTTTTTTTTTTTTTCATTTTTCAGACGACACTAATACAGTCATTCTACTGAACTCTCAGTTCTTAACAAGAGCTAAATTAAGACCATCAACCCTCCAGGATCGCTACTTCCTCAATGGAAAATAAAAGGCTTCTACAGAGACAAATTCAATGCAGCTAAAATCTGAATCAGTCCCCAAAATTCTGCCACTATATTAAGATCTATTACTACAGAGCCCCTTCTTCTGGAATGTGAAGTTTCTGCTTCAGTGAGACCACTCCCAATAATAATAATCAGTGAAGGATTTAGTAGCGGATGTTATGGCTATCAAGACTTCCAGACTTTTTCTGGCTGTATGTCATTATGTTCACCTATTCACAAGCAGAAAGCACAGAATTTAAAATAATTTCATTTAATATATGGTTCTCACAGAATGCTTTATTCCCTGGATAGCCACGGACAAAACGCATTTTGGTTTTTATAAGTTTATCAACAGATCTGCCCACTGAAATCAGTCTCATGGAAAACAGATCTCCACCTCTCACATTAGAATCAGTTTCAGGGGGATTAGAAGCAGCTCTTTAATCATTTAGCTCTTCTTAGATACCTGGGGAGGAGAAGAGTTTTGGACTTACAACCTGACTCTATT
Source organism: Pyrgilauda ruficollis (assembly GCF_017590135.1). Lineage (NCBI taxonomy): Eukaryota > Metazoa > Chordata > Aves > Passeriformes > Passeridae > Pyrgilauda > Pyrgilauda ruficollis. Next base: position 663,041 of record NW_024525712.1, read on the forward strand.
CCCATTGAGATTAATGGGAGATTTGCCACTAATTTCCAGAGGAAGAGGATGAGGCCCCAGCCTTTTGAGAAAATGATGCAGTAGTGCTTAATGGATCATGCAGACCTCCTCAATTGAAAACATCTTTGTGGTTCCAAGTTTCCATCTACCTTTCCTGAATAAACATGGACATTTAGTTCTCTCTTTCAAATTGTTTCCAACTAACATTTGCAACACAGTCATATTCCCTTTTTGTCTTCCGTTAAAAAAAGAAATACTTAGCATGTTCCATGATATTAGGAAATGCCAAGGAATCATTCCAGCAAGTAAAATTTCATACATCTATCTGGCTAGGAAGAATAAATAATGACCTTTTCCACATGCCAGCAAATATAAAATGTTCATATTTCCACAGGCACAAGCTTAATGGCCATCTGAGATGTCTGATTCATTTATGATTCAAGCACTGTTTATAGGAGTTGACCAAAGAATTTACTTGATATCACTGAGGAATGCAAAACACATGAGTAAATTATACAGTGCAGATATCCACATGCAACTCACCAAGAGTGAAATAAAGCACATCTACACTGAAAAAGTAAATCTTTGCCTTCACACCCACTTCTATGCAGTTGTGCAGTCCATCAATTCACACCAATTCTGCAGTTTTTCAGTTAGCGTATTACGTATATATAATATCACATTTGAAGTCTGATTCTAACTTATGTCTCATTTTGATATTACTCCCTTTGCACTGCTCTCTGTTTGTGTGTTGTGCCTATCTTTACCTTACAACTGCTGCTAAGCACACACCTCATCTCATGCCAGAGCTGCTGTTTTCCTGAGGCCCGCTAGTCTCTTTCTCAAAACATGCTTCTGGAATGATTGGAGACAAGTTGCTTGTCTGCAGCAGGTGCTGCTGCAGAAGGGTGTGGAGCTGCTATGTGCTATATTTTTCAAACTTCAGCAGATGGCACTAAATATGCCATTTATGCATGGGAAACAATGGGCAGAAATTTATGTTTCTATTCTAAAATTGACGTTTAAGCTCCTCCATAGGGCCTCACTCCAGTCAGCACAGGTACCTCCAATGACAGCTTAGATCCATCTGCTGTAAACAGTTATCAATAGATGCAATGAATTGACCTCTGGAAGTGCCCATCTCACTCCAGTCCCTCCAGTTACTTTTAAATTAATAAGATCATTAAAGCCAGTGTATGTGTTCATCCTCTGGCATAAAATGTCCATACTGCCTAACTTTTAGCGTGATCCCTGGTGTGGTTTTGACCCAGGTCAGCCAGCACTCTCCAAAACAAAGTCTGGGTGCATTTCAGGAGCTAGTCAGGGACGTTTCCCAATAATGACAAATAAAAAAGAGCCTGTCTCAATTTATGTACTGGAATAGATGCAGCTTACATAACCAGCTTGTGTGATGTACTTATAATTGCAGCATGGCTCTAGACTAGGTGAGATGAATCCCATCCAATCTGACTGAAATGTTCATAGCTGGCCAGTGACTGCTAACATTCTACTAGGGACAAGAACTTTGCTCCTGCATTTCCAAATAGAGTCAAGAGTAACTACTTCAAAATCTTGTCTGACACTAAAATGACTATTAATAACATTTTTCCGTCTAACTTAGAATTGGCCCCATTGCACCAACTGCTATACAAACAAGACCTAATCGAAAACATCTCAAATACTCTGAATGAAACAAAGAACATGAAAAGGTAAGAGGAATAATAAGATGTAAACTGAAATGGTTTGATCAGTAGCAGTATGGTCATTTCAGTGAAGCAGTGTACATTTTATAGAATGGTGTGTGTTCAAAGGGACCTTTATCTAGTCAATTTCCTGGTCTAATAGTGGGCAGGGACATCTTCCACTAGATCAAGTCACTCAAACCCCTACCCAGCTTGATCTCAAACACTTCCGAGGATGGGGCATCCACAGTTTCTCTGGGCAACCTGATCCAGTGTCTCACCACCTTCACAATAAAAAATTTCTTCCTTCTCTCCAGTCTAAATTTTCTCTCTTTAAATTTAAAACCACTCCCTTTTGTCCTACTCTCGATATAACGTCTCTCTTAATCTTTCTTTTAAGCTCTCTTTAATATTAAAGGGTCACAATAATGTCTCCACAGAGCCCTCTCTTCTCCAGACTGAACAATCCCTTCTCTCTCAGCCTTTCCTCATATGAGAGGTACTCCAGCCCTCTGACCATTTTCCTTGCCCTCCTCTGTACCCATTCTAAGAGGTTCATGTCTTTCTTGTACTGGGGATCACATTTTGAAATCTTTGTCTACTCATTTGTTCATAAAGTCCAGTACTGATTTGCAATTTCACCCTAAAACAGATATGCCATGATACATACCAGACATAATACCATGATGCATAAACAGGCATGCTGTGATTAAGACATTTTCTTGAGGACTTCAGAGAGTCACTGGAATTTAGGCATGAAGAATGAAGGCTGCTGTGACTAAAGGAAAACTTTCATATTCATTCTTGCATTAAAGATTGTCATGCAGTATGACAGACAGCATATAAAAGCAATGTAAGCAATGTGTTTTCCTTTAAAGTCTCTCACACTAGCTTAAAAGATACGATTTCCTCCATGGTGACTTCTCAAAGGCATTAGGCAATCTGGATGTAATTCATTTGTCTTGTATTTTGCAGGGTCATACCCCACCCTGTTACTGCTTTGCCATAAAGGGACTGCATAAAGAGCACCCCAGAACACAGGCAGACTTCAGAAGGAAATTTTTTCAAAGCAGTAAGCTGGCTGCTTAATATGGCCTATTTTGTGGATCATAGTCCAAAGGTACAAACATTCTGAGTGTCTAGTCTCAGTTAAGTGGGGAGTCAGACTTGTTTCATGCTCAAATACTTAGACTCCCTGGAACAATTTGTTTGATTCCTGGAAGAGCTGACTTGGATGCTGAGATTTCCAAGGTTCCACTGGATGCTGTGGAACTCACTGTGGGAGTGGCTGCAGCCTGCTAGCCAAAGAAATTAAAACCTGAAGTCCTTTTACTTGTGGTAAACTTTACACACTGTGGCAGGTTTCATATGACTCCAATGAGTCATGACCTAAGGCCAAAGTAGTACTAGTAGTCAGTGGTACAAAATATGTCATTGTGGTTATTTGGCTGCTTCTGTCACTCCAGCTGTAGCTGTAGGTAAAGGCTTTTGGCGATTAGTTTAAAAATACGCCTTTAAGATGGCCTGGGATAAAAAAAACATGATGCAACATTCAAAAGCATCAGTACAAAGTGTCCCATAAACTTCAACTGGGTTTTAACTCAGGCCCTGCAGGAACATACATTACTAAGTGGACAGGAAAAGTCAGGAGGTGATTATCATCTTTACATAAGCCTCACGTCTGACTGCTGGGAGTAGGAATTCCAGCTGGGAATGTTCAAGCCACTGTCTGTGTTGAAGTTATGTCATCAATAATGTAACTCTTAGCTGGAGTAATTTCAAATAATAAAAGTTTCTGTAGTTTGTAAAACTGGGTTTTGGATATATAGAAGGCAGTCCAATGTCTCGGCATTGCTCTCTAAACATCATCTTTCACTCTAAAACAGTGCTAAGGGCCAAATTTTCTGTGTGGCTTCAACCCAGACTCTAACATTGCAGTTGTAAGTTCAGCACAGGGTGATTAGCTGTCTAAATACACTGGTCTTGAGTAGTGTACAGTTTAATTCACACACAACCCTGCAAAGAATGGCAATGGACCAGCGCAGAGTGAATGATCATAAATAAGCCAGAACGTTTCATTTGTTTCTTTTTTTATAAATGTCAGGAGGGTTATTGGGGGATTTTATTAGAAAGGCAGCTGGAAGAAGAAATGCATCAGGTAAAATTAAAAAGAGCAGAATGAGGCTTCATAATGCCTCATAATTTATAGTAAAGTTTAAACCAAGCAGAGAAGCAACACGTGATAATTGTCAGAGTCACTTGTGGGAAAAATCAAGAGCCAAAGAAATCAATAAGGTGTGGTCTTCCTGCCCTGTAGGAGCAGCAGCATCCTAGAACTGCCACTTCCTTCAGGTTATTGTGCTCAGCTACCAGTTCATCTGCAGTATATACAATTTTCTGAAGCTTTAACTTTCTGAAGTTACAAGCAAATGTAGCACACTGACTCATAATCTATTGCACGGTGACTTTGGAGAGGTGAGAGTCATATTAATCAGGTGGGATGTAGTCCTCCTAATTCAAGTTATGGCTGTAAAGGGAACAGTGCTAGGGTATGGGCACGAATGAGGGAAACCAGAAATGCCTCCTTGTTGTTTGTTGGCATGACTCTGACACATTTTCAGACCGTTAGTGGTCTTTCAGCCTTGTTTATGGTACTGGCATGCACCTGAAACCTTTCCAATAGCTGAGTTGGTATTGCAGCTGCAAGAGGAAGAGGAGAGTCTTTAATGTCGTGGGCATGGCCTTGGAGCCAGAGAACAAGATCTTGCTCAGCTCAGTTTATTATCTTGGGTCTTGTCTTAGATTCTTAGAGAGCACAGAGGTTCTAGCTCCCTCTAGAAGCACTCAAAGTATCCACAACTGTAAATGTGGGGAATGTGCAGTATTATGCTTAGAATTCAGCATTTGACTGGGCACCCATTTGAATAAGTCCACACCTTGGTTTTCTTGAGCTGAGGAGCACCACAGGGTGCCTGCAATTCCTTCCACCTCTAAAAACACGCAGTGTTTCTAGCAGAAACCCATGCATGGTGATCAGATAACATCAATGTACTCTTAATAGCAGTGATAATATTTAATGACTTATTAAGTATTCTTAGCATAGAAGAAAATGTTCAACAAAATAATGTCTCTTCTTTGAATTAATTATTACAATAAAGCTGAAGATTTTCTTAACTCAGCACAAATTACTTGAACAAACTGTATTGTGCAGAGTAATATTTTAATTGATTAAGTAATTCAAGGCAGAGAAAACCAGCAGCACTTACATTTACAGAACCATCGTGTCATTGTTTCTGAAGCCTTCAAACTCACCTCTAACATATTTTTTGCTCTGCTTTTGGCTGTGCAAAAAATTTATCATGAGATTGAAGAATTTCTGGTTTTAAAATAGGAGGCACATATGCAGACAACAGTCCTATTTTTAAAAAGTATCCTCTATGTTCTACCACCCACCATAAACTTGTCTTGGCAAAAAACACACCTCTGAGCTTGCTCAGCTTTAATCTCACTTGTAGCCATTACCATCACTTTCAATGAGTTTGCAGCCCTCATTTATTAGCAGCAGCAACTGAAATCATCTGGCTTAGACACCTTTCCTAGCAACAGCAGTGCTCTTGATCAAACCATTAGATGGTGAAATGTTCCTCCCCATATGGAAACCACATAGCACCCACCTATACAGGAGGCTTTCAATGGTTTTACTGGAATCTGAGGAATGCTGTTGAACCTTATTTGCAAGGCAGTAAATAAGATATTTCAAATCTTACAGGAAAATATTTCCACTGAGCCATTCTGTGATACAGTTCTTCCAGTGATGTGCTTGAATTCATGCATGGGAATCACTCACACCTTGTGGAACACTACAGCCAAGGAAAGGTCTTATGCCACTTCTTTGGTATAAAGCAGCCATGGGAGCTTGAAAGAGGCAGTGTTGAAGATCTCTGTTTGCATCTTGATGCTTCATAAGTCATTGTCCCACACTTCAACTGCTGTCCCCACACCTGCTGGAAAAGAGCAGTGTTTATCATTCCAAGACATGCCAGTGGCAGCAGTGGCAGGTAGGTATGCAGTATCCAGCATGCCAACAGCTCTCAGAAAAAAGAAAGCAGAATAGGAAATCTTCTGAGGCTGTTTAGTTAATACAGTTTAGGCACTGATGAGTGCAAAACAAATCAGAGGGAGGAAATAAAGTCTGTGTGACAGATATTTGTCACGCTACTTAATATAGTGTTAGATGCTTCAGTGATAAAGAGAAATTGATTTTAACTCACATGTCCAAAGAAGTGTTGTGCATTCATTCCATTTGGGGAGTACTGAACTGTCAGCCTTGCCCAGACTCCCAGGCTGACCTCGAGACTGCTTTGGGATAGCAAGGGATAGACACAAAGTAATTCAAGATGCTCTTGCTTGAGCTCAGAGGAAAAGTCCTTGATTCACTTCTGTATCATCATTAGATGTAAGACCACAATCAGGAGAGGACATTTCCTGTATTCAGACAAAAAATGGAAGGTAGTTGTAAGCAGGACAGTGACCAGAAATCTCTAACCTATTCTACATTTGGGTGAGATTAAAAGAGAATGTGCTGAGAAGTCTTTTCATTGCTTCCTTAGGAAAAATACCCGCCTCACATACTTAAAGCTATTCATTGTCTGCAGATTGGCTAAAAGTTATGTCAATTACAGTAATAATACCTTTGATGTTCAAGCAGCTGTAACCAGGTTCCTAAATTAACAGGCTGTTGTAAAAAAAGAGAGTTCTCACCTTTCTGGGTCTTCTCATTTGAATCTAACTACAGAGAGGTTAAAGCTATGAAATAACAGTCTGAGCTGTTGAGCTGGCATGAAAAATGTCTTTACAGGTCATTTTAGGAGAAAATCCCAGAACTCCAGCTCTGCCTTGCAGTCCTCTGCTGTGAAACACAAACCCTACAATGGTTCAACTGCACAAGCTGTATCACAGGGGAGAGCAAGAAGAAACCTTGTCAGCTATTATTGATTATTAATTTATTATCATATTTTATTGTAGCCTTCCTGTTCTGTGACAGATAAGCTGTGTCAAGGAATTTATAGGTCTTTTGAACTTCCAGGCTAAAGTGACAGTGGCTATTAAATAGTGAGCTATTATAAAAGAAGCCGAGGCCCCATAAAAGAAGTAAAATGGGATGAAAGGTGTCTCCAGAGATCTTCATCTCATCTCCCACAGACTTATACTAGTGCACTGATTTCTGATTAATAGCTCATTAGTGGGTGGGGTAAATTTCTGAGAGGAAAGAAAAATGTGTATTGAAGTGGCATGACTTGCCAAGAACAACAGACATAATCTTCTTCTAAGGATGGTAAACAAACATTTGGTGATGAATCAGTATGGTCATTAAACTTTGACCTTACTACCTTTACACTAACAATCCACAATTATGAGAGGTAAAATCTGAGCAGTCTTGAGCTTTCTGTTAAAAATTATCAGTCTACCAAGGAACATTCTGTTCCAGGTTAAATAAATCACCTTTTTTTTCCTTTGCACATGCAAGTCTTGGGGAAAAATATTAAGGTTGTCTTTCATGTTGCAGGTGCCTTTTATGTAACTCTAGATATTGAAGTTAACACTATTTAAGGATATTCAGCACATTACATTCCATCAGCTGTGTGAGTCCAAAGGAGATATTGGCAGAATGAGTTTTTAGAGAAAAAAAAAATGTGATGCTTTATAAGGGGTCTGGTAGAGTTGGGGTTTTCTGGTTTTTTTTCATGTTAAAATAAAAACCTTCTTTCTTTTTTTTTATGTTAAAATAAAAAACTAGATATTTGTAGCATTTCTCTATTTTGCGCATATTCAAAAAAAAAAAAACAGTAAGATGTAACTGCTTTATCTCAATTAAAATTCATTAAGAGTTTCAGTTCAAATGAACCTGCCTCTTTGAAAAATCAATCACTTGTCCCTAAATCTTTCTCCTTGTAATCAAATCAATCAGATCAAAAATACAGTGTTCAGCTCTCCTGTGCATTCACTTCTTAAAGACAGGGGATGTGTAATTAAGTTTATACAATTATAGCCTAGGAAAGGGAGGGAAAATCAGTCCTACTCTAAATCAGGCATCATAATACTTACCTATTATATGAATTCTACAGCAGATACGTAATCTTTATATGATCCACTGGTAAATTAGCAGAATTCCCAAAAAAGTGTTAGTCAAAACCATGCATACTCAAGGAGAAGTATGTGGGAGATGTGGAGAATGACTGTATACCCTGGCCAGCTCCTGAGGCCGTGTTTTAGATCTCTTTGCAACCACCCTTTCCACAAACAATGGAAGTGTCCACAAGGACCATTGTGCTCACCTGAACAGAGGTCTTTGGATTCCCAGGCCCTCCCAGGGGCACAGGAGTCCTCTTTGCCCCATTTCATCCCCTCTTTCACTCATCAGATACACCTGACAACATCCTTCTTTTGCTTATGCAAATGCAAAACCAGTCAAATTTTCTGCTTTCAATAAACATCTTCATGGTGAGCATTGATAAGTATTTTGAAGCAATTTCTCTTCTGTTAATTTTGCTCCCTTACACCTATGCATATTTTAAATAACCAGAGCTTTCCCAAATACCTTAATGAACCACCTCCTTTTGCTTCTTCTTAATCTTTCTTTGTGTGGCTTCATTTAATGGCCCTGTTCTTGCACAGACAAGAGAACAGAAGTAGATGAAATGCCACCCTACACTACTTCCCTAAGCATGTTCAACAGATCAGCAGCAGTTCTGGAGAATAGGGGCTCTCCTTCTGCAAAACACTTTCCAGTTTCTGCATAAAAGTCTCTTACCTTTTTCTGACTCATTTTTTTCAAAGTTATAATTTTTCTTCCTGTTCCCCATTCAGAAACATTCATTCACCCAAAGATGGTCTCCTATCAATTAATGGTCATCAAGCTCTCTTGCTTGAACATGTTGCTGCAGCAGAACAAATTGCCCACATCATCTTTGCTGGAATCACAGGCCTGAATTCAGCAACTTGCTAAAGCAGTAATTGCAGCAATTCCCAGGGTGGATCTTGCTTTGCATCCTCCTTTATGTTTTCCTTCCAGTCACTCATGAGTAGGATCTGCCCTGGTCAGCACCAACACAAGGCTCATCAGAGCTCTTGCCCTTCATCTTGTATTTAATACAATGAGGGCCAGCAAAGGCATTGCCTTCCCATAGCAGTTTCTATCCAAACATCTGCTATTTTAGCCCTGCTGTTCACATCTCTGTGTGTTCGTGTTTAAATGAAGCCACTCTACATCTTCCTTGATGGTGTCCTAGCTCAGTGTTGCTCACATCATTGTGCCATATGTGCAGTATGGATGTGTTGTTCCTAGTGCAGCAGTTAAACCCCATATGCTTCAGCCTGTGGGAAAGAAAATACTATGTACAGTCAACAGGCTATCTTTCATGAAAGCTTTTCTTCAATGCATTAAAATGGATTTCCCAGTAATATTCAATATTTGCCATTCTTGACTTATTCAAGTAAAGCCTGCAACCATTTCCAAAAATTATTTATTTATTTATTTATTTATTCCCTAAAGGTCAGGGGCAGAATGTGCCACCATGATATGATATCCACATAAATAGCAACCACTGCACAAGAGGAAATGAGGAGAATATAGTGTCTACAGTCAGCATATGTCACCTGTTTTTTTAAAGTGTTACCTGTGCATGCCCTCCTTCTGAAGGAGGTGGATACTCTGATATTGTATATTGTGGCATTTAGTGCATTCAAGTAGTAGATTATATAAATTAATTCTGCAGTTCTTTATCTCTTGAATACAGTTATTCTGGAATAATAGTCTTTATTATTCCAGAATCAAGCACTACAAAATGCAGACCTAAACTAGCACTTTCTTTGGATGAAAATAATATTAATAATGAGAGAACACTACATTAGGAAACTGGTTGACATACACAATAAGTTGACTCTGCTGCTCTGCTCAGGTCACTTCATAATGAATTACCTTTTCGAGAGGTGATCTGCTTAAATAACAGTTTAGTTTAGGAATTGCAGAAATCCAGTTTTATTCTAGGGTGAGACCTTAACTGCTGAGAAATTTTACAATAAAGTTGTCATTCCACTGTGTCTAGAATAACTAGTATTTCCTGTATAACCCGTGAGGACCCAGGATAATATAAATTATTTAAATTATACGGAAAAGAATATTTGAGAATTTAAACTGTGACATCATTGTTCTCAGTAAAACCATGTCATGTTTGTTTTGCAAAAGTGTTCTTGATTTACAGAGGGTACAATTAAATATTATTATCAAAATGTCTACAGTCAGGGGCTTTTTTAAGGTGCCTGCTAGCTGCTCAAATGTACCAATGAGTATTGTAATCTTTGGAACAACCAAGTTTCTCTCTTCTCCTTTGATGTAGTCCTTTTTGCTATTTTCCTAGCATACATTGAATATTTAAACTCAGTCCAAGTCATCAAAACCATTCCAAAAAAGCCAAAAAGAGAAACAATTATCTCAAGCTTGTATCTTGTAAACACTATTACAACACAATCTTAATGGAAACCACCACTTTTTTTAGCACACCACTTTTGATCATTAATAACTCATGGATTATGGAATAATAAAATCCATACCAAGTTCAATTTAACAGCAAAGCTTTTTAACAGCCAGAGATGATGAACACATATCCAGACTCCAAACTGGTCAAATTCGCAAGACAAACCTGTTGGGTCTTCAGCTAGAAAACAGATACTGGCACAGTTTAATTTGCATCTCTGAAATGCTCTTTAATTTACCTCTGAGCTGCTTGGAAATTCTGATACACGGTGATAAGAAGAGAATACAGTGCACAGACACGATGTGCAGGTGTCTGTGTAAATTCACCCATCCTTTCCAGGAAGAGGAGGAAAAGGAAGGGAAGAAGATAACAGCACAGTCCTGGGGAAAGTGACACTGAAGGGATAGCATAAGGAGCACTTGCACAGAATGACATTAGAGCGACCTCCGTCACTTACTCAGCTTCTTACAGCTCAAAAGTCCTGTGTGGGTCTCAGCATCACTTTTGGCACATGAGGCAATATTGGTTCCAAGCACTTTGTGGTAAGGAGAGGAAGAATGTTGAAAATAGCTGAATAGAAAGTAAGATAACCCCTCCTTGACTCCTAGGTTTTCCACCAGAAATTATAGCAAGAGAAAGGCTGAATTTCAAAACGTAGTTTTGTTTGGGTCAGTCTGATGAACTGATGTGTAGTTGGGGGTGTGGTTGGTTTTTACCTTTCCAATCACTGAAAACACAGTGTAGATATATTTGCCATGTTTTGTTTTTACTATTGGTGATCAGAAAAGCCAGCTAATGAAGCAGCACATTTTGGAGTTCTTTGGTACTTAGCAAGTGCAGAACTAGTGAATCCTCAACACAAAAACTTTTGCTACACTGTCAAAGCAGGTCTGGTTGGGCTGGTCAGTTCTGAGATCACTGTTCTGCAGTTAATGAAGGGCCTGGATCTCTTTGGAGGACAAGGTCAAATGGAGACCATGTGATCCTGTCTTGGCAGGCCCAGATTCTGAAATCTGCTTGTATATTAGATAATGCTCCAATGCCAAAGAAAGGGATTTAAACCTTCAGCTTGAATTATACATATTTATCTGTTATTTCTACCAAACTCCTTGATTCCCAAATTCTTTTCTATCTGGTCCCTCAGGTAGAAGACCTTCTGCTAACAGGAACAGTGATGGGGGGAGTAAGTGAGAACATACTCACATGCACACAGCCTTCGAAAGGCACATTAACAGAAGACAGCATTTCAAGCTGTATGATAATACAGTGCATTAAAATGCACTCCTAGTACATTATTTGATGTGTGACTGAGTAGAAACAGCATATGCAAATTGATTCTAAGCATGCAATGTAATTCCCATGTATATGAGCTGTGCAAATGGGAATTCAGGTTTGTTATGAGCACTGACTGAGACATGATCTTTGGTTGTTTCATTTTCTCTAACTCTGAGTCATCAGTCTCACTGTCTGATAATGAATTTGAATGTGAGTCTGTATAATACCTTCTCGTTCTCCATCACATACCCTCCTGTCATCATGTCATTTCCAGGGAAATACAGTTGAAATCACATCCTGCAGTGATGAGGTGAAAGATGCCTTTTTCTGGAGGAGTAGTAAATATTTGTCACCTTAATAACTTTAAAACTGATGCTTTTGAGAACTGTCCACAATATGATGTCGTTGAGTTTGGGAGCACTGTGTCATTTGCCTAGTTTTTTGTCTTCATGGCAACTGAGAGCATGTCCATAAGGCTCTGAAAAGGCAGCACTACATGAGCGAGTGGGGACATTTGGTGGTATGCAGCCATAAAAACCAAATGCAAGATTAGTCATCCATTTGCAGGACAATGGTGTTCATTGATGCAATTTTCAGCATGATCTTAAAAAATTATGGTGGCTTAGAGGCATGTCTTTCCCCACCCCTCTCATTTCTCTTTTTTTTTTTTTTTTTTTCTTCCCCCTCACACATTCTTTCAAATGGATTTACAAAGTTATAAGGATAGCGACAATGTCTAGCCTGGAGTCACCTGTGGGGGATTTGTGGTATGTCTGTTTCTAGAGAAAGAGCATTGCAGGTTGGCTGACAGATCTACAGACAGACTGCCTTTTCCCTGGAATAATCCTGAATCTTCTGTAAAGAGGAAAGGGTTCTCAAGTAACAAATCCAGGATGTTTTTCCAAGTCATTAGAGTTCTAGGTTGGAGAAGCCGTGGGAGGATAACAAAAACTGTATGGACTGAAGCAGATGACTGAGTGACAGCTCTCTTTCTGCCTATATGCATCACAAGAAATTTTCCTTGAGAGCAGCCTAACCCACAACTAATCCCACATGCCCTAATCAGCACAGTTTACAACATTTCTCCTGGGATGTGGTGTTTGCAAAACAAGGAAAGCTGGCAACCTCAAAAGGAGAGAGCTGCTAGCACCAGAGCTCTGCACGCAGAGCCAGGGGCACAGCTTCCCATCGCCAGTCACAGGCACAAACTACTCCTGCCTGCCAGCCACCAGTGTGCCTCTGGCAGCTGCCTGCACACAGCAGAGAAAACAATTTCCTCCATCCCATCTGCCCTTGACACATGACAGTGAGCACTGCGTGAACACAGAGCAGCCCTGAGCTGATAGATGGGGAAAGTCCATGCAGGGTATTCTGGCACCTTCTCTGGAGTTCAGGATCCTCAGTTCCCTGCCGGTTCAGGAGCTGCCAGGTTTATCCCTGATCTCCTATGACCCCATCCAATTTCATACCACAATCTTAGCAGCTAGACAGTGAATAGTCCAGTCTTCAGCCTCCCTCAGACAGAGGTCAAGCTGTTTTAACCTGCTCCTCAGATCATCACTGGACCAGTTAAGGACACTCCATTCCTCCTGCTTTGCTACATGACACTGGAATTTAGTATTGCAACAGTTACCCACGTTAGAGGAAAGCCTGACTATGGTACCTACTCATGAATTATTTGTGTACTGCACCATGGATGGATACCTTAGGCACAAAGACCAGGATCCAGCTCTTCTTTCCTCTGTTTTAATCACTAGCACATATGATGACATATCTCCTGCTCTTATTTGCTCATCCTCATGGCTTTTGCATTTTTTCTAGGCTGGGGCAGGATGTACAATGGGGAGCGATTCCTTGAGGAAGGAACAGGATGGACAAGAGAGAAAGATGGATGAAAATTAATATTAGGGAAAGGCTGAAGCAAAAAAGCAAGGACTGGAAAAGAGAAGGAAGACTCCTGAGAATAGTAGTGTTGTTAAGGAGTTGGACACATGTTTCAGATCACTCAAAGACAGAAGAGCAAAAAGTGGTAAACACGGGAAGGGAGAAATGCGGAGAACTACCACAGGACCTAGGGTACAAAAATATAGCAAGCAGAATCCAAGGAGATGGTATAAGAATAGAAGGCAAGGGATGACAGAGCAGTAGCAAACCCTTCTTTCGGGAACTTTCTAATTAATCTGCTGCTCCTCTAGTTTTGCTTTCTAGCAACCGGAGGCAGGCTGTCAAAGCGTGTGTCTGCATCGCCCTCTAGTGCCGCGTCCCCCCGCAGGCGAGCGGCAGCTGGGAGAAAGCAGGGCTGAAGAGCCCGAGCTTCTTCAAAACCTGCATAAAGACATCAAGAGCAGGAAACTGGGGGAGTTTTCTCATCTGTTATTAAAAATAAACACAGTAAATTGCTTCTAAAAGTCTAAAGTAAAAGATTATTGAGCTCAAAGAGCCATGCACGTGACCACTTAACTAAGAAATGTCAACAAGTAATTGTCCTTCAGTGTTGCTGACCTTGCCTGACTTTGTACTTGCTAATATTCATAATCATTTAGCATTAGTTGCTTAGACATTGAACAAGATGTATATGAGAGCTGAACTCAAATAACAAGAAAAAAACTTTCCCACTTTGTTTATTCATTTATTTATATTGGATGTGCAAGTTTATTCTTCTGGGCTTAAAGGCCAAATGAGGAAATAAGAGTATGCATACTGGTCAGTGAATGGAAGAAATTTATAGACTGTTTAAAATCCTTTTGATCTTCATTTGTCCATGCTTTATTGATTTATTCTTTTTTATTATTTAATTTTTTCTTGTATGAACTTGGTGCTGACTGGCAGAATATTGTGCACCCATGTAAACTAATGTTTATGCATTTCAGGTAGTGATGTGTAAACCTTAAGGAAGATTCTCTCTATATGAGATTTATTTCAATGGGTGGAAATTCCTGCTATGAAACCTGTTGCTGAGGTGTGGGTTTAGTTTAATTTTGCCAAACCTCTGCTAAATCACATTAATTCTCAAAATGCCTTTAAAACTTGTAGCATAACCTATTCCATAAAGCTGCCTCCTCTCACCCAGCTGTCTTACTCTGATTGCTTGGTCCATTGAAGAGTTTCTCCACTTTTGCCCTGAACCAGCTCAAAGTCAGACCTGAAAGTCCTTGGCCTCTGAAGGAAGTGGTAGAATAATTTCTGCTCTTTGCAATCAAGAAGTGATTAAAAAATGTGTATCAGCTTGCAGTTTTGACCTACCACATTGGAGGGACTTGTCTGAAAACAAGAACTGTATGTGATCATTCTGCAGGACCAGGGCTGAGGCCACTGGAGGCAGAGACCCAATTCTAGAGCACAGACAGTGGTAGAAATGGGCCTTTGTTCAGCCCCTTGACTCCTGCACTCAAGACAGGAATGAAAAGACATTAGTTGCTCACGGCCCAAAGACCCTTCCAACCTCCCTGGCTGGCCACACACTTCAGTGTTTGTTAATCATCATTAGTGCAGGGCAAAGCGTGGGATTGACAGCTGAATGCATGACATCTGTGGGTCATTTCTAGTGCCCAGGACTCTCAGTTCCTGCTGATAAATTGCAGATTAACCAGATACTATTAATTTCTGATCCCTCCAGGCTCCCCTGAGCTACTGACATTCTTTGTAGCCATAATCCAAGCTGAAATAAAAACATTCCTAAAGCCACTATCCTTTCCTTCTTTTAACACCACTAAACAGATTAGTTGAGGTGGAAAGACACCTATAATAATAATAACTTAGTGCTCCTTTTGCATTAGAATAACCATGTTTTTTACAAATATTGGGGTGCCATCCAAGCTTGTTACACTTAAAAAAAAAAAAAAAAAAAACAAGAAAAATATTTACAGAGATCTGTCTCTTAAATCAAAAGATAGTCAGGACTTAACAGTCAGAATGGCTGATGCACTCTTTGAAAAATGTGCATGGTCCCAGTATGTGTTTTATAAAACCATGTTTTATACTTTATAGAGCTTGAACTGGCCGTGCACACTTTATTAAGTGTGTGGAAACAGCTGTTCACAATTAAGTTCTTTATTCTTCAAATACCTACTACTGGGCACTGAATTGACTGCCACATGTTAATCCAAGTCACTGATCTATATCTCCATATAGACATACTCCACAGTATCCTTAAACTGTTTCTCTTTACAATAATGTTAGTTTTCCTGCATAGTAAAATGGAAGCTCAGAACCTAATTCTCTTCTCATTCATGCCAACATGAATCAAGGTCATGGAGCTATGCTGATGAAAGCAGATGTAAAATAGAATGATGGTCAAATCCCTACAGCTCATTTTAATTTTTGCAAGTCACATGTCTAAAAATTAAAACAAACATCTGCCAAGGTACCCGTGAAACAGGTCAATCTTTCAGAGAGCAGCAGAACTTATTTTTGTGACAGATATCCTTTCCCCGGGAAGGAGGAATTGTGTGTCACCACTGTCACACATAAACCATGGGAACAGGAAGAAACAGGCTGGTCAGAAAGCTGCTTTCCTTAACTCCACATACACCTTTTCCCTTGGCATTATTAAAATATGCAGGAATGGAATATTCTGTTACTTCTGCAGAACAAGATACGCAAAGGAAATGGTCTGGCAAGCTTGTTTCCAAGCGTAAAGGGCTTTCTTAGTTCCCAGTAGCCCTGCCAACAAAATTAAAGCTCCTCAAATAACACTCAAGTTGGTCTTTCCTTAGGATGCATTTAAATGTTCCTAAGTCTACTAAGGTACTTCCTTTCCTTAGAATTCTTTGTGTCCAAATGTCAAGTAATTACCAAGGATGAATGTGTTCCAACAGATGCTTAAACAAAACTCAGGAAAGTAACTCCTCATGTGTTGGGAGCCTCAGACATTTGAGGCTGTCTGATAGAGCAAGATATTTGAATAGGTGTTCAGTTTGAACAAACACCCTGTTCTATTGGAGGCAAAACCAGAGAGAAAACCTGAGCCCACTATTTAGAGAGGACAGGTGAGCTAACACCCACATCAGTAAGTGAAAGTTCAGTCCCATGTCTGCATGTTAACTGTGTCCAGCTCAAGAGAGCAGTCACATAGAACACCAGAAAAGCAGGTTTTGTGACATACCTTTCTTTCTGGGACATGAAATCAGCCCTGCACGCAGCTGCTTTGGGCTTATTCTCACCAGGACAGGATAAACACAGCAAACACTGTTCAAAGGAGAGCCAGTTCCCAAAGAGTATTCACTATGAGAATGTGTGAGTTGTAATGGCACGTGACACATCACTAAAAGTCATCAGCCAAGATCTTTGGGGATTTCCCATTGCAGCCTGAGTGTTACACTGTAAGAATGAAGGTACTTGACATAATACTGAGCCTGGTTATGTAGAAATTCAGCTTAGGCAGGATGTGCAATGGCCATATGGTTACTATAATATTTCACAGTAACATAGACTTGAATATGTGATAATAGTTTCATAGGCAATGGTTTAATACTAGCCATGTGTTAGCTGTATAGATACAGCTGCTAGGAGAAAAGTCTGGGCACAATCAAAGGCATTGAGTCAGTCAGTGTTTGCCAAACTCAGAGGATTTAGCCACAATAATAACTAGACTTTACCTGTGTTTTTCATATTAATTTCCCCGATGAAACTATGGTTTATAATGGTCAGAGTAATATTTCTTTGTTTGTTCCAACAGGCTGAAGTCATGTGAAAACTGGTGTTTCTTTGAAAGCTGGGAGGAAATCGAAGATTAGCTTCAAGGTTCTTGGGAAAGCAACACAAATCTTCATTAGGGCAGTAATAGGCATTAATGCACTGTAACTAAAATGGTCTGTTACCTCTTCTTGTTAGAAACTGGATGATAGATGGAGACCATTTCCTCTTTCTGATTACCATTGCAGTTCTAATGACTTTGGTGAATACATACATGATTGAACCGATCACAGAAAAAAACAGGAGCATAAGGCAGTGATTTGGTCATGTAGCTATCTTTCTTCCTCTAGAGACAAAGCTATTTAATGTTAATCATTAAGGACATGGATGGTGCAAAATAACAAATAAGTTCATGTCTTCCTTTGAATTTTGGAGGGAAGGTTTCCATTTTCTCTCTAATATTACAGTATCTGTTTTAAATGATGGACCTTAAAGAAATAACTTTCCATGGTTTTCCTCTCACTATTTCTCATTTTCTACCATCCTCATGATTCTACCACAAAACAGATTTCTAGTTGCCTCTAAAGAGGTTATCGGTTCGTGTTCCAGATTTGATACCATGCTCCACCAGTGTGCACTGCTTTTTAGTGCTTGAGAAAATGGTGTTTTGACACAGGACAGTGCTCTTCAAATAATTGTTCCTTTACTATAATTTTAAATAATAATCAGAAGAGTTATAAACTTGTATATAATAACATACATATATTATCAAGCCAAAAACCTACCTTAGGACTACATAAAATCACTTAAGATTGAAAAATGTTGCCCATGTGTTGCAATTCTCCCTTGGCTGAGTCATCAAAAAATAAGGAAGTGAGAAATTCTCCTGGAAAACAATCCAGACTTGAAGACATAAATTGTATTGTAAAGACACAAAACAATACACCCACTACCCACACCCTGTAATAATAATACAAAGTAATAACCAAATATCATTATTATGCAGGATTTTTAATGTTTATGATGCTTCTTTAAACCATTTCAATGATTAAAATTTTTAAAATATTTTTGTTCTTCAGTACAATAGTAATATCCTAATAATGTAAATATTTTAATACTTTAAATTTTTAATATTTACTATATTAGTAATACTTTAATACTTTAATTTTTTTTTTTGCCTTTAGATTTTAGAGGCACTAAACGGAAACACATCTTGATTCATTTGTGGGCTTTTTCCTAAATGTTTTCTAAATTATCTTCCAAAATATGTGATGAAAATAATGTACCTAAGGTTTCATCAAAACATTATACTGAGATTCTTACGTAAACAGCAGGAAAGCCTGTGCATCTTAGCACCTAAGCAAAATAATGTAACCCAAATACGTAACAGTTCTTTCTAGTATAATCTCTTCAGTCACTTTCAACCAAAACACACCACAAATGGCCATAAATTCTGGTTCAGAGGCAAAGTGGGCGAGAGGGAAAGCACAGATTACATTCTGATGTACAAATTAGGAAACTCCCAACTCCTGTCGCATTTCATGCCCTATCATCCTTACTAAACTTGAGCCAGAGTGTGCCCAGGTGACCAAGAAGACCTGTGGTATCCCATCCTATATCAAAAATAGGGGGCCAGCAGGACCAGGGCAGTGCTTGTGGCCCTGTACTTGGCACTGGTGAAGGCACACCTCAAATCCTGTGTCCAATTCTGGGCCCTTCACAACAAGACATGGAAGGGCTGGAGAGTGTCCAGGAAAGGCAGGTCTGGAGCACGAGCCCAATGAGGAGCAGCTGGGGGATCTGGGAGTGTTTAGCCTGGAGAAACCGAGGTTCAGGGAAGACCTTATCACTCTCTACAACTGACTGGAAGGAGGCTTTAGACAGGTGGGGATCAGGTTTTTCTCCCAAGTAATAGAGAGGACAAGAGGAGAGAGAGAACAGGACAAGCGAAGATTATCTCAAATTGCACCAGCGGTGGTTTATATTAGATATTGGCAAAAATTTCTTCACTGAATGAAGGGTGAATGTCAAGGATTGGAACAGGTTGCCCAGGGAAGCAGTGGAACCACCATCCCTGAAGACATGAAGATGTGGCACTCAGGATGAGGTTTAGTGGTGGCCTTGGCAGTGTTAGGTTGACTGTTGGAGTTGATCTTAGAGGCCTTTTCCCAGCTAAATTATTATACTGTGTTCTTTTTCTGTTTTGCTTATATATAGTAACCTTCCCATGTGCTTGTAGACTTAGCTAACGACCCAGTATGTTCCCTTACTTTCTAATTCTCAGTCCCATAGCAGAGTTGCCGGGGTAGGAACAACAAGAGTGGAAAAATCCCTTACCCAAGAAGACATCAGGATTTGCCACATCCCCAGTAATCTCTGTATGCCTAACTGCATTTAGTTATTATGTCCTGGCAGTGTCTTTTTAGGCCAGCTAGCAGAATTCTGGTCTCGCCCTTGAGAAACCCTGCTGAAGCCACAATGAAGAAAGTTGGTAACTTCCCATATCTGTATGCAAATACAGTTTAGGGTACTTTCTTACCAAAAAAAAAAAAGCCCTGGCCAAGGAAAGAAAATAGCAGCAGCCTTTACACCTTGATTTTTTTTGTCTCAGAAAGGATATTAAATATTGATAGATTTTTACTAATAAATGTATCTTGGTGTATTTTATGTCCCAACATCTCAGACAGAATGTTTAATGGAAAAATTCCTCTGTAGGTAAATGCCAGTTCAGTCATGGAAAATTACATCTCTACAAACACCCACTGTTGTGGAGTTAGTTCTTGAAGTGATCAAGGAAATTGTGACCCAAGTGGGACTAATTTGGCCCTTCACATATGGTATATAAAGCTATGCATAGGAGACCACTAATCTGGGGAAGAGGCCAGCCTAGCATTAATTGTGTCTCTAGGCTACACATTCTTCAGCTGATGCTAGTGAAAAAGTACAGATGTCATTTTGGCTCATGGACAGACACCCCATTTTTTTACTGATGCCACAGAAAAACTGATCATGAACAGAGTGGCTAATAAAAGAGTATATGTTAGAAAAGGTCTCAAGTTTAAATAATTCACTGTTTCACACCAAAATATCCATGCAAATAAAAAAAAATGAAATCACCAAATTTAACTCTCTTACAGCAAAGAAGTTGCCATATTTTGACTATAAATTTCTTCATAAAAATGGCACCTATTAATATGAATTTTATATCATATTAAAGTACAAAAAGCTCATAAAGAATTATTCCATGCAATACAATTTTTCTTTGTGTTTTGTCTTTCCTTTAAACTATGTCTCCAAATCGTTTGCAGAATGAAATCATAGTATTTAATTTTATGATTCATATTATTAGTTCATATAACTCTTAGGCCATGTACCTGAGGTTCTCTGTAGACCTTGTTGGAATGGGCCATGCAGTCACTGTGTCTAGTTTCAACAGGATAAGCAGACAGAAGCCAGGCCAGAGAGAGTGTTCAAGAAAATCCTTTTTGCCCTTTATGCCTTCCTTCTCTCTTCCTTCCAGCTGCAGCCAAGAATTAGTCACAGCTGCATTTCTTCAGGTTTTATAAGCTTGTCTTAAGCCCTGCTTCCAAAAAGGAGGAGAAGCCAAGCTTGGGCACTGCAACCCATTTAAATTCCACCAGCACTTAATAGTAAGTGCAGAGTTTAATCATTTATTAAGGGCAGAGTTGTGGAAAGAGGCAGAAGCTTGAAATCCTTCTGCTGCTATTACTGCTAGGTAGGGCACTAACACGGACACATGCTCAGTCTTTAGGACATTTTGCAACGTGCTCTGTTGCTCTGCTGTGGCTGATTAAAGTCCTGCTGTGACTCTTGTGCACTGGCAGAGCCTCATGGTGGCACCTGTACACAGAGCTCTGGGACAGTCCACGCTCTGAAAATACATTCCCTTGCCATGGCTCCTGCCCTGCAAACATGACAGGAGACAGGAAAAGAGATGCCACTACAATTTCATTTTATCTTGTTTGTCTGAGAAAGCCATTGTGTATCTGCCCACAGTAAATGTGTCTCTGTATGGGCAGTGCAGGACATGTAATGCACAAAATATCCTTCACCATGAGACAGAGTTGAGCAACTGCAAACTGAGACACTAACTTGGAGAATCCCATGTCTATTCCATTTCTCAGCTTGCTGGCACAGAGGACAAGAGTGAAATTCCCACTGTATTCAATGGCATAAGGCATCATGAACAACCCTGAAGGGTGTTCCTCTGGCCAGCTGACCTGATGGTATTTGGGAAAAGAAGATCTTTTATTTCCTAGCTCTGTGCTGTAGAGACAGCCGATGAATTATTTACTTCCTCTCCTAAGCCACCCTCCAGCTCTGCTGTGCACAGATGCAGCTTTGGCCCCAAAGGCCAGGGCAGATGGAGATGCCCTTGGCCAGCAGCCAGGCAGCAGCAGGGGCTCACACCGGGTCAGGGGCAGTGCGGGCAGCAGCACACACCGGCACACAGCTCTCCTGCTCTGACTCACCACAGGGATCAAGGGCTTTGCAGTGGAAGAATGGCAAAGTGGAGCTGGGGGAGATGTTCTATGGTAGGGGCTGAAATTTTGGGTTATCTTCAAAATTGTGACTAAAATAAAACCCGTTGGGTTGTGCTGATTCCTTCCTTTTTACAGCATCTCTGCTCCAGTGGAGTTGTGTCTGAAAACTGTCTCTGCCAAGCAGAGAGTATAGACATGAGATGGTAATGCCACTACTGAAAAGTAGCTGTCTTACATAAAAGAGAATTATTTTTTAAATCCTCTGTGAGCCTGAGCTGTTACAATCACATGTTATATAAATGTGAACATTGTGATTTAGCCAACTGTGCCTCTTTCTTTTTTGCTCCTCATTTGCCTGTCACGTGGAAGATTTTAGTACAAAATTTTGCAGACATGTTTGTGATTCACAAGCTATAACTTAAACATTTTTCCTTTTTTTTTTTTTAAATTCACACTTCTGGGTCACACAATGATCTGAGTAAAGCTTAGCGTCCCTGGTGATGTGCAGATCTGCCTGAAGCCTTTGCCACTGTTAACAAATATTCCAGTGGTGGTACAGAGATCATCTCTCAGAAACTGCAGCTTGATTTAAATTCACTCACTGCAGCTCCTCATCTCAGCTGGTGCCCTGCTGTGTTTAATTGGCCTCTAAAAGTACATCTTCCTTGTATCTTGATTATTTTGAGTAGGAGGTAAGAGCGGAGGAGGGAAGTCAAGGGAGACCTGCAAGGAGTGGAAGAGGACAGAGGAGGGGCAATAGGCAAGTGTTGCTGCAGTGGAGTGAGTTATCATAACATGGTCCTCAGAAATGCCTTAGGGCATATCTTCACACAGGGTGAAGAAATGTAGCTAGGAATCTGAATAATTACAGTTTTTCCTATGAGAAATGGACTTTAAAATTTGAGAATTATATATTTAGTAAAGTTCACCACCACTAATAAATGAAAAGGTGCCAAGGTGTATCCTAAGAATATGAACTTCATTGTAAATGCTGACAAATTTTAAAAATGCCTTGGCATAATTTTATCCTGAGCTGGGCAGAATTCATTCAAACAATTCCCAGTTGTGCACTGGCACAGTTCTGGCGTTAGCAAAGGCCAAGGCCCATGGCTGGCTGGCAGTCTGGATGCAGCCATCTGTTTTAGCCTGTGTCTGAGTTCAGTGGGATGAACTCAGCTAAACTAGACCAGCACCGCATGCTCACAGAAGAGGCATTTATAAATGAAAGTGTGCAAACAGTAAATCCTATCTTGAATGGCTGAAAAAGAGGGTGGGAATGTATACTGTGCTATTTAGGACTAAAGATGTCTTTATAGCTCATCAAGTTCACTGACAATTCTCAAAATCTCCAAATTTAGTCATAATCTGTTTAAATCTTCTCTAGATTGACGAATAGCACAAATGTCACAGCACCATTTCCTGGGTAAGTGCTGCTGCCAGGAGATTATTATGAAGGTGATGGGCAGAAATTCCTGCCCCAGAGACAGCTGAGGAGAGTTGACCCCGCTGCAAGTCAGTGCCTGCATTCACAGCTCGGGGTGCTGTGCTCTTGGCCAGCTCCCTGTACAGGGTCACACCTCTGCTCTGCTTGGACTCTTCACCAAAACTCTCCCTGAAATCAAGGACTCGATCCCATAAGGTACAAATAATATGCCTTCCATAGGCTTCAGTGGGTTGACTCACATGCTGCTTCATAGGTGTTTAGGTGAACTGCAGAGATTTGGTGGACTCTTCATCAACATAGAGAAAAAAAACCCCATATTTCTATCTACAAAGCTGTATACTGGCACTGTATCTTCATGCTGCAGGGAAAATCACTACTGTAATTAATTTAAGAATGTGTCCTTTTTAAGCCACACTTCAATCGGGTTGTATTTTTGAATAATTAAGCTTTAAAAAAGAAGTCTAATGAGACTAATGGCTATCAAATTACTCGATTTTGAAAATCATTGATTTTCTCATTTACACTCATACATGGCTGCTAAAATTAATTGATTTCATTTGCATATAGAGATTGCATTTGCTTTGACTTCTAGAATGTTTCTCTCCCAAGTTTCTCATCAAACTTTCAATATTCATTTTCATAGAAAGGCAAGTGATCCTTTAACTATGCTCATTTGCATTGGAACTGAGACATTATCCCTCCTCTAAATAAGCACTATTTTAATTATCCTTTTTTGTTTGAATATATTCTATCCCAGAGTGCTTAGATATTTCAGCTGTACTCATCACCATGGCATCTGAATACCTCACTGAAATTACGATAGAAAACTGACATTAAATTATTTCAAACCTTTTGTTTTCTCTCTTTTCTTTGAGAAACCCTTTTCTTTTTCTTTTCTACCACATCCTTTAAGCTGTCATTTTTTCCACCCCTTACCAACTTTCCACTTTCTGCCTCATAACTTTCCCTTCTCTTGCCCCTTCTCACTCCCTCGTTGAATGGGAAGGCTGAGCTGTTCATGTATTTGGAAAAGGTTAAGGTGCCAAATGACTCGTCTTTCCCCTACTGTAATAAGTAGCACTAAGAAAAATAGAAATTCTTTCCAAGAGGACCCATCCCTAACAGCAAAGGAATATAAAAAGAAGACTGGATAATGATATGTCAATTAAGTACTAGTGAAATATGTTGATGC
This sequence comes from Pyrgilauda ruficollis, assembly GCF_017590135.1. NCBI lineage: Eukaryota > Metazoa > Chordata > Aves > Passeriformes > Passeridae > Pyrgilauda > Pyrgilauda ruficollis. Next base: position 687,307 of record NW_024525712.1, read on the forward strand.
TAACCATTTATCCAGACATATGTCTACTTGGTATCACTAGCCAGCTCCTATCAACAAGAAAGATGCTTCATAATCAGTACATTTCTCTTTATCATCTCTCCCTCATACCATGCTCTTGTTCTGCTAAAATGCCATGTAGGCAGTTTATTCTCTATTTTTAAAGTATGAAACTATGCCCATCGCTTCACAAGTATTTTGGCACTTTACAGAATAATTGAAAAGAAAATATCTTTCTTATGGCTTGAGTGCTGCTGGGCTCTTGTTCTTTAAAAAATTGTTTTGTCAAATTATGGACAGGAAGCTAGGTTAAATGAGTAGAGCTAAAATTATGTACTGATTTTGATGCATTTGGGGTCATTCTGGTTCTACTCAATGAAGAAGCCTCCAAAGAAAAGCCCTGGGGAGAAGAGTTGTGTGAACCAAACTGGCTGTGCCCCAAGGCTGCAGCTGGAGGTGCCACGGGAGGCTGTGAGACCCCGGCTGAAAGGACTTTCTCTGCCAGAGGGGATTTTGAAGAGGATTCCTGCAGTCAGACATCAGATCAAGCTATTCTACACAAAAGGAGCATTTCTTTAATTATGGTTCTGTGACATCTTGAATTAGCTGTTTTTCTTCACCACACAGTTTTATTCAAAAATGTAATTTATCAGAGGAAGAGACAGGGATGCCCTGACAATCTTATTCTCTCCTGACTTCTGGAACTCTACTGAAAGGAGGCCTTATTGACTGGCAAACCAGTATCAACAAGGAACAATTCAAGCCAACATCCATCCAGTCCTTTGCCTGTCTGCTAGGAAGGGTGGCACTTTTACTGGAATAATAATTGTGATGTGAATATGTTTTCCTGAGATCTGTGAGCCATAACATTTTATGAGGCTTGATAACAATTAATTTGGACTTCAGTCAGGTCATAAGCCCATTTTGGTTTTCCTGGGTAGTGGTGATCTGTGGATGGCATTACTGAGGGTGGTGCAAGTCATATGGATAGCTTCAAAGGAGCTGCAGCACTGCAAGGAGCACAGGTCCCAGCTTCTGGAATCCTAACACACCTCTGATGTTTAGGGTTTATGTTGTTACTGATAGAAATTACTCTGCCAAGCAACAGGTGAATAGCATGTATATACTAGCCAGGAAATTAGAAGGATCTATATGCTAAAATGGAAATTAGAAGGATCTTTCAAACAATTACAAGATTTCAGTTCTTAAAAATTCCATCCACCTGGAGAAACAAAGGTGGGAAATTGAAGCTGAAGTTGGTGATTTTCTGCAGTTTAAATCTTCCAGAGATTCAAAAATCCAAATGATTGAACCACTAAGAGCTATTTAATCCCATAAAGGATGTGCTGCAGGCTCTGGGCAGAAAAGTAAAGTAAAAAGTAAATCAGTAGTATGAAAGCTTGAGCATAACTTAAAATGTGCTAAATCATGGAATCCTGGCAATTTTGACTGTCCAAAACTTCATGGACTTTTCTTTTTCCAAACCATTGTTAATATTCTCTTGACCTTCTTATGATTTTACCTTCAGCTATGTCAGACTGAATGCACCCAGTCTGATCACACCAAAACAACTGAATAATTTTGTGCTTCACTGAGAGACTAGCTGGGAATCCCTTGCTACAGGAGTTAGCCAGGGAGTCATTGCCAAATATTAGACCACAGAAATCAAATGAGTAGGAATATTTGTTTTGCTGCATCATCTCTACCGAGATGACAGATGTGAACAGAATAAAAAAATAAAACAAAAATGTTTCTGCCTTTCCAAAGGAGAACATTTTGAAAATGCCTCTCTGTCACTATCTGCAATGGGGTTTTTTATCATCTCTATTTACAGCAATGGAATCAGAGTATGTGAGATCACCTTAGCTAAACTGAACAGAAAAATTAATATTAGATGGTCATCTCATTTTGATTCACAGAGGCTAGTTCTTAAAAAATCATTCATGTAAGTGATATGCCCCAAAGGCAGACTACATGGACCATAACAACAATCTGTTAGGTTTCTGACCACTGGTTTCACTGGTATTTGGTTTGTGTATCACTAGGAGTTGGGTAACTTCTTAATATTCATAAGTTTTCTGTAGTCTGCAAGAAAAATGTTTTGACATTTACATGGAGACTGGAGAGAATATCAGTTTGAGTGGCTATTTATTACTGTACAAAAAGATGGGAAAAAATAACTGAAATTCAGTCCTATAAATATAAACCCAAAGTCCTGATTCAACCAGACACAAGAACATATGTGTAACCTTAGGCTTAGAATTTTTACTACTGACATTTAGATTAAGAATTTTCCTTAAATCAGGCTTTTAACTATTGGAATTTTCTTTGCCATGACTCTCATATATACTTACAGTGGTCTGATATGTCCTAACCCAGATTTCCACTAAATAATTTTGAATAAAGTTACTGAAGACCTATTTGCATTTTTTATCAGAGGTTTTGGCTATACTGTTACTCAAAATTCATATAACAAACTAGCAATAGAAATTTCTAGATGTACATTTGAAGAAGAAAATGGAGGAAGGGGTGTTTAGCCATTTTTTTGCCATTTCATTTCAAATATTCTTCCTGAAGGCACAGTGAATTAGGCTTCTCCATGAAAAGTCCATGATGATAGTTGCAGTAAAGAAGTATTTCTTATTGTTGATTATGAACCTAAACATTTCCTTTATGTGACTACTATTAGAAGGAGAGGATTGGTTTTCCACATGCATGTGTGCAAATTTGTTTGAACTCACTCTCAAGATAGATGGAGCTTTATTTGGTTCATGAGGACATTCTGAGTGAATGAACATTAACTCCCAACACTCACTGCTCATTTGTTGAGCATTACTGTTATAGGTAATGGAAAATATTCTAGGTTTTGTGTATGCACGAGTACAAAGTGTACAACTTTATCATTTCCAAACAATGGTGCCTGAGATGAGTTTAATGGAATAAATCACTGGTCAGAACAGTCTCTACAGGCAAAGAAAGGGATGTAGAATAATGCAAACCCCTCCTTTTTCAGACCAGCATTCTAATCTTAATTTCGTAATTACAACTTTCAGTTGTGATAATGTGCTGCTATCTTAGAACAGATTTGGGAAACAAAGACATTTTTATCCAAATTACAGTCAAAATTTAATTATTTTAAATTGATCGCTTAAATCAAGATTAGCAGTATTGTCATGAAAGCTACTTAAGGCTTGCTGCTTAAAGAGGCCAGCCTGGACATTGTTTTTTTGTGAATGGTAACATTTTCTTAACTTGATATCGCTCCTTCCTGGAAAGGAAACTGTTAAATCCTGAGTATGTTCACTAGAATTACTTGGAGAACAAAATGTAGGGCTAAATGAAGCATGAATGCCATCCCAAAATTGCTCTGAGGATGTACTGTGAGCCATAGATTTTAAACAGGCCTTGCTGGTTTGGGTGCAACCCTGGTTTAGGGGTTGTCTGGGGTTTTTTGGAGTGGAATTACATGAAGGTATGTAATGGAGTAATGAAGCAAGGCATTTTAATGAATAGCTCACTGTACAGCTATTGGTCATCAATTTTTTACAGACAATGATTTTGGGATGCAGAAATCACCCAAAATGCATGATCTGTCACTGTAGAATGAAGAGGGTGTTTTCTGAGTTTATTCATATGGTCATGCTCCACAGTAATAATAATAATATTTAATGTGCCTGGGTCATTCCATTACCAAAGTGCAGGCATTATGGGCTGTAAATTGTGGCTCCAGGGCAGTGGGTGAGCTAAGAGAAGAGGTAATGATCCGGGGTTCCTGCAGGAACTCATAAGGGTGATGTACCTAAAGGCATCACCAGGACACAAGCACAAACCCCTAACTGAAGGACTCTGCCAGCTGCAGCCTGTGTCCCCCTGGCTGCTCTGTGCTCTGACATTACCCAGTGCACAAAGGAAGGAGAATTCTAGCAAGGGCAGCATCATTAACAACCCTGGCCTGGGCTCAATGCTGCTCAGAGGCTCAAAGTCTTTCATTGCAACCAAAGGGAAGCGCCGACTTCTTGAAACCACAAAGAGACAGCCAGGAAAAAAGCTAGATTTTTCTTTTCCTTAGGACCTGAAGGAAGAGTGTAAATTATTTTAAATTTTTTATATATCTGCCAGATGTTTTTTCTTTTATTTGATTTTAATTTTTAATGGGAAAGCTGAAATATGTCTTGGATCATTTATAATGTTTGAATATTCCTAAATAAAAATGTTTTGCTGCAATTGCAACCAAAATCCAATTGCATTTTTTCAAATATTTTTAGGTGAGGAAAAATTGGTTTTAGCTGCAAGACAAAACTGATATTCTGAAGGTGTTGAACCAGGCCTAAGAAATATGGGACAATGAGACAAGTACATCTCTGCCATCTTAGCTGAGAAAAATATTAATAAACCTTCCTGTACCCTGTAGTCACTGTTACTCTGGTCTTAACTAATGAACTAATTGCTAATTAATATTTTGCAGCAATTAAAAAATACCCAGGATTCTGGGAACAGATCTTTCTAATAACAAAATATTGACCAAAGTCAGATGTTTAATTCACTGTAAATTAAATCAGCACCATTTCTGGTATGGACTCAAAAATTTGGTTTGATCTCCTGATCCTAGAAGTGTTCCATGTACAAGCTCATTGTGGCTCGTGTACCATGGTTTATTATTATTATTCATAATAATTAACTGTGGCTGTGTTAATGCAGTAATTCTGTGCCTGTGCTTGGGACACCAGAAATATGAAGCTACATCCTAAGCAGTACATAAATAAGCAAATGAACAAAAAAGCCTCACTTTTCTTGAATCTCAGAGTAAAAAGAGCACCAAGTTTGGATGCCTCTGTGTGCTCCACAGAGTAGATGATGACAAATCATGCTTAAGAAAAGGCTCCACGGAAAGCTGGCCCTCGATGGGAGCCTCTGCAAATAGTTCTTTAGGACATGCTGGGAGGGGTGTGTGTTAAATCCTTCTTCCTAGGACTGAAGTACTTCATTCTGGGTGGTGACCCTGGAAACCTGGCTATAGTTCTCCCTTCTCCATATGGGAATTACACTGGGACTAACCTACCTAAATCAGCTCTCAGACTAGGACTTGATTCCCTGGATGTTGATATCTAGTGACACCTTATGAGTTTCACCTCCAGAAAGGATGTATGTCTCCCATAAGTGTTTCATCTCATCTGTGGTCCCTGGAGTGGCAAAAGATGTCTCAAAAAGTGGTGGGTAGTTACACCTGGGTGATGAAATCCCATCTTTCTTGCTAAGTTCATGTGCCCAAACATGGACATTTAGTGCTAACTACCTGGCCTGCTGCCACTGCTGCTGTTACTCCAAAAAGATGGAGTCCTCTCTCTCCTATGGCCTGTGTCATGTCTTCTAAGTCCATATGGATGTTGTGCATACATATTCTAGAGGATTCCCAGTAGGAGTGGATTTCTCATCCAAAATACAGACTGGAGCCTTCCAGGTCGAGTTCTACTTAAGCATAGGACACCTAAATGAAAGCAGATGTCTACTAGAGGTGCCTAATTCCCTTTGTAGTAAGTGGAGGGCTAGAAATACCCAGCAGAGTTACTCAGTGCACCCTATAGCAGGCAGGTAGTAGCTGGGCATCTAAATTTTTCTTTAGGCTTCTCTTACAGCCCTGTCCTTCCACAGACTATCACTGAAGTTAGATTCTTCCAGCACAAGTAGGCACTTTGGTGTAGACACTTAATATATCTTAAGATGAAGGCAAAATCTTCTACTGATGGCGAAAAACTCTAACCATTAGGCCATAAGCTGCTCTGGTTATTGGTGTAAACCAGGATAGGGACAAGAGGTTTTAATCCCCCCTTTAGAAGCAAATTCATTTTACAGGGAATCAGTTATAAATATATCATTGTACAATTGAGAGAGAAATAGAGATTTGTACTCAAGCTCAAAGAGGGGCTGAGAAGGCTCTTGAGGTAAAAAAAAACCAAGATCATATATTCCTGCCTAAGAGGAAAAACATTGTTGGGGTCCTTAGCTTCAGGAACTGTAGATCATTCTGGCACAGTTAAACAGAATTGTCAAGCAAGAATAATAGAATAGAGAGAAGAGAAATATTAAAATTAGTCAAGCAATGCAAAATATCTAAGGACTCACTTCTTCAAATTATCAGGACAAGTTAATTGCCCCTGCTGAGTTTTTAAATTATATTTTTCTACAAAGAAAGAAGTAAACCACTTTAGTGGTGATGGTTTTGTTTGTTTATTTATTTTAAGTTAGGCTACAGATTCTTGTCAGCTGCTCCTAGGAGCAAAAGAGAAATGTTGCCTGCTTAACATCTGCTGTCAGATTATGTTGCCTCTGCTATCAGAAATGAATGCAGAAGACCAATTCAAGTTCCTGTCAGCTGTGATGTCTTTTGGACATGTTTCAATCAAGCAGCAGGCTTTTCTTTACACTTAAAGAATCATTAGAACAGCTAAAGTCTTAGGGAAAACACATTTTGATTGCAATTATAAACTAATGTCTAATTCATTTAAATTATCATGTATTAAGTAAATATTTGAGCTACTTTGAGATCTATCACACATAATTGCAGCTCTGTCTTGAGTATTTCTCCCTCCTCCAAACTCTAATCAATAGCAAGCAAAACATCTTTTTAAGTTAGTGCTGCAGCAATCTGATACGCCAGTGTGCATGCCCACAAATACTCACTAATGGTTATCTGATATTTCTCATATTAACTATTGATGGTTCTGACATCTCACAGTGAACTTGGTGGAAGTTAATGATAAGCCGGAACATTCCTCTGAGGATTAATTTCCATCTGATGCTTCAACTCAGCTTAGATTCTGCTGATTCTAAGCCTAGACAAATCTTAAGATGCCCCTGGGCCTGCTGTGTATGGCACAGAGTGTTGCAATGTGAATTGGCTTCATGTCAGACAATTGTTTCAACAACCTGAAATCCATCACAGCGATGAGTAGGGATGATTCAGCTGTGATGTTTGAGAAAAGACTGTTCAGGCTCCTGGGTGAATCACCTTTTTCCTATCCAAGAACTCATCAACAACTGCAAATTTCTCATTTTCCACACAGAAAGAAACAAAATGTTATGACACCTATGCTAGTAATGTAATTGCAACATTTGGTGTTCTCCCAAGGACTCTTTTTCTAGAGCCAAGTGATTAGACAAGTATCTCAGTTTTCAGTCTCTTTCACAGAGGCTTCCAGGAGATATCTTGAAAATGTTATGTTATTCCTGCAGGCTTACAAACCAAAGGCAAGGAAGAATAGTTAATAATGCTTCCTCAGTTCTAAAGCTCACTATTTTAAGACAGTCACATGCCTTGAATTGGTCTATCTTTCGATATTGTTCAACTATACTAGTTTGAACTCTAATGATGTTAGTGTCAATTTAGTGTTGTTAGTGTTGATGTTAGTGTCCATTTCTCACTTCTGCAAAGGGAATCCTCCTACTAGGCTAAAAATCTGTAGCGCTGCCTCATTTGACATCAATTAATCTATTACATCTGAAGTAGTCTACTGAAGTTGTTTTCTGGTTGAGCAGTGTCCAGCTGAGCCCATCACAATGGTGGTGCCATGTTATTTTAACTGATGTCCAAGTTTTTTAATCTACTGCAAGATCTACTACATTCAGCAGAAGTGTGCCAAACCTTACCTACCAGGCTTACCAGGAAAGAATGAAAAAAAAGTAGTTGCATAGACTGGAAAGGAGGGTGAATAGTCTCAGAACAACTGTGTTCAAACAAAGAAAAGCAGCTGAAAGAGGAAGGAGTATTCTTTTCTCTGTGTCCAGGGGCAGGGAAAAAACCAGCATCATGTGCTTAAATGACAGCGCAAAGGAGAAGCAAGACAAAAATTATGAGCCTGGTGTGATGGAGTGCCTGGGAATGCTGTGAGGCATCTTTAGAAACAGGTCACCTTAATAACTCACAAGAGTCAAACGAGTTGGTGATCTAGGGCTGGGAGGCTGGAATATACAATTCCCTGAAATACTTTCTTCCCTAATTTTCTATGACTTTATGCACAAGCTGTCTGTGAACTGCACCTGTTAAGTGGGGCACGTCCCAGGTATGTCAGTAGAAGTGTTAGGGGTGCATGTGAGGCTTGCACTGATTGAGCAGCCCTCAGATACAAAAACCCTACTCTTTGCAAGCCTAGACCGAGATCTCTGCAGCTTGTAACAATAATACACTAAACTAAACCAAAATATTTAAACATTAAACTCAATTTGGATGCTCTCCATTGTTATTTGGAGAAATCAATCTGGTAAAAAGCTACTTATGTGTCATCTACCACAATAGCCAATTTTTATGTACATTACAAACAGGATGTATGTGCATTAAGCTCCCACAATTTCTACCAAGTTTTTTATAAATACTGGTGCATCAGAAAATAATTGCCCTCTTGAACTGCCTGTTACAGACAGTGCTAGGTGAAAGGAAATACAACAACATCAAAATAGAGAGATTTGAAGTTTTTTAATTCCAGGCCTGCCTCAGCACTCAGGCACTTCAGTCTTAGACATGAGAAGTTTTTGATTCCATGTGGGAAGGATGGGGTAGAGGAAGGCCATGTGCTATCCTCACACTTGACAGTCTATTTCAGTAGAGAAAGCAGAAGGATGCTGCCATGTGTATGTGTCAGGAGAAGGAAGGGCTGTCAGGGTGTTAGGGGTCCCTGACTGGCAGACATAGACCCTGCAGGATCTGGCTGCTCCTCTGCCCTGCTCCTCCTCCAGCTCCCAGCTGATCCCAGCAGGAACCATGCCGGGCACAGAGCTGCACAACACATGCAGAGCCACACTGGCTTCAACAGAGGAGTCTGCGACTTCAGTGGCCTCAGGTTGAAAGTTTTTGATTTGTTAGTCCCATTTTTTTATTAGGTGTATCATCTTCTTCACATAGATCCTAAAAATTGTGGATCTATATCTACATCACTGCCCTGCAGGCTTTAGGGGCTCAAATCCACAATCTGTTCAGCTCATCCATTATAAAGACCTAACACTGAGACACTGACACTATTGTTTTTCCTTATTCTAGCCAATGTCTGTCTTTAAATTGTGATGGGTAAAACAGGAGATCTCTTTTCAGGATGATGGGGAAATATCCAGTATTTCCCACAGAGAAATAAAGCAAGTCTCTGCTAATTCCTTGAAGAAGGACAAAGCAGCAAAACAAAGAGGACTTCCCTTTCTGGTGTGGGAGCACTTTCATTTTGTGAGAAATGGAATCCAGCAAGCCTTCCATTTGATTCACATTTTGAAAAGATGGATTATCTTGTTCTCAGTTGGGATTGTGGTCTCCAAGGTCCTGTGGCATTGGAGTGGCAGGGTAGAGCGTAGGAAGAAGCCAAAACAAACTTTTAAGACAAACTCATTTGTAACCTTAGCTATGAAGAATCACTCCTTAATATAATTAAAAACAAAATCAGGGCCAGTGAGTGGAAAAGGAGAGGATAAATATTGTACATGCTGGAGATCTATGTCTTTCTGCTCTACTGACTCATAGCTTAAACATCATACTAGTCAGGTGACATTACCACAGTGATAAATCTGATCTGTATCTACAGGAGAAGGCTCCTGAGCCAACCCTTTGTTGAATCCTGAGGAAATCATTGCCATATGTGAATATTTTTAGTGGTGCCTTCTGACAAAATACATATTTTCCATTCTTTATTGAGCTGTTTATCTAGACTAGAATTATGATAAACTTCTTGAACGGTTCGTTTTCCCAAGATTCATATGGAACAAATTAAAAATAGGTTTCCATAACAAAAATTACTTAGTGGTAGAGCTATGAGATCTCCCTCTTCTCTTCCTCTCAGATGAGCTTCACAGCCAGACAGATGTGAACAGTCCCATTTGTGGCTTCCCAGAACTCAGCTGCACATGCCAAAGAGGCAGTGCCACTCCTCCACGGGGCTGCGCGCGGCCAGGTGCTGCCATTGAGAGGCTCTGAACCACCACTGCAGTTAGGTGAATGCAGCAGGATACCATATATTCACTTTTTGCATTCCTTTTAAGGTACTATACTCCTCAGTGAACAAGGGAATAAGGATCTGACTCCTAAAAGAGATATTGAAGAATGGGGATGGCATTTGGTTTGTATCTGCATGCCTATATAGTCTTTGTCAGATTACTTGAGCGCAAGCATTAGAGTGAGTCTAATTGACTTCTAAGACAATTTTTGGCTCAGTAATGAACATGAACCTACATAACAGGTCCATTTGTGCTTCAGCAGTATATCTATCCTTTCATCCCTGCTAAGATTGCCTAACATTTTATTCTGCATAACCAGGTTTTCATTTGAAGTTTGGAGAAACCTTCTGAGATTTCACACTTGTCATCTCTCATGCTACCTTTTTTTTTTTTTTTTTAATTGCTAAGACTTAAAAAAAAATAAAAATAAAAGAAAAAACCCTGCTAAACATAATTTTAAAAAATGTTGCTGAAAAGCTTTGGAATTCTGTGTTTTGCAGGAACCCTGTGTGGTGGAAGACTGTGGCTTTTGTTAAGGATTAACCTCATTTACTCATTTTTATTCTCTGTGAAATTCATACACACCCTAAAAATGTACAGGTCTTTGACAAGTAGTAGTTTGCACATACTTCACAAAGACTTGCCAGAATTTAACAGCCAGAATCCCCAGGCAGTCTGTCTTCACTAAGCATTTCCCAGCTCCTTACAGATTCTGTATATGCTGAATCATATGTGCCTCACAGGTACTGGAAAAATAATTTTTTTTTAAATAGTATTGTGCAGAATTACTTATAGGAATGAAATCCATTTTCCTCTGTAATGGCTGTCCTCATATGTCTGGAGCTGGAGCAGTCCTGGGCACTGGATGTGGCTCCAGGGAACTGATATCTCTTGTACTCTCAGTCCACCCACTGCTGAAACACAGCATCACAGAGAACTACCTCCTGTTGGACAAGAGGAGGACAAAAGCTGTCAGGAAAAGGAAGTATGTGGGAAAATGTGACTTCTTCTGAAGGAGAACTCTAGGTCTAGGTGTTGCCAAGGAATAGAGACCGGGAATAATCTATGGAAATACAGAATCATAGAAGAGTTTGGGTTGGACCGGACCTTTATAGGCCATCCAGTCCAAGCCCCTGCAATAAGCAGGGACATCTTCAACTAGGTTGAGTTGCTCAGAGCCCTGTCCAACCTGACCTTGACTGTTTCCAAGGATGAGCCATCTACAGAGAAGTTTCTCTGGGTATCTCTCCTATTAAAAAATCACTCTCATGTATCTAGTCTGGGTCTGCCTTCATTTAGTTTAAAATCATTACCCCTTGTCCTATTGCTGTATGCCTTGCTAAAAAATCTGTCCTCAAGTCTGTTTTGGGAAAAATCCAGCACACTTGGAAGCCTGGAAAAGGAATAGGGGCTAGAGCCTAGGAACTGTAAGGTGTGCCATAGGTCTAAGCAGGGGCCACAGTCATGCTGAAGAAAGAGATGGGACTGTTTGTGTGCAGAGAAACTGTGCTCAGGGGTCCACAAGGGTGGGAGGAGCAGCCCATTGCAGAACCTGGATGCCAGTGCAGAGGAGTGAAGGTCAAAGAAAGAAGTCTGAAGGCTGACCAACACTGACTGAATATTTGGTGAGGGAAATCATTTGGGAAAGGGAAAGTGAGACTGTGATATGAATCCCCAAATGGGGCACATCTGAATTTTCTGAGACTTCCATGTTGTTAAAAGTGAGGAGCAGGCACGGGACTGCAACAGGACTGGAATTGGACTAAAACAAGTCACAACAAGAGTTCTGCTTAAAAAGCAGAAAAGACAAACACAACCATCCTCAGATCTGCAAACTAAGCTCAAAATCTTTTTGTTCAGCCGCTTTCCTGACTACGTCCTATCCCCTGCTAGTGTACATGTGTGAAATTTGCAGCATCCTTGTTACATTTAGCAGCAAATTTCATTCTCATGCAGGTAAGCACTGAGCTACCCCATGGATTGCACAAATGCATTGCTGGGAAGAGGGCATCAGCTCCAACCTCTTGAATATAAGCAAAATCTGATCTTCTTTACTTCCCAAAACGTTAGGAAAAGATCATGAGACTGGTGAGCTAGATGGTCCTCCACTGGTTGCAGTGTACAATCTGTATCCTCATCTCTCCAGGAAACATCTGCCCTGTCCTGAGCTTTGGAAGTGCCAAAGACCCTGTAAGGTAAAGGCCAAGGTGCTGGCATGGAACTGAGGGGACTCAACTCACTAATATGCTCTCTAGAGCAAGGAAAAAGCAGGAGGGCCAGAAAAAGCTTGGTTGTAACAGGGAAGTCCATGAAGCAACTGAAATCCATATCTGTGCAATGGGAAGATCAATCTTCTTCTTTGTGGCTGAAAATAACAATGAGTGAAAAGATTTTGCAGTTTAAAAGATTTGCAGTTCCTCATATGATGTTTGTGTCAGAAGCAGGGATGAAATCCAGTTCTCCTGAGTGACATCCACCTACCTCAGCCACCAGACAATCCTCTTTCTCCCTGCTCTCCCCCGCCTCATTCATTTCACATCTTCCAACTTGTGCAACAAATGAGTCAGGGGATTTAACAGACAACAGATGCCTTCACAGCACAAGTCTGATTCACCCCCCTGGCAAAGTGGGAAAAATCATATGTAACTATTTAATTCAATATTGTAACCTAAGAAAGTGAATGGAAAACCACAGATGACATTAATTCTGGTATGTTGTTATTTTTTAAATCTCTGCATCTGCAACCCTAGAAATGTTCTTTTAAGGGTTGTTAGATATTGGGTGGGATATTTGGTTTCATTTTGCTTTCTGGTACAATTTATCTTAGGCTGCACCACATGAAATCAGTTTTATATTCCCAGGGCAACAAGAGCACTGAGATTCGCTTGAATTTATCTTTTCTGATTCATTATAGTAAAAATATGAAACTAACAATTTATTGTAGTTCTATCCAAAAAGATAGTCATATCCAAATGACAAGATATCCAAAATACCTAGATTCATTTGTATTTCTACATGAGCTTGGTGTGCTTGTACTCCTTCTGTATACAAAATTGCATCTTTTTCTGATATCTGGTTTTACAGGAGTCCTAATCCTCGAGGCCTTCGGAGCGCTGATGGCAAATGTGCTGCACAATACATGGAACAGTTCTGAAAGTACACAGACACACAGACACACACACACATATGAAGAGGATAATATGCTCCAAATGAGTCACGGATTTTCACTATTCATTCCACGGGCTGCAAAAATTTGCCATGGAATATAATAATGAATTAGATTCCCAGCAGAAATTTGTCAGCAAAGGAAGAAAAACAAAGTCCTCTGCAGAGTACATCACACCAAAGCTGTCAGCCATACAAGGGTTCATAAAATTGGCACATTCAGATCAGATGAGTGTTCATTTTCATACACCCTAATCCTCTTTTGTTCTAGTGTGCTATTATTTGACAGGGAATCTTCATTCTCATTATCTTCTCTTTCACACTCCTGACACAATCCAGAGAAATGAAGAGGGTCTGCATAGCACTAGAAAATAATCTCAACAGACATTTCCTTCCTGACTACAGATATACTTGCTGGATTTGATGATAAGCTATGAAGCTTTTTTCAAGTATGAGTGACAAGGCTATCATTTCTAAGCAAACTCTTGAAACATCTCTAATTTACAGATATCTCCCCATACTTCAATTGTTTGGCAATAGAGAATTTTCCATCAAATAAACATGAAGGAAATTGAAATATTGTGCCCTACATTATACGCTTAGGCTTCTTAAAGCTTCTTCAACTGCTAGTTGCTGAAGAAAGGAGACAGGGAAAGGTCTTTACTGACAAGATCAGCCTCAGTCAGCTTTAGCTAGTGGCTCCCACACTATGCCTGACCCACTGAAACAATGGCTGATTTGGATCCAAAGTGCCATCAGCCAGTTTCCAAAGACATCCAAGATCATAGCACAATAAGCTCGGCTTCTCACACTGTATGATCTTGTCCACTCTTTGATTATGAAGGACACAGAGGAATCGATTCTAGCATTTTTAAACCCAATCTTCCAGTTTTGTATGTCCCTGCTAGCAACCTAGAAGACCACTCAAAGCCAAAAGCTGACTCACACAGTTTGAATAAGATCTCTATCCTCCCTCATAGCAATGCTTGAGTCCTAAGTGCCTGATCCAATAGTACAGCCAGAAGACTGAGCTTGGAGAGGGCTCATGAACACTCCAGCCTGAGTTTCCCTGCCCGGAGGACCTGCCAGCTCTCCCCAGACAAGCCAACTCAGAGGCCTGTGCAGGCTGGACTGAGGATCCTCTCACAACCCGAGCTCATCTGACAATGCTAAACATTGCGTGTGAGCACCAGAGATAGGCTTCACCTCTGAATTACCTTCTGGAGAGCTTTTCTACCTGAGAACAAAGAGAGATTGAGAGATTTCCCAAGTAATTCACACTTGACTTTGTGAATACCACATCCTTTCCACTCACTGTTATTTACAAGTCAGGAGAGCTTTTAGGACAGAAACCAAGGCAGATTCAGATACTGTCAAGGACTCTAAACAAAGGTTGGAACTTCAACATCTCCTTAAGTATCACTTTATGGGTCTTCAGACTCAAACAGATTTTTTTTTTGTCTATTGTGAAGTGTTTTATTAGCTCCAACAAACTGCTATATGCTGTTGTTTAGTTCTGATGGAAATATGATTAAATTGCCATAAAGACAACACTGCTAAAAAAGGCCCATTTTTTCATACATATTCTCCTCATTACAGAAAATGAAATGAAAAGGAAACATTGAGTCAAGAGCAGAAAATTATTAAGATACAATTTCTAGCAAAACTTCAGCATGTCTTTCACTGACTTATAATTTCACTTTTAGACACACAGGGTGTAGTACACCAAGTGCAAATGTCATCAGTCTACTGTTTACAGTCTTTCTAACCTGAATGGCTAATAAGTTTAACACATTCATTTTTCAGTACAAATTAGGTCTGTCAGAATGACTCACACTTCTATATAAAGGAAGTTCTAAACATATTTAAAGGGAAATTTAGCTGTCAAAGGCAGTTAGTTTGTTGGGGTGAGAGGAATCCCATGTTCCTTTGTAACCTTTCAGAGAACATGGTATTTGGCAGATTGCAGACCTGTTCAAGATAAGTGGTTTTAAAACTTGTTTGTGTATGTTTGTGTGTGTGAAAGAGAGCAATTAGAGACTCTGGAGAGCAATTCTGGAGGAGTTGAAAGCATACTTCTTTGCCCTTTATTACCAGCTAGGACCTTTCTGTAAGTTAGTGAGGTCTGAGGAGGGGTTTACATCCCCATATTTTCCCCCCAATTATATAAGATGATATACTGAAAAACTTTATTTTCCCTACAAATCTTCTCTTGCTGGTGCTCCCAGTTATAACACTACTGCTTCTCACATTTCAAGATCATTTTTCATTGCTAGTTTCTGAAATGTCTTATATAAATATTGGTGCTCAGAATGATCTTTTCCTGAAAAAAGATCTAGCAAAGCAAAAATCTTGTAATCTAAACATGGCTGAAAGCCAAACAATTCTGCTTTAGAATTTTTCCATCCAAAAGGGGAAAATTTACAGCAATGCAGAAGTTCTTCATCAAAGTCTTAAAGCTAAGAACCTAATTTTCTACTCAGGCGTTGTTTCAGTGGACACATTCTGAGCAGTAGTTAATAAGCCCCCTTTTGTAGTTTGTGAAAGAGACTTTGGAAAGGTGAAATGATGTGC
Organism: Pyrgilauda ruficollis; assembly: GCF_017590135.1. Taxonomy (NCBI): domain Eukaryota; kingdom Metazoa; phylum Chordata; class Aves; order Passeriformes; family Passeridae; genus Pyrgilauda; species Pyrgilauda ruficollis. Next base: position 703,009 of record NW_024525712.1, read on the forward strand.
CAAGAACACGGAGCAAGTTGTTAACACAACTAAGAGAGCAAGTTAGTTGTCTCTCCCAACATTAGCATACACCATACCCCACAAAGAGACCTGGGGACACTTCCTGTGTTTCTCTGAGCTCACTATGCTGCACTCAGACCCTCATTTCCCTGTTCAGACCTGGAAGCCCACACACTGGATGAACTGATTCCTAAAAGGCATGCCAGTGTATGCCAGTAAGTCTGTCTCCAAAGCACAGGGTAAAATTCACAGTTTGAAATCCTGTCAGAAAGTAAGAACATCATTTGCACCAGACCTGCAAAAGCCCTGAGCCAAAAAGAAAAAGCAAGACAAAGTCTAAGTCTGGAACATGATGGTGAAAGTCAGGAGGAGGAGGAGGAGGATGCTAGTGTGGGAAGGATGACCTATGAGAGGTGACTGACTGGAGAGGTGAGGAAAAAGAGGCCCAATATCCTTTTACAGTGGGCAATGCTGCTTCATTCTGAAGTAGTTGGCAAGAAAGCTACCAAGATACTTTTCCCAAACTCCACTCCTGGACTGCAGCTGATATCCCTGAGCAGAAGTTACTAAATACTTATTAATATTTAATAACCGATGTTATTAAAAATATATATAAATCTCAGAAATATAGGAAGGCTGAGGTACCTGTCTGGTCTACATTCTAAAGACAGACTGCCCTCACCTCCAGGTTATATACATAAACTTCTTCAAGCTACTGCCCTAAGGGGAATACCTTGCCCAGGTATTCCCCTTAGGCAAGCTGTAGAACACTAAACACTTTCCCTAGGTACCTAGAAAACTTAACCAGAGAAGTCACAGTTGGTGCTGATTATGGGCCCTGTGATTTTCATTCTTGGCCTTTAAAATTTGTTAAGACATCCTTCCTCAGCACCTGTGGCCTTTTTTGGATTTCAGCCCTTGTTTCACCATTAATGCACCATGTCCCAGCTCCTACTGGAGCTGCAGAAGGGTGCCACTCCTGACTTTTCTGCCTTCTCAGCATCCCTTTCAAAGAAAACAAAATTTTCAGCAAAAAATTTCTTCACTTGAGGGTCATGCAAAGGTCACCTTTTAATCCAGTAGAGGATTAAAGTGAGATGCATGCTAATGATAGGTCAAATTAACTAAGTTTCTAAGGATCAAAGGTAACATTTATCTGTGGGCACTGTCCACTTTATCTGTGGGCAGGTAATGCTGAATTCACCCAGTACTGGAATTCTTGGGTTTTAATGGCACTTGAACTTTCCATTTCCATTCAGAAGAAGTTAAATTAGATGGTGACCTGAGATGGGTGGACACAGCATCCTTTTGCAAGGCTAATTTTCAGTTAAAACTGTAGCCTGCTTTCAAGCTCGCTTTGCTTTAAATTCTCTATTTGCTCTCACTGCGAGTGTTAATAAGCCAATATGGCACAAACAACAGGTTGAGAGAGATTGCCGTTAACTAATCAAAAGAAAAATTGCCTTTCCAAAAGATTATATTTAGCTCCTTTTTTTGGGGAAGGGAAAGGAAGCTCAGCATCAACTGAACTGTTTCAGGTCAGGCCAGTCACCATGGCAACAAATTTTTCTGATATTAGAAAGTATCACTCAGGAAGTGTGGTTGGGATAATAGCATCATGGATCATTTTCATATATCCACTTTAGAATCAGGCCTTAAAGGAGCTACATCCTTTTCTTTTGAAAAGAACTGCAACATAATTTGCAAGATACAGGTATGCAAATAAGTGTGTCAAAGAAAACAGGCGATCTCAGTTAAATATAGGTCCCAAAAGTTTTGGCTGGCAGAAACGCAGATTTAGCCACCTAGTAACCTGATTGACATTAGCTGGAGACACGAGCCCCTCTTTTCCCAGCTCACTACAGTATAACAGCATTTTTCTGTTATTTAGTTATAATTAGATGCACTGATGCAGTTTTTCTAAGTATCAGAATACTACCTGGAATAGTGACTACACTTGAATTGTTTTCTTTCTTGTCACATTAGATTTAGCTGTATTTAGAATATGCTAGTTTTGCTTTTAGGAGGAAGGATAAATATGTAATCTAACTACAATTGAGGATTTTCAGTCTGTAATGTCATCCTTTCACTCTTTTCCTCTCTGGAGGTAGGCACATAGCTTCTGAAAGTGCTTGAAAATAGCTGCTTAGTGATATGGTAGATTCTTAAATTAAGTCTTTTGGAGGTTTTTCTCTGACGACATGAGAAGTGATGGATTCAGTATTCAATATTAGGGATGAAATGTACAAGGCAGAAGTCAGACACATCTATAAACTGCAATAAAAATATTGAAGATTCTTCCTTGTCATCTAAACAGCACCAAAATCTATGACTGGACCAAGGGGCCACTTACCTCAACATCAATCCCATCAAAAGATTGCACTTCAGAATAAAGCAATGTACACAATACCTAAATATGTATCTTACATTTTTTATTCAGAAGAGTAAAGAAAAGTTTTCACTGGGTACCATATTGTGAGGAAGGATGAACCAAATTGTGATTTCTCTTTCATTCATGTAAGCCCTGGACTGCCAAGTGAAACTTCTCAGGATTTACAAGAAGGTAAAATGAACTCAGGATACAGCCCAATATATTGCATGAGGTAATGCTCACCCATATAGCTGGTTGGAGAGCTTCCTTATGGCCCAGGGAAGAACATTCAGACTGTGCAGGAACCACCTGGTGAAGCCTCTGTTCCACATGAGGTCAGACTAGATAATCAGAGTGCCTTGGAATCTCTGAAGCTATTAAATGAAAAAAAAAAATAGTTACAATTAGTCAAGCTGCTTTTCCTCTGCTCTGGCCCATCAGATTATGACCAACTAGCATCTCCAGGCATTAGCTATTCCAACTGCTGTTTGGTTCAACACTGCCATGAATTAAAGGCATGGGAGGTGTTAACTTTTCAGCTTCATTTTTTCTTAAGTTACCTGCTGCAGCTGAAATCCTTAGTCAGTTCTAGCTTAGCTAAAGTTCAAATTGAGTTAGATGTTTGGAAGATTAAGTAATTTCAAGGATTGGATGCAGTAGGTGTTGTTAGACCAGTAACATGCAGCTGTGGTGGAGACACGTAAGTGTCAGCTGCAGCCTGCAACAGAGTTAGGTCAGCCATGTGCACAGTGTAACCTCCTAAAATAAAAACTTAATGCATCAAGTTTTTGTAGAGGATTGAACTATTATAATCATATAAGTGTAAAAAGGATACATGTCATATATTTTTTATCTGGATTCTGATTTCCTTATATATTTGCTGTTTGTGGTCATAAGCCATGCCCAATTTGTGCTTCAAAACCTGAGACCTATCTGTGGGATTACAAAGCACGCAAAAATAAAGATGCTCTACACAGTAAAAACACATCTTAATGATCTTACACAATGATTAAGCTATCCTGAAAATAAGTATTCTCAGTCATATTGTTTGATATAATTTTTCAACTTCCTTCTGCTAATGGAAAATTAGAAATCATTAAATCTCTCTATCTTAAATGTATTGTTGTATTATGTTGAAACCAAACAAAATGTGTATTATACAAGATATACACATTTTGGTTACAGAATATGATCTTTGTTATTACAAAAAGTGTTAGAAAATGGGATTTATGGAACTTTTGGTGCATGTAATCTAAGTTGTTTATTGTGCTTGATACAATGATTGGAGTAAAGATCTTTGTACTGAGGATAATCTTCCCAAAGACATTTCAGTGCTTATTTTCCAGACAAGATATAAAGTACGAATGCTTTCTTCCACTTTTTACCCCCTCATATATCTACCAGGCTGTACTATTTTGAATTAGTAGGGGAAATGAAGAGGATGAAACTTTCAGTTATTCCAAGAAAAAAATAGAAAACAGCAGTCATAAAACTATGAAAAATCTAAGAATATGGAAAAAATACACACTATTTCATGTTTAAATGTATTACAGTTAACCTTTACTGTCATTTCTGAGGCCTAGGTATGTGAGTAAGATTTGCTGAGTAAGATTGAAATGGCAACATCTCTTACGATTATCAAAATCGGGGATGGCTGATGCAGGCTTTTCGACCAGGTCAAATAAAACCTTCCAATATGACTATCATATAAATGAATGTATCATTATACAGATGACTCAGTAAGCTTTAGCATTTGTATTGAAATGACTTTGAGCATTGCATCCTGCACTGTGTGACAAAAGGCAGCACTTTTGTCCCCATGTATAGCCATTTCGCAATTTTTTAGGTGCCATAGAATGTCTGAGATGTCCTCGTTGGGCTGGCAGAGACGAACATGCCTCTATCTGAAGAAAGAGCTGGAGGCCAGCCAGGATAGTCTGGAGCATCTACCATGGCACTAGACATCTAATTTCAGTCAGCTGAACTGAGCCTGAGGCACCCAGGTTCAGAGCATGTTAACAGAGATCTACTCCATACAGTCAGCAGAGTCTGGAGGGTGACTCAACAGTCTGACTGCAGAGAGATAGTGGCTAAGCAGCCAAGTGATGTGCTGGGTGCCAGTGACTGCATTAACTAGATCTCCAGTGACTGTGACAGTCTAGATACCTAGTTAATGTACAAATGGGGTCCTAATCTCAAATGGATTCACAGCTGTAGAGCTCAATAAAGCAGCCCACAACACTTAGTGTTGTTTCAGATCGCTCATGGCATCTAACTGCTTGTCAGGGAAGGCAAAGGTCTATTCCACACCCTGTCTTACACCTGCCATCAGATGGATGCTCCAGATACATTTGGGTGCACCAGCTGGCACTAAAAGCATAAATTCAGGCAGGTGTCCTAAGTCTGTGACTCTTTGCCTTCCTCCCATAATGCCTTCAGCAACTGCCGATGGGAGATTGCAAAGGCTACAGCCCCTAATAAAGACTAAGCTCACTTAAAGAAACACTGGCTAGAATTGGGCAATTAATTAGCCAATTGCTCATCCAGTCTGGGTGTTGGGAAAAACTCAACTCATCAGAACCTTTAGTCAATGGCAATCAACACCCTTCCTGTCTCATCATCCATCATCTCATTAATTACGTGGTATTTTAAATCTTTCTTGTCCATGACTGCATTGACAAAATAGATTATCAGGGGCAACCAACCTCAGAGTGCCCAGAAGAGGGTCAAATTATAACTGGGAGGAGGTGCTTCAAAATTGTCAAGGGCAATCAGAATTAATGCTTGAGAGGAAATAAAACCGAGCAGATGAAATCCAGTATACTGAGACTTCCCTGAGGGATGACGAAAACACTTTAGAATAATGGCCCAATTATTTAATTCTGAATTTCAGTGAAAATCCTATAAAAGTACTTAAAACACCCCTATTAGCACTAAATGAGCTCATCTTGATTAATGTTATTAAAACAATTGCCAAAGGGTTTAGTAATGATTAAGTCTTTTATCTCAGGTGATAAATTCTTAACATTCTAGCTACATTAGAATAGAGCATAAAAATAAAATTATATTTTAATTTTAATTTTTCTAATTTATTATATTCCTTTTTTTTGTCCCTCAGTCAGATCCAGCAACACCTGCACATTTCCACCCTCGGCTTGGCACAGGAAAATTATGCAATAATTTTCCCACTGCTTCAGTGGGTACTGAGATGCTTCAGCCTGTTCTTCCCACTAGGTTTGGGAACTGTTCAAGGCACCAAATTAGAAGATTAAGCTCCTTTATTGACTCTTCACAGTTAACAGCATGGGATGAGTTCAGTCAAAGAGTCTGACCTGCTGCCTGACTACATCTGTCTCTTTGTACCCTTCTACCTCAGACATCTTCATCAAATACCTACGTTTAGGTGGATGAATCCTAGTCTTCAAACCCTGCCTAGGCACACCATTACAGTAAGAATCCAAGCCCAGCTGAAGCCATTAAAAAGACCCCTGTTGACTTCAATGGTGGATTTTCCTGTACTTACTCTACTGGTAATTGAAAATCATGTTTGATAGCTTTCATATCCATCCCACAGCGTCCTGGCCTTTCCATCCCAGGGGTCTCAGAAGAACAAAACTGAAACCAAGTGTGGGTTTTACCTATGACAAACATATGAAGAAGTCAGGACATGGGAGACCCACACAACCCAAGAGCAAGACATAGCATATGTGGAGAATGTTTGCCCTTGCCCACCTGCATCCTCTCAGCGAGAGAAGCTGAGGAGACAACTGCCAAGCTGACTTCCTCTGCCTGTGCTGGTTATGGACCATAGCACAGAAAGTCTTGCTGTCTTTCCAAGGTATCTGTGCTGCCACTGCAGATCAAGACAGTTAGGGAACCTCCAGATGCACTGTCTGTGATAGAAGAGATCTCAGTCCCAAATAAGTGCTCAGAACATTGGTATGGAAGTGGCATTTGCAAAAGCCAAAATACACAGGAAATTTTTATGTGCATGGGTCAAACACCAGCATGCAGAGCAAACCACCTACTTTGAAGAACTCCAGAAGTTCTAATCCTTTTTCCTCATACAGTTGTGGGCATGTAATAAATCCTTCCTTCTCTCATGCCAGTGATGAGTGCATTTGGGTATCACCCTACAGGTGCTGATAACAATTTTGCTGTTATTCAAATGGTGTGATGTGCATGTCAAAATACCTTGAGAAGACCCTTAGAGTCCTTACTTTTCTCAAGTTCCTGTCATATCAGGAGGCATTTTCCTTCAATCAGGGGTGAGAGCAAACAGTGACTCATGAGTACTCAAGCCGTGTTGCACTGAGAATGACAGCAGAGTACTTTTCCTTCTGTATCTTCTCTGCTACAGGCTCTTCTGGCTGCATTAGGGCACACTGAGGTTTGCTCTTGGACAGATGGAAAAGGCAGATTTGGCAGGCTTTCTTCTCATGTGCAATCGGATGAGCTGTAGTCCTTATCACCGAGTAATTATACAAATATCTGTGAGAGCTCTGGAAGACAGGTGCAGACAGCACCATTGCCCTTCTCACAGCTTTTTGTATACTTGGTAGACAAAATATGTATACACATACATTTGCACAGGAAGTTTCACCTCAATATAAGGAAGAACAACTTTGCTGTGCAAGTGATTGAGATATCCCAGAGAGACTCTGGAGTCTCCCTCACTGCAGATATTTATGACCCTTTTGGATACAATTCCTTCAGGGTTATCCCATGTGCTCTGGGATAACCCTGATAGACCAAGCAGGTCGGACCAGATGACCCACTGTGGTGCCTTCCAACCTCATCTATTCTGTCACTCAGTGATCTCCCCCTCAGAGGAACTGGGTGTACCGTTCCTATGTGGCAAGGAGACCTGAGGATCTCCCATCCTCAGGAAGACACAATGGAAAGAGCTATAGCCAACCCATGAAAAGCAGACACAGTGAACTTACAGCCACCACCTGCAAACCCAGCACCCTGCATGAGCATGTACAACCTCTGGTGAAGCTGGGCTGCTCCAGCTGGTTGTGTCATGTCTGCATGGACCTCTGCCACACCTCTGGAACCTGCTGCAGATGTGGTTCCACATCATAAAGTACTTCCAGCCCTTTATCCAAAGCCCTGCAGACATCAATGCTCCCTTGTGTTTTTCACAAGGGGCACACAGGGCAGCCCCCCTTGGCTTGATAAAACAATGCAGGGATAAGGGTCTGGCTAGCAACACCCTTTAGTGACACCAAGAAATGCTGAAGAGGAAAGAAAAAGGTGGTTTCAATCCTGTTATGTTTCTTGGCCAACCTGCTTCCACTTGTTATTGTCAGGTTGCTAGAGATGCTGACAGAGCTCACTGATCTGAAGTGACCTTTGCCAGAGGATTTGATGATATTTGTGTGCCTGTATATGGAAAAACTCTTGGTCTGCACAAAGGGAAGTGATAAAGAAACCTGATCCTATAAATGCAGACTTGGGAAATAATAACCAAGAGATTTCGTGAAACAAAAATCAACCCAAACAAGTTCTGATTTCTTTTTCTGATATTTCTTCAACAACTTGAAAGTTCTCAAAGTATTCTCTGGAAATACATAAAGTATGAAACATCCTCAGGATTCTTTTCCTTTCATCCCACATTTTGAGCCATGTAGCCAACATTGGATAGTATTTTGCAATTTGATTGTCTTCACCAAAGCTTTTGCAAAATGTTCTTAATTTTTTCTGCTGAAAAAGCCCCTTGATGTTTTGATTAGTTTCTCCCTACATGCCAATGAACTTGCAGCAACATGTGGGTTTTTTGCAGTTTTCTGGAAAATATAATATCCTGCCTTAGTTCACAAACTTTGACTCCCAAGAACTCATTTGGTCCCTGATTTTTTTTTTTATCTCTGTCTTTATTTAGTTTTTTATTGAAGTCCAAACACTTTTACTCACCCAAAACTGACTTTCTGTCTTAGTCCTATGTAGCTTCTCCTTCTCAAGGATGTTTTTCTTATTTCCAAAATGAAGGTTCCCAGTTCTGCAGGTGAGCTCTGTACAGCCCAGAGGAATCTGTCCAACCTGCCAGTTCAGTACAGCAAGGACACAAGGACAGATCACCATCATCTGCACCAGAGAATGGTCACAGCAGTGCCAGGACCACTTCTGAACGTGGCCTGCCAGCATTCTTCAACCAGTTCCTAGGCACAGCCAAGGCATTAGACCAGGGAATGGCCAGGCTGGATGCAGGCACCCTGTTTTGGAGGCCAGGGAGAGAGTTTAAGAGTACAGACATTGCCAGATGGCTTCAGAGACAATGAGTCCTCAACAGATGTACTCTTGGAGAACCAGTGGTGCCTTCTCAGAACCTGCTGCATTCGTTCAAACAAGAGCAGGGGTACTGGAGGCTGTCCAGACCACTGAATGCATCTTCATCTGCCAGAAGAATGTGTGAACAGGCCCATGAACACCGTTTACAGGTGTTCCTCATTCACTTTCACTTTGGCATTTCAGAACCCTCCTCCCCATCCAGACACTACCCATGCCAACAAAATCCCCCTCAGTGGAATTGGCTGAACTGTGCCAAGTGACTACTGCTACTCAGGTGCTGCTCAATTCCCATTGAGAAGTAATGCTGAATTTAGCTGAAGGTGTTTTTCCCCAATTAAAACTACCAGGTCTGTGTGCTTTCTGTGTGGGGGAAGGGGGTGTGAAAAAATAGAGGAGCCCCATTCAATTGCACAAGCTTCATGAGCAATTAGCAACTCAGAGTGGAAAGAAATCATGAACCAAATCATAGGAAATGGCAACAGAGCTACAAAGATGACATCATAGTTTATTGGAATTATTTAAACATCTTAGACATATGTGCAAAGCTCAATGGAGAACTCCAACACTACATGCCATTTAAAATTAGCTTTTCATTCAGGATCAAGTCAAATATCCTTCTGACTTCACACTGGAGTGCTGTACACATCTTTTTATACATAGCATCTAAATAAAGCCTCTGTCACAATTAGCTGTGCTGAAACAACCTTGGATATCACATGATGATGCATATGCTTTAGCTGATGTGCATCCGGAGAGAAAGCTAACCAGAACCACAGGATATTTCAGCCCTCGGGGGGAGGGAAGTGAGCAACTCTGCTGTGGAAAGTAGCTGGAAGTCATCCAGCTTCTCCAGGGCAGTCAGTCATGAATATCCTGCTTTGGCCACAGAGGGGTTGTGGAGGAAGCAGGCTCACAACAATTGGGAAAGGTTTGTAACCACAGGAGTCAAATGAATGAAGCCAAGAGACTGCCAAGTGATGCAATTCATGGGGAAAAGGGAAAGAAAAAAAAAAATACCCAAACCCTCCTCAGCTCCTACACAGGAGCATTCATCATTCACTGTGACCTTCCAGGAATGTGCTGACAGACACAAAGCGTTCTGTGTGACATTGTGCCAGTGAACTGGAATGACTGCGCTCGCAGCATTGTTCCTAACAGCAGGGCACCATCTTCTGGAGGCTGCACAGGCTGTCCCGCCACTGCCGCGGCGCTGCGGGCCGGGCTGAGCGGCAGCGATGCACCATCCCATTGAAAGCAATTCAGGACCTAAAAAAAAAACCCAAAACAGTGTTCCGAGCTCATATTAAAACCAGCCGCTGCCTCAATTAGGCACAGGCGCCTGAGTGCCTGGGAGGGATGTTGGAAGCGGGGGTGGTGCTGTGCTAGGATGGGATGGAGCTGGGGGGACGTCCCAAAAACGCAGTGTTGTCAGAGCTGGCAGACAGACACCTCTCTGCTGTTTATCGGCACAGCACAGCCACCGATGGACAGACAGAAAAGACAAAAAACCTGTTATCATGGAACCATAGGAAGGTTTCTTTTGGAAGGACCTACAAAACCATCTAGTTAGTTATCAAAATCACTCTGACAGCAGAAGTGGAGCAGGGTGGGATGTGGTTGGGGTGTCAGAGGTTTTCCCTGCAGCTGTGACTCTGCTGGGGACCTCGCTGCCCTGGGTGCTGCCAGTGGGGCTGTAGCAACACGGTGCTCACAGACACCGTGCTGCCAGCGCAGCTTCTGCTTCCTCAGCAGCAGCAGATGTGGCCTTGGAGGTTTAGAGGTCATATCAAGCCATGCTTAGTGCAGACAAAGGTGTCACATTCCTCTGAAATAGCTCCAGGGTCCTGTTCCCTTCCTTGTAAGCGAGGTAAACCTTATTCCCCAGTGATGAGCCAGGCAGTAAATTGCTGGTTTGGTTATACCTCCAGTGTTATCTCTCAGACCCTCCTTGCAGAGTCCATTTTCTACCCAGTCTGGATGCTAACTCTGTACAATGTAGCTTTGCTTGAGTACAAATAGAGTCAATCCCCTGTGCAATGCTGTTATCCAAATTGTTAGACTAACTTAATTTAAAAAAAATTAAAATATCAGCTTCATTTTACACCTGCAAATCTCTCAAGTCCCAAAACTCATGATGTCTGAGATACATACCTTGCTAGTCTGCTCTTATTAAAACAGACATCACATATTTTAGTTGAAGGACAAGAACCATGAACAGAAGGTTCTGAGCATCTGGGTTTGTCTAGGAGCACAAGCTGCTGACCCTCAGCTGAAGGGCAGCTGGGCAGCCAGAAGGTTTCACAAACCCTCCTTCTCTGTTATGTTTCCTGCAACCATTCCAGCACATCACATCATGAGAAGGGAGGGAGACAAGGAGGAATAATGCAAGAACATGTGGCATTAGGCTGCCCTTGGCATTGTTGTATCTGCCTCATTGAGGAGCTAGAGTGCCAGGCTGGTAATTCAGGGAATGCAGAACAGGAGGAAAGAAAAAAAAAAATCACTCGTGATTGGGACAGAAGAAAAAAGCCAAAAACTTACATGGTATGACTCTTGGGACTGTCCTGTGCAGGGTCAGGAGCTGAACTTTGATGTGGGTCCCTTCCCACTCAGGATATTCTATGATTCTAAGATTGTGTGCTGCCACATAGACGGTGCAGCCTCAGCTGCACAACAGGCCTGGCTGGTCAGACCTTGTACCTGAGGGGATCTGGCACAGTCAGGAAGAGTGGAGCTTACCCAACAAGAGGAACTGATGTGGGCAGCAAGGTCCTGGAGATCCTGGCCACAGCTGGGGTTGCACACTGGGAGATTCCCATGCAACTTTCTGGATTTCAATAAAACAGACTGGAGTAGGGACATCTGAATGAGAAGAAATAAAACAAACTGTTACCAAAAAAAGGTACAAGAAACTCTCTCCAGTGTGTCCTCCACAAAGGCAGTGAGTCACCTGGCTGAAACTGGGGAGAGAACTCACTCAAATGATATGAAAACAAAGACTAGAATGGTAATGAGCCAGTGCAGGAATATGTGTAGGATTACAGGCCAGGGTCAGAGAGGTAGGATGTGGAAAAGCATTTGGAGGAAATCATAGTTGCTACAACCTATAAAAATAGAGTAGAAGATGCCCAGAAGAACTTACTCTTCTGTCCTTGCCTGGAGCTAAATTTTCAGAACCAGGTGATGAAAGATCAGTCAGGCAGAGATAAAGGATTTGCAGCACCTGTGTGCAGCACTGTCACTGTAAATCTGGGTGCTCAGGGATGTCCAGTATGCTTTAGACATCCATTTGGGTTTCTCACTTCACGACCAAACATGCTGCTTCATTTCTCACAGTCCAGCTGTAGCCCTCAGTCTCCCACTGCTGCCGTGGGCTGCAGTCACAAGGTTGTTCCCATGCCCCTCACTAGTTTGCTTCTTGGCATCCACTTCTGGGAACAGCCACCCATGTGCCCTGTGTGTCTGGGAGCATGTGATCCTGGGCAAGTCCTGTAGACCCTGCATGCCACGGATCAGACGTGCTGGGAAAAGTTCCCAGGGACTTCCTCAGTAATTGCCCAGTGGTCTCTGAGAGTGTTTATTGGAAAATGGGGAGACAATCAGAGCAAACCTGTAAGGAAGCGTAAAAAGATAAGGTCTAATCGAAGCTGTGGGTAACAGCCTGGCTAAACAGAGTAAAAGCTTACAGTTACAATTCCTTTAAGAGATTCACTTCCTTCTATTCTATGCCTGATGCAATAGCTGTTTTTTATGAGATGATCAGCCAGGGTTCTCCAGTTACCTGAGGGAAGGCTTCACCTCCCAGTGAGAAATGAAATGCTAAGACCACCTGGTGTCAGATGCCATAATTTAACTGGTGGTAATTTGCACCAGTGGATATCAAAGACAGATCTGACTTGGTATCTGCAAAGGCAATGTTAATAAAGGTAATATGTGCCTGCTACATAACTGTGAGTTATATGGGTTTCTGGCAGCACAGCACCAGAAAGTCTGTGAAATAAAGAGTGTTGTCATCCTGTGTGTGATGTTCATTCCCAGGTATCCCAAGCCTGTTGTGCTTACTGTGTTCCATGACTAATTCCTCCCAGTAAAAAGACAACAGAGTTGTGTCCAGCTTTGCAAAAAAAATTCCCTCAACCACTTCACTGATTTATGGTGAAGATCGAGAGAACTGACACAATGCTCTTTAAGAACAAGGTTATGGTTATCACAATTTATCAGAAAAGCAGGGCTACCACACTGTGGTAAGAAAATGAACACAATGTTTTCTCTATCATAAACTCAAAGCATATTGCATTCAATAATTGCCAATTTCTTTCTTATTTCTAATTCCACACATATTGGGACATGGAAAATTTGGCGTGGGAAGGCTTTTAAGGAGGAAATTGCATCTTAAATTTTTTAATATATTTCCATAACTTCTAAGCTTTTCAAGAGCTCCTGATGAATTAGAGGATCTCAGTCCTGAGAGCTGAATTTAAATGACCATAAAAGGACTTAAATTTCAGATGATGGGTGCTCAGCCATTCTGAAATTCAGGCATTATTACAATGTTTCCAGTTAAGCACCCAAAGTCATTAGTCACTTCTGAAAACCTTGGCATAGAGTAAAAGAAAAAATCTCCAACTGAGCTAACATCCTTCATGTACAGACTCATAAAACAAAAATTAGAAAAAATGTCCTAAAGCCCATGAGTGAGTCAATCTCATTCATTCTGACTGTGGTAAGCTGTAAATTATTTTTATTTAATAACAGCTAATACCTGGCTTTTATACAGCTGCTTGCTTCTATTTTTTAAATTATTTTTTTTTATCAGTGGGCTATAAATGTATTATAATCTTGAAATGCAGCATCATGGAGCCATTAGCACAAGAACTTAGTCAGTGTAGACAGACCATCATAGCAAAAGAATCCAGCTAAACAAAATATACACCAAAGTATTTGCTCCTTAGAAGACAATAGGAAATTTTAAACAGGCAAAAATTCCGATGCCTTTCTCACATATTATTCTTGAGAACACATTTTTCAGTCAGATCAAAAGACTTTTGTGTTAATATTTCTTTCTCTGGTTTCTTTTGGCTACTCCTAACAAGGAGACTTTATCACAGACCCCAGCTTCAAGTTTTCTACCTTTTCCTGCAGACCAGAAAGGCAGGAGGTGCACCAGGATTGCACAGAGCCTCCCAGGACTGCTTGCAGAGCAGTTGTTTAGACATTAGCCCAAAGCTGTACTTGAAACAGTCCCCTGGCCCCTAAGCCCCAGCGGCTGACTCAACAGCCAAGGAGCCGAAATCATGCGCAGCACTGCCCTCAGCCTGTGGCATTTAAATATCCCAAAGTATTTCCTGCAGTTTGACCGCAGGAGCTCATTCAGGATGCGACAGCATCACATCCCTGCTGGCCAGACTTTTTCTACTATGGAGCAACCCACTGCCAGCCCAGTTATCACCTGCCTGCAGGACCTGACCAAGCAGAGGAGCTGCTTGGCAGGTGGGCCTTGCTCTTTCAAACGTACAGGTTTCAGCCTTGCACCATCAGCACCAGTGCTGGGCAGTGATGAGAGAAGCCAAAGAGGTGGTGGTTGCCCAAGCACCCACATTTCATCCAGCACGACAGGTCTGTGCCAGACCCTTCACTCCGCAGCTTAGATAAGACTGAAGCCGAGCCTAAGCTGGACTGAGCTCCACTTCTCTTACCAGAACAGATCAGACTGTTTTTGCTGTCTGCAGCCAAATTTTCTGAATGTTCTTGCACGGGGTTGAAAGTACGTGTGAAGCCAGGCTGGAGCTGCAAATGGAGCCAGGCTCCTGTATGAGGGCCTTGTAAAGGTCACTTTATATGCATTGTTGTAAAGTGATGCTATGCCATGTCTTTGCACAAACTCAGTGCATTATTGCTCAGCTAAGACTGGTTGTTGGACAGGCTGAAGGTTGATTTAGGTGGGGCAGCCCCATCAGTTTTCAAGGGGTTAGTAAACAAAGTAAGTCCTTGTGAAATCTTTGCAGTTGGCCTTGGGGCCACGAGCAGCTGTTTGGTTCCTGTCACAACCCCACAGCACAGCCTCCTGATAGCAGAGAAGCAGATGGGCATATAGGAGGGATCAGCCCAGCACATCCCCATCTCATGTCCTTGTGAAATAGAAGCAGGTCCTGGTACTTGCATGAAAAACAGGCAGCTTGTAAGGAAGGTAAAGATAAAACACACAGGAAGAGAGCAGAATTTGAAATGCTAAAAAGATGGATGCATCTCTTTAAAGAGAACAGAGAAATACATAATAGGCACCTACCACCCAAAACACTCAAAGGAAGTGTCCTGGATAGATGTAGCCAATACATTTTTCTGGTTATTTTGCTTTCTAGCCCAATCTTAGAAACCTGTGGTTGTGTGTTAATTTTATACATTTATTTAACAGTCAAACCAACCCTCTGTCTTATTTTCACCTAGTTTTAGAAGTTAGCATTTTATTTGGTTTGCAAATAAGATTTCCTTTTAAAGTAAAATTATTGTCAAGTCAACGACTGACAAATTGTCATGTAAAAAATTATGAAGCACTTTAAAGAGTTAAGGACTAAAATATGTATTTGTAGTGCACAACATTAAAATAAATATTACTTTTTTATCCCTAAGTGCAAAATATTAAATAGTCACATACAAAAAAATGTTTCACTAAAACCAGGCAGGTTTTATGTGACTTATGTGCCTACACCTCTTGAATTTAATAAGTCTTTGCTTACCCGTATGGAAGGTCATGCATGAGGTTATTACTCCTACATACCAATCACTTTCACAGGTAAAACAGTAGGAAGCTAGTTTGACCAGACATCTGAAAATACCCATAATTTTTAAAGTATGAATTGCAATCAAAGCATGATTTTCAGGAATGGTTGTTGCTGTTATCTGCAGTATTGCCCACCAAATGCTCTCTTTGAAGGCAGTGTTTAGAAATTTTCACTAGCCAAAATTCTACCTCCCTGTTTGTCACAAGGACATTTTGGAAATGTTATCCCTAGGTCAACACTCATCTCGTTGCATTTTAATGAGCAGTGTGAGCCCTCCTGATTTGCATAATAGCCGATGGTTTCAAACCCTGCAAGAGCTAACACCTTATTATCCCCTTTCATGAGAGTACCTGGGCAGCAATGACCTGGACACCTCAGTGTTGCCATTATCCAGCAGATGTCATAAGTGCTCAGAGCTTCTGAAAACCAGCCTGCATTTAATACGTAGCTAAAAATACACAGGCCCAGGCTGCTTACAAGCCAGAGCCCTTTAGCCTCCCACCCTGCCTGCATGCTGCTGTCTCCAGCTATTTCATTTTCTCCTCGGCAATAGGGGTTTGGAAGTGCTCTGATACAGAATGCATCGCTGTCACTTAGCAACCTTTGCCATAGTCCCTAAATGAAGTGTTTTATCAAGGAATTCTTGTAAGTTTAGCATTTATAACCAAATCAGAGGGGTTTTCCCTCTGTCACCAGATAATTAAAGTATAATAATTAAAGTTTAAAATAAACCTGTGAGGGCTTTGTCTCTGTGACAGAAATAGAAATTAGGAAAAACTGATCTAAAGTTCTGCCGTGAGTTACTGAGACTGCATTTACCTGGATTTTAACCTTTTGCTTGCTTGTTGTGAGAGAACATTGCTGAGTTAGGATGCCTCCTGGGAAAAATTGCCTTGGATATTGCCCCTTTCCAGAGCCTCTATCCAGTCTTCACTACACTTAAAGTTTAGTACAGTAAGAACAACTTTAGTGGGAGAATGCTTCCTGATATATATGTAACTTTTAGGTTGGATTAATTTTAGCATTATGGTTTATTCTCCCTTTTAATTCTCAAGTATACATGAGAAAGTTTGGAGCAGTACAACCACATGAGAAACTCCTTCAGGTTTAACAACATGCACTTGGACTATGTAGCAATACTTTTTGCATATACCAAGCCACTGACTATTTAAAACTACAGGTCAGTAGCCCTGAGTGGCTGGAAATGGCTCATCTGTTGAGCATATTGTGGGTGACAGTCATCTCTTTGCACCTCTTGGCACTCCACCAGCAATCAGCCCACCCTTGGCTGCCTCTCCCTCGGCTGATGGAGGCAGTTCAGGGTGGGGAGGGACACCGAGGCAGGGATGCACATGGGTGGAGGTACCTCGTATTGTGGGTTTGGCAGCAAGGAGGGCCTCTAGGGGACCACGGATCCTGGATATAGAAACCAGGACTTTGGTGCTCAGCTTCATCAGCAAGGGTCACATTGCAGCTGTGCCTGAAAGGCAGGAGCTGGCAAAGCCAGCTGTGAGGGCACCGCTCCTGCTCCGCCCTCCTCACAGGAGGGGTCCCCACCCCAGGCTGAGAACTGCCCTGGGAGGCACCGAGCAGGAGACACAGGTGTGTCAGGCTCTTGGAGTGATTTTTTTCCCACAAGACAGCACTAAAGAAGGAAATGAGAAGCGGCCTCTTTTGTGGCTGAGATTCACTCTGGAGGGCTGCTTCTTGCCTGCCGCTCCTATGTTGCAACACAGGAAATTTGCTTCTGCTAACACCTGGTGTTGTTTCAAACAGCCAGATGGTCCTGACCTCAGTCTCCGGTAATTGATGGCCCACTTGTCTAACCCTGTAACTATCTCTCGCTTTGGACACAGATGCTGCATCTCTCTAAATACCGTTCCACATTAAAACATCCTACCTTCCTGTTTCACGTATCAATCAATGCAGTAATTCTTACAGAAACCAGCAATGGCCTGTATAAACCAGGAGACAGTGGGTGTAAGCAAGGAGAGATACAATTATGCAGGCTTAAATTACAAACTGGATGTGTGGTTTGAAGGATTTAGACTCGCATGGCAAAATTAGCTGGGACATAACCAGCAAGCAAACAGACATCAGGCAGTGACCCCAAGAGCAAATGTTAGCTCACACAAGCCAGGATGCCCCAGTATGTACTGCTCTCTGTTACAGGGACTAATGCTATTAATTCTCTACACCAGCCTAATCCACTGCTCATCTCCAGCAAATCCAAATAGCGTTATACTTGCAATACCTTTTATTTCTGGGTTTTTCTGGTAGATGGTTCTCTTCTTCTAGTTTGGCTCTACTTGTAGGTGGTCTGTTACCACAGGAATGATGATGAGGCATCCTACAGGCTACCACACTATCAGAAGGCATTAGCCTTCACGAGTTTGAAAGCCAGAAGCTTTTACTTGACAAATTAGGGTCTGCCCCAAGCTCCCTGCTTCCTCTCAATCCTTGTTCTAAGCAAACTGAAGGCTGACACCTGAGACCCTGACAACAGACTCAGGAAATGAAAGCTGATGTTACTGAGCCTACCAAGATGTTCTGTTTCCTGACATTAAATGGAGACAGTATTCTTCCATCTCTCTTGCTCAGCGAGGATAAAACTTGACTGTCAGTTGTTCAGAAGCTGAGCCACTGCTGGTGGTTCAAATATCTTTCTGGCATGATCCCTCAGTTCCACACAGCAGCATCTCTAGGCATTAAAGCCTTGCTTTCAGGGCATGCTGGGGACAGAGGAACTGCCATCATCCCCTCCTTCTGCATGGAGACATAAGGCACAAAGCACAGTGAAGGATTCACTCAACACAAGATTTCTGTGCCAGGGCATAGACTGGATCCAGTTCCTTACTTGCAGCCAGGTTTTTGCATTTGTATTTGTCCCTCCCTTTTAGGCAGGTGGTTTTGATCCTGCAATTTCTTTACACATGGTATGTTACCATTCAGGTTCTCATCTGAATGCAGTTATCCCTCTCTCAAGTTATGCTCTCAAGACACCAGGCATGTCACTTTATAAGTTCTGCCCACAATTATATGATGATTACTGTAAGAATAAGGAGGTCAAGTATAGAATTGGGATGGACATAGTAAAATTGAGTTTACAGTTTCATAAGACTTAGAAGTATAAAGTTCTTCTTCCCTCTGAGACGATGTAAATCCCTAATGCAGAACGAAATCCCAGGAGTACAGAGAGGGGTTGGGGGTGGAGAATCAGGAGGAACAAACAGGGAAAGCAACTTTTTCGTTTAGGGAGTAAAAAACCCCAGTAGATCAGCCACCCTTAAAACCACAGCCTTCATTTACAAGAATTTACTAGGTCAAAATCAATGGAAGTGATTCCATGCCAATGATGAGCAGAAAAGCAGTGCAGAGCAAGAGAAGAAATGAGCTTTGCAGAGAAGTGCAGTACCTATGCAGGCTCTCAGGTTGTGCAGAGTGCATGAGAAAGCAATGTGTGTGTGAACAGCTGAACTGCTCCCTAAGTCACCGTAACTCCATACAATCTGTTACTGACACAGAACAATGTTTCCAAAAACCACCCCACCCCATCATACTTTGAGAAATAGAAATGTGTCTTGTTATTTCCATTCAACAATACATGGATCAGAAAAAAGTCCACAATACAGGGCACTGCATTTTTACACAATATCTGGATCCCTACAGGAAAGGAGTAGGATAATATGGAGTCTTCCTCCTTCTTTCCTCTCCGTACATTCCCAATAAAGATGCTTCATTTTCTGAGCATCACATTTTTTCCTCCCAGCTGTTGTCTCTGCCAGCTTGAACTTGACAATTGAGAGGGGCAACTGGAAGGTCACATTTTAAACATGATCTGTTGAATTTCTACTTTCCCAATGTACTTATTTGCTCTCAGGTGGTTTGGTTTTTTTGGGTTTTTTTTTTTTTTTTTTTTTTTTTGGTTTTTTTTTGGGGTTTTTTTTTTTTGGTTTTTTTTTTTTTTTTGGTTGGTTGGTTGGTTGGTTGGGTTTTTTTTGTACACACTTCATTTTCCACACTTCATCTCTAAGAAGCCTGTGCCAACAAAGATTTTAGATTTTTCTGGCCTTGTTGCAGAGCTGCAGTTTGTCTAACACGTTAATATTGCACAGGCTTCCAGCAGACAGAGGCTCAAAGCAGTTCAGGACCAGAGAGTGCCTGCTCTTGAGACTGAACTGGGCTACAGATGAAATGAAGCACCTCCTGAAGCCATAGGAAGATATCAGCTCATCTCAAAGCTTCTGGAAAAAGAGGTTCCAATATCTGATTACCAGTCAGCTGGGACATGCTGTGGGATGGGGAAAGGAACCACTGCCAGACCCAAGCCCCAGACCCGGCTCTTCCCAGGTACAGCACAGATGTGTCAGCAAAGTGTCAGGGCATGAGCCCCAGCCCTGGCACACAGTTGCCTGTCCAGTCTCCTGTGACCTCAGCCAGGGCACCCAGCATTGACCCAGGCAAGGTCTGGGCACAGAGTGAGGGTCAGCAGAGGCCAGCGGCCCCCTGTCTGCAGGCAGGCAGCTGGACAGTGGCCAAGCCAGCCCGTTGGTGGGGGTGCCTAAAACAATCCCTACCCTTTACTGGGCGGCAATTAATCTGCACAGACACAGCCACGAGCTTGAAATATAAATAGTTGTATCTAGCAATGGGGAATGGAAACTGTCCTGGTCATTGGTTTTGATGTATTTATGGCTGGTTTTAACGTAAATCTGAGTTTTCACTGCCAACGGTCTAAGCCTGCTGAGGATTCTCTCCTTCCGCCACCATATTTTGGCAAAAGTCAAAAACAAATACATTCACATCTCCTACCTCTTTGCCTCCAGTATTCCGAAGGGATGAAAAGGATCGTGAATTGGATGGAAATCTGTAGCACTCACTATTCAGACTTCAGACTGCAATCATAGCTGTGCATATCTGAGCAGCCATCCAGATGCTAATGGAGCTGATCCTGTGTCAGTTAGATTAGAGAAAGACCTCCACTCTTTAATTTTTGAATATTTATTGCCTATAAATCGAAGGGCCAACACATATTGAGATAGCAGGGGAAATATCTTTTCTTGCCTGTGTTAACAGTAATGTTTTAAGATACAGCTGTTATTTTAAAACTTGACTTATTTTCACTTTTCACTAGTGTTTTTAACTGTCCTGAAAAGAAGGATGTTTATACAGTTTTGCAAAGAAACATGAACTGTTCTACTCCATTTACATTTCTTTGTTCCAAAATGTATTCCTCTTGTTGAGATTCCAGCAGACAAGGAAAGCAGACACAGCGGTTACTTTCCAATGTGAAACTTAAAACCACAATCTCCTGCTCAGAAAACACAGAATGAGTCACAGGAAGGGGCCACTTGCTTGCAAAACTCATTAAAAGCAAGGCAAGGCAAAATGGATTTCCTGTATCAATAAATAGATTGCTGGCAGTAGGCAGAACACCTGACAGTGCTGGAGGCTAAAAACCGGTCCAAGGGTAACCATTAGTAAAGTCAGATCAATTCTTCAGCTCAGAAACTGTATCTCTCCAATACACAGTTTTCTTGGAATTAGTTGGCTTAATCCAGCAAAGTGTTTAAGAATATGCATAAGTTTCAGCTCAGGGAGGGATGAGTTAAACACTTGCTAAAATAGGCTGAAAAATGATGATGTCTGTATTTATGCACTGAAGTAAGCTGTATTAAGAGGATGCACGTATGGTACCACCGAGGTGCAGATATTGCAGGTGAAAGCTTTGTTTCCCAAGTTCATGAAAAAATAATAAAAACGCCCTAGTCCTTACATAAGCTTAAAATTTAGCTGTAATTGCAACTTTGTTTTGCTGTTAGCAGTACTCTTTGGACACTTGAGCATAGAATTCCTTTTGTTCCATGTTATTCTCTTCTGTCTGGCAAATGAAGCCAAAATGGCCTTCTGATGTCTTCTGTGCAGCACAGACACACGGGATGTCAGGCTGTGCTCTTAGGGGGCACAAGGCAGAGCTCAGTGCCTGACCCAGCACCACCCAGGGTCAGCACAGGGGTAGGAACAAGAAGGTGCTTTTCAGCCACGTGTTCTGGTTTTGTTCCCTTTCTCTAGTTCCCTTTAGAAAAAAAACCAAAAAACTTAATTCTCATTTTACCTTTATTTTTCTCCCTCACTTCCCAAAGGCTGGAAAGGTCTCAATGAAGGTCTCTTCCCAAAGCATCCAACAGCTGTAATTCCTCAGCACCGTCTCTTGGCTCCCATTTACAAGTAGCCCTTTGATTGCATATTTCCAAAAAGCTACTGAACACAATGAGGGGCTGTATTTTACTGCAAGCACAAGAGTGAGACTACCTGAGGTCACGACACCATGAGCATATTCCCTTCACCAGCATACTTTGCTAGAGTTTTATGAAAAGAAAGAAAAAAAATAAACATAAACCAAAGAAAACTAAGAACAACCCTCAGACTTCAACTTTTTGTGCATTCATAAAAGAGCTGAAAGTTACACTGGTTATATTTTTAGGCACTAGCTCTTAACATCAACCATCTTCTGTCTCTGGCAATGAACTACCCTGAGGTACTTGATGGCATATGCAATGCATATTGAATTAAGGCTATCTATTTATAAGGATGAAAATGTAGCATTCAGGATCCCTACCTTTCCTGTGGCACCAAAAGACCCTTCCCCTGCCAACAACTTTATGTTCTTTGCTCCTAAGGAGCTTCCTCCTTCAGACTGCTGTATCTTTAGTGTCAATGGGATCTTCCAGGAGAAATGAGTGTGTCCTCATAAAGTTTGGTTTGCGGATGCAAAAGCACCATTTCTCTGACTTTTAATTAAAAGGGTACCTTCATTTCAAAGTCTGTCTCCAGAGCTCCAGGGTAAATGTTTATACAAGGCAGAGACATACAGCAGATAGAGAAGACTGAAGAAGCAGTGACTGCAGGCTGCCCAAATACGGCTGCTCTTGTATTTTTAACAGAGAACTTGAGATGCCGCAGAGCCTTATCAACCCCAAACATCTTTGTTCTCATCAGGCCAGCACGCACAGGCCTGGCAGCATCACTGCACTGCAGTGAGTCTGCTCAGCAAACCTGGCAGTGGGAGCAAAAGGCACCACTGCGTTCTCAGGGACAGGAGGAAAAAAAGTTATTGGCTTCTCCCCAGCAGGATGGCCTATGTCAAAGAAGAGAAGCCCCACAAAACAGGCTATCTGCTCTAACTGCCACGGATGGATGACAACATCCCCATTCAAAACAGATGGACAGCTTTTGCTTAGGTCACACTAGGAATTAGACAAAAGGAAGATTCAAAAAATTCTGGGCTGGGGTAGGATTCCTGACTGCTCCAATTTGCTCCAGTTCCTGTCTGGTTGCTCTTGGCTCCAAGGTGCTGTTCCCATGTCCCAAAACAGCCAGAGCCCAGATGCTGGCCCCATCTCCCTCAGTAAACTCTTTGAGATTTAAAAGGCTTTGGGCAAAACACTGCAGCTGAACAGCAAAAATAATGTAAGTTACACTGGATAGCCCCAGTAAGAAACAGGCAGTGGAGACGGGAGATACAAAAGCCATGCTTTACAGGTTCAGAAGTTCTGCAAAAGCACTCTGCCATTATCAAAGAACACAGAAAAATAGAAAAGTCAGGAAAAAATTTATTTTCACCTTTATTACAATATATATTTCTACTCTTGTTGCATTCAGCAGATCAACATGAAGTGTTAAAACTATTTTCATCACTGCAGTAGCACATACATATACAGAGTAAACACTGTATATAAATAGGCTTTCAAATAATAACAAACCATATCCACAAATAAAAAATACCCAATACCTCTTTCTCCTCCTTCCCAAATTACAGCAGTAACATTTTATCTACAGTATAACTAATGACACAAGTACAACATTCTTTCCCTCCCATGACCCAGCTAGAGTGGTGTGGTCATCAGCATCAAGAAAATAAACATTAGTCACTCCTCACTGGTGCATATTCCAGTTTCTGTGTATTGTATGACTAGAATTTACTGTGACTTAATGTGTCTGCATACTTATGTTAATGTATTCTTTCTGTAACAAAAACCAGCATTACACTGCAAGCAAGGTTGATCTTTTTCTTTCACAGAAAGAGTAGAAATTTTTTTAACCACATCTTTTTCTTCTACATGAATTAACAAAGCAGTTTAAATATTATGCTAAAATTATTCAGCTGCCAAATCAAAATGTCTTATACGTTCTGGAAAAGTATGGTGATGTTTCTAGCAGGTGAAACACTTGATTTTCATGTAAGTGTTTTTTTTGTCAGTAAATTTGATAAAAGTTACAGCAACATACATTCCTGACAGTGTTCAGCTATATTTCAATTTCAGATACAAAGGAGGATGCAGCAACTCAGAAGCGAAGCGCTGAAAGTGACAGAATCACAGAAAAGTTGGTCAGAAGGGACCCCTGGAGGTCACGCAGTCCAACTTCAGCCTTAAAGCAGATGGATACCAACACTAGATCAAGTCAGCCATAACCCTGTTTGACCAAATCTTGAAAAACTCTGGGACAGATTCTGCAGCACCTCAGGGTTATCTGTACCAGCACTGCACTGTGGCCACAATCTGACAATTAAAACAGTTCCTCATTCACATTATCATTTGGTTTTAAATACTAAAGGCAACAAACAACCCTGGATTGCCTATTTATCAAGTTATAAATAAATATATCACAGGCTTTAATTGTGGAGGAACTATTTTTCTGGTGGGACCTACTTTTCTGGTGGGAGTTGCTGTGTGTACCCTCTTGGGAAAACAGATTTAACTACTGTTAAGGATAAAAAAACCATAAAACTGACAGCCTCTCACTGAAGAGAAGGGTTGGTTTTATTTTATATATTTTACATAATAAATAGCTTGAAACAGGCCTTTTCCAAAACTGAATTTAAATAGTATGCAGCTAGTACATCTGTCCATTTATACAATCATTAATGACACGTATTAATAGACAATTAAAGGAAAGTGTGTCTGTATTTAGAGATGCAACCATCTCAGTTTGGCAACCTGCAATCCCCACTGATTGTCTTTCAGAAAATCCATCCCATATTTCTTACACCTTGAAGTAAAAAGATATTTGCATTTTCTTTAACCTTTCAAAAGAACACAATCAGTTCTGGGTTGTCAAACACTCATTTCTTCCTCTTTGTATCTAATCCTGATATATCCAAAGCAGGTATTTACCTTTCCTGAAGCAGCAATGTTCATGTGAAAGGAAGACTTAGGGAGGGCTCTCCACTGCACACTGCAGCTATGTAAAGCATTGCACTTGTTCTCATTACTATTGAAGGCACAGAGAAATCACAAATTGGCCCACTAAGACCCCAGATAAAGTCTTCAGTAGTAAAACTCAGAAAACCCCTACCAGAGAGTTACCATCCTATCTACACTGCTATCACTCTTGACATGCAAAAACAGAATTTGTTGTTACAAAAGAAATGTGATACAGACCAGCCATTTCCAAATTTCTGGGTAACCAACTATAATCACATCTTAAAATTTCTCCTGGACCACTCTGCCTTCCTGTTATTAAACTCTTAAGTGAAAACACTACAAAGCAGCTGCAAAACATTTACCATAGCCTCAGATCACAAGCTGGCAGAGACCACAGCTTGTGAACCACCAGTGTAGTCATACTGAAATTCAATGTACACAGAAGCCCATGATGCCATTTTCAGCATTTCAGAGAACAATTAGACTTTTCAGTATATTCCAAAAGGAAAAAAAGAATTCTTTCCTATCTATAACACATTTGAAATCATTTGGCATTTGGGCACTTGGAGTCCATATTTTAAGTACCACATTGTGTGAAGGCAGACCATTTGGAAAATGTTATCAACTGATCCACAGTATTGCTTTTAGTGCACACAGTTCAGTCTTAAGGCTGTCAAAAGCAGTATCTACAGCTTGTGTCTGGATAAATAAGAAAAAAAAAAAAAGAAAAAAGAGGAGATTTCATTATCTTAAAGGAGAGTAAATTGCACTAAAAGTATCCATTCTTTATGATACAAAACAAAGCAAAAAAATCCATACAGTAAAAACCTGAGATGCATCATTCACCAGCATCAAAATTCACATTTTAACCAAAATAATATTTCAAACAAAACCTTTCCATTTTTAAAAAATCCTTACTATTTTTGGCTCAGTAAAAAATCTTCAACCTCAGCACACTGTGTGTGGAAAAGATGTGTTTACTGAAAATCACCCACTTCAGTAAGGTGGGCATTATCCACAGTGGCCTGTATCTTCCACTTGAACACTTAAGCTTGATCCAAAAAGCTACTCCTGAAGTATGGCAATTCTCAAACTGAGAAACACTGGAAGAATCTGGCCATCCTATTTCATTTACTTTCTATTTAGAATACACCTAATTTATTTCCTCAGAAATGTCCCATGTCAAAACAGGCTGGAATAAATCAAACACAGCTCAAGTGGTTTTAACAGCTACACTGATTTACATCTGCTGAGGATCTAGACCAGCAATTAACTTTAAACAAACAGTTGTTGGTCAAGCAAGGGGAGAGGGGAAGAATCATTTGCTCCTTCAGAGAGAAGGGTTTTGATATACAGATTGCAATCCCTGTCTGTGTCACCAGATAATGTCAGGAATGGTGAGCACCTTCAGCTCCCTTACTGGCAAGGGGTTCTGACAGGATGGACGATGGCTTCAGTGATGCAGAACAGATGTGGAATCACTTTACCACCTTATGGCATGCTTACCTGCAACCCCAACATCACTGCACTTTTATTGACCTTATATAATCAAAGTGCATGGCAAAATTTGAGGAGCTAGGAGAGGACCTAGAAAAGCAACTCCTATTCCTAACAAGATTCCTCTTGTCTGCAAACCTAAGTATGAAAAAGCATTCCTAAGTTTGTTCACAACAGAAGAATACAATGCTCACAGCTTCACAGATTCCAACTGAACTGTCAACAGCAAAAGCCAAGTGGTGTCCTTTCAACACAAGCCAACCCATTCTTTGAGGTGAGACCAACAATTTGGAGATGGAGTTAAGATGAGGCTGGATGTACATCCTGAGTTTCAAATGGTGGCAGAGGTTCTCTCCAGTAGGTGAACTGGCTGTAGGTGTCAGAACAAGGGAAGTCTGAAGAATGACTTCTTTTCAGCAAAGGAAAAATGTGATCTACCACTTCACAGAGTCTGACATAGCTGGAAAAAATAAAAAAAAAAAAGAATGCTGAACCATTTCAGATCATCTTATTTTGAACTTTTTAAATGTCCCAACCACTAAGGCATGACTACATTTACAAACAGACAAAGTGGACAAGTCATCCTCCTCCAAGGAATGAAATTAAATTTAATTTTGGTGCCCAGCTTCCAGAAAGGATTCACAGTTAGGATAAGAAATTCATTCTAATCCATTCATTCTAACAAGTGATACTTACCTAGTGAGAAACAGATGCCATTTTACACCCAGATCATCTGCTAAAATATTCAAGCACCACATTCTGCTTCTCCATTTCTGTCCAGCTTGGCTCAAGCAGATCCCTGTTCAACTGATTATTCATATTTTATACATATATGGCTCCCCTTCAATTAAGGACACCAACACTTAACATTACTAAAAGCTATTCCAGTGTTTGGGGTTACCAGTGCCTAAACATCTTCTGGAAGCACTTGACCCTTTCTTCAGATTTTTGTTTTCTGGCTCTTCTAGATAGGAGATCCAGGAAAAGGAAATTTTGAAAAGGCCAGGAAAAGGCAGATGATGTCAGCAAACTAGTGAGTCTCATTTTTATGCAGACTAAATCATCCACTTTTAAATCTTTCACATGACTAAAGTAGATGTAATTTATTATACTAAATACAAAAAAAATTCTTTTTGTCAGTTTAACTGAAGGGAAGTGGAAAGTCTGAATTTTATTCTAAATCTTTTTTTGTTTAGTTTGAAGTATTAAGAACTAAAGAATCTTTAATTACTAAAATTGAATGGATCTTTGGGCAACTTGAGTCGTAAATTACAGTAAATTAATTTAATCCATGAAGTGTTAGGGATAAGAGATTACTTACGATGAGATGTTTGTCTTTGCATGCTCTTGTATAAGTTCTCCTTTAGGGTTAACTGTAAATATCCTGTTTAAAGAAACCCCCACTTGTTTGTATGAATAAACATCCTAAAAAGAATATAAAAAAAGAAAATTCATGATTCTTTGCCTTTGCAAAATCATCTGTAATCTTGCTGTAATACATTACAGAAAAGAACATATTTACACAGAACTGGTACTAAATTTACGTACTTAGTCTGTGCCTGAAACTCTCCATTATGTTACAAATGAGGTCAATCTAAAGAAATGTTCATGAAACAGACAATTTCCTGCTAGATAAGAAGTTTGCTACTTCAGTTTAATCTGTTAATCAAAATCATGTTCATTTTTTCAATAACTTCCCTTGACACAATAATAACATTCAGTAGAGAACTAATGACATTTGGTGTAAGAGCACATTAATGTCCTGTGTGCATTGTACCAAGTATGTTACAACAGTGTACAGAGGTTAAAATGTAACTGACACATAAAACAGGAATTATTTAAAGACAAGGTCACAAAATTCATAATATGTCTATACTAAAGCCATCACTTAGCTCCTGAGTTCAGATTTGTGGATATTCATATGGCATACTCCATGTCAGAACAAGGGGGAAAGAGGGGAAAGCAAGAAATACATGCCAAAACAGGAGCAGTGAGCCCCAGCAGGTAATGCAGGTACAAATATGGAAAGTAGAATTAGAAGTCAGAATTAAGAATGTCTTCTACAAAATTCAGATTGTTGAAGAAAACAATAAATAAGTTTTGATCTGCGCTGCAGAAAAGGTTGACAAAACCAAAGTTAAAAATATCTCCCAGAAGATCAGAGCAAAACCAATTTCCGTTTTGCTAATATAAATCATGGTTTTAAAAGCCAAGATGGTGAAAAACTGGATTTTTAATGAAGCCAAAAAGTTTATTTTTATTTCTATATTGTAAAGACTGTTCAAAAAAATCAAGTAACTGAACAAAAGTGAAGAGCAGTCACTTCAAGAATGCGGCATCATAGCAGTCCACACCTGCAACACCCATGTGTACAGAAATTTCTCTGAGTTTGTTCTTGGAAAAAACAATCCAAACAAAAAACATAACAAAACAACAACAACAGAAACCAGCTTCCAAAAAAAAAACAAACCAGAAAAACAACAGAAAATCCAGAGCAGAAAACTGAGAAATCTGTGATCCTGAGCTATACAAAACCCGTGGCACATTGCACACCTGAAGCCTGCACTCTGGCAGCAAGCATGGGAGTGAGCTACCAATAATTACTTTAGAAACAGTAACTTACTGTTTGACTTGAAATATTATTGAAATAAAATCATTATTTTAATGCATGTTTCCCTGAGGTTCAAAAAAAATTGAACTAGAGGTAGTTATTATCTGTAATACAACATTACAGAAGTTTTTAAAATGTTATTTCATAATCATATGTTTAAAGGTGCCTTGATAATGGAAACTAAGCTGCCTATAATAAAACAATTCAATACAGCAATGGGATAATGAGGACCTCTGTAACCTCTGATGTAATGCTTTAAAAGAAGGGATAATCACATGCCAGGGTCCCCCCTCAGCCCAAGCCCATGAGACTGTTTCCTTCTCTAGATGCATACCAGCATTCTTTGGTCCAGGGCAGGAGTCTTCTACAGCCCAATTATTCAGTCTTCCAGTGGGTGACAGAGATCCGTCTTTCCTTTTCTATGTCAAATATATCACTTTCCATACAAAGTAGAACCTTTTGATTTTGATGGGACATTGCAGGTCTTTTTTTTGAGTGTACTTAGAGAAGTGTAAGTCCCACCAATATTAATCTGAAATATTTTCTGTCTGCCCACAGTTATCTCACTGACACTGTATCTGTGTGGATTAAAATGAGATCACTGTTTCTACACAAGCTTAACTGCTAATTTATGCAGATATAACCTAGTTACTTTGCTGCTCTTCCCTCTCTGAATCCTACATCATGGTATTTTTGAGAAAGAATCGTAATACTTTCTTGTGTACAGGGCCTAATAAAATGTTCCTAATTCTCATTTAAATCTTCTAACAGAACCATGAAATAACAGCAATGCAACGTTTCTGTTCTCTGCAATAGAAATAAATTCAGCTATTACTTACAGCAGGTCTGTTTCCAAAAGCAGCATAAAAGGGCTCTGTGTTAGGATAAAACAAATTCTTGATGTCTGTCAAACATTGAACTTTAAATTTTTCTGGCTTCTTTTCTATGACCTCCCTGAAAAGATAAAAAAGGGAAGCTGAATAAGTACACATGAAATACACCACAAACCATGTTATCTTCTTTATTCAACATTTTCACTTAGCTAGATACTACTGCATAGAATCCACCCTTCTCCAATAAATCTTTTAGAAGTCACATTGCCCATGAAGACAAAACAGTATTCCCAAGCTTAAATAATGGGCACTGTAAATAAATCCTCTGAAACAAGGTAACTTCTATTGAAGCCTACATTACAATGATGGCTACTGAGCAAGGATACTGGAGTAGCTGCTAAATCAATCCTTATGAGACATGAACTCTTACCAAGTAAACTGCCTCCTGAGAGCTGCAGAATGATTCAGAGATTATATTAGCCCTCACTGTTTATGGTGCTTTTTTGGAAATTTTATTTTTAAAAGATTGCAATCACCGTATGTGCTAGAAGAACCTCAGCCTGTTAAAACAGAATTACAGTCAGGTTCTCCACCACTGCTAATTAGCAAAAGTTAAGGAATCTTCTATTTCTCTTCAGCTGCTTTTTGCAGAATAGAGAATTCATTAATGAACACAGGAGTTATCTCATCTCTGGGCAAAAGCCTTTTCACAACAGCTTCTCTTGGCAAGAGGACTGAACAGGTGGCAGAGTCTGGAGTTCCCATAACATAGAAAGATGCCAGCATGACACAAAAACACTTAAGAAGCTCAGAATCCAAGATCCTAGTACCAACACAAATGTCAAGGAAGATGTGAATAGAACAGAAGCTTTATCAGAGTAAAGCAGCCTTTTGTAACAGCAGATCCATGTATAAATCAATGCCTGAGAATGTGCAAAAGATGAATAAAACCACCTTTCCTCAGTCTCACATACACCTGATCTCAAACCTACAAGGATTAAATTTACAGATAAAACAGTGAAGTCATTTATTGCCCACACACCTCAGCAGTTACAATAGTGTACACTGCAAGATGGGCATTCCTTAGTCTAAACAAGATACCAAAAGGAGTTTTATTTTAAAGGTATTTCTAGATACAAGGAGCATAAGATAACAGTAACTACCTTTCACTGCATTTATTACTTAATCAGTCTGAGAAGTGCACTCTAATATTTCCACTGTTTCTTATATTTAGAACGTGACTGGTAAGACAGCCTGTAGCATGTCACTCAATCAGGAGAACATCTGAACAACCTTCCATTAAAAATTCTAATGAAATATATCTTGTCACAGCAGCTTTTAACAGCTTAAAATATTTTCAGCAATCACTTGACATGCTTCACTGAATTAGGCAGAAGGTACAGTATTCATAATCTGTGCTGTTATTATTCACTCACCACAGTTCAACACCTACAAAAGATAACATTGTCCTCACAGAATCCCACAGTGCACTCAGGCATATAAAAAGTTCATTTAATTTTCACATTAATTTCTTCAAAACCTATCAAGAAATAACTTTCCACAAAAATATACTTATGCCAATGAATACCTTACAGGTAAAGACAAGAGTGATTGCTATGAAAATGTCCACATTTCTTCCATAGCTAAATATGAACATACGACATTAAACACATGAAGTCACCAAGCAGTACCTACTGGTAAACAGTGACCACGGCTGGGCCTTAATATAAATCTAAGATATAAACTAGGCAAAACCAGATATTGTGTAACTACTCAATTTTGGTCTTTCACTAACAAAATTTCTTCTTAATTAAATTTTGCACCAATACGTTAAAAAAAAAAAAAATTCTTAATTATTTCAAGCACTTCCACTTAAAAAAGCTGATCATTCAGCCTCCACCAACCTTTGTTTCCTTCTCTGTAAAAA
The DNA here is from genome assembly GCF_017590135.1 of Pyrgilauda ruficollis. Taxonomy (NCBI): domain Eukaryota; kingdom Metazoa; phylum Chordata; class Aves; order Passeriformes; family Passeridae; genus Pyrgilauda; species Pyrgilauda ruficollis. Next base: position 734,527 of record NW_024525712.1, read on the forward strand.
CAAAATTGCATTACCTGTGAAGAGCTGAGAATAGGCTGCTTGGACTCAGCAAAACTGGCCCCTGAGGCAGCACAGTTCCTCTTTCATTGACCCAGTGCAAGTATCCTCTAGTCATGCCTGCCATTCCAATAGCTCGTGCTGAGCAGTACAAAAATTTATATCCATTTCTGTGAGCAGATATAAAAGAAGAAACTACTGTAAAAATAAAGTAGGTGTTTAGATAGTAATAATTTTGAGGGTTTACTTTTAAATGAATCAAATCATGGCTGTTAAATAGTATGTTTAACCCAGACTTAATTTAAAAGGAGTAAAAACATTTATGCCAGAAAACTGGATAATTAAAACACATCTAGCCCCGCTGCATTTAGTGATTACACCTAAAGAGAACTCATTTATCTCTGCTCCTCTCAGGACTTATGACTCCTTATGGTTATCTTTCCACCTCTGGGTGGTGGAACCATTGTCCTTAGAATTAACTGGAAAGACATCTGCCAAGAGGAAAACACTGGCATGAAGCAGACAATGGTATATTGGCCCTTGTTGTATTAACAGTGTTGCATTCCTGCCTCTCAGGTCTCTTCAAAAAAAGATGTCCAGCAATAACGTATTTTCTCAAGCTGGAACAACTTGAGCTTCAAAACACAGTATGAGAAGTAATCTTTAACTTGACACTGAAATGAAAGTTTTGGCATAAGTCACAGGTTGCCTGTGAACAGTTGATTCTGCTCACATTACAACAGAATCCTATCTGATATTAGTTCAACTTAATACCAGCTTACATTCCACTTCCTATTAAAAAGTTGATTTTCATAAAATAAAGAAATACTGTATTCAGCACACGCATGGTCATTAGATCTATCTATTAAGCATTTATATGGTGTTCAGCTGTTAATATCTAGCCACAACATAATTAACTCAGTAATTTGAAAACCAACATGACTCAAATCTATTTCTTCCCCTGTTTATGATCATCAAAGCCCTAACAACTGATAATGCTGGCAGGCACAGAAATAACAACTGCAATTAAAAAAATTAATTAACATTTTCACCAGATGTAATGCAGAGGTTATACATAAAACTCAGCATGTGAATTCCCAGACTGTCCTGTCTTTTCTGTGAACACGTTTGTCTAACATGCAGAGAAGTGTCTCTGGCCTAATTTAGATTCCAATATCTGTAATTTATAATTCATCATCCACGTAAAACAAAAAGCAATAAACGAACCTTAGCAAATCTCTAGTACACAGGACAAATCAGATTAACTAAGAGGAGAGCTGTGATGTGTACCAGAGGCTCTTCACACATTCATGGTAATTTAAATAATATATAAGAAAAGCTAGCATTCTTGCAATAAAAGAAGAACTCACAGATAGGGGGCTTTTGCTTTTGTTATCACAGAGCAGGTTTTGCTCAGCATATCATGCAGGAGTCATTTACACTGTGTAAGCATCACTAAAGCAAGAAGATATTGATGAAATTGTCACCCTTATAGATTAAGAGAAGCCTAGAGAAATTTAAATTTTTACACACAAGTAAAAATAATAACAGGCCACAGAAAAACACAAGCCACAGACACATTAAGAGATTTATTGAATACTCACTGGCTCACTTTATGGTACAACTTGGCAATCCCTTGGTGTGTCCAGTCTTTGCCAAGAGTTGGCAAAATATGACCTAAAGTATCTGACCTGAATAAAGGAAAAACAATATAACTGAGCTGAAAAAATCCCATACTTATAATAACAATCAAGTCTAATACAAATCCCACTAACTTACTTGGAAGCTGCAAATGAAAAGAAGGTATTCTGTAAGGACTGATTGTCACCAGAAGAGAATTCGTTTATTTCCCTTTTTTCTAGATAGACTGACATGCTCATCCTTGGCCATGTTATTTAAATTGCTGCTGTGCCCCAAGATGGATAAGCTTGTGCCCCAAAAGGTAATACACAAGTCACAGCACACAAGCATCACTCAGCCCTATAGGAGCCCACCAATGCTAAGCGTAATTTTTGAGGTTTATGTTAAATGTTTTCCAAATAAAGCAAACCTACCCATAATGGACATTTATGGGAAATTGAAAGTATGAAATAAGTCACATTTTAGCTCACTTCAAACCAAGTTCTCCACATTAAGCCAGGAATTCATCAGGTGTAAACTATTTTGAAATATTCATTCTGACTTCAATGTATTTCCAGCTTTATATGATAGAAAAATATTTACACTATAATAACAAATAGTGCAAATGAGCATCTTGCTTGACAAAGCACTGTGCAGATACACAGCAAGAAGTCCACACCCTGAATAACTTGCATCTTAGAGGAAGAAATACCAGGCAGTGGCTTAGGATGGATTTGCACTGGCATTGTAAGGTGAAGTGATTCAGTAACTCTGGGCAGATCAATAGCAGAGAGAATAGATCCCTCTGCTCACTTCATTGAAGCTTAAGAAAGCAAAGTGGGGAGAGATGCTAATTTACATTGGCATCAAATGAGAAGTTTGACATGCAATGGATAAATCACAAGGAGAGAATTTCAGTTTAAATCAAGTATTTTAATTTCCCTCAGATTGCTCTTGAAAATTATTTTTCCCTGTTCTTTTTCCTAATTAGATACAGCTAAGTTTGATTTTGAAAGAAATTAATTTCAAAACAAATTAAACATCGCACTTCAAAAGAAAATGCTTTTTATTTCAATGTATTTTTATTTCATGCTTTCCCTATTACACACACTATTGTTTTCCCTAGTGTTAAATACACTAAATAAATAGAAATCAGCAAGTCAGTGAATCATTTTGGTCACTCCAAAATTATGACTTTTACCCAAAGTACTAATCTGAAACTTTCAACCAGATTCTAGTTCTGACATTGATTTTGGAGTCTAGTCTTCTAAGTAATAATGCCTAACACTGGAATGCCCCAGGAATGCCATTTAAAACAAAATTCACATATTTCTTCTTTTTAATTACTCCCTCATATTTAATTACTCCTTTTAATTACTACCTACTTCATGAGTGTGATGCAACAAGAAGGTCAGGATTTTGCAGAACGTCCTCCAATACTGCTGTAAATACTATCATGAAACACCAACAGGTGACAAACGATGGGCACATATGGCATGTGTCTATTAAATTAAGAATTCAACTAAAGATTGTTGTATTGTTTGATACCCAAATTTAAAAATTAAAAAAAAATTAAAACAAAAAAAAAACCAAAACCAAGAAACAAAACATTCCAAAACACTTGTATATGAAGATTCTGTGATTAACACTCCTTGTTAATTATGTTTTCCTTTAAACTAAAGAGGAAAATCCTCGTATATAAAGTCTCTCCCTGGTCATGAACTCACCGTGTGATTGTTCCATCAATATCAGAAATAACAACTTTATCATCCCAATTCCATAGGTAAATGGTGCCTTCACAGCGGCAAGTGCCTTGATACTGGGTTGTAACACTAAAGGTCACATCATTGGGGCCATTCTTGAGCTTTAAGCTTTTCTGCAAGACATTATCAGCAAGGTGATCAACAAACTAAGCATGTGAAATGGACACAGTGTAAAAGCTGCACATGAGCATTGCTTTGGTGTATTTGGCTGGGGAAGATGGTGTGGATTTCTCCTCCCATAAAATCAAATCCATTTGTGGGATTGTTTTTGCCCAAAGACCAGAGTGCACTTGGGGGGGAATTCAGAAGGATAGGGAGAACCAGTATGTGCCTCAGGGAGATTTGACGTGGGGGAAAAATAATCTGTGGTGTAAACTGTATGCTGCAGGAAGCAAAGTAACAGCAATGACATGAACTGACGAAGAATGAATTTTGCAAGGAGCAAGGGAAATGCAAATGATAACCTGAGCTGGACCAGTGTCGGTGCCAACAATCAGGTGTGCTGCTCTCCTGTCCTGACCACCCATTCTGATGCAATGGAGCCCAAGTCATGGATTTGGAAGGGTAGAGGAAGCCCATGGAATGGGAAAGTAATATGTATCTATGAAAGGACAGAACAGTAGTTAATGAAATTTATGTTTGGTATAGACATGGTTTAAGAATGCAATAAAGTTGAACCTGTGGGTAAGGAGGGATTTCAATAATGAGAAATAAATACAATGGTACAGTTAGAAGATAGATCAATTATGTGGGACATGAGTGTGATACAAATGGTATGAAATGGGGTGGAAATTGCATTAGTTCTGCCTGAGCTGGAGTTTGTTTCCCTACAGCCGTGCTCAGAGAGCTGTGCTTTGCACTGGCAGCTGGAGAGGTGTTGGTGTTTTGGGTACTGCTGAGCAGTGCTGGCACAGCACCAGCACTGTCTCTCCAACACTACTCCCCCATCAAGGAGCTGGGGGTGGGCAGAATCCTGGGAGGGGACACAGGCCAGATAATCCAAATTAATCAGAGGGGTATTCCACACCATACAACATCAGCTTAGAGATAAAAATTAATAAAGAAGGAGGAACAAGAGACATTTGTTATTTTACAGTGTTTGCCTCCCAGAACTGAAGCCCTGCTTTCTGGGAAGTGGCTGAGCATCCCTCACTGGTGGGAAGCAGAGAATATTCTTGTTTTTCTCTTTGCTTATTGACCTTATGTTCTCTCCCCTGTCCCACTGAGGAGTGACAGAGTGGCTTGGCTGGGCACCTGGCATACAACCAGTCAACCCAATTTGGTCACACTGAATTTTATTACTTTCAGTGGAGGTATTCTAAATAACAACAGCAAAGGTTTACCCTGTGTGGTGTCTATTAGGCACTGATTTATAGAACAGAACTGAACAAAACAAATAAACAAAAAAATTATGTTTCACAATCAGGTAAATTTAAAAAAAAAAATCCCCAAACGTTCACATAAACAGTAACAAATGATGGAATGGGGACCATCTATGGGCATTTCCCACTTTGAAAGGTGAATACATATACAGAGAGAAATGTGAGTAACAAGAAGTTCCATAAACTGTAATTATGACCTCTTCTGGGGGGATTTGTGTCCTACAGTATTTTATCTCTTTTGTACAATAACTAACCTTTTACATCACATGAACTTTTACCCTTCAGCCTACACTATCTTTAATTCTCCCACTTTGCTGCCCTTCACTGTCTCCTGTGCCACTTAGCAACATGTGGGACAAGAGGCGACTGATTTGATTCTATTTGAGAACCTAGCTGTTCATTTTCCCAAGACCTGTAGGAATTTCATACTCTTAGTATATCTTTTCCTTCGTTATCTTCCATTGCAACTTTTCAGTTAGTTAAAAAGTGTAAAGGAGGTGAGAATACAGAACTCATGGGTAACTGATGAATCTCATCCGCTGTTTCATCAAGAAACCAATTTGAGAGCAGGTTTAACTTCAGCTAATTTCTGCAAGGTTTCTGAAACCATAAAGTCCCACTTTATTTGTGTAACCCCTGCTCTCTCTTTCCAACAGAATATAACCAACACATCTCATCTGTCTCTTGGGAAAAACTGCGTTTCTTAAAAATTATCTAGGCAGTGAGTGATGGGCTGTTAAATGCTGTATGCCTTATGTGGGTTTCCTTCAGAAAATTAATTATCTGTACCTAAGATGACAAGAAGTATTTCCCTATAGTAGCCCATTTTTCCAGATCAAATTGAAATGTACAAAATGCAAAACTGCAACAGTTTTGTCATCATTAGCCAAAACACCTCTGCCACAGAGGTGAAGAGAATTGGCTTCAAATAAATTAATAAGCTCCAAAGAAATCAATAGCCTGGCCTCATTATAAATTCACAAGCAGCTCTTTCAGAAGTTACTAACAGAAAACTCTACTTATGTAAAATATGCCTATCTGCCTATAAATGAGAGAAAAGGAAAAGAGAGGAAGGAGAAAGAAGAGACACCTGTTAACATATACACATTTCACATGCTACAAGGAAGGATGTGGTTCCAATACACTTACTCAGGTGACAAATACACAATTTGGAATTTGATATTTTTCTAAATGAAATCCCACTTCCAAACCCCAGCACTTGCTGCAAGGAACAACAATTCATGTTTAATACAGAAAAAGAAGGGAAAAGGCTTTTTTGAAAGATATAATGAGAGAGAATTAAATGCAAGACGTAAGAGCTAATTAAGCTTTGAAGCCTGAATAACAGTAAAGGTTTATGTTGTATTAGAAATGCCATTTCAGGACAAGGATGTAAAATTAACTCACAAGTTGGTCAGAAGTGAGTCGAAGTGATTTTTTGTAACTAATTCCAGACAATAATGAGAGATGACTGGAGTTGGTTTGTAATGACCCGAGGTTTTGTTTGGCAGCTCTAGGGTCTTCATCGCTTGAAGAAGATTCATCTTTTATTCTGGAACATTGCACACACAGAAAATGATGTTATCATGCCCGTAAATGCATTCTCAGTAGCCATTAAAAATACATTAACAGTGAGTCACCAAATAAGTCATTGATTCTCTGCGACCAAGTACTGTCTCACAGGAGGTCATTCACATCAGGAGTTTTAATATATCAATGAAGTACCAAACTTTCATTCACACATTCCCCATTATTCAAACCTGGATTGTTACAGGTAAGTGAATGGCTATAACAGCAGTTTCATTACTTAAATTTAATGAATATAAATTAATGTATTATATTAACTCAAAAATCTCATTATACAAAAATAATACCCATTAGATGATATAACTACAAAAAAAATCCTCTGTTCTCAAAAGAAGAAAGAGGCACTTGTTATGCTGGCTTTCTATGTCCCTCTTCTCTCCTCCTCCAAAGAATTTAAAAATTAATTTTAAAAAAAATGCAGGTTATGGAAGTTTTATTATAGAAAATAACTCTTCCTGTTCTTTCAATGAGCAGCTTCAGATAAGAGGATTACTCATTTCCGGGAATTGCGGGATTACCCTGTTCAGAATACAATGATGAAAAGTCATAAAACCTGAGCTCCCTCACAATATTCTGTTTAAATACACAGTGGAATAATTATTTTTGTTCTCCTACAACCATTTTTTAGAAACTTCTTAAGGTTATTCTTCTTCAGAAAGAATGTTTTCCTACAGTAAAAAAACCTATCACTTTAGGTGTAAGTTAAAACTCTTTCAGATCCTACAAATATGATCTTTAAAACAATCAGTATTTGGCCTTTTATTTCAATCATCTAGAGGTTTGATGTTTGGTAGTCTTGACCCAATATCAAGGTACTGCATGTCATGACTAGCAACATTTAAAAGCCTATCTTATTCATTGTGACATGTGATCTCAAAAGCTTTACTCAATATCCCACCTGTCATATTTTGCTTGCAAACAATAAATTTTTAATGAGAGATTTCTAATGCCAGTTAAAATTTAAACAAAGAATACCAATTTCAGAATCTAGTCTTCTTGAACTCTTAATCCAACTTTAAACCTTATTTTTAAAAAACCATGTAAGAAACAGACCTCTATGACACTTGCCATTCTTTAAAAGGAAAATCAGCCTTTTCCAATATTCTCAATCTCGGAGAATCAACGGAGACAACAGCTAATCTCCTACAGAATGAGGAATCCTCCTTCCAGCACATTTGCCTGGACTGCAACTGCTGACCACCAGAAAGAATGAGAGCTTTTTGTTTCAGAAGGGCGACCCCTGAACCTCATTTAATGAGCATAAAGCATATTTGAATCTGGTCCTTTTCAGCTGTAACTGCAGCCAGTCCAAACAAGATGTCTCTACATTAAGATGTATATGCACAGAAAAGGGACAAGGTAGGAGAGCTGTCCTTGGCTAACTCATCCCTCTAAAGCAAGCTAAAACCCATGTCATGGAACCCTCCAAGGTGAGATTCTGGCTATACAGTGTGATTCATTAGAGGCACAAGAAGGAAGAGACTTCTGCAATCCTGGAAAGAAGCAACAGAAAACCATGACTACTGCATGTGAAAAACACTCTGGAAAATCCCTTAACTTTCCAAAATATGCAGGAACTAATTAATTTGCCAGGCCATAAATCCAAATAAATAAAAAATTTTAAGCAACAGGGATCTGACAACAGCTTGGGTTCATCTATGATGTTCCCTTAAAAACACTAGAGAAATACATGTAGCTTTGGAGAACTGCTCCAATTACAGCGTGTTTCCAAGGAGCTGGAATGTGAGTCCCAGAGCTGCCAGCCAAACCACAGATATGCCAGAGGGCACCCACAAGTTCTGTAGCCCTGCCATGGGTAGGGGCCTCCTATTTGCACTTCTGTGGTGCAATGAGTAACAAATTTAAAGTATTTCAATGACACAGTACTTCTTTCTTCTAATAGCTGAGGTAACTTGCTTTCATTTTTAAATGATCACTATTGCTTGTTCCAGGTACAGATGATTTCGGGGGTACCTGTTTGCCCTGCTCATCTGTGAAGATTCTTCTGTAAGTCCACTCTCACTCATACCTTGCTCTGGCTTTGTTTCCTGTAAAAATACAAGTATGAGTAGCTGTGCATCTCCTGTTGAGCAGAAAGATGTTTTTAGAAAAATATTTGAAAATCAAATTCTGACTTGTACAGACTTGGTAAAAATCAACAGGTGTTTGTCTCCTTTGTTCATAAGCAAAATAAAACCCTTAAAGAATAAAGGCAGTACAAAGAACTAAAAACTGCAACTATAAAACTCAGAACAATAATTAAGATTTAGGTTTGCAGGGAAGAAGTAGAGAAATACCAGGTTTAACATTTAGTACTGTTGAAGTTCTGGAACCACCTCCATAGCTACTTAGTTCATACACCTCAAATAGCTAGATTTCACCTGAGAAAGCAAAGTATGACTTGGGAGAAGGAAAAAAACCCACAAATTACCTTTCAGAGGATCATTCAAATCTTAAATCCAGTAAAACTTTCTAAACTGCTTTTATCTTGATAGATGCTGAACACTACCAAAGTCATTCCACAAGATTTTTAAATAGTGAATAGTTCTGCTTTACACAGTTCCATTTAAAGTCACCACAGCTCAAGAGATAATCAAGTACTTCCAGAGAAAATTCTGAAAACTTCAAACAACTATAAAACTAAAATCTCATGCTCTGAAACCCACACATACCCACATGTCAGTACAATGGTTATCTCATGCAAGGTTAAAGAAGTTCTTGACAGAGGCACAACCATAAAATTGTATTAAAAGTAATTTTCTCCCCTCAAGTACTAACGCTTCAGAAGTATAAATTAATATGAAGAGGTTTTACTAGCCAACAATATTTCATATAAAGCTGTGTTTTTTTCTAATGTTCATTCATGACTTTAAGGTTGTTATCACAAACTTATAATGCTCTGAAATAAACTGAAAAATACTTTAAAACAAATATATAGAGTCAGTTTGCCATCTTAGGTTTTGCTTAGTTTTACAGCTCACTATACTCATGAATACGTCTGCTCTTTGACCATCAAAAGAAAGATGCTGAGAGGTAGGTAATCTGAGTGAAAGCTTTAAATTAGTGGCACAACTCTGATTCTAGGTTTCCAAACAGTGATTTAATACATTAGATACTACTGCCTCAGATCTGTGTAATGAAAATAAACCTAAACTCTTCAGGCAAATGTTTCAGGTAGGGTCTGGTCCAAAGCTGAACAAACCAGACCTCAGACCACGTTTAATGTGTACATCCTCAGTCAAACTGAGTACCAAGTTACCCTCTGAAGTTCTGAGGGATGAGTGTGCAGATACCCAGCCCTCTCACTGCAAGCAGAAGGAAACTCTGCTTGCTTCTTAAACTTACCTCTTTAATAGTGCTGTTCCTCCCTCGCCAGGAAAACCACCATCTTCCACCTTTCTTTGGCATCTTGTCCCTCATTATAGATTCCACAGTTGCCTGTGATAAATGGATGGTAACATAAAAAAGGCCCAAAATAAAGGACAATCTGACATACATAAATGAAAAAGTGCCAAACACACAATTTTAACTGATAATAAATAGAATAAAAGTAAACATACTGTCTGTGGACCATAAATTCTACTAAAGCAAAATCTAATGGTATCCAGAGCTGCTTTGAAGTAACTTAAGCATGAATACTTATGGTATTTTTAAAAGGAAAATGAAAAAGAAATTAAATCAAAGAAGAAAAAAAAGCATAAAGAGATGTTAGTATAAGGTCTAAAATGGAGAATCTGCTATTTCTAAGTTATTTAGTACAAATAATACAATTTAAAAAATTATAAAAAAAAAAAATCACTTCCTGAAGGCATCATGCAAAATAGCAACAAACTGACATGCAAGAGAGTTATTTACAAAGTTTGTATTTAATCACCAGCTTAGCAAAAAGTAAAGAAGTTACTAACTCTTAAGAGTTTATGAGTTATGAGTTTATGAATAATCATGCTATGAACTTGACTGAAAATGTTAGCATAGTTTCTTTTATAAACCTTTTCTACTTTACATTGGTTCTACACACTAGACACCAGTAGAAAAGTTTCTTTCAATCCATAATGACTGGAGCCTTATGCATTGTAACAAGGGGAGCTGAATTCTTTCACTCAGAGAGAAGCAAGAGATGGAACAGGAAAATGTTAAGGTAAAAATGGCCACTAGGCTTGTTACACCCTAGAACAGCTTGGACACTGTATTTCTGAGTTGATAGCTTCCATTGCAAGTAAGGTCACCAAAAGAAAGCTGTGATGTTGATTAATGATTTTTAAAGAAATTTTAAAAACTAAGAACTTTTAGCAGTTAAGAGGAGACTGTGTTCAGACAATGTGTGGCACAATGGATCCCTTTTCTCAGTTTTTCCATAGATTTTCTTCACTATATTATCTAAAACATATTAGAAAAAAAGAAAGGACAGAAGAATAAAGTTGAGTTTTTCAAACAAAATAAGAAAAACAGGGAGCAGATGGAGCTATGGAGAATGGAGTGCCACAATGGAGAACAACAACAACAATTGAAGGAGATTCTCAAACATGTCAATAACTTCAAGTCGATATCCTATAGACTTTTAGTGGGGGAATTCATATGCTTACAATTAGATGTGCACATAAAAGTGTATTTTACAGTACATCAGTAATTTTTTTTGCAAAACCACCCATTTTCAAACACTCCATAAACTGTCTATTATTAAAATATCTTAGTATTTCAATTCCTTAACCTCATTACTACAGCAAATCAAAACTCTAAGTAACAAGTCATGAAGAAAACCAGTAGGATGACTGGTAACATAAATGAGCCATTTTAGTTTCAGAGGTACTGTAAACCAAGTAAACCTTTCCAAACATACAGATTGTTCAAACTATAAATATTGGCTTCTCCACTAAATTAAAACTGCACTCTCAAGAAAGTTATCAGCATTCATATTAAATTAACCATTAAAAAAACCCAAGCACATTGAATTATCCACTCATAGAAGATTTTTCTCAACTGATAACCTATATGAATAATGACATAAATATAAAGCTGTTGAAAGAATTGCCATCTGCTGTAACATTATGGAAAAATATTTTATAGCACTTCTTTCCATTTACCCATCCCAGGCAAAACCCAAGACATCTGGCTCAGGCTTTGAAGTGTTTAATTTAAAATGCAGTTACCTTACATTATTTTTATTGCCACTGAAGACCCAAGAGGCACCTACCAAGGTCTGAATCACACTGTGTGATCACCCAACAAATACAGAGTAGGATAACTATGCACCTTCTGTGGGCATTTGAGTTCCATGGGATGAATCCCGCCTTTGATAATTACCACAACATTTGCAGTAATGCATAAAACATCTGGCTCTGTGACATCTTTGAAATTCAAGCAATGTTTACCAGATACTTGGGATTTTTAGGCTCAATTAATTTTATACTGTGATGGTACCATGCAGCTGCACATGACTGCACATAGAGGTAATGTGGCACTAAGAAACACTGGCAGAGAGTATTCTGGGCTTTAGAGAAATTTTTAGTCCACTGTGATGGCAACAGAGATAACCTTTGAATTCACACAGAACAATCCCAAAGATATGTGAAGTGCTGCAAATGGCAGGAGGAAAGCATAGGTTCAAAAATTTATTAAATCCATGTCTAACCAGGACACAAAATAGGGATAGTGGTGATACTACTTCTTTATACACATTTACAGTAATTCTTTAACACATTTACAGTATTTCTGTCATGAGCACCTACGTGGCACCAGGTCACGCAGCACTGAACTAGCTTCTTCAGCACATTTATATAAGCCAACACACACTATTGTCACACAGTCAATAGAGCTATCTGGTACTACCTACCTGGGTTGTGAACACCCAACTGAGAAACAAAAAGCTAGCAAGCTGTAGGCCTTCCTCGTCTAGTATTTAAACTCAGGTTTCACTGAGGTTATTGATATTTATTTAATAATATATGGAGTATACGTATGAAACAGAAAGCAAACACCTAGTGTGCAGCTACAGCAAACACTAACATGGGTCAATGTAATTTATGTTTAAAGTCCATATTAATAAAGTAAAAAAAGTTTTCCTACTTCAAAATAGTTGTAATAACTTTAGCCTAGCAAACAAACCCTATTCACAGACCAAACTTAGTCCTTATTTAGGCCATAACATAAGATAGATGAATGGTTATATGTGGGTAGATTTTACTGATGTGCAGATTCTCTTTTACAACAACCCATTTCCCTCCCTTCATCAGTGGCACCATTTTAAAACTCATCCTTTTACCAGCCTTCATGTTCAATCTCACCTTTGGCAAAGGTTTCTGGAATGCCTGCATTGCCAGCAGAAGGGGACCAGCTGTCGTCCAGTTGTAGTACCTGGGCAAGCAAGGGAGACAATTACAGCATTTTGTAATCCCGAAGTCCCAATTCACAATCTACCTGGTATTCACCACCTGGCAGGTTAAAGCCATGAAGCACAGGTCAAACTCTGACCTGCACTAGTAATAACAGACCCATCTTATTCCACAGAATGTTCACAGGTATTTACCACATACATTTTTCAGGGTATGGAAGAGAAACTAGGCCTTGAGTAGAAAGGATGTTTGTCACACATTACTCAAGTCATCATAGAATCACAGAATGGTTGGGATGGAAGGGACCTTAAAGATCATCTAGTTCCAACTCACCTGCCTTGGGCAGGGACACCTTCCACTACATCAGGCTGCTCAGGGCCCCATGCAACCTGGCCTTAAGCACTTCCAGGGACATCCACCACTTCCCAGGACAATCTGTTTCAGTAACTCACCATCCTTACAGTAATAAGGAATTCCTCCTAACATCTAATCTAGACCTCTCCTTTTTTCATCTAAAACTGCTCCCCAGTATCTTATCACTACTACCATATAAAAGGTTGCTCTCCCTCTTTTTTCTAAGTCCCCTTAAAGTACTAAAAAGCTGCAATGAAGTCTCCTCAGAGCCTTCTCTTTTCCAGGCTGAACCCCAACTCTCTCAGCCTATCCTCAGAGGAGAGGCACTCCAGCCCTCTGATCACCTTTATGTCCCTTCACTGAACTTGCTCCAACAGGTCCACGTCCATCCTGTGCTGGAGACCCCAGGGCTGGGTGCAGCACTGCAGGTGGGGTGTCACCAGAGCAGAGGGGCAGAATCCCTTCCCTCGACCTGCCCCTGCTGCTTTGGATGCAGCCCAGGACATGTCTGCCTTTCTGGGCTGCAAACACACACTCTTGGCTCACATTCAGATTTTCGTTCACCAGAACCCCCAAGTTCTTCTCTACAGGGCTGCTCTCAATGAGTTGATCTCCCAGCCTACACTCATATCTGGGATTGCTCCAAACCAGCTGCAGCACTTTGCATTTTAACTTCTTGAATTTCATGAGTTTCTTGTGGGCCCTTTCCTCAAGTTTGACCAGGTCTCTCTGGATAGTATCACTTCCTTCTGTTGATTCCACTGCACCACTCAGCTTTGTGTCAATTGCAAACGTGCTGAGGGTGCACTTGGTCCCACTGTCTGTCATTGACAAAGACATTGAAGAACACCAGTCCCCAGGACAGAGCCCTCAGGGATACCAGCTTCCATCTGGACAGAGCTGTTGACTGCAACTCTCCAGCTGTATCCATCCAGTCCTTATTCCTCTTTATCACAAAATAAGCCACATTTTTACAAGCTTTTTTAACTGTTTTTCCATCAAGGAACCACCTAAAACTTAGGGTCTGTAGGATCTCAAGCTCTTGCTATTATACACTGAACATGGCTCAACCCTTGTTGCAGACATTAGGACAGTTACAGTATCCATTGTCTAGGGAAGATGAAGTTCACATGACATTAAGAGAATATATGACATTTAAGATCCTCACTAAGATCTCCTCTCTTCCCAATACATTCAGCAGGCAGATAAATACTACCAACAGATTCAGAGAACAATGTCAGGGAAGCAATGAATGACTCACTCCAGACCACAGAGAGCTGAGGTCAAGTATGAGGCTGCAGCATCCACCAGAAAAACTATCACCTGGTACATCAGCCTTGCATGAGCCATGTCTGTGACCAAGGGCAGCCAAACCTCTCTAAGCGCAGCACAAAGACATGATCTCTCCTCTGTTTGCAAGGTACTCTCAAGTTAAAGAACACCACAAAAAGCTGCATCTGGCTTAGACCACAGCACTGCCCTGCTGCCAGCAGTACAAACATACAAAATAATGTCTTAGCCTTGCAGAAACGGAAGTCTCATACTCAGTGGGTGAAGTTTGACAAGTCCTGAAAAGCAATGTTTCCACAGAGGCATTTTAGCAAAATATTCAGTATATACAAAAAAATTGCTTTGTACTGAGTGACTGGAAGCAGACTGATGTATCCCTGTAAATATTAATTATTCAAACTGGCCCAGGGCAAGCCTTAGCAAGTTCACATCATATTTCATTTTTACTCTGTCAACTGAATGTGAATACTATTAGCATTTAATAACAGCTTCTTGAAATTCAAACTGTGTCAGTAATAGGTCATCTGAAACTGCTCTTCACTTTCAATTCAGAGGAGTAAAGGTAACTAGAAGGACCTGAATTCAACAGGGAGTTAACTCTTTCTGGATGAATCCAAGCTACAAACATTCAAAACCTGGTTTTCAGCTATAGTTATTCAGCTATAGTTATACTGATGTAATGCACTGAAGTGACAAAGAAGCGTCTTTGTTACAACACTGATTTTTTTTCTGAAATATACTTACTTATTTCCAATCTTAACCACAAGGTTAGGGTCATCAATGATAGCAGGATTGTCCACAAACTGCTGATATGTTACTGCATGTTCTAAGAACTCTTCTGTGGGGGAAAGAAGTTACATTTGTAAAGCATGCATTTATAGATGCCTGGGATGGGCCAACTTAAACCTCTCAGCACCTCTCAGACACATTGGTTTCACCTTCATTACAAGGGTGCCAAGATTTAACTGCAATATGGAAGGAAGTTTTTCACAGACTCTCAGTCTCAGAAGATGAGGGTTTCTTTGTTTCTGGATGTTTTTCCTTTCAAAATACAACCTAAAGTGAAAGCTCAGTGAACTGTGAGGGAGGAAAACCTCCTTTTAGAAAAATTATGTAATTTACAAGTGATTCAGATGACAGTATGACTCAAATAAATCACAGGATATTTGAAACATTTTAATAAGTAGCTTGTGAGCAGCAGTCAGTGTAGCATCAGGCTCATATGATTTTATGACACCACATTACTGCAGAAAGTGCAAGTGTTAACACATTTATTTTCACATTATGCCACTGGAAGTTTAAGGCACAAAGCACTGTGATTTATCTAAAAGTTACACAAGAAACTGGAGGTAGGGCAGGAGTCAGGTTGAATTTTTCAACTCCTTCTCCTCATGTCCCCATTTATGGACCATCTTTTTCACTCCTGACTAACAGCTGTGAATTTCCTAGCTATATACTGTACTAAGTGGCAAAAGTACCATTAACATTACTGTGATACAAAACATAGTACTGTCAGGAAGCAAAAATACCAATAAAATACTTCCAAAAATTTTCATATGTAGTGGATTGCTCAAATGTGTTAAAAATCATGAGAAGTTCTAGGAAGTTCATCATTACATGGCCATATTTATCTTCTCAACCCAGTGCTGAGCACAGCCACAGGAGGGTTCTGCAGCCTCAGGCTGGGAAGCTCAAGCCCAGCTGCCAGCACACGTCTGCAATTCACACAGTCATCCTGTACCTTTGGTTATCTCTTTGTTCTCAGTAAGGCCTCCGCAGAGAGAAATGGCAATGGAGGGCAAATCCCGAATTCCATCCGAGGTGCTCTCAGCCCCACTGTCAACACCTGAGCTCCCGACAGACTGCGGAGAGTGGCTGGCCGGCCGCGGCCCCACCTCGGCCGTGCTCTTGCTTTGGGCATTATCCCCACTGCCAAAGAAAAATCAGGAATTCAGTTTTCATGTGTTCATCCCCAAATTCACTCCCTTTAACAAGTACAAGCTTAGGAAAAAAAAAAGAAAAACAAAAACACCTTTGTTTAAATTTTACAGCAAAACAAAACAAAGTAATATAGGCCTTGTGTGCCCTCCAATATTAGATTGCTTCTACTTACTTGTCTAAACTAGGCATGTATAATTATAGCTTCACTTATTTATAAGAGCTAGGAAAATAAAACAGTAAACTGTATAGTCTTAGTAGACAAAATAATGATACAATAAGCAGAGTTTATACTAGTAGAACTATTCCCACACAGGAACAAGAATAAGCATGTAAGTTTATTATTTCATTTATATTAACTATATATACTGATAGCTAAATCCAAACAAATAATGTGTATGTTTGTGTATTTATGTGTCATGTATATAAAAATAAAACACTCTACATGTAAACTACTAGGATTAAAATTTTCAGAAACAATAAATCATTATACCCACTTAAAATCTGATGAGATTAATATTACAAAGTTCAAGCTGATCAAACTCTGCTTTCCACTTCAGATTTAAATGAATGCATTTGAGAAAGAAATTTTCAAGGCAACATTTTCCCCATATAACTAATCCTTCTCAGCTTTATTGAAATGCTAATATTACAGCAGCTGAGTTTAAGCAAGTAAAAAAAGAAAAATAAAGTATACAAACTACTTTAGTTGTTGCTCAATGACTTTCATCAAGTGACTAGAGTATATGTTGAAAGAGAACTATAAATGTTGCAAGAGGCTCCAGTAAAGATCAGAACAAGTTAGAAGTTGTATGTTCAGGGTGCAGTATTTTCATATATAACTCTGTCAATGCATCTTCCAAAAATTACTTTCTCCTCATTCATATTTATAGATGAATCAACCACAGTAAAGCAACATTAGACCAATAATTTTCTGCTAACAGTGTTAACAGTAAGATGTGTTCTTTATGGTAGTATGTCAGGACATGGGGATAAATATATCCCAAGGCCAACTGCTCCCCCAGAACATGTGAGTCTCACAAACATCAGTGTATATTACATAACCATCCACAATCAATATATGATGATTAATTGACCAAAACAGAAAACCAGCTGCATGTATTTTTCTCAAATCCAAATGCAGCACCTTCCAAAAGTTCTAATATTCCTCCCTAACAAAATTTTACTTTCCTTCTGCCTTCATCTCTGCTTGAACCCTGAAAAAGACATCTTATCTGATTGGCAATAAAGAGTTTGATCTAAATAAGGAAGGTAAAAAGAGCTCTTTAAGAAGTAAAAATACAAGAAAAATACTTATACTTTTTGGGGAAATAAAGTGCAGCAACTTCTGGATCCATGTCAGTGAGGTCATCTAAATAGACACCATCAGCACCAAGATGCCGGCTCCGTTTGTCTGTAAGGGACAGAACAGATAAGCTTATTAATTAATATTTTCTGAGTAACAATATAGAGCTGTTATTACTGTTCAGCTATTCATTTTAAGACTGAGAAACCAGGAAGTTATAACAGTTTGTGAACTGTATTTGTACAAAATGATACTGCCAAAAATCTCAAAACAAGTAGTTTATATACACTGTTCAACCTATGAATTAACAAAATGGGACAGCAGAGGACTAGTTTTGAGACATGCCAAAGACTCCCTATCCCAGACAAAACCACTGTGAATCAGAAGTCAGTGGTCACCAGAGGAAAACAGCAAAAGGAAAATCTTCTAAGTATTTTCATAGGCCTGTTATCACAGTATGGCAGTCAGAACATTTAATCTTTGAGAACTAATCTTACATCCCCCCTTGAAAAAGGGAAATAACAGACTAAAATATAGTCACTAACACACTATAACTGGCTCACTATGGAGGCAACTCACTTTTAAGCACAGACAGCTGATGTGTTGTGTGTGCACATGCATCACTGTAGAGAACAACACACCCCTTCTAGGCCTGTCGCTAGGACCAACACAGAGCCACCACTGTCCTATTGTTGCCAGTACACCTAGATAAGTAACCACTGTATGGCCAAAACCTAATTTGGAATTCATTCTCAAACCCACAGCTTCGCACTGTCTCAGTTTCCAACACCAAGCATCACAAAAGCAATCAGAAAATCTATACAAGGACTGAATAGTAAGCAGAGAAACACGTCATTTTTTGTTTTCAAAGACAGTGGAATGCATGGGGAAGAGGCCAAGAAACTTGTATGTTTACTGATTAAAAAGCAGCTGCACAAACTAGGCTTATATAGAGCTTACATAATTATGGAGTAATCAGTGCTCTAAAACAGAACAGTTGTAAGCAAATAAATTTCATGTGAAGATTGTGACACTCGTTCACTTGTTATAAAATACCATGGAAATAGAGCCCAGAAATTAGGAGAGAAAAGCAGATGAAGTTATATTTCACATATTCAGGATAAGATATGTACCACACAGAACTGAAAAGCATGTAAAACAAAAGTACCTTATTTTATGGCAAATCTGTTCATTGTGCAAAAGACATAATACAACTTTGCACTAGAAAGTTTCCACAATTACCAGCAACACATCACTCAGGTGAATCTGCTTATACATAAAAGTGAAATCCCCAAATCTGCCAAATGGAGCGAGTTTTGTAGTTTCACTCATATGCACACAGCTGCCAACAACTTCAGACCAAGAAGAATCTTCTAACACATATCTCACGTGAACAGCTTGATGCACAACTCAGGTTTGAAGGCTCATTCCAAAACTTATTCCTTTTCTGATCTGAAAGTGCCTTCAGGGCATGGATTAATTTATATGGCAATAAGATGCTTTATCACCATGAAATTTGAAGATACAGTCATGCATATAAAAGTGTAGGATGAACACCTTTACCTTTCTTTCTGGAAGGGGAATCCGTCTTGCCAGTCGGTTGGGCTGAGCAAGCTGCAGCTTGCTTTATTTCTTCATTTGCAGGCAACGGGGGTTCAGCTGCTCCTGGCAGCTCTGCCTCTGGTTTATTTGTCTCAGCTGCTAAGGGCTCATTTTCATCAGCAATTGCTGCATCTGCTTGTCCAAGGGCAGGCATAGGAGACACTGTGTTAAACTCCTCTACAGGAGAATTTTGGATGACCCGAAAGTGAGTGCTTTCAGAAGGATTTACATCTGCCATGCTGGGTTCCTTTGCTTTGAGCAGAGAACTGGTCTGTGAGGAAAAATTAACAGATTACTACAAAGAAAAGCCCTTAAAAATACAACAGTCAGAGTTTAACCTGTTCTGTTCATTCCCATGAGATCACACTGTCAGGATGACCAACTACAGCAGAAAGCCAACACAGAGATAGAGACTACAATATTCAAAAGATCTCTCTGCTGTGTGTTTGTACGAAATTCATTTGCATCTTGGGGCCAGGAAGTTTTTTTTCTGCAATGTACTCTACAGTCTTCATTTTCCATTCACCTGCACATCCCAGCTCTCACCCTGCCTTCCTCTCTTCCTGTGAAAATCCTGGCTTTCCCTCAGAAGGTAAACCTGACAAACAAGAGAAGGTGGTGCAGACTGGAAGCCTTGCACCATCAAAATGGTCCCAGGCACCAGGACATTGTCAAATCCCCAGATTTAGAATTTAAAACACTTTATAGGAACAATTCCAGATCTTCTCTGAGTGTGGGACAGGAAGTGTTCTTACAGAGGGACAGAGAGGAGCTGAACTACAGCAGCAGCTGCACAGCTGCTATAACCTTCATGTCACAGCAAACAAACAACACTTACATGAAGTTCAACAGCAGCCAAAGTATGACTCCCAATTCAGGTATGGCAAGATCAGAATAGCTTGAGACATAGACAGGGAATGCAGAGAGAAAAGCCTCTGGGAGTAAGATTTGCAATACACACCAGGGTGTGTGACTGTAATATGAAAGATACACTTACATTTCCTAGCAGGAAACCCTCCATTCTAGACTGCAACTGCCAATTTGGAACTCCTGCATGAACCCGTGCACTTAAGTCAGTTCTCTTTGAGCAGAAAATAGCTCCCAAATTTCTTGTAATGTACACAGGGAGGAGAACAGTGCAGAGGTGATGAGACAGCTCACCACTGACATATTAAAGAAGAGGCAGGGCTCCTCTAAAGAAATTAATAATTCTGGATTCCAACCCTCCTTTTTCGCTAATTACCAAGAGAGAATTAATTACAACAAATTACAATAGTGCCATTATAATTCTGGTGCCATCACCAGAACACAGAAGTCTTTCTGAACAGGATACCCACTTCCCTGGCCTGCAAAGCAGCAATTCTTCCTCTTTATACTGTGTGTGAGCCCATCTCTCCTGCAGTTCTTTCTGCAGAGAAGCTAGCCTTCAACAGGAGGTGCCAAACTCTGCACTATCCCAGCCCCCATAGTTGCAGTATTCCACTGAAACCTGACCTCTACCTCTCACACCCTGGTGCACATGCATACACCAAGGCTCCCTTTCCTGCGTGAATGCTGTGACTCCTCAGGAGCTGTCACAAGGAGCCAGCCAGCACCTGACCAGCCTGCAGTGCGGGCAGCTGCCCACAGTTTCTGTGCAGCACTGGAAACAACGCTGCCTGCTGCAGATCCCACACCTAACTGGGACAAATGGCTCCAGGAGGAGACAGGCACCAAGCCAGTCCTATCAGCCAAGAGAACAGCACGTCTGCACATCCACAGATACAGAACTGCAGGTGTCTCTGGATGCTTTTGTACCGAAGCAGCCCATTTTCACTTCTATGAATCTAATTCCTAATACCAGGCACCTAATTTCCATTTAAGATAATTTATGAATTTCAGTGATTTACCAAAGGATGTTGGGTTTGATTTTTTCTGTTTTTTAAGCTACTAACATTTACAAGACTGGGTCTCAGTTACATCTTCATTTTCTACTGTATATCATCAGTATTGAGAATATCCATGCCACAAGGTACTTTCCCATACCTCCTATGGAGTAAGATTCAATTATCTTACATAAAACACTGTAATTTTGGGTAAAACCAGGACCCATTTCCTCTTCATCAGTCTGCAGTAGACTAAGCATACATGACCTATTAAAGCACAAGAGATACCAGAAGGAATTAAAGAACTTATGTTGGATACCTTTGCAGCCTGGGGCAGCTCTCCCCATGCCCAGTGCATGTGGGGATTATCCTTCAGTCCACTTCTGTCTGTAGGTTTACTGACTAATTCTGAGTCACTTTGAGGAGTAGGAGGACGTGAATCTGATGGGCTAAAGAAAAACAAACAAAAAATGTTACAAAAGCAAAAGTAACCACAACACACGGAGTGCTTTCCAAACTGATGCCCACCAATACAAGGAATTGAAGACTGAAATAATCAAGAGCCAACTGAAGGTATAAAAGCATAGAAAATAGTTTGAAGAGTTCAGGATCTTCTTATACTGGCATTCAGAGGTCTCATCTCTTTTTCAGTAAGTGCTGTCAGAGAAGTTGTATTTGAGAAGCTGAAAGAGATAGAACAAGAACACTGGATCTGATTTCAGGAGGGTTTTTGGTTTTCTGCATGGTAAAAAGAATGGGGATGTTACCAGCAGCAGCAGCAGCAAATGAGTAATGTATGCGAAGTGCAGAAATTACTCACATCAACAAGACACCTTATCCTGACTAAGTAATACTTTACTCTAAGAAATCCAGTTAACTTCTTTCTAACTTGTTCAGCTCAACCACTGGATGGATGTTTATAAGGAAAACAGCAGGAGAGCTACACAAAGAATTTGAGCCCTTTCAGTTGAAACATATTCAACTGTTTGTTTTGATAATTACTTGATAATAAATATTTATAAACGAATTATTGAATTATCAGCTTATAGCGTATTTTTAATGTGGTGATGTCAAGAACATCGTGTCAAGTCAGCCATTAATAAACAATGAATCACTGATTTCAAGGACAGAAGGAAAAATTCAGATTATCCACTCTGCCTTTCTGCATAACACAGGTCATAGAATCTCCCCCAAAACGCCCTGAACAAAGCTTGCATTTTTTATCTGAACTGTAACATCTTGGTATACTCATCCAATCCTGATTTAAAAAATAAAAGCAACAAAAGAATCCACAACATTCCTAAATCAAAGGTCCAAACTGAGTTACTTTCATTCTTAAAACAAAAGGCTTCCATCTCACGAAGTGCCTAACTCCATGAAGTTCAACAAGGCCAAGTGCATGGTGCCATGCCTGAGACGACGCAATACAGGCTGGGCAGAGAATGGACTGAAAGCAGCCCTGGGAAGAATTACTTGAGGGTGTTTGTGGACAAAAAAACTGAGAGGGTGGTGAGGAACTGGCACAGGTTGCCCAGAGAAGCTGCGCATTTCCCATCCCTGAAGACCAGACTGAATGGGGCTCTGAACAACCTGGCCTAGTAGAAAATGCCCCTGCCCACAGCAGGAGGGCTGGAACAAGAAATCTTTAAGGTCTCTTCCAACCTAAATCATTCTGTGATTCTACAGTTCTATAAAAGAGCCAGACTGGTGTGGATATTCGGTTTATTCAGAAAAAGATAAAGAATAAATAAAACATGAGGAATTTATGTAAAGGTAAAATCATACAAAGGTTTGTAATGGCTTCATTACATCTAGTCCAATCACCGTGCCACAAAACCAGGTTGCTGAAAGCCCCATCCACCCTGGCCTTGAACACTTCCAGGGATGGGATATCCACAAATTTTCATGGCAACCTGTTCCAGTGCCTCAACACCTTCACAGTGAAGAATTTCTTGCCAAAAGTCCAAGCTTTCAGTTCAAAACCATTTCTCCTTGTCCTGTCCCTACATGCCTGCGTGAAAAGTTCCTCTCCTTAGCTACTGGAAGGTGTTACAAAGTCTCCCTTTTTCAATGTTCTGTAGAGCCATCCAAAACAACAGCAACCTTATTATCTACATTATTCACTGTTTTCCACTATGCAGTAAAATACACTTGGAATATGGACAGACACTAGGACATTTTAGCTACAGTTATTTATGTTACCTAATTAAATTATAAAGTTTATAAGCCATCTTTTTAGGGCCTAAGAATTTCAATTTTCTATCCATCCTTAGGGTGGATAAACCTATAATTTGACAGACAAAGAAATCAATACAGTCCAATTTTCAAGCTCAAAGGATTAAAAAATTGCCTAGTGGGTTTCTCAGCAACTTCTAAATCTCCCACTGAAAAGTCTGTAGGATTTGCAGTATGTTCCATACTTAGAGGCCATTGAAACATGGTAATCAGTAGTCTGAGCACTTCAGAAAATCTCAGTAGGCAGTAATGCTCCTACTTCTGCTTTAAGCCTAAAATATCTAGATTTAAGGAAGCCTTGTCACTTCATGTCTTACTTACCCTCTGCAATATAAACACTTTAACCTCCAAGACACCTATTGTTTACCTAGAAAAATCTCCAATCTTTGTTCAGCCCAAGCTCACTTACTCAGACACCCTGTGAGAAGAAAGGTATTGCTCAAGCTTGGGTAGAACCTCCATTTTGCAGTAAGAAAACAGATTTGGGGTGGAGGGAAACATGGTCATCTCCATAATTTTCCCTGAAAATACAGTTGCCGTGTACACACAGCTGAGTGGGGAAGAGCCCGAGCTGTTACTCAGCACCGTGATTTCTGTTCTCACAATGAAACACAATGAGAACACAATGAGACACAATGAAAGCACCAGAAAGGCAGCACTCACACACATGGGTATGTTAAAGCAGCAGAGCTCTGCTCTGTGAAGGCTCTTGCTGCAACTGCTGCCCAATGGTCCGGGTTTGCCTTGGGCTGAACTATGTCTTGCAATTCCTGTGTCCTTAAGTTATGCACTGACTCAGCCCAGCTGAAATTGCCTTGCCTTGCACAGATTGCTGAGATACTGCAGATCAAACCAGAGCCACCCATCCTGTCAACAGTACACAAGAAGGAAGGGAAACTTCAAGTATTTAGATCAGCATCTCTGATTCACATCCCATAGATGCTGAATATCTGTATCACTGTCCTATATACTCTTTAACAGCTATGATTGCGCTAATCTAATGACAAAGAACAAGGAACTTGGCCTGTAGCTGGCAGTTCTGCAATAACAGATCACAACGATCTTTGCAGTGTTTTCCACTGGAAGCAAAGAGATCCCTGAAAAAGCAGCAATATGACCTGAAAAAAAGCCCTGTCTTGTGTGACAAAAAGTGCCTGTGATAAAAGATGACCAGAAGGAAAGAGGCCTACATCATGCACATGTCACAGCAATGACTGAGAGCCTCTGAAGCGCCTCTTAGGTGGCCATAATAGCATTCCTTACTTCATACAGAGGGAAAAAAACTGCTGAAAGACCCACCAAGCATTTCTTATTTCAATAGCTGCAAACACAGAGCCTCACTTCAACAAGTTGCCATAGCACTTTCAATGTCTACCTAGACTGTAAGACAGCTGAACTCCAGAAAAAAGTTCATTAAGCCACCCAGAGCACATCACTGCTCCATCACAACCTGTGATCCTGCCCTTCCTTGCCATGAGAAAATGCAGTTTTGAATATCCCAGGATCTCATTTTGACTTGGTGCTGCAACATGGTCAGGTTAAAGAAGGCAGAGCTGGGAAAAAAAAGCTGGGAAAACCTCAAGATTGTCAGTTTTGATACGGCTTTAGACACCTAGTATAGCAACTATGTTGATATAAGCAAGGAGTAATTTAGCCTGATGTATTACTCAAAGCTTTCCCAGCATTAATGGAGAATTGTAGAGGTCATTTTCTACTACTTTCATTTTTTTTATATTGCTGTGACCTATCTCCACTGACTTAATGGAGTAAAAGAGCTTGACTGCAGAATCTTGAGACTTCTTGAATTCAAGATAACATAGAAAGTGTCTGTATTCACCTTTAGCTCTGTGGAAAAGAGGATTCATACACTACTGCAAACGCCTAGAGAGAAAAGTTTTCTTTTGGCATGAGGCTCCTCCCATTAAAAAAAGGTTTGCATTTTTTACTGCTCACTTAATCTCTAAGATTTTTGTTTTGCTTTTAGCAATCTATGCACAAGCAAACAACTCAGGAAAACCATGGGATAAAAATGTCATTAAAATACACACTGATTGTAAAAAGCTTTGTGGAAATGTCAGTCTTCAGAGGAATTAATTCACTAGCTAAGTTCTTCCTTTTTGGGGGTTTTTATCATCTTAATGAACTACATTTTTAACCCAGGCTTTCATTGACATAATTTTGTATCAGCCACCCTCTTTCAATTGATGGTTCATCAAGGTAACTTACTGCTACTCAATGCACACAAAGAAGCAAGCAGAGAAAGTGGTTTCCAATGTCACTTCCAAAGTGTCTGGGTTAGCAATAAGTACAGCTATAAATACAACAGCAGTTCATATAGTCTTAATGTGGTAAAAATGTAATAAAGTGTTAAAAGGATTAAGAAGCAGGCTAGAAAAGAGGGAGGACAACTGTTCTACCTGTCTGGAAGAGAAAAGTGAGAAGATTGCTGAGGACAAGAGTTAGACAGGCCTCCATCTGCTGGAACAGTGAGTAGACTGGTTGGCCCTGTACAATCTATAGCCTTACTGGGCAGCAGAGCATGTGGGGAGAAAGAAAGACAAGGTGTCATTATATTCACAAGTGCTGATGAACATAAACTCTTTGTGTATTAGTTACACAAACGCTGACTTTACATTGAGAGCTTTCAAAATCCAGGATACTGCAATCAAGAAACAAACAGAACACACAGTTCCAAAAGCCATGGAAAGGGCAGGGTATTGACAAATGCTATCAGCAGCCTGGTGAAGTCAATCACATTAAGCTTTACAGGCACTGGACAATGCTTCTTCCAGAATGCAATTCAAAACAGTTCAACTTAGCCATTGCCCTGAAATAATCTCCTCACAGTCCCTTCCTCTGCCCCTCAACTACAGAGGCAGGATATTGAGGTAAGACTTGCTAGGACAAGGTCTTGTGAATATTGCTGCACTCCAGCAGTCTGCATGGAGGATGTGGAGCACACGGGCATAGGGCACACATACAGACCTACCTGGAATTATAGAGCAATGCACTGAGGAAAGAATTGTCCCTTTTTAACAGACACAAAAAGGGAGATCCAAACTGCTCTGTTTTGACATGAAAGGAATACACATGCACACAAATACACATACAGAATAAAGTATGCAAACTACTGTACGTGCTCTTTTCACACAGTAAATATGTATCTATATTAAAAGTGACATGAAAAGCTCATATTCATTAAAAAAGTCTTATTTTAATACATTAACTCCAATCTGGGAAATTTTAAAAAGGACTACACTCAAAATACTGAGGACTTATAAACCTACATTCACTGAAGCCCTTACAGGGTGTGTGCATCAGGCAAATATTCAGATTTCACAAAACATTCCTCCTCTCTACACTATTTATATCCAAACAGTGACATTAACAGATAAAAATATTCTTCAAAATTTATGGACCTGCATTTTTATGTATGCATCTGCTGCACCAAGGACAAAGCCAATCTGATGCTTTGGTACACTATCTTACTGAAAATATAAAAGTATTCATCTAATAATAGTCACTGACCATGTTTGGTATCAAAATCTTTAGTGAGACTTCATAAAGCACTCACATAGAAGACATTAATGGAAAAATTAAAATAAGTGTACTATCTAGAACTGTACTATCAGAAAATATACCTTTGAAGAGGTGACCATTCTCCATCTGAATGAGGGTAAGGTGCAGACTGAGAAAGCATGGAAACTGCAGGAGCCTTCATGTCAGATACATCATCAACAAACACATCTGGAACAGGGATCCTAAATAGGGGGAAAGAAGTGACATTTAAAAACATTTGGTTACTGAATTTTCATATACCTCAGCTACAAACCCTATTGCAGAGAAGAACTAATATAACCTGAACTAAAAGGAGATAAAGAAATGTTATGTGATTCAAACCATCTAGTTCACACCACCACAGAAGATTCTTATGTTTTTAATGTCATTTTCATTACTTTAATTACTAACATTCCCAATAGCTTTCTAGCCTAAAGCTTTATTTTTAAAGTAACACATTCATCAGCCATATGTTCAGACTTAGAAATTACTGCTAGAAGGCATGGACTGGAACATTAACCCAGGTTTTCATTACATATCTCAATTCCACTATGATACCTTGAATTGTCCAATGGCTCTTTTTCTTCCTCTGAGCTAATCTCTATGGGAAACATGTCTTCATCTTCGGATGTGTCTCCATGTATGTCTTCTCTTTTTAAGCTGTCTATTTTATGAGTTGACTTCCTCCTCTTCTTCCTCCTTTTTTTCACAGAGGTACAAACTGGAGATGTTTCAGTAGAAGGCTGGGATCCATGGGCCTGGGGTGGGACTGGTGAGGATACATTGGTGTCCAGGTTTCGTATCCTGTCTATGGAATTCCTCTTCAGCTGGGATTCCATTAAAGCAGTCCCCTCAGACAGAATGGGAGATGTAGAGAGATGATAAGGAATCACCTCCTGAAAAAGAAAAAATTCAAACCATAAAACACGTTAGCTCATACAACTGGCATGTTAGTCATACAACTGGCAACCTACGCACAAATTACCAAAATCTAAGTTATTTACTCCTCAGAAAAATAACAAGGATTAGACACTGGATGCTCATTATGCTCCTATGGTATATGGAATTTTTTCCACAGCTGCATCTCCTTAGACAAACCAGGGACAATACTCTTAATACAGCATCCTCTGAGCATCTAATATTGGCCAGGTTACAGCATACATTTCTGTCCACCTCATGTAAGACACAGAGCAGAAACAAAATCTTAGTTTAGAACCTGAACATTTTGTAAAATACAATTCCCCTTCACAACACAGATGACAGACAGTAGTCAGATAGGTCAATGGTTTATAATTAGGTCACACAAACACCCTACTATTCAATCATATATATACATCTCTAGACATTCATGGAAGTCATTTCCAGCGGTTTTCAGTCACCAAATAACTGTTACCACACAAAAATTTTAAAAATAAAGGTACAGAGATGCCCATTCACAAAACTCTCACCTGAAACTGGTAATATCATACTCAGCACAGGAATCTGAACACTTATCCTACTCCAGACAGTGAAAAAATTTATTGTGGATATATGAAGAGAAATGCCTGCAGAAGTTTTTTTATATTATATTACATGTGGAATACTCAAAGTTACTGTGACCATAATTTATTTGGACCAGGATTTAACCACAGCTCAAAAGCAGACATTCTCATTTAAATACAGTCCCACATGAATAATAGTTGTGAGATCACATTTATGAGGAGCACCAGAATTAATGTGTGCAGAGATGTTTACAGAGCATGTGCACTTTTACTGGCAGTCTGGTGCATATGTTCAAATTAAAGATTTCTACAAAAAACAGGGCCATGGACATTAACTTCTGATACACACCACTGAAGCACGTGAACTCTGTAGTTGCCATTTCTGATCACACACTGGCATGCAAATTATTTACTTCTCACTTATATTATTATCTTCAACTTTTTCAAATCTCAGCAATTAAAAAAAAACCCTAAAGTAACACCATAGCATTAAATTTTCATAGCAGAAAATTGTCCAGAAACTTTCAAAACTATAAAATGGATAGAAGTATATTTTTCAACAAAATTCCTAAACTCAAAACTGACTCTGAAGAGCCAGCATCGGATTTTTAATGAACTAAAAGTAGTTTTTACTCTTACCTGATCATTATCCGTCTCCTGCACAAAAAAGGCCTCCCCATTGTCTCCCAGTTTCATGTGCAAATCCACAGCCTCTCCATTAATTTCTATGTCAACCTAGAAGGAAATAAATATATTTCTATATGAAAAGAAAGTTAGTCCTGCTGCTGGCACCGGGCAAATGCTTCTAAGGGAATTGTAGGAAACATTACAATAAACAGGAAATAGTGCCCTAGTCTTTTTCTTTCAGTACCTGTTCACAAAGCAATCAATTACAAAAATGTTTTTCTAACTTGTTCAGCTCATTGATACCTTGCTCATCTACTCAGAAAGGCTTATAGCCTACATAAAGTTCTGAATATTTTTAAATGCAATTCTGAATGCTTCACTTGCCACACAAATCTATTTGCTCTTTTAATTCATAGCCTATTTTTAATTGTGCTAGAAGTACATCCAAATGCAAATTCTTAATATGTTGTCTTTCAAACTCATTAAAGAGACTTCTCTTTAAACTATGAGAAACACAAATAAGAAAAAGAATTTTACATTCAATTCCTGTGACTATTCCTTCCACACATTTATCGTATCACTGTACAGCCCTAACTATCTCCACTTCTTCTCAGGAAGATCTCTCTCTCATTTACTATAACCATGCTTGCCACTAACTCCATTTTCACTGTAAATGTTTTGGAGATTTGCACAAGTCTACAAGTCTATTTCAGGACACAGTACATCACTGGCACAGTAATACCTTTCAACATTTACTGATTCTAAATATTGGAATTTCTTTCTGATCTCAGAAAGAATTAAACAACATCCATGCTGACATCAGGATCTTTCTGCTGAAAATTCTAGCTACATTAGAACCTAGACTCTATTGAGTGAAAAATTACTTTCTAAAATAATCTGTTACACTGGTAACTTCACATCTGATACACTACCAGGTCACTCAGCCTAGTTACATTTATTTCAAGATCCTCCCTGTTTTTTCTAGCTTCAATTAACCTCAAGGTTCTCTTATCTGAAAATATTACTTCACTAATATCTCCCTTTTTGGAACTATCATTGAACATGTCATTGAACATTGAACAAAGAGAGGGGTTTTAGTAAGTTACTAATGAAATCTAGTACGGTTTCCAATCAGCACATTTGAAATTTTGATTTATTGAACATAAATATTATAAATTTCATGTCTAGTTTTGTTTTTTATTATAGTCAATGTCTTACAAATTATGCTCTGACCTGCAAAAATCAGTAACAACCATTTTAACTGAAACCTGTCTTAATTCAGGCTCTTTATAAAGGGTGCCTAAAGAAAACCTCAACTAGCAGACCAAAGAACATTCAGTAACATGCTATTACAGTTAACTGTAACAGAACATTCAGTGTCCATGCTATTACAGTTAACTCACAGACAGGACACATAAAAATTGTCACATTTTCTTACCACTTTCTCCCTGGAACGCAGCACTCCCATTTTCCCGAAGCGAACGTGGAAAGGGGAACACTGAAGATTTCCATCTGGCTGACGTACAACAATTATGTCTATACATCCTGACAGTGTGGCTGGGTTTAGACCCTTATAGAGCTCCTTCACAGTTACAAACACCTGCCCTGCTAACTGTCCAACGTAATTCATGGTTTGGACCTGAAAGGCAAAAGGTGGAACAAACTGGATTTTGATCCCTGCTTTGTATTTTGGAGACATTTGAGAGATGGAGAATCCTGCAGTGGGGTACCCTCCTGTTTCACAAATTAACAATTTTGCACAAAACCAGGATTTCCCACCCAATTTATTTACAGCATGTTTGTAGAAAGCTACTGAAACACAAAAGGAACCTTTTAAGTCAGAAAATTGTAACAGCTTTCAAAAGTTCATTAACATCAGTTGAATTCAAAACCACTGTCAAACTTTTGAGACTTGAAGCTCAAATGTCTCCCAATTATCTCTAAGGAGAAAAACATTACTTCCAGAATAACATCTCCTCCTAACATTTATTGTGCCCTCAACGCCAGAAATACTTTTTTTGTGTATTTCCACAGGCTTTTAAACGAAGGGCAAGTGAACAGCTTTGAGCATATCTAATTTTACACCACACTAAAGGCAAAGTCTATTTTCCCATCTTACAGTAATTTCTCCCATTAAAAGGTTATTATAATGCATTCAGACATTAGTTATGCATTAAGGTTGAACATTGTTTCCTAATGCAACATTACTGTTCTTGTTTCAAACAGCATTTTCAAACAGCATGTGCAGTGTTATTAAAAATTACACTTGCGTTATTAAAAATTACACTTACGTTGAAGGTTGAAGTGCTTTGCTTTATTTCCCCTGCTCCTACATTTATTTAGTATTTAGCATTTAGTTTGCTGCTTCCACATTATTAATACATGTCCTGTTCAAAATATTCAGTCCCCCAGAAATGACTAACATGCATATTTAGACATGCTTAAAAGAAAGTCTTTCAATAGTTCTCAAAATATGAGTGAAGTTAAGCAGATACCTTCCTGAATAGTACAGGTTTTAAAGACTTCCAGTGTCTATTGTTTTCACTACTTTTCCAGCACCTCTTGCAGATTCCAAGATACTGGTTTCATCAAAGTCCTTGTGCACGCAGGATAGATCAAAAGACTCACACACAAGTTCTTTGCTAGGCTGTATTACAGCACCCGGACATCAGTAAAAGTAACAGCTGCAGGGTAGGCAATGCTGAAACTCCCATTGATAGTGATGAGAACAGAACTGAGCTCAGAGCAAGACAGTCACTGCACAGCAGCAGCATCTGTTACAATAGAGACTTTCAGCTGTGTTCTTTCATAAACAACAAAAAAGATGTATGAGATGCTGTAAAATGGCTCCAAATTTTAACTGTGATTTACAGTTATGAACAAAAGACTATTTAAAGAATACCATGAAAGCACTAGAGTAAAAAAATCAGAAATTTAGGAAATGCTACAATTAAGGCAGTTTAGAACATGTTCTAATTAACTAATGTTCACCTGTATTTTTTTTCAAAAGTCCCTCTACATTGTGTGGACTGAGGCTTTGCTTTCTTCTCTGCTTCTGCTGCAATACATGGGTCAGGACACAAACTGTGCTGTGAAGGAAGAATTATTTATGGTAGTCATCACTACATTGTCCCTGAAAAGCAATCATGGTTTCTCCATCTGACAACTGGGGAGTGGACAAACTTAACAAAAAATTCTGTTTGATTTTCTAAGTATTCAGTGTACAAGATGTTGTCATGGTTTAACCCCAGCCAGCAAGAAAGCCTTGCACAGTCAGTCACAACCAATTCCCCATCCTAAGCAGGATGGGTGAGGGAACCAGAAAAGCAAAAGGGATAAACTTCATGGCTAAAAAAATGACAGTTTAATGAAACAGAAAGGGAAGAAAGTAATAGAAGTTAGAATAATAAATTATAATAAAAAGAACAAAATAATTTCAACATACAAAACAAGTGATGTCCAATGCAACTGCTCACCACCCACCGACCAGCTCCCAGCCATTCCACAAGCAGCAGCCCATGGCCAGTTTCCTCCCCCAGTTTATATTCTGGGCATGATGGCCTACAGTAAGGAATCTCACTTTGGCCAGTTGGGATCAGCTGCCCTGCCTGTGGCCCCTCACAATTTCTCAGGCTAGCTCCTCCAGCCCTGTCACAGGCAGGGCATAAGCTACCAAAAATCCTTGACATAATGTAAGCACTGCTCAGCAACACCTAAACCAGCAGTGTGTTACCAACATTATTCTCATCCTAAATCCCAAACATAGCACTATACCAGCTACTAGGAGAAAACCTCTATATCAGCCAAAACCAGGACAGATGTTTACTAATGGAAGAATAATCCCTAAATAGTGTTTGGAGAAGTGAGGGCTGTTTCTGCACAGCCTCAATTCAGGCATCCAGGAAGTGCCACCTACTGAAAAACCAATACACAAAAACTTCATGGCAATTATATTCCTTTCTCCAGCACTGAACTGGCATCAGCACTTCTGGTGTCCTATTATACACCAGAAACATCACCTTCCTGAATGCAAATCTAGTGGCAAGCTGTTTCACAGGGAACAGCACTTGAAACTCATGCCACACCCCACCCTGTGTCACACAACAGCAGGTTGGAACAGCCCTCTAAAAGTCATCCGGTCCAAACACCTGCCCAAGGCTGCCCACAACCTTGGTCCTGCAGAGTTCTCAGTGTCTTCAGGATGGAGATTTCTCAGCCTTTCTACTTTCCTGATCCTATGTATCCCTGTCCTCACAGAGGAAATTTTCTCCATGTTACCTGAGTTTCCCTTGTTGCAGTTTGTGCCACTGCCTCTTGTCCTACCACTGTGCACTTCTTATATCCCAACTGTTTCCTCCATAACCCCCAAAAAGTAACTGAGTATTCTGAAGAACAAATAAAACTAGTTTTCGTGGCCTCTGCTTCTAAGTCATAAGGTCTTAACCCCCTAATTATCTTGGGGGCCACCATCTAAACTCATTAAAAAGTTGGCATGACACAGGCACAAATCTAAGTTCAGAAGTCAGCCTCCAGGGTGACAGATATAAGCAAACTTTTAAAATTACCCCTTTGCTGTGGAAAAATACTTCAGTTTTTACTGGCAATTTTTCCAACCTAAAGCACGAAAACCCCCACATTTCTTATTGAGCTAAATTAAATGCAAATACAGCTACAGTTGGGGTCAAAATTACAAAATTACAGTTAATGCTTGGTCTGCTGAAGTAACAAAACTTCCAGGTGCAAAACATCCATGACTTCCTCAGTGAAGAAGGAGCTGCTGGGACAGTCTATAAACCCTCAGTGTTTGGGAGAGTTCTGGGCAGACAATCCAAGCAGGAGGACTCTCACATCCTCTTTACAAGTTGCACCAGCTGGGCTTCTAAAATCCTAAACAGAGAATTTTGCAACTATTCTTGCTCACAACAAGTCTTACCTACTCTGCCTGCCCTGTCATTGGACACAAAGATTATTTTTACACCCACAAATTAGAAAAGTTGGATGCCATCCACAAGCTCTGAGGCCAAACAGCTCAGCACAGCTTGCTTCCATACAGTGGAAATCTCTTATCCCTTAAAAAGTGCCACATTCAAACTGTGAGCTGGTAATGGACACTCCTCTCAAGCTGGGCTGAACCAGCAATGTACAACAAAGTCTTTGTGGAATTCAAAGACAGACTGGGAGACAGATCACACAAACCCCACTTCCTCAATAAACTTTAAAAAAAAACGGGTTTATTATTAAAATGTAGGGAACAAAAGATGCTGTTGTTAAAATGGGGAAGAGTTCAGAAATTAAATTCTGATGGTTTAGGCCCTCTACCCCACCTTTTATACATGCCAACCAAAGCTGAGATTGCTTGGATCTGAGGTTTGTAAGTCTGCACTCTGAATCTACAGTTGATCCATGCCATGTCAGCACTCCAGGAAACCACCACTCCTCAAACCTCAGAGGGACTGGATGTGGTTTTGGAGCAACACTTCACTCTGGCTGATCCAAGAAGTCTTTCACTTACTGACCAGGCAGCAGCAACTTCAGCAGTAAACACAAGTTTACATCATGGGTTACACCCCCAGTGCCTGCCTGGTCATTATACTCAGTTTAGTAAAACTCCTGTTCTCATACCATGCTAGTGGACACAGCACAGAATATTTTTTCGAGCTGGGAAAATTCAGAATCCTTTGATCTAAGCTTGCAAGTGAGAACAGTCTGTACTGCTTCTGTCAGGATTCTCAAATGGTTTGAGCTTTGTTCTTTGCCAGAAGACATTTCCCAGCTCTACATTTTGCATCTATTATAAAATTAAAGGTATATTCTAGTATAATTTTAAATGTAAATCTAACTAGCATCACCTTCCAGAAAGCCTAGAAAATTTCCAACTCTTTTGATTGTTAAAGACAGCAGCCATTTTTCAGAATTTATCATCATGTGGAAAAATAAGTAAAAAATAAATAGCTGGTGATCTCCCTTCTTATCAACTGATTTATTCACTTAAGAAAGACTGACCTAATAAAATAAATAATTCTTTAAAGTCCCATTCTGCTGGATGCCACAGTAAGATCAAACACACTGTCATCTAGATAATCCACTTCTTTCATACAGGTACACCAAACTATGTTCCAATTCCACTGGAAAAGCCAGTTATTGTACCTCTTGTGGCATGGTTTTGGTTGTTTGTTTTTCTGGGGATTTTTTCACAGCTCAGCTCTTCCCCTTACCATTTCATCTTTCTTTACTGCAATTTTCAAAATAAAACACTGAAAATCATAGGAACTAAATGCCTTTTTTCCTTTTCCTGGTATCTCATCAGGTTCCGCATTAATGAATAATAGATTAGATATCCACACATATCTAAATTACTAAGGGATGCAAGTGCTATTCAACATGCACTAAAAACTGACAGTTGATTTAGGTGGCATGCTGTAATGGTAACTAAAAAGTAAAACACACTTCCTCTGGAAGATATGAAATTTCCAATGCAGAACATTTTGAAAACAGGACAAATGTTTGCTGGGACTGGTTTAAGAAAAGGCAACTGCAACCTTTGGGAAAGACATTGTTGCTCTGCCTGTGCCCAAGGCAATAAATCAACCCATATCCCATCACAGACCTGACCATTACAGTCTGGACATCTCTACTGAATCTATTTAAATTTCAAAATCTGCTTCTGGTACATTTCGAAATCTGCTTCTTTGAGGCACAGGCCAATAAGCACACTCCCAGCAATTCCAAGGCACAGCTAAGGAGCTAAGATGGGCTGGGCACTATTCCCATGACTGCTTAAAAGAAGCAGTCACCTTCTTTTAAAGCTTTACAGAGCTTTGTAGAATAGATGGCTCTAGCTGGTCTGGTCACCAAGAATGAGCTTTGGCAACAGTTAGGTCTCTTTCAGCCCCTTCTTTAAGGCTTTATGATTATGATTGTGGACTGGCTGTGTAGGCCAGGAGAGGAAGATTTGCAGCAATGGTAAACATAGCACAAACAAAAAAACCCACAAAAATACAGAAAAATATTTCAGTTACACTTTTAATACCTGATATGATGATGAGACCCTGGTTCATGACTGAAGTGATGGGCATAAGCAGAAAACAAATCAATTTTCCTCCTAAGAACTTCCATACATGTTGTGAAATGGTGAAGGGAAGATAAAAATTCATGGGCCAGTGTTCAGTTAAAATACATCACTGCAGCTCTGCTGCTGACACTGAAACTATGACAATTTTACAAACCTGGTCCATCTCCCCTGACCTGTCCTTGGTTTCTGTTTTGAAGATGTAAAGCTTGAGAGAACGGACAATATCTGGGAATCAGACTGTGGCCCCTTCAAGAAAATTATTCGCGTACAAAAAATAGTAAGTAAATTATAGTACTTCAAAGTCAGTGCTTATGAACACTCTTTCACTGCATATCAAGTATTTCTATTCTTGACACTGAAACAATTCAAGTTTTGTCTGCAGTACTGAACACTTAATCCCTCTACTGCAACTAACGGAATTTTACTATTGACATATTCTTTACCATGAAAAACAGTTTCAGAGGTTATGTTCTAAAAAAAAGATTCATGATAAAAAGGGAGATAACAAAATATTTCAGAAGATTCACAAGATTCAGATTCAGAAGATTCTCTAGATTAGTATTTCCAAAATTAAGCTTAGCCCTTCATGTCTGTGCAACAACCATAGTAATGTTGACTTCTTAGCTATAAAAGTTCTTAATAACTATCATTCTATCATTTTTAAAATATGTACTTTTGTTTATTAGTAAGCTGTCAACACACTGTAAAGTCATTAATGCTGTTTGATCATCACATTCAAATCCCTTAGTATTTTAAGCCATTTCAGGTAGGAAACTGAAAATCATTAAAAACTCTCAAAAGCCTTTTTCTTAAGTATTTGTGACTTCCTACATCAATTCAATCTAAAGTCACTGCCATGAATTCCCACCCCACCTTTCTGAGCAAGTGCACAGGCAGAACCCCAAAGTTGTGCATTTTCCAGAGTAAAATCAGAGCCTGGATTTACTTTCTCTAGAGGAGCTATGAAGACATTGCATGGGACTTTGGGAGACTTCAGTTTAGAGCGCCACTTTCCTACAAGATCCCCACATAACTTTGGGCAAGTTACAGAGGCTTTTATCTCAGAGGGTGTAGCTCCCACTGGTTGCAAGCAGGGTCTACCACTGTGGCTATATCCCAACTGCAGCAGGCCAAGCTCACCCAAGTGAGACATAGACAAACACTCTCCCTGCATATTCTTTTTTCCTGGGAAAGGAAACCTGGACACATGACCTGAAAGGGAGCCATAAGCAGCCATGACTCCAATTTGGACAAGCTGCCGAGGGAGAACTCCAGAGCACTCTGCTGAGTAGCGTAACTTCGGTTGTTCTGTAAACAAGAGGGTAAACTCTGTCCAAGTCCAATTATACTCACATTTATTCCAGACTTCCCCACAGTCACAGCTGCATGGGACAGACCACATTCCTGCAGGTGATCTGACAGAACATCTGGGCAGTTGGGAGACAAGTGCAGCTCACTTGCATGTCCCACATCAGAAAGCAAAATTCAGCCTGTGGCTGTCTCTACACCAGAGTAAAGAGCATTGTGCTTCCTGCCAGTCAAACCTCCAGAAATATTTCAGGGTTGGAATTATAATAGGCTTAATTCTATTAGGAACTATTTGACTTCTATTCCAAGTTACCCAAGGCCAGTGCCAAAAATTGTGACTTCTTACAACAGCCAGATAGTTAAATGGATCAAATGTCAAACTTATCTTCCAAGCTGCCTGTCCCTCCAAGAACCCACCCACTCACACTCACTCACAGTCATGGACTTTGAATACGACATGACTGTTCCTCTGGTTCTGGTATTGCCTGTATTTCAAATATTAAAACTTTACTCAGTGCAATACTTCATTAAGTCCCTGTAAAGGAGAGAATATTTTCTTGAGAGCATCTAAAATCAAAAATTCAAACTGAAGACTCAAAACTTGCCTGCAGTGAATCCCCATGTTGAAACAAAGTTCAAAAAAACTGGCCCAAAGCCCCATAGTCAGGGTATCAAACTGGTACCCAAGAGTCCAGGAAAATTATTTCAAGGCCAGCTGAAGGGTACAACCACAGTCCCCACACCAACCTCCCACCTGCGGATTCCACACTCTCCAAGGCCCTTCTGTCAGCACTGAAAAGTAACACCACTAAAGCCAGAAAAAACAATTTCTAGCTAGATCAATGGGATGATCTGACTCACCACATACCCATACAATTGCAACTACCAAATAAAGAGGGAAACTGAGAGTCAGCAGTGCACAGTACAAGGCACCTCTTGAAATTCCAGGCAGTCCTGAAATCCTATCTCAAGATTTGTCTACTCCTTTCAAAGAGATTTCTTGGGAGACCTTCCACATTTCCCTTGGTCTCAACTGTACCTTAACTTCCCAACTGTACAGTGCTTCGCTCCTCATGGAAATTCTTTGAGGGAATGTACAGAAGGACTGAACCCCTTTGGATTGACCCTGCAATAAAGGAATTCAAACTTTACAATAAATTGAAAAGCACAAACTGATGCCTGAAACCAAGAACTTTTGACGTAGCTGACAATATATGGTAAGTCATGTATTGTGCTGTCCTGTGCTACTGTTCTGATATCTGTGAGGGAACATAAATCAGAGTGGAAAAACAGCAGTGGTTCTACTCTATCCAGACACTTCACATGACTTGGAATGCTTTCTCTCAACAGGACTGGAAAACAAATTTGTTCATTAGACTCTATATTTCCTGCATTTTTAGAGTTTAAAGTAAGCTTTTCCTGTATTTCAACTGGTTTTGATGACTGCTGTGTGTATATATGTTCACAGATAAACAAATCCATACATCTGCACATGTTCAGGTATGGAAAAGGGTCAAGGACTAAAACTTGCCCAACTCCCTTACTAATAGGCTCCACTACATCAGGTAAGCAAATATTATCAAGTAGTCTGTATGTGTGTTAGTGAGCTGGACCTATAAGAAGAGCAGAAATCATCTAAAACCATCAAAGGCTATTTCCACGACTTTTTGCCTAAAATTGTAACATATTTATGTTGAGCATTTTCCATCTGATTGCCTTCACTGTCTACCCAGTTTTTCTCCAGTTCTCCTCATGGAAGCAGGCTCATTTTACTGTAACAGGAATTCACCTATCTAACTTCCAACAGTGCATTGATGACAACAAAACCTCATGTGTGCACACTAAGCATTTACCAGTGTTTGCTTCCTGAGACAGCAGAGGCAGGGACACAGATAAAGCTATCCAGAAAATAAAACAATTTCTAAACACCCTCCAGACTAGGAGACAAATTAGTGGTCAAAAGATGTATCAAGGCTTATGACTTTGCAAGTGAAAAGAAAAATTATCTTCTAGATGGTCTGCAACATCAAGGCTGGGATACTACTTCTACGCAATTCCTCTATTTGACAGGGATAACAATAATGCAGTGTTTTGTCTCCTCCCCACAAGACACATTTGCTTTTAGTTTTGCTTCTTGAATGTAGAGATAGTCTAATCAACAGAAAAACAGTAAGTGTTGGGGGATAACATAAAAGAAATACAAAATATCTGAAAGTTTAGTTTCCCGTGTAGCCATTGCATTGCTGCTAGCCAGGCTCTGCTATGTCATTAAATCCCTCTGTCCTGTTACTGCTGTCGTTATTCAGGCTTTGGGAAAGTATTAGTGAAACAGGGACGTAATGCAGCGATTTGCATCAGCAGCTGCCAGGCAGAGAGAAGCAAAATTCCTAAAGCCGAAGGGGAAGCAGCAGCAGCACATAGGACACTGGCCACCACCAGCTCACAGAGCTCGGCGGGGGACGGACCCAAAACCGAGATCCCCACGCACAGGGCGTCCCTCTGAGGGGACACCTGGAAAGCATCTCATTTTCCCCGTAATCCCGTGCACAAAGCAGTGTCCAGCACGATGCGCCCAGCAAGCTGTGACTGCCCAGAGCCAGGCGGCTCCGCAAGGAAAGGCGGGCAGGAGATGCGGGCAGCCGCCCGGAGCCCCGCCAGGATGCCCAGGCCGGACGGACCCGCTGCCTTCAGCGGCTCCTGGCCTCGCCTTCCCTGCCCGCCGGCAGCCGGAGGAGGAAGGGCCTCCCTCCTCCCGCAGAGGCCGCCAGAGCCCCGGCACCCACCTCTGCCTCGGGCCGGCTCCCGCAGCTCCACTCGCCGCCGCCTCTGTGCGCGCCGCGGCCGCGGGACGCTGCGGGGCCGCTGGGGCCGCCCGGCGGTGCCGCCCCGGAGGAGGGGCCGGGAGGAGGCAGCGCGGGGCCCGGGGAAAGCGCGGCGGAGCGGGGACACAGCCAGGCCCGGCCAGCCCCGCCCGCTCGCCCGCCGGGGCCGGAGCTGCCGCAGCCGCCGCGGGCCGGGGCGGGGCCGTGGCGCGCTCGTGTGGGGTGATCCCGCGGCCGAGGCGCGGCGTGTGGGGTCAGGTTCCTAGCTGGGAAAAACGGAGAATAGGAAAGGGAATCGCTCAGCCCAGGCTGAGCAAAGGCAGGTCCCCGATAGGCGTCGCTTGGACAGAGCCTAGCCTTCATTGCCATCGGGAACGCGTATGTCAGCGTCAGACGCTTTGTCGCTTTAAATAAATGCGATTAAATAAAGCTTTTCCACCTGATAGTGGTTTCCTTGTATGTAAACCATATTGTAACCTCTCTGCGCTGACCACCTTACACAGCTAAAAAGGGAAGTGGATGTCCATGTTAAAAACAAACTGGTGAAGGAATGTTCCAGGCCTTTTTGAAGTCTTGTGTACAGAACTCAGGAGAGGGTTGTGCTATGTGCAAAACAAATAAACAGGAAACAGAGTAACACGGAGGAATAAAAGACGACAATTATTACACCATAAAAAAAAAAAAAAAAATTCAAAAGGTAATTATTGAAGCACTCTGTTAGTTTTAGGCCTGAAAAAAAGTTTTTGAGAGGTGGATTTCCAGCAGTAGTCCTCAAAATGTACATGCAGCTGAAAAGGTACATGAAGCTTGGGAAGAGTAATTAGTAATTAGAGTAATTAAGCCTTCCATTTATGTTAAATTTCTGGTTACATTCCAAAACAATCTTAGTGGAATCTTCTCTAGGTTATCACCAGGTTGTAATTCTTCAAATTGTTTTTCTGCAACACATCTTCTTCCTATAGCTCTCTTCTTTCTCTCTCCATGTTGGCCAGTGTTTGTACAGCTCACAGCTAAAACAGAGCCACTGGGTGATAGGACCCGGTGCGAACTCACAGACTCCTGTCCCGACCTCTTGTTCTCTCCTCCATTTCTGGTTAAACAGCTTCACTAACGAGTACACTTCAGTTTAGAACAGAAAAGTCAGTGAAGACAGTTTCTGCCCAGGCATGACAAGGAAAGGTGTATACTTAGTGCCAAAGAGAAAGTAATACACAACTGCAGTTTCATTTCCCAGGCATTTCATATCTAATCTCCTGCCAGTGGGCAGTCAGTAGGCACTGAGAAATGTTGGTAAATAATCCCATGCCTGTTAATAAAAGAAGCTTTATCTGTGTTGACTGTGGATCCTACCAGTGCTCTGCCCACCACATCTCTGCAGAATACAATCTCGTATTGTGTTCCCTCTGAGAGAGTGGAAATCTCCAGCCATCACGATCTATGTTAGGTGGGAGGACTCCTCTAACATATCGGTCCACTATGGTCTTCTACTACTATGCTAAAGTCAAAACATGATCATAACATACTGAATCAAAAACAGTCTTTCCACAGTCTCAACAACACCCACTTTTCCATGCTTCTTTCAGAAATCCAGAAGCTAGGTTCTCATTTTTGGAAGTACTGTATTGTGTTTACCTACTTATCATGTCGAACCATCTGCTGCTTGATGTAAAATAGCCCACAGAATAATGCTCTACATTTTAAATTATTTGATGTGCAAGGTCATGTTTTCTCTTCCTACAGAGCGGAGTAAATACAGCCACAATACACACAAGATGCTGTGGGAAGTGCCAAATGCTTGCACAGCAACAGTGAGCTTCCCTTAACAACAGGGCACCATCCTTCTGTGCTTTTTCACTCTATTCTTATTCTTGGTGTGACCAGTGTGCAGTGTGGTGTTCCTCAGATAACTTCCCTGGAACTACCTCTGCCAACTCATTCTGAAACCCTTACTTGTGCTGCGCTTCAGCTCATAACTGCTCTATATCAGCTCCATCTAGAGGACCAAGCACTAGTACATAAGCAGTACTTTGATATTGTCCAAGCCTTAGAGTGGTCATGGCTGTGGATTTGACTCAGCCCAGTGCAGAGTTTGGAGGATAGTACAGTCAGGGATGGTTCCTAAAAAATAATCTGGAGTTACCCACAGATTAGCTGGC
Organism: Pyrgilauda ruficollis; assembly: GCF_017590135.1. NCBI lineage: Eukaryota > Metazoa > Chordata > Aves > Passeriformes > Passeridae > Pyrgilauda > Pyrgilauda ruficollis. Next base: position 776,819 of record NW_024525712.1, read on the forward strand.
AGAGGGAGTACAGCCCTAACAAGAGCAAAGTCCCTGACTGTGTCATTTCCAAAACACAATCAGGAATGATGAAGTTCTGAAGTATTATTGTTTTCTTCCTGAAAGGTTTCACCTTTGACAGGTTTCTTTCTGGAGGCATTTTGTTGGTCAACAGATGTTTGTTTAGCAAGGTTTGATCTACAACTGTCCACAAAATTTTTAAGGACCTGCTCATGGACATTTGTCTTTCCATTCCTTTGATGGTCAATGTACATTAATTCATTATTACTTAACTCTGATTCTTGTTTCAAAGACCTTATAAGTTACATACTCACTCTGTGTTTGTATAGTTCTGGCACAGTGGAGTTCTAGCCTGTGATCTGGGCTCATAGTTACTATGAAAATACACTTACAAAGAAAGTTGAGTTGTGTTTTGTAAATTAATAAAACTGGGTTTAAAAAGAGTTGAAAAACACAGAAGAGTTTAGTAAAATCTAAGAACAGATTCCTAGAAAAAAATACGTAAGTCCATGCAAGGGGGGAAAAAAGCCTTCAGTTCTATCTTAGGACGCTAGATTACTAGCAAAGATGTTGCCAGTGAGCAAAATTCAAACCACTGTGCATCACTGTGATGTCATCAGTCTGGTTAAAACTAGGGTTGATGTTCAGGCACACAGAACCTGGGTTATGAATGACTGCAATTGTTAATGAATGCCCAATATGCAGGTAAAAATTATTCAGTAAATAGAAAATATGAGCTTTTAGCTTTTAATTTATAATTAACTTATAAGCAAAGATGGCTCTGGAGTTATGCTGGCATTCTTTATATAAGTAATAAACTCAGAGTAGTTCACACAGTGTAAATTAAGAGTTGATCTAGTTTTATTCCAGTGTAAACATCAAAAAGCAGTTTGACTGACTCTGTAATTACCTGATTAAACATCTCACCATCCTAACAAAGGAGTTTCTCTCCTAACATAAGTAGATATTTTTATACAGTACCTACAGCTGCCTCTGATAAGCTACTGAATTCTCTGTCTGGTTCACTTTTTTCTTCCCCCTTTCTTTTTCTCTTCCTTTTTCCTTCAAGTACAGTTATCTAGTACTTAATTTCATCCTTCATTTGAAGGCACAGTAGTGCAGGGTGTTGCAGCTTGTAAATACTGGCATTTAATCTGCATTTAAGTGCTTGATTGAAGACCATTTTTTAAAAGTATATGTAGATGTTATTTAGTTGCAGAGATTTCTAAAACATTCCCTCCGCCCCCACCCTTTGACTTTAACCTGTTGCCAATTTTGACTGTGCTGCTGCTTTTGCTTTGTATCTGTCCCCCTGAGGTCCTTGCAGTTTGACAGCTTTAACTTTGGGATTTTGCCTTCTGTATCATCACAGTTCCTGAGTATTGTAATCATTTGCTGACAGGTGCACATGCCAACGAATACACTTCTGACATAATTTCTTATCTTTCTTCTTTGACCTCTGTGTTAAGAGGTGAGATGATGACACCATCCTCAGGAGGACTGTGATGTCATCAGAAGTAGAATAAAGTTTCAGTCAGTTATGAGGTATGACAGTGACCAGTGAAAAGCAAAACTAAGAGGTTTATTTTGTCAAATGATCAAATGTGGCATTGCAATTTTCCAGGAACTGTTGCAGCTGGAATTAGAGGCAGGAAGCATTGATCATGTACCAAAATGCTCATCTGTAATCATAACATCTCTCGTGCCATCAACGTGTGCATTGCATAACCAAACTTGATTTTGAACCAAAAATCATTTTGGACTTGGTTTTGTGACAGATTTCCTTTCCTCCCCCTCACTGAAAAAAAAAGGGGGGGGGGAAGGGGATCTCTAGCAAATGAACCACTAGACAAGTCTTTTTTTGCTTCACAGAATATAACAAGAACTTTCACCTTGATGATGAAGGTTCTCAGAAGAGCCTTTCTTTTTCCTCTATATCCACATCCAACCATGCAAATCCATGAGAACCCCCATGTTTCCTTTGTATCCTAGCAGCTCTTTCCCCAGTCAAAAGTCATTTCTCTGCTACAAAATACTTGGCTACTAAGAAACAGAGACTTCTTTTGACTCCTATGATCCAAAGATCATCAAAGCAGAAGAGTGTACGAGTATTTAAACTAGGATACAAGAGAGGCTAAATATATCAACCCTGCTGGAGCTACACTTGTACCAGTCCAATCTCATCAGAAAGCAATTTAGCTCCAAATCTGTAAATAGCCACAGTTGAGCTCTCTAAATATAATCTTAAAAAGCTTAGAAAAGCTTGAGCCCTGATAAAGCAAAGCAATTGCAGTGTGAGGCTAAGGATATAACAGTGAAGTCATCAACATGTTCTTTCTTCAGCCAAGACCACAATTCCTGCATATGCTTGTTCAAACACAGACCTGTATCCTGCTCAGGTAAAATACATACTGGTGTCTAAGTGCATATACATACAAGAAATGAGTGCTCATAACAGAGCTTGTCCATCCTGTCATGGACAAAATGCTTTCCAGTCCAAAATGTAGCTTTTCATCACTCCAATATATCTGTGCATGACCAGCAAGGCTTCTGCCCAGAATACTGTTTTCAAAGCACAGCAAACCAAAATCATTGGTATTATTTGTTCAGAACAAAATAGTACAAAACATGCTTTGAGAACTTCAAACAAAGCTGGTCTGTTTCCCAGGGTATAATCTTTTCTTCACAGTACCTGCAATGCTTGGAAACTAAAATGGCAATCTTAATCCCAAAGAAGAGAAAGATATTTGGAAACCAACTCCTTCTGTTGAGAAATTTGTTGGTTTTCTCTCAGTCTCATGTCTGAAATTTCAAGATCAGAGTGCCTACCAATATCAAATTGCAAAGATGTAACACCTGCACTTATGGTAATAAGAGGATTAATAGATATTGTGTGTAAAGCTTTTTCTTCTGGTGGGCAAAGTGCTAATAAAGGTCAGCTTGAAGTTCATTCTATAACTCCACAGAGAGAGTGAAGTATCTAAAATGTGTTTTATAATACTAGTAGCAATCTTTGGTGCTTCTCTCTCTGAGAGAAAAATTCTTCACTTCTGTGCAGACCAGGGTAGCAGGGGGCTGTGCTGTGTGTGGCTCCTGGTGAATGCAGGGGCACTCTGTCCCTGGCTTGGCATTACAAGAAGCAGGTTTGCTTGGCTTTGAAATTAGATAATTCTGTACTCTCACAGGTACTGCAATTAGTTCTGTCTGACATATAAACTGGATAAGAAAGGTTTACTCTCCCCTCAAGAAAGAGGCAGATGGAGGATTGAGAGGCAGACTGTGGCTATTTTCTCCTTCACCAATGAACTGATGGGAGAGGCTTCTGCTGGTATACTGCACAAAAGTTCACGTCTGCATCCCTTCATCCAAAGTAAAGAAAGGTTTATTACTTTTGCTGTAAAAAAAAAGTGAGGTAATGCAGCCTCGTACTACTTAGTGTTTTTCTCTCTTACTAATTGTCAGTTTTCTTGAATATTTGAAGTGACAGAATATAACCAGGTTACAGCAGTTTTTTGTTTGTTTGTTGGTTTTTTAAAACTGTGTGTAACATTTTAAAAGGTACTTTTCCCAGTTCAGCCTCTGCAGCAGGTGTGGGTCCTGTGCCTCCACCTGAAGGACTCCTGCTCTCCTTTCTCAGGGCTTTCTGTAACAGTGAGGCACGAGGGAACTCTGGCCCTAAGATCTTTCCACTCTGTCCTCTCATTCCTTCTTCTGTGCCAAACTTGAAGACATCTCAATCTGGCAGCACGGATTTCAGATCTCTCTGATCTTTAACCTCAAGGCTCTTTATCAGGTGAATTGTAGGGGAGAGGTGAGATACTGGATTGGAATAATCTGTTTTAGAAGTGTTTTCCTTTTAATTCCATTATTGGGGATTTTAGTGATTACAGTTTGAGCCACTGTGCTTGTTTTGAATGAAAAGTACAATCATCCATTGAATTCTTACGATAAATTTTTATCAGGAAAAATTTGAGCAAAATGGAACAATGACAATGTTTAAAAACATATTTTCCTTAAGCAAAATAATCTTTTCAGTCTTGGTTGCTGTCAAAGCTGACAATCTATTGTTGTCGGCTCTTTGTTCTTAAAAATATATTGTTATAGATAAAGTTAATAATCAAAATTGTGTGAAAATCCTAGGAACAGGCTGAGACACAGAATTAAATCCTGCACATCACAAGACAATAAATTCTCTTTAATTATTTGCATCAAGCCTGGGTAATTAATCAATAAATACTGCATTCTTTCTCTTATCTAAGCACTTCATTTTCCTGATTTAGGCTGAGAACTTGTATAAAACTAACTGCAACCTGTAAGTCAGCTGTGTTAAAGCAGGAGCATTGTAATTTATTTCTGATTTTTAGTTTGCAAAATAATGAAAATGTACTTTACATCAGTTTCATGTTCTAATTTCTATGAGTGGAAGAAGTGTCCTGGGTAATTCAGTAAGTCCTTCCCTCAAAATACTCACAGTGTCAAAATGAGTGTAGACTCTCCAGAAGTGTTATAGCACTAAAATCCCTGAACATAGTAGTGAATGTTATTTTAGAACTATAATTAAATAACATTTCATCTCCATCAGTCTAAAAATAATTACTTGGAAAATTAAATTTAGATTTGCTGTGACAAAGGGTATATTAACCAATGGAGGAACTATAGTCTGTGGTGTGAAATAAAGTTTTTTCTCTGATTTCTGCCATTATGTTAAAAGCTGAGCAAAAATTAAAATTTTACTCTAATGAAAACTTCAGTATAAAAGAATCTTGAAGTCTAAAATGCACAACAGTTTTTGCAAGTGAAACACACCTATCTTAAAGGGGTGTTTAATATGTCTATGTAATCTGGTCGCAAAGTATGATGTGTTTGAATGGCTCTCAGGAGGCAATGATCCATCAGAAGGAAATGTAATTCAATGTTGAACTGAGACAGTTGAAACCATTTTAGTTTGTCCAGTATTAAGATACTATAAATAAATGTATTATCAAGCCTGCCTGCTCTACATGTAGCTCTTTAGGTCCTGCCCTTACATAAATGGGTCAATTCTGTCTCCATGTATTTCTCTTCACTGTTTGCAAAAAGCTTGCCACCACTTGCACATACGCGCAAGAATTGTTTAAAAACATTATGTTTCAGAGTTGTTTTGAGAAAATAGGTGTGCTCAGGAATTAACACACTGTGAAAATAATTTATCCTTGTTCCATAAATACAGTAGAAGTGTGCGTTAAAACAAGCACTTTGTGTAAATCTATGGAAATAATATACTTTGGTGAAATTAGGGAAATCCATTTCATTAGGTCCAGCACATCCTGGAACAGAAAGCCTTTGTCCTGGTGGCCTGTATGCTTTCCGTATTCCATTATGCAAATGTGAGAATACATCATGTACTTTGCCTCATTCCTGCTACCCTCATTTCATATCTACTTCAGACAAATCTACATACCATGCAGAGTCTCTCAAAGCCAGCAGCTTCTGCCCACAAAAAAAACATCAGCTTGTTTTATTACTCACACATCAGCCACATTGTGTTGGTCGTATCATGCACAAAGAGAATTCCCATCCCAGTGAGTTCAGAGTCTGAAAGTATCAGGCCTGGTGCTCAGTTCAGACAGAGCAATATAATCCCCTTCAAGCCAGTGAACTCTGTATTACACCAGCAAAGGGTTTGCTCATTGTTCCAAACAGTTGAAGATTAAAAAAAAAAAAAAAAAAAAAAGGCAAGAGTAGGAACAGGAAAGCAGTGTTTTATATCAAGCTCTGCCGTAGTACAAGAAGAGACAAAGGACTGGTCAGAAAACAAAGAAAATAATCCTATTTAATAAAATAAAAAACAAAGTCATACCCACAGGTAGGTCAGAGTCATGTCAAGGTACATGTCTGCTTCTGATGTGAACTCTTCAGACACCGTTTTCCCCATTCCAGCCCCGACACTGCAATTTGGGCACTAACAAAAAAGCCTTGCTATGAAGTCATCCCAGTGATATCAGACGTCACTCCCCTGCAGCGCTAGATGACAGCCCAGTTCATTCACCCTGCATGTGTTTCATGTTGCTTGCGTGGGATCATGCTTATTGCTTATCTACCTTGTCCAGGTCAGTTGTTATTTGTTCTGTGTAATTCTGCTTCCTGTGGCAGATTCAGCCTGGTATGTTTTTCTCACTTTTTGTTTCATACTGCCAACTTCTCTCTGCAGATATTGGCACAGCTTAGTGCAAACACCTCTTTTATTTGCACAATCTCTAAGATTTTTTTATCATTAGTGGTTAGCCAGTTTCCCCTCAATCTTCTTTCTGTAGAGTAGACTTTAAGCAGCACATCCACATTACAAAATTCTTCCTCCTCTTCTTCATGTATTTATGTACTAGCTTATGAGAAATTTAGGACAAAAACCATAGTATTGGTACATTTTTAAAAATTCAAAATTTTGCCCAAATAACCCATAACCTGATCCTTCTTAAAATATAATCTTACTACAAGTATATGTTATCCTCCATTCTTTCGAAGTTGCATCACAAGTTCACATGGTATGTTTTGGTTACCCAGCAGATATTCTTGTAAATTTCAGACTCTCACCTGAATGCAGATCTGAATGTTCCCAAAGTTTGGAATGAAAAGATCACATTTGTAGTATCACTTTACATGTGTTTAATTTTCACATTTTATGCTGTCCTTTGCTAATTGGAGTTCCTTCTCTGTTTATTTTACTGGCATTTTGAATTCCCAGATACCTTTCTGTCTGCAAAGCACAGCTACTGAATTGCATGTCCAAACCCAACTCCTACCAACAGCAACCAAGCCCATCCTAATTTCAGACTGCCTGCTTGGCTTATCTAGCTGTCCATGGAGGTTAGATCCTCAATTTGTTGAAGCTGACATACCTTCCTACATCTGCCAGACCCAACTGAAAGGCTGCCAGGCTCTGCCAACCAGCTCCCACACCAACAAGCTACAAGCAAGTCTCCACAAGCTCCTGGATCAGGAAGATTCCTCTGGAAAGCATAGAGAATATCCTACACTGCACTGTGTAGGTTGTCTGGAGCCCCCAGGTGAGATTTACGTGAGATGGCAGTGTAGCTGTGCTAACATCACACTGCACCCAGGCTAATACCCCTGAGAAGCCTACGCAGAGCAGGACAGTGGCTCCAGCTCAGCTAGGCGGATGTGATTGCACAGCTCTGCTTGGTGCTGGGTAGAAATGCCATGGACTTACCTGTGATTTCATCAAGCCAGCCTCTAAATACTCCGCCCCACCGTCACTGTAAGAGTAGGTCACTCTGAGGAATAGAGTGCTGAGTCTCTTAAACAAGCATCAGGTTGTTCCCTGGATCTGCCTCTTTTGCCTCCTCCGCCAATCATTCAGCACTGGCAGTTCTATAACTGGTATGGGAAGTGCTGTTCTCCCCCCTCATTCCTTCTCCTGAGTGGTTCTTCTGTCAATCCATGGCTGTGTCCCAAGACCACCACCTCACAGATATGCTCTCTGCCTTCCAGGAGAGCAGCAGCAGGGATGTCTGGGCATGTTTTCCCTGGCTTGGGACATGTCTTGCATCTCACTTTTGCCACAGGTTTGCTCACTCTGTGCTTATTTTCCAGATCAAGTGCCAAATTTCCAAATTGTTGTGTTTTTTCCATCCTTATCCTGCTAGTACTGGCCACATATGAGGGCCACCAGTTTCACAGAGCCACCCAGCCTTTCACAGGAATAACAATATCACATTATAGTGGTGACATATAGTGACACAATGTCCAAAGAGTGACACTTGGACATTCTGCACTGGGTACCAGGAAGTGGGCAAGAATTAACCACTCCTCATCCTGCTTTACCAAAGACCACTGGGCTTCAAGCTGGGCCTGCTCTAAGGCATGGGAGGTAGAAAACAAATGAACAATTAAATTCCTACATTTAGATTGCGTGTCCAGACATTTCGAATCCAACCAGGATCTTTCATCAATGGAATCTGAAAGAAACAAAACATAATGAAAAATAATGTAGTTAATTAAGAATACACAGAGGTTAATACATACAGGCCTCAATCATGGTCCTTGAAACGCAGTTTCAATGAATACCTCTCCTAAGATTCCTTTGTAAGCCACGTGGCCTTTGTGTCATCCTCACTTTTTGTCTGGACTGAGAAATGTTCTCAATTTTTTTTCCACCACCTCAGTTTTCAGGGGTTTTGCAGAAGGATTTAGTCCTCTGCTAGTAGGATCTGTATCATCAGCTGGAGAGAACCTGGAAGCCAGCAAATTCTGTGAGCTCTGAAGAAGCATAGACCACAGCAGTGTCGGTTTGTTCTTTTGCAGGATGGGGATGCCAAAGATCTTTTCATATGGCATCATCCCTAGATGTGTTCATGGTACAGGAAGACCTCTAGTACCCAGTAGGACAGGAAAAGCACTTCTGTAGAACAAGAAGAGCACACTTCAGCCCCTTTGAAGCATCCTGGTGCTCAGGGTCTGCATAGCAGAGGCATGAGTATGTTCTCTGCGTAATTTCTCTGCAGACAGGCCGCACAGGGGCCTCAGCAGCGTGACTGTACTTCCAGAGACAGAGCCCGCAGCTGAGGTGACAATTATTGTGACAACCTCTGTAAGAACGCACCAGAAGTAGGAGTGGGTGGTGATTTCATTTTTTAAAAAGCCACAGTTGCAAGACATATTGACATTAATTCATACCCACTAAGTAGGGTAAGCTTTCAATGTTGCTGGAGGTGAAGGGACACATATAAATAAAAGGAAAAGTTATTCAAGAGAAATTCTGAAGTGCATTTTAGAATACATCTTATTCCATAGTGAAATTTCATACTGTAAGGACTAACTCTACAGGATCAGTAAAGATGATGACGATGATGATGATGATGATGATGATGATATGAACAAAAAATTTGAAAGATTTCTCTTTCTTGCCTAGAAAAGTTATGGCCAGATTTGCTGGTGGTGTGTTCTCAAAACATCCATATTCCCTCATATTCAAATTTCAACATTTTTCAAACAAAAATGCTCACCAGGAAAAAAGGAAAAACATTATGCTCTTTATCATTCTCAAGTTATAGGACACTCAGAATACTCTGTGGAATTTTACTGAGCAAATAGAAAAGGCATAAAATGATACTTTTTCTGAATTTTCTTTCATTTAAATAAGACTATGAAGCCATTACAAATAGGGAGCAATCAGAAATAGCAAAACAAGCACTACAGAAATACATTCACCTAGTTCTGGTAGGTCCAGTTCTTAAGGGTTCCATTACTGTTAATTACACTGGTAATTACACTCACACATTCTGGTACATGTGTAATTAGAATATCATTTCATGTGGGGGATGTGACAAGTAAGTTTGAGGTGGCACAATCAGAGGAAGGTCTGGCACATAGGCCTTCTCTGTTCATGACAACATCTTGCACTTGGATTCCACTAAGGATTGCACCACAGTATTCAAACAGAGTTTACCAAGTCTCTCAACAACCTTATGAACCACAAGATATTATAAATTCCATTTATCAAATTAAGAAACTGAAATACACCCTGATTAAATTACTTATTTGGCATTACAAAGGACTTCTAGCGTCTGAATTAGGAGCAGACCTCTTTCCACATGGCCCGTTGTTTTAACAGGTGGTCTATCTTTTCTATTCTCAGAAGGAAAATTAAAATACTAGCACTGTTACCCCAATAATTAATGATCAGAAATACTCTTCCAGGGTAAATTAATAATTGAAATACAGATGCATTTTGTATGCAAATGTTGAATTCAGTATAATTGCATTTTCCTGTTGCATGTGCCTGTTTGTGTTTAAGAGGTATCATAGAGTGGTTTGGATTCGAAAGAACCTGAAAGACCATCTGGTTCCAACCCCCCTGCCATGGGCAGGGACACCTTTAATGAGGCTAAAGTGCTCAAAGCCCCATCCAGCCTGGCCTTGAGCACTTCCAGGGATGAAGCATCCTCAACTTCTCTGGCCAGCCTGTTCCAGTGCCTCACCATCCCCACAGTAAAGAATTTCTTCCTAATATCTAATCTAAGCCTACCTTCTTTCAGTTGAAAGTTGTTCACCCTTGTCCTACAAGCCCTCATAAAAAGTCCCTCTCCAGCTCTCTTGTTGTCCCTTCTGGTACTGGAAGGTGCCATAAGGTCTCCCCTGAGCTTTCTCTTCTTCAACCCCAACTCTCTCAGCCTGTCTGTAAAGTATGGGTGCTTCAGCCCTCTGATCAGCTTTGTGGCTTCCTCTGCACTTGCTCCAGCAGTTCCACATCTTTCCTGTGCTGAATGCCCCAGAGTTGGCTGTACCAGTCCCACGTGAGGTCTCACAGAGCAGAGCAGAGGGGCAGAATCACCTCCCTCACCTGCTGCCCACGCTGCTTTGGATGCAGCCCAGGACACAGTTGGCTTTCAGGGCTGCAAACAGACATGCTTTTTCTTTCTTAAAAACAATCAAAATTCTATTATCTAAAAAATAATTCTCAGAAACATCGTAATAGGAACTGCCACAGGCAAACAGTACATTTCATTAGCAGAAAAGTCAACAGTGTGTTGCAACAGAGTTGCTAATTTTACAAAAGTGCAGCTGCCTGTGCATTCAGTTCCTCCGAAAAACAGTGATCAGAGACAGTCCTGTAAAACATTCTTTGTGTACTGGTGCAACAACCACGCGACTCTCCAGGATCCCTGCCAACATTTTCAAAGTACAGTTAATGTTGCAGTTAAGTATTTGATGTTTTTAGTTGTCTAATCTCTTGTTCCTGCTCGCATTTGAAAAACAACCCTAAGGAGCTTTCGTTCAGACCTGCAATTAATGGAAAAATTTAGAACTTAATGAATTATATTTTGTCCATTTTTTTTGAGTGACTGTTGTAATTTGACTGCCTTTCCTATTTAGTAGTCTTGGAAATGCAAACTGACATGAGCAAAAATTATTTCAAAGCAGACACTCTGTATTAAATCTTTCCTTTAGCTCTACCAGCCTCAGAAGGCACCCTGTTGACCTTAGAGAACAAGCTAATGTGGGGAAAAGATGACCTTGCACTTAAGCTAGTGAAATAGGACACAAGTGCTATTCCTGTACAAGACAATCAGAGTCAAGGCACAGGCGGAGGCACTGGGACACTCTGGCCTGTGCCCTGATGCTGGAAAAACAGCGCTTGGCACAGGTGCTGCCACAGCCAGCTGGCAGCTCCCAGCCTGGGAATGAGCACAGAGCATTTCCAACAGGCCTCTCAAGGAGGCCAACTGGTTTTTACCATTGATGGAGCTTAATAGAAATAATAGCAGGAGGTGATAAGATCACACCAGGTAGCATCAAAGCCAGAGAATGGGCACTGTCACTGTTTGGTTTACTACCACCAGTGTAGCCAAGAGATCCAGATCTCCTGTGAAGCTACCTGAGCTTTTTTGCTTCCAGTAGTGCGGGCATATCACAGGCATTATTGCACAGCTCTCCTGATGTCTAAAATAAATAATGTGTTCCTAAACTGTCAGGGAAAATTCAATAATATTTATAAGAAAACATTAATTTGTGGTGCAAAGCAAAATTTGCCCTTTGACCCCTAAAGAGAGTCTTTATGACCCTATATTGCCCAGTCTGTTAGCATTAAGCCAAACTGTACTTTTCCCAACTAAATATGAAGTGTTTAAGAATGAAGATATTTCTTTTAGCTGATAGAAGGTGAAATAAAACAGAAGACTCAGAGATAACAGATATGGCCTAATGTCTGCAGAAGAACAGATTAGTCTATATGTCATACTTTCACTTAGAGGGAAAATATATATCTTATATTAAAATAATGCAAGCAGAAAATAGTAACTGTAATCCACGTCCCCTGTAACTGTAATCCATGCTCCCTTGGGAGAGATACGGAAATGCAGTGAGCATGAAAAGAAACAGGAAATATTTAGGCATTAGGAAAACTTTATAATAGTAGGAGCACCCAAGCTCTGGTATGGCTTGCCGGAAGAGGCTGAGATCTTTCAGAGCAGGTTGAACACACATTTAACAGAAATGTTTTAATTATAGTTGAATTTGCCTCTAGGCATAGAGATGGACCAGATGATCTCTGAGTCTCTTGCAGCCTTGTATTCTATTAGTCTATGATAAAGTGACATGGCAGAATGAGAATCCATTTTCAGGAATCCTTTCCTAACAAGGAAATCTTACAAATGGGAAAAAATACAGAAACTGGTGATGAAAACACTATTACATGAAATGCTTTGAATTTAAAAAAAGTAGTGCAGAAACAAGTTATAGGGAAGCACAGCAGAGTAGGCAAGGGATGGGCAGGGTGACCTAAGCAGCTCTTCTGTCTCAAACTTGTGACTCAGTCTCACGACATCACCTGACTGGTGTTTAGCTCATCACATTGATGCAACAGATGTTGTAAACAAAGTTATTCATTTGTGAATTACTCAAGTAATTTAAATCAGGTTCCTACAGTAATCATGCCTCTAAATGCAGTTAAGTACACACTTAGTGCTTTATTTCTGCTAGTACCAGATAGAAACATCCTATTACTTCCCTTGAGGAGCATCTGATGCCCAGAGTGACTTATATTTTCCCTGCAGTGTGGGTGCCTAGTGCAAAGCAGCTGGTCTGTTCTTTCACAGAGAACCAGAGTAAGTACCTTTTGTGAGGAGACGCTATCTCCACTATAGAGTAATTTTAAGCAACAAAGAGGAAGGAGGGCCATGTTCTTTCAAGATAAGAGGACAATCCAATTGCCACATGATCATACTGCCTTTCTAAGTGCCCTAAAGTAAGTAAACCATTTCCTAGCTTCTCAAATAAGTCAGGTTTGACTGGCAAATTTAATTTTCTTGGAGAGGTTGTAACTAATCAGACAAAGATTGGGACATCAGTAAATAATGTGGAAAAAAAATGTAAATACCAACAGTTCTGTCAGAAACTTCAGTAGTGAGTTCCTAGTTAAATGGCTTGATGTTCTAACACTCCAAACAAAAACACCCTTATCTATATTTACCTTCTATAAGAAGGCTACCAAAACAAAGCTACTGGTCTGTGGAAGGCAACGTGGGAGCTGCTGCCCATGGAGATGACCACAGAACAGTTTAAGTACTTTGCAGCAAGGAAGCCAGAGTTAAGTTTTATCAGATGAAGCAGAGGAAGCACAACAAGAAACCAGTTCTGTTTAATCACCTCACTCAAACCTGGCCCAAAGTCAAAGGAACCATATGCTCAAGCACTCTGGTAGCTCCAGGGTCCCAAGGCACACATGGAGACAGAGGAAGAGGTGTAGGGTGGGGAGATCACAGCAGTTTGGAGACTTCTCGCTTGCCCAGCCCTCACAGCCTCTATTTCTCTGGAGACAGCAGTGGGTGCCAGGAGCATGAGCAGTGTTCTCCCTGTCCTTTCCTTGCTGAAAACCTGGATACCTACATTGTAATCATAGAATGGGTTGGAAGGAACCTTAAAGACCATCTAGTTCTAATCCCCCACCACTACGGCGAGGGATGCCACACACAACACCAGATTGCTCAGATTCCCATCCAACCCGGCCCTGTGTGCTTCCAAAGATAGAACATCAACAGCTTCTCTTGGAGCCTGTGCCAGTGCCTCACTCCTCACGGTACAGATTTTTTTTCCTAAAGTGTAATATAAATCTCTCCACTTTTAGTTTAAAACTATTCCCCCTTATCTGATCAGTCCCTGCTCATGCAAGAAGTTGTTCTCCCTCTTTTTTTATAGTCCCTTTCAAGTACTGGGAGGCAAATCTGAGATCTCCTCAGAACCTCCTCTTCTCCAGGCTGAACAATCTCAACCCTCTCAGCCAGTCTTCATAGGAGAGGTGTTCCAGCATTTCTGTGTCCCTCCTCTAGCCTTGCTGCAACAACAGGTCCATGTCTTTCCTGCACTGAGGACCCCAGATCTGGATGCAGCACTGCAGGCAGGGTCTCACCAGAGCTCCTTTTGATGGAGCCCAGGATACATTTGGCTTTCTGGACTGAAGGTGCACATTGCCAGTTCCTGTCCAGCTTTTCATCCACCAGAACACCCAAGTCATTCTCTCTGCAGGGCTGCTCTCAATGAGTTCATCCCCAGTGGACTACATCAAGTTCCTAAATGATTTTGAAGTCCAGATGTAAGCTTTGTAACAATCCAGCCTAAATTTAGGGGGAAAAAAAAAAAAAAAAAAAGGAGAGAGACTATCCATGGCACTCCTGGAGCTGCTGGAAACTGCAGAACTACAGCAGAGTCTGCTCATTTAGCCAGAAATCTCACTAAGTACATCGCCAGGCTGGGTTAACACAGGAGACCCTGGTCTTTGAAATACACCCTGAAAGAGCCTCATGCCAGGTCTGGATTTTTCCTGCTGAGCTCCTCCCTGTTCTTAACCTCACCCTAGTCACTCTCTCACAGAGAGAATTATCAGCTGTTTATCTAACATCTTGCAAGGCATGCTGATAAGGGCTGTTTTGTCATCTCCCACAGACCGTTCAGCAGGGTGGAGCCTGTTTGGCTGCCACCACCATTGGCAGACATGGTGGCCCCGCCAGCCGACCTGCACTTGCTTTTGTCGGATATTTTAATGGCTGCAGTTAACACTGCACCTGGAAATGTTTCTCTTAGGAACCACCCTAGGCTACCAAAAGGTGTTTCATGAGGTGATGTATCCACATCACCTGATGTTCACCCCACCCTCCCTCATGGCATCAGCCTTTCCAGACCCAGAGGCCTCCCTGAACAACTTCTCCATCAGCCCTGGACATGGCAGCTGCTACCCACAGCTTTCCCCAGAGCACAGACGAGGGCAATACATGCCTTTCACCAGAGAAGGATGAAAATGGCTGCTCCTCCTCACAGCCAGGGGCAGAAAGCTGCTGGGTGGTCGAGCTCCATGACTGCAGTATTGACACTGCCCATGGCTTAGGCTTTGGTGAGGCTTTGGGTCACCCAGACCCTCATTGTTAAGTGCAAGACAAAGTTCAGAGCTAGATCTGGCTGAATGTAGGATTTGCAACCACAAAGAATCTGTAAATTTTGGATTCTCATGATACAGAGCAAACAAAACTCATCTAGCCCACTGATGTTCAGTCTGAGACACAAGATACATGCTCAGTCATGAAAACAGAGGACTCTCTGAAGAGAAAAAAGGAAGGAACTATCAAGAACTTCCTGATTTAGTTCAGAGGGATTCTGGTCAAACAGGTATGGCAGCAGAGCTGAGCTGGCAGCAGGCTTGTTTAAAGACTTGAGAAACTGGGTTTGTGCCACATGCTGGATCCCCAGGCTCCCCAGCACCCAGCAGGACACAGAGCAAAGCTGCCACTGCTGCTGTGCTGCACCTGCTCTTCAAATAATACCAGGCACAGAGTATGTTTTTGCTTGCTAGCAAACTTTGTCATGGGTCACGTACAAATACCTTGTACAAATGGAAGGTTGTGGGGAGCCTTCAGAAAGGGGCATTTCCCTGATCCCATTTGTTTTCTGTGCAATTTTAGGCATGAATTTCAAGAGTGGTGATGGGGTTAGGAAGATGACAGCAGAAAACTGCATGCTGTACACTGAAAACTGCACTAGCCTTTAATGTTATGATTGAACCTTTTGTCCATTTGCCTACGACAGCTGCCTCCATAGGCATAAAGTTCTTGGCAAGTGGGAGGTAATGGCCACATCTGGGGCTGACCTGTAAAACCTAGCTGGGCTTTTTAGTCTCTCTGTTTATTTACTTTGTTTGCTTGTAGACTTACTCAGAGGTCTTCCCTATGGATATTATAGCTATTTTAGGCTGCCAGTGATGTTCCCATCCCCCTGTCCATTGATTTGTGGAAAGCCTCCCATCAGAATGCAATTTATTCAAAGAATATTAAATTTTGCCACAGAGGGAAGTTTCATCAAGTCAGTACTGATATGTAAGTACTTGCACGTTAGTCACTGTCCAGAGTCATCAAGGGCACCAACAGTGTTGGGCAAAACAGGTTTTAATGTATGGCTTCATGACAGGCTTGATAGAGTCATAGCAAGCCTCCATTAAAGTGTGAGTGGGTTAAAATATACATGGGGGTTTTTCCACTTTATCCATCTAGGGGAAAAAAAAACCCAGGTAGGCTTCTTTGAAACGCTTCAAGCATTCAAGCAATAAAGCCTCACATGCACATTCCTAACAGCAGAAAAGATTGTATTGAGTGTAGTTTTTATAGAGTTTTTTTAAAGGGATTTGCTAACCACAGCTTTTTAGGGAGTAAGTTTATGTCATTTTGTGGAACATAGGTATGTTTGTAATATGAAGAGACCTTGTGTCCCAGGATCAGATTTCTGGAGTGGAACAAAAGAGGAAAAACAATCCTATGTCTGAGGGGTAGGTCAGGAAGTTTGGAAACTTCCATTGCAGCTGGCACTATTGCAGGCTGTCTGTGCTCTGCTGCACAACCCAGCTAACCTCACTCTGCTTCTGTTTTTTTAATATAAACCACAGAAACATTATCAACTCAGACTGCTGTTATGAAAGTGAATTTCTCAATTTTCACAGTTTCTGACTTCATTGGTTCAGCACACAGGGCTCACATGTAGTAAAGACTGCGTGTATGCAAAAGTAAACACATGTTCATAAATAGACTTTGGAAGCAGCTCCCTAGTGGCTCTTGTCCAGAAGGGCAGAAAATAAGGAGGAGGGGAGTGTGCCTCTTCACTGCAAGTGATTTGTTTTTCTCACTAATGCTACACATTGTTCAGGACTCTTTCTAGGAAGAAGGCAGTCATAAAATCCAATCAATATATGCTGCAACATGCTGACTAGAAGAAAAACAGTATGTGCAGAACAAGAGGAAGTCTTTGAATAAATTCTTGGAAAGAAGCATCTCAGAACGCAGTGGGCCAGGAACATTTTTTCTGTGGTGCACATTTAGTACTTGTTCACACAGAAAGCTTTAAAAGTATTTAGAAATGTTTTTTAAATGTTAATAATCCCTTGAGCTTGACTGGGCTTTAATTAATACTAAAATAACTGCATTGGTTTTGAAATTCTTTTGCCATGTCACAATGTCACACTTTTAGAAATTCTCTGCCTCTCCTCCTACTTTCTTCAGCATTTTGCCTAAACAAGGCTCAGTGGCTCAGTGGCAGCCATCAGTCTCTTTGTTAAATGTCATACAGTTTTTCTCCAGGCAGGGCAGTGCTCTGAGTGAAGCTTTACAGATCCCTGGCTGCAGAGAATGAAGTTTGTAAACAGTGGATGCTCCACAAAGGGCTGGCTGACTCAAGAGTAAAGCAACCCCAAGTGTTTATTTTATACTTCTGAAAATGCCACTGCAGCTAGGCTGGTAGTGAAGCGGTGCTGGATTGATAGAGCACAACCAGCTGCTCTCAGGAATGCTTTGGGACTATCGTTTTTGCATTTACTGTTTAAGGACAATAAGGGACTGGTTACAAGACATCCACTTCCAAACCTCCCCCAGCATCTAGCAACAGAGTCAAGGCCATTAGAGATCCACCAGTGTCAGTGAAGAATCCCAAGTGCTGTTTCTGTTGCCTACACTGGAATGATTTTCCCAAAAGTTAGATCATGGGAACATTCAAAGCTCCATTTTGTGAATAATCTTTTATTGACTACTTTGGACTTTAAAGGTACTCCTGGCTTCAATGGGTGAAGGATTTTTAATTGTTCTGTGAGAAATTAACACCTCCTGATACTCCAGACTGGCAGGATTCATTTTTAAACTAACTTCACAGATTAAGTAGTCAGCAAAAAGAAAGATGGTGACAAGAAATAATCTGTTCACAGTAGCATGCTCCTGTATATTTCCTTGTTTTCACTTCATTGTGCAATGCCCATAATGTAATTATTCCTATGTGAAGGGATTACTGCAGAGGGCAAGTACATAGATCCAGCTGTTCTTATTTCACTTGAGGTGCCAACACAAGACTACCTTTTCAAAGCCTTTGTCAGACCACAGCCTTCATTATGTGGCATCAGTTGAATAGAAAGATATCCTTTCTCTGGGCTGGATTGTTAGTGTTTGTGTTAGTGAGATAGCACTGGATTTGGAGTCTCCATGGTATCCAATCCAAAGATATTTAATGTAAGAATCCTACTCTACTCAGCCCAGATATACCTATCTGACTTTAAGGTGAAAGAATAGTTCCCCTTAACTTCAAGGCCACCTTTTTTAAGTGGGATTAGATCCTGGGGCTGCCCTTTTTACCTTAAACAGTCATAAGAAAGATGGTAATGCCTGGATTCTCTTTCTAATTAATCCACAGAGAGTGTTGCACTATTAGAGCATGACCCATTTAAGCTTCCTTAGCATGGCATGAACATAGAACATTTAAATACAAACTTTTTTTTTCCTCTAAATGTAACTCTGACTTGTCTTGGAAAGATCATTTTCATAACTGCCTGCTATTCTTTTCCCATTAAATTTTCCATCCTTTTTCCCCACAGGATAGATCTGCTTTTGTATCTCACCTAGAGCATACCACTTCCATCAAAGTCAACTTCTCCTCAGCAAAACTCTCATAGTCAATGAAAAAGTGAAAGCAAGTGCAAATACACCCTGAAAAACAGTTTAGCAGTCAAAAGAGCTTCCTTTGTTGCAGCATTATAACAGAGTTTATAAAGAAAGTATCAAATTATCCTAGGGTTTATAAAGAAAAAGAAGGTGCACTGACTCACATTCTATACTGCTGTTTGTTGGCCTTCACCAGTGCTTTGAAGCTTTAATTGGAGCTCACTTTGTCACACGCTGTACAGGGACAAAATGAAAAGGATGTGACAGGATGCCTCTTTTGTGAAATGCTCATTAATTTAAGTGAAGTTTTCCCAAATCTTAGCAGTCAAAAGTCTGGGCAGTCATTCACTCGCTGCTGCTTGCCACCAACTTTATTAATATAATAAGGAACAAGTCATCATTAATGTAGGCAGCCTAGGATGAGCTGAAGGGTTTGTTTGACATGTATGGCAGGGTCAGGAACATGCTGCACAGCTACCACAAGGCCAGCAAGTAGTCAGGAGGTATGTCTGCTCCAGCCTGGTTTCAGGAATGCTCGTCTGAGGATTTACAAAGCAGAAAATGAACTACTGGTGTTGCCAAGCAATTAAGACCACT
Source organism: Pyrgilauda ruficollis (assembly GCF_017590135.1). Lineage (NCBI taxonomy): Eukaryota > Metazoa > Chordata > Aves > Passeriformes > Passeridae > Pyrgilauda > Pyrgilauda ruficollis. The sequence continues at coordinate 795,868 of NW_024525712.1, forward strand.
GTTCAATGGCTCTGAACTGAGACAAGCCAGTTGAAGTGAGGAACTGATTCTCCCATATGTAAATGTTGCACAGATTCCTAGCGAATAGCATCTTCCCAAACCTTAGAGGAAACGTAAGTGAGCTCACACTTCCCTCTCTAGGGAGTGGAGAGATAGAAACAATTCCAAGGACTGAGTTACTCCAACAGGATTGTTGCCTTTGGACTGTAGAAATAAATCCGTCAGTGGATTCAAACAAAACCTATCTTTCCACTGAAATGAGGTAACAAATCTGCAGCATCCTATTTTGTTCCTTTTTTTTTTTTTTTCTTTTTTTTTATTTTTTTTTTCTTTCTCCTATGTGGGTGGAGATCAGATGAATCCACAGGAAAATGGGAGGTGGGAGCCCCAGGGAACCTGTGGGAATCCCTGGAGTGACTGTGGTTTCTTTCCCAGATGCCATGTGAGGAAGGGCTAGATGCTGATGTCTCTGGTGTTTGGCAGCCCTCCTCAGTGTAGGGCAAAGGCTCCTTCCAGCTCCTGCCAAAAGCTAAGGAAAAGCTTTGCTGGGCTGGAAGGAGCCCAGCTCTTGCCTACAGCGTACAAGGGTGCTGCGTGGAAGAGAAACCTTTTCCCCATCAGCCAGTGTCCCCATGGCCCTGGATCTGTCCACCCTCAACCTCCAACTCTGCTTCACCCCCCTTGCCATTAACCCCCATCCTTTCTGCCAAACCTGGCTGCATCCCCACAGGCTGTCCTGCTTATTTGTCCTTTCCTGCTTACAGGCTACAAGTAAACTGCCCAGCCCAAGCAAAAGCCAAGTGCCTGCGTCCTGCAGTAAGGACTGGGTTAATTCTCAGTCCAGAACATCCTCATAGTTTTGCATCCATTGCAGAAACTTCCTTCTCCTACCCAGCTGCCAGAGCTTCTCCAGCCCAGAGCTGCCAAGAAAACCTGCCACCCCTCAGGCACAGGCTGCCTGCAGGAAATTAGACACCTGCTTTGGTCTTCTTCTTGCAGTCATGAAGTGTTGGTATAGTATGTCTGCCAAACCACTATTAATAAACCACCTTTTTGACTGTCACAGAGTTATGCCAAGATAAAATGCCATTCCTTCTACCATCCATCTTCTTTTTGTTTCACAAGTCCTGGCAGAGCTCTCTTTTCTGTACTATTTCCTGATCTGTTGAGATTTGTGCAGCACTGACCAAGGGAGGAAGAAGATAAAACTAGTGAATTAGTCAAATAAGTAGGAGTTAAAGGAAACTACTTGGTTCTCAGTTTTACTATTAGGGCCTGACTATCGACAACCTGCTGTCCTAGGGGGAAAAAAGAGAGAAAGTGTATTAATTTTGAGGAAAACATGAACTTCGTAGCATGAGTTATATACACAGGTGTTGCTGTGGTCTGTGCCCATCTTCATGGGCTTGTCCTTTACAAATCTAATACAGCTGCTGGAGGGAAGCAGGAGAGGAAATTGATGAAAAATAGGGCTAACATCTTCTTTCATTTAAATTCCTTTTACTTAGTGTTACTTTTCACGTAGAAGTGGGGAAAAGTATTATTGTGTTTGTACTCTGTTTATTAACTACATTATCCTGCTCACACACAGCACAGCCTGGTGAATGTTGCAATGCATTGCAAAAGGTGTTATTAACATAATCCCCTTTCAACAAATGGAGCAGCTGAGAAAGTTGCAGAGGGTTATTGAAACTCTTCCAGCAGCGTGAGGGAAAATTGCTTTGTCATCCTGTCTCAGGCCAGCCCTGCAGTGACCAGGGCAAGAGCCACAGCTCATTTCTCAGTCTTAGCTGAGAGTCAAGTCTTTCTTGTTAAGTGTTGGCCTCTGTTGCACAGACAACATTAGATTTCCAGGAGAAGGGATTTAGGAGCACCCAAACCTTTTTTTATTGAAGGTCATGTCTGTAACTGCTTTAAGTTATCTCACTTGAAATGACTGTTGCATTTCTACTGACCTTGCAAAAGCACCAGGACTCACAGTGAATCCAATAAGGCATCAGAGATGAAGGACGTTTAAATACCCATTGGGAAAATTCTCTTTCAGGTTTAATCTGGTTTTTTTTTTGTTTTTTTTTTTTTGTTTGTTTGTTTGGTTGGTTTTTGTTTAGTTTTTGGTAGGTTTTTTGTTGGGGTTTTGTTTTGTTTTGTTTTAATAAGACTAAAACAGGTTGAGGAAACTGTTGGTTTGCAAAAGAGTTTTCAAATAAAATATTTATTGCAAATTATTTAATTATTAAAGAGTATTTTTTCCATTGAATTTCCAAAGTGTCCCTCTGATGGAATGCTGCCCCTCAGATGCCATTGACTCATAAAAACCTCTAAGCAAAACTGGCAGAATGGAGGGCCTCAGAAATTTATAATGAAAGAAAATCCTTAAACTCCAGGGATTTCTCAGAGACATTTACTGAGATGGAAATCCCACAAGGCCTCAGTTTGTACCTCTCCCTGATCCTTCTCTGCCTTAAAATATCCAAGAAATAATGAGTCCATGGGATCCTAAAATACTTAGAAAAAGATGGGGTAATCCATAATAATTTCCAGATTTTAAAGGAAAATTAATGATTTTATTAGCAAAGCTATGCTGAATTCCTAATTGCTTGTGTAAGTAAAAATTACCCTTGAGTTGCCTGATATATTGTTTGCTCTTCAAAGGTCACCTCCGTCCTGTAGCAGATTGCAATATGGATGGTGTTAGAGTCAAAGCTGTACCATGTACAGAGAGTGAGCAGAGAGAAAACCCCTGCACAACGCAGGAAAAAACACTCCTGAGATGAAAAAAATTGAAAGTTAATAAATGAAAAGCTTTCAAACTGGTTAGAAGGTATACAAAATATCTCAATATAAGGATACATCCAAATTATCTGACCTTTTTTTAAAGGGTACATCCAATTTAATTTGTTTTACTTGCTACAAGCTGTTAAATATCATATGGTCTCATTTCTAAGAAGGGTAAGATAAATATCAGGTATCAGCCAAAAATAATATGTGGGACCACTGGAGGGCACTTTTGATTTAAAAATCCCTCACTTTAAAAGTCTTTAGGCAGCAATACAACTTCTGCTAAAACAGGAGGGAGCAGAACTGGGGCTTGTCACTTGTTCATGAAAATTTATAGGAAAATATTTATTTCATTCTAAGATATTTTGTAACCCAAAAGACCTTGAGGAAATTCCGACAAATAATCTTTATGAAACATATATTCTCACTAATTTTTTTTTCCATATTACAGATTTTTGCAATGTGACTGTTTTGGCCTAGATTAATGAATCAGTTAATTGAAACAACAACTATAGATTGGGTTAGAATAAAAAAGACTGTATTTTTTGTCTGTGTTGCTATGTACACACATTGCTGGCTCTCATTTAAAAGAAGAATATGCTAAAACTATTCACCTGATCCATGAATCTGCCACTTGGTACAAAGGCTCCAAGGAGCCTTTACTGAAGGAGTAAAGAAGGAGCAAAGAAAAGTAGCAATTCTCTGTGTACTGGATTCATTCTAGACTAATCCTGCAAACTTTCTCCTCTCAGCAGTCTTCTTTAGATGATTGATACAGTTTATTTTAGAGGGAATGGGCTTGAATTAAAAAAAAAGGTTTATCAGACCAGTCTGTCCTTTTTCAGGTTTTTTCTTTGTTGACTTAAACCTTCTTGAAAGGGGCTGCTTCCTGCCTGGCCTCCTTTGCTTGGAAGCAGCCATGCAATGCCTTGTTCCCCACTTTGGTTGGGCAAAGTACAGTTTGGTCATCCATTATAGCAGAGCATTTCTCTGCAAAGCCACAAAATCACCATTACTACAAGATCAGGTAAAGGATTTTGTGAAATTCAGAAGACAGAAGGGAAAAAGGAAAAGAGGGCAAGAAAAAAATGGAAAACACAAAAATGCCTCCATCACGTATTTTCTTCTTGGCTTTTCTGAATGGAGGATGAAGAATTTATTGGGAGCAGGCATGTCTCCATTGCCTGGTAACAGTGCCTGTAATATAGAGTAAATGATTGCCTGTTTGTGCTGTGGTCTGTGGTTCTGATTATGAACTTCCTGAGGGACTGTAAAGATTAAAAACACAGCTTGGTACTTGGTGAAGATTTAAAGAGCTGTAACTTCTAAATGGTACTGCTGAGGGATAAACAGGCTTTTGCCTCCTGCCCCTGAGCACCATGGCAGGGTCATGAGAAGCTGAACCTGAACAAAACTCACTCTGAAGCCCACAGAATTCATCCCTGCAGGATAGAACACGAAGAGGCTCTGCAAAGCTGAGTGAAGGCTCTCCTTTACTGTCAGCTTTGCAGGGAAACCATCCCAGTACAGCATCAGCAGGCACCAGCACAGATGTAAAGAACTCAGGGATGGTGGTGAAGTTACAGCAGAAACTGCCATCTTCATTGGGAACAATACAGATCATAGATTAAAGAGGAAACAGTTTCAGGAACATCTTTTTTCTCTCTGCATTAATATATGTGATATTATACTGGTAAATTCTCATAAAACCAGTGGCTGATTTTCCTGTGAGTGTAGCTACTGGTACCAAAAGAGAAAATTGATTCTGAGGATGGTCTTGGGGTCACTTGCATTCCTCATTTCAGGAACTGCAATCCCAGATAGCATTTACCTCACTTCTAATATACAGGGCATCTGAACTGGGAGCATGGGGCAGTGTGAGGCAGTGTGCCCTGACAGGATGGCCATGCTTGAGGCTTTGAGTAAAACATGTCCTTCCTTTGCCATTGCTCCTTTGCTCCACAGGCAAGCACAGCTTTGCTTTCTGCTCCCATGCTCACTCTCACGCCTATCTCTTCAGGGCTTCACTATGTGCAGCTCCATTTGCAATTTCTAAATGATTTCTAACTCTGTAAAAGTGATGAGATCCCCAAGCTCACTTGATCCCATTTCTTTAAAATATTCCCCACCTCAAATATGTAATTTCAAGTGAAGTAGAAGACAGTTCTGTATTTTCTGAACCATTTTGCCATGCAGGCTTTTCAATGATCTCCCCAGCTTGTGCGCATTAAAAACAGAGGGGACATTCTGAGGTGCCAGCACAATGGTCCCTTGTTGTGCACACCCTGTTATGGCACCCTTGGCCTCATGACTCCCTGGGTAATGTCTGCGGGAAATGCTCAGCTGATGACAGCCCAGCCCTTATCTGCTCATTTATTTGGAACAAAAGCTCTTTGGGAAGACGCAGTATAAGTGTCAGATTTATGCTGCTTTTTAGGAAGCTTTTTCTTACCTCCAAGAGATAGGGGACTTTAAATTGAAAAGAGTTTTAACCTTTGCCATGACTGGTAAGAGCTTGATAAGTTTTTTTTAATGCAGACATCTAAAAGCCCATAGCAACAAACAAATATGTATCACTGCTTTCAAAAATCTCAGAGTTTAAGACAGCTCTGGTTCTTGGAGATGTGTTTGTGCTTTCTGTCTGTTTGGATTGGGTTTTTCTTATCTGCTCCATTTTTCAGAGTGTTTTACATTTGCAGCCTAGACTTTAGAAGGTTTTGTTTAGCTGGTTTTGGAGCTGCTGAAGCTCAGCCTTGGGCTGACCAGTCCTTAGGCTGTGGTCTTGACAAGGTGCAGACTCCTCCTCCAGGTGAGACTGAGTTGTCACAGACCCCTTCAAAGAGGAGGAGAATCAGAAACAGAGAGGTTTACGCTCTTTGCATTTATGGCAGCATGAGATAAATAAGTGTTATTAAAGCATTACTCATCATGCACATTGTTATGGTGCAAAGGCAGTGGAGGTGACAGGAGCTGGGGGTGAAGCAGCTGACAGCCACTCATGGCCCTCACAGCCTTTCATCCTCGTGGACCAAGCTGAACTTTCAGATCTATATTAAGACAGGCTCTCTGAGACATGATCTCCAGATACAGAATGATTGCTGACCTCCCACAACCTGCCCTAAATAAAATGCAAAAGGACTTGGCCTGCAGTCAGCTCCCCATGAGTGAACCGCACGGAAGGGTCTGGGTTCAACTTACTGTTTGTTTTTCAGTAGGTGGGAAGGCAGCTTGATGCTGGAGGAAAGCAGATCTGCAGTGAAGTTGACACTTATTTACCCTTGCAAAAATATATCCTCCACTCTCTGAAGGGTCAGCCCTCCCAAATGGGAGCAAGGAGCTGCAACAAGGCGGCACCTGCTCCCCCGGCTGCTGCTGCCAACCTGCTGGGCATGGCAGGGCAAGGCCACTGTGGGGGAAAGGTGCTCCTGCCCCTGAAAAGTCTGCAGTCTGCTCAGGAGATGGCTGCAAAAATGCCACCAAAATAAAACAGAAGGAGGGCCAACACCGTGGCCCCTATGCATAGGGCAATAGTTGATTCCTGTGCCCCAAGTGGTACAGGTCAGCCACAGGGGAGGAGCCAGGCCCCATGGGAAGAGATCCTTCCCCAGCAAAGGTCCATGGGATGGAGTCCCAGAGCCCAGGGCATTGCCATGTGCAGGGACAGCTGGGAACAGCCCTGCTGTGGGTAGCTGTGGGTGTCCTTGCTGTAAAGTGCAGGACTGCAGCCCCCGGGCAAGTGGGCTCTGCCTCTGGCTGCTCTGGGCCAGCACAGCTTTGGTGGGGTGAGAGCAGCCTCTGGCCACCCTGCTTCATGTGCCTTGCCCAGGACAGCTGTTTAAGCTGTTTAGTGCAGTAAAAGCCTCACAGTGAGAAACATACGGTTCTTCCATTCCCAAAGAAATTGATGCTACTTAAATTGCTACCCCCGCTGGAATCTGGTAAATCCAGGACTCTCTGCAGCCCAGAGAAATGCCAGTGCTTTGTCATGACCAGTGGCTTGTCACTGGGACTGTGCCTGGGAAGAGAATGATGGAAACTTGCCCTGCGGAGTGAGCCAGTCCCTCTCCCACAGCAGCATCAACTGCAGCAGCAGCACTGGCAGCAGACAGCGACTGCAGCAAGGTGTTGCATTTCTGGAAGGCTTCTCCCAAAGGATCTCAAAACACAACGAAAGATTCAGGTTAAATGAACCTAAAAATGTTACGTGTAGGAAGAAAATGAAAGTTACAATTTTCAAGTGTGCCTGTTTAATTTGGGTACCCAGTACAAGTGGCTCAGGGAGTATTTTTACAAATGCTCCTTGTGGTACAGGTGAAAGTTATGGAAATTCTTCTGAACATGAAGGTCTCAAGCAGAGATCTTAGAGCACAGCTACCTAATAATTTGAAACACTAGCAAATAAAATGTGAATTTTGCCTTGGGTAGTATAGGAAGCTTGTATTTGATGCAGGAATTTGAAGAGTTCTCCTTGATGTCTGCTATGTCTTAATAGGCCCAGTTTTAACCACCATCCCCACATGCTATATCAGCTTCTCTTAGTGATGCTTAATTTATTTGTTATTTTTTATTTATTCCTCCTCTGGAAAGGACGTAAGTGTACAATCTTATCGCTAACCCTAGGGAAAGCAAATGTCTGTATGACATATTTGTTTGGTCCTCTTGCAACATCATAATAAATCAGAGAAAGTTTGAAGTCTAAATGCTTACAAAAACAAATTTTTGCTTCTGGAAGCATGTAAGTTTTTAATCACATGCTGCATTTCAAAGCCTGGGGCCCATTTGTTTTTATTTGCATACCTAGGGAATCTTTTTATCAAGGAGCTCTCTGTGATGAGCCTTTAATATTCTCAAATGTATGTATTCTGCCATCGTCTCCGAGGACCAAAATTTTCTCTGTACTCTACAACACAGTGATAGGCAGAACCACTTCAGTAAATCTATAAAGGTAAGTGGTTCTTCTTTTCTGATGTCCTCAACAAAAGCCCAGAGTCAGCAGCTCCTAAAGGCCAATAGCAACAGTTTCAAATGATATTTAGCACGTCTATTTCTATCAGAAATCTGATATTCTTTATCTTTACTCTTTAAGTTTTGTAATGAAACTTACACTGCAAAAGAGATTGTTTAAAGAAGCAGTGGGATCCATGACTTTCCTTGGCAATTTAAGAGATTTATACGTGAAGAAAATTTCTAGAAGGAAACTAAAGCTAAAGTGCACATCATAGAAATGCAATAGTTAAAGTGTTGTGTAGGATTTCTTAATTTTTTAATACAGGTGAAAGCCAGGAGTTTAATGACATTTAGAGTTTAAAGAAAAAAATAAAATCCCTGACTTCTTTCTTCCTTCTCAGTTTGGTTTATATTGAACATAGTCTTGATGTTCCTTAGTGCTCCAACCATCACTGAACTAATCAGTCCCATCTCTCCCACCCAGCCTCCATTCTGCTCAGTCTGTAGAGAATCTTTGTGGAAATGGAAAGTTGCCACCTATATTTAATTTAGAAATCAGCGCCTATAAAATATCTTCCTATCTGTCAAAACCAAACATCTACCAACACACAAATACCAGGAACCCTGTGTCCTGATACTGAGAACAACTGGTGCTCATTTTCACCCTCCCTACATATTCCTCCAAATATGAGACTACTTTAAATGAACATTTCTATCATTAGCTAAACCAATTTATTCTAAGCATTCTACCTTCAAAAAGCAAAAGTCTCAGATATTTCCTTGGATACCTGTAGGACATATCAGTCCTGGACATATCACACACATTCTTGCCTGACCACATTTAGAAACCATTTCAAATATTGTCATTCCCTGAAAAATCATAGATGTGTGTGTCTATAAAAAGATATGAAAACCATATATGAAACCATAAATATTAATTTCAAAGCATATAACTGTTTTTTAACCTCTTTAATGCTTTTTAAAAAGTAATTGAAAGCCTTGGTTATACCCCTTCCTGCCTTTTCCTGAAACTTAGTGAATTGCCAGGCAATTCAGTAGAGCTGTTCCTATTTCTGCCCAAAGTCTCTTCAGAGGGAATTCATCCTCTGTCTTTCTGCCAGAAACCTGTACTGTACCACATCCTTTCCTGCAGCACTAGGTATCAGCCCAGACCTTAAAACACAGGACTGTGCAGCCACTATTAGGGGGGCATCAGTGCAGATTGTATTTCATTAAGGCAGCTTCAGTCTTACTGAGAAAAGATGTTGTATTTCACTGGCTCTTTTTTTAATGCAGACTTCCAGAGCAAATGTTGACATTGTTCTTTATATCTTTTTCCCTCCATTGTACCTAAAAGCTACCTTTCAACAGTGCAGCTTTGCACAGCCAGTGAGACAGCAAAGCAGACAGTACAGAATCACTCAGGTTTCCTTGTAGAACCTGACATACACAGGAGAAGCAAAACAAGGTTTTCCCCATTCACTTCTTTTTTTTAAAAGTCCACAGGCTGAACTAGAAGAGATGACCAAACCATTGATGAAACACAGACTTTAACAGGAGACTAAAAATGCTGCTGATACTCATTACTATTGAGGGTCACACAGCACAGCTTGTTACTTTTTTCTAAAGCTTTAAGTGTTATTTGTGCCACCTTAGGGCAGAGTCTCTTACCCAAGACCAAGGGGAGCCAGTGGGGGTCTCTGGATGATCTTCCTCCTCAGACGACATCCTGAGCTGATAGTTTTTCCCTGTTCTTCACATACACTGCTAAAGCCACTGTTGGTTTCTGCCATATACAAAAAAAAAAAAACTGCCTTCAGATTTTAGCTGAAGAAAGCTAAAAGCTTAGCTGAAAGCTCCAGAGAATATAATTTCGCAGTGATCATGTTCTTGCTAATTTTACCTGCCTAAGTTCTTGGAAGCACAGTCAGAGCAAGAAACCTGAGCTCAGTAAACCAGAGCGCACTTTCCTTGCAACTGACTCCTCAAGTACTCTAGTTCAGTCAAAAGGTTCAGTGAAAAATCAGAGCCTGAAAAACACAAATTCACTTCCAGTCAGTATCCTACCTTTCATATAAGATTTTATGATCAGACAATTTACTGAGTTATAAGTTCCAGAAACAGAATACAAGGAATTTTTACTGCCAGCATTTTATTACTATCATTGATCATATTTTGTATGGGTTTTAATAGTTTATTTTTTTTTCAGGACAGTTTATTAAAAATTTAATTCTGCCTTTCTGCACAGCTGCACAACTCCACAACTGTATCTGTGTGAGTGAGAAGGAAGCACAGCTTTCCTGTTCCTTTGTGCAATAATATTTGAAAGAGGATAATTTTTGTTTCCATTTGTTCCTTTTGGTTTTCTGTTTGTGACTAGTTTGATACCAGTATGTAGAATCCACATAGATACATACAGATCACACACTATTTATTTATCAGATAAACTTGTCCTGAATCTTTTGAGACTTCTGGCTCTGTCTGAGAGGACAGCTGGGTCCAGCATCTTGAAATCACTTCTGGCAGCTGGCAGGAATGGCAGCCTTGCCACCAAGATACAGCCTAAGGTTTTGTGTTCAAACTGACCAGTAAATCACAGCTATGATACACTTTCACATTCACAACCTCTGGCTTGAATTTTGTTATTTATCATCCCTCTGCTTATAAGACATCTGGCTGCAGTAGCTGGTGAAATAAAGTTGCTATCAAAACCCCTGAACCCTTCTGTTACAGGTCTGGCTTTGGGCAAAGGCTTCTAAATCTTTCCACTCTTATGTAATGAAATGGGCTATTTATAGCACCCCACTGCAGGAGAGTCCTAGCATTAACTGTGAGCTGATAACAGTTATCAAATGAACAAATATGCCCGGCTATGCTTCATACTTAACCCTAGGCTATATGCAAATTCAGTGAGTAGGAAAATAATCAATCAATGGAAAATCACTGGAAATAAGGCATAGAGTAGAGAAATAGCCTGTTGCCAGCATGGGGTCTCACCACTGTGAGTGTCACTAGGTAGGCAGCAGATAGAAAGCACTAAAAAGTGACAGCCCTCTGTGCAGCCCACCAGGCACTGTTAGCTGGAGGATTAGGGTACCACAGGCCATGGCTGGACAGTGTGTTGTTTTCAACAGCAACATCAGCATCAGCTGTGCTTGCCTCTGTCACCCTCCTTACCCCAAAATACAACATGCAAGACTGTTTAAAGTCTGAGATACTTTCCTAAAACAATGTGTTCTGAGGCCTCAAGAATACCTGTGGTATTCCAGCTGTTAAGTTAGCGCAGTTAAGTTCATTGCTATATGGAGTTGCCTTTAAGCTTTGGGAGTATTGGGGATGAGTGTTATTTCTGTGTATCAACCAAAACTAACACAGCTGCCAAACTGCTCTGAATGCCTGACATGGCAAGGGAAGTGCCAGTTTGTATCACAGGACAAGCATTAGGTGCAGGCACCCCAGTCTCAGCTCACTCCAGTTGCTCACTGGGCCTATGGGGTTCTGCTGGGCTCCTTCAGCATCCCTCCAGCACTGTCACACAGCTCCTGCTGCTGGCCCTGACCTGCTCCTGCTCCTGAAACCCCGGCACTGCCCCACTGCAGCCAGTCCCTGATGGACTGACTTTCCACCTGATGGGTTTCTTAGGATCACAGGATGGTGACGTGAAAGGCATCAGGAAGAGATCTAATCATCAGAAAAAATGATGCTTACTTAGACTCTTTCACGCTTCACATTAGAAACTCTGAATCTGAAGTGGCCCAATAGCCAAATCACCCTCAAGTTGTAGAGGAACTCTTCCAAGAGAAAATAGCACAGCACTTGAGTTACCAAGATGCTCAAGTTACTCATTTCTGTTGTACACCAAATGTTAAGACTGTAAGCACAGAAACCCATTTATTAGCTATCTGACAAATCACATTTTCTTTCTGGAACAATTTTGGGGAAGGAAATTCAATACAATTCTTCTCATTTCAGATAAACAGGGAAATGCCACGCCTAATGAATTTCAATGGCATTCCTGCCCCTGTTGAAAGGTCTATTCACCAAATTTAAAAGATGGGAACCACTGTTTGTTGGAGTAATTTTCCACTGTCCCACCCATTTCTTCTGAAAAATTTTCTTTCAAGCTGTGATGGGTAAGTATAACAATCTATCAGAAATAGCATTTAAATAATTGTAATATGCTGCATAATGTTTATTTATCAAATTCTTCAAGAAGTGGGCGTGCATCTTTTCCAGCACACTGTATTCCTGAAGCCTTTGTCATTTTCTGTACCATCTGATTTCAGGAACTTCCTGCTTTCCCCAGGAAGCACTAAAAAAAGTGTGGGCATTTCCCCTTGGCAGCATAGATGTATCCAGTGATTGCTGTTCCTAGATCAATGCATCTGGTATCCATGTCCAAGGGTGGCCATCACCAAACACTTCTGATCAATACACCCATAAATGGAATAATGACTAGATGTAAAAGGACCTTTCTCCATAATTTGCATGAATGATGACAATGTTTCCCAGACTTTCCCCAGGGTTCTTATCCCCAGTACCTGCTCCCCATCCCACCTTCTTGCTGTCACACCCACACAGCCAGGCCACAGTTTCTTTGCCTTCTTCCCAGTGTTCCCCAACCACTCCAGCAGCTGCTTTTTCCTCACTCCCATCCTATTTTTGCACTCTCAGGACTTCACAGCTTTGTTGCTACTTCCCCAGTTGGTGTTTTCAACCAAAGACAAATGTGGAATGGTAGCTAAAACAAAATTCACAGAAAATGTTCTCAGACTCACAGTTCATGTAGGCTTCACATGAGTTTTTAGATTCCTCCTCAGCTCATAGCCTCTGTGACATCCTCTAACAACAAGTTTCACTGGATAATTATGCACTATAAACAGAAGTTTTGATGCCAGTTTTAAACTGGCATCATTAAAGTGTCCTGTGATTTCACTACATGACACAGGTTAAAGAGGAGCAAGTTGCTTTTTATAAACAACATTTGCAAGTGCTGTATCATGAGAAGGAAAAAAAAAATTGTAATCACTCCAGAATACTTAAAAATAGAAATATTAGCTCATGGTAGCCTCTATGTGAACTTTCTTTTGCTGAACTGATAACAGTCATCTTATTTTTAATAGAATAATAGAATAATGAATAGAATATTTAATTATAGAAATATTAGTTCATGGTAGCCTCTATGTGAGCTTTCTTTTGCTGAACTGATAACTCTCATCTTATTTTTTAATAGAATAATTTTTCAACTTAAAGAGTAATTTAAGATATTTTTAAATACAATCACAACTCTACTGTACTGGAACTGCATCACTTTCCTAAAATATTTGCTTTTCACATTACAGTAGTTTCCATGGACAAATCTTATGGAGTTTCCCTCTCTCTATTTTCTTTCTGTAAAGGCTTTTGTCTCATGAACACCTATGGAAATTTATAGCATCATGTACATTAAGAAAGCTATACTGAGAAAGCAAAAAGAAAATCTACCTAATAGAAATACTGAGTCATAGCTCTCCCTTTTTGCATCTCCTGCAGAGGTAAAGTTCAAGATGCTACAAATTCAGACCAAACATGATTCTAGTGGGGGACTTAAGAAGGATTCACAGGGCTGCCAGCCTGCCCCACCACAGGTGCCATCTTGTCTGGGAGAGAACTTTGAGATTTATGGTTGATAAATAAACAGTATTTACAAGAATAATTTAAGGTCTAGTAGAGAGAAATCACACCATGAACATAAAAGGTTTTATGTGTTTGCAAAAGCCCATTTATGAAAGTGTATCTTATGATGCAGAATCAGCCCTGTGATTACTGCAATAATCTCTGAGCCAATATCTGTTCTCCTAGCTGTTAATTATTCTGATAGGTGGCAACAAAAAAACCCCACTTTCCTGTCAGTCCTGTTGTCTCTAAGTATAAAGAATACTGTTTAATTATTGTTAATTAAACAGTATTCTTAATTATTGCCAGTCATCATTTTCTACAGCACAACAGCTCACACTGACAGAATAATACTCATATATATATGATACTTCATAATACTTCAGCATTTAAGTGCGTAATCAATACACTGGTCATGTAACAAGTGTGGAGGAATTTCCTTCAGTTTATATTCCTATGTAAGTCTAATTCTATTAATCTAATTCTATGTAATCTGATATCTAATCTAATTCTATGTAAATCTAAACATTTCCATTTCCTTGAGGATTTTAATCAAAACCACATTTATGTATGAAGCAGCTTTATGAGGTCTTTCTTAAAATCATGGCAGTTGATTCCCAATGCCTTTTTCTCACAGCACAGAAGTCTCACTGTTATATCTGACACCCCACCACTTCCTAGCCAAATAATATGTCAGCAGTGGACAATGTCAGCATTTGGACTATTGCCTCAGAACTGCCAGAGTTGTGTCCTCCACAATCATCAGTGGTTATTTTGGGAGCTGTCAAAACAGGACTGGAAATATTATAAAAGCATTTGCAAACTACCAGAACCATTGAGTATTTATTCAGGTGTAGACTGGAGCAAGGATAAGGGACAGAAGAGAGTCACCAGGCAGTGGATGTACAGGACTAGTTTTACTTTTCAATGAAGAGCTGTACCCTTAAGGAAGTAGGAAAAAGGGAAGAATATGGATTTTATTTTTTCACACCAGTATATCCACAATATTTCAGTGGCAGCTGATGAATTTTTAAGCCTGGTTGCTGAGAGGATGATGTGGGAGAGGAGGACTGTGGCAGAAGGGCGGAAAGGCAGCACGGCACTGGGTGTGGTGTGTGTGGTGTGGTGAGAGGCTGTGCCATGGGGCTGTGGGTGCCCAGCAGGGTGCAGGGCTCTGCTCTCTGGGCAAGCATGGCAGAGGGATGCAAGCAGAGGTTGGGCTTTATGGCAATTGTAGTGCTTTACCACCCTGAGGATCAGCTCTGGCACCGTCATTTCTGCCACAGGCACTGTGGTTGTGGCTGGGGGATGGGCCCCAGGAAGGAGGGATGGCTCACAATCCTCACTCACCCTCACAGCCAGACCAGAGCAGCAGCCCGTGGCAGATAGCTGGGTCCTGTTGAGCTGGGTGCTCATGACACCCACATGAATTCCAACTTCCATGGAAACCCAGATTCTTCCACACTGCACATAGTCCCTGCCCAGGGTCCTTGTGCCCTTGCAAACACTTCCTACTGCAGCCAGGAGCTCTACTTGCCCCCCAACTTCTTCCATGCTGCTGCATCAATTCACAGCCCCCATTTCACTTGCTCTTCAATTTCTACCCTGTAGAGCTGTCCCTCGACCCATCCTTTGGGTTTGTTGTACCTTCCTTTTTGTGTGAGTGATACCTTCCACCACAGAGTGCCACAGATACAGCCTTTGAAAAGCAACTCCCTCACAAGCAATGTTCAGCAACTGCTTTTAGATGCAGTGGGAGCTGAGATCTCTACATTCCCTGTCACCACAAGGAGGCACTTGCTAGGGAGGGACGAAATCCCTAATGTCCTCCAGTAATTAGATACCAGATATTAGTGCTTAAGTGCTTGTGAAGAGCTCTTTAACAGAGGAGAGAGGATGGTAAGAAGGAAAATAATGTCACCTTTCCAATAACCTTCTCTATATTTGGACTCTGTATTTTACAGAAGCTGAATCATAAACTACTTCTCTCTCTGACAGACAATTCAGAACATGCTAATAATACTATCTGCAGGTGGTAATAGGATGACTAAATCAGAAAGCATGGAAGGTGCTAGAGAAGAAGGCACAGGCTATAAAAAGTTTGTTTGCTATCACATCATCAAGTGAATCCACAGAATGCAGACTCCTGCTTTCTTGCCACATCCAAAATCAGAAAGGAAATGCTTAAAAGATTTGTGTACATAATGGGCATGGGCCAAGCTTTCTCACAAAGGTCACTGGGACTGAAAGCCAGTGATTCCTTCTCACAAAAGAAAGACAAGAGAATTGTGGATCTGGGACCTGGGTTCCCAGCCCTACACATGCACATATGGTAAAGAACTATAGCACCAAGGGTTGCAGCACAGGATGCCAGTCCCACCCAAACAGATTTGCTTTAATTTACCATTATTGTTTATGTGTATTACTTTATCATCTCAGAGTCCCAGCTGGACACAAAACCTACATTGCCCTCTCCATGAAAGCTTACACTTTAGTGGGGCTTAGCTTGTAAACTAACTTCAGGGATGAAGAAACTTTGGGATGGAGCTCTGGGGGCTGTCTCTCCTTGACTCATCCACCATCATTTTTGGCCTCCTGTGAGCAAAATGCTGTGTTTTCCTACCATGTGGGTGCATAGACACTCCCACAGCATGACAGGAATTACGTGCATTTTGGTCAGAGTAAGGACATATCTGGTCTTATTACAGGATGTGCTCTCCAAGACAATGGGCTGTGCGTGCAACTTTCGTCACATACAATTGCTCATAAATATAGTCCATGGAGAATGATTGCACTTGGTCACAAAATAGACACAGGTCTGCTGAGGCCAGGCCCTGGGACTCCTATCCTGTACACAGGATACAGTGTGTAGGTAATTCATTAAGAAAAAGGTTAACATGAAACACTCAGGAGTGTGATGGCTTCAGGTAACTATCAGCTGTATTTTGTCAAAGTTTTGGAAACTTTATGCCAAAAGAGAGTGTTAAGAAAGGACGTGATTTATTTGTTATTTATTTTTTCATTATTTTGTACTTTAGGGCTTTTATAGTTTCTTGGATAAAATGGATGTCTAAAGACTGACAAAGAAAATATCAGACCTAAAACACAGAAAAAGGTTAATGAACACTTGGTGTAAGTTGTTTAAACATTTGGTTACAGGAAAGGAAATTTCAACTCACTGTCTTTCAATCTGAGTTCTTGCAAAAACCCTTATACTTTTGAAGCTGTGTTATGTTGTAGGCCATTAAGAAGTAACTGTATTTTCTCTTGATCAGTTCAGGTCATTCCTTAATTATATTAACTCCTTTCAGCCAGTGCTTTTCCTCTGTTTTTTTCCACTGCAAAAGTGTGTGTACTTATTGGTCCAGTACATCACCAAGACAGATGTCCATGCAGCATGAACTTTATTTATAAAGACATAAATGTCACACTTCCTTAAAAAAAGTTTAAATTAACTAAACAACTGGTGACAACTGAACAGTAATACTATTTACATACGCCAATGCTGACCTTCCTTCACAAAACTTAAAGTGAATTCTCACTCTGAAACACGAACAATGAAATATAGAAGCACACTGATTGCCAGCAGTTTCCTTGTAGATAGCAATCCACATCTCTTACAGAATTCACAACTCACAGAACTTAGATTTCCTCTGTAAATTAACCTAAATTAGCTCTTTGGCACAATCATACGGATGCCTGCATTTCAAGGCCAGTACTGTAATAGACTCAGCCACCCAATGGAATTTCATCTGTATAAAGCCAATGATCCCCTCATTGGTGTATCCAGCCAGAAAGGCCTGCCCAAATATTAGATATCCTCTGACAATGTCTATACTCATCCTTCCTACACCTTGACTGCGTGACATTAACACTGATTGCATAAAGACAAACGGGAAGCTTGCAGCTTTAACAGCATTCCCAAATGCTGAGACAAAGACAGTGACCACTGATTTAACATTTAGAGCATACGAAATATCACAATGCCCGGTGCTGTTCAAAAACATGGGTTTAGATTTTCACCTGAATTTCTCAGCATTGTAATCTCCATTTTCTCACTCCTTTGAAGCACCTTGGCAAGAAAATATCCCCAGAAAGTGTATTGGGAGTGTTTTAGAACCATTTCATAGGCTTTCCTGAGTGCACTTGCCTCAGCTTGAAGTCTACAGCCAGTCTACAGTTTAGTCACAAAACATCACTGTTCTAGAAATAAATCACTTGCAGGTCAGTCCCACCATTTGATCTTTTCAGTTATTCAAGTTAATATCCGTTTCAGGTTTAAATGTTCAGATCTCATTTTACCATCTACCTTGTTAACTCTCTTCCTTATGCTAATAAAACCAGACATATAATTAGTCTTCTACTCCAACAGTCTTGCATGGTAAAACTATCCAGTGTGGCACTTATTCCAAAAACTAAAGCTTCAAACTGAGTTCCTACTGTTAAAGAAATATACTTTACAAATCTTCATGGAAAAAGCCTACCTGGATCAATCAGAAGCAGTATACCACAGAACTGTACCAACTCCTGTTGCCCTATGCCAACTCTTTGATAAATAAGACTTGTAAACCAGAACCTGCTCCTAAATTTACATTTCCTATTTCTGGAATGTGCAAAAAGTTTCCTAACCCTTTTCTTTATGAACTTGCGTATGGTCTTCTTTGTCACAGAAGAAGTGCACTCATTGACCTCTCTTCTGCTATGAAATGCTTTCCACCATGTTAAGTCTCTGTGTCTCTGTCAGGAATTAGGGATGACTTCCATCAGAACATTAAATTAGAAAAGTCACTTCAATATTTGTAAATAAGATCTTAAGCTGTCTGATTAGATATCATTCTAATAAACAACAGAAAACAGTCCTGTTTCTGTTCAGAAAGCAGAGCCTCTCAAAAGTAATTTCATGAGATGGTGGCAATTAGTGTCTTGTGTCATTCAGGAAATGTGTCTCTTTTCAATTAAATGTGTCGTCCAGTCAGGAAGAAGAGTGGTCTGTCCTCTTTGGCATTGGCAGTCTGGAATTCGTCCCGCAGACGGAACTGCCATTCATCCTCCAGCTCCAAGCGGACAACGGTCTGGCGGAGAGAATTGCGATCCTGGCAAATCACACACAGGGTGGCACCTGGGCAAACAGTTCAAAGAAACTCACATGAGTATCCCCTTTGTTCTCAGACCACCCACCTCCCACCACCCCGCATGGAGAACTCCACTCCTTTCACATTAGGAGTTACAAATGGGCTTGGGAGAAAATCAAGCCACTCAGGTAGGACTTAATGAGAGCTATGTTCAGCTACCTATTTGTCAGGATTTTCTTGTGTAACTTGAGATGCATCATCATCATCTAGTAAACAGGACTAGAAGCACTTTCCATGATCTTTAGGGTAGGAAAAGTAAAACTGGCAGGTCTAAGGAGGTCATGATGGGTCCTGACAGTAAACCAGATAAAAGCCCTACATCCATTCCTGTTGTAGCCCTCCTGATCCTTACCTTTGTTGAGTGAAACCCTCACTCAGCAAAACCCACATGACAGTCACTGTGATGGCTGACTAAGCTCTTTGTGCTTTGCTGCCCAGAAATGGTCTAAACAATGTCTTTAATCACAAATTTTAGTGGGTTTTGGATTGGTAAACTCATCTGCTGGCAAGAAAGAATCTGGTCTGTGTGGCTGCAGCCACAAGCAAATCCAGAATGCCAAACTAAAAAAAATCGTACTTCAATAACCAATGCCAACTGTCCTGTCTGGCATGCTGATAACCCCTTCAACTTGTATGCATGGCTTCATGACTTCTGAGAAAAGACCTCCTTTAAGAGAAAATAATTACTTCACCAGCATACAGTAATCTAAAGGAGAAATGGTGAGGTAAGTGGCAATGCCCAAGACAAAAAAATCCCGTGATCATAATAAAAATAAACAAGACAGTCACATGGTGTTTAATTCTTATGTGATGGGTTAGAAAATCAAGCAGACTGCCTGGGTAGATGGAGAAATCCCAAAGCAAACACACTTTATGCTACATGATATAAAAATTGACTGGTTTATGCAAAATGAGACTGACTGGGAGCCTCTGTTTTAGCTGCAGCGAAGAACACAGCAGTTTGTAACAACTCTGCCAGTTTAAAGAGCCACTAACCACGGTGCTCTTCTCCCAGTGACAGTTATAGATGAGAGAAACAAAGCCCCAGAGCACCAAATGCCTAAGATAGCAGCAGAAGGATCCAAAGGAAGTTTGCAATGTGACTGTCTGCAACACAAGTGGAAGTTAGTTGTCTCCACTGGTGCACACCATCATAAGGTTTACATGGAGAAACTGAGTATCAGGAATAAATCTTAAATGAGCCAGTTTCTATTTCTAAAAATAGAAAATAAATTTTGATAAAGGCTTGT
This sequence comes from Pyrgilauda ruficollis, assembly GCF_017590135.1. Taxonomy (NCBI): domain Eukaryota; kingdom Metazoa; phylum Chordata; class Aves; order Passeriformes; family Passeridae; genus Pyrgilauda; species Pyrgilauda ruficollis. Next base: position 815,630 of record NW_024525712.1, read on the forward strand.
CAATCACCCATCTTCTATTGAAATTTAGAAAAGCTGCAAGAACACAGTAGGTAAATGCTTCATGCATAAATCTTCAATACTCAGTTTTCAAACAGGCTAAGGAGTTGTGCACATACTTTAGGCATGATGATATGGATCCAACATTTCTTCCCACTTAGAAATCTGCAGAACTTATAGCACTGCTATATACCAGTTTAATACAGTGCAGAGCCAGCACAAGCACGATCAAGCATCAAAGTTGGGTGGGGCATATAAAGGCAAATATGAATCCATGCATATGCATATATACGCATATATATTAAATAAATATAATAGACTTAAAACACAGATAAAATAGATTTTCCTCACATTCTCAGAGACCATGTCACCTAATTCTTTGTAATAAAATTAATGCAGCTCACCTTTAAGAAAATGAAACTTCTTCAAAAAGCTAGCCACAACAAAGGAGTCACAAAGGTACAGCAGGAGACCACTGAATGTCAAACCAGAGGAACTGATATTCAGAGAATGAGGCCGAGAACTCACGTAGCAAACTGCAATCTGATTGGGAGAGGGTGGGAAAAAATTAACATCTTTAAAGCTTCCATATTATGCTTCCAGTATCTGCACTTGATTCAAATTCAGACTTTCTTTCCGACTCCAAATATTGTGAGTTTTATAATCCCTTCCAGAACATAGCACTACTTATTAACAATATACATAAGCACAATTCATAATTATGTATTGTTATTATTCATTATTACTATTATTATCATGACGCTTAGATGTGATAGAGTTTGAAAGCTGCAGTAACAATAGCTCCCCACAACCATAATGCTGTGACCTGCCCAGCACATTTTATTTATATGTGAGTAAATACAATAACTCTACAGTCAGACACAAAAAGGACCCTTAGAAATTCCAAATTTCATTTACATTACTCAAGGATTACTCAAGTCAGTAGAGTTGTGCATATACATCAATTTATGAGCTTTCCTCTTGCCTAGTTTGTTTTTATGGCTACTCCTGAAATCCACTAGGAATGGGAATATTTACAACACTCTTTCAGGATTTATAAATTCAGGTTAAGGGAATCTTCCACACATGGCTTTGTTTCAAAAGTGTCACTGTACTACTTATCTGGGATACATCCTCATCTGGCATGGATCAGCATGATTGAGTGGAGGAAGGCTGAACCTCAGCAACTGAGACTCTGTACCAGGATGCCTATTCAATATTCCTTCAATCCTACTGTATCAAATTCCAGCTGAGGCAGCAATTCCAGAATTAAATTGAAACTATTTCAAGTGGTGAATGGGTCAGAGCTGAAAGGATGCGAGGGATGAAGACAGTAACAGCACAATGCCCTCCCACAAAGCTTGTTTTTCCAAACATGGTGAAAACAAAAGCCTAAGAACTCAAAATATTGTGGGAGCAGCATACATGGGAAGGTTATTATACAGCTCTTTGGAAGAGAAGTTCAGTAAACCCAGAACAACTGAACTTTATTTGGTATTCAGTGAAGAGATAAAAACAGTCCCTGTCTCCTGAACCACACCACCCTAGTACCAAATTTCTACTGACATATTTGAGTTGAAGTGCAACCTTGGCTTTAGATCCAGACTCACCAGAGAGAGCCAACAGCTCCTGAGACTTAATGTCAGCTTCTCCCATTCCCACTGCTTGTCTAGTATTTGATTCTCTGCCTCAGCTTATCAGTCTGAAGTCAACTAAAACATCTGTATATTTGAAGTGCTTTCTAAGGGTTATCTAGTATTTGTAAAACCCTCTTGTGGAAGAAATTTTCTGTAGGAAGAGCCAAATTATTTCAGATTGAGAAAACACCTCACAGACCATATTAGTATTTAGGACAATTTTGGGATTTCTCTCCATGTACTTTAGTTGAAGCCTCTGACAATATCTCCATGGGACTAAGAATTCGATTTTGGCATTATAGGAATGTACCACATTCTTCAAAGGCTGTGTAACTATTAGCACAGAATACATCAATAACTCATCCAAAAAGAGCCTACACATTTCCAGAGCTACTTGGAGATTGTTTTGTTCAGTACCTGTGGTCCTAAGTTAAGGTAACAGTCCACAGATAGCACTGGATGGCTATAATTCTTCAGTGAGAGAGGGAAGAAGCGATGGCTGTGATACTGGAGATACTTTTCAAGGAGCAACTGAGCAGGTGCTGCCAAGAAGGTGTGCTTGCTGTCAGGAGCACAAATGTACTGAGCAGGGGAGATTGAAACTGGAGTGTCAGATACCTGTGAGGAAAAAATATTTCTCATACAGATCAATCCTAATTAATCAAGTTGTATTTATGTGAATTCTGGTTTGTATGAAATACATCTCTACCCTACAAATCTAAGTTTTACATTAGAAGGAAAGTTATTCACCAAAAAAAATCTGCTACCAGATTCAGTTTCAGTTTCATAAAATTATATTTGTGTTTATAGTCTTTGAGGTTTCTTCTTTGAACTCAAAGTACTCCTAATATGAAGTCACATGAAGATGACCAATTCTATAGCTGTAGATAAAATCCACATAGTGAATGGTTACTTGGATTGCAAAGAGACACTTCATGTGTCTTTCGAAGTTTTGAAGAAAAACTATTAAGGAAAGTTGTATTTATGACAAGAATATTGTGGATTTCAGAAATAAATAATTTTAAAAAGCCCCACATGGCAGACATAACCCATTACTGGGAACAGATGATGCACCAAAATACCTCAGTTCTCCTAGTTAAAAAAGACAAAAAAAGGAAAACAGAATTTTAACAACAGTGCCACAGAGGTCTCAGTTCCCACCTTAGACTTTATGTGGAAGGATCGTTGTCCTCCTACTGCAATTTGCTTTTTCATGACGTTGAAGTGGTTGAACCGACAGATGAGAAGGCCAGCACTATGGACACGCAAGTTGAAGTCAACATCATCACATGTAAATCTGGAAAGAGAAAATCATAGCAGGTCAGGGGAATGTTCCTCATCACACACTGACAACTACAAGCACTCAGAGCCTTTGATCAGCACCATAGAAAGGACAGGTATCAAACATACTGACCCTCCACCAGTGCCTATCAGTCAGGGAAAGGGGCTTCAGCTTTCTAGTAATAGCTAGCATCAGTTTGAGAAAACCAGAATGAGGGAGGAAGACACTTAGGGAGGGAAAGGATCAAAAGCATGAAGTAGAAAGGCAGTAAATTGCTAAGGAAAATACACAGGAGTTAAAACATTTTTTTTGCCTTTTACTGTAATAATGGAGCCATAAGAAATTGTTACATACATTACCACCCCAAATACAGTCAAGGAAATTAATTCCTTTGACTTCCCAGGAAAAGGATGAGGCCTTACATTTGATTTATCAAATGCACAGAAGTATCTGACTACTCATTTTCCCCTCAGAATATGAATAGATAGCAATTTTTTCAATGTTCCTCTACAGAACTAATGTAATTTTATTTTAGAAACTAAAACTATTTGAAGGCAGCGAGTCTTTATACAAGAGAACTGCTGAGACACAGGAAAAGATTAAGCAGAATGAGGCCAAACATCCCTGAGCTAAATTTGACCCATTTAAAAAATATAAGGGAACAGAATAAAAGGTAAACTCCTAAAGATGCCTAAATTCAAATACTCTGATCTCTGGAAAATTCAGACTCAGTTCTCCATTTTGAATATATTCATTACAAAGGAAACAGGATGATGTGCAGAACCATTGGATTGAAATCCAGGGCTTGAATTTAAACTAACTGAGCAATCAGTGCAACAGTCAACACCAGTGAGAAGCATAGCATTCAGTTACAAGTTTTTTAAGTTTTGTCTTTGATCTTAGCAATATCTACATTGTTATTTGATATCCCTGACTGTCCCTGTCTCTGGGTTTTAAAATGTACCCTTTTCCTTGCCCAGGCTTGGAATACCATACAATGCTTCACACTCAGCAGTACCCACACAGGATTAACCTGAGCCTCATGTGCTTCAAAGGCAGAGGCGGGAAATGGGTGGTGTGATGTGGCATTCCTGACATTTTAACATTGTTGCTTGTACTCATATCATTTTGCTTTATTGTCATTGTCTTTATTTGTCCTTCATACATAACGCTTCATAAGGTAACACACTTAGTCAGCCTGGGAGCACAGTTCTCTACTAGGAGATGCACAGGGGCAAATTTGTTCTTTTAAGATGCCAGGCTGGTGACAACAGAAATACAGAACATCTGTTTATTCACAGAATAATGAACACAGAATGCTTCCCTGCAGTAAGTAAGCTTGGGCCTTAAAAAGTATCTTCCTGAGTTAGCAGAGTTCTTCTGAAAAGCACAGTGCCTGATGTTCAGTTACCTAAGTGTAGCTGTGTAGAGCCATTTTAATTACCTGGGCTATCCCACCCAGCTTAGAGAAACCACACATTTCATGTCATACCTTCCAGCCCCATATGGATGTCTTCCTTATTCTAAGGCACTGAAAGACCAGTTTTAGACAAGTGAATCCTACCTCTAGTGATATATACACACTTCATTCTGTTGTTATAAATGCATGTCCCTCAGAAATGTGGGGAAACCCACAGTTTATTTCACACAGATCAGTGAAATTCTGTGAGACTATGAACCTAGTAAATACAGTTTTGTCAACTGTGGTAATGCTGTGCATGACAAAATTATAATCTAATATATCTAATATAGTAACTGAAAAAGTGGGATTTCTGAGACAGCTGAATGCGAGAAAAAACCACCAATGTGAACAAGAATTATTTATTCTCTTCTTCTGATTGTCCTGATGAGCACACATGTGGTATGCTGCAGGTATGCTGCAATGTTGTGCTACTGAGGGTAAAAAGCCCATATATATATATATATATATCAGAATGAGATTTGGTTATGCACCATTCATCCATATATCCCTGTTTCCTTTGGAAGGGAGAGCAGTTAGGCAGACAAGAAGGGAAGTACCAAAGGCCACTTGGAGTAGACCAATACTGCAGAGTCCACTGCTGTCTATGTCTATCCTGTCACTTTGTTATCACTGTTTTATTTTGGAACATTATAGAAATTAATGTCTTTCTCTAACTTCTGGCAGCCTGGGAAGGATTTTAATCACCAGTAAGAAAACAAAAACTGTCTGTATGCCATTCACAACCTCCCTAAAGAAACAAGAGCTTTGCTAAAACTTCCTTTATTTGGTTCATCACCTCTGCTGAGAAGTGCTACCGATTCCCTTACCTGTTCTGATTGTACTGTACATTCTGTGTCAGATCCACATTGAGCATAATGAAGTCATGCACATGGCAGCAGGAGAACGGTTCCTTGATCTCAGCACTGCTTGTTTTACTGGACCATTTCCTCATTCCAATTAGGGCATAATGAGTGACATTGGGAGTTGCTTCAATGTGTTGCAGAATTTGCTTCAGGGAAACATTCCTTTCAGTCCATGTATAGTCACTACAATAATTATGAAGATGTGTTAATTTTAAAATATATAAAGAACATTCAGAATCTCTTTCAGCTGAAGAGCAATTCTTAACAGTTGGAAGTTATGACTTTCAGGTAGATAACTTCAGTGTTGTGTTACTTTACACAAAATTTTTTTTGTCTCTCACTATAGTTAAAATTAACTAGTGCTTGTGTGGTGGGGACTGGTATGACAGATCTGAAACTTAGTCTAGATCTCCCAAAATATTCACTCAGATATGTACACTTTTTAAGTTACCTAGATAATATTCCAATGAATCTTGGAGAGTTGCTGACTTGTTCCACAACTTAAGCACAAAGCATTAAGATCCTTCTAACCCACACCTAGAGTCCATAAATCTCAGTTTTCATTGAGTGCCATTCTCTCTGAAAGTTAGCTTTAAATTCTGCATAGTCTGTTCATGGAATAGATAAAAATATCTAGCACAAACAATATTCTAAAGCAATGAAAACAAAAATGCTAGTTCAGGGATTTGGGGAACTCATAAAGGAGACACACAGACTGGGGCTGACAAGAGCCAAAGGAAATCAGCTGCACAACTTGCACAGAACTGTCATTTAGCTTCCCTAGAAAAGTCTGGTGAAAAATGGACATGTTGTCCAGTGTATCAGGGAGTGTTTACAGAGTCTGAAATCTGCAGTCCAAGTAACTTTAGCTTGAACAGCAACGGCAGGGCACATAAATCCTCAGGGGACAGGAATGAAAAACAGGCACTACACTATGTGCTATGCAAAGACAGATACCTAGGAAAGTATCCTCCTTGGGCAAATTCTCTGCTTGTACAAGGTAGAAGTTGTAGTGTAGCAAACATAATTTCAAAATTAAATGCAGAGAAAGGTTAAAAGAGATCAGATGAAAAAGCATATATTACACTATTTACCTTTTCCTGTCTCCTGAACAATCAACTTCTACTGCATTCCACATAACACAGGAGTCATCTGAAATGACAATGAAAGGCCAAATATCCTGGGGTTTTATCCCCAGCTCCTCCTGCCGATTCCGTTCAAGCTCCAGGTTATGATAAGACAACTCTTTAATCAGGAAGTGTGCAGCACCTGAAACCATGGGCATAAACCACCAGATTAAAAATATGGGCAGAAACTGTTTGCTTTTAACTCAGAAGCCTTTTGAAGTGAATATTTCTGCATAGACAAGGGTATAAATCACAGTGAAGATTTTAACCCCACCACCACCCAGAGCCAACTTGCTTTGTCACTTGCCAAGCAAGTGACTTAAAGAACCACATTGGGAAGGATGAAAAATGAGTCCTGACTTCTGTGGTAAAGATTTTCTAGTGTCTTAAAGGATTTAGTGACTACTTTTTTTAACAATATTTGTGTTTATTAGCATCTCTTGATGCAAAGAGTTAGTGATGTTGACTGACCAGCTGAATAACACTGGAAATTGTCCCTGGTGATCTACTTTGAATGTTTGTCACTACTGCTGTGTATAAGGTGTTCCAGCAGCACAAGCAAAGGGTTGACTATTTCACAGATGTTGTATTAGCAGAACCTTCCTGAGGGATGTACCTAACCAGAGCATCACTGCCCATGCAAACAGCACGCAACTTATTTCCACAGGGAAACAGTCAGTAACTCCATCTGGGTTTTAACACCCTCAGCTTCTTTCAAATACAATAGAAGAGTTAAGTATTTCTAGGGTCCAATTCATTGAGCTTGTTCTAGGTGTCCTGGATTAAGAGAAGTATACCTTCAGCTGTGACACATCATCTTCAGAGGGAATCCAGATCACCAGATCAGACATCCTAGCCGCAAGCTGTGTGTCTACATTTCACTGTCAAATAACAATACCTTAAGGACCCAAGTTGTGTCCACATTTTTTAGAACTTTTTGTTACACTTACCTACTCCTGCACTGTTGAAAATGCTTGGAAGAACAAGCATGATGTGGTTGGGCCAATACTTCTTATATATGGCCATTTCATACTCCTTGACAACTAAAACATGCAAATGACTGGCTCCATCCATTGCATGATATAAATTGAAAAGCCCATGTTCATGACGGCCAGTGGTGGGAGTAAAAGTGGGGCTTTTTATGTAATCTTCACTCTGTAGGTAAAAAGAAGTGTGAGCTTCTGTATTAATTCAGAGAGAAAAAGGAGAAATAGATTCTTCAGGAGAATAAATCAGATCCACTAACACTAGACAAACTGACACATTTTAAACTTCCTTGATAGGAAAATAAACAACTTTTATAAGAATTGGAAAAAAGAAAACTCTATAACTGAGCTTATTTGACCAATGAGAGTGTGGTGGAATGGACAGGACTGCTAACCTTGGCCTGCCAAATGCAGAGGTACCTTGAGGATAGATCTGGAAGAGGATTTAGGTCCATATGATATAGGACTGCAAGAAATACCTTATTCCAAAACTACAGTACAACTCTTCTGACTGGAGCAAGGGAATAGAAACAGAAGCAAAGGGAGAATAATCCTTAAATGTCCAAGCCTCAAACCAGGTCAGTGGCAGAAGCAAGAAAAGAATCCACAAGGATTCTTTCCTTGCTTCTGTAGCAAAGCACAAGTTTACTGGGTGAGGGAGAGCAGGAGATGTCATTCATACACTGCTGTTGTGTTACTGTCTAGGTTCTTCTATTTAAAACTTGAACTGGAGGGTGACATTGATTTATTACTGTTCATTGGAAGCAGCTTATTTCCTCCAGGATAGATGTGCTACTGCTTACTGCTGCTCCACAAATTTCTTGAATACTTCAAGCAGTGTGGCCTGAGCAAGGCACAGTTTCACCTTAGATGTGGGCATCAGGGATCCCTGTAAAGTTCAACATCTCTGCACCAGTGTGGCCTCACCTTGAATATTCTGTGCAGTTTTGGGCACCACAATATAAGAAAAATTTTAGACTATTAGAGAGTGTCCAAAGGAGGGCAGCAAAGGTGGTGAAGAGCAGTGAGGGGAAGATGTATGAGGAGTGGCTGAGGTCACTTTTTGTGTTCAGCCTGGAGGAGTCTGAGGGCAGACCTCACTGCAGCTGCAGCTTCCTCATGAGGGGAAGAGGAGGGGCAGGCACTGATCTCTGCTCTGTAGTGAGCAGGGACAGGACCCGAGTAAATGGCCTGAAGTTCTGTCAGGGGTGGTTTAGGTTGGATATCAGGAAATTATTCTTCCCCCAGAGGGTGGTTGGGCACTGGAACAGCTCCCCAGGGAAGTGGTCACAGCACCAGCCTGACAGAGCTCAAGAATTGTTAGGACAATGCTCTCAGGCACATGGTGTGACTCCTGGGGATGGTGCAGTGCAGGGCCAGCAGTTGGACTCAGTGATCCTTGTGGGTCCCTTCCAACTCAGCACATTCTGTGATTCTGTGGTCAGAGCCTGTCAAATAGATGACCTTTCTACAAGCATGACATCTGATTCTTTATACAGTCTTGAAGCCATGACTCAGATTCTTTCAAAGCATTACTTTTATGTGAAAGTAACTAAGCATTTACACAGAATAAAATAGGATATTCCACTGCTTTTTCTCTACAGAAAAAGAAATGCTTCCTCTTACTAATGATATGATAAATGAAATCATATCTTTGAGTTTCTTTGCAGAAACTATTCTCACTTTAACATCTTAAACCCATAACCAATTCCTTTTGTCACAGATAAGACTGTTTACACCAAAGGATCAACCTTGACTATGACCAAAAGATAGAGCTTTTTGGTGTCTCAACAGTTTTTTTTTCACGTATCCCTTTCTGGGAGAAAATACAAGCTTAGCATAAGGACATCTTCATTGTCTCTTGACAGGAGAAATAGTAGTATAGAGAATACTAATTCAACAAATTTTGAAATTGGTGGTGTCTCTCTCCTATATATGGCCATAAATAGAAATAAAAATATCCAGCTACCTTGTCTGTGACCAGTGGTAGCCTCATACTTTCCAGCTGTCTTCCTGGTTGGCTAAAGACAAAATGATGCTCCTTTGATTTTGGAATGATAAAATGCAGCTGTATTTCTTCTCCCAGCATAGAATATGAAAAGGCAAATGCATGCAGAGTGGACTCATAAATCTAAGGATGGGAAAAAATATGATAATTCCAGTTAAAGTCAAACCACAAGGTATCAGTGTAGTTTATATACATTTGCAACATTGCTAAACAGATTACAGTCACTTACTGTATTACATTAGATTTAACTTCATTATTCATAAGTGTTAAGCAATATTCCCTAAGCTAGAACTTACACTAAAAAAATACAGATTAAAGGGTTCCCTCTTTTGAAACTGTTGTTTCAGTTTCATCTTGCAGATGGCACCAATATTTACAGGCCCCTCCTGGCTTTCAGAAATATTGGCACATAAAAAACAGTATTTGCATTGCTTCCTCACATTATAATAGGCAAGAAATTAGAGGGTTATTCTAAGTAAAAGCAAGTTGTATACCACACATAGACTACTCTGTGCTGGACTACTCCTGTATCAGAAGTAGCATCTGTTGCAGCCACTCAGGTGCAAACTTTTGCACTTAAGCAAAGCCCAGTGGAAAGCTTACTGGGAAAGCAGTTTTAACTGGTAGTACACATGCAGATCACAGCACTGAATAAATGAGTGTAAATGACACAAGGGCTGGTCCTCTGATCTCCCCAAACTGCAGCCTAGCCAAGGCAGGCAAACCTCAAGAAATAACAAAATCTGTAAATCAGCTACATGTGTACACACACACACAACTTCTAAGCCAATTAAAATACAGTGAATGCAGAGAAACTGTGTTTGGGTTGTGTGTGCTTCAGCTTCTGATCTGCAGAGTAACACCTGGAAATCTTTACCTGGTACCTGGGGTTGAAACCCATGTACTGATGGCACTGCTCACAGTGGTGGTAGGTGTTGTATGCTGCATACTTGGACAATCTCATCCTAGTTGTTTGACGGCACGTGTACATATCTTCCTGTCTCCTGCCCTTTGATTTGTCTATTAAGAAAAGAAACAAATTAAATGTAACATATATTCAAGGCTAGAATGTATTCTCTTGCGACAGACTGTTTCTGTCACTGAAATCAGCTTCTAGGAAAATGGCAATATAAAACACGTACAAAACAAACCATGAATTCATTCTGAGCACAGTAGATTTTATAAAGTGCTATGTACAGCAAAGAGAACTACAAGGAATTATCTACAAATTCATGATTATGGTAATTCAGTACAGATTTCACATAAGGCTGAGATGTACGCAGTGCCTGATCATTAAAATTTTCATTGTTGCTATTATTGGTAGAATGCTTACAAAACCAATAAATAGTAAAAAAGAGCCTTATGACATTTGCCATTCTGTGACAGATATTACAGTAGATTATGTGAAATTAATTTGGCAATTTAGTGATGTTGACCCCTTCGTGTATATCCACATTTTTCAAAGGATCCTCTTTGTGAGAGACTGAGGGAAGATGAGGTGTATTTTCTGCTGAAAAAGACTTTGTTATTTAATCTTCCGCTCAGATTTTCAGCATGAGATCAGGTTGCTCAAAGCTCTTCCTTGTCATGTTAAGTTTCAAAAATCACCAAGAGTGGAGATTTTGTGATCTCTCTGGGTAACCTGCTCCATGTTTGACCACTTTTTATTCTGCAAATATTTTTCATACAATCTAATTGTAATTTCCCATATTGCAACTTGTGTCTCTCTTCTCCTTATGCTGTGTTTCTATAATATAATAGTTTGTTTCTATAAATTCCCATTAGGAAGTTGAAGACAGCATTCAGATACACCTTCTAGACATACCCAGATGAAACAAACCAAATTCACTCCAATTTTTTCCATATTTTGGTGGCTGCTCACTGGGCTCACTTCTCTATGTCAAAGTCTTTCTCATATTGGGAAGCCAAAAACTTGACAGAATACCCAGATGTGGCCTTAGAGTTGCCATCACAGAAGAATAATCACTTCCCTTGACCTGTTGCTAGGTTATTAGTAAGCTGTTAACCCAGTGGAGAACTGGTGGCTCCTGTTCAATTGCTGTCAACCAGGACCATCAAGTCACCTTCTTCAAAGCTGCTGTCTACAGAGCTGGCCCCAAACTTGTACAGCTGAATAAAATTATTCTATCCCAAGTGCAAGGGGCATGTTTGGTGAACTGTTCAACAGGGTCCTGTTCCTGAGGTTCCACTTCTCCAGCCTGCCAAGGTCGTTCTGAACAGCAGGGTTTCCTCCCTGCCCCCCACTCCCATGTGCCTGTGTCTGTCCAGCTGGCTAATTCAGAGGACTAATTCACAATACATCAATCCTCCAGGAATCTAGATCTGAGCATGTTCATCTCATGCCTTCCAAACCTAACCTAAAACATAAAAAATAAACCTATAGATACTTTTAAGTAGAAAGCTAACTTTATTTACATACAGCATTGTATTGCTATGGAGCAGGACAACGCTACTTTATAATTCAAACACACAAACTTATTGTGGAACTAGAGCTTTTTTAATGAAAGACTATCCATATAATATTCCATAAGTAATTTATAGGGGTCATACTTTGGTACTTCATCTGGAAAACTTGAAATCTTTTTTCACTATTACTTTCACTGGAAACTGGAAAACTTGAAATCTTTTTTCACTATTACACTATTACAGAAAACAATTCTGATATTTTAACTCTGCTTAAATGTTTAACAGGATTCTCACATTAAAAACAAATAAATACATATATGTATACCAATAGTATTTTAAAAATTCTAACCTTCACTGTTTATAGTCTGAAGCTTTGAACAAATCAGACTTGCATCTTCATATTTTGGATCATGGATGGTGTAGTCAAAAGGCATCTTCTTAAATGACTCCAAATCTGGCCACATATCTCCAGGCTGATGGTAGTATTGATCAGATTCTTCTTCTTTTATGTCTACGATATTATTGAAAAATAAGAATTCAGAATTTTTTTAAGCTCTTTATATTGCTATAGATGGTTTTACTGTACCTATTATTCCTGCTTCATTTTTTCTTTCATTAGTCTGATGACACAATGTCATTATGCACCAAGAGGTAAACTTTTGCACAAATGAACCTTGTACAACACAACTCCACCTTTTAAAAATTATCTTCACGTCCTGTCTGACAGAAATACATCTGGAAACACAGAGGAGTAATACACTGTAAATAAAGCAAGTTTGGACTAAAATTAGATATTAGAGAGCAGAAACTTCCTTCCCTCAGGTAATCTTGTATAATAAAAAAATATGACATTGCTCCTCATGGTATAAATCTGAAAAAATTTCAATGATTCCTTTTATATGCTTTACCATAAAAGTTCACTCCAATTCCACACTGAAGACCAATGGCTGGATATAATTTCATATACATAAATGCTGTTGATCCCTTTCCACAAAAAAACAGAGGTATGTTCTTTGCTTAAATTCTAAATGATGAATAAAATAATAAAATGTTCTTAAGTGTCAGTTGAAGATCACAGAAAATTTTTCTTACAGTATTTGTATAATGTAAAGCAATTGCAAAGGTGAATAGGATAGAACAGGCACAGAATATAGAGACAACTGTATTTCAATTTAGCATAACAATTTTCTGTTCTCTCCAGAATATTTTTATATCAGGAACTTACTAATGTTGATTTCTTCCTCATCATAAACATCCACTTCCGTCAGTCTAATCAGCATTCGGGACAAAATACTGAGGAACTGCAGATAGGCACCTGTTTTCCCTATCTGTAAACATAGAAATTAGAAGAAAAAAAAAAAAAAGTAAAATTTTCCTTTTCACCATGTTAGTTTTCCACATATCTGGAAATTGTAGCTGTGGTGAAACAGTATATTAATATTCAGTGCTTGGAGATCCTTGTTATTTGTATATTCCTTGGCATAAATGAAAAGCTTAATGTTCAACAGTTTTATTCTCTCTGTGCAGGAGCCTAGCTGGAAAACACATTTTATATCTCAGGTCTAATTACAGGCCCACAGACAAGAATTTTCTCTCCTAATGTTATAGGTTCTACACAGGCAATGAACATCTAAAAATCACATAAGCTCATAAAATGTACAAAACCCCCCTCAAATTACAAGATAACTAAAGAATTATCCCAAGCCTTTCATTTCCATATGATTTACCAGTTCACTGCCTGCTACTGAAGAGCAGTAGAATTGAGGAGCAAAAGTGGCAACGCATCCCTGGGAGAGCTCGTGCTGGCCACTTCCACTCCTGAAGGACACAGAATGTGCAGCAATGTCCTGTTCCACCTCTCATGCTGAAAATACAGTATTTTCCTTCCAATCTTTTAAAATTACCTTTTAAAAGTCCATTTTAAAATTTTCTTAAAATATAACTTTTCCTTTCTTTTTCACTCCAACAACACAGTGTATAAATTTTCCCTTCACTACGTCAAGAGTACTGCTTGAAGGTATAAGCCACAGCCAGTGATTTACTCAGTGGGTTGTTCTGTCTTTCACATGTAGTTTGCTGATGGTAACATCAAGTAAATAAGGCCATGTCTAAAGAGGCAGCTTTAAAAACCATGATTGTGTGTGTGTGGGCTGTACAGGGAAGGTTTTCACATAGATCAGTTACAACACATTGGACAGCAACTGTCTGATTTCACAAAGTGGCATCAGATTTTGGATTAGGTCTATATTACTACTGAATTGAAAACTCAGCTTCACTTCCATTACTGCCAGGACATGTCAGAAGCATAAGGTGTTGGAATTGCTAAACAGAGTATTTAAGTTACTATTTTCCATCTATGACAAGAAAAAATTTCATTTTCTCTCAACACTTGAGGAAGGGAGGCTTTAAATTTGAAGCAAGAGACATTTCTTTTGGTCAAAGCTCATTATCTGTTGCTTTTCATATCAGACTGCAGTTTGAACAGTTGCTTGCAAAGGGTGCATAAGGGTCTCATTATCCCTGTTCTCTGCTGAGAATCAAATGTCAGCACACAACTCTGTCATCCTGGAGTAACACAGAAAAAAAAAAGTGACTTTGAACAGAAGAAATGACAGCATGGACTATAGTCAGCCCATGGACCAGATGTTTCTAACTCCCAGTTTTGTTTTTTATGTAAAATCCATTGAAACTAATGAGAATTTTTCCTCTGACCCTGGAACAAGGTTCTAAACTTGGCTGCAATGGCTACTCATTGAGGAGCTAGAACAAAACCATCTTATTTTCCCTCATCTGAGGCAAACAAAGAAAAGACTTTTTTTTCCTCACATCTGAGATTACCTTTTTATTCTCTTATGAACATACTTTTTAAAGTACCTCTGATCATCCTTTCATTAAACACATTTATCAAAAGCACACACACCTGTCTCCTTGATATTAGAAATCTATATAAAAATCAATTCTTAATCTGTTTGAAGTATATACTTAGAACTGTCAACAGAACAACACACTGAAAACCTTACTTTTTCTTTTTGATATGCATTAAAATTTTATTCTATCAAACTCATGTATTTTTCTTTCCTTGGGGGTCCAGTCTTTGCCAATGGCTTTTCACAATGTGTGTGGGAGTGACGAGGCTACTGCTGCATGGTGCTGAGATTAAAAGTATCAGTCACCAGGCTCAAGTGTACACAATACTGTAGGGTCATGAGTCAAAAGTGCTGGAAACCACAGGAGGACAAGTGCTACACCACCAAACTGTAATGCATGCAATTAGGCCATTGCATGCATCAGATCTTACCCAATCTCATTATCTGTCACATTAAAAGCTTCCAATTCAGTACTGTGGGTTTTATGAACTGCTAGATATGAGCAATGTTGTATGTAAAAAGCTGTTAGGAACTTTCAGGAATATCTCCATGTTATTAGAGTGTTTCCCTGCCAGAGATTGGGCTCAGCACATGCAGCATTCGTATTTGGACTCCATTCACTAGCACATTTGCCTGCATTTGCTGCTCAAGAAAGGAACTGGTGAAAGAGATAACACTTTTTTTCAGGTCATTTTGAGAAGAAGATTTCAAAAAGAAAATGAAAAATTAATGACATCTCATTTACAATCAGCATTTACTCCAGAAGGGAAGAACCTTGAACAAGTGAACTTGTAGCATACTGAGATAGCTAAATGCACCTCTAAAATGAATTGTACTGTTTCATATGTGTACCATCTCCAGGCAAAATGGAATAGCACAGAGACTCTTTCTTTGTTTGAAAATACTGAATAACTATCAAAACCCACAACTTCTACATCTCTCCAAAGAGCCTCTGCCCCATCTGTCACTACTCCTTTTTCCAAGAGTTTGTGAACTGTAAGTAGCTACAAAGAGACCCTGCATGCAGGGTATGCACACCTTTGAAGCATAATCCTCTGCATTACGGGATCCTGCCCATCCTCTCTCTCTTAATTGCAACAAATAGGAGATCTGAAAAGAAATTTTTAAGTGGATACCTGATTGGTCTGCAGCTTTACATGGCTTTAGGGAAGTCAAGCACAATGCTGTGCTGATCCTAACTAGTGGCTCTGGGCTAAGCATGATATAGTAACAATGACAACAACTGGTAAGGAAGTACTCTGAGCAAGGTTCTTTTCTCCATATCTTGTCTTTGCTCTGGATACCAAAGTTGTAAACAGATTAAAAGGCTGAAGGAACCTAGAACTGTGCTGTGTTTTTACAATTTCTGAAACAAAATGTAGGTGAGAGGGGCCACTATGACAAGCAGCTCTACTTTCCAGAAAAAAGGTTCCTCAAACATGTGGCAGTGCTCAGTGCTCTGTAAGATACAGCACTTGGGGGGCAATATTCCCAAAAAATGGAAGTATTACTCTAATTTGTTCCTGTCTACCTGACTTTGGAAGACAGAAGTCTGAAGAATCAGATGGGGAAGAAGAAAATCCCAGAAGACCAAGAAGTGAAAATCTCAAATCTTGTGAAAACTGATGATAGCTAGGGAATTTGGGGTCTGATGAGATTTAGGGGTTCTGTTTCTCTTTACATCCTTAGTGTCAGGGATGATTTAACCCTTAAAATACTAAGAATATGCTTACTCTGCAGCCCTTCATTCATGGAGAGTGTAGCTGTAGCAAGAGGAAGCAATATGAATTCAAATTCTTTCCTGAACAAAATTTGATGTATATATGAAGGTCTAGTTTTTGTATCAAAGACATATATTACCAAAGAGAAGGGGAAAGCCCTCCAAAGATTTTGACCACTGAACTCTGCTTGCCATAGATATCAAGGGTAGGGTGCAAATCAACTAAGAATCTGAGAGAGAGCATTCCAGTGAGATAAACTGCATGTGTCCCTCCATTCAACCATGGAATGACATTCAGAAGTGCTGCTGTAGAAGCTGTAACAGTAATGAGCTTCCTTTTTTAACTTGTTCCAGATGCTGGACACCACGACCACTAGAAGTACTTTATTATTCTTACATGATGGTATAAAGCATCATCTGATTTCAGGCCTTACTTTTGGAGAAATATGGCGAAAGGGGAAATAATTCCATAAGGCTTTTCTATTCTAATTTCCAGGTAAGACAGTTCTTCACATACCATGACAGTGGTTTTCAAACTGTGGCCTGTGAATCAATGATGATTTGTAGAAAACATGCTGATGATCCACAGACAGTTGGTCAAATGTTGATGGCTCTTCTCCATGTTTCCACATGCTACATTCTTCTAAAACACAGCTAATAATAGATATATTAAGTATTTCCCTAATATTTTTCTTACATAAGCTGAATGGTATATACACCCATTGTAATGATATTCTAATAAAGATAGAGTAATAATATGGGCAGCAGTTTTCTTCTTCAAGAAGTGTTTTAAGACATGCTTGCTACATTCCCTGCATGTGGTGCCACAGGACTGAGCTGTGCTCACCAGCAGCTTCCACGCTTCAGGAAAATGCCTGAATTTAGAATTCAGTTCTAAATTGTAAAATCCAGTTAAAAACCCAAACATACAAAAACTTGATTTGAAGTTTGGGGAACTTTAAGACGAATGCTCTGAAGAAAAAATACTTGAGAGAATCTAGAATTCTGTCTAGGCATTTGCATGGGTGTACCAGGGAATAGACATCGAGCCGTAGCTACGATACCTATTGCACATGGTGATGCATATTAAATTATACTCACTAACCAATGGCTTCGTTTGGATCATGTGAGCTAATTACAGATCAATTATTCCATACCTATCCAGTTTTTATTGTATTTCCTAAAGCCTATTGTAAAAATAAGACATTTATTGTAAAATGCATCAAGTAAAAATGCATCAAGTCTTCCAGAAAAAAATTTGGCCAGTACAAAGGGTAAAATCTCTCCATGAGAGAAGGGTAAGCATATTTTGTTACTAATTTCCCTGACAGTGAGAATTGTTATTTTGATTCTCTAAGTGCTTAGTCTTCTTGCTCTGTTGATTTAGTATTTTTCATTTTAACCAGAAAAATGCTTCTTGATTTAAATTTTAGTAAAGGAATTGCTGCCTGATAAAGAAAACAAGTAATTACTAATTTTTGGGAAAATACTACTCTGGCAGTCTCGTACTTTGGCTGAGATGTTACCAACATTTAGATATGAGCTGTCTAATAATTGTTTTCATTTCTGCTTATGCCTCTTGATGCAGTAAGTATTAAGTCCATGTGAAATGTTAATATTATAAAAAATAATGAATAAAACCTACTTCAGGAAGGAAGATTATTTCTTCTCAAAAGAGAAGGGTAATTCTAATTTCTGCATACTTTATTGCTACTATTCCCTTCTAGAAACACTGAATTGTTATACCTTAAATTAACCCACATACTTTTAAAGCTGTTTATTTCAACTACAGGCGCTTTAAGTACTTTGGGAGGTTAAAATAGTACAGGTAAAAAAGTTGCTGGGTTTTTCCATGAAGATAGAAATAAATTAAGATATTTCCATGGAATAACAAATGGAAAATTCTATTAAATTAATATATAACCCTACATTTTTATATTTAAGAAGAAGATATGATACTCCTGCTTTGATGAACATGATTTTTTTCTGTGTGAGACAGGTATATTCTTCAGAAAGAAGTGAAGAATATAAAATGAATAAAGATATAAAAAGCATCCTTTAGGAACTAATCCAACTGTAGGACCCGATACAACACTAGGAAATAACCAGCATTGTGAAGACAGCTGAAAAAGAGATGCAGTTTCAAGTGAAAGAATTGTTACCAAGGCTGAAATTCGCAGCTGTACAGAGGGTGAACAGGAGTCCTATTCCATACTTGGAAAAAACACAGAGAGGTTTGATAGTGAAAAGTGGGCTGAGAAATAAACAAGCTTCCTGTTTGATCATAGTTAGTTAAATTGCAAATATCAAGTTGTGAACCATCAAAACCTTCTCACTGTGTGTAGTATGCTGTCAGAAGTCTCTGAATGACTCTTCTGAGATCCACAATTTACATTTGGGACTCAAATATCAAAGAAAAAAATTCTTATTGGCTAATCTGAATGTTTAGGATGGCTTCCAGAATCACATCTTTATGGGGTTTGATGTGAATGCAATATAAAATTCTAACAGAAGTTAGTGCCTGTCCTTTTGTTACAGCCTGTCATTTTGTTACACCCTGTCATTTTGGGGGGGTTTTTTTTGGGAAAAAAACGAACATCTCTCTCCAGATTTTACTCATTTTTATGCTGCAGCTGAGTATGAAATTCAGTTTCTTGATCACATAATACCTCAATATTTGGCAAACACAAATTATTTATGTCAAAGAATGGACAGTGAAAAACTGTCAGAATATTTTCTGGAATCCTTTGTGACTCAGAGTAACACCTGTGGGAATTCCCAATATGAAGGGTTCATTTATGCTCCTTCTGCCCTGTATATTAGGTATAAATGGAAAACAATAATGTAACAAATAGCAATATGCAGTTGCTTTTTGCCCTGGATGGGCATAGAAGAGTGGCTCATGTGGCAAGCTAATTCAGTAACTATCTTTGGATTAATTCTTTGGGTTGATGTTACAGTAACTGGAAACACCTTTGTCTTGGTTTGCATTTATCCTGTTTGACTTCTGAGGTTCACAGGAAATGTATCTGCTCTCAGCAGGCACCGTGCCTCTTCCCATCTTGTTGCTTCATAGTGCAGTAAAACATGAGGCACAACAATACTACCTTTAGCCTCTAACGTGCACTTAACTAGGAGACATCTTGCTCAGAGATAAGTGCTAAACATTCCTAGAGAATTTACACAAGAATTAACTCCTTAGAACTAGATCCATTTCCATATATATTTTCAAAGTAATGTAAAAAACTCCTGGGTCAGCTACTCATCTCTTAAATATGGCTCTGCTACTTTGAACTGGCCTTCTTGCATGTATTATTTACAACGGCTTCTATTTCTGTCTGCTGTGCGAAGGAAACAAAATAATTTAATTACAAACTCCCAACTGCTTTCACATTGATCATAAGAAAGTGGCTTTGTCAAGATCTTTGATCTTTATTAAGATGTAAATGCATATTCAACTTTACCAAACTGAAATTCCACATGAAATCTATCTCTTGAGCAAACTGTCTCTAAAACATTTTAATGGCGAGAGACTGAAAAGTGAATATTGCTGCAGCTTCTCTTTATTTGAACTCAGGCTAACAGTGAAGAAAGGAAGATATTTTTTATTAGAAGGGATTAGGAAATAAAATATAAGTAATTTACTCTCCACAAAAAACCACCACCCCTTCAAGTATGAAAAATAATAACTAATTTTTTTTTTCTGAGATTATGATAAACTTAAACAAAATAAATCAATTATAATACCTTGTTCTTTTTACACACCTGTGGTGGCCCACTCAGCAGCAGTCTCCTTGGGTGAAAGGTGTCCATTCTGCCCTCACTTCTGTTGTTGTAGTCCATATGGATTGGCTTGGGAACTGTCCACTGGCGGTAGTACAGAGACTGCTCCGTGCACGTCATCATCTTGCTCATAAGAGGACGAAAAGAACTTGCCCACATAACAGAATGGTAAGGCAAGAGGGAAGAGGATTTGGGAAGTCCACTGCTGTCTGTAGAAGTAATAATGTCATAAACCAGTTTGGGCAGGAAAACTATGGGAGGCTGTTTTGATGCTTTGGTCATGGAGCATTGAGACGTCTGTAGGATGAAGGAGTTATGAGTAGGGGCAGAGGAGGAAGAAGAGGAGGAGAAAGGTGGGGAGGATGATGAGGTGATGGAGACTTGGGTGCTTTTTATGTTTTGTTTCATATCCAGCTGTTCAGTTACTGGTGGCAAGTGTTTGCTGATTGTTGTTTGTGCCCCCTTGTCTACTTTCTGCTTCTGCCTTTCATAGTTATTTGTAGTTTCTTCAGTGCTGTTACTTAGGGCCTGGGGAGGGGACGACTCAGTGCAGACTGCTGTAATTAAAAGAAAATTTGTATTTTAACGCAGTGCAACTATCTCTGCCACAGTTAAACAAAACACAACAAATAATCCTCTTGATAGATTGTCCAGCAAACATTGCAATCTTGCTGCTCTTGTTTTGACCTTCCTTGTACAGGAAGCCATAATGGGACTAGTTTGCAGTATTTGTTTCAACGCAGAAAGAGGCTTTTAAAGTCCTGAAGTGCATAGGAAAGATGTCAGTGATTGCTCTGTCCTCTATTTCTCTCATACATTCCTTGCTTAAGGTGCTCATCAGATACTTTATCAACTCAAGACAAATACAAAATTACTGAAACCATTGTTTAAATGAATTGAAGGAAATAAGTATTTCCAGGCTATTACCCCACCACACTACACAAATGTCTACTCAGACTGACATCTAAAAACAGTCCTCTGAGTCAGCTCTGCTCTGACACCCATGTCTGTGTCATTGCAGCACCTAGGCTGATCTAACAAAACCTGGCAGCCCTCAAGCCTCTGGTGCTACATTATGCATTTGTGCATTCACACAGCTTTGGGTCAGCTCAGAGAGCATACTGAACTCATTAATGTTGGATGGGAATGTGTGATGTAGGTACACCCTACAGATAATTGCAGATTTTCTGAAAGCTATATATTTTTAACCTATATATCTTAACTATTAAGATTTCTTGAAAGTTTAACACGTTAAATGGTTCTGAGCATCTTTAACACTTAGTGTAAGAGGACATGCAGATATTTCACAGTCTTCAAAGTACACAGAGAACTGCTTGTGGAATCAGTCTACACAAGGTATTAGAAATATCTGCCTAAGGCTGAACATAGATTAAATCAGATTTCCTCTCATGGTGAAAACAACCATCCTGGTTCTCAAAAACCCTCATACTCTGAACAAACAAAAGTCAGTAGTTTCTCATTATTTCAAGAAACAGTAAGCTGTGCCCTGTCTATTAATCTAATGTAGTCAGTAATAGCCATTAGCAACAAATACAAAAGTATCACCAGCACTGTGAATGGTTGCAAGTAACACCAGTGTGACATCCCTCAAAATACCAGTATCCAGGGGCACAGAAAAAAAAAAGTAAGAAAAATATTTCTTTAACCACAGATGTACTGAGGGCACGGAGCCATGGGCAGACCACATGGAAGTACCCAGTTTGGGCACCCCATGGCATGTTAATTTTTCAAGCAAGAAAAGATCCTATTTTCTATATTTCAGAAGCCTAATCCCTATATTTTCTAGTCATCTTAAGTGATCCCATTAAAATAGGTTTGATCAAAACCTTAGTGATTTATGCCTTTTATTGTTTATCAAATAAGCTAAGGTCTCTTTTATGTCCTAAACTTAAATTAACAGAGATGATCTTATGCCTTACTAGAAGCTTTTGAAGAGAGAGATGAAGAGGCAGAGTCATGGGAACGTGATCTTTCTCGTTTCATAGGGCTTCTCTTTTCTGAAGTAGAACCTGTTTCATGAATGACAGTAAGGGAAAACAAAATCAAAATATAATTTAGGTAAGCCTGTAAGTCACAGCTATATTGTAAAAGTAAGGAAAAGTACAGAAGGGTTTGTCTGGGGTTTGTCCTCATCCTGACACTGTTTCCAGTATGGAGAGTACCTGTTCCCACCACAGAATATTGGATCAGCCTACAGTCTAATTTACCTATGCTGAGCTGCAATAGCTTCACAAAAACCAGTGCTGCAACCAGGACCTGGTAATATCTAGCCATGATTTCTCTTCCAACCCATGTTTTACACTCCCCATTAATCCAGTGTCAGGGAAAGCAGCAGGCAACAAGCTCTATTTTGTCAGTATGTTTTGAAATTACCTCCTACCCCACACAGCTATATGGCCAGATAATATCTCAGCTTTTGGTGATGAAAATCCTCAAAAGGATCAAGGCCATTCACTTGAGATTCCTAACTCAGGCTCCTAAGTTAAAATGCTTGTTTCTGTACAGTTTTAACGTGATAAATTGAGACATAAGCACTACCATCAGCAAACTTAGACTGTAAGGCCATCTCACATGCTCTGAATTGGATTCTGGATGATCATACCATACTTCATGGACCAGGAGAGCAGCCTTAGACATCACAGGAACCAATTTGACTCAGATCACATACAATCTCAGCATACTTCAACTAAATGGACAGAACTACTCATCGCAAGGAGCAGCCATCACATCTGAAGCAGGCATCTATTGAACACAGTTTGAGTATGACCTCAGGTATTTCATTCCTCTATGAAGAGTCCATATTGGATTAAAGAAAGTATTTTTGTTCAGCCTGTTCTGCTGCCATTTTCAGTGAGTAAGGACTTCCTAGGTGAACTTGGAAGGTAATTGGGTTTCCTCCTCCTCATAGTATAGAAAAGGAAATGAAGGCAAGTTGTTTGAGATTTAAATACTTAACAGGGATTAAAATCCTTTGTTTTCCACAGGCACAATGGACAGTAAAGAAAAGTGTGAATAAATAATTGATAATGTCCATCAATTATAACTCAAAAAAACCCCAGAAAATAATTGTTCCTGGATAAATTATTGTTGCTTTTTACACATTTGCATGTTCTCAATTGGTTTCTTTCACCAACTCTACGGCATAAATTTGAATTAATGGGTATTTCAAGGAGAACTCAGAAGTTTCTATGTTGAGATATATTTTCAATCCATACTCTTTAACACCTTACAAGCTAGGGACTACTCAGCTGTTTCCTTGAAAGGAATCTTTATCACTGACATCATTTTAAGGATAGGTTCAGTAGCACCAGGAACAGTTTAGTTGGAGCTGCCACTGAGGGTAGGGATGCAGTCACTGCTGCTGCTTCTCAGACAGCGAATCTCACCCTTCCCTGCTGGGGAGAGAGAGAGAGCAAAGGGCCCTCTGAACAGTAAATGTCACCTGGTGATCCTATTTGAGCTCCACTTTTTGGCTGTCAGAACATACAGGGCAAAGGAGGAACACAGGAGGGAGCCAGAAAACAGAGAGAGATAACAGATACAGAACTGCAAGAAGTTAAAATGCATCAGCAGCAGAAGGGTGAGGAAACAGAGGTTCAATGAGACCAAACAAAACTAAGGAGCAGAGCTCACTCAGTAAGTCTAAAGGGAGAAAACCTCACCCATGCATTTCTGCTTTTGCTAATCATTTTCAAACATTTCACAGCTTCTGTTATTACCAGTAATAAAAAATACCTTCTGTCACTATTTCTTCATCTTCATTGTCAGTACTGCTTAGTTTCTCTGGGTCACTTTCTAACACATCATTCACAACTGCTTTCTCTGTGTGAATTTCTGAGCTCACAAAGTATGCTGCCAAACCAAGCTCTTGCTCCAGGCTTGTCCGTACCAAAGAAGATGAATTTATTAAACGTAGGTCACAGTATCTCAGTGATCTGGAGAGAAACAGGAGGAGCTAGTATGAAAACTCACTGTAATCTACTGCCTTATCTCTTTGAGAAACAAAGCCAAAGGGCAATTTTTTCATGATTTTCTTCAGCAAGGGATGAGATAGAACACAGTATTTTGTGCTTAATAAGCTTACCACTGTGGTGCATACACTTTTTTCTCTTAATCTAGTTACACAACTTAATTTAATGCACTGAACATTAGCATCTTCATCAGAAAAAGAATAATCATTTGGATTCTAAACCTAACACACACAGAGTAGGATTAGTTGAACATACAAAAGCATTTAGTGCCCCAGGGCATCCTGTCTCTCTTCCACCTGCCATTCCAGAAGGCACTCCGCACATCCTGGGACACATCTCTCAGCTACCCTAAAGAAACCTAAGCAGTTATACTTCTTTTTTTTTTAACATACCCATTCTCTCCTCTAAACTAGGATAAGTCTCATAATATTTTGGAGCTATTTACATCTTTCTGTAAACAGAAGTTTATTATCAATAATATGGAGTTTGCATTTTTGATATTAAAACTGCCCCCAAAATGGCAAAGAAACACCTTGACACTGAAATCTGCTCTCCTTTCATACAACTAATCACACAGTTAACCTTCAGCTACTTGATAATCAATGGATAACACACTGCCACTGAGAAAAGAGTGGATCTTCTTACCGTGGCAAAGACTCTCCTTGTGGATCCATCCCACTAAATATCAATATGCAAGGCAAACCTTCCAATTCCAAATAGGTCTGTGGCCTCCAATCTACATCCTCAATTTTCTGCCAGATCTGTACAAGGTAGAGAAACCCTGTTGGACATATCTATATGTTGGACTCATCTATAACTATATAATAGTTTATGTATATATATATATAATAAAAAGACAGAAAGACATACTTTATAATTCATTATAAAAATCCACTTGTACAGTGGAAGAGAAGCCACACAGCAGAGCCAAATTCAACACAGACAGCTCTCACAGTTTCTAGAGCATTACAGGCAGCAATCTGCCTGCTGTTAGTCTGAGCACATTGGGACAGTATGTTCCAGCCTGAAAAGCCTCCCAGCTTCCAAGCTGCATAGATAGCATTGAGACCAGGGCATATGGCAAATATGGCACATTGGAGAGTAAAGCTGAGAAGGAGTTTTGGGGGAGAGAAGAGAATACAGAGGCTTCTTGAGGCAGATAATATATGGAGGTCTGAGTCCAAGGAAGAAAATAAGTTAGAAATGAGAATTTTTCACCTTAGAGGAACAGAAGAAAGTTGGAACTGTTCAACACACACCACTGTCCCTATCTACAACCCTCTGGAGCCTCCCACTCTCCCCTAAAGCTATTGGTTTTCCTGGTAACTTTATGACAAATCTGACAAGTCCATATATTGTTTGACTGTTCAGCCTCAGGCTACATTGCTTTACTCACCAGTCAGACCTTTCTGCTGTGAGACTGACCTACAGATAAGGAGTATCTATGGTATGATCAACAGCACAACAACTTGGCCTCTGACATCTGTTCATGTTCCCCTCTATACATGTCAGAGAACATAATCAGGATGTGACTCAGAACTAATACTGATTTTTCAGACTAAGTGATGCTTAATAGCAGAATGAGATCAGCATTAGGCTCTGGATCTTAAATGACTTCATCTAACATGAATTGGATCAAACAGAGTAAACAGTATAATATATATATATATATCTATATATATATCTCTATATATATATATATTACAACATTCTTGAATGGAAATACATTTTTGGTGATCAGAAGAGCAAAGGATGCTTTTTTTTAAACAGATGACCCATGGTTCTGGACTTAAAGGATATAAATTAATCCATAAACCGAAACATGATTCAGAAAGCATAAAATCCCAAACTGTGAATACCAGGGTGCTCTAGGATCCATATCTACCATCACTGATCAAGCAAATCAAATGGGTCTTCCTGTCCCCTGCTGGTGACAAGAATAATTTAACTATCAACTAGTCACTGGTTAAAATCTTCTTTTTGTCCTGTGATGTTTTTGTGAAAAAATTCAGCTAAAACTGAAATTTTATTTGGCTTTTTAATGTATTTCTCATAATCCCTTTAGATAAAAGCATTTCAACTGTTTCTGAGGGTTGCTACTGGAAGTCAAGTGCTACCTGTATTAGTTAATATTTCACTGAGCATTAACCACAGGCAGACAGGAAAGGTGTCACAGACAGTATGTGCAAAAGGTAAAAAGTCATGCTCCTCATGGCAGTTTTTGTTTTTACTTTGACTCCACACTTCAGCTCATGGCTATAACTGTCACAAGTAAAGTCTCCCCACCTACCCATCTAATGAAGCTTCCCAGCACATGCAATTTACCTTTAATTGTTCCACAAAGTGCTTCCCGATTGTGATTCCCGAATTAGGATTTCCCAGGATTATTTCAAAGTTATCTTCAAGGGCTAGTCTTTCCCTTACGTTATACAGACGTTCATATGCCACTGCAGCCAGGGGGATACATGGAATTCTCAACACCACCATGAGGCCATGGCCACTAGGGCATTGCCTTGAAGAGTTTATTAGATTTTGGGTGATTTCAAGAGTTTCAACTGAGGTGTAATTCTTCATCTGAGAAAGACCACACACTGCCATCATTGCTGCAGAGTAGTGTTGGATGAGGACAAAAGTCCTTATCACTGCACTGTGTAACCTGGGGAACCTGAAATAAATGGTGAAGTAACGAGTATTAAAGGATGACGTGAAAAAGCTATTTTTAAAATATAAAAATATAGCAAACTAAGGATTTTTTCCTGTAACAAATCCTTCGTATCTACTATACAACAAAATCTCATCAATTGCAGTTGTACAGTATTTGCAAGGCATCATTTCACAATCAGAACTGATGTTGTCCCTTCATTTCTCTTCATAAACGTTTACGAAGCAACTAGTCCAGTAAAGTTACATCACTTTAGTTTATCCATACATTACTGCTGTTACAAAATTTATCACAGAATATTAGCTGAGGCATTCAGTAAGAATATTATTCTTCATTGTGTGCCATTCTTAAGGGGCAGAGAGAGATTGGGTGTTTCTCTTGTTTTCTTACCAAAGCCCTAAACCAACTTACTCGTGTGTCCAAGAGGACTGAATATGTATGTAGGCAGCAACCAATGAGCACTCCAACTTCCCAAGGCCAGCTACACACTGTCTCAATCCCCAATTTATGGAAAGGTGATCCATGGATATCCAATAGCTTCCTGTGTTCTGATTTTCACAGAAATGAAACCCAGGTGCACAGTAAAAAGAGTGCTTGCTATGGCTTGCTCAGAAAAGTGACATGGCTTGCTGTGAAGATTTTATTTCTGATTTATGTGAACCTACCACAGTGATATATCCAACTTCTCTTTGTGTTTCAAGTGCAGTACACTTAAAATCAAAATCAGACAGGGTCAGCAAATGATAATATTGGACAAAAGTAATAACACATTTAAAATTATGTGATGATACAATGCTAGATTATTGTAATATAGAGGAGTTACAGGTCACAACAAGAACACATTGTAAATTGGGCTAAGCAATTTGCATGCTCATAGTATGAGACAGCCTCAACTGATGACCCATGACTGCAGGCCCATTATACACTAAACACAGGAGAAAATAAGAACAGGTGAAATGCCTTCCATATCTAATATCTAATGATGTGTAAGATAGTGAGAAGTAAAAAAAAAAAAAAAAAAGTCTTCTAGCTAATAACTCAAGGCCTTAAAAAGCATTCCTAAGTTACCCATGTTAAACAAAGGCGGGCCCCATACCTCTTTCCCAAAGCCATGACCATTGCTTCAAAGGAGCTGTCATACCGAAGCAGTGGAATACTATGTCCAGAGAGAGTGGACTCAATGAATTCTGATAGTCCAAAGTATTTCTTGTTTTCATGGTATAAATCTACACCCTAGAGCAAATGAAGCAATAAAAATACAAGGATAAAGTCTATCAATAATTAATTTCTAAGTGATTAACCATTGGTACCTTGATATACTTACAATCACATTCTCTAATAAACATACATCTACTCAGACATATTAAAACAAGAAGAGAAAGAAACAGAATTAGTTATTTTGAGAGAATGAAAATTTGACCCAATTTTTCCTCATTTCTTTCTCTCTCCCCACATATCCATACACACAGACAGACCACCTATATGGAATAAATATGCACATATATGAAAAAAATCCATGTATGTACATATATTTATGCAGTAATGCACTAGAGACAGAACAGAATGATTTCCATTTATGTAGCTCAAAAATTTTTAGCAGAACTACTAAGGTTTATGGAAAATATAAAAGGAATAAAGAAAAAGAAAGCTAGAAAAAATAAGAAAAGGAAAAGTGAGCTTGCCACAGACTGAACAGGATGTCATTCAAACTTCACTCTTGTTTACAAAAGTCGTGGGGACTTCACTGTTTTATTAAGTACATAAATGGAAAATAACTTATGAAAAGCTCAGAACAGCACCTCAAAGCATCCATCTTACATTGCTGTATGAAGAAGGCCAGTGGATCTCATTGTAAGGGCTGATGTGAGTATGCTGTGTCTGCAGCGCATAGGGGAAGGAAGTCACATGGAGGGTCACGATATTTGGTGCCTCTTTCACCTCCCTGCAGTTCAACAGTCTATCAACAAGTCCTGACGGCAGCTCTGTTTGAGGATAAAGACTATGCATAGCACTGCAAAAAAAGAAACCCAGAACTCTCCTAAGTGATCAGCAAAAGGGAGTATTTGTGTCAGTGGAATAGCTTAAATCTGGATGTGAAATCAAAGTTAAAGGAATTTAGGACTCTTCTTTTACCCTGAAATTGTTGCACAGAAGAAAATGCAAATTATTTCACTGCAAGTAAAAATTTCTCTGAGTCTGATAAGCTCTCTAACTAGCAAATTACCAGTCCCTTGCAGCTACCAGAATATGAGAGATAAAGTAGGAAAGGAAGCTAACGTGGAAGTTACCAATAGACACATAGTCCTGTAGTAACTTTGGTCAGATTGTTAGTGCTGCCCTTAACAAAGGATAATTCTAACCTATAACAACCAAGACAGAAAAGTACAAATGATAAGTCAGTATGATAGAAAAAGAGAAAAAACAAAGAATAGTTATTCTTAGAGCAAATCACAGTATCACGGAATACTGACAGTCAATTCCTTGCTCCTTTGCAAAATTTCAGTCCAAATTAATGCTATTTAATTTTTGGCATTTACCTGCCTATGTATCTTTATTAGACAGAAAACAGAGTTAAGCAGCAACATCGGTACTTCCCTACCACTTAAGGAATAAATGAATAAATGCCTCAACGGCTGGGACAGCTGTAAAAGTCCATGTAAGTTCCTACGACAGGGGAGCTGAACAGGAATCCCTCAGATGCAATTATTTTGAAAGTCATCGTTAACCAGTGTAAAAGACAAGACCCCACTTCACTCACAAGCAAGAGTCCAGTGTTTGGTTTCAGAAACACTACCACAATCCCAAAGTTGGAATATGCTGGTGTTTCTGGAGTTCAGAATGTTTTCCAACCTCCCCAAGAGCCTCGGATAACACAAGCAGATAACACTCCACATCTGAGCAGGCAGGTTGTTGAAAATCTATGGAAACAGAGCTCTGTGAGGGAAGAGGGAAGCAATGAGTTATGTGAGTGAGCTGATGGGGAACTTGGTAAACACTGGACAGGAACCTCTCTCTTCCCTTCAGAACTCTACCTGGCATCACTAAGAATTCACAGAAGCTTTCAATTCTTACAAATCAGTGTTTTTGGATAGAAAAGAGCTGGAAAACTTCCAATCAGTTAAAAAAATAGGCAGCAGTGTTGGCTCACTAGTTTTCTACTCACTGGGTTGAGGTTTTGCAAATTTTATAGCCCAGACAATAAGAGAGAATGAGGAGCTCTGTGTACTTTCACAGGAAGCTTTCTCCTGAACAAAGGACAAACAGCCAAAAAAACAATAGCTGTGGCTGAAAGTAGATAAGAATGGGGAGCAAAAAAAGCTGAAATGTTCCAGTGAGCCACAATATAATAAGCAGGGTAAGAATAAATCATGAAGGACCTTAAAACATGTTTATTCAATGCATGGGGAGGCAGCGTTAGCAGAAAGATGCAAACAAAGATGAAAGAAGGGATAAATCTGAAAACTAATCTTGAGAGATAATGCAGACAATAATAATTTCTCCAAAAACAAGTTACAGTTTTCTTACCTCATTAGATCCCAGTGTGCATGATCATGGATTAGGACAAACAGTGTGTGTGGATTCTGCATAGAGTTTTGTAAAAAGATTTTGAATTTAATTTGGGCTTCTGCATCTAGTTTCATAACATACTGTTCCACTCTCTGCTTTGTAAGATGTTCCTTTTCTAATCCAAGTTCTAATAATATACCTAAAAGAACAGAACAAGTGTCAGTATTTCTTGATAGGAATACATCTAAGAATGTTGTGTAAATCTAAAATAAAGCTAACTAATGAGCACCTGAGTGCCAGAGATGAAACAAAGTCTGTTGATAAGTCACTTCGGAAGGTGGAACACAAATCAAGAAATCAATTTTCTCGAAGGAACCCAAATCAAGATTCTGAGTGCTGGAGTCAGCAATTGAGCAAATATGAGACAGCAATTTCTGAGCCACTGCTAGCTGGAAGGGACGAATTTGATGTCGTTCAATCTCATAACCTGGAAAAAGGCAAAATTCTGTTTAGATATATGCCTAAAGTCTAATCTAATGTAAAATGTTAAGAGTCTGGCAAAGAATAACTGATTTATTCTTCAAAGTATTTTGCTTATTTACAGTACTTAATTTATGAAAATCGATAGAGAATATGCCAAGACATCTTTCTGCATTTGGACTTTTTGGTCCTCTAAGTGTCTGAGACCTGAAAGTGAATTTGAGCAATAGCATTCTGCTACCACGGAAGTACAACTTACAGCTTCAAACACTGTGATACCCAGTGGAATGAAGCAGAACATCCATGAGTGTAAATCTGAATATTCCAAAACATGAGTTGCTGTTTGCCTCAGAACCCTTTCTGGGCTCTGCCCAGAGTGATCTAACTGTGCACCCAGAACTTGGTGTCCAGAGGGATCTAACTGTGCACCCAGAACTTAGTGTCCAGTGCCCCACTCTGCTACCTATTTAGAGCATCCTCCTTACTTACTTGTACACACAGCTGTTCCAGCTGCATTCACTGCTGTTGGTTTATTCACTGAAGCAGAAAGTGATGAAGAGATGTGCCCTTGGTTTTCTTGATAAAATTTTTCCAGCAAAAGATCAATGTCACCCTCTGTCAAATGGAAGGGATAGTGGAATAAACATCCATGTTAATAAGAGCTACATTTCATATTGATTTTGTCTTGTAGATCTTAAAAAAATTTCATATATTTGCTAGCTATCCTGCCCTTGGCTTATTGGCTGTTTTATACAAGAACCCTCTGGTTATTTTCTGTTGCATCTCTTTTTACAGAACATCACTAGTAAAATAAAAACCAGACCAGAGAATGGCAAACCATCTCTGCAGACCAGCTAGGACATTTATGGAATGTGGTAGAAAACTAACCTTAAGGCCTTGATGCAAACCAGCAACAACAACGACATGAAACTGGCTTAGTTTATGTTCAGACCACGGATCCATACTGTTCATTAACAAGGATTACAAGAAAGTTGAGAAACATCTGACAAACATTTTTAAAACTCTAACATTTTTGAGAGACAGAAAGAAAAATAATTTCTAATACAGCCAAAAGAAAAACACGAGTCAATGCTGAAGAAGGTGTATTTTATTGAAGAATTGCATATCTGCAAAATACCCATTTCCATAGAGCAGGGGCCCTACTTACAGATGAAAGCTATGCAGAGAGTACAACATGCCTGACCCAGGCATTAGTATTTTCTCAGCAGTTGAAAAGATGTTTGAGCATGTCTGCAGTGAGCTCAGAAAGGCAGGGCCTATCCTGTGAAGAGCAGACCAGTGAATATAGGTGGCCACTATTTTTAGGATGCTCATTTATTTGTTCCACTATACAACAGCTAAATAATAACAACTAAACAATAATGTTGCTAAACAATAGCAACTGCAGAGAACTCTCTGACTCTCTGTGACTCTCTATGGTTCTCTGATTTTGAGAACCATACTTTGAAGATACTAAGATAAACAATACTTAACTACAAGATGATTTAAGGAAAATGAGATTCCCTTAAGTGACCACTCAAAATATCATGACACATTCAGAAGGGTTCTTGTGATCTATTTACCAACATGATGTGAATGGCAAAGAAGACTGTGACATCCCCTTAATCCCAACAAATATGCTGCACTTGCCCTAGTTGTGACTTAACTTTCCACACAGCTTGATCTATCCCCAGATGATCCTGCCTGTTGTAATTCTCAGAACACTCACTTAAAAAAATGATCCAGTCTCTCTGCAATTTTCCTCTCTGACCCAGGCATCACAATCAAGTTTAAAGTACGGTAAGTTGAAGGGGCAAATCCCACATTTCATAAAATAGCTCTGATCTATTCTTCTCTAAATGCTTAGGGCAAAAGAATTTATACATTCATATGCATATGGACTTACATAATATAAGGACGGATTTGCATAGCTAAGAATAACATGCTCAGCTATTTGCTGACCTATTTTTATGAAACCAATGGATTTTAGACACCGATGCTTTTAGGAGAGATTTCAATTCAACTGTGCTTTCGTAACTTTGTCCTGCATTTTTCATATATTTCTAATAGTGTCTTCCTTCTGGTAAGGAAATGAGCACAGGTGTTTTCCCAGACTTAGAAGTTTCAGGGATTTGGAAACATAACTCTTTATAATCTGTTAGGTACCTGGGCAGAGTGTGCTAAAGAAGGACCCCAGAGTTTCCACCTTCCCTGTGACCAGCTGATAGTTAACTTCTTTTTGGTAGTCTGAAGGACTGAGCATGCTCTCAGAGAGAACTCTTGCCTGATACTTTCCTAAAAGACACAAAAAAAAAAAAAAAAAAGGAATTTTGAAAACTCTTCAAACTAAAGTTAAGAATGTTCTTCTAAGTCATAATAAAAATACTCTACAACTAAATAAATACCACACATACAAAAATGGCAGAGATTAGTCTTTTATGTCTCCAACACATATATTCACCAGGCACATGTAAAATAGATTCATGTTTTACATTTCCTTTTGTATTTTATTCCCAATTTGGAAAGTATTTGCCGATACAGGATAAAAAAAGTCAATATAATATTGAAAGGAATTGCCAATTGTCTTGCAATCACAATGAATCTTTGAATGGCTATTCAGATAATTTATTTAATCGTGAGCAGGTTGTTGAAGGGAATGACATTGAAATACCATTTTTTAGAAGCTAAAGAAAGGTTCTCTGCAGTAATATCCCAGTTGCACAGAGCAGGAGAGCTTTATGCACTGTGTGGGCTGTAAACCACTATTTCTTGTTTGCAGCCTTGTTGGCTGAGATGCTTTGGTGAGAAAATGGGCAATGCAGGCAGAAGGCGTTTTGCTGGGGAGAGACCAACTGTGCAGAGTCAGCTTGGCTTCACCAAAGCCCACCACTGTTTGGCCAAAGCTCTGCTTTGTGAGGCAACTTACTGGAACTCCAACCAAACCCCTCACAGCACGGAATTGCTCACGTTTGCAAGGAGATACATCCTTGGGACATTACCTGTTATCACAATGCAGGAGTCGATGGCTCGGTTTCTACTGGCACATATGATCACCACATAGTTTGTCTTTATTAATTTCCCTTCAACGAGTAGCTTAAACATTTCTGAAAGCCCTTCTGCCAGGGAGTAGCTGCACTCAATGATGTGGACACTGTCATTACAGGAGCTGGCAGCCAGCCCTGCCAGCCAGGGCAGCTGGGCTGAGGTCACGGGGGTGATGGGGCTGGGCACCTGGGGGAAGGCCTGGGGAACAGCCTGCTGGTACTGGCGGATTTCAGACAGGTGGGACTCCCGCCAGGAGCGCATGAATATTTGCTCCAAATCCTCAATCAAAGGGACCTGGTCTGCAGCTGAAAAAAATAAGAGGGAAACATTATGAAACAATTACACAAAACTGTTGAGTTAAAAACTTTTTTTTTTAAACCATGCTTCAGACTTGCATGCTTCAGACTCTCTCTGCATGCATGACTCTGTTGCCTTATAAGATGAAAAGCAATTTTTTCATTTTGAAATGTCTTTGTGATACTCAGATAAAGCTGCCCTAATTTGAACCCGAGTATCAGTAATTAGAAATACTTAAGAGGTTGAGTGCTGCCTGTCTCAGTATATTTCTAAACTATAGGTTGTCTGCAAGAACAGTGAATTACAGCTCTTTTCCTTTGATTTTCATTTATGAGGTCCCAGATGCAGAAAATAAACTTTTTATGTATATAACTCAATCTGTCTGGCCTTCAAAATGTAGTCACTTCATTTTGTTCCATAACCATGAATGAAGTAGTTTAATATCAAATTATTAAAGACTCATATTTAGTACTGTCCTTCCCTAATATTCCCCTTCTCATTTTGCTGCATGTAATACATTCAGTGTAGTCTCTCTGGATGTAGAACAATCTTACCTAGTTGAACAAGGTAGTAGACAGTCAGTAACAGCTGCATTTCCTCAGAAATAGGCTGTATTGTGGATGCACCATATTGTTCATATGCTCTAGATAAAGACTGTGAATTTCTGTAACAGGTGTACAACAAAGGACTCACTATCACATCATTAATGTTCCCACAGAGATATGGGAAGTTTCCATGACCTACAAAATAAATGTGTGCACACATCATGTTAATTTTGTCATTTTTCATATGTACATTAAACAGTTCTAATAGTCAGCCTCTTAAAATGGATAGAGTTACAGTGTTTAGGAGTGGGATATAGCTTTACATCTCTTGCAAAAAAAAAAAAAAAAAAAAAAAAAAAAAGGCTTTGTTATGAGGTTGGGGAATTTACCTTTAAAAATAACTGGTTTTGCTTTACAGATTTTCAGCAAGTTGTCAGGAACTGAGACTGGTTCTCCCGAGCCCACCATTGGAGAAGAGGCTGGTCCCACCAAAGCAGAGTGTGGTAAAGATGACAAGCTTCCCCCATCTGAGATTTCAGACATATTATTACTGGAGTTAGGTCTGGTAAGGATTTCCTCAAAGAGATGCTACTCAGCTTCATCTCATACCCAGATTTGCTATCAGTATTAACTGCTTTTTGTGGCTCCATCAAACAGCTCATGACCTGTTACTACAACCCACACTATTATGCCAAGTGTCTTGGAGGACTAATTATGTCACTGCAACATTGGACATCACATATGTATCTAAAGATTTTGAAATGTTTATAAATAAACATTTCTAGGTAGGAATGCATAAATAGAGAGACCTATGTGATATTGTGTAGTTGTGATTACACATGTAGTTATGATTTGTGAATTCTATGTGATACATTTAGTTTCACTCATTCTAAACAGTTTTTATTGCTATAAGAAGAAAGAAAAAAAAAGATTTCAATGTTTGCTCTGGCATAACTTCTTTATGGTAATTTTAATATAAAAAGTAGTACATCAGAAGAAAGCATTTTGGGGAAACTGGGTTTGTTTCACTGCATGTCACTCTCGTCTGTATCTAGACTATACAAACCAAGTGCCACAAATATTTTGACAAATAATTGAAACAATGAATGGTACTGCTATTATGGACCTGGGTTATAATACTAATTTTAATATTTCAAAGTCATTTTGGTGTCTAAAAATGGACCCAGGCATCTCTTGGGATTTGTTAATGGTTCAGTGACTGGAACCAAAGAGAGTTAGGTTCAGAGCCTTAAAAACAAATCAATGGAAATAAAGCATCTAGGTGAGCACAGAGAAACCTCTCATATGACTCTGCATGTGTCTTTAAAATAATGCCTCTTTCCCCCCATTATTCTCTGAATAATGAGACAAAATCTTTACTTTGGGTATAGCTTACCATTTTTAATTCTGTTTGAAGCCTGTGGATTGAGCTGCAAGTTCCAAGTTTCAGTGGATGATGGAGATTCTGGTGACCAACCTTTATGGCGCTTTTTTGGAGGCCCTGAATTAGTTAATGTGCCTAAATGTTTCAGAGAAATATAAGAATAAAACATATACAGGTTTGTACATGGTAATTCAATATGTTTTGATAGACTTAATGTATTCAGCAAGTGTGGTAGTAGAAAAGGTCAAGTCTGTGAATATAATAATTTTGTGTGGTTTATTTTACTTTGTTGCATTCTGCTTAAATTTCTTGGAAATTTCTGGTGCAGAGAACTCCTAATTATCCAGATTTTCATTATTTTATACCAATGTTTTCTCTCTACCAAGAAAAATACAGTATAAGTATAGTAAGAGACATACTAAGAATCTTTAAATGCACTAATATTTCGAAGTCGAGACTGTGGGCATTTTGCTTCTTTTATTTCTGAACACATGACACAGTGTTACATACAACATACTGAAAAATAATATTCCCAAGGGTTTCAGAGTAATAGTAATAAACTTCTGAGTTCTTTTCAACAATTTTCCCATTTACAGGATTTTTGCCACTTCTTGCTGATTCCATCTTTGGTTTTATGTTATTCCATATTAACTCCTATCAAACTACTTCTACACCTTCCTCCTACAGATTAATATCTTCAATTTTTTTTTTCTGTGAAAAAAACTTTCTCACAGTTTCTTTAGGAGATCCTGATGACTAACGTATTTAATTTTCTTTCATCATTTTCTTGAGTCTCCTTGTGCACTCCTGCAAACTCCTAGAACGATGAGCTTCCACTAACATCAAGTATTTCCAATTATTGTGAGTCAATAGTCCTCCAGGAATTGCTCAGAAACTTGCAGGATTGAGCTATTCCTGTTTCTGGTCATGACTACACTGAGGTCATAACACTGCTTCACCCTGCCAAGCCCGTGTCTCCTGGCAGGACAGTCTGTCCCACATAAAATTGAGGCAACATAAGAAATTAATATAAAACGTATGGATTTAATTTTGAAAAATGTATTAAAATTAAAGATAAACCCGAGGCCTTGACACCTAGAAGAAGACTGTTCTCTTGCAGACCCTCACACACGGATTTCCAGTGACTTTGTCCCTTACACTTTTACCACGCGAGGGCAGCCTTTGGCCATTTTGCTGCTCATCCTTTCACTTGGTTTCCTGGAATTGCGCTGGGACAAAGTCACAAGATACTTACAGCAATACAAGGGATTTTTTATTTGACAACGCTGTGCTCTTTCGTGCAGATATGTTGATATGTGAAATAAATCCTTCTGAAATGAATTAGCAATAACGTGCTGCTGCATGGAAAAAGAGATTAAGAGCCTGAATGGGCAGAGAAGGAGAATTTGTCTGTGATGCCAGCAGGGAAACTTGGGAAGACTTATTAAAAAATAGAGCTACAGTATGTTTCTAGCCATAATGAAATCTAATTTTCCTCCTTAAACAAGCCAGTGACACAGTTTGTGACAGAAAACAATTAATAAAAATCATTATTATAATGCTACAGTGAGGACAGTTTATTGAATTTGGAGCTTGTTGCCAAAGTCTAGCTCTCCATTCCAAGGTGAACTGCAACAGTTCAATAGGAACTGCAATAGGAATGATCCTATGAGTGATTACTAATAAATATTTCTTAATTCCCTTCACAAAATTCCTGGTGAAATCAATGCAAACTGACACATTCTTTAAGAACCTGGATTCAGAATCTGGTCTGTGTCTCTATTAAATTAATGAACTGTAAATATGAGGAAAACATCCAGTTAATATTATGCACTGTAACAAAACTGTGTCTGAAAACATATAAAGAATTTTTTTTTTCCTGGAAATTAATACAGAAACCAGTATTAGGATCAGAAAGGACTTTGAAGGGAATGGTAATTTCTATTAATTCAGGAAATTACAATCATGATATAATTTGTTCAATGCTTCTGTTTTTCACATAGAGTTTAGGGTTATGAAACAACAAATCCATACAATTACCTAACACTGAAGGTCTTGTCAGAGCAGACAGGTTATTTTTCATCAGCTGTTGTTTAGGTGATTCCTTGCCATTATAAACTGCTGGGCTGAATGCAGCTGTTGAAGGGATGTGATCTACGGCTGCAGCTGACAAGAAAAAAAACCCGAAGTGTTCAAATTAAACATTTCTGGGTCAAGATCCTCAGCTGATACAACAAACCAATCATTTCATCATTTACTTTAACAGAGCCATTGGGATCTGCTCAAGAGTGAATACAATGCTGAATGAAACAATCCACTTCTGACCTCCTACTCCCAATTAAGTGCCCGGGCAAAATCTGATTCTTCAATTAAATGCATAAGTCAGAAGCTGTAGCTTCTTCGCATGACCCTGGCTCTTACAGAAAGTTTACTCAAGAACGAGGCAAAAGAGAGATGTTTAAAATTCACTAAGCCTCCATCCCAATCTTTCTCTAAGATTTTTTGAACGATGCTGCAATAAAAAAAAAAGGGGGAGGCGTTCTCAAGCCTAATATGTTTGTAATTAATGTAGCTTTTTTTGTAAAATCTGAGGAAAAAAAAGGGCAATCTGTTATCATAAAGAGATTGATGATTTCTTCTGGAAGGGCATCAGTATTCCAGATCACGACTATTTAACAGGCTTCTATCTCACACAGAGAATATATAGGATATAACCACCACAGATGTGCTTCAGCTCCCCTGTGTAAAAACCCAGGAAAAACCTGTAATAGCCACAAGACACTAAAGAGCTGTTTTCATTAAGAAGAAGCTCAGAGAGATCACTCTAGCCTCTGTCATCTATCACCTTTCATTTATGTCAAGTCAATGGAAAAGTAAAGAATTTTTCATACAAAGAAAGTTACAGATACTGACCATTTGTTTTTTTAATATTAAAGTCACCTTTCTCAGCAGAAGAAAAAATTCACAAGCTTTTAAGTTGATGTCCATATCATGTCTGTTTTGAAAAGGACTCTAATCATAGCATAAAATAGACTAGATCAGACAAAAAAGGCTAAAATTACACTGGATCCTGTAACAGTTGTCAACTGTGACCAGACAAGTGACAGCTGGAAAAACACTTCAGAAATAAGGTCTTTTTAAAACATTCTGGTTTGGTTCAACTGTGAGTAAGCTGCAGAACACCAATTTACTATTTGCTAACCTTTTAAACATAAACCTGTTGTGAGAAAATGGACAGCGAGAAGCCTTCAAAGTATAATTGATTTCTTTGTTTGTAACAGATCTCTAATTCTATTCAACTTGCTTTATGAGGCAATGTGCTTACTTGTTTGTTTGTCTTTGCTTTCACACAAGTACAAGTACCCAAATACACAAGCACAGAAGAGTTAAGTGGAAGTGGAACCCCAGTGTGTTTTCCTTTTCCTTCCAAGAGGTACCTGTTTGCTGAGTCCCAGCTGGAGCACTGGGATTTGCAGGTGGCAGAGGCTCACTGGAGGTGCTTCCTGAGAGGCCTGAGCTTTCTGGCAATTGGAACAAGGTGCTTGAGCAGGTACTGGTTGAAGACTGCCGGCCTCTGAATGAACTCTGTAAAAAAAAAAAAAAAAAAAAAAAAAAGAACTTTCTTTATCTTTCTGATAATTTCACACATGTATTGCTCAGGGGCTACAGCACTTGGAATGAAGGAACCAATGTCTTCAGACATGCCAGGTCAGACAGCTGCTCCAGCAGTCACCTGGCTTTAGAGAGCCTTTCAAATGATCTCTCTTAGGCTCTACACAGACGCCAGTCCCCGTGATAGCTGAGCTTGGATGATGAAAACCAGAGCTCGAGGAAGACAGCTTCATTATCTTACCTGCTCCTTTCCAGCAGATTACAGATCCTTTGGTCAGAGCTCCCTGTGCATTCCTGACCAGATAATACTTTAAGTGTTTCTGTTTCTTGGGCTGAGTGGTCAGTTTAAGATTAATGTGATTTGAGAATTCTGTAAAGTAGCAGAAACCCTTCTTGCCACATCCAACACAATTGCCAGAGAAGCCTGATAAAATAAACAATACACATAATCCAGTGAGATAGGTGGATCACTATTAATAACATTCAAACATGACTCTTTCCAGAGGAAAGGCTGTATTTAGGTGTTGGGGTTTTGGTTGGTTTTTCTCCACAGTGAAAATTTTTATTACCGTTTTCCTAAAAAAAGTATTTGCACTTTGTACAGAAACTGTATTGCACTTCAGATAACAGACTGCAAAAACACAGCCCCACATTTAAAAATAAATAAAATGGGCCATATTTTTAATTTTCTCACCTCGAAAAAGATCACAATTCCTATTTATTACCTACCTGTGAAAAGTTTCTGACTGAAGAGCACTGAGTCATTGCTTAACTCCAGCCCTATTCAGCACCACAGCACGTACCTGCTTCACTGATCTTTCAGTTTTTGTTGACATATCATTCAATACCACTGAATTTCACTTCACTCAGTTCAATGCAACATGCAATTAAGTCTCTAGAAATTAAGTATATTTAACCTACTATATTAAGGTAGATCTAAACATATTTAAGTACCAAGTTCCTACTACAGACGCTATTTTAAAGAGGAGAAAATACTAAAGCATTCCTGGGCTATTAATTTAAAACAGCCTTGTAAAATTATGGCTGGGCTGTGTCAGCACTTCACAGCAGTTGAAACTATTTATGATTACAGGAACAAAGTGTCTGCAAGTTTATAGACACAACAGAGACACAGTCCTTCCCCGTAAAGCTTTTTGTACTCAGGCTTGATGGGGCATTTCCAGGGATACTGCCATTTCCTCTATTCTGAGATACACAGCTTGGGCCTCAGCAAGGGGCTCATGGTGCTGATGCCATTAGCATCGTAAATAAAGGGCACTGCTCACACAGCTGCCTTAAGATTCTTCTTTCTTTTGTCCATTTTACAAAGTATTTTTTAAGATATTTTAATCCTCATCAGACTAATGAAACTATCTGAAAATACTTAATGATGTTATCATTATTATTATTATTATTATTGTCATCCTACACTGAGCAATTAAAAGATAATCTTGCCCATGGAAATGTTCTCTCTGTTCCCCACACATCACCTGAAGTATGACCTTTTCTTTAACTTTAATCATATGTAATTTAATCATATGTACATTTTTATGTGTAATAACAGGCATTGAAATGAAAAGGGTCTATTCAGTGTATTGAAACATGGTAAAAATAAAGGAAATATATTACACATAAAGTGGACAATACCATTGAAAAGAAAAAACTGGAATAAAGGATCAGTAATATGGTAAATTAAGAGACACTTATGAAATTTATTATTTCCATCACATATCTCAAACAAATTAAATTTACAAACTAATGGTCAATGCTTTTTTCTTTCTCTAAAGTACAAGCACTGAAACGTAATTCTCTGTAAACACCTGTGGCTTGGTTTTCAACCTGAGCACTTTCATTAGTTCTCAAAAGGTTCAGAAGAATTTATTAAAAACTAAAGTTGATGTGGAGATTGGTCTGGTATCCATGGGAACAAGTGGCTAACAACCATTGAATGCTGCCTATTATCTCTCTGATCCTAGTCAGTAGGATGATAAAAGTCATTGTGACTCATAAAATCAGGACAAGTCATGACTCTGCAGAATCCTGTGTTATATCAGTCAGCACAAAAGCATCTGTCTAACATCACACAGTCTTGAGTAGCTGCAATAAAAGCAACAACAAAAGGAAACAAAATTAGAACGGATGTGGCAAAAGCAGCAGAGTTTGGATGCATTTTATGCTGATTAAGAAATCATCAAAAATGCTTTTGCTAGTAAATGAAAACTTCCCACCTATTTGGCAGCACACAGAGCATCACAGCAGCAGCACTGCAATTTTTGCCTGGCAAGACCACACATGTTTTCAAATTTACTCTTTGTTTTTTCCAAAAGTACACTTTTTAGGTTTTATCATTTTGCCAGGAGTGTATTGACAAAGCCACTTGACAAAGCCATATGTTGAAGTATTTGTTCAATCCAAGTGGGACAGCAGACACAAAATCTTGTCATTTGGACTTCAGATTTTCAGATCACTTCCGTAAATTACATCTGCCCAAACCAGAATTAGCCATAACTTTTACCTGAAAAAACCTTTTGCCCTTATCATCTATTCTTAACTCCGCAGCATCTACTGGAAAATTAGTTTACACTCTATGCA
This sequence comes from Pyrgilauda ruficollis, assembly GCF_017590135.1. Classification (NCBI taxonomy): domain Eukaryota; kingdom Metazoa; phylum Chordata; class Aves; order Passeriformes; family Passeridae; genus Pyrgilauda; species Pyrgilauda ruficollis. The sequence goes on from NW_024525712.1 coordinate 857,905, forward strand.
GCATAAGGTGAGGCCTAGTAAAGATTAAACAGATCTAAATTGTCCACTTGTTTTGAAAGGCTCTTGGAGGACATTTTATAAGTTTATTTTTTAATTTTCCTTTAAGTTAAATCATCATCTTTCACGTCAAGTTTCTGCAGCCCTTCTGAGTGAGACTCAGTCCTTTCTTGCAAGCTCCTGCCACACCCTTTTCCATCCATTCCCTGGGACTGACACTCTTTGCTGAAATCACTTCATTAATGCAGCTCAGCCCTGAAACCACAGCTAGAACACAGCGTGCTCTTGTAGTCCCAGTGCAATAAAATGCTGTTCAGTCATTTCTCATTGCAGGGCTCTGCCACCCCTGCTCAGAGCATTTTATGTGGCAGATTGAGTAACACTGAGAACCCAAACATTTCCTCATCCTCCTCTGAATGCCCTGTTCATGCCATGGCCCAAGGCAGCAGCTGGCAGAGGGGACAGCTTGTTTCATAAACAAGCTGCATTAAATATTCTTCCATACATAATAGAGAGCACAAAGGTCAGGGGACTTGGGTCAGCCATAAGGTGACCCAATATATCTATGTCATGGGATTGATTTCACAGGAGAATTAGAAATCAATGCCTGGAGTGCAGGGGCTAAAAGCCGTTCACCTTTCGGTCATTGGTTCATACCGAGCTCAGCTCAGTTGTGACTAAAGGCTGTTCCCCTCTGAAGTTTCTTTAATCAGAAGGTATTTCATTGCATCTGTGATTTGTCATATGCATTTGCTTGAATTTGCTCACATAACAATAATCAATTGTCCATAATTTAAAAAGCTCTTCCACAGCAGGGACCTTGTGCTCTGCAGAAGGACCTTGCACCAAAAGGTTATGAAACCTGACCTACCCTCTCACTGATAAAATGGTTCATTGGATCAACAGTGAGCTTGTGTAGGGATAAAGAGAGGTGTTCAGAATGGAAGGACATCCACTTGATATTTCATAGTCAAATCTTTCATAAAATAGCAGAAAATGTTCTTCTTGTTTTTCTTTTAAATGGGTAACAGGATTTTAATTAACATTAATCTTTTGGTGGAAAGTTTTCAGCTTGCTTAAACAAAGAATGATTGTATTTGCAACTTTCCACCACAAGTGTTTCTTCTTTTCAGTTTTACTCACAGAAAAAGGCACTCAAACACTGACAATGCTTCATGGTTTTCCCACCTACCCAGTACCACTCCATTTGAAGACTGAAGTCCTAAGTTTAAAAAATGAATAAAATCAATATGGTCAAGCTGGAGAGCTCTACTGTATGGATACTCAGTACTGTTACAAAAGCCCAACAGACCATTGCTTATTTATAAGAAACAGTCACAGTATTTTATACTACAATGTTTTCATCTTACATACAGCTTACAGTGCAAGCAAACTAATCTTTTCCTCTGTCATTCTGACCTCAGGGACCTACAGAAAAAAAAAAAAAAAAAAGAAAATATTTCTTGTTCCTTGATAGGAAAGTAGGCAGCTGTTTGGTCTTTTGGAAGATGATGGGTGAATAGCTGCTTTGTTTATCATGAGAGACACCCCTGAATAGCGAGAACTAGGGGAAAAAAAAACAAAACAAGAAGAGAAAAAATACCTTTGGGAGTGATACATGTTTGCTGCTTTAATTAGGAAACAATAAATATCTCACTATCACAGATCATTTCCTCCGTCTAAACATTCCTTTAGACAGCATAAAACCCAAGAAACAGCTTCCTAAAGGCAAAACCCTGTAACTGCTTTACAAAGCAGTTAAACCTGTGATCTAACAAGATTAAGAGAATCAGATGAGGAACATGCCTAGAGACATTTTCCTTGTCAAAAATATATCTTTTCCAGAAACTGCTAAGGTTTTCTTCCTACGGAATAATACATCAATTGTAAAAACTAAAAAACAAAACAGCCTCCAACAGAAATTATTTCAAATCACAAGCACAGCTGCCTGGATGGTGGGACAATTTGGTAGCATTATCAATAAAATGTCACATGGTTCAGAGCAATACCAACAGCCCCAAATGGGAACAAGATCTAAAGTCAAAATCTGGCCCTGAAACTACTGAGACATTTCCTGCTTTCTTCTGGTCTTTTTGTCCAATCCACAGGCAGCTTCACAAACACATGCAGCAGACCATAAGAAACCAGGAAACTATTGAGTGACTGATTGGTCTCTTCTCTCTTTAAATAAACTCTTTTGAAAAAAATCGACAGTACTGAGGAACAGCTGCCTTACTAAAGTACAGTATATTAAGAGGAAAAACATTAAATTGGGAAAAAAAACCCAAAATCAGTGAGGCTGAAGGGTTGCAAATCCTGTGTCTGTATCAAGAACAAGCCTTGCTAGAAGAGTGGGATATATACTGTGACTCATGACAGCTAATTTCAATTCAAAATGAATCCAATTCCATTTCCCTCTAAACGTACAAAAGCTTTAAGGGACCACTTTCCATGCTGTTTTGAAATGCCAACTTGTTTGACAGAAGTCAGAATACCAAAAATAAGGCTTCTATACTGTCTTGAAAAGCAAGACACTAAATCGTTTCCCTTCTTCATACGGCGTGTTTTCAATTTAAATCTACTGCCTGACAGAGGTCACTGTGCTACGTTTATAGATTATTTAGAGCAATGATGGTTCTGGTTTTTATCCCACTGTGTCCAAAACCATGAGACTACTCATGTCTACTTCTAATTTTACTTCCCCTGATTTGACTTGCACAGGGATATGAAAACCTGAATCAAAAAATCATTTCTATCCACAGTATGACCTCTTGTACAAATGGTATACTATCCTCCTGTTAGGATGACATTATTTTTTTGATTAAATTATGTATTATGATATGTAATTTTTTTCATTAGATTAGGGACCAGGAACATTATTATCTCCACCTTCCAGATGAAGACTTCAGATCTTAAAGTATGTAAGTTCTTTTGTATTTGAGCTTGTTGTAGAACACATAAAAGTCATACTACAGAGTTACTAGAATTCTCTGCAAAAGAATGTGGTTCACTGGGGTTTAAGTGTATAACAACAGTCAAAAATAAGCATTTAAATGGTTTCAGGAAACTAAATTGTATTAAATAAGCAAACTGAGGATGCAAGTAGCATAAAACCCTCCCAATTATGTTCCTGTTGCCTTTTTCTGTTCTTGTTTAGCACGCAATTAACAAATACACTACTTCCTCTCTGCTAACAGCCTAAGGAGCTTAAGCTGTTAATAGTGCTAGCACTGAATGACTTGAGTGGTACAACATTCCTGTCTTTATCTTTAAAATGACAACACGTGGCTGATTTACAACCCTCCTAATTCTTTTACAATCACTGGTCAAATGCACTGTGACCAATCCAACTCTACAAGATCACATAGGAAAAGAAATTACTGTACATAGGATCACATTATGCACCTTCACACTCCACTGTCAACCCAAATGCCTTGAAGAGCTGCTCAAACTGAGATAACAATTGAGTTAATGTCATACCCCTCAGTGTTTGTTAAAGAAACCTCTTAAAATTCTTGGGAAATGTTTCCCTTTTGCTATTCAAAGCTCAGACTGGTGCACAAATATATGATGCATCTTTTTTTTTGTGAACTCTGAAAACAATATACACGTACCGGAGAGTGTCTGATTGAAAAATGAGTTCCCCCTCCAATTATGCACCACCTTTCCCAATATAAAGAAATATTCCATTTTAATAACATTAATATTAATTTAAGTAATTCACATGATTGCAGATTTTCCCTATTTGGCTTGATTTGGATTAAGTTAATGGCAATCAGAAAGACTATAATAAAAATAGATAGAAGGATCTATTTTTATGTCAGAAATTAAAACTTTTAAGTAGATGAAACACAATAAATTGAAGCATCCTCCTAAGAGTATTTTTCAAACACACAGAGTTAAATGATTGCACATGTAGGAAAAATTTCAACTTATAATCACTCCTATTTATTTATATTATGATGATAGCAAGAAGTCATAAGTTAGGAACAGAACTCAGGCTGTTGTTCAAACACAGTGGGCAATATTATCCCTATCTCAAAGAGGTAAATTGAAAGGGTCATTTTTTTGTGGTCTAAACTATCATTAAACTGTTTATATGTATATAAGAGCCTGAAATTTCACTTGACAGGCCTACAGTCTGCACACATCTATATTTGGAAAGCTACAATAGACACAGACAGAAGTTCAACCAGTCCAGTTACCAGATGTGCAGTTCCAGCAACTAGGACATGCACCAGTCAAATAATGACTTTGCTAAAGTCATTGGACTGATGGACAGAAGGTGATGAGCACCTCTAATGAAGCGGCACACTCTGTATCTTTCCAAGTAAACACAGCCAGCTCTGACCTGTTATCTTGTTCTGCATGACCTGTGAGCATTACTGTAGATATGGAATAGAAATAAGATCTGCTGAACTAAAAAAAACCAATTAGCTGTTAATTGAAGGCACAGAAGAATCCACTTACTGCAGTCAGACACTTACCCAACAGGGCATTGCGCCCGTTGTCATCTGGCAGGAATCTTTTATCCACAGCACACACTAACAGGTGATCAGGTAAATTTGGTGACTTTGCACCAACAAGTAAAAATCCAGATGGCACCTCAATATGTTCATTAGAAATTGAAACCAGCCTCAAATCTTTACCAGCTTGGCAGAAACCTAGAAAAAAATCCATTCAACTTATCTTAAGCTGACAAGATGTTTTTGTTTCCTGCTCACATTTGTCTTTGTTAAAGGACTTCCTGTATTTTTAATGAAAACCAAAGCCTTACCCTCAAAGATCAAGGGCATACTAAAAGATAATATTCTTCCCTTGTTTTGGTCAGTCATAAACAAACACAAATTTGAAAATGCACAATGAAGTTTCTCTTGGTGGCAGTTGGTAACCTACGTATTTACGGGACTCATCACTATCATCATAACTTTGGTCAGACATTCAAAAAGGGAGAAAATAGTTCTCAAAATCTGATAAATCTCACCAGATTTTCCTGGATTTTCAAATATTTTTTACAGCTTCACAGAATAAGATACACTTTAAACAGGAAAAAGTGGTGATAAAGCAATAAGAATTATCACACTCATTTTAGCAAATGCTATGCCTGCAAACTCGACAATTTGAAGGCTATGTTGCCTAAGAGAACAGTAGTTCTGTCCTTGTGCCAGGCATTCCAACACAAATGCTTATCTGGCACTGAACAAAGACCCTGTCAAATAGAAGAGCAACTGAGAGCCATCCAGCTTTATCTGACTGATATTTTTAGGATTTTTATATCATATAGATTATCTCATTATGACAAATTATAGGGGAAATAGTCCAAATTCTACCCTTTTCAGTAGGGCAAATGCTTCTGACAGCATGGTTTGTACTCTTACCATCAGTAGTGCAACATCCTTCTGGGGGAGGCTTCACCTGGTAAGAAACAGGAGGACTACTTGATTCTGAGCCTTCTTCTTCCTCCTCTTCTTCTTCTTCTTCCTCATTATCTCCTCTGCTGCCTGCTGCAAATTATCACAGCATAAATGACTTGGACAACTGAAAATGCTGGCAACAAATCAGTGAGTGAACAGGGTGATCCAGTTACAGAAAGTATTACTGCAAACTGGATTCTCTTCTCTTGACAATGACTTTACTGTTGCCAACTCTTGATAGTTGTTGCTTCTTAAAGCTCCAACTTCCAGTCATGCTTATGATAGAACGTCTTTCACCAAGAAAATAAAGATGTTAGTTCCTGTGCAAAAGAAGTTCAAAAGCATGACTCAACTTCACCTGAGAAAGTAAAACACCCTAAAGGATAAATAAAAAAGAAGCATCAACTTATTAATTTTTAAAATCGCATTATTTTAAAAACAAGTGCACAATTTTTAGGGGACTAGCTTCTAATGCTTGAACTCTTGCATCAAAACAGTGTAACTGTATCCTTTGTTTATAATATTAACAGCCAATAAAACCCAAACTCATTACTCCTTGGCACATTAGAATGTCCTGGCTACAGTCCAAGTACAGAATTTATTAATTAGGTATTGACCATGTCCTTGGTTTTGTACAGGACAGTGAAAAAACAGTTCCTGCTAGAAACTAGTTTCACCACAGATGATGCCACGACAAGAACACCTAATGCTCAGCCTGTCTGTCTCCTACCAGAATCCAGAGCTCCAAATAATGCACCAACACTCCCTGTACAGTGTCAAGGAAAGGCAGATGTTCAGGAAGATTGTTCACTGGACTGTGCTAGTCCAGGAGGCACTATGGAGGCAGTACTGAATGCTGGAGAGGAATACATGATGGAAGCTTCAATTTTTAGAATGTGTTAGGTGTTTTTAGGGAGTCTTATTGCTGTGTGTTTCACCCCTTCAGCTAGAAACTGCCTTTTCTCTCCACCCAAAGGACATTGGTTTTTTCATGCAAGATTCAACAGCTCCAGCAAAACTGACCATACTGACCAATGGCTCCACCCCCTCTTATGGCTCAGACACGCTCCTGGCAAACGGGACAAATGTGGCAAGCAGAGGACAGCACTTAACTGCAGAATGGGGAAAACACTTCCACAGACAGGACTGAGGAACATTTTACGTGCAAGAGAGACAGTGCACAAGTACTAAATTAACCCAGTGGGGTTTGTGTCTTGGGTTTGTAGGCTTCCAGGGCTCTGTAGGGACATGCCTGCAGCAAACACAAGAGCTCCCACTGGCAAAACTGGGTGGTGAATGGATGCAGCTCCTTGAGGACCAGCAGGAAGCTGAATAGCTGCTTGTACTTTGGCAAGTAAAAGAGCAGTTAGGCACTGCCATTACTCTGTTGATCCAGGTTTTAGTCTTGAAACAGAAAAACAGTGAAGCAGTGCAGTCATCCTCCAAAGCCCAGTGTCAACTGGACATACTCTCTTTGCTTCAATTGACTTCAGATCAGGTACTCAGAATCCCACAGGATATCATCAAGGATTTCTCTTTTCTTTCCTATGACCCTCCTCAGAATATCCTTTTATTTTATTGACAAATGATTGTACAATCATCTAGACAACTACTATAGGATAAATGAGAGCTAGGGAGGAGAAAGTAAATCTGGAGTCTGAGGATTTATCTGTCGAGGTTATTAAGATTTACAGTCCAGTCTAGAGGAGGATTTGAAGGTTATGTTTACTTTTGAACTGTGAACATTAAGCTCCAGTTGTGTGGTGCACACAACTAAGAACAGAACACTAAACACAACTATTTTAAGGGCATGGTCTAAAGACAAAAATGCTGTAACTAAATGAAGGGAAAAGTGAAACTCTATGCTATTTAAGCAAAGGGTAAGTTATGTGTTATGACATAACCTTGACTAATATCCAAATGCAATGCAAAAGGGCTGAATCTGTCTCTCCACTCCTTCCCCCTGCTCCTAGACAAGAAATTCCTTCCTCCCTCCCTCCCACCCTTCCTTCCTTCCTTCCTTCCTTCCTTCCTTCCTTCCTTCCTTCCTTCCTTCCTTCCTTCCTTCCTTCCTTCCTTCCTTCCTTCCTTCCTTCCTCCCTTTCCTCCCTCCCTTTCCTCCCTCCCTTTCCTCCCTTCCCTTCCTCTTTGTGCCAGCTCTGACATTTAATGGAGCCTCTGCTGAGCCATCCCAGCTTGCCAAACCACAAAAAATCCAACTAAGGAAAAAAAGTGACCAATTTCCTCTTTTCTTTTTGCTGGGTTTACGTATTAAATCAGCACAACAGAAGATCCAAAAGATGGAAAAATTCATGAAAAGGGAGAAGATGGGAATGTATGGATAGACAAAGAGAACAGAACAGGATATGTTTTATTTCCCTTTTGGACAGAGGTAAACTGTGAGGTTTGTTCAACCATAACAGGTGATTTAAGAAAGAAATGGAAAATGGAAGTGGAGACTAAGAAATAAGAGAGCTACAGCATTTTCAGTTCAAACGTGGAAAGAGTAAAAGAGAAAGCACTCGAGCATGAGCTGCTGCCACCTGTAAAGGGTTTCATTAGCATTGCACAAGCCCCCTAGGATGTCTCTCTGATTCAGGTGCCTCCTGGCCCTCAGAGCATAGGGCTTCATGCAGCTAGAAGTGGAAGATTCAATTTCTGACAAGGCTGCATTATGTAAGATCAGCTTGAAGACCTCTTCCACCTGAGGAACAACGTAGAAGGCACTCTATTATAGGTCACTTCAGAGTTCCCCTTGTCTGAAACTTTCATGAAAGGAATGCTCTCTGCCAGGCTGTTATGAGACTTTTAATTACACTTCAATTCTGTTTCCATTAACTACGACGAACACAGAATCAGCCCCTCAAGGTTTGCAAAGTTCTTTGAAAGTCTTGAAAGAAAGAAACTACAGAAGTGTGAAATTGCACTTTTGTTCCTGAACAATGCATCTGCTCCTGTGCTATCTTTCTCAACTGATGTCATAATCAATTTTGTGACATCACAGCTACCATGGTAGTTTATTAAATTCTTATGGAAGGGCTTGATAGAAGGATCACTTTGTGCTGGGAATAAACAGCATATATATTTAAACAATTAATGTATATTCATTACTTTGTCCTATATTAGCAAAAAAAAAAAAAAGAAAAAAAGAAATTACTAATGATGTGTGAGCAGATTTTTTTTTCAAGAAATATTCACAGCTGTCACTGTGAGGCAATAACAAATACTTTATTCTGTGCAAAATACTTTTATCTGTTACTGCTCTTTGGCCTGATTTTGTGTGTGTGTATGTCTGTTACTGTGGACCTTTATGCATTTCTCACTGTAACAGCAGCAAAGTATGACAGGGAAAGTAGATGTGGATAAAAGACATGAAACTCCACTCTCTTGACAGAAATGATGAAATAATCAAATTATTAAACATAACCTTACACCACCATGCCAGTGTTATGCACACACCAGTAAACTCACTGGAAACCATGAGATCACTACAAATAACAGACACCAAACATCAAACTGCATCATGAGCTTGTTTATGAGATCCATACAGTTCATTTAAACTACATCACTGAGAAAGCAGGCTTCTGTAAACACACACAAATTCAGTGAGAAATCCTATTTGTTAAATATCAACTTGTGCAGGGTTTGTGAGAGTACACATCCTAAATTTTACCTTTGCAACCACAGAATAACTACAAATATTATGCCTGAAGTAATTATAAACCATCTCAAAAGCTAAAAAATATTTCTGCTGTATTTATGCACATTTAAAATCAGTCTTAGCATACATGTTTTATAAATCTATTATGGGTTTTCTGTGTGACTTTGAGCAGTATATAATAAATTCTAGGATAACAGATTTATGATCCAAATCTCCAAAGACTTCTCACAAATGTAATGGAAAATTTCTAGAACTTCAATTTATGTGTATAGATGAATCTAATCAAGTGGTTTAATTTTGTCAAAATAAAAGACAATGCATTTTGTATTTTTAATCCAATTCTAATACATATATATCTGCAGATCATAAAAAAATCCAAATAAAAATATTATGATTTAAAACATGTATGCTGAGCCATAGCTGAGCAAATAGCAGAATTGCCTTTGACAGAAATAGAAATTCCATTTTTTTTCCTACCTTCCAGTGATGATAGTTGCTGTTCAGCTTCCAAATACAACTGAGAAAAGATTGGTCTGGGAACTAAGTTGTTTGAGCGGAGAGAGGCCTCAATAGAATTATGCAACACTTCTTCAAACCGTGTTGTCTTGAGCTGACCAGCATAAGAATTTCCCATCTTCTCCAAAAACAAACAAACACAAAAAAGCAAAAGAGATGAGGGGAAAAAAAAAAAGAAAAAAAAAAAAGAAATAAAGATATTACAATTTAAGCACTCAGAACTCAATCACTGCATGCTGATGCCAGGATCAACATTTCTCATGAAAGAGAAATGCTTCATTGTCCACAAAGAAAGGCAAAGAACACTGACTGCAGCAGTGACTGAGCAGATCCTGCTGGTAAATTACAGGAAGTTATCTAAAAGTAACAGCTTTCTCTAATTCAGCAGAAAGGCAGTAAGCTTTGGCACCTTCTTGAAAAAGTGACTAGAAATCTGATTCAAGTAATTCCTTGATTTATATACCAATTGAGGAGATGTACTTTCAATAGCCATCAATCTGTTGTTAAACAGCCTTTCTATTTTAAGCATTTTGAGCAGAATAAATGATCTGGGCAATAGCAGAGTTTTGTGTCCTTATCTTTGCATGGTCCATCGTGGCTGAACCTGGCTAAAGCAGTTCAACATACCTTTCAGAGGTGCTGTCTCATAAATAATGTAGCATTGTTGTAACCCAGAGATGGTGAAATATAACTTACTTTTCACCCTAAACAGTATTTTTCCTTGTAAAAAAACAGCTTTTTAAATTTTTTTTTAATGAATCAGTATCCATCCACATGCATTGATATTACATTCACTTATCTCTCAGGACTTTACTTTTAGTGAAACCATGTAATTTATTCAATCTGTCATTGAGCAGGCAGTCTATTCCAGCTGAATATTCCATGGACTTAACTGACGCCTACTTTCCCCAGGGAACACAATGAACTGGTGTAACCAAAAGCCATGTCAGCTTTCTTTCCCTATTACAAAGTAGCTCTTGCCCTGGGCCCCATGTCCTTTCCCTCCTCAAGTAACTGTGAATAGAAAGCATGAAACGCTTCCTGTTTGTGGCAGTAATTCCTGAACAGCGAACAGCCCCTCCTCAGCACTGGCTGCTGCTTGGGAAATTCGCCTGTTGGGAAGCATCCCGTAGGAATCAGTCAAGCAAAAGGAAAACCACTGTGAAACCACATACTGCTTGTCATGGGAAAAGGGGTTTGAAGGGAACAACATACAAACTTGTGGATTTGGATGTCTTTTTATGAATTTGTAAAGCATATTTTACATGTATAATCATATTTTAGTGCACTTGTTTGTATCATGTTAATACTGCATAGAGAATATAGCTAATACTACATGACATAACACTGATATAATCGATATACACAATATTAACAGAACCATAATGAGAACAATAAAACAATGGAGGCCATATTGAATAAAATTATTTAGACTAAAAGAAGGCACTACCCACAAAATATTCATGCATATACATAAAATCAGAGAAGTTGCACTGAATAGTACTGATGTTAGAGATGTTCACTGCTAATATGGAAATCAGGCTGCATCTTCTCCACCAACACAGAAAGCTGATCACAGTTCCCATCCCACACAGACAGGAACCCTCTGCCTCCTTCTGAGTACTGCTTCCCCCTACACCACAGGCAGCTGGAGACAATGAGAAAAGCCTGGCATCTGTAATGTCCTTAACAAGCTTCACCAAAGCTTGAAGCTTTATCAATGCAGGAAACCCCAGATCAGCTCTGAAATGAATTATATCCAATGCTGCATGCTTGTTCTGGATTTATAGAGCCCATTAGAGGTCAGAAGAGAAACCCTGCATTTAATCCTGAGGATAGCATCTTATCAATGTGATGTTACAGATAAGGAATCAGTTAAGATTATATTATTTGTGAAAGAGGTGGGTTTTGGAATTCTTTGCAACACAAGCATGTTTGTTTGTCTGTTAGGCAGCTAATTTAATTTTGTGAATGGGTTGGTAAACAGAAACAAAAATATGCTTTCTGTATTTGTAAGATCTCATGTGTTTGTGTGATCTTACAATCAATGTAAACACAATCATAAACCCAGGAACCTATTTTGGAAGATGTGATAAATATTTTTTAGCCATTTTTCATCATCAAACACACACCACTGGAACCAGAAAAAGCTTTTTTGCCAGTACCAGTCTCTGCTGTTCAGAGCTTCACTGACTCTCAACTGCAAGGGAAATTACGTCTCCAAAGCAAGGGAGAAACCATTTCCCACTAACATGACAGTTGTCATCCCCTCTTTTCTTTAGAGCTGCTCAGACTGTGGTATCTGAATTGCCAATTGCTGACTCCATGGCATCAGGAAGCAAAAACTGAGTCCTCTGTCTCTGCTTCAGTGACCTCAGCACTCCCAGCCCTGATTTATGTTTCTCTTGGATACAACTGGGTGCCACAGGCTAAACTTCCAAACGCTTGTGAAAGCCCAAGCCATGCACATAGATGGTGACCAGATCTACTAAAAAAACCCCATACGCTGACACAGAGGATGGCCCTCGACCCCATCTACTGATAAATCAAAGGGCATCTCCCTGTCACATGGTCAGTTTCCATGGAGAGCATGCAGAGGAAAATACTTGCCAATATAAGGAGGGACAAAAAGGCAAAGAGCTGGACCTGGAAGAGCCTCATAAAAGCATGACAAAAAGACAAAAAATACTCTGCGCCACTAGGGAGCCCAAGAAAAAATTGCAGCTACAAATGAAGCAGGTCAGGACAATGCCTCAGAAACCCATGGATAATGCTGGCAAAGAGAGATGCTAAGTCCAGGCATCTGAAAATGTGAGCAAAAGTTTGTTAGTCACTTAAAGGAACATCTCAAATTCCAAATAAAGAACTATCAGCATTTCAGTGGTAAACAGGGACTATGGAATGAAGTAAAATGGGGACCTTCTTAAAGGTGAATGTCTGTCACATTTAGAGTCAACTTCAAGTTCAACTGCAGTTGAACTAGTCAGGTTTAAGAAAACCTGCTATGACCCTGCCCTCCTGTGCTGTGATTCCAGTAAGGATTTCCCTCAGCCATGAGGGCAATCCCTTCCATGAGAGCCATGACAATGACTGGTCACAGCAAGGGAGGGCCATGCCAGCAGCAGGAGGACATTCAGTCCCAGCACGCAGATCACACAGGGAGATCTTGTGCATAGTGGAACAGACAGCAGCACTTTACTTTTTGCTGTGAGGAGCTCTAGGGTTTTGTGAAGACTGAAGATCTAGCACAGCAATTCTGGACAAATTTAATCCTACACCAAGGACAGTAGCCTAAGGAATGCTATGGACTTCAGAGCATGGCAAGTAATCCAGGGCTTTTAACAGCTCCCATTGAAACAGACTGATAAGTAAAGCCTGCTCTCAGCAGAAACTGAGGAAACTAAAGAGTATACGTGGGCTGTGTTATGTTGTCTTAAAAAAATAATCAAGGTAATTAAGCGCGAAATTAGAAAGACCTGGTTGATTACCAAGAAATTCAGCTTTAGATACAAGTCACAGATTGTTACAGGTGGGAATGTTTCATATTAACTTGCAAGTTTTTTGCATTACACAATATAATTTACACTGCTACTTTACTACATGAATCCTTTCATTATTGCTTTAGAGCAGTGAATATGTTTTCCAAGTTTGAGCAGCCAGCTTTCATTCTTTTGAAATAGTTTAATAATTTCTATTGTATCATTTCTAAGAGGAGAATAGCAAGATGTTCTCATCTCTCCAACGGAATTTGCTATCACTATGACAAAAGGCAGCTTTTCATTTGCACAGAAAGAAAGGATTTGTTTGCATGGACAATGGATTTAGGTACATAAAAGGCTGTCAATTAAATTTTTTCTGTGAGGAGGGAGAAAGCATTATTTACTGCAAGTTAAAATTCTTGACTTAGGAGAACTAAAAGACACTGATATTCAGCCCCCACGAGACCCAGTACAGTATTATATTTTATGTCTTTACTACTAGTCTCAAAATAAGGTTATTCCATCCAAAATGCCCTTCGGGAACACTCACTGCTCCATCGTGACTCCTGATGTGTGTCTGGGAACTACTGAAGAGAGGGAGTACAAGCACCAGAGCTGTGCCAAGACATTACAACAGAAAATTTATTTCTGGCACACAGAAATCTCTCCTTCAATTGTTTCATTTAGTGATACAGCTGTAGGCCATACGAGCAAAGAGAAATTAAAAATTATTCTTCCAGAAATCAACTTACTTGTTCATGGGCCACAAAATTATCACCTGTAGAAGTAATTTACAAAGCTTTTTTCTGTCAGTACAAAACCATCTAAAAGCATTGTAAAGAGGTGGATTATTGCCAGTTTCTCAGAAAAATACTAGTTTCTGGAAGTCAAATCTGTTTCCTCACTATTCTGCCAGACTGACTTGGCAGTAAGAGAGAGGGGGAAAAAAGGGCTCATAAGACTGATGTTTATGATATAACACCGGAGCATGGGAACCATCACCTCATTTGAGATTACTTCCAGACCAACATTTTACCAAAATGATTTTCATCAAAATCTTCAGGAAGGGTTTGATTTTTGTCTGTTAGTCTTACCCTGAAAGAGAAATTTTCAAGCTTCAAAAGATGCTAAGAAATGAAATTACAATACTTTCCTGAGCCAAACTCTACCAATATCAAGAAGAATAAAATCAGTAGTCACTTATGGATCTGTTGATTGAAATCCACTTTTTCAGGAAAGTAATTTATTCCTCAGCAGTAAAGCTGGCAGATGAATGAGAAGTCTCTGTGTTTCATATATGACAAAAGTTTGGCCATTCAGCAGAGCCCATTTGGCCCATTACATTTTAAATGCATTATAAAACCTTTAAATAAAACCACAGTTACATTTGCCAGAAATTCTAGTTCATTCTCTGTTACCAGATCTTAGAACTTCCATATATCTTGTGGACTTATATGAGAAATATTATCTAAAGACCAGTCCAGATTAAACTTAATGGTTTCCAAAAAATTTGGATAGTAGCTCATGATGATACACAGAGACTCTGATTAAGGTTGATGACAGGTCACAGAGAACTAAATCCTACCACCTTTATACAGCCAAGAACAATTCTGCTGCTGCTTCCATAAAGCAAACATACTGTAACAAGACTAGTCAGATCTCTCTACCTCTTCTTTTTACCTTCTGTTTGCTTTTAATTTTTATCTGAGGTCTTCTTTTGATTTTGAAAATCAGGCTGACTACAGACAGGGATTTTCTCCTGCATCAACAGCGAGATGATTTCCTCCCCTGACTCATGTTTCCAAGCAACAGGATGTTGGAACAAGAGCACAGATTGAAAGGTGTCAAGCTTTTTTTTTTTTTTGGCAACTCTAGATTCCAAGCCACATTTCTTATATTAATCACTGAAATCAGTTCTCTCACTCACTGCACAAGTAAATAACTGGGAAATGTCTTTATTCTCAGGAGATTGTTGCAGAGATTAATACAGACATTTTTGCAACGAAATTCAATACAGGAAAATTCCCCCACCTACTGAAAAATCAAGTCCATTTCCTAACTGATCAATATAAAAAAGGATGAAAACAAACTCAGACAAATCAGTGTTAAAGCACGTCAATAAAACACTATTAAAAAGCTATTGCTTTCTTTTTTCTTCAGGCAGGAAATAAATTATTTTTTAATGGGTCATTCTTATTATGAATTTATTTCACATCCATTTTGGCCATAGTAAAGACAGCTTTTAAAAAAATGTTTTCTTATTTTTTTGCTGAATTTTTTCAACTGCAAATCCAATAAGCATTACTTCTGAGTGTTCATTTTTTCAATTTAAATACTACAATTCATGCAGGGAACATATGAATTAAATGAAATTAATATTTTCTACAGAAAAAAAAATAAATTGTGATATATCTGGGAAAAACCCCAACAATAAAAACCAAAACAAAACAAAAAAAAAAAACCTTCTCATACAAATTCAACTTTACATTGAACCAAAAAAAAAAAAAAATAAAATAAAACCTGACGAAATCCAGAGCAATCTAAGTTGTCATAAACTCATTATAAACTCATTAAAATATACAGCTATGCTGGGGGATCTGGACTAAGGCATGTTGGCAATTTAATGACAAGGAATCCAAGTTGTGACAGCCTACACTATAGTTTTCCAGGGAAACAGAAAACTCCAATTGCATTCAGGTTCCTGTAATTAATTAAGGATGAAAGACTGTTTTGGTTTTAAGACAACGTTTGGTCTTCCTTTATGGCGACAGAAAACGTAAGCTTCCTTCACCCTAGTAACTCTTATGCCTACTCTCAAACCAGAGCTGATTTTTTTCTGAGATATTTTAAGTACTGTTTTGTGCTAAAAATGACACTATATTTTAATTTATTTTAAATAAAATAAAAAAATGCCAAAGTTCTAATTGCTCATAACAGAAATCCTTTGTTAAAAGCCATATATTGGATTACTCTTCAAGTTTTAAAAAATAATAATCATAAGCACTACTGGGAGTTATGCCTGACAAAAATCTGTATCTGCAAGAAGAATTCAGAAGAAATCTTTACTTAGACTTTTAAAAAGTGACTTGGCATCTATTATTAATCTATTTTCATTTTCACTGGAAGTCTATTTTAGACATGATGATGACACTGGTTTTCATTTATTTGCTTCTCGTTTTGGCATGAACCTTCTTTTCAAAGACTTGTCATTCCTTTATCTTGACAACTGGGCCAAGGAGCCACTTGATAAAAATAAATGTAAGCTGGGTGATAATCCAGTGTTGTATTAACTGTGCAGACTGAGCCTAATACATGATATGGCAATAAATACATTTAGGCAGTGGCACTTCATCCTGTAAATGCTTTCACATTCCTCTCTGCCAGAAACAATGTATTCTGATACAGATTTCCTTGATTTTCCTACAGAATCTCATAAACTGCAGGTGTTACTGGAGAGAAAATCCCTTATCAGCAGCTTCCAGCATAGTGCAGCTGATTTGCTATTTCTCCAGCACAGAACCCTGATCCTGTGGCTGGTCAGGCAGCACTGCCTTGGCTCCCACTTTCCTTTTGTGCATTGCTTTGATCAGCTCCTGGCTTTGGATGAAAGCAATTCTTCCAGAGGCCACCTTCAAACTCTCTTTAAAAAAAAAAAATTACATACATAAAACCAATTGAGCTTGTTAAGCAGCAGGAAGAAGCCATGTAGAGGGAGGAGAAAGGGAGGGAAGGAGGTGCCACAAATCAGGGCTAGGAAGTAATGATCAAAGTGGTGACTGGGAAATTAGTAAAAAATATCCCCAAGTTGTACAGGTCTGGGGCATTCCTGTAAGTGCAAAGGCTCTCTCACTATTACCTAAGGAGACACAGCTCTCTCTCCAAGAACTGTCTCAGACATCTCCTCCAGTGCTTTGAGAACAGCCACTTGAGATCTCAGAGTAAAGCAGTAGGGAGCAGATTGGCAAGTCAGGAGAGAGATAATCTTGAAATGCATATTTTCTAAAGCAAATTCTAGGAAACCAATACTTCTCTTTCTTCTGTTTTCTGCTGCTATAGAGTGTTTCCAAGAATCCTTTCCAAATCCAAAAGAAGTATACAAAGAGTAATGCTGTACTGGTTGTACAGGTTAGCTTTTCAAGCAATCCTCAAAACCAGACTTTTGTTTTTCCTTCCACCAAGCCTCCAGACTCATTCCTACCCCCACCCTCCAGGCATTCCACCCCCCACCCCTGGAAGCAGTGCAGCAGAGGTCTGTGGGGCAGCCACATGCACACAGAGATACCAGAATGTCCAGCTAAAACACGCTTCGGAGCTGCCGGCCAGGGCAGCAGGGGCAGTGCCTGTGGCAGCTCCCCAAGGATGCGCACGGGGTGCACGGGCTCAGAGGCTCCACCTCATGCACAGCAAATGGCTCACTGCTTGAAGGGAGCTTCACTGATTTCTACTAGCACACTCTACTGTATCGAGGTCATATTTTCCATCTAATGAACAAAGAGTGGACACAAATACAATGGGAGTAGCTTAAAATCTACCTCACCCTCTGTGGACAGCAAATACATCTGTCTGTAGATGAGTGTATCACATTACAAATAGATCTGAGTCTCAGGGTTTACTCAATCAGGAGACTGACTGCACAAGTACTATACGTTGAAAATGCATTAAATAAGAAACATTTGTAAACAAAAATATACAATTCAAAGCATTCATCAAATATCTTTAGTTAAAAGTATCAGTAGAATCCTCAAATTTAATTCATTTAAGAAACTGAACTTAGCAGTTTTATATCTGAGTTGTCTACTTTGAGGGTTTAAAAATTCAAGTTGTCTTAACTTTCAGTGTTTTGAAGTTTTCCTAAGAGGAAATCACTCAAACCAAGGACAGCAAATAAGAGACAGAAAATGCAGACAAATTAATATGTTTAAAACATTAATATTAGCCGTAAAATGTCTCACGAATATTATATTTGCACAGTAATAAAATGGAAAAATATAAGATGGTATATGTTATTATATATTAATAATTTTATTAAACAGTAACAGTATTTTTCAGCATGGAAATATGCAATAGAAAATATACTGTACCGTACTGAAAGCATGTGCTCCTCAGAGACTTCCAGTAAACAACTCCTGAAGTTTCATATCCTGACTGCAGTGCTGAATACCCTACACCTGTGCTAACTGCCAGTGCTGAGGTCTTTGTGGAATTTTGGTTTTTGTTTCATTTAGAAGAGTCTGCTGCTTGGCAAACTGGTGAGCACACTTAAGGCTCCTGAGTCAGCACTGTGCGCAACTGAGCAACTCAGTGGGGTCACCATGACACGAACGCTCTCCTGTCACAGTAGAGCACAAGAAGGTTTCAAAGCTATCTGTTCTGCAACTATGGCAAAAACTAAGTAATGAGACCACAATATACCCTGGCAAGCTGTTCTCTAATTTGTGTACTGGCTATACTAAATGATAAATGGTGTGACTTTGTGTCTTATTAATACAAAAGTGCTGTGCTGGGTCATGGTGCTCCCAGCCAGGCACACATTAATTTATCAGTCTGAAACATTATTAACATCAACAGTTTTGTTGGAGGCTTTTAGAAGGACTGAAATGGTTTGGGTTTTTTTAAGAAATAAGGGTGTCCTTTTGTACTATACAGGTATCAAAATCACTAAAGAAAGCATGAAGTGTGTACTGTAGGTATTTTGTTTTGCTCACAGAAGAAAAGATTAACAGGAGAATGAAATCAGGTATGTAGCAATATTATCTTTGTGTTGGTACTATGCCCGTTATCTCCTGTATAAAAGGATAGGAAGTCTAAACAATATTTGACAGAACATGCTCAATATAACACTGGATATACAAAGAAACAGCTGTTGCATCATATTTAAACAAACACTGCATCTTTTCAAGATACAGCTAGAATACATGCACACAGAATGTTTCTGGTAAAAACATATTTATCAAACATTTCTTTAGGCAACAAATAACTTCAGAAGATAAAACCAATAATTCTAATTGAGTTTCCTCATGCAATGTTCAGTTACATGCTTGATTTTAAACTCAGTTAAATATTACTGAAATGAGTAAAATCAAGCACTTGTCTCGACTCCCAGCTGCATTAAGTTTCTGTGTAACCTTATATGCAGAGTATTTTCGGTACAGCTTGTGAAACTTCATTTTCACCCTTCACTCCCAGGACATGGTTTCATGACTGGCTCAAGCTACTCTATACTCAGGTTACTGCTGAAAAGCAACTTCTCTCACTGCTGATTGTATATTCCCCCTCTGTTGTTCAGTGGCATTGATGTCAGCTGATATAACTGAAGACTCATAGTTTT
Source organism: Pyrgilauda ruficollis (assembly GCF_017590135.1). Lineage (NCBI taxonomy): Eukaryota > Metazoa > Chordata > Aves > Passeriformes > Passeridae > Pyrgilauda > Pyrgilauda ruficollis. The sequence goes on from NW_024525712.1 coordinate 877,300, forward strand.
TGTAGGCTCATGTTTTGCTAGATCAGATTCCTCATCTAGCTAGGCATGAAGTATATGGCCATTAATATTTGCAAAACAAAAGTACCAGTACAAGGCTAGGGAGGGTGGTGAGAACAGTATCTTTTTCTATAAAAATGCTTTAAATAACACTTTAAAATTTTCAAGATACAATTTCTGATTCTTCTGTACCATAAGAGGGAAAAACCTGAATTTTAAAGCTTCGTGAAGCTTTTTGGTGATTTAGTGCTTTCACTGAAAACAATTTTCATATTAATTGAAAGTTTTCATTGTTTCTTTGGTAATTTTTTAAAATATATGCTCTCTCTATATACTCCACATGCTTTAATTTTTGATTGGCCCTGAACTGGTCAGGTAGTTGTACTGGATGATCACTGTGGGTCTCTTTCAACTGACAGGCTCTACTCTAGTCTAGTCAATTCTATTCTTAGATTTTAGACAAAGCACTCCATTGAAGACGTGAAAGAGAAACTGTCCAGAAAGTAGTAAATAATGATTTAGGAGAGTGACTGTTATCTTTTTCTGTTATTGTGGAAGTGAACTAGAAGCTTTATAAATGTCCTATATTTGACACTAGATGAAGGAGACCTCAGCCATGCATTTTCAAGTGGGGTACAAATTCTTTCAGCTAAGAAATGCAGGAATGACTGAATGGTTTCCTACCAGCACGGTACAACTGTGTATCTTCAACATATTAACTTGACCAAACTGGCTCTTGAAGTATTATACTGACAGCCAAAGTTTAGAGAAATCCAAAAGGAAAACAAACATTGCAAGAAATAGATATGTGTGTGAGAGGTGATTTTTGAAAGAGTCACTTTTAATAATTTACCAGGCCAACAAAAACAAAAGCCAGGAAATTCACCTTTTAAAGAAGTGTAATGTGACTAATACCAGCCAAACTTATTTGCCCCATAACTGTAGTGCATTCACGAGCAAAATTTCTCTAGGATGCACTGCCCAGGATGTTTTTTAGAAGGACATCTAGGATGCTGCAGTGTCTGTCTCTGACTTTGCTTTGTGGCTGGAAACACCACATCAGTGCTAAAGAACATTAGCATAGGGGAGACGTTAAAGAGGAACATGTTAACCTGACATTCAGGAATGGAATGCAAAAAGGAAAAGAAGCCTGCCTGCTTTGGATATAAGCATGGAGAAGGAGTTCCAGAGGAGAAGAAAGGGCAAGAGGGCACAAAGGGCTCTATTGTGTTTGATTAGTAGCCAGAGCAGGAATTCCAGGAATGGGCAATGAGCATGGAGTTTATGTATAAGAGATGTTGTATACAGAAGCAGTGAAAAGTTAGTCACTATGCAGCTGCTGATACCCCATCAACCAGAAAAGAGGAGCTCTGTCTGCTGAAATGAGCTGCTGAATCTGTGTGAAATGAGTCAGTAATGTAAGCGATGAACTGACAGAACAGTTGTTAGGGGAACGTTGATCATGTAATTATCCCAACAAAATGTATATAAAATTGTAACCTTGTACCCTAGGCATTAAAGAAGAGAATAATATTTTACAGGACTCTATAAGACATGTTTTTCACAGATAGAGAACACAGGAATAGAAGTGAAACAGGACATGTAACTTGAGGTTATAACCTCAGGGTTACAAGATTTTCAAAAGTCTAAAGCACACGAGAACAAAAATGATAAATGGCATCATAAAAACAATTTACCAGGACATGCATTTATAAGGCAGAACAAGGAAAGCACTGGTCCCCCATGCAATCAGAAAGGAAAATTAATATATGATTGTAAAGTTTAATGTTTTTTTCCCCAAGAAGATGAGAGGTTATTTATGATCAAATGACTGATTTAGCCAGCAGTCTTAGCAGGTAAAAGTAGAGACTGTTACTTGAAAAGTCCCCAAGAACTTAGTATTTGAAGCATTCTGCATGCAGACTGTGTATGAAAGAACTAAAACTGGGTCCTGCCAATCTGAATGACTGATTTAATTGTGAGACAACTATTTTTCTTCTCAAAATGTTGTTTAAATGGCTGTAGGCATACATGCCTTTTGTGTTTATACAGAAATAATATTGGAGTGTGCACAAAATCTTACATAAAATATCATCTATATAAGCTAAAAATACATACCACACTGGTATGGAGAGTACTTATGTGCAGCCCAGATTGTCTCCTCCACAAGAAACACTCTCAGTCTTGTACTTTGAAGATGTACAAAAGGGGACCTTTAAGATCACCCAGAAATACAGACTGCAATTCAGCTGCCTAACCACAGGCATTGTCTAACTTTGAGATGTTCTGGGTAGTTCTGTCTGGATTCTGACTGCTGCTCCAAAGAAGCAGAGTTCTGAAGCAAGTCCTCTGTCACATGTGCCAGTCCTTTATGGACACCTCAGGTAAACCAGTGAACTGGGTAAACCAGGCACCTACAGGGGAATTAGACTCCAGATATCTGCTGTTTCATTAGGCAGAAATTTCCATTATAATCGATAAAACCAAGGGATCTGAGAGAGATCTGAGAGATGATTCAGCTGACCAGCTGCCAGTGTTTATTTAGCTCGACATGAGCTGACTCCTTCCCCCAGCTCCACTCACCACACTTGGCTTCACTGACCACAAGGTGCTGCAGCTGGAGCTGCACAAAGACCTCTGCATTGAGGAGTCTTGGGGCTCAATTCACTTGCTTACACAAAGATGTTTAGTGCTCTTTGATATGCTCCGGGGTATCTGAGGCAGCAACACAGGCACCACAAACACCTGTAGGAGACCATGCCAGGCAGGATATCTGAGAGCATCTCAAATTGCAAAAGAAGCACAGAAACAAGACACAGAATCACATCCTCCATTTCAAACTAAATCCTCTTCTCAAAGGCAAAAACTGGCACGTCTATGTGTACATCTGCATTGTTAAGTGACTCTGCTTCCAGTTTGCTTCCAGCTCCCCATCACCTGATCAGACTGTGTACACACTGGTTTACATCCAGGCACTGTGCACTCAGCTTTAATTCCACAAGGAGTAAAACAAGGCCCTCCTTTCTCCAGAGACTGAAAAATTAAAATAAACAGGGTCATGCTGACCTCAAAGCAAGCAACAGACTTAATTACTGCAACAGACAACGATGAATCATACCTCAGCAAACCTCCCATTCCTTTTCAATAGAATGCATTATTAATCAGACACATTGTTTTACAACTGGTACAACCTACACCAGAAAAATCCTTCCTTTCTTCAGGGCACAACAGGAATATTTCAGAATGTCACATGTGTTTCTTCATCTCTCTTAACAGTCACAAACTGTTGCTGCATTCATGTCTAACCCACATTTATTTTTTATTGCCACACTGCACAAAAGCATCCACCACATATTCAGTCATGCTGTATCTGTGTAAAAATCTTAAATGAATTTTCACAGACCATTTTTTAAAAACTTGAAAGCTACAGCCTGACCAATGCTTCTGTAGCTATTAAAGACTACAACTGTTCAAAACACTTCTTTAAGAGTGTTCCTTCATCTGTAATAATTGTAATGGGCAAAAAAGCCTCTGAACCTCCAGGCTGAGTTACATCCCTTTGAGTGCTTAGAAAAACAGCTCTTAAGAACTCTCAACTTTCTGCGCTCTCTTTGTGAAAGACCTCGTATGCCAAGCCATGTGATGGAGGATGCTGTACAATACATTGGGTCAGGAGACAAGACGTGGCACATCTCATACCTGGGGAACAGGCACATTGCATTCTGCTGCGAACGTGAACTGAAACTAATTGAACAAATGCTGTGCTCAGTGTGTGGGATCTGATATGCCTGTGCTAACCCACTGCCTGTCTCCAGCTACTGAGCCAGAGAGGAGGCTATTCCACTGCAAACTACTGAAGATACTCATACCATCCCCACTCACTGCCTTGCTTTGCAGCTACTTCCCAATTTGCCATTGTGGTGTACTTCCAGACCCCACATATTCTTTGGAAGGAATCATGTCTGTGTGTAGCCAAGATGGCTTTTTCAAATTCAGTGCATCGAGAGAGGAACATGTATGTCTGTCTGCAAGCCAAACAAGGGTAACACAGTACAATTATACCCACAGCTGCTGTACTACAGAACATCTTTCTATTCAAACATTTTACTTTAATTACCATGAATCATTAGTTTTAATTTCTTTAGTTCACCTTGGGTTTGTACATTTTTTTTCTTCAGAATTCCATCACCTGGTCACTTATTATACTAAAGAGCTTAGTGCTGTGTATTGGATGCATTAATTGAGAATGCTCACAACAGTATAGTTTTCAATCTCACTTAAAAACTGTACCATGTCACTTTTGAGATCTACCACAACCTCCAATTCTTCTTCTTTCAGATCATGGATTAGGTATCACAATTCCTAAATACTTCAGTGATTACTTAATATCACCCACAGAGAACAAGAGAGAAGTAAGGATATCTTCTTCCTCCATTTTACTGACTTACATTCAGATTTACAGTCTGAAGTGAAATTAGTGTAGCTTCTATGAGCATCTGAACCTCTAATTACAAATTAAATCCATGCCAGGTAATGTTATCTAAATACTTTTAAGAGTCTGAGTTCAAAAATTTCAATCCGTGTCAAACTGTGGAAAAGTTCAGATCTGAATGCAACTCATTTATTATTTTGTTTAAATGTTGGAAGACATATGGAATTTAGAGAAATAAATAATTCTATTTCTGTAATTCTGCTTGGAAAGCCTAACTATATGGCCACATAAAAACAATCTTCAAAGTAAGTTTTCTGATTAAAAAAAAGATATTTTGTCCTTATTTGGGCAGTGCTAGAAATTCCCTGTCACTTTTGAAAAATTGTAAGCTGTAGATGAGGAAAAATAAAGCATAAAGTTTTCACATCTCCTGTTGTGTTTCTCTACTGCTCCTTAATTGAGCTGCAATAAGAGTAGAGATCAAAATCAACATGAGCCAGCCACGTGCCCTTGCACATGAAAGGCAGCCCAGAAAGGCAAACGTGTCCTGGGCTGCATCCAAATCTCCGTGGACAGCAGGGGAGGGAGGAGATTCTGCGCCCCTGCTCTGCTCTGGTGAGCCCCCTGCAGTGCTGCACCAGCCCTGGGGTCCCTGCACAAGAAGGACACAGACCTGTTGGAGCAAGTCCAGAGGAAGGGCACAAAGAGGCTCAGAGGGAGGGAGTGCCTCTGCCATGGAGACAGGCTGGGAGTGTTCAGGTTGTTCAGCCCAGGAGAGGAGAAGGCTCTGGGGAAACCTTAGAACACCTTCCAGTGCCTAAAGTGGCATTACAAGAAGGCTGGAAGAGGGACTCAAACATAGGGATTTTTCTAACATTAAAAACCAAAATCGATTCAGGTCTAGTATTTGCAAATAGAATAAATAGTACTAAGGACTGGGAAGTCAGCTGCCCCTGGTTTTCCATACATAAAAACAACAGGAATTTATTTGGAGGAGCTACAGACATTATTTTGCAAACTTTGTATCCTTTTTCTCATTCTGTTCTTAAGAATCAATACATCTTTACTTTAGTTTTATTATACCTAATTCAAAACAGCACAGACATTTAAACAAGTTTAGTCTATCAATTCACACCAAGCAAAAAATACAAAGGGATACATTTTCCATCATTTTCTCACATATTAACATAATTGCACTTTTCAACTGAATACATTAAAGTTACCTACTGTGAACATATTACAATGTGAAAATACTTTCATTATGTTGCCACCATATAAAATTCAATGCAGTTTCCAAGGCCTCAAAACTTCACTTTAAACAGAATACTGAGTGTCAAATTGCAAAGGCAAAGATTCTACAAAATCTACTTTAGCATTCTGAACAACCAAAATATGGTGCTACAATAGCATAGTGACTACATATGCTGCTGCTGACCTTTGGAAAAAGCAGTAAGAAGTTTTTAAAAGGAAGTATTCATTACATAATTACATAATCAAGTATAATGTTTGCTCTTTTATTCTAAGTATTTATCAAAAAGCCATTCTGGACCCAAGTCTGCCAGAATGATAATAAATTTGTCAACAAAATTAAGGCTCAATTTGACAGATGTGTGATTTCTGTCATTATGCTGAAAGCAATGTTAAAATCTTTAGCATTTTTGACACATCATACTACAGAAAAGAAGCTGCAGGGGAAACACTGTCATTATGACATTTTTGGCTTGTTTGACATTTTGTCTTGTTCTTTTTTGAAATCATGATTGCATGTTCTGCAAAACATACACAAGAAGTATTAGTAGGAAAGGCAATCCAGAGCAATAGATCTATTTTAAAAAGCAGTACAAATTGTACATAGTATTATTTCAGCTGGTTGATAGTATCTCACATTTTTCAGAAATGCTGGGCATTGCTCTCACATTTGAGTATTACCCATTGTACATTGTCCCTGCAGCAGAGAACAGTCTCTTATGATCAAGAGAGACTTAAAGAACAGAGTTCATGTGACTGGATGAAAGAATGGAACAGCACTCTAAACAGACAGCAGGAACAGTACAAAGTGGTATGTCTGAAACACCACAGCTGGACAGATTGCACCAACTGACATGTTAGGAGCAAGTTTTATGTAATAGCAAATTTCTTGCCTTTAATGGGTGGCTCTTAGACAACTGCCAGCATCTATTTTCCCCTGTAATTATATATCCAGTACATTTTACACACACATATCATTTTTCCAATAGCAGTAATCATTTCATATAAAACACATTCTTTTTTCTAGACCTTTGATAAAGGCTCTTTCAGAAAAATATCACAATCTATGGTGCAATTTGAAAGCATGAAGATGATGCATTCAGAAGTATTAGCACAAGATCAGACAGAAACAAATTTAAACTTCTAACAAAAACTTGGAAAGCTTCAACTGTCTTTGATTCTGAGTAGTTCATCTGCCTGAAGAATAAAGAAAAACATCCTATCAAAGGTACCCAAACACTACCTCTGTGACAGAATATGGGATGAACTGTAAATGAAGTGTTCTCAAGAATTTATCCTATACAGGGAAACGTGAAAAATTACTGAGGAATAATCATAACTATTGCTTGTTTACAAGCTGTCTTCGACTCAGGAACATCATCTCTGCCTAAAGATAAGTATGAGTCAAGCCCATAGGAGAGCCCAGGTCACTTTCAGATTGAAATATTATCCTTCTTCATTGTCTCCTGTGCTAAAAATTCTGAAGAAGAAAAGGTAGGAATAATTGGTTCACAGAAAATAACCCTACCTCTTCTAGAATTCTGTTATCTAAGTCACTCTTCCTAACACTTTGACTGATGACTTCTTTCAGTGCTTGACATTATGGACTTAGAAATTGTACATTATTATCTTGGCCTCATCATCTCCTGCATTCAATTACCAGTCTATACACTACATGAATAGCCTCTTCCCATTAAGGTGATATCCTTTACCAAAGCAGAGCTTTACAGAACTTTCACTGATTAAATAGGTTTTTACTTTAGAAGCAGTTTTGAAGCTTTTGCTTCCTTCAAATAAATTTTATTTAAACAAATAAAACAAATACCACTTTGGTTTGGTTTTTTTTTCACACAACAGTGTCCCAGTATGCTATTAAGAAGTCCTTTCCAAGCAATAGCTACATCCTAGTGATGGATAAAAATAAATCATGTGGGTAGGAACTACCTGTGCATATATACCTATTTGGACCTACACATACACACACACACACACACAGAATCTTATGTGTTCTCAGACTGAGGTTCAGCGATCAATGCATAATACAACATTTGCTTATCCTGTAGTTTCCTTCATTAATTGACAGTCATCACTCTACTTGCATGACCTCACAAGAATTTTGCATAAAAGGCAAAGACAAAATATGTCCCTTACGCAGAAATGTAACTTTTAGTTATTGCTATTAGTCACTTCTCTGTATGCCACATTCAACAGCCTTAAGTGACAGACTCCAGAGAAATGAGTTTATCAGAAGGCACATACAGATGAAGCCCCTGCCGACAGCACTGCTCAACAAGGCAAGCACTCCCACTCAGGTGAGGTTGCCGCTTCTCAGGAACCCCACCCACTTATCAGCTACACTCAAACAGGGAATGCTGCTCCTTTGCCATGTCTATATTGACAGGTAAAACCAGGCCACTGGTGCTGGCACAGTCATGCCCACTCCCCTGAATGCATGTAGTGCCCTGCGGCTTTGTGGGCATATTAAGTGCAGTTTGAGTCAGAATTTTGATCAGTGCCAGGGCTGATCAAGTCATCCCAGTGGTGATTCACAGCGTGGAACGGGATGGCTGTGGAAATGCTTTAGTGGAGAAAAGCTGCTGGGACAGCATGTGAGGTCCATGTGCTCTGGGAGCAGTCCCTGGTGCATTCCCAGCCCAAGAACTGCCTGGAAGACTACAGAGTGCCACAGGCCAAAACTGTACCAGGAACCACTCTGACTGGGGGTTCCAGCTCAGGCTCACCACAAACTGCCTTACCAGCTTTTCCGACTCTGCCTTCAAGTCCATGTGCACTCTGGTCACAGTTTTCCCTTCTTTGTCCTACTTTCTCTGACTTCTTTTCTCACTGTCTTTTTAAAACTATTTACTCTCAATGCCCTTCTCAAAAATTATATACATACTCCACGTCCACCCACCTCTCCTTTCCAAGAACTGGAATATTGAACAATGAAATAACTAATACTGACACTTTAAAGCCTGGTGGGACACCACTAGGTTTTAAAATTATCACAGTTAAAAAGATGGAAGAGTTACATTTTGAGACTGTTGCAAATCTGTAGACACTATAATGCTATTGCAGCTACACAGATACCCATGTAATAAGTGACATTGTTTTCTTTACCTTTCAACTTCATAGATTAAATAATACAGGAGCAAGCTGAATATCTGATTCATTATAATAGTAAAAGCTTCTACATCAACTCCTGATTTGCTGTGGGTAGATAGTCCAAACTATGATATAAGCCTTGTGTTTGCTCCCTGCCTTTGGTTACACACAACACTACTGAGGGTAATGCTGCTCATGCCACTCAGCATTCTCTTCACATTCTCTTCACAAACAGGTTCACATTTTTTATGTGTATCCTTATTAGTTGATATGTTTTAAATTATTTTTACTTCCTCTCTCTTACTCTGTCCCATGATTGTGCAGTATCAATGAGCACTGACTGTACTCTTCATTTTCTGAGGAAAGTCAGACTAAACATGAGATTCAGCACACATTAAAGGGAAGAGCTAAGTAATAATGAGCCTTAATTTAAAATACAGAAATTAAAGATAGGAACCTCATCTTGAATGGGAGCTGACACAGTTTGTTGCAGTGTCATCCAAATGTAGGCTGCAACTTCTCCAAACACAAAATGTGTGTTACCCAGCAGCATTTGCTTTTCACTTTCTTTCATATTATCAAATTCTCATGCGCTTTCCCATGGTATGTAACAGGTTTCCTGTAGAATCCTTTCTTATAAATTTGTGACAAAATTCAAAGATATTAGTAATCAATACATCTCTAGATATCCACAATCAAAACTCTTCTGAAAAACTGTTAGATCAAAAACTTGCTAAACACCACAGGAGACCACTTCTTCAGAAATTATTGTAAAATTTGAGTTTAACAATTTAATCTAATTGTACCACATCAAAAACAAGCAAAGAAAAACAAAATGCCAGAAGATAAGCAGTAATAACAGCAATTTCTTCATTTCAGTTCTGTTGCATGATAATTCCAGTGGCTATCCTGCTTCTTTCAGGAGGAAAAACATTGAATCATGGAATCACTGAATGTTTTGCATTGGAAGCAACCTTTAAAGGTCATCTAGCACAACCTCCCTGCCCCAAGCAGGGATATGTCCAGCTTGACCATGTCACTTACAGTACCATCCAACCTGACTCTGAATGTTTCCAGGGACAGGCATCTACCATCTCTCTGGGCAATTTATGCCCGTGTTTCACCACTTCTACCAAAAAAAAACCCCTTCCTTATATCTAATCTTAATCTAACCTCCTTTTTTAAAAAAACTATTACTCCTTGTCCTATCACAACAGACCCTACTAACATTTCATGCATTGAACACTCCATCCACCAAATCTGTACCTCTCAAATTAATAGAGAAGGATGTTCTTCACTCATTGAAAATACTCTCTTGTGAAAAGTTAGGGACAGAGAAGTTTGCAAAATCAGGCTGCAACTATGACAAGAAAAAGCCACAAGTGTAGTAAGAAAAAAACACAGGTGTAGTAAGAAAAAGGTTTAAACGCTATAAGAGATGCAATACTTTGTTCTCCATGGTTTTTTTTCCAGAGGTAGCAAAATATGATCCATTATAAAATATACTAACTATGGAATACATAGTATCCATGTTCAAGATCCATACTCTGAAAGTGAAAAGCATTTGGACTCTCAGAGCAGCAAGGAAAATGAATATGACTACGTAGCCTCTCTTTGCTCACTCAAGCACACAAGCAAATCTGTAGCACTTCATCTTCTTTACTAAATGAGGCTACAGGAAGGTAGTAATGATGAGTCATCGTAGCAACCCAAATGCCAGTTTTCAAGTGCAATATCCATCCAAATAAATAACAATTATCCCAGCACATCTGTTGCTTGTTATAAACTTTAATGCAGCAACAATGATATTATTACCCATGTTCTCCCAGTTAAACTTAACTCATAGGTTTATATAAAAGTTTTCTCTTCAGTCCTAAATTACAGTAAAATGAAGTGTGGCAGAGAAACACATGTTCCTCAAACAGTTTCATTTCAGACTTTCAAAACCACATTGCACTTACAATTTCAGCTATATTTAAAGATGCCACATAACCACATCCTGAAAAATCTCAGCTCCAATTTCTTCTATTTAGGTGTGGTGTTGTTTCACCACAGATTTATATTTAATATTTACATTGCCATTTGGTTTAAGTATCTTCATATTGAATTCATGTAGTTTTCTTATAACAATAATACAGTTATGTGGATTCATGTGGTCTAATTTTATTAAAGATGTCAGGTACATTCTAATTAATAATATATTCTTGGCAAAATGTGTGCAGAAGTGAATCTTAAAAACTGAGTCTATCAAATATTTATAGAGACTGACCCATAGTCAGAAATTGTTCTGAGCCCTCAGTCCTGTGAAGAATGTTTTTTGCACTGTGTCTACTTAGTTCAAGAATGGCCACAGCATTGCATAATGACACAGGTTCTAAATATCATTTGCTCTGAATCAGCTGAAAAACCCCAGAGTTTGGTTCACAGGAATCACCAGCACAAGCCCATTTTTAGGCTGCCTTCCTCTCTGTTAGTCCTGTATTTTAGGCTTAATAAGCTGTTATATGGTTCAGGACCAGATTATTACCCCAGATTTTCACCACTAGAAGTTTCAATATCTCTTTTCAAAACTGAGGGTTTAAAAAGCTCTGATCTCTAAAAAGAAATACAAAATTACAAGAAGCAGACAGTAGTTTTTTGTTGGCTTTTTTTTTTGTCATACCATTTTATTGCATTTAGCACAAACAGCTCAAAATAGCTGTTCCTTCATCAGTGTGCTAAAAGGTTGAATGGATTTGAAATATATTATCTTAAAAATGATGGCATAACTCTTCCAGTTATCAAAGTCAATATTTCAAGCATGAATTGCATGAAATACCGGCTCCTTTTTGTTTTAAACAATACCTCAGTACATATAACACATTAATAAAACCAACCAAACAAAACACCCCACAAACCAAACTTCTTTGCAAGTATTAAAGGAAGATAGGGTTATTTGTTTTGTTTCATTTTCTCAGATCAGTTCTCCATAATATTTCCAAGAAGGCAAGAAATTCTTTGAAACTAAGATCTCATTACACACACATTATAAAAAAAAAAATTGAAATTGATTTTTGAATGTGCAGTGTCTAATTTATAGGCTTGACTAATCTGCATTTTTAGAAACTAACAGATTGTTTTACTGGTTAGTGCAAATGTTATTGATCCGCTTTCTTGCTGAATTAATAGCACTATGATAGGACAACTCGCTTTCTCAGCTTTCCCAATGTTTTCCTGAAAAGAGGCCCATTACATGGCAGGGGGCAAAGGACAGGCCTTGATAACACTGTTTGTACATTTCTTTGATGTCCACAGGCATCATCCTCGACAACTGACCACCAGAGACAAAAGAGTACACTCAGGCTGCTGGAAATCCCAGCCATTCTTCTCACCACCTTTTGATATCCCAAGGCTTCTATACCCTGACCTCTGCACTCTGACATCCTTATTTGAAGGATGGTCAGAAACGTCAAAAAATTGTTTCCAAATTTAGCCAATAAACTAAGGATTTATTTTGCTTTCTATAATTGCTTTGTATCCTAATGTACCTGTGGGAACACCAAAGATTTTACAATCTTTGTAAAGTAGAAGGAAAAGTGTCAACAAGAAAAAAAAACTTTGATTTTCTGGTTTTGAAGCCACTCTCAAACATCTGCCTTCTAAAAGCCAACTCTGTCTAAAGTGCCTTGACATTGTCATCATAATGCCTTGATTGTGCACATGTACCCACAGTATTTCTACCTCGTCAGTGTCATACAGATTCCTACTTCTAACATGCAGCTGTTGCTTGCTGACATAACTTCACTAAACATACACATTTTAAATGGTGTGCATGCCATATGTTAACTACTGATACAAATTTCTATTCATTCATATTTTAAAAATAAATGTGATTTTAACATTTTTTCAAACGGTTTTGCTCTCTACAAACCTGTGTGATTGATAATTGGATCAGTTTTCCTCTGTTTTCCAGAATATTTAGAGAATAATTTTCCACAAAACTAACTGAAATTATCATGGGTGCTTTTAGACAATTTCATTTTTTACCTTTCCAAGGGACTGAAATTGAACAAAATGGTCAAACAGAAATAATACACATCCAGCTAAAACACTGGAAGTCAGGCAAACACCTAGAGAAACACCCTTCTCTCCTTTATTACTATGGGAGGTCCTCCTGAAAACCCACTCTAAATATATAAGTGAAATCACATATACAAGTAAAACCTCTTAACAAGACCAACCTACTGACAATCCATATGTATGCACAAATTTGGAGTTTACCCAAACTAGTATCTATATTCAGTCTCTTGTGCTTTGACAACAATTTTTTGTAGCACAGTGCTAAAATATTATCCTGCCATGAAGCTCTTCAGCTTGAAATGTGGACAAAGTCTGGTCCAAAATGTGTTGGATTTCACAGTATACAAGCTTCTAAACTATCTTTAGTTTAATAAACTATGCCCAAATGATAAATTGGTTTGCATTGATTTTTTTTCAAACTGGCATCAATACCATTTTTTTTCTACATTTACAATATTCCTCCTAATTTAAAAGTCAATGATGTATCAGTGTTAATGCAACAGATAGAGAATAACAGATAAATGTCAACATTTTAATAACCAAACTATTAATCATTTATTATGCAAACACTGGGATTTATAATGCTTGTTTTAAAGCCAGTTCTAAATCACCTAATATTATCTACTCAGCTCAGCCAATGTTTATTTATTTTAATGTCTGCCAGAAAAGAGTGAAACTGAATTCACAAAATGAATGGTATGGGATTCAAACAGCCAAGAATCTTGCGATCTTTAAAAATTCTCTTCTCTATATTAGTTTACTACCATAAAAAATAGGGCATAAACCAACAAGAAAAAAAATAGCAAAGAGCGGGGAAAAAAAGGTGTTTTTAAAAAGTTTTAGAATTCATCGAGTTCTCAGACAAAATGTTGATAATAGCCACATAAGGGCTGTTCTAATTGATCTTTCTGATTTTGGTGGGTTTTGAATTAAACCAGACCCCAAGGATTTCTGTTCAGTGATAGATCCTGACAATTTATTTTCAATGTTTAATCTTGTTATTTTTAAAATAAATTGCATGTGTTTAAACAGAACAGGAGGCCTGATTCTGAATCAGTACAGAGCTCTCAGAGTAGCTCTGGCAAGAATGTAAAACAGATAAAGTTAAAACGGGGGGAAAAACCTAATGAACCAAAGTCTATAAATATTTTCATTTAACTGAATCCTGACCATGGCTAACACAAACTACCTGTGAACAAACCTAAGGTCATACCTATACAGCAAGAGGAAAATCCTGAAAAATCAGTGACATAAATTAAATGCACACAAGGCCATCAACAACTCTTCCAGTTCTGGCAGTGCCCACTGAAGATTACAATCTATTTTATGGAGGCTCATTACTGCTCTGATGTTGGAAATAATTGCCCTGCCAGTTTTACACACATTGTTTTCCTTGCAAGCAATCTCTGACCCTCTTTAGTAAAAAAAGTTAACACTGTTACAGTAATAGACCTTCAGCAGCCCTGTTCATTTCCAGCAGAATGGATTAGGAGCCAAGCACAGGAGCAGCTCAGCTGGCACAGTCACCTCTGTGGCAGAAGTGCAGTAAGGAGTTATTAGGGCAGGAACCGTCTCAGCCAGCACAGCTGCAGCCAGAAGAGGGTGGGAATAAAGCCTTAGTAAAACACATGAGCTTTTCATGTGCATGCATTTATACACAGCCCTGAGTGTTGGCAAATTCTGTGGGTGCAGCTCTACACTTAATTCTGATGTAGGTAGAAGACACAAGGAACAGATTATTCCTTTGCAGTCCTGCTGTTTGTCAGACTATTCTTTCACCATTGTGACATCATCTTTAGGAGTTTCCAGACTCCCACCACATAACCTAAAAAATACAACTGTAAAAGAAATTTCTAATTGGATATATCAAAAATTGTACCTTAAAAAGAAAAGTTTATTTCATCCTGGACCCACAGAAGCACACAATGGAAAAAACCCAAACAAACCTCAGAAAGCTTCCCCAGTAGATTAAGATCTCATTTGCAAGGTTTAAAGGGATCATTCCAACTGAGTAAGATTTAGCTTAAATTCAATACAGCCTTTTGTCTTTAGAAAGTGAGCACAGTGCCAAAGAAACCAAATTACATGCAAAAGCAATGCCACCTAGCAGTGAGAATACAGTGAAGCAGTATAGCTAAGTCGAAATGGGAACAGCACCATCCATAAAGCTTTGTTTTCTTGCTGCCGTCCTACACACCATGACTTCCCACCCAGACTGACCTGTCAGCATGACCTCACACCTCTACTGCTACAAGCATCTGGCCCAGGAAGAAATGCCAGGCCTTTGTGTCCAGGGCTGGAGAATCGCCTGCATTCACACTGCAGGACCATGTCACATCACCTAATGCTGGGCCCAAGTGTCTCTGGGCATCAGCCGGGCTCCATGGCCCTGACAAAACTATTTGTATGTGGTCTTTCCCCCAGTCAGTTTAATTTCATTATGATGCAGGCTGTATTGAAGCTTTTATCAGAGCAGGATTTTTTGGCATGGAACTAAAAGCATGCAATACATGAACGGGGATGTTGCATCACAGGGTAGGATTTACACACAGGGTAAGAGACCTAACTTCAATTAGTATCAGAAAATAATGTGGGATTAGGAGAGTCATAGGTAATTGTGTCATCCACTTTGCCAAGTAAGAGCAGTTTTTGAAATAAATTAGCTCCAGAACAATGCTTAAGTTTTGCCTCAGAGGGAAATCATTGGATTTCTGTTAAAGAGAACACAATTCGCAGAGTGAACATTGTCAGTGGCTTGAAACTGGGAATGAACACAAGCCAAGTCACCTTCCCACCTTGCTGCACTCTTTCACACAGATACTCTCAACTGGACCCCTCAGCTGCCTTTGCCTTTCCCTTGTGCATATGAAATGCTGGCTGCATAAGAGAAAGAAAAAAAATAAAATAAATAAAATAAGCATCAGAACATATTGGGAAACTTCACTGAATAAAAGAAGACATACACACAAGGAAAGACACAAAGTCTATAGAAGACTATCCACAAACACTGCCTGAGATGTACAGGTATTGGTATTTTAACTGGAAAATGTAACCTGACCTTTGGAGATTGTAGGGATCCTTTAAGGCACTAAATGGTAGAAATGCGTAGGTATAATGAAGCATTTGCCTTTTTTGAGCATTTTAAAGTCATTATCTAGATCTTTATTAGGGACATCTATTTTATAACATATACAATGAGAAATTCAGTAGAACTTGCACTATAGCTGGAGAATATTACAATTTTCTAAGCTCTCTACTAATCAGCCAAACTGCAAATAAAGACATGTATCTACTTTGGTATGTACAGTACCTGGAATCATTGGCTTCCCCATATGGGAAGGCAGCCCATTAGATATATTAAGCCTCCATACAAAAAACATCCATATGTATAGTGATGTTATGGCTTCATGACTCTGATGGATGGGAGCACAAAATTAACCAGATGAAGCAGTCTTCTAGATCATACAAAACATATGTGAATTAAGCTATAGAAATATATGGCAGGAGCATGCCACAAAAAAAGGAATAATCAGTGGAGGAGAAAAGACAGATCCATTAAGGACAAGTGGGTCCATTAACCAAAGAAATTCATTAACACAGCTATCTGAGCTGGTATGAGTAAGACCAGTTTTGGCATCAGCAAACCCAGTGTCTGCTTAATAATCTCAAGGAAAAGACAGTATTTTCCTTTTATTCTGTCACCAGTGCTAAGTACATCTCCCCAGAAAACAGCAACACTACCTGATTTTCTAGTTGTTCCTCCTATTATTTCTCTGAACAGGAGCTTTTTTCTCTTCTGTATTAATCCTCCCCATGTCACAGTTGAACTGGAAGATGTAAGATTGTCACTGTACAGATTGCTTGTGGACCAGTACATTAAATTAACAGCTTGCCAAAAATTCCCACTTTCACCTTCCCAGCCCTCTAAAAGAAAATAAGACTGTGATTAGGTTTGATGGAAGAGGAAGTAAATGGCAGAAGAATTAAAGATATGTTGAGCATGAAGCTGAAAACACAGCTTGCAAGATAGAAGGGGTTTAGTGCAAAGTAACTGAAGGTCTCCTTGTTTCTTAAGCCCTCAAAAAAAAGCCCTCAAAAAGCTTTTAGTCATGAGTAGCTATGATGGAGCAGCTGAAGAGGCATGGGTGCACTTAGGCCAGGGTAATTAACATAAGTTAAAACACATGTTGTCTGTTTAGGCTGTAAACTGTTGTTTATGCACAAATTACAAAAGAAACAGTGTACAGATCAAGTTGAGGCCACATGAACATACGGGTAATAATGTTCATCAGTGGGCTAGCATAGGCAAATAGGAGATACTCTAAAAATTGAAGTTGTTATAATTCTGATTTCATGCCTTTCTTAATTTTCTTGCTGCCTTAGGCATGGAGGAAAAGGCAGGTTGTCTTCTCTAAGTTACAATACTGTGAAATTCCCATATGATACTTCAAAGATGCTCAAGACAGTTACATAACTTCTATTTCATAGAGCATAAAAGTCACTGTCATTTTGAAGACAAACTTCTCTTGAAGATTCTTGTAAGATCACATCTTTTTCTAAGATAACATAATGAGGGCTCAAAGAGTTATAATACACGGGGTGTCATCAGGCTGGTAAGCCAATCAACTGCAGGGTTCAACAGGGCTCACTTTTAGGGCCAGTGTTATTTAATATTTGTATAGATTATCTGGACACAGGAGTAAATTTGCTGAAAAACACAGGAGGAGCTGTGGAGTCAGTCGAGGATCAAGAGGCCTAGCATAGAGAGACACCTGCAGAGATCAGGGAGCAGCACAATTGCCAAAGGAAATTAATGTAACAAGAGCAAGTGCTGGATTCTCCATCTAGGATGGGGCAATCCTGGTTAAACATTCAAACTGGGCTGGAGAGCAGCCCCACAGGAAGAGATCTGAGGGTTTGGATCAATGGAGATGTGAATCTGAGTGTGCCCTGGCAGCCACAAGGGCCAGCCATGTCCTACAAGGCATAGCAAGCCTGTCGAGGGCAGTGATTGTCCCTCTGGACACTGCATCAGTGCAGCCCCACCTCCAATGCTGTCTGCAATTTTGGATGCCTCAACTTAGGAAGGGCATCAGACTACTAGAGTCTGTCCAGAGGAGGGTGGCAAGATGGTGTCAAAGGCAAGACTTGAGGGGAGTGGCTGAGGGAGTGGAATGAAGCTGAACCAGGGAAAGACAGCATCATGTTGGACATAAGGAAAAAGTTTCTCACTGAGGGGATGGTTGCACACTGTCACAGGGTCACAGCACCAAGCCTGACAGAGTTCAAGGAGTGTCTGGATGACACTCTTAGTTACGTGGTTTAGTTTCAGGTTGTCCTGCAAGGAGCAGGGAGTTGGAGCTGATGATGTGTATGAGTGTCATCCAAATTGAGATATCCTATGATTCTATGTTTTCACTATATATCTTATTTCCTGTGATGCTATTAAGCCTTCTAAAAATAATTTTTCATTTTAATCTACTGCATAATTATATAAATATGCCATCAACATAATTATAGATTGCTTTTAGTACATTAAGTACTGCTGTGCTGTTTAACTAGAGAAAAGGTATTTTCTTCATATAACACTTGATCAATATTTATATTTTTATTTATATTTTACAACATTTTTCCTACAGTATACAATGTAGGCAAATGGCAATTTTGTTTTACTGTTTCTTCAGAGATACACCATTGGCAGTGCTACTTCTTAGACTTCCTTTATTTCTCACATAAATATTTAAGCATGAAATGCAGCACATTGATAATGGCAAATGAAGGCAAACCAAAAACAAACCAATGATCTTTGGAATCCTTAAGTATAATTATAAAGGTACAGCTACAAATATCTATAAAATGAGCATTAGTGATACACTTGAATTTCCTTGGTAAATTATAGTATTTCCTGCCACAATCTGCATAAAAGAAGTTTTCAAGATTTAGTCAGACTTCCCGACTGACTGAATCATGAACCATAGTCTGCATGGGAAAAAAGCAAAGAAATATTCAGCTGTAGTTCAGGAAGCAATACTTTCCCTGTGCACATGTGGAATACACGAATGCAGGCATGTTTCTGTGAAAGTAGGCATATTTCATGTAGATTTTGCTTGGTTGTAGTTCCATTAGCCTTTTATGCCCCTCATGTAGGTTTTATTTACATGAAATAATTCCTTAGCTCTGCCTGATCTCAGCTGATAGTAAGTAAATGCTTTATTTTGTATGAAGGTAAAAAAAGGAGTGAGAGATTACTTATCATTCACCTTCCAGGCTTTGTATTCATTAGTAAAACCACAATCAATAAGAATCAAAGGCACGTTTTCCCTAAAGATAACTATGTCCAGCATCAGTAGGGGGTCTGAGAGTCTCACAGGCTTTGATTTATTAGTAAGAATCACCTTTTGAAGTTTACAACTTCCTAATCCAAATTTCACTTTACTTAACTCTGCTGTAAAATGTCCTCCTTTTATTTTGTTAAACAAAACTACATGTTTTTTCTTATGGTTACTGTTCCATAAGCTTCAAATGCAGAAAAACTATAAATTCTTACTTTGCCACTTTTCACATTTTATACAGCAGTATCTTCCGGGTTTTGGGGACAGGTGTTGTTTTATTAACAGAGAAACTACGAAAGCCAGTAATTTCTTACACAGAGAACATTCTTTTTGTTTAACAAGGAAAAACAGAATTCAAACCATTGTTTTTAACTTGCTATTTCACATTAGAAAACTCATCCCTTAACTTTGTGCATATTATGCATAGTTTTATTGAATAACATGAAATCTCATCTGAGAGGTTCAGAGCTATTGTATTCAAAGACAGACTACCCTAACAAGGAATTTAAATACAGACACAAATAGACAATAGACCTGAGGCATAAGCTAGAAGAAAAATCCTATATTCCCAATACCAAGGAATACAGACACTTCCAACAGAAAATAAAAACATTGTGACTAAGAGATATTCACAACACAAAGATTTTCACAGCCTGAGTGAAATTCCATCCCTGAATCAGTCCTTTCTAGGCTTGTGCTTATTACATCTTCTGTCAGAAGCTAATCTCACGTGACAGGCCTGATCCAAAGCCATTTGAAGTCTATGGAATGTCTCTTCCTGACTTCAGGGAGCTTTGCTTCCAGCCCTTCTAAACTTCAAGAACAATACAATTCATGGAAAGTTGTTTTAAGAGAACAATAGCTAACTATTGTCTAAGTAGAAAAGAATGTTAGCTTCAAATGAAATTTACCTGCAATGGTAGATTTGTGTGAGGGTTCTTTTATTACTGTTTCCTTATGCATCTAACACAGCTAAAACTTTCCAAAGTGAGAACATGCCATTTCTTTAACACAAGCCACAGAAAATCAAAACTGTAGTCAAAACCAAAAACATAAGTAAAAATGAAAATATAATATTGTACATAGTACATATAGGTTTTCTAAGGAAACAAAAGATCACTTTTAAGTCCTCAAATAATTCAATATTTTCTTAAACAGCTGTACATTAAAGACAAAACAAAACAAGAGGTTTCAAAATTTATCAGTTGTTCCTGAAGTCAGAAAATCAAAAGATAGAATAAAAAAATAATTTTAAAAAACCACCAAAAGCAAGGGGGTGGGCTGACAGGAAAGTAAGTTATTTTGCTTTCTTTTATAACAAAAAACCCCGATTGTCCACTAACTTAAGTAAATTTCCAAGCTAGAGGTGACAACTACCACACCAGATATGGTGAGCAAGTCAGACTGTTATTTATATTTTGAAAATAGTAATATAAATGAAATAAACCCTGAAATAGCAATTAAGATCATTGTAAAAACTGGTGGAAGTCCCATTGCAGTGATGTGGCTTTTCTCTCATTTATAAGAAAAATGAGGCAATGTAGACCAGTACAGACCCTGATGTTGATCTGATGTGCACTCATAGCAGTAAATTTACACTGATAAAAAAGCAGATCAAACTTAGTTCTACCACCTCCAAGCTCCCAATGCACCAGAGAGGTGACTCCAATTTCCTCCCTCAAACAACAAATCAACTCACTACAGCTATTTTACCTAATGTTGAGATGAAGACACAGAAACTTCCCATTAAGCACAAATATTCCAGAATGCCCAAGTTTGGAGAATGATTCTATGTTTTATAGCAAAAAGAAAAAAAAAAAAAACAAAAACAACAAAAAAAAAAAAAAAAAAAAAAAAAAACCAACCAACCAACCAACCAAAACAAAAACCAACATTAGGTTCTAAAGACTCTCATTCATAAGATATACTAACCACTGTTAACTTTCGCTTTTCTCTATTCGTGGTTCTACATATTTAACAACAAACACTGACACTATAACTTTTATTAATTAATAATTTCAGAAAGATCTATAAAGTATTAGATCAAAACCAATGTAGCCCATATCTTAAAAAGTAAAGTAAATGAGACAAAGCACAAGAAAAAAGTAAACATCAATTTTTGCAGTGTAGAGATGCTATAGTTTCTGTCTCCTTCATTTAAGATCCCAGTATCCACAAGTAAAAATAACACTTTATACATACACCTAAACTAATTGCTGATTTTTTGAGTCTGAGTGGATGAAAACACAAAACTAGAAATTTCATTTCAGGCAAGTATAAAATTGTGGTTTGATTTTTTCCTAAATTAAATGAAACAGTATTTCTCAGGTCAAACACCATACCTTGTTTTGGTATCACAAATATTTTCTTAAAATAATTGTCAAACAGCACATTTTGTTTGACTTTAAAAGCACATTATTTTGGGAATGCTGTCTTTTTTCCTTGTTGTTGCTATTGACTGCATTTTGATCTGAAACGTTGTCCTAAAATGAAAAATCAAACTTTCAAGTAAAAAAAAGTCAAAACAATATGCAGACTTTTAACTTCGCTTGTGTATTTTTTTTTTCTACTGACGTGCACAAAGTAATGAATTGTTTTGTTCACTCCAACACTCTATTTTGGGTAAATAAACTATTCCTACCCCTTGCTAAGTCCCATTTACCCATGTACCAGTTATACCCCATTCTCTCCTCTTCCCCCAGGCAGCTGGGACACGAGCTGCCCGCAGCTCAGCACTGCTGGCTGCTATCCCGATCCCTGCTGCTGCTGGGACTAACACTTCCCTAACCTTCAGGAGCCCTGCGCTTCCACTTACCCCCCTGCCGTCTCGGAGCATTCCCAGGTGCTTTTCAGCTTTTCTCTCTACTGTTGCTGCTGCTTCCCCTTATTTTGGCAGAAGCTACGGCTCTGCAAGTTGCAAGGCTCTTACCTCTGAGACCCTTTGTTGCTCTGTCTGCGACCACGCTGGAAGCAGGGAGTGATGGATATTAGGGAAGCATGAGCCTCCCCTCGCTGTTTAGCAGCGTGGTCTGCAAAGAAAGATAGAGATGCTGCTCCCTCCTCCTCCTCCTCCCCCCTCGCTGTCCCAGCTTCCTCCTCTCTCCTCCTTGCTCCCTCCTTCCCATCCAGAGAGAGCTCCAGCTCTCTCTGCGCTCCCACACAATGCGCTACCTCTCAGCACCAGCTACCTAAGGTCAAGAATACAACCCCTCACCCTTCCCCCGCTTTTCCTCTCCGCCCAGGCATCCTCACCCCTGCTTCCCATGGAATATGGTATCTTCCCAAGCAGACGTGCCTCAGTCGGCTCTGGGATCTAAAGTGCAGACAATTTCACCAGCCCCAGGGAAAAAAGCGTTATAAAACAGAAAATGCACAGGGAAGACCGGGGATATAAAGGGAAAGTGGATGCCTTTTGGGGAAATTGGAAACTTTAGGGGTTTATCTGTGTGTTTAAAAAAAAAAAATAAAAAAAAATCAAGTCACAGCAGCCAAAGCCTGCTACTTGGAGATTAGTTTAAGAGATCTATACAGATAAAGAAAAGTGCCCTGGATAGCTAGTTATCTCCCAAATCCAGTTTACCTATTGTTTATGCTCTTTGTTTCTCAAGCTTTATTCTAAATAGCTTTGTTGCAAAGAAACTTTTCCCCTGCAAAGCCAGACTTAAATACCAGCATACTCTCATGATACAATGGAGAATGAAAGGGAAAAAGTAATCAGTAATATTTTTTAAGATTATGAGCTATGAAATAACCCCTTTAAAATCACAGAAAACACCAGCACAAGTCCTTTGACTTTTCAGCTTGAATGACAAATGTGTTCAAGGGGTCTTTTTTCACTTTGAGCAGTTATGGTGATTAGGAGCTCTTTCAGGCTATCAGTATATGGCTCCCGTATAATTACATATAATTACAGCTAACCAGAATATTTTTCTTAATATTTTCTTAATATTTTTCTAATTTTAGACACATGACAAAACAGTACTTATAAAGTGTTTATATTTGTTACAGAGACTGTGGAGAGAGGTAAGTGATGCTGAAGACTTCTAAAAGATCTTGACTGCTTAAGGTTACACCTTATTTAGGTGGACAGGGTCTCCCTCTGGAAGTCTCAAGATGCTTCTGGCCCTTAGCAGTGATGTATGGCCACCAAACCGTACCACTCCTAAGCTGTACTAAGTCAGAGGTTTTGTTTTAAGACCAGATAAACTTCAAAAATAAAAAATGTTAAAACAAGGAGAGAGAATCAGATTGCTAACTATTTTGGCGCTAAAATATCTCTATAAAATCATCTACATGCTTTTCTAGAACACTCCAGAGATGTCACATTTTTCAGCACAATTTCTGAAGGCCAGAACCTCTTTCTGATGGTCAGGACTTCTTTCTAAAGCAAAGGAAGTTTTAGAATGGACAGATCACTTGGAAGTAATGTATCACCAGGACCAGAGGTTTTTTACACAAAATACAAAACTGCTGAACTACCAACTAAGATTAGGCCTAAGATTAAGACCTACATATATACCTTAAACCAACTTCAGTAGTAGAAGAGTGCTATATAAGAGTGGATAACCAATGGCTGACTGATGAGGTGAACACAGCTTTAATGAAGCTTGATACCTTGTACAGCACAGAACACTGAAGTGACAAAAAACTATTCACGATACACAAATACAGACAGTGAAATGTTGCAGGCATATCTTACAGCAGTGGATTATTGAAAGGCCAGGTTCAATTAAGTACTAATAAATGAAAAACAACTGATGTCAAAGAAAATATCTGCCTTGTGGCTCTGACAAGCCACAGTGGCACTCAGAGCCAAGATGCTGACAGTATGGGTATTCTACAGAGATTTGGAGATCAGCGGAAGAACAAAAGCAGCTAGCCAGAAGAGTCACCTATCCAGAGAGCAGGAGAAGAATGGTCAGGAAACTAAAAGTGGGTCTGACTCTGCTGAGTCTCTCCAGTGCAGGAGCATACCAGGGGCAATAGACATGCCAGTGGCATGAAGTGCAGTCCTCTTCCCTTGCAGCAGACAACTCGCGCTCTTCGAACCAACGTTTCTGCCACTGCTTCAGCCAACAGCAACAGCCACAGAACCAGGTAATCCCAAATATACTTTCTCCTCACTATCTGCTTTTGTACAAATTCAGGGAAGTAACCTGGCACAGAGAGATGGGAGGGATGTTGCTCCCAAAGCCACACTTCAATATATCACCCTTTGCTGGTTTTTTTCACTGCTCTGGCTGCAACCACCCAACTACGTGCAAAATGATGGACTCCGACCCACTTGGTAAAGAGGGGCTTGAGCACCATGGACAGTTTTCTCTAAACAGCTCAATGCTCACCAGTTGTCGAAAAGGCACACACAATGTTTTAGGAAAAGAATAGAGAATAAAGAAGAAAACATCAGTTTGACATTGCATTAAGTCTACACTTAAGACTTCTTGTACCTTGACTGGATATCTGATCATGGGATCATAGGTAGCCTCTTGGAAGGCACCACAGGCTGTGTCTAACCCAATCTCACAGTCAAAGACAAGCCAGCTAAGCAGTGAGGTTACTTAGGGCTTCATCCAGCTGTGTCTTGGAAACTTCCAAGGATGAAGACTACACAACATTTCTAGACAATCTGATCCACAGCTTTATTGTTCTCATGTTGGGGAAAAAATGTCCTTTTCCTCCTTTTTTTTCCCCTTTCAGATTACAGTGTTATTCCTTTCAAATGTCACATTTGAAAAGGTTACAGCAGAACAGAAAAGCAACATATAAGAGTGATTAGAGATTTGAAATAACTTCCACACAAAACAGATTACATAGGTTAAGAATCTTCAAATTAGAAAACTGGTAACGGAGCTGATAAATTTCTATAGAGATATTTAGTTGAGAATAATATGGAAAAAGTGCGCTGAAAAGAAATTCTTCCAGTTTCCCATAACACAGGAATTGAAGAGTACCAAATTACATTATTAGAGAATATGTTTGAAACAGAATTACTTCATTTTTTCTAACAAGTTAAAATTATAGAACTCACTGCTGTAAAAACTGATCATTTTTGCTTTCCTGTAATTATATGAATTGTCATTTACAATTAATAATTTCTTATTATTTATTAGAGTTTGCCTTCTAACCAACTCAAGGTAAAGAAAAGGAGGCTCAAGGAGACCTTATCACTCTCTACAACCACCTGTAAGGAGGTTGTAATGAGGAGAGTGTTGGTCTCTTTTTCCAAGTAATAAGAGGTAGGATGAGAGGAAACAGCCTTAAGCAGCACCAGAGGAGATTTAGATTGGATATTAGGGGAAACTTCTTCACCAAAAGGGTTGTCAAGCTTTGGAACAGGCTGCTCAGGGAAGTGGTTAAGTCACAATTCCTGGAGGTATTTAGAAGATGTGCCAACATGTCACACGGGGACATGGTTTAGTGGTGGACTTGACAGTGCTGAGTTAATGGTTGGACTTGATGATGTCAGAGGTCTTTTCCAACCTGAATGAATCTCTAAGCTTCCTCAGCATTGCAAAACTGCATTTTGCCACTTCTCAATGGTAAAACAGTAAGTAATGGTAAAACAATGGTATTACCATTCAGTGGTAATAGCTACCTTCCATTTTGCTTGTAGTGGAAATGTGAAAGGAAGTGAAGGATGAGAAGAGAGGCAGAAGAGTAAAGGTTTCGCTTTAATCCTCTGGGGCTGGAGGTGATCTCACCTTGTTGGAGGCCTGGGGCCATTCACAAGGGGTGTTACTCCCTCATGGTAATTCATGGAAGCACTGGGCTGAACTAGCAGAGCATGGAGGAATGCAGATACCTCGAAAATGGAAACAAGTACCTGAGTTTTTCCAGTGGTTTCTGTTTTTCCAGCAGCAGTCTACAACTTGCCTCCCAGTGGTAGGTAACCCACTTTCCCAGAATCTCTTTCACCTACACCTTCCCTCAGCACAAACAGGTGCCCCAGCATTTCTCATCCATATCAGGTTCTCACTGCTTTTAGAGAGTGAGATGGTGGAGGAAAGGATGGATGTGGCCAATGCGTTAGGATTGAATTACTTTTATGCATCCTGACAATCCCACCATCAGTGAATGTGCTAAATCTTAAATCTCACTGCACATATAACAGCAAGTAACTCGAGTTTCATGTAGGTACTGTATAACACTTCTTCACATTATAAGGTAAAATTAAATAATAAAATAAAATTTTAAAATCCCACCAAAAAAAAAAAAAAAAACCCAAACAAAACAAAAACAAACAAAAAAAAAAAAAAAAAAAAATTTAAAAACCCCAAAAAAAAAAAAAAAAAAAAAAAAAAAAAACCAAACTAAAACCAACCAACCAAACAAAAAAACACAAAAAACCCCAAACAAAAACCCAAAATTAAAACAAAAACCCAAACAAAACAAAACAAAACCACACAAAAAACCCCAAAACAACAACAACAAAAAACCTAACTTCAAGAATACTTTTACACTCATTATATAAAGACAAGCACCTTACGAGGACATACTTCAACTTTTCCATACATTTAAAGTTGACAAAATTAAATACATCAGGGAATTTTGCACCTCCTGTGCCACAGAAAAGGTACAAACAAAAAATATAATAATGACCTTTTGCAACTTCTTCAGAAGGAATCTTCTTCTGTTGATAAATTCCTTAGCATGGATGAAAACATCCAGCAGGCTCTGTAAAGACCTTTGCCTAGAAACCCCCAGGCTCTGCCAGACAATGGCAGATGGCTTACTGCCAAATTTCCAAACCTTCCTAAGAACACAATATCCACTGAACTTTTTCAGTAAGACACCAGTGTTCATATACAGCAAGTACTTGCTATTTACACAACCCTAATGTCACCTTAAGGGTCCTTTTTCCATCTATATAATTTCTTTTCTGAATTACAGGTAGAAGAAGCAGGAGCTTCAGTTTATATCATGAACTAAACCCTATGCCTCCAATGTGATACCACATCCATGACTTTTAAGTGTCATTCAGGACATAACAAAAATGAATGCAGTTTAGCTCTGTGCTGCCCTGATCTGATTAACTGACTCAAACTTCCTCATACTCAAGTGAAGAAATAGGAGATCTGCCTTCTTAGACTAAAGGATGCCTATTTGCCACATGTACAGGAAGAATTCTTTTCAGGCAGATTAAGCTAAGCACATGAAGAAAAATTCTGCTATTGCCAGAAACAGATTTAAGTCATTACATTTTACAGCATAAAGATGTATACCTTTTTGCCTAATGATTATGCAGTGGTGAGGACCCTAGGGAGGCCTGGAAGCTTCTACAGACTGACATACTAATATAAAAAAAATTGATAACTCTATAGCCCCATGTAGTTCAAACAGATATTTACAGGAATTGCTGTCTTTCATGAATTTTTACTTTTGCACGTTTGCAGAAATATATTTCCTCTGGCTCATCTTTTCAGCAACACATGTGCACCTAATGTAAGATCCACTTACAAGATTATTGTCTTGAAAGGAAAGATTGCATTTGATACAGAGCTCTGGAGTTTTACAGAAGGCAGCCTTGGCTTTACTTGCAGAATGCTGTAACCACTATGTACATAAAGAAAGAAAAAAAATCATATAAGGATACAAGGTACTTTTTATTGGATGTTTTTTTCCAATTTCAGGATCACATATATAGGCTAATAAATATTAATAGTACATTAGTGCAGCAAAAAGTAAAAGAATGGGAAAATAATATGAGTAAAACAAATTTTGACTATTACAATGGCAATATAAAAACCACCAAAAAAATCCCATACTGCATGAAATACAAACCATCCATTATTTTAGTGCTGAATGAAAAGTAAAAACTTTTACAAAACAGTAAAATTTCAGCTGCTCAAAATAAAACCTACATGGCTAAGTAGTGCATGGTAAAATATTATATTACATGAGTAACTAAAGAAGCATTTTTAAGAAACTTATGTTTTGCCTTTCACATACAGTCATTTAAAAATATTAGTGAATCCACTATTCTGGCAGGTTTTGATGGGAAAAGATCAGATTTAGGAAAGGAATTATTGCCCCCTGGTGGCACATTAAGAATCAATGTAATGAAAAAGAAACAGGTTACAGATAAATAATCAAATCTTTTATTTTAAGAATAATGTTTTGTACAATTAATGTCTGGAGGTGTTGAATGAATACAGTAATTTTAATATGCATTAAGATAACGGTAAATGGGTTATAATTTACATTTTCATCTACAAGATGATTCTAATAAACAATGTGTGATTAATTATCAGCTTTGTAAAATGTAAATAATAACATACTAGAATAAACTCTTTATCAGCAGAACACCACAGCAAAAATTCCTGATAGTCAAGTGAATTACTTCAACATCTAATTTTCAGTTAAAAGAATAATAAGTCTTTTTAATTTTCATATAAATAAAGACAACACTTCCTGAATCTGAATCCCTGTGGGGCTCTTCTTCAGTCCATGAGATAATGTCAGCAGGCAAGGACAGAGAAGCACAGGAACAACAGGATTTTATCTTATGACTGGCTAGAACAACAGCATAGTTAAATGTTGATGCAATGTTTTCCACATGGGTTAATACAGGAATTCATGTATCCTAATCCTCAAATTATGAGTTGTTAACAGTCTCCTAATATCTGACCAGCCAACAGCCACCAATTCCTATTCAATGACTTTAATACTGCTTGGCACATTCCTCACATCACCTCAAACTAACATGGCCCTAAACATCTACTCCAAACTGTTCTGCTGTTCCAGGTGGAAAAATCCTGCTTTATCGCAGTGGCTTTATACAATCTGTAACTGCAATGCTAAAATACATCTTCCAGAATACAAAAAGGAGTGAGAAATATTCATTCTTCGTGGAACTACGCTCATCACCACAGAGAAGTTAGCAATTAGGTTACGTTGCACAAACAAAAATGAGCATTTTTACATTTTGGTGTAATCATGTGTCCCTTCCATGATAGGAAAACCTGCACCTGCAACAGTCTAACCTTGCCTTACAATACTGACAACAAGCATTTGCATGACGTCACTAA
Organism: Pyrgilauda ruficollis; assembly: GCF_017590135.1. Lineage (NCBI taxonomy): Eukaryota > Metazoa > Chordata > Aves > Passeriformes > Passeridae > Pyrgilauda > Pyrgilauda ruficollis. The sequence continues at coordinate 906,501 of NW_024525712.1, forward strand.
ATACACAACTCCAAATCTCCTGAAACACAGACATTTTGCCTTTGAGAAGCTGTTATATATTTTCCCCTCTTTTATTCTGGTTGATTCATTAGAGCACAAGAACAACTCACCTTAGTTCTAAACTTCTCTACAGGGTAAATTATTACCATGCAGGTACTTGACTGAAAATTGGTTGCTATGAAGAAAACTCCATCCTCTATCGAGGCATCTGATACATCATTGGTGATACCATCCGCTACTCTAAAGAAATGTCTAACTGGAAGGGCTATGAAACACATAATAAATGAAATTAATACAGTATTTATTCAAGATAATAGAGTGTTAGTTGACTTGTTTGGTCTGACATATTAGAATATGAATCTTCACAGCTTTGAATTCCTCACACCAGACTAGCAGTTTTACATGTCTGATGAAATCAAGACTAGAAATTTAACCTGAAGTGTGGGTGGGAGAAGCAAAATAGTTCATAATTCTTAAAGCAAAAGAACTCCATGACAGACTTACATTCTGTAGAAGAGTTAATTGCCATAAAGAGCAATCAAACAACAAATGCTACCTAACAAGGAGCTGTGTTTTAAAGAAATGTTTTTGTCTGACAAACAGAAGTTATGTAAGCAATTGGAAATTATGAGACTACTGCTGAGGTTGGCGCATGTTAAGGCGTCAGTGCTTGTAAAACATTATCAGAAGTATGGAGGAAAGTGCAGGAACAATGGAACTGGGACTTGGGAAAGGATGTTGCTGCAAGGTAAATGTACAGGATTATTCTGGACATGCCACATTTGATGGCTCTTGTCTGGTTCTAGAGGAATATACCTGGCCCTTCACTCATAAACCTTTTGTAATTAACTTACACCTGACATGGGCATTATATCCACACCTCCCCTTTGAGCAACACACATAGCTTTGGCTGCCTCCTACTAGCAAGTACTGACAAAAACAGGTCATTTGGCAGGGAGTCAACACTAATCACTCTCACACATACTTGCAAAGCAATGCTCACCCAGAATGCCCTCTCCTAGCTCATGCTGTTACCTGGAGGAAAGAGAAATCTCCCTCCTCGCAGTAACCAGTGAGGACTCTGTCCTTGAGGGAAGTCACACGAGGGGTCACCGGGCTGGTTCAGCCTGGAGGAGACTGACGGGAGGCCTCACTGCAGTTACAACTTCTTGTGAGGGGAACAGGAGGGGCTGACACTTCCCTTCAGTGACCAGGGACAGGACCTGAGGGAATGCCCTGAAGTTGTGTCAGGGGAGGTTTAGGTTGGATGTTAGAACATGGTTCTTCACCCAGAGAAGCAGTGTTTGGGCACTGGAACAGGCTCCTCAGGGAGTGGTCAGAGCACCAGCCTGCCCGAGCCCAAAAAACACTTGGACACCATTCTGAGGCACACGGTGTGACTCTTGAGGTGTTCCTGTGCAGAGCCAGGAGCTGGACTCGACGATCCATGCGGGTCCCTTCGAACTCAGCATTTTCTGTGACTCCTCCCTTAACCCACACCAGCCGCTGCAGCGCTCAGTGCGCTCCCGCTGTCGCAAAGGCGAGGACGAGGGCGATGGGACCGTTTCCCCCGCCGGTCCGGCAGGCTGACGGGAGGGAAGGAAAGGAGCTGATTCGGCGCATTCCTGCGGGCGGTGGGAGAGGCGGGGGCTGTCCCGCGGGGCGGGAGAAGCCGGGAGAAGCCGGGCAGGGCGGGAAGGCGCCGCGGGGGCCGATGGGTAACAGAGGGAGAAGGCGGTGGCGCTGCGCGTGCCCCGGCGGCAGAGGGGAGGGCGCGTGCGCGGCTCCCTCCCGTTCCCGCCCCAGCGGCCGCCTCGGGCGCGCGCGGGAGCCGCGGCCATGACGGGCAGCGATGAGGGCGGGAGCGGCCCCGCGGCGCCCCGCGCCCGGCCGCGGCTCGGAGCCTCGGCGTGAGGGCGTCTGTGCGCGCTCCCTCCTCCGGCGCCTCGCCGCGGGGCCGGGCGGACATGGCCAGCCCCGACAAGTGGGAGCGCCTGAAGCCGCTGGAGTCGGACACGCCGCGTGTGAGTGAGGTACATGGCGGGAGGCGCTGCCTGTGGATGGGAGAGGGCGGGACGGCGCTGCAGCTGCTGCGGGAGCTTGTGAGGAGGCGGCCGAAAGCCCGTCCTACATCTCTGGGCGGGAAAGATGCGGCGGGCCAGGCAGCGTGGTACCCGAAGGGAGCCTTGGGGCGCTTCCCTCCCTCGTGGCGTTGGGGCGGGCTTCCCGGGAAAGGTGCTAGAATGCAAAAGGATGGGTTTTCTTGCCTGTGTTACTTATAGCCTCTTAATCTAGCTAAATATGGTGTAACTAAGTATGAGAAAAGGGGACTACAATGTGTTTTCTCCTCTTAAATTCTGTGATTATCTTACCTGCAGCTGCCACCATTAGCTTTAGCAATGCTATGAAATAGTTGGCAAAAAAGTCTATTTTGTAAAACTTTAAAAAAAATTTACAGGTTTTTAGTTAATCCTGATGTTGCATGGTTTTAATTTTAATATAAAAATAATTTTAATGTAAAATACTTAATATTTAAATATATTACCTTTTTTTCTTAAATTAATCTTGTCAGTTGGGCTAAAGGTTACTTAGTAGTATTTTCTTAAAACCAAGAAAGAGTTCATGTAAGTTTTTCGGTGGGTAATTGAAGTGATGATTGTAGATACATGAGTTTACAATGGGTGATACTTTCCTGAATCAGCTTCTTATAAACAGGGAGGTCAAATATAAGGTAATTATTAACAGCCTTGCCTGCGATGGCCGTGGAATGGTGGGTGTGAATTACTTCTTGTGCAGGTAGCTCGGTTTGCAGGCAGCAGATGGGTGGGATCCCTAGACAAGAGCTGCCCAAACCTTGGGATAACAAAGGGCAGGAAGAAGGTGGCACTGACCAGGTGAGTGGAAACTGAGGGACTCAACAGAAGCCGTGAACTGCCAACCCTTTGGGTAACAAAACGGCACAGAGATGGTGGCACTGCCAAGGTGGATGAAGAGAGACACATGGGGAGACACAGCAGGAGCAGAGGACTCAGGGTGAAGAGCAAGATTTACCTGAGTAGACTATGAGGGTATAAAAACTTAGAGGTTCCTTCATTTTGCATCCCTCTTTGGAGGTACCAGCTTGGGCTGTTTCTCTGTTGCTGCACCGTGAATAAATTGCTTTATGGAGACATGTCTGAGACTCTGCAGGGGGAAACCTGGGGTTGAGCCAGTGAGGAAACATGGCCTGGCTGCATCAATGTGGTGTGTAGGGAGTCCAGTGGGCCTCCCAATAGCTCACTGAGGCAGTCCACCATGAAGGGGCTTCAGTCCCAGCAGTGACAGTATGAGACTTATGTGGAATCTCATGAATGGTCAGACTGGGAAGTTTTCTTAACAGTGGGATATTCAAGACCCTGAGCCTGCTAGTAAGGAAGGTTAGTAGTAAAGTGCAGAACCCGGATTCCAGCTTATTCTGGCAAGAAGTAGGTTGAGATTTTTGGGAAGGCAGATTTGGAAGTGGAGGAGCTGAAGAGATTGAGATCAGTAAGGAGAAACACGTTTCATCATGACACTCATGGCAAAAAGAACAGGACAGACTTCTATAAGAACAAGGATAAAAAGTGCCTGGACATGCAGATATGATGATTGGAAGGCCAAGTTGTAGTGTTGAAACAAGCAAGGAATGTTAAAGGTCACAATATTGAAGAAATTTCCCTGTCTGACCATTGAAGAGCCACTCTTGTCAGTCACTCTCACACCACCTGAGCTGGGACCGAGGCCCCTTTGCAGCTGCACCCCCACACTCACACAGACAAGGTGCCCTCACCAGATTGACCCTAGGTTTCCTACAGCAGAGTCTCAGACATTTGGATCCTTAAAATAACTTAATCTTGGTACAACAGCTGGAACAAGGACCCCAAACAAAGGAAACCTTGGGCTTGTATACCCTGTATTGGGTTTTTGTGGTCAGGTTTTGATAGCAGGTGGGAGGCTGCAGTGAGAAGCTTCTGTGAGAAGCTGCCAGAAGTTTCCCCCATGTCCCGCAGAGCTAATACCAGGCAGCTCCAGGAGGGATCTGTCACTGGCCAAGGCAGAGTTCATCAGCTGTAGTAGTAGTGCCTCTCTGATAACATATTTAAGAAGGGGGAAAAAAGTTACTCTACAGTTGTAATTACAGCCAGAGGAGAGAGAAGTGAGAATATGTGAGAGGAACAACTCTGCAAGGTGAGTGGAGAAGCAGGAGGAGGAGATGCTCTGGGTGCCAGAGCAGAGACTCCCTGCAGCCTGTGCTGCAGCCCATGGAGACCATAGGGATGAAGAGATCCACCTGCAGCCCATGGAGGAGAGCCAGGCTGGAGCAGGTGGATGCCTGAAAGAAGGCTGTGAACTTGTGGGAAGCCCATGCTGGAGCAGGTTCCTAGCAGGGACTGTGGATCCATGGAGAGTGGAGCCCATGCTGGAGCAGGCTTTCTGGTAGAACTTGTGACCCTTGACCCATGCTGGAGCAGGCTGTGCCTGAAGGGCTGCACCCTGAGGAAAAGTGATGGACGTTGAAGCAGTAGGTGAACTGTTGCTGTGGGATGGACTCATACTGGAGAAGTTAATGGGGTGCTTTGTTCTGTGGGAGGGAACTCCACACTGAAGTAGAGGAAGGACTCTCCACCCTGAGCAGCAGCAGGAGCAACATGTGATGAACTGACATAACCCCCATTCCTGTCTCCCTGCGCTGTTGGTGTGGAGGAGGTAGAGCTTGGGGAGGGGTGGGGAGAAGATGTTTTCTTAAGATGTGTTTTATTTCTCATTATTCTGCTCTGATTTTGTTGGTAATAAATTTAATTAATATTCCCAAGTTGAGTCTCTTTTGCCCATGATGGTATTCGGGAAGTGATCTCTTCTGGTCCTTAGCTCAACTCATGAACTTCTTGTTACATCTCTTCCCTGACCACTTGTGGAGAGGAGTGATAGAGCAGCTTTGGTGGGTGCCTGGCAGGTCTGTTCTGTTGTTAGGTGGAGGATGTGAGGTTTATGGGCTGGAGGAAGGGGTCATCTAACACCTCATAAACCCAGGAAGATGAAAATAAAGTGTTAAAGCCTTGCCTTTACTCTGCAGTGGTACAGACTGGGGACCACCCTGTTGAGGTCCTCATGGACAATGGGCTAAATGTGCACCTGCCTTGTGTCCTGACATTGAGGTGTATGAGGCTGTCTTAGCAGGAGAACAGTAAATTGAGGGAAATGGTTCTTTTTCTTTACTTGGCATATGTTAGATTGCCCTTGGAATACTGTTCCTGTTTTAGGCCCACTAGTACTGGAAAGCTGTTAATAAACTCCTGAGAGAACTTGTTAAGCCACAGCAGCTCTTCAGTAAAATCATAGCATATCCTGAGTTGGAAAGGATCCATAAGGATCATCAAGTCCAACTCCTGTGCCAGCACAGGACAATCCCAAGAGTCACACCATGTTCCTGAGAGCATTGTCCAAGAGCTTCTTGAACTCTGGCAGGCTTGGTGCTGTGACTGCTTCCTTGGGGAGCCTGTTCCAGTACCCAACCACCCTTTAAGTGAAGAACCATTTTCCTAATATCTAACCCAAACTTCCCCTGACAAGTTTCATTCCATACTTGCAAGCAAGTTAAGAACTTCAAAAGGTTACCAGATATTTCACAGTTGTACTTGATGGGCAGCTGAAAGGAAATGGCCATGAATTGAAAGAGAAGAAGCAAGAGAGGTTTTAGCTTGCCTGAGCATCAGCAAGTTCAGTGGTGTTTACTGTTTTTTAAAACAGTGAGTTGTACTGAGATTAAGGGCTGAAAGTTCTAGCAGGAATTAAAGAGCATGTATTCCTTTTATCTAGTGACACTTCATAGTAATAGCTGCTGAATTGTCAGAGCGGTGATGGCTGTAACATCTAAAGTAGATTTGAGGATTTCTTCTGAAGAAGTTCCCCCTGTAGATAGCATTTTATGACAGATGTTTTTTTCCCTTTTTATTTCCTCAGGCACCAGTGATCGACCTGAATGTGCACAAGGACACACAGCTTGTGAAAAGTAAGTTGCTCTGTGTCATGCATGAAAATCTTGCAGTATGTCATGCCTTTTTATAATGTGAATACAATGCTGTAGACAAATGAAAAATTGTATTTAATATCAGCAGAGCAGGAAAAATGCTGAACACTGACTGAAATAACAGATGGGAAGCAATACATTCTTTATAATTATTTCTCTCCAGATGTGTTGCAAGTATACCTTCCCATTGCTATATAGAAAAGAGTGCACAGGAAAAGTGAGTTAGAGTAAACTGGAACAACATACTGGCAAATGTTGCGTTTCAACTGCTGTTAATAAATGTGGAAATAAACTTGAGTGAATTTCTGGGTGTTGGGGATTTTTTTTTTTTGTAATTTCTTTTCTCACCAGCTGAATTGTTTCACACCTTTCACAGTAACAGTCCAAAACTGAGTTGTTAAACCTGTCACTTCATGTTCAGGAGTGCACAAACTTGCAGCCATGGAATGGGCGTGATACATTATGAGTAAAGGTGGTATCTTATTCATCTTGGGAAAAATACTGATGGTTGAAGCAAAAGTGTTGTCTAGGGTACTTTGTTTACACACTTACCTTTTCTTGAAGCATTAGACTGGAATATTGCTGGGGACAGAGGTTGATCAGATGAAATACCTGGTTTGCTTTAGAGGAGAAAAGACAAGTAACAGATGAATTTGACAATCTTTTATTGGCTGCCATCAAATGAGTGTGTGCATACCATGACATTTTGAGTCAGAAGTAGGTGCTTTTTTGTGCTTTTTGCATACATAAATAACAACCTCAAGTTATTCATCAGGGATTTCTGCTGTTTCTGCAAATATGGTGGTAATGAATACACATAGCACAGGGATCTCTTAAACCAGGGTGTCAGGGTAGCTGTAGATCTTTGTGGTATTAGTAAATCAAACAGTGGAATGACTAGTTCTTTTGCCCTGAGACCAGATAGTGCAAACAGTTCGTCTGCATACTAAATTCTTCAGTTCCAGAGCAGATTGGTCCTGTCCAGGCTGAAACAGACCTGAAGCCAAGCCAGCTTATGAACCATGCCTAATGCTTATGTGCAAGGTCTGCTGGTTAAACTGGATCAAAAAGATAAAAAATACTCTTAATAGTGTCATGCAGCAGAGATAGAGCTGTGTTTCTCTGGCAGTATCTCAGCACTGTCTATAGTGAACCAAAGGTTTCATTGGTATTTGGTCAGTGATCTGATCCCATGTCCTGTAGAGCATACAGTTACTCAGTTGTTAATATCCATACTAGCCATGTGGAGTCATGAATGTTGAAAGCACAAAAATGTATGCTTGCTATTTAGATAAAATCATTGCAACCAAATGAAGGTATGTGTAGTTAATAGGCTGACATTGCAATGTAAGCATTAAAAACTGCAGTGCTTCCAGACTTCTACTTTCATTGGTTCTTCATCACTATCACTTTTTTTACTTCATGCTTATGTAGTAGCTTACCCTAAATATTCTACCAAAACTTTACAGAAACTGTGGACATCAAAAGGCCTCGATTTGATGCATCCTTGGTGCTTTTGACACGAAAATTTATGGCCCTTCTCAGAAAAGCTCCAGACGGTGTCCTTGATTTAAATGAAGTAGCAACAACACTTGGAGTACGGAAACGAAGAGTGTATGACATCACCAATGTGTTGGATGGCATTGACTTGATTCAGAAAAGATCTAAGAATCATATCCAGTGGATGTGAGTTGGCTTTGAGGCTTCTAGTTTCTGAAAGAGTAAATCCCAAAGTGTTGAGTAATGTTTATAACTTCGAGAGTATCCTTAAGCATATTAAGTTACTTCTCATAGTTAATATTTTAAGTTCTGTATCCTTCCTTATGCTATGTGAATTACCTAATATGTTAACAAGTATCAAGTGCAGAAGTACATGGAAGCATATTTCAGCAGAATGAAGGATGCCAGACTTTATTATTGTTTGCTGTTAGTATACTTGATGTTTAATAAGCACGCTTTTATTTATACAAACATGCTAGACAGTTTTCATATTCTTCTAGAGGTAACAGTCTTGACCAACTTATTGGGAAAGCACCAGCGCAGCAGAACCTTAAAGATGAACTTTCTGACTTATCAGCCATGGAAGAAGCTCTGGATGAATTAATCAAGAATTGTGCTCATCAGATATTTGAACTAACAGATGACAAAGAAAATGCAAAATATCCTTTCAACTCTTGCATTATTTTAACACATGGTTTTGGTTGCACATACATATCTAGTAAGAAGTGTATGCTGATACCACAGGTGTGCAGTACTGCTTGATAATAAGTTTTATAATAGCAGACTTTTTGATTATTTTGTATTTGAGAATGTTAGTCATGTGCCTTGCTTTGCAGTATCATGGACAGTCTAGCCTGTCCTCAGAGGAGTGCTGCTTGTGTGACCTTTCCACTGCAGAAGAATTAAGTGGGGCAATAGTCTTAGTACCCTGACCATCACCCTGTTCTCTCCATTTGAGTTGTCTCAGGGGCAGGTTTTGACCTACCAGTGAGCTCAAGATGCTTAGTGAGATGACAAAGAGGACTCAGAATGGAGTCCCAGTGGCCTGTCACCAAGGAGATATAATGGTATGTTGGTTATGTCCTAATACTCTTCTCTCTTGAAAGAGATTCCGTTGCAGTTCTGATCTTCAGATGGGTTTTGACAATAGAAAAGAGATTCATTTTAATATATGGCATAAAGATTGAATTTTGGCTTTGGGTTACATTAACATATTATTTAGCTCCCTTGTTTGGCAAGATGTTAAGGTGTGTGCACAAATGAAATGTGCTCATATTCTTTACATCTTACTGGTTAAGGAAATAGTTTTACAGTGTCTCAGGAGATTATTTACATGCTTTTAGAAGACAGTGTAATTCCTGAAAAATGGTATTCCTTCTGCTTTGTAGACTTATGACAATATCTGTGGAGACTGTTTGGGTTTTTTTTATAATTCTGAATATATTTTTAAAAGCTTTTCTTCCTTCCTGGAAATACAGAAAAGTATTTTTCTACCATTAGCTGATACTTCATTTTACAAAGCTAATATTAACCTCTGCTGAATTGTTGATCAATTTTCTGAAGTTGGTATTCTGCCTCAGCATATCTTGACATCACACTCTTGCTTCTGCCCATTAGCAAATTACTTTACATGATCCTTGACCAAGGTATACACTAGCTTATGTGACATACCAAGATATCCGAAGCATTCAGGCATTTCAGGAACAGATTGTGATTGCAATCAAAGCTCCAGAGGAAACAAAATTGGAAATACCAGTTCCTAAAGATGTAAGTTTTATACATTTCTCTGAAAGTAACAAAAGTTTTTAGATCTGATTTTTTGCAGCAGCAGTCAGTAATTGACTTCCAGTTTCTCTGTCGTGCAGATAGTGGTAGTTAAATGTTCTTGTGTTCCACTGAACAGTGCTGCAGGGATAATAGTCGTGGAAGCTTACTTGATGTATTTTTCTTTTTGCCTAAATTACTAAGCCATAAATGTATCTGAGCTTTAGTTACTTGGTTTTGTTAGAGAGAATGGAAAAGCTGTAATAAAGTATGCAATGTACAGTATGGTTGGAAAAACAAAACCTTTTGTCCCTTGGTAGATCATATCTAGAAGGATTTTTCATGGAGTGTGCCCTGTCCTCACCCCACGGTGCAATACACAGGCTCCATTCTGGTCTCACAGAGGAGCCAGACCTTTGCCCCCTGCACCCAGCAGTGCTGCTACTGCATAGTGGGGGCTGTGTACTGGGAACCCACTGTTGGCAGTGCTCTGAGAGGGCAAATCCTGGAAGACAGCCTAGGATAGCAAACAGAAGTTTAATTCCATTTTCTTTTTTGCATGAGCATTTTTGATAATCTTCCCAGGTGCATAGTCAGTGAAGTTGCCTTGTTGTGGGGATATCTTAGGAAAAGGAAATGAATCAGTAGAAGCAAAAGAGTTGGATCCTCTACATAGATCTCCAGTAGTTTCCCTGGTCAAAGGAGCTGTCTCTTATCCAGTGGAGATGAAAAAGATACAATTCCAGACACCTCCTGAAGCAATAAAAAGGCAGAATTTAAAAAGTTGTACATTAGAACTGAATATTTTCTCCATTGTGCATTGATTTATTTGCTCTGTGTCATGCAGCGTGATGTCTGTGGAAGGAAAGCAGTAGAAGTGATAAGGATTAGTTGCTTTACTATTTTGTTAAAGCTATGTGTCCAGTTTGTTGTCTGCTTCATGGCACTGTTTTGTCAAGTTTTTAAATTTTGTTACTATTCCTAAACATATAATTAAGTCTTGGTCGTATATCTGAAGGTCAATAGAAAGACTAAACAAATACTTAAATGCACGTTCATCAAAAATGAAAGCTTGTTAGCTTAATTCTCCATAATAGTTGTCCTACAAATGTATGTAATAGTCATAATTTATGTGGAAGCAATAACACAATTTTAAATAGTTACATCATTTCTGTATTTCTTCTTAGTCTATTGTCTTTAAAATACATGCAAAAATAGATAAAGAATGTATAAGATTTATTCTTTGAATTATATACAAGTTGCTGTTTTATAGGATCACATAGAAGTACATGTGAAGAGCACAAAAGGACCTATTGACGTGTATCTGTGTGAGGTGGAAAAAGAGAATCCGGGTGCTAAAACTTGTGAAGATATGGATACTGTCCATAGCTAGGGAAACTGAGACATCATTTTATCCTGATGAAGGTAACAGCCTCCTTTTACATTTTTATCCACGTGTTTGGTTTTTTTTGTTGTTTGTTTGTTTAAGATTAACATATCATTCTGATAAAGTTGTAAGCTGTACTGTTGAACAAGTGTAATTTTTGGAGCATAGATTGCGGGCCAAGATGTGTGGGAGTATAGGAAACGCCTGGAACAGAAGTCTGTGCTGTTGTGTTACCTCACAGCAACAGGAGGTCAGAGAGTCAGGCACGTGCACACAGAGCAAGGCACTCTTGTTCCCTGGCCTTTTCCTTCCTTTGCTCTTTGCTGGTTTCCTGTCGGAGCTGCGCTCCGTGGATGGAGCTCTCAGCTCCACGTGTCAGCTCTCAGCTGCTGCACTACAGAGTCCTGCTCAGCTCAGATTGTTGCCATGAGAGTTGTGATGCTGTTTTAAACAAGACTATGCTACTGCTCATTCCTGTCCTAAGGGAGGGCAGACAGAAGAGGGGACGTAGTATTTTAATCTTCTAAAACAAGACTGGATGGAATAGAGATTCCGAAGAACCCTAGTGCTGCAGGATGTTGTGACTTAAAAATAAATGTGGTAGGAGTTGCAGTAGCTCAGAACACAAAGAAAGAAATTATCTTTAGAAGTGCTGCTTTATAGGTGAAGGGAAGAGTTGGCTTTTTCATCCCAGGCATTTTTTTATTTTATTTCACTTGTGGAATAACTCAAAATTGTATTTTCTACAATGAGAGTAATCATATTCCTTTTTTATTTTCCTTTTAAAGTGAGATCTCCGATGGAAGAGAAAAAACCATCTGAGATGCCAGATTAATTACAGCACAAAAAATCTAATATAGAATGTATTTATCTGTGTTATAGGGCTTTTCCAAACTGCTTGGATCTGCAGACTTCGTAACCTGAAATGTTCCAAAGTGTTTTAAATAACCACCAGTGGATTGGTTGAGTGCTTTCACAGGATTGCTTATCTTCCCAAGTCAAAAGAGAACAGTTTCTGGAGTTGCGTTTAGGAGCTTTGTTTTCTTAATTGCATATGACCTACAGAGCTTTGGGAAAACAATTTTTTACCTTACAATTTTAATTGACAGAAAACATAGATAATCAATTACTTCCAAAAATTAAGGTCGGAGAACAATTTCTGGAACGGTCCACAATCTGTGTGAGAATGTATAAAATGCAGAAATGCACTTTTCAGTTCTGAGGCAGCACTACTAAGCAGGATTGTCAAATACAAATGTAACAAGGAATTCCTGGTGTATTGGAAGCCTTTGCTATAAAGAACAAGATGTAAATATCCTGAGAGTTATGCCTTACACTGTGTAGGCACTCGTTGCATCCAGCTCTACATGAACTATGGTATCAACACTGAAGTGAAATAATTGGGCTTTGTGTAAATACTTGTATCATTTCTAGGTAGTTACTGATGTACATTTATTGAGATGGTTTGCATTTTTGCCTCTGTACAGCAAAGAAATAAAATAAGCTTACAAAAATATTAAATAGTCTAATGAAACATGAAGCTTACAAAAATATTAAATAGTCTAATGGGTTGCCTTTGCTGCAATTCACTGAGTAACTACAAACATTTAAAATATGTGAAAATTTTAAATTTGTTTTACGTGGTGCTGTTAGATAACACTTAGATCTGGATCTTGTGATGCCACAGTACTGTAGCAATTTTCAGAAGAATGATCGATAACTACTTAATTGGTCCCTTCCAGTTTCTGGAGTTTACATACAGCAGAGCCTTAGCCAAGTATCATGATGTCTTTGTGGCTCAGCTTGCAAAAATATGTAAAATACTTTAGGACTCTGTCTGTATTATCCATCTTTCGTATCCATAAAACAAAGCTGTTGAATTTGTGTACTGGATTTTCTGAGGGAGTGAACTTCCACTGTACAAATGCTGTGCATGGGCTCACTTTATCCTAATATGGTTTCTCTAGGGGTGAGGTGAGTTGGTCAGTTTGGTTTTAGATGGGAAGTCCAAATCCTTGGATCATGCAGTATTGACAACTAAACATCTACTCACAAGTGAGCACATCAAAGCTTATTAACCCCTGCATGTTCTAGTCAGCAACTCTACAGCTATTTCAGACAGGTGTGGTGAAATGAAATACCCTATGTTCTACAATACAAATAAGGTGGCACAGGTGACACTGAGCATAAATATACCTAAATACAGATTGAGAGTTAATTCAGTTTTCCACAAGGTTCCCTAATTCTGCAAAATGCATAGTATGATACTGTGCAAATTAGGGAAAAAACACCCAAGTGCAAGCCTGTGCCAGAAAGTAATCTTGAATCTTTATGTATGTCCTATCAACTTCTAGCTCCAGAATACAGGACTTCAGTACACGATACTATTTTTCTGTCTATGAATTTCAAACTACAGGCTGAGCTGTAGTAATAATAAATAAAAGCAGAGTGACAGCACAGTTAATACATAGAACATGGAAGAAATGAGGAAGGTGCTCCTCCAGTGAAGCTGGGAGTGAGGATTAAAACTAAGAAAGCTTTTTTTTTTTTTTGCACAGGAAAATTGTCCTTTTCCTTCAGTGACTGGTTTCTGTTCAGATGGCAAACTCTATTTGATGTTTTACATCACTGTTCTGTTTTGGTGGGTGGGGGGGTCTGGGCTGAGAAGAAGCATTGATTCCTCCCTACACTAGGTCAACAACTCAGGACAATGTTTGCCATAAAACGTGTAAACAATTCCAACACTAACAACTAATTCTGAATGCTGTATGTTGGGGTGGGTTTTTGTTACATGATCACAAAATCCTAGAATGGTTAGGGTTGGAAGGGACCTTGAAGATCACATAATTCCAACACCACTGCTTTGGGCATGGACAGCTTCCCCTACATCACAGAATTCTTTAAGTTGGAAAGACCTCCAAGACCATCAACTCCAACCTTAGACCAAACACCACAATGTCAAGTAGTCCATAGCACTGAGTGTCACATCCGTCATTCCTTGAACTCTGCCAGGGATTGTGACTCCACCACCTCCCTGATCAGGCTGTTCCACTGCTTCACAGCTCTTTCAGTGAAGAAATTCTTCCTGACATCCAACCTGAATCTCCCTGATGCAGCTTGAGGCCATTTCTTCTCATCCTGGTTGCTCAAAGCCCCACCCAACCTGGCCTTGAACACTTCCAGAGATGATAAGGCATCCACAGCTTCTCTTGACAACCTGTTCCAGTGCCTCTCCACCCGCATAATAAAGAATTTCTTCCTAATATTTAATCTAAACCGCCCCTCTAACTCTTAGCCATTACCTACCTTATCTATAGAGTAAGGAAGTACGTTTTTACAGAATAACCATCTTAAAAATGTTAAGGAAGTGTGTCTTCAACAGCATAACAATCTATTTACATGAAACATTAGGATTTTTCCTTTTGAACAAATCTCTAGTGATTGTTTTTCCTCAGTCATTTGTACAGGTTTTCTAGCAGTATAATTAATGGTTTTAGCCACACAACTGTCACAGTGAAATGGAAGAAGCTGTAATATGACAATTATACTGTTACTCTTTTATTAAATACATCAGTTGTTTTAATAGTGCACCTTAAGTGGAACAAATGGACTTTTGAAGATTAAACCACTGCTTTTGCTACTTGGTTATGTGCAGTATTACCCATTGGTGGTGCTGGAAAACAATGTACTGTATAAGCTCAGTGCACTAACTAGCTGAAAAGATGCAACTTGGACTTGAAAAATTTCTGAATGATGCTGAACTTACACACAAGTTACAAGCTCACTTGTAAATGTGACAAGACCTTACTCTGAATTTGTATAGTAATGCCTGATTTTTTTTCTGAGAGATTATTATTTTTGCTGAGCCTGTATCTGTCCATCTTCAGTACATTTTTATGTGTAAGAAGCGCTCTTGGCTATTTGAGGACTCTAATAAATTAAAAGTTTCAAGTACTCTTTCTGCCTTCCCTTTAATAAGAATGGCTAAGCGTCTAAATGCATCAATCAGCAGTAGTGACAGCCAGGACCCATAATTACTGAATTCCTGGTTTTGCTGATTTTTACTGGAAAAAGCACTGCAGATTGCCAGTTCAGCCCTTACTTGGTGTGGGAAGTCACTTGTCAGAGTTTTCTGATGTGAACTACAGTTTTAAATAATGGGATTTTTAAAGAAGAGAGATTTCTTCAAATTATTGTCTGTTGGAAAGCATTTGAAAGTCAGTAATTTTCTTCATTTTGAATAATCTTGGTGGGTGTGAAGAGTCTCATTTATAAGCATAATTAAACACTGATGTCAAAAGTCACTTCAGCTTGTCCTTGTCAGTGGTGAGGTTCACTTGCTGGCCAGGCCATGAGCTGCTCCCCGCAGCAACCCAGGGGCTGGCTGCAAGCTCTGAACCCTTGTGTTTCATGATCCTGGCATGGGCTGGCCCCGGCACCCTGTGGGACCTCAGTAACTGCTGAAGGGTTTATCAGGAACATGAATCTGCTATTTTTGGTTCCACTTCTGATCTGCTTGGAGTGACTTGTGGGAAGTGCATTGAGGCTAAAATATAAACTACACTTGGTTGTGTAGGTTATATAAATCTAGACAAAACTTCTCACTGTTTGTAGATGTTTACTGAGGGACTTGGATACTTGTTTGTCAAAAGCATGATCTGCGTTTCCAAGGAAATTTAATGATGTTTGCAGAGAAAGGGCAGCCTGGTTCTGTCCATGTGTTCCCCTGGTTCCTTCCTTCCCTGCCACCCCTGCAGGCAGACCGTGGGTGATCTGAGGGCCTGGAGCTGCGCTCTCCAGACACCCACCATGTGGAGGTGGGCTGATGGGAGCTCCTCACCATGTGATCCATGAATGAGGTGGTGTTTCCAGTTGACTCTAGACTAAGGGATGGGGTTATAGAAGACAATGCTAGAAGCTGTAACAGCAAATTTAAAGATCCAAGCTCAGCACATCGCAACTCTTTTATTGACTTCTCTTAGGCCACTCTGGGGGTGCATTCCCCCCACCTCAGCCACACTGTGATCTCAGAAATGCTCATTAGGCCTCAGCCTTGACAAACAGCAGCTGGTTGAGCTTCTCTTGAGCTTACCAGAAACACTTCTCCCAGGAACTTCTGCTGTCTAACTTTTGCTGTTTTAATGAACAGCCTTGGAAACTTATTTTAGCTGCCTGAACAACAACTTAAGTGGAATAAAATTTTTGTTATCAAATGTTCAAAGAAAGTTACTGACCTGAATTGTGGTAAGGATGGAAAATTACTGTGACTAAAGCCAACTCTCTTGTGACCCTATAAACACCAGCCTAATGAGACCCTTGGAGCTCTCCTGGACCACAGTGCACTGTGGCCAATACCAAACACTGTACTGCTAGCTGGGCATTCAAGGATCGAATCAAGCTTCCCAGAAGTTAGTTGTGATGTTTTCACAGTCCCTAAAACACCTACAAAAACAGGACAATATCCTCCATCCTATACACTAAAGCAGCTTGCACAGAATTCTGTCAAGAGCGAGAACTGTGATATACTTGATAATGCTGCTCCCCACAGATTGTCAAAGAACCTTTTTACCAAGAAATGTTCAGTTGCCAGTGACACTTTGCTTAAGAAACAATTTCTCACGAAAAAAATCTCCCTGGTTTTAGAAACAACTTCAACCTTAACTGCCCAGCAATGTGTGCGACGTTGTCTTCAGGCTGACAAGAAGCTATTGGAGGTGATTTCTGTATTTATTCAGCTGAAGAAAACAAGCACATTTGAAATTATGTAATATTATCCTATCCTGGGAGAATATTAATGAGGGAAATATAGAGATAGAGGGTTTATTCTTCCTGTGATTAGAGGTTAAAATAAAGCAAAGTAAAAGCAAAATACTGTGAAAACATTAGCATTGCCTGTCTTTTGAGATAAAAAAAGACTTAATTCCAGATTTATCTTAAAGAACTGTATAAAGGGATAGAAACAAATGGTAGTCTTTCAAATTGCCAAAATTGACACAGTCTCCATGCAGAGATTAATAGTTTTGACTCAAAAAACATTGACAATCCTCATCCACTGAGCAGCAGAAGAGGCAAATGTGGATTAATGTGTATTTATTGATTAATTATGTGTTTCTCCTGATCTGAAATATTCTAGACTATTAAAATTTACTGCAGGTTGAAGCTTAGGAATCTTACTTTTTCAAAAAGGCTTAAATTTATGACATTAGATGATGATTAGACTCTTTAAAACAAGTATCTTCCAATCAAGATATATTTTATTCCCAATCTGTAAAATACTGTTCCTTTATACATGGAGAAAGTATAAACTGCTTGAAAAGAAGGGATTGGAAGGTTGTCCAGATATTGTTGTCAGTATTCTACTATGTATGTGTCTCTGAGGATCAGTTGCCTGGAAATGAAAACAAGACAACAGCAATCGTTTACATAGATGTCACCTAAAAACTTCTCAGGCATTTATGCTCTCTCTGCTGACTTTATGCCAATTGTCCATCTCTTAAATTGACACATGGAGCTATTTTTGGGCGGTAAGGAGGGAAGTCTGCAAAGCAGGGTTTATAATTTGGAGGGAAAATTATACAGAGCTAAAGGGGAAAAAAAAATCTCCCTAATGCAACTTAAAAAGTTTTTTACCACCTTTGAAATCAAAACCTGGTCAGGATGGTGGTGTGTGTTCAGTCAATTGCTTCCAATCAGTTTAACAAAATCGAGGTGCAACTTACTTAATTGTTGCACTATGATATTTTTGTATAGGTAATTCTTATTTAAAATAATGGATTCACAATGGTAATATGGTAGTATAGGTGAATTACTGAGATACAGAACTACCATTATCAGAAGGATGAGATCTGTAGTTTCTGTTTCCATGCAGAGAAAATCTCAGTGTGGGCTGTCCTTTAAGGACAGTTTTATGTATGTATAAACCCGTATCTCCTTTCAACACCACATCCTGCTGCTGTCAGGCAGCTTGCTGCCTCTGGAACAAATCATTCCTCTGTGCCCATTTTCAAAAAGAGGGGACTGTCTTGATCTCCTTTACAAACTCTAATCAGTTCTGCTCTGCAGTGACTCCTCAGAGTGTGCCAGCTTCCTCGGGACCGTCCATAGGATGCTTGTCCAGCACCAGCAAGGGCAATCCCCAGACTTGCTGTGCTCCATGAAGGAACCACAGTGAGTGCCCTGGGACAGCATCCTTTCCGAAGGCAGTACTGGAGGCCTCTTCACTATCTTTAAAGATGCTATCCCAGGGCTCTCATTTCTCCTGCATGTCCTTTAACATGCATGTCCTTTAACAAATTAAAAAGCAAAATAAATTCAATGTTCCAAACACATAAACATAATTAGCATCTTATTGACAATTTCAGTTGAGAAGCCGAAGTGCATAGATGTACAAATAAGTGTTCCTTATGTTTATTTTACATATACTTCAGGGGTTTTTGGGGGATTTTTTTCCCCCTTTGGTATTCTATCTTGTATTAAAGAGACAAGATTTAATTAATCTTCAAGAATAACTTGCCTTTTTTTTTTTTTCAATGATGACAAAGTTTTTCCTCGCTCTGGGTTAAATAAACTGACATTTAAAAAAACTTAGAGACAGGATTACCCTTTTCTCATACATCTAATTTTCCCAGTACTTCTAATTTTTACAGTGGCCAGTGAAATGGGTTCAGCCTTCAAGTATCAAGGCTTGTGTGAAACAAACACTCAAAACACCCTGAACTGGTGCAGAGTTTGCAGGGAAACTTTGGTGAAATGGAAAAAGGGAGACATTTTCTGCCAGTTCCCCATCCCCGCAGAGGATCCAGCTGCACAGAGGAGCACATCTGCCCCTGCTGAGGCCGGGGATGCCAGAGCTGCTCCCGGCGTCCCGGACGCTGCGGGGCCACTAGAGGGATGTCTACAACCATCCTTCCACGGCTGCTGAAGCAAACCACCACTTCACATTCCTGACCGGCTGCAAATCGCACACGGCTACCAATAGCCCTTAGAAATGCTGCAACAGATGCATCAGAGTATTTGGACACTGGCAGTTGGAATGATGAGATACAATGCTTGGACTGCTACAAGGTCCAAGAGAGCAGATCAGAAATCAGAGAGTCATGGAGTCACAGAATGGTTTAGGTTACAAAGGACCTTGATGATAATGTAATTTCAACCCCTCTGGATCTGGTTGAATACTTTTAACACTATTAAAAGCTACATCTAGTTATATCCTTTTATTTGATTTGTTTCCAATATTTTAGCTTGTATCTAGTGGAATGGCATAATCTATTTAAACTATCAACAAGTTAGCACGAGGCTCACTGCAAAAAGTGTTTTATTTTTCTGTTAGTTTAAATTAGTTGACTAGAAAAGCATGAAAATGTAATAGAGAAGAGTTCCCTCTCCTACAGTGATAAACTGTTGGAACTGATAGGATGAAAGGGGCTGCAAAAAAAGGAAAATATGAGTAAACTGAAGAAATAAGCATTAGTTGTAAGTGCTATAAAACAGCTTGTGCACTCCAGAACAGTGTAAAGAGCCCCAGTTTACTACCCTGGCTGGGTTGATGGGTCAAACTGTTACATTTAATTACATATACTAATATAAAAAAAAAGTTTCAATTTATGTGGAAAAGAAGCATCATGGATTTTAGAAGAGGCAGTAGTTAGAGTTGGGTAATTTATTTATTTATTTTAATAGTTAATTCCCTGGAAAATGTGGTTCAGTCATGTCTAAACTATTTGCTTCAAATTTGCTGAATAGTTTTGGCTGGAAAAAAAACAAAGGAGGGGATAAATTGTCTTGGAGGAAAGTCCCCAGTTACCCAACAGCTCAGTGATCAGAGCATTTACTTAGGTAGCAGAGACCCCTTAACAGAGGCTCCGTTGAGGTGGACTACGCTCAGTCTTTCCTGTGACCACTTTGATTTTGTCCCAGTTGTGAGGGATGGGGACACACCTCCAAAGGAGCAGGCTGGTTCCCAGAGTAGGAAGCTGTGATTCTCATGCTCCCCCTCACTGACCCAACAAACTTGGTGCCTTTGTGCAGGTCAACAGCTTCATTGTGAGGAAGAATTTCCCCTTTGTCCTGCTTCATGGATACCAAGTCCTTGGACAGCTTTCTAAGAAGTAGAATTCTGCTACAAGTTCCCTCGGACAAAAGCAGAATTTCCTCATCATAAGTATATCTATGCTATGACATTCTTTCAAGCATCCAAAACAAATATTCTACATCGGATTAAAACATAACATTTAGTGGTTCACACAAATAAATAACCTTCAGGTTATTTTATTTCAGCAAAGAAAAGCAGCCAGTTTAGTTATGTCCACACTGTGCTGATTTTTATGACATTCACTGCAGTTCCTGAACAAAAATGCAACTTCCACCAAGTCTTTAACTGATCATGAAACAGTGATAACCTTTATCCAGACTACCCTATGCTTCTTACAAACCCTTATGTCTGCAGCCACATAAGAACTGAAGATGACATTGAGAGCTCCTGATTCCAGTCCCTTAGGTGCCAGACACCATATCTTATGGCCCTTTCAAAGTGCACTGCAGGTAGGTGTTTCCTGGCTGCCTTTACCTGGAGGAAGGTTGTACTAACCCCACATTGTGAATAGCTAGAAACAGTCTTATTTCCCATCTGTGCTTATTTGTGACCAGTTTACTCACATATGCTCTTCTGTCAGCATTGTTCTGTAATGTACAGCTCTTAAACTCCTTGGTTGCTGTCTTTGGTGTATCTTTAGACACCACCATATTCTCATTCACTTCTCTGCTGGATCTAGAAAACTGAATTATTCAAGCTACCTCACATAAAACAGGCTGCTTTGTTCCCTCATCTCTGCCAAATTCCCATTTTCGGTTCCTCTTCTCCAATCAGAGGAATGGAGCTATTTATGTCCCAGTGTTCTCACTGGATCTTGCCCTACCTATCTCACTTGAATATCTTTGTTAAATTTTACAATACCATTTATACTTTTTAATTCCACATTTTCATTAGCTAATGTAAGCCTGAAGTAATTCTCCTCAGCTATTTCCAAGTGGTAAATTCCCACATTGCATCAGAATTTCTTACTAGTCCCCAAGGGCACTCCCTCTATAGACTGTACTCTTTATCATACTGTTTCTATCATTCCCATCATTGAGCTGATCCAGATCTTCTGAGCAATATCCCAATCTTCAACTCTCTACTGATGTTGTCTGATGCAAACAGCATCAGCAGCATAGTCCTAGATTTCATGCTGGTAAACAAAAAGGTTCCAATTTCAAAAAGTCAAATGAGGGACCAGGACTGGTCCTTGTAGTTCCTACCAATCCAAATATTTTTTTTAGTTTGGGAATAGTACATATCCTTCAGAATGTTTTATTCTCCTATAAAAATTGTACATGAAAACATCTCCTAATAATTCCCACTAACTTAAGCTTTACCACATCAAAATCTTCCAAGTTTTCTTCCAATTTGGTTGCAATTACCTCCTGTAATACCTTAATTTTTCTTATCCATAAATATGGAAAATTAAAGTATTACAAGATATGGTTTTTTTATCCATGTGTAGTGTTTAATTTTAATATTGTACCCCATCACCAAAGACTGGAGCAAAACTGAGATCATCTCTATGTCAGCCTCTTCACACAGTAATCCCATTTATTATTTGACAGCCAAGTCTAGAAATAACAGTAGTTAAACATACTGTCCATGTTGGACAAAAGGACAGATAGAAAAGTCATATTTTTTCCAAGAAGTAACCTTCCTTCCTTCCTTCCTTCCTTCCTTCCTTCCTTCCTTCCTTCCTTCCTTCCTTCCTTCGATGCTGTTTATGTACAAAGTGATGTCATTTCTCAAAGATGGTAAACCCTTATCTGCAAAGCTGTGTTTTCACTTGTGCACTCACAACTGTTCTTACTCATATCTAACAGCCCCTGCAAGTTCCCTGAGAGCAGGCACAGCAGCTGTAGTTGTTTACACCCCTGGTATCAGCCGGACTGGCTTGGATTCCCCACGATTAACAGTAGCTAAGTCTTGATGAAAAGCAGATCACAGGAATGACAGTGCTAATGCAGAGACACATAATGTGGGTATTCAGAGACGCACACAGAACCTCTACACTAATCATCTTTTTTTAGCTTGCTCTATCCAAGTCATCTTCTACTGGCATTTCCCCCTAATTGCAGGGAGCATTCAGTGCCTAGGGTTTTACTGGCATTTTCCAAGCCAGTTCCTGCATACTTATGGCAAACGGCCAGATCAAAAGAAGGATTGATTAGGTGCCTCCAGTGGTTCTTACACCAAAATCCAAGATGACATTTCAAAAACTACTCAATAGCTGTATAATTGTGAAGGTCACTAAGTTTGCCACCTACTTCTCTGCCTCCATCCTGCTGAGTGTTCTCATTGAAAGGCTACAAAGCCTTTTCTTCCTGGCATCCCATTTCTTATTAATGCAATTTTCTGCAAAACAACACAGCAACCTGCAAGACAGAGTCTAGGAACTTTATTTGGAGGTGTACTGTGCAACATGAATTTCCACAGGATGGTCAAAGGACAATGCGTACGTGGGTTCTTCTAAAGAATTCTGGATCAGATCAGGATGAACATGCTGGTTCAGATTATGTCTCATCTAGGAAAACATGGGACTTTGGCCACATTTCTCATAATTCCCATTCAGTATCTAATGTTTAAATATTTGATCTTAAATACAGAATAAACTATCAGAAATGCTTTTGTTCTTACAGGTATATGTTCACTGGAAGACATTGTTACAGGAATACAAATGACAGGTTTGAAACAATCTCTAGTCCCCTTGTCAAATTAAAAAGGCAGAGACAGCTTTGAGAAGCTCTGGCCAGGACTTCCAAACGAACAGCAGCGTTGTACTCCTGCGTATTTCCAATATTTCAACCTTTACGATGTGTCACGTAAAGGAAGTGCTGGAGATTATGCTCACAGCAGAAAGAAGAGTGGCAGGAACTGTCCTCTGCTCCAAGGTACTGTGAGGTATAAACAGCCTACTGACAGCAGAACAGCAAGGATTTCATAAATCACAGCAGTCTCAAGCTGCTGTGATTTACACCTATGGGCCACAGAGCCCTAAGCTTCACCTAAATGCACAAAGCAGCAAAGGAAAACTCGAGGTCACTTTGTCCTTACTCTCCAAGCTACACTTACTGCAAGTTTCCTCCTGAGACTTAAAGCAGAGAATCTGGCACATCACCATCACGTAAGCATTTCAATTAACCTAGATTCACAGCTTCACTTCTGTCTTCCCAATGCATCCAAGAAATAATGAAACTACCTTATTAACAAAAGCAATGTTATTTAGCTGGAGAGAATTATGTAAGCAATTAAGAGCCAGGCAGAGACCAAGTCCTGCGTTATCAGACACACCCAGGCATTACACAGCCAGTTTTGATTCACACCTCTTTTCTTGATTCTCTGGTATTTGTGCTTAAGATACTGACTTTAACACAACAACAGACAGTACCAACTAATGATTCTGTATTTATCAGCTATATATACTGTTTGAAAAAATGGGAAGCAGCTACCTGGCACACCTTCAGAGACAAAGGTACATACATGCTTTTCCAAGCAGAACAGTAGATATAGGCCTTTACCTACAAAGCTTACCAGATGAAGACATTTTCTTTAGCATTTGCTTGATTACTTTGGTTTGCATTTAATTATACAGATGGCTGAGTGGTTTTGTAATTTTATAGCTGGCCTGTGCTAGTAATTGATGTGGTAGTGGCAGTCTTATGAGGCTGGTTTGGAAATGCATGGGGTTTGAAAAGCTGCTTGCATTTAAAGCCTCTCGTTACAATGCAAGAGATGAATTAAATGAAAGAATGTTAAACAATGTTGGGGTTTTTTTTCTGTGGACTTTACATAACTGTACTATTTGTCCCAAGACAACACTGGAATCAGTATATCAACGATGAAGATTGCGGCTGACTTTGCAAGTCCTTCAAAAACATAACTCCCATATATACAAGTTGTGTACCTGTCTTCCTGTCTGTTTTCATTAACCTAAAATGAAGAAGTTTATTTTTAATCCAGAAAAAACAATTTATTAACCCTTAGGCTGACTGAACACTAGCATGTGAGAACGGAAAATTCAAACAAACAAACAAAACTCACAATAAGCTTATATTCCTTTTCACCCCTTGTTTGTATTTATGAATATAAAAGTAAAGAAACCCCTGTACTAATGACATAAATCTACATTATTTTCTGGAGGAAGAATGATGATCTTTAGCTATGCCCTCCGAAGTCTCAAGACCTCATTATCTAAAAAATGATTTGTCCTATTTCCATCACAACAACACTGATCCACGTCAGTGCAGCATCCTGAGCGAGTGACGATAGTTATGCACCTTTGCCTGTAGCAGTCTGACATGGTTTACTTTTGGCAGCTTTCAAAGACTGTATTTACTTGGACTACTGACAGGTGTTTTGTCCTTACTCTGTTGTCACAATTTGTTTCTCATTTGGGATAGAGTTGATTCATGTCACTGGATAGAGATAGTCCATGACATCTCTGGCAACTCACTTAGCTCTTCTATCTGTTCTCCCATATGCAAAACACAAAGATGGACTAGATCCACGAGATGCTAAACCTAAAATTTAGAGAACCTAGCTATAAGGAGAATCAACTCCCCTGTTGGTAGTGCTCTTATGTTCTTCAAATATTTTCTGAGGGAGCCTGAAAAGAGGATTTGCAAAAGCCTTACTTAGCCAGCAGCAAGTGCAAAAAGCACAGCCCCTTCTCTTAAAACAGATGCACACATGGGTAGTTTGTCTCCTTTTGCTTCTTTTGCAATAGTAGTGAAAGCATGCCTGAGGTCCAAAGCCAAATCCCTCTTCTCCCTGAATGGACTTGGGGACTATGGAAGACACTAAAGGAACAACCTGAAGCTGATGGCTTTTAACCAATAAGCCCCACATACCAACTTCTTATAAATCTGTACCTATAAATGTAGCCAGTTATGAAAATGGTTAACAGTGAATTCCCTACTGCCTTGGGACACCTAAAACATATTTGTACTGTAGATATCTAAAGAGTTCAGCAGCATTTCAGGGAGCAGACAGAGAGATGAAGGATCCAGCTGTGGAGGCTTAAAGCTACAGCAGATACACTGGAAGGCTTGGACTTTGCCTTACAAAACATAGTAAGTAGCATTTGACAATTCACTGCATGGAACTTCAAAACTAGCATACACACAGTGAGTAGGAAGAGTTCTTCCTTAGATGGTCATTGTAGGAATAGGTGATACCCTGAGAGATTTACACCACTGAAGGCAGAAAAGGTAGAACTGTAAAAAGACCACAGAAGGTGGTGTTATTTTTCCTCTAGGGCATGTTAAAACAGTGTTTTTTGCAAACACTGAGAGAAGGATCTGACTTTCCGAGTACTATTTTTGTTACTTAGTCATTTATAACCAGCAATAAATCTTCTGCTGATGATTTTGTTGAGGATTTGTGTTGTACAAAGGAATTCAGCTGACTACTGTTGTCAATGTGTCCCTGTAACAAAGTAAAACTTGTTTAGCTAGTAAACAGATATGTCCTGAAGGGTGGAAGAATAGATCTATTGGGCAAGAATTTCAAGAAGGTACTATTTCTACACACTTGCTTTTGAAGTCACAATCACACTTTTTTTCCTATGTAAAAAGGGTTGTTATGCTTATTTAAGCTTTTCTTTGTTACCTTTGTTTAGATAGCACCCTGAACAATGCCATTAAATCACATAAGCTAAAGATCAGTTTTTACAAAGCTTATAGATAAGAAAAACTGAAGAAAAAAAAAGCACCTTGCCAAGAGGAAACTAAGAGCTTAGATCATCAGATCACCTGGTGCCCAACTCTGAGTTCATTGAAATCGCCCCCAAAATTGTTGTTCACAGTAACAGAACTTAGCACAAGCTCCTTATTGATCACTAGCGACACACTCATTATGTTTGGTCTGTTGTCCAATCCTGTTTTAAATCCTTTAAAAAAGCCAAAACATTTTTGTTGTGCCACTTATAAAAATTATCCAATGAATAGGCTGTAAGTGAAGAAATCATGTTTATTTTAGGTAATTTGGAGTTTTGAACTGCTGTTTTGCAAGGCTGTGTAACTTCATGATCCAGTTAGTACCCACATATAATCCTAGTAGCAACCCAACTCATTCTCACTTCTTTTATCTCCTAGCAAAGTAAACTGTTCAAGGAGACTGTGATTTTTTTTGGTGGTGCTGCAGTTAAGCAGATCCTAATCTGGTTTGAAGATGAAGTAGTCCTAAGATATAAATAACCAGCACCTCTCCCAAACAGATTTCACCATTTCCTTCAGAAAATTCACAAACTCACTGTGGTTCACTGTAAAGCGAGAGTGATAACGCCCATATTGACTTTTCAAAATGTTCTGTGTGTGCGTGTTTCTGTGAGGCTTGAGGATTTTGACTCAGTGGACTGTAAAAGCAGAATCCAGTTATAGAGTTTGGGTGGCTATTCAGAGCAGACCTTCCCTCAAGTTGGGAGTTGTTTAGCACCAGGGCTCTGACTCAGAATATCACTGAGTGTGATCTCGCTCAAAGCCATGCAAGTGACTCACATATTTACTTCTCTGACGCTCTCTCCTCTTCCTTTAAAGTTAAAATATTGAGCCACTTTTCTGACATCAGCTCACTGCCAGCCAGCTATCAGCTGAAAGTCAACACAGTAAAATGTTAACCTTTCCTCCCTGAGGTCCCTCCACCTTAGTGAATGACACTTCCACAGTCTCTGTTGTTCTGCCCTAGAACATCTGCCCAGCAGCCACATCTCAGGGCTGCGGAAACCACAGTTTGTCCACAACCTCACATGCCATTCCATGGAGCATCCCTACCATCCAATTCCCTACGTCCATCCCTGAGGCCACAGCTCAGGCATCAGTGACATCCTCCCTGCTGTAGCCTCTCTTGCCTGGGTCTGATAAACAGGATCCTGTCCTCTCAAAGTGCCCACCAAGCATGGCAAGGTGGCTGTACCCATCTCCAGCACAGTGTGGAGGCTCATCTTCCTTGGGGGGCATGAGGGTGGCCTGCACCTTCCCCAGCATAGCTCCTCTCTGCCTAGTTCTTCATCCTCTCTCTCATACATGTAGGATATACACACACATGAGAGAGATGGAGTACCTCTCCTATGAGAGAATTTGGACTGTTCAGCCTGGAAAAGAGAAGGCTTTGGAGTGACCTTATTGTGGCCTTTCAACACCTGAAGAGAATTTACAGAAAAGACAGGGCAAGACTGTTGACAAGACCACGTAGCAACAAAACAAGGGGGAATGGTTTCAATTCAAGGAGTGTAGGCTTAGATTAGGTATGGGGGGAAATTACCATGAGGGCGGTGAGGCACTGGAATACATTCCCCAGAAAAATTGTAGATGCACCATCCCTGATGTGGTAGGGCCAGGCTGGATGGAGCCCCGCGCTATCTGGCCGAGTGAAAGGCGCCACTGCCCATGGCAGGGGGCTTGGAATTCGACAATGTATTTAAGGTCCTTTCCAACCAAAACCATTCCACGAATCTCTGATTCATGCCGTGAGCACTGGTGCTCTATCGGAAACACTGCTCTCCCACCTTCTCAAATATTTTTCGCTTTTTTTCCTGTGTGCTTGACGCCATGCGGGCAGGCTGAGGTCTCATGTGCCAAAACGCACACAGCCCTCTCTGAGCGGCTGCCTTGCCCAGGCCCGGCACGGCCCCGCCGAGCCCAGGGCTGCAGCCGGCTGCCGAGCGAGCGCCGAACAATGCGCCGCTCGCAGCGGGGCCTTGTGGGTAGGGGAGGCGGCCTGCGCGGGCCGGGGAGCGGGAGGCCGGGCCGGGCCGGGCCGGGGGTGGGCGGAACGCGGAGAGCGGTGAGGGAAAGGCGAGGTCGGCAGGGATCGCGGCTCCCGCCCCAGCAACCGGCGAGCGCTGCAGAGGGAGCCGCACTCTGAGCCCGACACCGCGGCAGCCGCTCCCCCTTCGCTCCCCGCCTCCCCCCGCCCTCGGAGCGATGTCCCGGCGGAGCGGGCAGTGAGGCGGCGGCCGCCAAGGGACGCCCTGAGCGGGGAGAGGCGGGGGCACGGCGGGAAGCGCTCCGTCCCTCCCTTCCAGCTCTCTCCCCTCCCTCTCCCCGCGCCCGGGCGGAGCAGCGGCCGTTTTCCCTCGCCCTTCATGCCCGGGCGGCGGCCACCGGCGGCGCTGCCCTCCGCTCCCGCCTCGCCGCCCCCGCCCTTCCCGGGCTCGCCGCCGCGCTAGGCCCGCCGGGCGGCCCCGCGCAGTGCCCTCCGCGGGCCCGGCACTAGGCGGGCCGGAGGATGAGCCAGCAGCCGGCGGGGAAGATGTCGGCGGCTCCCCTGGCGGCCGAGGCGCTGGAGCCGGCGGCGGGGATGCTCGAGGGCCGCCAGAGGAAGCTGGAGTCCATGATCCGCGACCCGCGCTCCCCGGTCAACGTGGAGAGCCTGCTGGTGAGGGGCGGCCGCGCCTGGGGGGAGCGCTCGGCGGGGGAACAAAGGGAGCGCTGCCCTCGCTTCAGGCGGGCGGGAGGGAACGGGAAGGAAGGAAAGGGCTCCCGCGTCCTGAAAGTGCTTTCCTGGGGGAGGACGAGGGATCGTCTCCACGCCCCCGGCCGGGCCACCGGCAGCGGGGAGGTGGCGGGAGCGGCCCTCGCCCCCAGCACTGTTGAGCGAGGGGACGGGCACGGCGCTGTGAGAGGAAAGCGAGCGCTCCCCAATTAGCTACATCTTATTTGAGGGAAAGCGAGAAATGTCCCTGACGAGATCTGATCCAAGGAGAGGAAAGCGCCTTGTTTTCCCTCCCAGCATCGTTCACACCGTTCGCTTTCGCGCCTGGGAATCACAGCGTGTCCGTCCCCAAAGTACCTGCCTTTGTGTGCGCTGCCGGGCACCCATCGCTCACCCCCTGTGAAACGTCCCCTGGTGAAGCTGAGGTTGCTGTGTGATGTGGAAATAATTCAGGAAAGGGGGACACGCCTAAGGGAGAAATGTAAATGGGGGGTCCAGTGACCCTTCGCGTTTATTTTTCATTGAAGCAAATTGGTTAGTCTGTGTCCTGTTTCAAATAGCATTTTTCCGTGTGAGTGTATGAAATACAATTTACTTTAGTGAGAAATCTGTGCCCTTGTGAAGAAGTGTGAAAGGGGTTAGATTTTCTCATTTAACCATCTGAACTCTAGAAAGGCAGCCAACAGACAGATTATTATCATTATTGTTATCACTGTTGTTATCATTATAATCATTATTAGTATTTTAACTGAACTTTAGGGTCCTCAAATCTTATATTTCCAGTCTGCCCCAAGATTTCTAATGTGTCCCAGTTATGAGGAGCAGAAAAAGGGGGAATAAATCCCAGTCCTTCCAACAGTTGCTCAAGGCACTTACACTGTGGTTTTTTTTGTGCTTTCAAATGACTCAGTTCTGTTTGGCCAAAAATACAGGAACTGACTGAACAGAATGTATGCCTGTGCTGTGTGGAGAATATAGGAATTTCCTATAACATCTGAAAAATGTTCTTCCCGAGGCTGTGGTGCTGTGTTACTCCTCTCATACATGTTCAGAGGCATAATGACAGCCGTAGTCAATGGAGGGGGGTGGGAGACTTACATATCTGACTGGATTCAGATAAGTTTTTTGCCTAGGCCAAAGCAGAGAGAGCTGCCTCTGGGCTTCACTCCCAACATTTTCACTTTGGTATTTTGCTTGGAAAACTTTGACCTGTGGCCAAAAAAGAGCAGTTAAAAATAGTACAGTCGTTCTGAAAAATGCATCAGGTTAATACTTAACCCCAGTAGACTTTTTCACACTCTGCTTTTATACTTTTATATGCATGATTCTTTTATTCTCTCACCTCCCATGCCTTGAACATAGATTGAATACACTAAAATATGTTTCTGAAGAGAAATCTTAGCTAAAAAATTGAGACTGGGCTGCTTAGAACTCGATTTTTTTTTGTTTTATATGCTAGGAGTGTAGCCTGCTTCATGTAATACATTGAGAAAACAAACCATGGGAGAATGTTAGCTGGATTGTAAATGCATTTTTTTTACAGTAAAGGTCATCACTGTTCTCTACACCCTGTCAGTAAGTATTATTTAAAAAATTAGCAGCAAGTGAAATATAATGCTAATCAGTCAAATTTCCTAGCTTGTGCAGTCTACATATCTGTGTATGAAATAATGGACTATTCATTATTCTTATTTAGGAAATTTGGAACAAATTTCCTGTAAAATCACTTTCTTTTGGTCTCTGGTATTGTTGCTTTATGCAATTTGACATTAATTTTGCATTGGTGTGCTGCTAAATAGTCTTAGTATGAAAGCATATTCATATTGAAAAATATTCTTGTTTACTAAACAGCTGCCTTGCAGTGTAAATTATCAAAAGTGGAAATGTGTTTTCAGTTAAAAGTAGAAATACGGCAACATGAACTGAGAGTCAGGGAAAGCATCTTAAAAAGACTAGCTGGAATGCCACTATTCCATCCTCCAAAAATAACAGAACCAAAACTAAAAATGTGGAATGGAATTCAAAATGGAATTCATTTCCTTACACTGTAAAAAGTCATAAACAGCTGCTATTCTGTATTTTGTGTGCATGCTTTATTTTTGGGAAGCCGTAAAAAGCGAAAAAGTAGCTGTTGATCTATAACACATGGTGTAAATTTGAAAGATGTGAGAAGCTGAGGTAATAAGCTGTCTTTCTCTAGATAGCAATTCCACTGTCATCAAGAGATGTTTTATTCAGTGGCTCTAAATGAAGAGACTTTCTTGGCGTACCTTCCAGACCACAGGATGGCTGACCACATCCATCTGTTTCTTCAGCAGGAGAATCTATGAAGCCAAATACATTGATTGATTATGTTCCTCCCATCCCCCTTTAGGGCTCAAGAGAGACTGTTAGATATTCTAATGGGATTTTTGCTATCTTGTGTGCCTTAACAGTTATTAATGCCTGTGTTGAGCGCAATTATTTGCGTTTGATTAAAGCATGTCTTCAAAAAAGACCTATGCATTCTCAATTCATAGGCATTATGAGATGCAGAACTCTGCATTTAGTTTGTTCTCACAGGCAGTTATGAAAGCAAAATAAAATGTCCCAGGAAACAACCAACCAACCAACCAAAATGTGTGGCATGGTTATTACCACCTTTTTTCTGCTAAATAAAAAAAAAAAAAAACAAAACCATGG
Organism: Pyrgilauda ruficollis; assembly: GCF_017590135.1. NCBI lineage: Eukaryota > Metazoa > Chordata > Aves > Passeriformes > Passeridae > Pyrgilauda > Pyrgilauda ruficollis. The sequence continues at coordinate 937,392 of NW_024525712.1, forward strand.
AGGGCTTTCTTCTCATTAGCATAGATGAGATGCATAGCCAGCACTTGGTGGGTTCTTCTGGTTTTGGTCTGATAAAGAGATGGAATGAGGAATGCTAGAACTGTGTACTTGGTGCCATGATAGGTGTCAGCAAAGACATCCACAAAGGGAAGTGGTTATTGCAGCCTCATTGAGGCGTTGGCTGAGTGCTCATTCTCTCATTGTGTCTTGTTGAAAGCTTCTTGTTAGGTTGCCTATGCTAAGATAAATAATTTTGATATTGTCGCAGCTTTCTATGGTACAGTCTTACTCTTTTTGGGCATGTAACAGTGGTTATGAAAACCTGTTTTCTGTATTACATTTAGATCATGCAGATTACTTGGTAAAGCTGCCATATTTTTATTACTTGTTTTTCTGCCATTTGTGTCACCCACTAATTTAATGAAGTGACATTTTTATGTGTACTACATGTACACATGGATGATAGCACTTAATGGCATTTGACCTTGGCTGATCCATAAGAAACCCTTCTATAAATACATTCCTACCGAATAGTTCTGAGTTGACAGCTAAATTTAAGGAGAGCTTAACGTGCTCAAATACATTTGAGCATTTATGATTTTGCATATAAGCTCTATCTACTCAGTATGAACTGAGTTATTTTTGATAGTATTTTGTACACGTTATCTGGGGGTGCGTTGGCAAGTGTTATCTTCTCTAGAACAAGAGCAGATAGGTCACTGTAGGCTGTGTAAAACTAATCCAGACCTCTGCTTCCTTGCCATGTGTAATTGTATCACTTCAGCACATGCTGAACTCAACTTTTGAGTGTGGTGGTGATGAACAGCTCTGGTAAATCTTACCATGCTCTTTCTGCAGTGCTTTGCCTGGGCTGGAGCTGCTCGAGTGCAGTTGTCCAGAGAAAGGCGCTGGTGTTTGCCCTTGGACTCACTCATTCAGTACAAGCCTCAGGATTTTAGTGTTAAGCTTGAAGTTTGGCATTATACTGGAGGTGTAAAATGATGAGTGTATTCTTGCTGCTCTGCTGTGGTTGTGTCAGCTTTTGAAAGAAGGAGCTCTTAGAACTGTTAATTAGTCAGTGCAGCAGTGAAATTGTGAGCACAGTGCTGGGCTGTGCTGGAATGCAGGCATGGTGGACTGAGAAATGGAGCGATGATTACCAGGAGAGTGCTCAAGTGTCTCAGAATACACATGCCTTAGAACCCAAACCCACAAACCAAAACGGAACTAATTTGCCATTTATTTCGTTTTTAAATAAAGCTGACAGGTAAACTGTGTATTTACACTAGTTTGAACGTGAATAAATGTTCATCTACTTGGATCGCTGCCATTAAGACCCTGCAATTTTAGTCTTAATGAAAAGTGGATTGGAGATACAGCTGTGACTCCCATTCTTTCAATAGGTGCATCTGTCCATAAAGATCTCATCAATTGAGTAGATGCCAACCTTGCGCCAAGTGTTAATTGAGCAGATCACTAGGCTGAGCTCTGTTAATTCAGGGTCTCCAGGTCACCATGGCTGATACAAAGTATTCTTCTGCAGGATTTTAGCTTTGGGAACTTTCTGAGTATTTCATAATTAATATGAAAGTTGTTTCACTTTCCTGAATTTATTGCCACACATAACTTTGAATCAGCAAGAACAATCTGTTGTGTTAATTTGAGCCAGTAAGTACAGGGAAGAGATGCAAATGTAGCACTTAGCAGGATCTAGTCTAAAATTCATTGCCTGCTAAGTAATTTGAAGGCCAGATGATTCTCTGTTCTTGAAGAAATAACCTTTTCTTGTTTGTTATATTTCCTGTGCTGTTATTTCTCTCTTAGTTTCTAACTTTTTCTATAAATGTTCTATTTTTGATCTGTAATTTTAGAACATCTACTGCAGAGTTAAAAATTAAGGTCCTTAAGGAAACTGAATTGTCTTTTGTTCATTGTTCCCCTCTGATGGATTTATATATAGCAGTATAGTTAGGTGGAAAAAGATAGTTCTACTTTTCTGACAGCTTTATGTGTTTTTATATTCTGACTTATTCTACATTAGGATTAAAGTGTTTCACTTCTGGTTTGAGAAAGCCAAAAGAACTTTTTGCTGAGCTTCAGGTCTTTTTACTGCCACACAAGATGCATGCAGATTTTGTGTGTGCGTATTCACAATAGACATGTTCGCTCCCAGTATTTAATCTCTGTTGATCAGATTGCAGAGTGTGTCATTAGTATCCTTTAATTGTTCAGTCTTTGTACCAACTTAAGACAAACATAAATACACCTACACTATCAAATTAGCAGAGTTTTCTTCTGCTTTATATGTGCAGGAATAAAAATTCAGGAACTCTTCACTTTTCCAAATATTAGTAGTCTCAGTTTCAGTTGAAATGTGTGCAAATGCTCATTAGAATCTAGTTTTTAAATTACATTTTCAGTTCTAACTAATGGCAGAGCAGTGCCAAAGCATTTGGCTCTTTGTCTAGTAATGCAATCCATAACAAAAGCTGTCTAATTTAAAAAGAAAGGAAAGTGCTACCTCAGTAGCCAGTCTCCACAGCAATCAGTTGATGATTTCTTGCCAGTGTTTGATCTACAAAATATGAGTGGAATTGTATCAGTGTCACAGAGGAGCTGTCTTTGGATTTTAAATATGAAAGTGATTAAAATTGGGTAGTAGAGTTTTACATAATGAAAAATACAAAAAAATTAACCCTGTGTATTTTTATAACTCATAAGAATGGGGGGTTTTGGGGGGAAGAATGCTATATTGTTATTGTATATAAGGTTTCTTCTAAACTGTTACACTGTAGAGCAGTGAATGTATCTGGTAACAAATTTATTTAAAATACATTTTTTTTCTTGGTACATCCCATTGGTTAAGAACAAGAATACAGTGTTTATATTGGCAGACCTGGCTAGTAATAAACTAATTTTAATGAGCTGTTCGCAGTGTAAACACAAGGTTGAATGCAGTGCTCAGTTGCCCAGCCATGCCTACCGTGCGTGGGGCTCCTGCAGCAGTGCAGCGTCCGAAGAGCCCCGCGTTGCTCAGAGCGCCTGTGCCCGGCCACACGCAGCTGCCTGAGCACAGCTGAGGCATCACCTGCACCTTTCCTTGGCAACATTATGGTCATTACCTGCTGACAGAGTTTTAAGACTGTATGCTTAAATCAGTGATTGGGCCCCTAATGTTCCGATGGGTTGGAATATTTGGAACATTGTGATTTTGTGAATTTTGTCCAGATTTCACTATGCTGGATAGTCTCAGTCTGTAACAGGTGCTTTATGTGGTATGGACTTAGCTTTTTCTCTGTGTTTGTCTGCTACTGTTACAGCTATTGAGAGAGGGGCCCTTTTTTGTCTGTGAAGTATCATGCAGTTGTTGAATAGACACAGATTTCTTCATTGTCATGTGAAACGTGCCTCCTGCTCAGTCTCTGCTTCATTTATTGTAGGGTGCAGAAGGTGATAGCCATGAGAAGAAAAACAATCTGGGTGTGACATACAGTGGGGTTTTGATTATGCTTGTCTTCCATTAATTTTATTTCATGTAGAATGACTTGCCTAAGTCAAATCTTTTGCAAAAAATAACCAAACACATGCTTTGTGTTTTGTGTGCCCAGATGGAGACTAATGAGTATGATGTTAGTGTTCAGCATTGTTACTTTAATTCCACAGTAATTTCATAATTCATTTTTTTTTTTTTTAGGATAGCGTTGTTCAGATGGTACAGAGAATAAAAAATGGTGTGCAGGAGGGTCTGAATCCTAATGTACTGCTATCACTTTATGGTTTCAGACAAATCTTTCTTCATTTCCAACTATATGAAATGGAGATGATGAAGCTTTATTTTTAAGATGTACTGGAAAATAATTTAATATTTAGAATAGACTTATGTGATTAAACAAGATGATCACAAGTAAGCTATGCCCAAGTGTTTAATTCCAAACCTTGAGAATTCAGGTAATCAAGTAATTGCTCTGTTGCCTTTTGACTGTTCTAAATCATAGGTACTGATTTTATTAGTCTGTATTTAAAGTATAGAATTACAGGATCCTACATAAAGCAAGATAAAGTTTGGGTGACTCATCCAAACACAAGAATTTTCTTGTACTTTTCTTCAGGAGGAAATGAAGAGGAGGTCACATACAGGCATGAAAGTAGGCTTTAACAACTGTGAAAGAAAAGTTAAACTTTAGCAAATACTCTTGTTTTTTTTTAATCTCAAAATATATAATATTGACTGTTACTGTCACCAAATAAATAAATAACTAGAAGAAAAAATGCCTGAGTTCCACACTTTCTTCCAAATGCTATTTAAAGTTTAACTAAAGTCTTGATTACTATTTAAAGGCTGTAACGCATCATTGTTCTTTGTCCATGTCACTGCTGTTACAGGTAACTGTCCAAAGTCTATAGCTTAATTGTTGATTAAATATCAAACATAGTTCTGTCAACAGCATAGATTTACCCTAGTATGGAATATATAAAGAGAAGGATCTTCAGGTTCTTTGAGAATTCCTTTTTATTGAATGAGCTCTGAACTTGGAAATCTGCTCGTGTTTGTTGCTACTGTACAATTGATAAATTCGCAGTACTGTTTATGTGCATACTTTCAAAGAGATTATGCTCTAGAAACAGTAATAGCCCAGGTTTTCATTGAGGCATATACAAACGTTTGGCTTGCCTATGGTATAAAAATGTTCTATTTCATACAGAAAATAGTCTTAAACTGGTTTTCCTTGTGGTTTCTGTAGCTATTTGTTCTAGTCTGTTTTCAGTTTAGTGCTGATTATTTTGAGTACAAGATTAGGGAGACAAGCCTTGTCATTTGTTGCATGTTTAGTATGTAGATTTTTATTTGCAAATGACTTTTAGCACCATCTGCTATATAGGGAAGGTTGTATTATGATAGGCTTCTACAATGTGCGACTAAAGTCATTGGAAACAAGCTGCAGTAAATAGACAAAAGATCTTACGAGGTTACTTAATGTTGGTTGCACCCTTTCTTACACAGTTTTATAACTGTGCTTGACTTCTGAGTTATGGAGTTTTTTGTGGGATTTTAAACTTGTGATAAAATAGCCATGAAGTCTCTCAGTTTAGGAATAGAATTATTCCTTCAAATTGTTTAGGAAAATGGAGAAGAGCAGGGAATAATACCATGTCGGAAGCTGTTGGTTTAGTGAGTGAGTAATGAAAATCTTGCCAGTGCCAGGGGTATGCATGCATGCATGATCTGTTTCCTTTAGGGAACATCTCGGGACCTCCTCCTCCAACAGTAAAAGTTAGCCCACTTAGGCATTAAGCTGTAGTTTTTATTTATTGGCCTGTTCAATTTAATGACCTCTTTAGGGTGTATAAACCTGGATTATAAAATACCTCCCCCCCCCCCTTTTATTTTATGTTCTTTTATATGAAAAGTGACTGAGAACAACTGCTTGAATTACTCATCTGGCAAGGAGGTACTGACAGTTTATTATTGTATTGCAGCTGCTGCTATTAATGTAAACATTATTCTGTGTTAATTTTTCTTCTCTGTGAGTACAAAGTAATAATTCTGTTAAATTTAAGACTTGCATCCATGCTGGTATTACAAGCACCTGAACTATAGCTCTGATAGGGAAAGCTGAAAATAGCTGCACTTTAAAAAAAAAATCCTATTACTAAATTGTTAAGTTTTATAAAGCTGGTTTTTGAATTGCTTTCAAATTAATTTTTCAGTATTAGTTTAATTATATATGCTTATTTTTTATTGTATTTTAAGTTTTTTTCCTTATTCCCCTCTTGTCATCTTCCCAGAACTGAAGGATTTGTCTTGACTCTGCACATGTGGCATTATTGACAGTGAGGGTGGGCAGCAGCAGAGCTCTGTTGTCAGAATTCTGCTGGTTAAACCTGACTGTAACAGCAAAAGAGGCAGCCTGAACATTGTTTTGTATGCACGTAGTGTTCTTTGTCAGAAATATTTTAAGCTTGTATTAAAAGATAAATACTAAATACACTAATGTAAGCTACATCTCCTGAAAAAAATATTATGTTGGCAATTCCTTTTAATCATAGGTATCTAGCTAGTTCTCTGGTTTAGAAATGATTTCTGCTCCGATTATGAAGAAAATCTCTAAATGTGGACACTGTGATGAAGAATAGTTTATGTGCGTAGAAGCCTGAAACAGTAGCACCATGAGGTGTGAATCATTTCATCTATTTTAATGGTTGGCTGTCTCTGAAGAAAGGCAATTTAAGTGTCAAAATAAACTATTTCAGTGCTCTCATTTTTTTAGAAGGACTACCAGTATTTGATCCCACATGTGCCTTCCAGTGTTTCTCAAGTGCCAGAAGTCCCAAATGTCCCCTCTCTACCTGTGAAAACATATTTGGCAAATTTTGACAGGTATAAAGTGGAAAATCTGACTTCAAAAATTTTGTAAGATATGAAGTTCTTCCTTATTTAAAAAGCTCCTGGCTTTATTTTATATGACTCTGCTGCAGGACTTCATTGAATCAGAAAATCAGAGACAGCACTGAGCCCAACTTACATTTTCTACATAGAATGCACTGTTCTGCTTATGCCATATTGCTGAAATAATGTTTGCTATAGGTTGGGTAAAAGTACATATGGTGATATGGTACTTGTGTTTTGAAATCACACTGTCAAATTTATGAGGGAAGATGTGCAGTATGTCTTACAGACAGATGGGAATTAATGAGATTGCCATATACTTGTGATACAAATTCTTTTTTATTAAGTCAAAACCAAGTGAACGTACACTGAAGTTATTTCTATTTATCAGTGTTTTACCTCAAATGGATGCTGAATGTCACAGGGGAGAGGAATGGCTGTTTTGCCTTTTTGGCGTATACAGGAAGCATGACTGAAAAAAAGTCTTAGACACATTTTATTCCAAGGTAGAACTTTTTAATTCTGTTTTGATTTCAAGCTTATTTTCTAGATTTATCAGAAGAGGCTGCCATGTAATTGGACTCCTATCTTGGCACACGGGAATTGTTCTTGGGTTTATACACAGACTAAATTTCTGAATTGTGGAATTTGTTTTGGTTTTACTGCCATCATGCCTTGATTTTTTTTTCTTGTATGAACTCTTAGCACTGTTGGGTCAGTTGTCCTCTAAAATGGAAGTGGGGGACAAACAAATGTGCTTGAAGCTGTAATATCATAGGGTCACTGATGCTGAAAGCACGTATGGATTGTGAGAGATGGTAAGTTTGTATCTAATAACAGTAGCTCACACTGTGTCAGGGTTCTCCCCTGTAGCTGGTGTGGTGTTGCCCTGCCCCTGGTGGGAAATTCCTGGCCCAAGGTTGTCCAGAAGCATCGCTGTGGTTACAGCGAGGGGACTGGAGGCCTCACAGAGAGGTTGAGGTGCCGCTGTTGTTTCACAAAAGGATTCACCAGAATACCCTTTTAACTCAGAATATTCTGTATATCCTTCTATGAATCTGTGATTTAAGTCAAAAGCAGCAGAATTATCAGCAATTTAGGCTTAAAATGAACCTTGCTAGTTCTCAGAGTGAATGATAGTTTCCAAGGCCACATCTGTAGCAGCAAGTGAAACAAGAGCAGCACCAATTATCTCATGTTATTCCTGAGTTATTTCTGAAAATGCTGGTCTTTGAGTAAGTGAACATATTCAATAATCAATTTTTTTTTATATGTCTGAACTTCCTTTGATGATGAGGTGTATGTAGCTAGTCATATGCACATTTTCCATGTAGGGTAATAAGAAATGACAAGAAATTCAAATCATTTATGGACCCAATTATGTCTAGAATGGCCTGAAACACCAGGGTCATGCTCTTACCTACTCAATGTGCAGTGAAGCTGTTAAACTGTTTTTTGTTGATAGAAGGACTTTGTATCCCCAGATTTAAATTCTGCTTTAGTAGAGAGTTAGTAGTGATCTCTGCTTGCTGCTGAGTAGTGCCAACAGCCCAAATACTGTTGTGGCTCTCCTGTTTCTGGTTAGGTCAAGGTTGTGTGCTCTCCACCTGTGTATATTCTTATAGGATGTGTGCAGAAATACTCTTACAGGAGACCTATGTAAATTTATTTTCTTCCCCACGATCTTTAGCCAAGTGCATACACTTCTTCTCACCTTAATTGTCTTTATGCATGAATTTTTTCTTCAAATGTAAAAATTGTGATTCCTTGAGAAAGCAGCTGATGCAGGTGGCTCTTGTGGGGATTAACCTGATCTTGTGGGGATTAATCAGATCTTAGACAGATATTTTTTTGACTTTCCATATAAGAATCACTTGTTGCCAAAGCTAAAGGAGAATTTAGGAAACATCGAGTTATTGCCTGTGGGAAAACTGTTTTCCGCGTATAAAACCACGAGGAATTTGAAATCTACTTTCTGTTGTGCTTTGCTTTCCCAAGTAATCCAGGATATTCACTTAGCCCTGAATTTCTTGCCATATTTTTATTTAACAGTTGTGGGGTTTTTTAATTCTTTATATTCCAAAGATGTATTTCCTTAAAAAAAGCAAAGTAATTATGGTGGAATAAGCACAAACTAAATAAACTGAAAATTATTATTCTATTTTAAAATTTCTTTTTGCTACTATAATCTCAGCTGATATTTTTAATATCAGTTTGTAAACAAATTCTGATAGAGTTTTAATTTAACTGAAATTATGAAATGAAATTAAAGTCTCAATGAAAGCAGTCCTGTGTATCTTCTGACAAGGTGAAAAGGCAGGATTTCATTGCCTGCGTGTATGAAGATAACACCACTACCTTGCAGAGCTATTATAATTGGAAAGAATATTTTATATCTGGTTCAAGTTTTACAGTGTCCAGGAGCCTTTGCTTTACCTTGAAAAGGCTGTGAAATTGTCCTACCGTTCTGAAGATACAAGGTACTTCATTGTCAGATTGAGACCAAACTTCCTGAGGATGTGGGTTCCTTTGTCAAGATCTCTATCAGCCATAGACAAAGATGTTAGAATGTCTATGGGGGATGAGGGAAGCCGAAAAATGCTGTAGGATGCTGTCTCTGTTTCTGAATTACTTCTAGAAGCAGAAAGAGACGAGATTTTGCAGACACAAACTTAGTAAATAGGGGAGTACCATGCTTGGGTCAGATAACTGTGGTCTGTAATGTGGATGTAAATGCAGCAGTAATTAAGACAAGCTTAAATATTTTCAGGTAGTCTGCAATGCTCTGAAGGAAGATACAACAGCGGGGGTGGCCATTTTATTTTGGAAAAGGTGGGCACAGAGAGGACATATGTGTTCTCAGATACATGTGCAATAATTATTATTAATGGCAGCAACTTTTCTGCATTAGGACTAGCACATTTAGAAGAGGAACAGACATGGTCTATTCTTCTGGTGGTCTTGATAACTGGAATAAGGTTTTCTGGGTTATTCTTTAGTCTAGATTTCGATTTTTTAAAATTTATATTTTTGTATTTGTTTAAGTGCTTCCATCATTAAGGGTAGTACCAATCAAATTTTTATGTATTTAACAAGAATACATCTGTCTTGGAAGAATTTGTAAATGAACCAAAAGATTGTACAATGTTAGGTGAAGATACCAAGCAGCTTTTAAAATAAGAACAAGAAATCTGAAGAACAGAGAAGTTTTTCAGTATGAGAAACTAAGCCTCAGTGATCTCAGAAACTTTTTAATTCCTGTCTTTCTTCTTTAGTAGTTATATGAATCCGTTAAAAAACAATTGGCTAACACAAATAGTTTCCCTATCACTTAAAGCAGTAGCTCCACCTCCTTCCCTAAGGCACCACCTTGGTGGTGACACAATATTTGTGCTGGTGTGTTGTGAATTACTTTGAGTACCTAACCTGGATTAAAACTAGCCTGAATCATTTTCTCAGCTAATCCTGGCAGATTTGCAGAATGATCACCAACCATATTAAGTTTAACGAGGACAAATGCTGGATTCTGTATCTGGGATGGGGCAACCCCAGTTGTGTGCGCCCTGAGGGGAAGCCGTGTGAGGAGTGACTGAGGTCACTTGGTCTATTTAGGGTGGAGAGGTGGAGGCTGAGGGCAGACCTCACTGCAGTTACAACTTCCTTGTGAGGGGAAGAGGAAGGACAGACACTGATCTTTTCACTCTTAAGGCCAGTGAAAGGACTTGAGGAAACAGCATGAAGCTGTCAGGGAAGGTTTAGGTTGGATATCAGGAAGAAGTTTTTCTTCCAGAGGGTGGCAGGACTCCCCAGGAAGGTGGTCACAGCACTGGCCTGACAGAGCTCAAGAAGCATTTGAGCAATCGTCTCAGGCACATGATGGGTTTCTTGGGGCGTCCTGTTCAGGGCCTGAAGTTGGACTCAATGATCCTTTTGGGTCCCTTACAACTCAACATATTCTAGAGTCTGTGAACTTTCACAATAACATAAAAAACAACCCACAAACCTGAACCTTTCCAAAGCAAACTACAAAATCCACAGCATATCTCCTTTCTCCAAAGAGATGGGTTCCAAGTGAATGGTGTGTTTATTGATTAAAATATGCAGCCTACTTTTTCTGATTGCAGGCCATCATCTGCATGTCCTATCACAGTGTTAGTAATGAAACTTTGAGGAGAGCGTGGATCCAAGAAAAAACATTTGTGCTCTGCTCTGCAAATACTGTAGCTTCTTTCAGATTACAGAGAACACTTCAGCTAGAATATACTAATATAAACTTAGGAAAAAAGAGAATAAGAATAAAAGAATGAAATAAATTCTGCTATCACATTCAGGGGTAATATCACACTGTCTTTCTAGTCTGTGTACAGAGAAAATTGTAGAAACTGGAAAGGGTTTCTTTTCCAAAAAAAAAAAAGTAAAAAGTCAGTTCCCATTAGTACTTGCCTGTGTTTGAATTTAGGTAATTTAAACAGATTTTTTGTGCTTTAGTTTATTGGTTTAATCTGTTCTTTTAGGAAAAAGCAGGAATCTGTGAGTAAACATGCTTGTTTTAAAGATAAATACTGGCTCATATTTTCTTCTGGAAATAGTGGAATCCATCAACATAAGAAATGCCAAATGACTAATTTCAGTTGTTAGCTGCCAGTGATTAGCTGAAAGTTGTTCTTGGTGCCCTGTTATTATTGCTCCATCTCCAGTATGTAGGTTCTGTTAGACAGGCACAAAGCAGACTGATACCACTGCAGCCTGCTTTGATACCTGACTGAATTTAATTACATCAATACTAATTTGACCTTACACTTATGCAGTTTTCTGATTTTATATTCTTACATCAGGGCAACATCAACTACATCAGTAGTGTTAGCATTGAAACAAGGTTGGTTAAAGAGCAAAGGTTTTACTTCTAGGTTTTTGATGGAGAGGTAGATATAATAGACAAAACTGTTCTGAAGGTTCCACAGAAAATAAATGTTTAATTTTACAGTTGGTAAAAGAAAGAAATCTTTTTAATGATGGGTGCCATTTACAAATTAAGGAAATAGCTGATTATTGATGTATCATTTTCAGTACTGATTACAAAATTCTTTCAGAATTACAGAACAGTTTGACTTGAAAGGGACTTTTAAAATCATGTAGTTCCAACCCCCATGCCATGGGCAGGGACATTGTTCACTAAACCAGATTGATCAAAGCCCCATCCAAACTGACCTGGAACTTTTCCAGAGTCAGGACATCCACAACCTCTCTGGACAACCAGTGTCTCAACATCCTCACTGTAAAGATTTTCTCCTTATGTCCGTTATAAATCTACCATATTTGAATTAAAAAAGATAACCCCTTGTCACCTGTCATTGCAGGTGCTGCTAAAAGGTCTCTTAACTTTCCAGTTAGCACCCTTTAAATATTAAAAGGTCGAAGTAAGGTCTCCCCAAAGCCTCTTCTCCAGGCTGAACAAAACCGAGTCTCTCAGTCTTTTCTCATTGGGAGAAGTGCTCCAGCCCTCTGAGCATCTTGGTGCCCTTCCTGTGGACTCTCCAACAGGTCTGTGTCCTTCTTGTGCAGGGACCCCAGAGCTGGATGCAGCACTGCAGGTGGGGTCTCACCAGGGCAGAACAGAGGGGCAGAATCCCCTCCCTCACCTGCTGCCCACAATGGATGCAGTCCAGGACACGTTTGACTTTCTGAGCTGCAATGGCACATGGCTGGGTCATATCCAGCCTCTCATCCACCAGCACCCCAAAGTTCTTCTGTGCTCAATCCCTTCATTCCCCAGCCTGTCTGGATTGCCCAAGCATATGTCCTTGACTTGGCATTTGGCCTTGTTGAACTTCATAAGGTTCACATGAAGAAGCAGGCAATCGTTTACTGCAGTAACTGGAATTTGTATTCTTGATTTTTTGCCTGAAAATGTTAGAAAAATATGTCAAATACAATTTATGGAGAGAATAGCCACTTGTGGTGTCACAAGTTAGTTTTACATTCAGTTTGTTTCTGATTTGTAGCCTGATACTAAGCAATTCAGAGCTCTGTTTTGGTAACAGAATGAGGAACCATGGCAGGATGAATTTCTGTAGATACTGGATCTCCTGGTCAGATAAGCTAAAGGCAGTTTTCTTTCAGAGAAGTTGGGGTCCCAGGGAATAGTTGCTTTCATACAATTTCCTTTTTTTTTGACAACGCTAATGTCAAGATCTTTAGTGTTTGACAACACTAAAGATCAAATACAGCTAATCAAAAATCTGTATTGTTATACTTGTTCAGATGTTGTCAAAACATGAATATATCATCCCTTCACAAAAAAAAAAAAAAAGATAAAAATTTCTCTGTCATAGTGGGAAGGTTCTTTGGCTGTTTGAATTCTTTCCCCCTAGGTAAACAGAATAGATAGTCAGACATGGATTTTTAAAATTAATACTTAACAAATCATGAAAGTGAAGTGGATCCTAGAGATACAGATTCCTGGAAGTCTTTTGAAAGACACTTTGGGGCAGGGGGAGTGTTTTTCAGAAATATTATTAGAGTGCAGTTTTGCAAGCCCTTACATGCGTGTTTAACTTAAAACATTTTAGTAAATACAATTACGTAGGTAGGACTACTTGTAGGCCAGAATTAGGCATAAGGTTGTTTCAGTCCACAGGGCTGTGGATTGGGTGGTTGTTGCCAGGACTGTGTAATTTTTCCTTGTCGTCTCTTTGATATGTAAGATACTTGTTGTACCCACTTCATTCTAATCTCTCTTCTCATCTTAGAGCAACATGGAGCCGTTTGAGTTGAGGCTAACAGATGAAGTCTATTTCCTAATAAAAATATGCTCTGTTTAAGTGGATTCCTGACATCTAAGAGCTAATGTTTGAATGTGTGTTCTGTTAACATGTAGTTCTGTGAGCTTAGTCATTACTGCTTTGAAGCCAGAGAGTTTACTGTATGTGAAATTTAGTCATGCATTCAGTAATACATTCAACTCATTTCCGTGGAATTTTGCCCCTTCTTTCTCAGGTATTTCATTGTGTTTTTCGAGTGTGTTTTGTATGCTTTATGGAGGGATAATTGGAGGAAGAGGAAAGGGCAGATGTCCTGGCTCCAGTGATGATTTTGTGTTATTTTTTTCAGACTCCAGATGGTTTTTTTTCTGTTACTAGAATATCCAGGTGAAACTTGCAGCATAACTGGAATATTTGCAACTGTGCCACTGTGATGAAAATCACAGAATTAAAATTACTGATTAATTTTTTTCCATGATGCTGTCAGCTTTTCTTTGAGATCATTGGTCAGAGTCTACAATGTTTCTTGTTGTGTGTGTATATACATTTATATATATATATATATATATATATATATATATATATATATATATATGTGTGTATGTGTGTGTGTGTGTGTGTATATATATATATATATATATATATATATATATATATATATATATATATATATATGTATGTATGTATGTGTGTGTTTGTGTGTCTGTAGTTGGGAGACTTATTTTTTTACTGAAGTGAGTTTTGGCCAGGGATTTGATTCTTGTGCCTTACTTGAGTAGTTACAAAAATATGTTACTCTTCATTTCTGCTATGGTTATCTAAGTGTTTATTTTCTGAGTTTTCAACCTTTTTGGCAAACATGAATATGTAACGCTGGAAATTATAGTAAGTATTTTTCAATATTTTTAGTGAGGAAATATATATACTACCTGTCTTTTCTTTCCCCTGGGTGTTTCAGTAAGTTCATTCAGGTGATACTGGTTGACAGATGTTTTCTCATGTTTATCTCATTTTGCCAAGTGTTTAGTGAGATTTAGTTTGCTTTTATACACACTTTGCTCATTTTGGTACAAAATGAACTACCTTTACCTTTTACTAGGCTAGTCTTTGAAAAGCAGTTTCAACCTAAACTGTCAAAAAATAACCAGCTATCAACTTTTTCTCCCCTTTTTCTCCAAATGCACACAGGTCATCTTAAAAAGAATAAATATATGTCAAAATTTTGGGATAAATTGTAGTATTTCCTAAGCATTAATTTTGTGCATGATTGTGGTAACTGCTAACCTCTTTACTGTTTGTAGGAGAAACTTTCTGCAACAAACTTCAAATATTCTTGAAAGAACATACTTCAGTGTCATGAAATGCATTTTAAAAATGAGTTTGACATAAGTGAAGAAAACTGCAGTCTGTCTCAGAGCTGGGGCACCGGCTGCCCCCAGAGCTGCAAGCTCTCTTTGTGTTTGGAGTTTGGGGAATTACATTCACTTTGCCCTGTGTTGTTATGCTGACTTCCTCAGCTGTGATATTTGGAGACAAAACCCTGCAGGAAAAATGTAGCAGCTGACTAGGAAAGAGACAGCTTGTGCTGGAAAAGATGGCGAGCTTTTCTGTGGTCCTTTATTCTGTGGAATTCCATTGCCTAATTTTGGACCAGTCTCTCAAAATCTTAGGCTTCCAAATAGAGATGATAAAACTCATCTCTATTTTGCAAATCTTCTTTGCTCAAGAGGAATGTAATTATATACCACAATCTTCAGGTGAGATATTTCACTGGTGTAGTGACACTGTAAGGGCTGGTTGATGAACACTGTGTTCCTCAAGGAATGCTGAGATCGATTTGCAGTCTAAATCTACTACGGGAGCCAAAGGCAAAAGCTTTGAGACAGCTGGTCTGGCTCTGGAGTAGCACTGCAGTGTTTGGTACAGCAGGCCTAGGCTCCAAAAGTCTTCATGTCCATAAAATTGTATGGCAGAACTCCAGCAAGATTTAAGATAAGCTGAATAAGTAAGGCTTATCTGCAGTATGGGATAGGAAGTTGAGGAGGAAAAACGTTCAGATTTTTGCAGGGTGGGTTTTTTTTTAAGGTTAGGGAGGAAAGAGATTTTCAAGTTGACAGTGCGGATACATGAAACTCAAGATAAACATTCTTTCAAACTACTTGATATAAATCCAAACAACACTTTTATGAGCAAGGTCATGACCATTGTCTTAAATAGAATGAAAAAGGAAAATTACATGAAGAGGTGATGTTACTGTTTCTCTGTAGAGGATAATAGTTTACTATTAATCTTTTCCCAAAATATGTCCTTACTAATATAGCTCTGTGTGTTTACAGCTGAAGGGGACCCTTGTGCAGTATGTCAATATGATTTTCTAAAAAATTATCTTCCACTTTTTCACTCTCTCTAAATTTATGGATCTATTTCCTAAGCAGAAGAAGGTACTATTTGCATGTGTGATGAGTTTTTTATATAGTTTTATAAATATTCACTGTTTTAACATTTTGACTTTCTTTTTATGTTTGGCAGGAAGTGAAAAATGAACTTACTGGATTACTCTAAAATATGTAGGGAGTGTTTTGTTCTGGAGAGGTCTGTCTGTCCATTTGGATGTGAACCATAACTTAGTGAAGCAAAACATTTTTTGTGGATAAACTAATTGCTATTGATAGTATGCTTAGTATATTTTTCTTACAGAATTATGGAAGTATTTTCTATTCTGATTAGACTGATTAGTATGCCAAGAAATAGTCAGTTCTAGAGATATACAGCTTATTTTTAAGTGAAGTTGTATTGGTAAAATAAAAGAAAGAAGTTCTTTACAGCTTTTTGTTGTTTTGTTACTGCTTTTCGCCCTGTCTCTGTGTTTCAGGTTTGAATGAAATGACATTTTCTCAGGAGTAATTCCCCATGCATGGGACTGATCTGCCTTGGTTGCTATATTCTTTCTGCTGCCTTTTCACTGATTGTTTTGCTTCTTTGACCCTCAGTGAGCAGGTTGAAGGGGATAAATGGCTAAAAATGAAAACAGCAGAAGACCTGTCCAGTTTAGCTCCCTAAACTGGCTTGCTCAGGGTGAGAAAGACATAACTGCTGAGGCAAAGGAGGGGTGGGGATTTTTGTTTAGGGGATAAGGAGACTGGTTTAGACTGTCCTGGAACTTCATCCTCAGACCTTGAATAGATCACTTCTGTATGCAAACATATGCTGCTTGACTGGTTACTCTGCAGCTCTGAAAATTACTGTGGGTTGCTGTAATTTATTTACTCATTGTTAGGTGCCTGCAACACACAGCTTTGGAAGCAAATGTTAGTGTTAACCTGCTTCCGAAGTTTGTTTTGGGAAGAGTTGGGTGGACTAAGTTCTTGAGACATCCATCCTGACTGCTGTGGATATCACCAATAGCACAGGCTCAAGCTTCCCATTTCTCTGTGGTTTTTATTCAAATGCTTCTCAGTTGGGTCAACAACGTAATGGCTGTCTTTTGCAGTCTGGGGCAAATGAAAAGAAACAAGTTTCAAAAGGTTATTTCACATTTGTCGTTGATACAGCATGTATATTTGAATGAATATATTAGTAATTTTTTTATATTAAAATTTTAAGTATTGGTCACTTAATGAAAAGTATGAGCTGTTCAGTGTTTCCATCTCAAAACCCCTCCATAGAGCTATTTTTGAGCACTTTTCTTCAGTGAATTGAAATAGAGCAATTACCAACATGTTTTACAGTTTTAGCATTTCAACACTTGTTATTTGTGGAAGTCCTTCAGGCTTTGTGAGCAAATGTAGCAAAAGATGTAGCAAATAACTACTTCATCATGTATTCCAAGGGTCATACACTACAACTAGGCTTTTTCTCATTTTACCTTTAAGACAATCCTGTTTAAATGTTTTTAATTGACTCTGATATGTTTAGGCATGAGTTTCAGACTTACTATCTTGATTTTTTTTCAAAGTGTCATTATAAAATACCGTTCTGTATAGTTAGTGTTTGCAATACCTGTGAAATTTTGTTTTGTGTAAGCCAGATATTTTGAGATGTTGAGACGTGGAGGTAGGTGATGTAGGAGGCATAGAGTGCACAGAGTTTATTTATAAATCTAGTAGGTGCATTATTGTTAATGTCATGGAAGGAATACATTAATGCTCTCATTTACATAACGTTTTAAATGAAGGGCTTAATTGTCTGAAAGTTGTTATCTGGTTAAATAAATGAAATGACATCACAGAGCTAAAACGAAAAGATTGGACAGATTTCTGTGTTAAGCTATAAACTGCATTCCAAGAAATTACATAAAATAAATACAATGAATGTAAAGCTCCAACTTCACACGGCCACCCAGGCGCTCTGTTGATGAAACCCCGGCGGTTTATGCAGCGGTGTGTGCCTTCTTAGGCATCTTCTTAGGAGATGGTGCCAGGCTAGATCCTCTTCTGCTCCCCTGTGAAGTTTTTGAAGTGCTGTTAAATAATGTTTCTATCAAACATTTGATAATTTACGGACAGCATTTTTCAGTTGCCTTGGCTACTTCTGCCAAATTCCACTATGCAGTCATCCTCACTAAAAACTCTTTGCAGCATATGGAAGTTAAATGTTGATAACAGTTACAAGTGAAATTGTGCAGTAAATGTAATACTTTCACAGAAAATGCTGAGATAGTATCATTTCATTCAACAGATATACAGAACTTTATTCTAAATGGTTATAGATAGTAGTTATTTGGAATTTTTCTGCTTTTGTGAAGTTGGTGGAGTGCAATTGTTTAGCTGTGAAGTAGAACTGTAGTATTGTTTTTTGCCATTGAGTAGAATGAAAACAAACAAACTTTCAGAGAGCAATGTAAAGAAGGCACTAAGGTCAGAGAAAAACTCCTGGTGTCCTCCCAAGGCCTGTAGGTGCATCTAGAGGAAAAATGAACAGCTGAACTGTTGTAGTCTAAAGAGGATTCTGAAAAATATTATTTAAAGCTTGACTTTGCTGGAAAAAGTCCATAATATTGAAAAGTTTGTGCTGTTTTCAGTCTGAAGGTTTGGAAAGATTTTTTTACTGTGTCATCTGATGAGAAGAACAGCAAGCATTGTTGCAGATCTCTTCACATGTAATGAAGAAAAATATATTAATTGTATGAAAAAATGGCATGGCAAACTGGCCTGTGTAGATAAGATGAGTTTAAAGAGCTGCAAATGTGCTGGCTGAGTAAGACATTGCAACTCTGAAGAAGAGCTACAACTGTGGTCAAACATCTCATATTGAGAGCAGTTAATGACAAATCATAAAAATTATGCAAGGTCTGTTTTGATAAAATGAAATTTTGTCTGGGAATCCAGCTAATAAGGAGCTATAGCAAGGAAAGAAACCCAAAGAATAAAAGATCAGGAGATAAGAGGAACACAGGTGCATGGCTTTGTTAGAAATCTACTTCTGACATTGTACTACTAGCTCAGCTAAAGCACCACTTTTTAAAAAGCCTTAAAATTAAAATAAGACAGTTCTGCTGACTTCAGTAGAAACAAAATTGCTCTTGACTGAAGTGCCGTATTGCAGCACAAAGAAGTAAGAAGCTTTTAGCTTTCCTCCTTATTTCTGTAGCATAAAGCATTGGTGCAGCTTGGTTTGCAAGTAGAAGTTGTGAAAGCACTTACCTCATTTTCCTGCCTGCTGTACAGAATGGTTTACCTCTGCATTTACAAGGACAGTACTTCATGTTCCTCTGAGCTGCCCAAAAAATCCCAGCATAAATTTCCATTGATCTTGGGTCTTCTGTCATGCTTTAAAGTGTGAATTCTGTCCATTTCTGTCCGGGAAAGGACCCAGATCTTTTAGTGAAACATGACATGTCAGCGGGAAGGTTGTACAGCTGGAAGGCAGCTGTGTCATAGGGCTTTTGGAGGGGTTGGTGAAAGTCTCTGAATGTGTCCTCCTTTCTGACTTGGTGAGAAAATTTAAAAGGAGAGAGTTGGTTTACTAAGATTATGACTGGTTGGAAGAACGTGCATAACTGCAGTGTGCCATAGTTATGCTGTCAGTCAGAAAGTGAGTTTCCATAGAGCATCATGATTACTTTGTCACAGCTACACTGAGTGTTGCTTTAGTGTTTTCTATTGGCAAAGTATGGTATCTCACTTGGAGTTTAAAGTTTGACATATGCATTGTTTGGATAAATTGCAAGTCTTAATGTTGTTAAAAATTCATGCTTTTCACAGAAGCATTCACATGGTAGCTCATGCAGATGGTTCTATGTTATGTACCACCTTAAATTTGAGGCTGGCAGGAAATTAAATAACTTCCCATTTAATTATGTACTTACTAGAGGATAGTATTTGAGCAGCTGTTCCTAGGAGTGGGCAGGTGCCCTATTCTGCTTTCGTTCTGCTACTTCCTGTGGTGAGAGGAAGATTTTTAAAATGAAGTAAAGTATGATAATGGTTTCTTAAACATTTCAGAGGATGAAAATGTCATACTGTAAACTTTACACATACAATCTTAATTGAGGTAACTGAGGGGGTTGAAATCATTATATAGCAAAGCATGGTTGCAATTTATATATGGCTTCAGAACTTGGAAGACTTTTGGAAATATCAGCTCAGAATTATTTCTACATACTTACTAGATATTTTCCTAGCACTTTTTTCAAATGCAGAAAATCTAAAATTGTGCTAGTAAGAGGTTTCATATTTAAAATATTTCTGCTTGACAAAGGGAGTGAGTTAATATTTTCCTCAGCATTCTTGTTAATTGAATATCACAACTGTAAATGTAAAATTGATCTGCAAAACAGTACATCCTAGCAAATAACCCTGAATTCTGGTAAACTGCATTTTGGTAAAGAAGGGTAATGTTTGTACAGTTAGAATGGAATTCCATGTCCGAGATAAGGATAAGGCTCTGAGGGCAGCATTGGATTTGTATGGAGCTGAAGAACAGTCTCCTGGTTTTGAAAATTTCTGTGGTGATGTCTTGGGGATGTGGGGTTTTTATTCCCCTTTATAATTTTGAGGCAAGGGGAAGTTGCCATGATGTAGCAGGGAAGAGCCAGCAAATACTTGTGGGGAAGCAGCTCTGAAGGCTTCTTGGCATAGGGAGGGAATTCTGGTTCTTACTCCTGAGTGTGTAAAGGGATGTAAAGTCCCTGCTCCCAACCATAGCTGTAAGTGTGGAGGACAGGACCAGAGTGGCTGTGTCCTGCCCTGGCCACCATTGCTGCTCTGCTCTCAGCAATGCACCCTGGGCTGTGGGGCACAGGGTGCCTAGCAAAGGGATGGCAAAGGCAACAGTTTTTATTAAACTGATCCTATTTCCCAAGGAAGCATGCTAGTTGCTTGGCTGAGTGTTGTGTTTGCAGAATGGATGAGATATGAGCTGTGACATTGGTATAGAGTGAAAATTCATAAGCAGGAGGAGGAAGGAATTGCATCACTAATCCGGTGTTGTGGTGCACCAGAAGTTTCCGCCTAGAAGTGTCTGCGTTTCAAGTTGCAATGGGACGGGCAAGTAACAGTTGTTGAGATCCACCTTTTGCTTTGCAGTACAGGGTTATGGTTGAGCTGGACTCTGGGCATGGTCTTCACTGCTGGTATTGCTCAGAAACAGCCATAGCCATAAAATACAGCTCTATAGTCTGTGTGAGGCTCAGCCACTGCTTTGGGTATCTGCACAGGGAAGACTTCATTGGCTTGTTATAGAATATCTTTCTCTGGGAATTCAGGGTATTTGTGATTTTGAAATCAGGGCTGTCCTCTTGGCAGAAGACTGTACTCTTAGAGTTGACTTTTTTTTTTTCTTTCACCTGTACCCTACTCAGCCTGTGCTGTCTGCCTGAAAGGCTTCCCATTTGTCTGTGCTGTCACATCGGAGGTGCTGGCATCCCCTACTCTTGTTTGTAAGCCTACTGGATTGCTTTTCATAGAATCGTTAAGGCTGGAAAAGACCCTTAAGATCATCAAGTCCAACCGGTAACCTAACATTAAAAAACAATAAACTTCCATTTTCAGATTATTTCCCCCAAACATTATTCACATGGATGTAATATGGGGAATTCTGGAAACAAATTACAAATCATTAATCATATTCTGTGTTGATGTACATATACTGGTGAATGACCTGAAAGTCTTCTATTTTGCTGGCTCAACAAACAGCTTCAAGGCACATGGTTCTTTCACTTGTTGATACTGGGAAGAACTCAGATAAGAGGTTGTCAAATCTGGTTCAATTTGTGATGCTTTGTGGACTGTTTTTTCACATATGCATGTAGGAGCACCTGCAAAAAAAGAACCAGCATAGTCCTTTTACTAAAGAAATTTTTTGTACAAAGATTGTAGAAGTCTAGAACTAGTTCCAGAATTTTGACACTAGTTCTAGAATTCTAGCACTAGTTTTAGTAGGATTTTAGAATTTTATAGGAAATATAATTTTTGAAATAAACGGCTTCAGTTTCTCCAACATTATCAATCAATTGTGTAGCTAATTAAATTTCCATTTAATTAATTTGATTTCTTTTAAAAAGAATTTAATACCTAATTTGCCATGTATTTTAATAGTAATGGGAATTAAAGTCAGTGCAGTAACATTGGTTTATAATTAGAATTAAGCCATTCAGACTGAAAAAGCCATAATTTTAACTGCTCCTTTCTTCCTTTTGCCCAAGTCTAAGTGATGATATTCAGAACTCCTTTCAAAATGTGTTTGGAATGATCTTTGGCATTTCCCTCTGTAATCCTTTTCTATCGTTTCATCTTCTTAACTATTGACCACCTTTCTTGTCTGCATAATGTCTGCTAAAACTGTTTTTTCTGGTCATTTTAATACTAACTTTAATACTAACTTGGATTTTCAGTAATATGATTTACTGTAGAAACATGTTTGTGGATTTTCATTCTTCCAAATCCTTTGTGTAAGCAAATGTGAGCTTGTTTTTATGCCAAACTTTCATCACTATTTGATGATTAATAATAGGTCTTAAATATCTTCTAATTCAATGGCTGCAGTATTTCTTGGCCTAACACTTCTTTGCCTATCCTTTGTAGAAGAAGTTTTATGTTGCTGCTGTTAGGCAAATACAATCATATGTACTTTTCAAACAGGTTTCCATGACAGGTTTGTTATTCAGATGTATTGAAGTGGGATCAAAGAGAATAGTAGGGATTAGCTGCACGGTAATGAATTTTCACAAATAGTTGTTGTTGTGGTAACTGTAATTCAGTGTTTCTGAAAAGTTCATGTAAACATGGGTGATTTGAGCACATAATGAAGTTAGATATATGCTTTCGAAGAACTGAAATTATATTTTCAGATCAATGAGTCAGCATAAAGATTACTGCTTCTAGGAGTTCTATTTCGGTATGTAACTAAAGTATTTCCACTGAGAGTGATGGCATTCTGAGTGAAGAGATGGGTTAAATTTAGAATTGCATACTGTGTAGTGTAGGGTGATAGCAAAATTTAGAAATAAGTATTACAAGGTAAGCTGCATGGTGGGTCATTGCACCTCTAAGTGATGAAAATTAAAATGGGATCTTATCTTTCACCTGTGTACCTCCATCTTCTTGGTTTGTGTACAGGAAGTTAGGAACCAGGAACTCTCTTGAAGAGTAAAAGTGCATATCAACTTCAAAATGTGGTGGGTTTGGATGAGATTTTTTCTTGAGAGCTCAGAGACTTGTATGTCCATCTAAAAATCACATTACTCATGGATAAAAGGACAAGTGTGCATATATAGAGCAAAATCTTTGATTTTACTTCATCCATAATGAACAGAAGAGTGAGTTTGCAATAGCTCAGGAATAACATCTTTCCTGTGAAAAAAAGTATATTTGCTCTAATTTCAGAATTTTGCGATAATGCTTCTCTTAGTAGTGATAAATCTTTTTTTGAATTGGATTTGAAAATAATAATTTCCTAGGTTGGTGAAACTGTGCAAATAACACTAAATTCAAAATTCAGATACTGAGAATTGAGATGTCTGAGAAAAAAAGACACTAGAGTTCTCTTAAAGATAAATCTTATATTTAAAGTAGGGATATAACTTAAAATAATTTTCACTCTTAGCAGTAAGAGTCTAAGGAACTTCATTATGCTTTTAAGTCTCTTCTAAAAGGACTTTGTTTCCTTTGCCAGTTTGTGTGATTCTTTTTCACAAATGCAAACAAAAAGATCTTGTATACATAGGCACACAGAATTGTTTGATTTGCACCTACAGCTGGAACATTGGGAAGAGGAATGTTCTGGGAACTCGTTATGCAAATTCCAGACCAAGTGTCCCACTTTATTTCAGAGTTACCATCTAGAGTATTACCAAAACAAATGGCCTTTTTTAACTAGAATGAGGTTTAACCAGCTGTAAAATTGATAATCAGTCATGGTATTTCAGAAACTGCAGTGTGAGTGGATTTCACATTGTCTGTGCAGTAATGGAAGTCAAGTTCCTAGAACATTGAATGTACCTGTAAGTAGTTTTTAAGCTACCCAAGAGAAATTTTAAACTGAATTCTGTTGATTTTGTTTTCACTGAGCAAGAGGTGAGGTGAACTTGCGTCCAAGAAAGAGTGCACAAAGTATTGCACAGCCACCCATTCCATGCTGGATTATCATGTTGAAAGGGAAGTGAGATAAGGTTGGGCATTTGACCTTTGTTCTATTTTATCCTCTAAGCTTTGATTTTTTTTTCCTTCTAATATGTCTGTATGTGTGTGCAGTTGTACTGCCACTCCCAAGATGTAAAAGTCGGCTTAAAATAGATGCAGTATGACTTTGAAACATTACTAAATGGTTAATAGTCTTTTTGTTGTATATTTCAAAGATGAGAAAAATTGTTTTATTGCACAGGGCCGATACTAAGTCCTCTCAAATGTTTTCTGCCAGCTCATAGCCTGCTTTGTAGCAGTAGCCCTTGATTTGGCTGTTGCCGGAGCTGGCATCTCAATCCAGCCTCTGTTTTCTCACATTTCACAGAATTATTTAGATTGGAAAAGACCTCCAAGATCATCAGAGTCCAACCTTTGACCAAGCCCCACCTCATCAACAAATTATTCCTCCAGCCCCAAATTTCAAGACTTCTCTTGCAGGTTGGGAGGATGACAGGCAAGATACAATGTACTGCTGGTTTCAGAATGGTTTATCTTAGTCTCTGTTGCTGAAGCTCTTCTGTTTTTCCATGTATACTTCTGAGTTTGGCATGATGTTCTCTTTTGTCAGAGCATGTAATATGTAGGCTGGAAGAAACTTGTCTTGCTTCCATGTAATTATTTGTGGGGATTAAAGCAGTTTGTGTGAGCATGAAAAGACAGTTTCGATCACTAGATTCAGTTAGGAGTTTTTCTAGCCTAGCAATGCTGTTCCCAGCAGTAGTCAGTAGCTCAGAAGTGCCTGGGACAGTGCGCAGAAGAAGGACTCTGCCTGTTCAATTCCACTCTCCCAGCTTGGGGAGACCGGGCAACTCAGGGAATCTCCAAGGTGGATGTGGCTGTGTTCTGTCTCAGAGCCCTTGCCAGCTTTATCTCCCTTGAATCGAATAGCCTTCAGCTCAATGTAGACTCCTTGGCAGCAGAAACATTCTGTGGCAGTAAGTTCTATGATGTGAATAAACCCTTCCCTTCTGTTTTAAGTGTCTTGCATGCTGGCTTCATTTGCCTTCAATCTTCCTGTTAATGGGGATCCAGCTAGCCAGGAAGTCTGAGTCACCACATACATAGGAGACCAGATTCCAGCTGAATGCCTGTGATGCTGTCTGATGTTGTCTCTGCTTATTTCAATTTGTGCTTATCCATCAGGCGTCTCTTATCTTAGATTTGACTGCAATACAAAACAAAACAGAGTCATGATCTTCCACAGACAGGCCCCAGTCCATGATCGATGACACTGTCATAATACAATTCACAATGAAATATTGTTTCACAAAATATCCTGTCAGCTCTTCTAACAGCAATGTCTAGCCAAATAATTTGTGGTATTTCTGGAGATGCACATGGCACCCCATCAGTAATTGAGCTCTGGTTGAAGTTATTTCCAAAATTGAATACAAATACCCATCATAGGATAATTTAGGATGCAAGGGACCTGTGGAGGTCTTCTGGCCCAAATTGCTGATGTACTCATTATCAGCTTCAATTAGATGATTAAAAATTTTGCTTGGAAAATATCTAAACATGGAGATGCCATATCCTCTCTGGGCAACCTGTTCCAGCATTTGACAGTGATGAAGAAAATGTTTCTATACAGCCAATTTCGGTTTCCATATGGCAACCTGTGTCTGTTGCCTCCTGTCATACTCCTCTGCCACAGGACCCACTGCTGAACCGTGACCAGGTTTTTGTTCACCAGGACCCTTGGATCCTTTTCCTCAAAACTACTGTCTAGTCAGCAAGTGCCAGCCTCTCCTGGTGTGTGGTGGTATTCCATCCCACACATGGGAGTCTGTGTGTGTCACTGAACTGCAGTGCTGAACTGAACTGCTCCTCTCAGCCCATTTTTCCCAGCCTTTCTGGGTCCCTCTGAATAGCAACTC
This sequence comes from Pyrgilauda ruficollis, assembly GCF_017590135.1. Classification (NCBI taxonomy): domain Eukaryota; kingdom Metazoa; phylum Chordata; class Aves; order Passeriformes; family Passeridae; genus Pyrgilauda; species Pyrgilauda ruficollis. The sequence continues at coordinate 963,040 of NW_024525712.1, forward strand.
TGTCCTTCAGTGTATCAGCCACTGCCCCAGTTGTGTTATCCATCAGGTTGCTGAAGGTACACTGTGTCCTAGCTTTTGGGTCATTAGTAAAAACAAACAGTGTTGGTCCCAGTATCGCTCCCATTATTAGTCCCTGGGGAAAGCCAGTGGTCACCAGGTGCCAAGTTGGACTTGGTTCTGCTGATCGCAGTGATACTTTGAGCCGGATGGTCCAGCCAGGTTTCCACCCAACTGATTGTTTGCGTACCCAAGTGGCCTATACAATTCCTGCAGGAATCTGTGTTGAATACCTTGCTGAAGTCTAGATAAACAAAATAAACAGCACTGCTCATACTTTCGGCACTGAAAAAGTCATCTCCTTAGAGAAGACAAGTTGATTATGTACAATTTACTTCTAATCAATTTATTCAGTTATCTTATTCTGCATTTAAATTATAATGGTGTCCAGGGGCTTGAACTTAATTGGAATTTTGGCCTGTTTTTGTGCAGGTCCTCCTTGTGGAACATGGGCAGAAAACTTGTTCTTTTCCACTTAACAGGAGACTCCCCCAGTTGTTGTGACCTCTCGGAGGTAGAGAGCGGCCTGGTAATGGTCATGACTGACTCCTTCACGCCCCTCAGAAGGATCCCATGAGGATGCCTGAGGTGGAGCTCTGTATGTCCCAGGGAACAACAGCAAAAAAGGCATGAAGTGCCCATCTTCTGTACCCAGGTCTCCTGCTTTACCAAGACAGCGTGCCCCCATTTACTTTCTTTAAGATTTTAAAAAAAAGATTTTTTAAAGATTTTAAAAAATCTTTGCTGATTTTTTCATAGAAGCTTTTGTTCTTGTCTTTCATACCCTTTACCCAGGACCTGAGCCTGTCATTGTGTGTGAGTGTGCATGCATGTGTGTATATTCTGGTTTCCTAGGGACAGACTTACTAAATGCTTTTCAGTTTAAGAGAAACAGGTTTAATCACAGTCGTTCTGGGTCATGCTCCAAGTCATGCTCTTTTATGCATGGCACAGGATTTTTTACACTATCCAAAGTGAGATAATGTATTTATTTTATTATGGTCATACATGACATTTGAATATCTCACAGACACTGATGTTTTTCCTGACTGAAGCAAAACTGAGGTGCTGTATAAAAGCACAAGTGTTTATTGCTTGTATTTGTCTCTTCAAGCTGCAATAGTTTGGAGTTTTTTCTTGGGTGTCTTAGTATTATGTAATGTTTATTTTTAAACACAGTTCCTTCTGATATAACTTGCAATTAGCATTAAAAGCTTCTGCAAACTGATTCATAAGGCAGAGGATATAACAACACCCACTGAGTGGAATTTATGGCTAGATAAACAGATCAGAAATCAAGAGCTGTTATTTTCCCGAGTTTGTGATCAACTGTGATAGAAATTTTAAATTTTGTAATGAATTCACATGCTAGCAGCTTCTACAACAAGGTTCTGCAGTTGCCTTGATGTCTTTAAACTTTACACTAACTAGATTTTAGTGACTAAAGAAATAAAAGTTCTTCCATGACTGAATTAATTTCTTGTTAAAGTAGTTGAAAAAATCCTTCAGAAGAAATCTTTTGCTCTCTTCTCTGGTCCTTTGCATCACCTCCTCTTCAGTGAAAGAAGCCCAAAGATCTTGATAAAGGCTACCCACACCTTTGGGGAGCAGTTGTTTGCAATGTGAAGGTCTTAACTAATCTTGTGGGAGAAATAGCTAATTGATATAGATTTGTGCACAGGACCAACTTCTTGCTCAGAAACTTGGAAATGACTAGTTATAGCAGCAGATTGCAATAGGCATTCATTTCACCAGGCTTACTGAAGTAGTCTTGCAAACTGCAGATAGCAAGTTCCTGTCAACACTTCTTTTCTACTGCTTTGCTTCATACTTTTTTTACAGTAAAGAAATTCCTTATTCAAGGACTGTCTTTATCTTTACAAGAACAGAAGTTCTTGGACTCACTGATATAAAAACTGATTTTAATGTTTCTAATCTGCCATATGCTCAGGTTAAAAGTAATTGTAGCATCATGGAATAACTCAGTTTTGAAGATGTCCAGAGGTCATCTAGGTTTAACCCCTGCTCAAAGTGGCTGCTTAATGTCTGTCCTGAGTGTGCATCCAGTCTCTTTTATACAGGACAGCCAGTTATGTGGCATGACAGGGTTTGTTTTTCTCCATGTTTTGGGGGGGAGTTTTCAAACACTTAGTTGGGCTTGTCAAGAGGGACAAACTCTGTTATAGTCCTAGAGGCTCAGGCTATTGACCTCTTAAATATTTTTTTTTGTTATTGAAGTTGATGAGAAAACTTCAGGTTTTGATAATACCTCATCATCATGGATTTTACAAATGATGGAACTATTACTTTAGTCAGTCCCTAGAAGAATGTATACAGAGTTCCATCAGAAAACATCCAGAAAAATTCCTGTTCTACTTTAAAATCTAGAATGTTCCATTAGAAGTCCTGACACAGGAATTGGAATTGAAGTGTTATTTATGTTTTTTTTTATATATTTAAACATTTTAAATATTTATGTATTTTAACATATTGCATGTAGGTTTTTCCATACTGCATCCAAATTCTGTACTCCAGAGTTAGATGTGATTTTGATTACCTCAGTTTTATTCATCACTTTAACTGGAAATCTGGGCTCATGGAAATATGGTGGAGTACAGCACTTACATTTCAAGAAATATGTGGTGCAGCTGATAAGAATGACATCAAATTTGAAGTTAGGCAGGAGGTAACATGATGGGCAGGCCATTATTTATTTGTTTAGAAGTGTTTTAAAGAGTGATTTTAAACAGTTGCTGGTATTTTTAGTACAGGGAAATTTTATAATAATTTGTTCTGAATCAGTGACTACAAAAAAAAACGAAGTCCTTTTATAACCTCTAATTAATCATGCTTATAACTTCTAATTAATCGTGCTTTTAAGGGAGGAGAGCACTAGGCTTTTTCTTTCTTTTTTTTTTTTCAAGCCATGTTGTTTGCAGCTCCAGTTACTGTAATAGAGGTAGTTCAATTTTTGTTGTTTACCCTAGTAAGTATCCTTTTTATTGAGTAGATTGTGTATTTGCATCTTGTTTATCCATGACTGCTAAACAGATTAGTAAAAATAGATTGTATAATAGAACCATCAGCATTACATGAAGGAATATATAGGGAATTCATTTATCTGAAAACAAGTTCACAGTGGAATTGAAGGGTGAATGATTCTGCTGGTATAACATGCAATGGATAGTTGCTGACAGTAGCTTCACAGACTGAACTGTCTGAGGTTACAAAAAGATAAATAGAATAATTTTCATTATGGACAAGTGGGATTCTTAGTTAATACGGAACAAGGATGACCTTGTGATCAAAACATGATTTTAAGAATAGGCTGTGTATCTGTCTCCATCCTCAAGCACAGATGAGCCTCCTGACCTTTAATCTGTGTTCCTGATGTTACCTCTTAGTCCAGCAGCTGTAGCCTTTGGAAGCTCTTTGTGAGAAAAGAGGAATGAATAAAAGGCTGTGTATGGCATTTGGATTTTCTTGAAACAGTAGGTAATTCCATTTTTTCAGATGTCAGAGAAACAATTCCGGGCATGGGTTTATTTTTTGTGCATTTGTAGGTAGTATTTTTGCAGTGTAGCTAGTACTTGTACTGTTTTGGTAGATTGCTTGGGCAAACTCCATCAAGAGCTCGTGCATGAATGACTGCAGGAAAGTGACAGTCAAAATTACCAACCTGCTCTTGCTCTCTTGTTAAGGAGCAAAGATTGCTAATATAGGCCTTGGAGATTTCCAATGAATAGGCAATTATCTTTGATGTCATTTTAATAGGTTTGTTGTTCTGGGCTTTGGTGCACATTAATATTTTGAAAGCAGTGTGAATTCTAAAATCAAAAGTAGCTAAAGAATTTGGAAATATACAGTGACTTCAGATGAAAGCAGGTTATGCTGACCTACTGAATTTTCCATGGCTACAGTGATAATCAGCAACACATGCAAGACCAGTTTTATTTTATTAAAGCTTAAAGAGAAAACAGCAACCACCAATTTGGAGGAAAAAATGTGCATTTTTGTAATGGTTAAGTTTTTGGGGTTTTTAAAGTGAATAATGTTAAGTGAATAATGTTAATCTTCAGAGCTTCTGCTTTCCTCCTGCTTTCAGTCCTTTTTCTTTGGTTTGATTTGGTTGATTTACTGCTTTTGTGTGTTTCTTACAGTAATTTGTGAAGAGATTTTAGGTAGGCTTGGAAGGAATTTTAGAGATCACTACTAAAGGTTCCACAGCTGGACCTACTGTAATAGGTATTTCTCTAGCTTGTGAATCTCTTGTGTAGGTGATTTCTCAACTCCCTTGAGGAGCTGCATTATGTCAGTTTATCACTACTGCTATTTAGAACTTTTTTCCCTAATCTCTGACCTCACCTTTGTGCCTAAATTAGCTAATTTTTTATGCTGTTTTGGGGAATGTGAGGAATTGTCTATCATCAGCATCGCTCATAACAGCTTTTTATGTTCTGAGAGAAGGTGTCTCCTTAGGCAAACATTTTTAAAGACTAAAGTCTCTGGTCCTGGCATCCTATTTTAGCACAAATTGCTTATCATTTCCCTGCTCTTGTTAACTTCCCTTCAATTCTTTTCCAGCTTGTCTTTTGCAGTCCTCTGAATAGGGATTCACAGAACTGGACACAGTATTGTGGCTTAGGCTGTACCAATAGCAGCAAATTATTTCTGATCTTTATTTACAAAAGAATCTTAGTTCTCCATGAGGTCTTATCCTGTTTATGCATCTTAGACTGGACTTCTAGTCTGCTATAACTCCATGTCATTTTCCATTATCTTCCTGCTTGGTCATTATTTCAATTTTTATATTCTGTGCATTTAACTGCATTCAAAAGCATGTGTTAGTGGAGATTCCCCCCCACCCCACCCCTTTCGGTACTTTAAGTTGCATCTGACTGTATTTTTTTCAGGGTTTTTTTTTCCTTCTTTTTGAGGTAATTTCAAATGCAGTAAAAAGCCTGTGCTTAAAACTCCAAGCTTGGTATCATTTGCTGAATTTATTATTTTATTTTTAGTTCTTAATAGATCTGTTTCTAATTTTATTGCTTTATTGTGGCAATGAAAATATTCTGTAGAACTGGAACAGGAAAAACCCAAGGGAATTTCTTTTTGACACACTTTTCCAAGTCCTGATGATTACCAAACTCCTAATAATTATCTTTTGGGCCTTTTCTCCATGATTTCCTATGCCATATTTTTTTTACTTTCCCAGTGTTAATGTTGTTGCATTTTTTTCCTGTGTTAAGATGATTTGCATTATTGATTACTCCCTATAATCTGCCAGAAATCTTTTATATGGCACTGTTTTATCTTTGAGAAGAAGACAAAAAACCTTAAACCCTGGATCTCACATGTTAGTCTTCTAGGTGTTTAGAAGATCATGAATGTCTTGTTCTAAGTAGCTTGGAAAACATATACCTTGTAATGGGAATGCTTTGATTTACCCTTTTCAGTCCTGCTGACCTCTCCTGTTCTCCTGAGTTTTCAATGTAAATTTATTGGGACAGTCTCATTAAATACTGTGAGTGAATTTCAGTGTATCTTGTCCTCAGCACATTTCTTCATGTATATAATTATTTTCTTTAGGATTTGTTTTCATTCTTATCCCAGAAAGCATGGAAAACTTAAATCTTCTGTGCAGTCGTTGTTTTTTGTAACACTTAATGGATTTTTTTTTTTATCGTTCTTAATATAAAGTATCTTCCATTGTTTTCTCTTGTCTCTTGTAAACTACAACTGATCACACCCTTTTGCCTTCATGATCATTATTTACATGCTTTTACTGTTCCATAGTGGTGTTCTTTACCATCTGTCTTGTTGCATCTTGAACAATTTTGTGACTATACTTTTGTATGTATTTAGAAGGAAGCTGGTTTTGGGCTGTTATCATCCTATTGTTATCATTACACTTTCACACTGTGCCTTTCAAATAGCAGGAGAAAATGTATAAAACTCTTAAATATGTGCATAAGATGCAGCACATCAGAGGACGTGTCTTGAGGAGTATTGGTTGTATGATGAACAAAAATTTGCCTGTATTCACTAGTAGACAACATTAAAACCATTTCAGTATTTGTTTACCTTCATGTACAGAAATCAGATTGTAAGTAAAGCCTGTTGTTAAGTATTTACATACTTGTTTGTGGACAGTAGCTGCTTTTAGGTTTCTAAACTGTACATACTCAATGCTGTTAAAAAAATCTGTTAATTAATGTAAAACTGTTAAAGAACTAGAATAGCAAGACCTCCCAGCAGTAAATGTCAGCTGCATTATCATGGCCCAGATTATTCCTTCACATACTGATTACTAACACTTAAATAAGAGAAAAGTGAATTGCAACATATCCTAGAGATCACTGAGCAGGGAAAAGGTTGTATTTGCCTTGCATATGACCTTTCGGTTGTTTTTCCTATTGTAGGCTGTTACTGAGCAGTTCACCTTGCATCCAAATGTAGCTTCTGTGTTATGGAAAGAAGTAATTGCTCAGGAAAGACCAGAATTATTTAAGGGTCCCATTGGCATATGGAAGAACATAGTGGAGGTTTAGTCCTGGGAAGAGTCATTAGATGCTTACTTTCTGTGTTTGTAGGTTTGGGTAGTTCTGCCTTTAAAAGCATTTAGGCCCAGTTAGAAGAATGCAATGTGATGTTACAAGACTTTTCTATCCTTACTTTTTGCTGCAGCATATTTTATTAAATTTTATTTGGTGATTTGGAAAAGGAAAGGAATATTTAAAACTTTTAATAAATAATGGTAGAATGAATTTCTGTAGGATCTCATGGGTGTAGGTTGGATGGGAACCTTGAAAGATCATCTATTCCAACTCCTTGTCTGTGGGCAGGGACATCTTTCACTAGATCAGGCTTTTTATATTTTCCAATTATTGCAGGATTATTAATTATTTTCTGAAGTAACTGATACCTTTTCTGTTCAGTCATGCACTGTTTGGCCTTGTGTTTTATTTTTTTCACATCATGAAAGTGAGGAATAAATCAAAATAGCCAAAGCTGCTTTTAAGAGCCAGAGGAGTTTACATGCACATCTCAATATTAGACAGGTTCAGACAGTTACTTTAACATCAGAAACTCTTATCAGCACAGAATGGTTTCATTTGGTGAAGGCTTCTGTGGGGTTGCCTGGAACTAATATTTTTCCCTATCACTTACCCTTCTGTCAGAGAAGAACAGAAACATTTAGTTCATGTATTTCATGAACTTTTCTTGCCTGTTTTTTTCTTGCTTCATTCAGATCGGTAGAGAGTGCAGACTGCTTGCTGGGGAAGCCAAGCTCCGTGTTGTCCACAGAGGGTGACTGCTGTCAGAGTGGCCAAGAGCTCTGCTCCTTATGTAGTAGGAGGGTGCTGCAAAATTTATCAAGTTTGGTCTTTTCTCTTGGAAAACATTTCAGCATGTTTGTCATCAGCAAAAGGCTTTTGATGGGGGCAGATCTATCTTTGCCAGTGATGCATTTGCTTGGAAGCTGCTATTTTTGGCCTGTTAGTTCAGAGTCTTTTGTAATAGCAGAAAGCGGAAGTGAGCAGTGAAATCCCTTTAATAGCATATTTCCTGGTTGAAGTGACTTATCTGTGAGGCCTAGACAGAGGAGACGTCATTTCCTGGATTACTTCTCTTCAGAAACTGTCTGTTTTACTGCATAATCTTTTGACCCAGCTTAGTTGTAGTGAATTTTTCTGTTAAGTGATATAAACTAGGTTTTTCAATGAAAATGTAAAGCTTTAAATAAAACTTTTGACAAAATGCTAGTGTGCAAGACAAGTTTTTCATAAATTACAAGTTTATGTGAACTTGAGATGTCTACATTAAAATTTTGTTTAAAAGCTTAAAATCTTGTCTTTGAAAGAGTATGATAATAAGATTTGTTCACAGGGCTAAAAAAAATTTGACACTCTTTTTCTTGTGATGATTATACTTATCATCTCATTTTGACACTAGCTGTATCTGGCTGTGTTCTAGAGTTAGGACACTTCCAAAGAGCTAAAATAGTCATGCTGTTCTCAAATTTCCTTTCATTCATAACTACTTGTGAAAATTGTTACCTGGAGTCCATGAAAAAGAGGCAAAAAGAGCTAATTAAAAATTAGCTGCAAATATGATTCTCAGTTTGTGTAGCCTACAAAAAAGCCATGGAATCGGAATGACGTGTGGGGAAAAAAATGACATTTGAAATTATAATATACAGTTCAGCTTAACTTGGAATATGTATGATTGGTTTGGACCTTGTGATCCAAGTTTTTTGGGTGATAGCTATTCTTCCCCCTGATGTTTTGCATAAAATAGAAGTCAAGCACATATATAAACCCATATATATGGGTTTCTTGGTCAACCACTAAAATATCTTCGCATGAAAAGCATTAAGACATCTGGTGACTTCACCTCTCTTCCCCTCCAATATAAGAAGAACAAAAATATGCCTTCCTTATTTTTGTTAGCACAGACTGCTTTTACATCTCCCGTAAAGTGTCTACCCAGTTGTTCATGATTATGAGAGTATTTTTTCAGTAGCAGTGAAAGAATAATGTTGGAGTTTGGTGTAGACTGCCATCTAATTGGAATTGATACTTCATTGAGCTAGGTGAAATTCTAAAAGGTGGCCCAGCTGTTCCTGTCAGGGCATTCAGCATGGTCCTTGTCTACATATTGCAGGTGAGGATCCATATTTCTGCAGACACACTGTGCTGCAGAATGAGATACCCTTTTTTGAAGGTGGTGTTTGCCAAATCAAGAGTAGTATGGATTCTCCTATGCTATTTTGCAGGAAGTCATCTCAAATTAGTACTTTCTGCTGGATTTGTCCAGATTATTGGGCATTAACGGTGCATTTCATGTAGTGAGTAATCCATAAGTATATAATAACTTTGTTACTTTGATTTGGTTTTATTGTATCTTCTGTGAAAGTGTCATACAAATTAGAAATAAGTCTTCTGTCCCTTTGAAAGATGAGTATGATGTCCTGGTGCATCACTCCTTTCTCCTTAATTTGTCTTGCAGGAGCTGTTATGGTCAAGGCTGAAATAACTCCTATATTTACTGTTATTAAAGCAACTACTGTGCCTTCTTGACTGACTTGCTGTTTGCTTATTTACACTGTCTTATACTTCTTTCTGGTAGGAAGTTCTGAAATTTGATGTGTAAAACCGTTATAACAGTTAAGGTTACATGGAGTCAAGAGTAAAATTCCGCCTTTTTTCTGTGCAGCAGTGGAAATATCATAGGTGCTACAGAATGTTTGAGATTGGCAAGGGCCTCTTGATATTGTCTAGTCGAACACCCTGCTCACTGCAGGGTCTACCAAAGTAGGTTGTCCAGGACCATGCCATGTCAGATTTTGAATGTCTCCACTGGTGGAGACTCCACAGCCTCTGTGGGCAATTTGTTCCAGTACTTGACCACTCTCAGAAGGAAAAAAGTGTGGTGTTCAAATAGAGTTTTGTATGTTTTGCCTTATGTCCATTGTCTCTTGTCCTGTCAATGAGCAGTGCCTTTTCTTCTGTCCTTCTGTCCTTCCCATCAGCTGCTTACAGACACTGATGAGCTCTCCTGACCTCAGTCTTCTCAGGTTGCAGTCACAGCTCTTTGAGCCTTTCCTCCTTGGAGAAATGTGTTAGTGCCTTAATCTTACTGGCCCTTTGCTGGACTTACTTCAGTAGATCCCTACCTTTGATGGTTTGGGAGACCAGGAGTGAACACTGCACTCCAGATGGGACCTCATCAGTGCAGAGTAGAAAGGAACCTATTGTTCACCAGGACCCCCTAGTGCTTCTTTGCAAAGCTGCTCTCCTGCTTGTCAGGCCACAGCCTATACCTGGTACCTGGGGTTTTTCTTCTCCAGCAGCAGGACTTGGCTTTTCCCCTTACTGAACTTTGTGAAAACCTTCTCTGTCCAAGAGAAGTGCCAGTGCAGGGGTGAACTGCTGGTGACCAGCTCTGACTGGACTTTGTGCCACTGATCAGTCTTCTGGGCCCAGTCTTTCAACCAGCTTTTAATCATTTGTCTAACCCATACTCCATCAATGTGTCTGTGACACTTTCCAAGACACTTTCATTCGTCAGGAGGCAAAAATAAATGAATAAAATCCCTTCATTTTGGCAATTGTCTTGACCATTAATGTGTTTTGTGGTGTAAACTGATATTGCCATGGATGAGGTGATCTTATTTTTGTAGGAGCTTATTTAGGACAAAGTGGCATTCAAAATGTATTTAATAACCTTAGGCATTGCCTTTGAATCTCTCCCGATATGTTATTAAAATGAATATTGTAATAATTTTAGTAATATTTGCAATAAATTAAACCTTCCCAGATATATTAATAAAAAATATAAAATCAGCAGGTTGTTAGCTATAGCCTCAGTTATGAAGAAGTCCAAAAAGCTGTCTAGTTCTGTTGGCTGCCTATTAATAAACATGATGCGGTCTCTGATTTAAATCTCTGTGATGCCCTGTCAAGGCTCAAAAACCTGAAAAAGCAGTCTCAGGATTTTGTTCTTAGGGCAATGAGTAAAGCTGCCAGTTCTGGCTGAACACTGGAGCTGCTGACAATGAATGGTGTATACTCCTTAGTATCTGAAACTAATTTTTAGTTTTATTTGTCCCTGTGTAACTGGAGAGGTCTCTGTGTTTGAAGAGTAATTTTCTCAAGTTTTTCCAGGTTGCAGAAAGATGGAATTGAGTAAAGTCTTGTAACAGGCATTTAAAATACTATTTTTAGTTTAGCTTTGGTGATCTCATCCCTTGCCATTTTAGAAGTCTCAATTGTTTTCTGCTGAGGCATTGATAATGGGTAGCAGAACGGCATGTAGAGTTCTGGCTCATCTTCTGTTGAGTCACTTAGAAAAGGTATTTTGGTGTTGTGAGCCTGAATTACATGGTGAATTGTCTTCTTAGGTTTAGGCCATGTCTTGCTTCCAAGAAAAATGTGTGGTTGGTTTTTGAATGTCCAGAATGAGAATGTAGAGAGACTTTGATGAAAACAATAATATGGATATACAAACATAAAGTCTTTGCAGGAAAAGTGTAACAGAAGTAAGAAAAATGGATTGTCTGAACTCAGTATGTTAAATCAGTGTTTAATGAGTAAGATTACTTACTGATTTAAGATTAAAACTACTACTCCAGTTTAAGTTCCAGTGCCACTAATCAGTGGTAATATAGCTGTACTGTTTATAGAACTTGGAGCCAGTCAGTGTGTGTTGGCTCCTCTGCTGGTTTATAAACATACTTGAGAGCTTGTTTGATTTGCCTACTAGGAATGTAATGCGTGCTTGAATAATGTATTCAGTCTCAGTGCAGTAATTTTAAGTAAGTTGTTAATTAAGATTTTAGAATTCAATTAACTTGGTTTTATTTTTTTTTCAGGATGGCTTGAATTCTTTGGTCCTTGATCTGGATTATCCAGCGCTGAGGAAGAACAAGAACATTGATAATTTTTTAAATAGATGTAAGTTGCAAGTGACTCTTAAACAATGACATTGTTGTGATCTCAGTCATAAGAAGTGGAATGGTCAGAAATGCATTACTCATGGTTATTCTACTAATTTTTATAAATCTGAGCTTCAGAAGGTTTTGGAGGACCATTTATTACACAGAGAAATTTCGTTGAGGGAGTTGTTATATTGTGAAAATATGTTGGAAAATACCAGATTTTTATTTTCCTAAATAACATAAAAGGGAAAATCCCTTTTATGTTATTTTCTTATCTTACATATGTGTAGCTACATAACTTGCTACGTATATCCTAGTTATTATTCTTTAATTCATTACACTGAATGTCAGCATTGTTTGTATAGTCATATTTAATCTATCAGAGAAGCCCTCTGTGGGTTTTTAAAACTAAATTGTTGTACCTTAAAATCTGTGGGTTCATTTTTGAACCTTTGCATAAGTGTTTGTGATTCTCCCCAAATTAATTGTAGACAGGATCTTGGAGTTTATTAAGCATATGATTCTACATCAGAATAGCTGTATTTTGTGGGTTTTGAAGTGTTTTCTATTATTGTATATAAGCAGAACATTTTTTCTTGTAAAAATAGCAGATTATTCTGTAATTTGCAGTGAGTAAGCCTTCTTGGAATAGCTATGCTTTGTAGTGAGTTTATTTTGAGATATATATTTTTTTTAAAAAACCCCTTTTCTATTGCATATGTTTGGGTTAGGTTTCTGCAGATGCAGTCTTATTAGCAACTCCTTTTAAATTCTTTACTGCTAAGATGTCTGCTCTGTGTTGCCCTGGGACTCCTTGGAATATCCACTCACAGTCCTCACTTGAATAGTGGCAGGTGAAGTAATTTGTGTTGAGTTCTTTTTTTGGAATTCAGTGCTTCTCCATCAGATTTAGCAGAGCCCCGTAGATGGACATACAACTTTTACAGTTGCCAGTAAAGTGTCATTTGGAGAAATCACTTAAAATACAGTAAATAAGAAAGAGCAGATTAGGACATAGAGACATACCTTAGGATTATTTTCAGTTTGAGTTCAAAGGAATTCAAGCAGATATTTATGAAAGAAAGGGTCTGTAACAGCATTTTAAGTACCTTTGTTATTTGCAACTGAGCATTGTATGTGTAAAGTGAGGGGAAACCCCTATGAAAATGACATAAATAACATTTATCAGCAAATTCTATAAGCTGGTCATTTTTGCTTTTACATTACCATTTTTGCAGTAGAACAAAATTAGAAGCCTCTCTCTGATCAGAAGACCAGTGTCTTTTGACTATTAGAAATAGTAACTGTGGGAAAACAGTTTAGCCTCAGGAACAGGTTGGGGTTTTGGTTGTTATTTGATTGGTTTTTGTTTGTTTGCTTGTTTGTTTTCTGCAGCCCCTGAACATTCTGGCTGTCTGTCTCCCTTTCTTTGAAGGCTGTTGCTCCTTCTCCTCCTCTAGGTTCTCTGTCATTGTTGTAGTAAATATTTTTAAGTATTTTATGTGATGTGAGGGCTACCAGCAATGTCAAACATGAAAATACATTTTTGTTCACAATTTTGTTACTGCCTTTTTATTGTTAAATCAGCTGACAGTATACTGTTGAAATAGCCAGATACTAGTTGAAAGAATTTTGAGATGCGTTACAAAAAAATTCACAGTAGCTAATATTGAGTTTTTAAGGGTGCACTTCATCCTTACCTGTTGAACTCTAAAATAGCATCCAACACCTGACTATTTTGGTCAACATATCTTGTGACAATGCATCTTTCTTAAGAATCACGCATGTAACTTCTCTCCTGTTTCTGTACTGACTGGGAGAGAATAAAAATAGTGCTGCATATCTTCTGAGATTTACACTTGGGGAAAAAATAAATTGTGAAATGAGAATTTTGTAAACATTTGAGGCTGGTAATATTTTGATATTGCAAAAGAAAGACTCAATCCTGCCATAGTGATTAATTTCAAATCTTTTCTGACACAGGTGGTTGTATGGTTTGTTATATACCACACAGGGGAGCTGAGCAGAGTTAATGCAGAGAGTCAGGTTTCATTTTTTCTTTTTATTAAAACTAGTCAGGCAAATTAAAAGCAAAGACCAGTTTCTGATTTTCATTTCACTTCACTGATACTTGTGCTAGCACAAAATGAGCCACTCAGATACATGAAAAAACAGGACAACAAATGGGTTCTTATTGACATCGCCATTTTATGCAGTTTAAAATTGCTAAACCCATAGCTCAGGCCTTCTTGGAAACTGTTCTGAGGGTAGCAAGTATCACTGGAAAGAGTGTGGCACGTGCTTGCTGAAGTCTCTTGCCACCTAGGGCTTGGAAGAAAAGTTGGGAACTGTATTGAGAATTTATGGAACTGTAAGTTGTTGCCTTCTTAGGGTAAGGAACAGTGAGTTCTTGTCTCTTGTGATTTTTCTCAGCATCTGAAGAACTGCCACAAATGCCTAGCTGAGAACTGCTGTCAAAAGGTTCTGACAAACTCTATGAGCACTCTGTGCCCGGGGCCTGGAGCCTGCATCCCTCCCCAAGGCTTCCTGAGGCCAGCACGGAGAGGTGGCGGAGCCTCCTGGGAGTTACATGTGCTGCACAGTGAGGCAGCTAAGGCAGAGTCACTGTGATTCTTCTCATCCACATTACACAATTCTGCAGAAATTGTGGCAAACACTAAATAATCATCACACTTTCAGTCAGTTTAATCACTTAGTTCTTCCACAATAACACTTTGAGAGATGAATTTTCTTTTTCCCACCACAATCCCAGGGGTTTGCATACACCCTGCTTCCAACCTACATCAAGTTATTACTATACAGGTTAATGTTTTATTATTAATTTTTTTTTAATTTGAAAGTGAAATATCTAGCTCTGCAGCTGAGATGTTAATTTATGTTCTGCTCTACTCCTTATTGCAAGCTGAAACTCAAATGTTTCAACTATTTCACAAAGGCAGGTTATTAATTGTCCATACCATAGGAGTTAGCTGTATTCTGTTTCTGTGACCACTTTGCTGAAGCAACCTCTTCACTTGTTTAATATGAAAGAAACTCTTTAATTGCCTGCTTTGCCTTACTATTCTGATTTCTTACCACTTTCTTTAAGGTACTGGACCAAAGTGTAGCCTGTGTTTGTTATAAGAGGCACATCAAATATACGACATAATACAACCATTCCTTTTCAGTCTTTTTGTTCCTTTTCTGTTGCTTTAATCAGCTGTTTGGGTTCTGATTTAAATGCTCTGTTTCTTAGCGTATTCATGGAAAAGAAAAGTGTAATGCAATATTTAATTCCCAAAACAATGAGAGGAATCTCATTGCTCCTCTGAGAGCAAAAACTAATTTGCTTATTTTAGAAAAGGAAGCTAAGTTTTTCAGCATGGGATTGGTGTAACAAATCTTTCTTGGTCTTTTCCTCTTCTGTCATCCAGGCAAAGACAATAGGTTGAGTAAATTCTTCCAAGTCAATTTTTGCTGCTGTCTAAGATTTGCCAAGTGTTAAATCATGTCTTAGTGGTTTGTGCCTTTTTTGGTGGTCTCCCATTCAGATGCAACTTAGTCTGAAATAGTTAAATAACAGGTTTAAGCAATAGTTGGAAACATTTAATCATTTATCATCTTATCATCATGAATAGAAGGGCAGGAAAAATGGATTTTGAGCAAGTCCAAATAGCAGCATAGAGAGGGGTACCATCAACAGGCCTTGTACAACCCAGAAGTCTTGACTCCCTAAATGGATTGGTGATTTTCTATGCATTACTAAGCATCACTCAACAGTTGGAAACTTGTGTTGTTAAAATGATTTGCTGATGTTATGTAGGTTGGCAGACTTGCAGAGTGGAGTAACAGTGGATGCATTTACAGTAGAAGGGACTTCTAGTAGACATGTGACACCTGTGCACCAGTTTTTCTAGACTTCCTGAATAAACTCCCTGGAAAGTTCCTTTGGCCATTTTCCTCTCCAAGAAAACACTGCTTACTTGGAAGATTAATTTATTGCAAAATCAACAGTTCTGGTTCCTTCCCTTGCATTTTGTTATGTCATTTGAAGTTGCTGAATCCTGCCCAGCCTTGTGGTTACCGACAGGAACTGGTGTTACGCGGTGTGGTGTGAGTGCCTCCCAGGGCTGCAGCTCTGTGTGCTCTGGGCTTCCTGTCAGCAGCACTCATGAAATGTCAGATGCCATTTGCTATCTTGGAAATTTAGTGCACTGTAGAACTTCCACTGAGTTAAGGAGCTAATTGCTCCTCTGGTTTTCTCTTGGCTTCTCTAAGGCAGCTCCCTGCCAGGTCTTCACAGTCGCCTTAGCAGGCTGGGCTCCAGTTCTGTTCTTAATGATATTCTTCTGGTAGGAGTAGGGATGGGAGAGGTATCAAATAACCAACTTTCCCAAGCAGAGCATGGAAGCCACAGTGTGTAAGACAGAATGTCTTAGATGTATAAACAAGTTATATGTCAGTGTCATTAACCACATTCCCTTTTGGGTACTTGGTAGATACAAAGCAATTCAGCCCTGCCATCAGGCTTATTTTCATTACATTAGGGATGTGTTCTCTGTAAGCCAGAGAGGGCTGCTGCTTTCTGTTTCCCTGTGTTCTGCTCTTTTCCATCTATGCAAGAGAACATAGTTCTTATGTTCCCCTTTTCTTTCTCTGAGGGAGGAAGCATTACCCTTTCTGGAGCTGTGCCTTCTTGTTCCTCCTGATTCTGCAAGGCCTCCAGCACCTTCTTCTTCTTCTTCTTTTTCTTCTTCTTCTTCACACACCTTTGACCAGACACTATGGATGCACCCCTCATTACTTCACTCTTTCTGTTGTGCTTTCTGTTTGGTTTTGTTCAGCTGTGATATTGCAGCACTTCCTGGCTGTACTTCAGTTTAGCTTCTGGATGGACTTCTGCCTAGGGCAGCAACTTTTGCCTTAACATACTTCAAAGCAGCACTCGTTGACTGACTGTGTCTGATCTGTGGGGTAAAATTGCACTCCCTTGAAATTTTATTCATCATATGTACTCTCCCCAGAACTGCTTGATACGCATTCTTTTTTTTTTTTTTTTTAGAGAAAATAACCTGCATATGAACTTTTTTTTTACCTTAAAAGGCAGAAAAGTTTGGGTTTTTCCTTCCTCTCCATCCCTCTTTACTGTCCTAGACAGGTATTTTTTCAATTTTCACAAGCGTTTGCAACCTTCAGCCGCATTCTTGCTGCCAGCTGTCAGTGACTTATCCAAACACTCTGCCCTTTCAGAAAGTGAAACTTAATTTGTTTAAAAGTTATAGTGCCATTTTCAAATAGTAAATCAAAAGTTGTCTTTAAAGACTCTTTGTATCTAACATTCCTGGTCCTTCCTGTGTTAACTGAGTCACGGGTGATGGTATTCTCATGTTTTAGGACTTTTACTTAAATGTCACAATATTTCTATAAGATTCCATTGCATCCTGGGGCTGGGGTGTCCATCTAATATCTTCCTTTAACATAACATTTTCCTTCTGCTGGGCTTTGTGCTGTTGCAAATTCATGAGACATGCAAACAGATACCAAAACTTTCAAACTCATCTGTGTGAAATCTGAAAGTTCAGACCACTATAAGAAGGCTGCTATTGGAAAGGTCTCCTGCACCCTGACTTAGATCATATTATGTGATATGTGAACTAAATCTTATGATCCAGTATGTTGCAATTATGATGTGGCTTCAGGGTTAATCAAAGCTTGTCTTTGCACCCCAGGTTTTTTCCTTCCATGCGTTGATTATCTGTTCCATATCCATAAGATTTTATGCCAAAATAGACAACCCATCTGTGTTACAGATACCTTCACAACATTTGCATCCTTATGTGATATTGTTATTAACTGAGATTATTAAATTTTAAAGGAGTGGTAACCTCACTGCTCTCTAAAGAGGGGAAAAGTGGAGAGGGAGGTGCTGAGCTCTGCTTCTGGGGATGCAGTGACAGGACATATGGGAATAGTCCAAAGCTGCACCAGGGGAGGTTCAGACAAGACGTCATGAAACATTTCTTTACTGTGAGGGTGGTCAGACACTGGAACAGGCTTCCTTGAGAGACAATCAATGTCCCAAGTTTGTCAGTGTTTAAGAGGCATTGAACAACTTTTAACTGTTGGTCAACCCTGAAATCGTCAGTGGTGGTCACTGTGGGTCTCTTTGAACTGAAAGGGCTATAATCTGTTCTATTCTATTTTATTCTAAGCAAGTAGGATTTTCCATCTCAGCATTTCACAGGGACGATAAAACTAGGTTGTTTTGATGGTTTTTTCATATATTTTTGGGTTTTTCATTGCTTGTTTTCTTTATTTAATGCTTGAAGAGTTTCACTGGAGCTGTAGGAACTTTGTTTATGGTTTCTACCTTATACAGAAGTATTCCTGTGAGTTTCTTCTCAGATATTGAGCTGCGTAAAACTGCACACTGCTTTTTCATGTGTTTAGATCCCTGCTCATTTCACATATTTGAAAACATTGAAACATGTCAGAAACATTTCAAATAAATTCATGTCATTCCTGTGTCTCATGAGATGTAACATTATAGTCAAACATGTAACTGCACATTCTCTGTCACTTTCAGTCTGCTGATACTCTCTCTCTACTGCTGCTTCCTGTGAATTTGTATTTATCTTCCTTGTCTAGTGCCAGGGCTTGTGATCTGGAGTTCCAAACACAGCATTCCCTTTGCAATCTGCAAAATTAATTAATACTATTAACAAAAATAATATACTTGGTGTGGGTGAAGCACTGTTGCTTTCCTGTGCTCTTGGTCTAGGCTTTCATTATTCTGTATGGAAAAAACATTCTCTCAACTCCTCTTTCTGTTGGCATACTGGATTACTTTGGTCTTATAAGTACACTGAATGTAGCAGATTTGTTTACTTTTGGAGATTTTAATTGCCTCTGTCCTTACAACTTTACTAGCAGATCATTCCCTCATTGTAACATTAATCTCTCCCCTTCCATGTCACATCCAGTCTTTTCCTCAGAAGAAACTTCCAGTTGTGTTTTTGTGTTCCACAGGTTAGGAAGGATCTCTGGAGGTCAGCTGGTCCAACTCTCTGCTCAAAGTCAAGCCACTTTTGATGTTATATCGGATCGTTTAAGTTCTTGTGCAGTTGAATTTTGAGAATTTCCAAAGATGGAGTTTTTTAGTTCCACTTGACAGTCTGCACCTTTCCTCTGTTCTTACTATTCTTTTCCTACAAAATAGGATTTCTGGTATTTCATCGTGTCTGGTGACTCTTGTCCTTTCACTTTGTACCCCTTAGAAATAAAACCTCATTTCAGCTTCTGTTGAGACCAACCATTTATCCATCCCTAACCCGAGCAATTCCAGTTCTCTCAGCTTCTCTTGAGCATCATGTGAGCATCTTGGTGGTCTTCCATGAAGCTAGGGAATATTTAATATTTTTTGTGCACTGAGGACCCCAAAGTTAGTCATAATATTCCAAATATGGTTTCACAAACCATATTTGGACAGATCGGGGAGGAAATCTACATCCCTCAATCTACTGGCTGTGCATTTACCAGCATGTAACACAGTGACACAGTCACTGCAAAAGCTGGCTCCTCATTCCTCTCTGCTTGGCTTGTTGTCCACCAGGGCTATCAGGTCCTCTTTCTCATGGTGCCTTCTAGCTGGTGAGTACATCCTATTCCATTGTGTGGTGCTGTTCAATCCCAGCTACAGGACTTGCTGTTGTTGAACTGTGAGCTTCCTGTCAACTCATTACTCATCCTGTCTGGGTCACTCATAGAAGCCACCTTGTCCTCCAGTGTGTCAGCTTTGAGCTTAAAACCACTGGCTGGGACTGCAGCAACTTGTCCACTCGCCTGCTAATTCCTCTGTGCAGTCCATGTCAGCATGGTTTCACTATAAAGATACTTTCAGATGTTGTGTTGGAGTCTCTTGTATCCCTTCATAATCCTGGCTAGTTTCAGTTCCAGTTGAGCTTGGTTTTCCCAATCCCATCTTTTCTGGTTTGGGAGGTTCCTGCTGGGTAACCCAACTCAGCTTTCATGTTCCTTTTACCTTTACCTTTACCTTTTGTGGTGAGTTGAGGCAGAGGTTGCCCATTTAGGCAACTGGCTCCTGCCATTCTTGCTCAATTTCTAACTGGAACAGCTCGATAGCTAACTGGAACAGACTGTTCTTGTGCTATGAACATATCTTTGAAGATCAGCCCACTCCTCTGCCCTTCACAGCAGCTTTTCACAGGATCCTGCCAGTGAGTTTTCCGAACGAGCCATAGTCTGTTCTCCTGAAGTCCAAGGTCTGCTATTTTCCATCTTCAGGTCTGTTCGAGTCTTAAATTTCATCATCTTACAGTTGCTTCTGCCAAGTCTGCCACAGACTTTGTCTTCCTGAGCCAGTTCATTCTTGTTTTTGAGTCATAAATCAAGAATGCCTCCTTGTCCACTTCTGTTGCACTCCTACTCAGACATAAGGGTCCCTGCTACTGAAATCCCTGTGTTGTGTTGTACGACACACACAGATAGTGATGTGATCCATAACTGAAAAACAAGTATCACTTCTTATGCCTAAGTCTTGTACTTTAACATCTTTTGATTTCAGAGGACTCTATGCAGAAGGAGAGCTCGTTCTGGTGTGAGTTAGGTGGTTGTTTTGAGGGTTGTTAGGACTCAGTAAAATGCCTTATTGGCTTATTGCTTGTTTGGAAGAAGTAAAGTGTTCCTGATGGTCAGGCATCTTGGATTGCTTGTGACCTGCCAAGTTGCTCTTCATGCATATGTAGGAATGGTTAAGCTATTTACTAGATGTTCTTATCATTAACTCCCTTAGACCATGTCATCTTTAATGTCATACTGGATTAACTGTATTTCTCATCCTTTTCTCCCCTGTATTCAGATCGGAGATCCTCCTTAATGCCTTTCTAGGGATAAAATTCCATAGTATTTGACCCTTAACAGGGATCTTGCAGTGTAAACCTCTACCCCTCTCTGAATATAAGCATCCACAGCTTTCCATACAATGTCATGCTTTTCCCTGGAAGAGTTCTTGCTCCAGCCACCTGTTTGCTTTGTTTTGTTCTTCCTTTAAGTGTGTGTAGGATCTTGTCATGCCTCAGATTACCTCCAGTGTTATGGATTCCATTCACTGATTCAATTATC
Organism: Pyrgilauda ruficollis; assembly: GCF_017590135.1. Lineage (NCBI taxonomy): Eukaryota > Metazoa > Chordata > Aves > Passeriformes > Passeridae > Pyrgilauda > Pyrgilauda ruficollis. The sequence goes on from NW_024525712.1 coordinate 983,681, forward strand.
TTTTGTCCTCATAATAAGAATAGATTTTAAAAAATGCATTTAGCTGGGAATGCATTCATAGCATGCTTCATTTACAAGAACAAAGAGTTTCTAGGACCTTGTGTGTTTTTAGAACTTGTCAGAGATCAGAATTTCACTGTTTTCCCTTTTACAGATTCTCACACCTGCCGATAAGACACGTACTGATAGGCAGTGCTTTTCTGCAGAATGCTGAACAGAGCATTGTAGACATCATTTTAAGAAGTGTAGAACTACACATGCAGTGAACACCAAAAAAGCAGTGTGAGATGGCCAGCAGTTCCATACACATAAGTAAACTTGAATCAGTGTTTCGTATGGAATGGGTGAGTGGATGTGCCAGATCTTTGTGTGATCTGCAGTTGTCCATGAAGGTTACCATGGCACATTTCTTGCCATGTGAGTGCTGTTGAACCCTCCAGGTGTGTAGGAGCAGGTTGCACCTGCAGTGCTTTTTGCATACCACATACTCCACCTTGGCATTATCAGTGGAGTGTCAGTGGATCCTGGGAGTGCAGCAGGTAGCAAGAAATGACTGAAAATTCCAGATAGGCATCTTTGGCTCTCTTCCAGAATCTTCCCATAAGCTTGTGAGTGATTATTAGAGGTGTGAAATGAGAGTCAGCAAAATATGAAAGATATTTCATTTGTTAAAGCTAAAGGTAGACAGCTAAAGGTTTCCAAAGAATAATGAAAGGGGATATTAATAGTGACTACAGATTTCAAGAATTACCAAGAAGGCTCTAAACATTTGAATAAAAATAGCTTATTTTTACTGTAAATGAATAGTTAAAATTGTATTCTGTTAATGCATGCATTATCGCAACTTCTGTTTGATTTGTTTTAGATGAGAAGATTGTGGAAAAAATCCGAGCTTTACAAATGAAAGCTGAAGACTATGATGTTGTTAAGGTGATTGGAAGAGGGGCTTTTGGAGAAGTGCAGCTGGTAAGAATGTAATGATTTAATGTTTAGACAGATTAACAGCTTTAGCCAAAACCTTCCTCAATCTTCATGTTTTATATTTTAAAATTCTTCTTGAAAAGAACAAGTGTAATTTTCATTGTATTGAGATTGTTTCTGTGCATAGTAAACAGTAAATCTGAGTTTAAAATATGATGGATAGGAAGGGAAGAACTCAGGAATGTTTTCTATCCTTTGATCAAAACCAAAACGGCAGTTCATGGGAGTTCTAAATCTTTTTGGCCACAAGTATCACTGTATGATAATATATGAAACCTTCTACAAAAGAGCAGGTGAACACTGCGAAAAAAGATTTTTGTTTTGTTCTTGTAATTGTGATGCTTGCAATGTATTTTAAGCGACATGACTCACAGGATTTTTAAAAGATTCCTTCCATAACATTGTCCACTTGACATTGTATGCAATATGATATCTAAAGTATGAATGAGATTACTTTTAAAATTTCTATTGCAGAGAAATTCTGTTATAAAAAAAGATAATCACACTACAAAAAGTAACTTGATGTATCACATGTAATCTTTTAATTTAATTTTGATTTTTCCAGGACTTCCAAGTCCTACTGTCTGATAAGTGTCACAAAAATGTGAACCTATGTATGAGATGGATTGATATGTCAGTTTTGAAATACGTATTGGATGTAAGTGCCAGGTAGAATCTAGAATGCAAACATTAGGGACAAGTTATCATGAGCTAACAGATAACTGTGCACCAGCTGATCCATGGTATTTTCTGGGTGAGTATTTTTAGAGGAAGAGAGGTATGAAGCAACTCACTGGAAAGGGGAGCAACTAATGTACTGCAATTGAAGCTTGTTATCTTGTTACCACAAGGTAACAAAAATTACTCTTTTGGTTGTACTTGTTGACCTGGAGCTGGCATTTTACTGCTCTGTGGTAATTTTGCATAGGAAGCTGGGAAAATCATATTGTCTTGTAATGTATAACCATTTTGGAAAATGCAAAGATGTGTTGGAGTTTTGTTGAGGAATATGGTAAGATCTAAGCTGTGAAGGGCTTATAGGAGACACAGCGTATAATGGCAATAAATTTATGATCCATTTATAAAAATCTTTGTATTTTCCGTATTAATGTTGTTGAAATTTGTTGGAACTTGAAAAAAAAAACCCTCTGACTAACAATTTACATGACGCTTGGGTAATTTGCAAATGTAGATGTGATTAATACCGTAGATAGCAACATCTAATCAGCAATTTAATTTTTTAATTTTTATTCATCTATGTCATTTTTTAAGACAACTTCATCCAAGTCTAGTAGCACAAGAATGTAGCACTCTCTTATCTTTCTTTCTGTAAGGGTCATTTACACTTTGTTTTTGTCCAGAAGAGTGAATGAAATATGGAACGGAGTATTTCCAAAAATCCTCATTCTCTAGCAAGGCTTTAAAGAATTATTATGTATATTTATATCCTTTTATGATTTTATATCTTTATAGGCAAGAAATTAAAGAAAAAACAAAACCTGCAGCAGAACCTTACTTTCTTGTGAAGGAGCTGCTGCAGGGTGTTTGTAAGAAAGCAGTCTAGTCCATGTCTTTTCAGTGACTGTCACATCAAATGGTTTATTTTAAAGTCTTTTATTAGACATCTGTGTCTTTGCATTAGTCCATATGGAGCAGTGAATAGAGATGCTCCTTATGCACTGACATGTGAAGTCAGTGAAAAATCAAGTCGTAAGGAGCAGTGTTCATTGTCCATTTGTTGAGGGGGTAGGAGATGAAAAAGAGCAAGTCCCAATAACAAAAATCATGTGCCATTTTTAGATGTCACACTCATATTTCCTGGAAGCATCCAAGAGAAGTATATTTTTGATGTGCTTCAAAAATGAAAAGTAATTGTTTTCATATGTGTATTTCTTAAGAACAGAAGGGTTTTTCTAAATTATTTTTATTTTCTTTTTAACAATTAATTTCAAATAGAAGGTCCTGATTTGTTTTGGAAACTCTTTTTCTTAATTCACTATGTCATACACAATTTAAATTTTTAAGAAGAGATAATTTTTTGTAGTGTACATACTGCAGTTGGGCACTTTGAGGGATCTGAAGACATACTTTATTTTTCATTTGCTCGACCATTAAATGTAATGACAAAATGCCTAGTACAATGATGGGGTTTGGGTTATGTTGTTGTCATGGGGGTTTTTAAAAAACCTTTAATAAGCCCTTCAGAAAAAGCAAGAATCCTTGGTATTGGAACAAAACTTCTGAGTGTTCATATAGAGCTCTTCTGTACTTCATGTCAATTTAAAAGAACACTTTTTCTGGAGAGTAAAAATACAAGTAGAAATCACAATGTTATGCAGTCTTACAGCTGAGAAGCAGTGGGCTAATAAATACAACTGCAGATCTGAACTAATATTAGCTGCTGATGTGGACATACATACCTCAGTTTTTTGCCTCACAAGGTATGGTACAAGTTTAAACTATTGAGCTAAGCTCTATCTATTTCTACTCCATTCAAAATGTTGTCACCACTGTTGCAGATAATGGATTTGCGGTAATGAAAATATTTTGCAACGCTTTCTGTGATCAAAATAGAAATTTGCTTCAGTAGGGATTAAATACAGAAAGAACCATAAATAAAACATGATTGAGTACATGAGTTAAATTAATGAATGTTGTGTTATTGGTATGTGTTATTGTGCACAGGAATCGTAGCACAAATATTTATTATATGTTTCTAATGATTATATTAGTATGCTCATTTTTTGGCTTGCAATGCTTGCAACTTAAGATAGTTAGCTATGACCTCGTTCATTTAATTTTATTTTCCATAAGTTTTCCGCTCCAGTATAACATTTTCTTGCTGAAGAACTGAAGTGAAGCAACCAGCTTTCCAGATTCTGTCAAGAAAGTGAAATACATTCTCTTTTGTTGTGTCTTACAAGATTTTTTTAAAAAGGCTTGATTTTTTCCTCTTCCTCTCCCCTCCAAAAAATTTTGAAAATAGTCCAATAAAGACAGATCAGATGACTCTGGTCTGAGCATCTGACTGTGGTGGAGAAACAATTTCCGTACAAATCCAGAAGTATTAAACTCTGCACTTGTGCTCTGGTCTTGGTTTTGCTGGGTCTGTACTGACAGGGAAAACTGAGAAAATGATTGCCAGATGACTTCTTCTCTTACGCAGTGCCGTAAATAAAAGTGACTGGTGTCTAGGGCAGACAGAAAAATTGAATTATGGTACTTAACATGTTACTTCTGGTTTATGCAGAAACAGTTATTTATGAAAGCACATCCTGAGTTCCTCTTGTTTGTTTTCACTTGTGGAAAATCATCTTGATTTGAAATTGAAACTTATCCTTAGTTCCTTCTCCCAGGTCTAACCATGAAGGACTGTAATGCTGCAGTGACACAGCAGACTGACCTGCTCATGCACTGCAAGAGAAAACTAAAGCAAAGTTAACACTTCCCTGTGTTTGGGTGCTACAGGATGGTCTGAGTGACAGTCTTTACTGTCTGATTTCTCAGTGTTGCAAAGCACTGGTTGTCATAGTTGTGTAAACAGATGCTGGTTTATTTTTCTTCATTAAGTGCTTTGATTATTAGGTTTAATTCCCCATCCACTGCAGATATACAGTTCTGTAGTAAAGCAGATAAAGCAGTCATGTTTTATTACCTGAAAATTTGTCAGGACATAAAACTTGATACCCTATCTGTAGTCATTTCTTACAGCTTTATTAGTTATTTTAGGATACCTGTAATTACTTCAAGCCTTAGAGTTCATTTCAAAACTCCACTCTAGAATCGTAATTTTTTTCAAAATCATAAAAGAGACAGTATCATTACAATACTATGTACTAAATCGGATAACTTCAAATCGATGTGTTATTTTCTTTGCCTGCAGATTGTCTTCCCATGTGAATGCTGGGGAAATTATGGAGGCATTTTGTTTATTGAAAGTATTAGATTGTTGAAGCAGAGTAGAGTGAAATTCTTTTTTCTTAATGCATTTTCATGAGTTAAACAAGGCCATGTTACTCAGTGCTAATGGCATGAAGGGATTTTCCTACCTATTTTGAGAGTTACTCTGGTGAGCTGCAGTTTAAATTTGGCAGTTCATTTTAACAGTTGGAAGAAATTGAAACATCATGACAGTTTAATACATGAATAATCTGCTGTATGAGCTAATATCTGTATGTACAAATATAGCTCTGAATAAAGAGCAGAGTGACTAGCAGCTCAAAAGGCTGTCTCCAGGGGCCATGGTGCTGATAGGAGGAGGAATGTCAGCGGTAGGTCTGCTCACCTGCAAGGAGTGCCAAGACATATTTAGTCTCTGACTGTGCCAATATACTTATTATTGCTTTGTTTTTGTACAGAGAAAATTTCAAGACGGGATTCTTTCTCAAGAAATCATTTAGCCAATAACCTGTTGGCCCTATTTAGACAGGTGTACAGACTGATTTTGAGCCCCCCCACCCCTCTTCACTTTGTTTCTACTGTATATGAGCTTCCTTCAAGCTGTGATGACTTTGAAGAATTTTTTTCCTCAAGGCATGGGAGACAGTTGTTTTTCTAAATGCAGGCAGCTATTCTAACTGCACCTAGGCAAGTGTACACACTGACTTCAGGAATTGTAAACTACTAAATACATTGCAGAGCTTCCATGTGAAATTTCACAGAAAGTGCATCTTCAATTGAACAATATCTTTTTGAGGTTTCTGGTCTTTGTGTTTCTTCTGGTTTTGGGCAGGATTACAAAAGCTCTACTTAGGGGAGTATAGTTTGTGGTGTACCACCAAGTCTTTGTAAATTTTCCCATGTGGGATTAGTAAGTAGGAAGAAGTTAGATTTCAAAATCCTGTTTTAGGACACCTTCACTAGTTGACTAATTAATGCCCTAAAATATACTTACAGAGTTGTTAATGCACATGGATACCATGTTTCTGTTCTGGTGTTAGGTTGGAGGTTTTTTTATGTAATTGTAGAGAAGGTTGTTTGTTAGTGTTTAGCTATGCAAGATACTAATAATAAATAAAACCTTTGCACCTATATCTTGAAGGCAGAAAGCCCCAATTTCAAGAGCAGCAACTCCTTAAATAATCCTCTTTCTGTTCATGTTCTTGCTTTTTCCAAGATTACCCCTACACCTGATGCTTCTTCGGTTCCTTCAGCAGTATTAAATTTTGCAGCTCCTCAGGAGCAGGAGACTGATGCTGCCAGATCTGTAGACCAAACAGGTGCTCCTCTGAAGCTTTGCTCTGCAGGTGTCATGGACCTGCATCTACAGCTGTTCAGAAAAGCCTATTAAACATTCTTTCATGTAACATAATTAAACTCAGATATTGTGCAAAACTAAGAAGTTAGGAGATCTGCTTTATTTACTAGATGTGAGAGGTTTTAAATGCACCAGAAAATCATAACTTCAGTTTCTGGTGCATTTCCCAATTTTCATGAATTGATTTCAAAAAGTAGTCCTGAATTTTTTATTTTAACAGGAAAAAAATAGGCAGAAACTTAAGGTCCTGATGACTCAAACTTCAGCTGAATACTTCTCACCTTGATTTCTTTAAGAAACACTCAAGAATGTTAAAAACCTGTTACTTTAATAGTTTTTCATAAAATATCACATCACATGATTAATTAGCTGAGTAATGACTGCAATGTGCAATTTAAGGATTTGGTTTCATGTCTGAATTCAGGTGAAGTTTTCAAAAATATTTTCATATTTTGTAATAAAAGCTTTAATTCCAGTTTTCCAACAGGATTTATTGTATTAATTTTGCACCATTTAAAGTTAATTTATAAACTGCTTAGGAAAATAAATAGGAGCAATCATGTTTTGGTGTAAAATAAAAATTGGCAGAGATTGAAGCAGACTGCTTGCCCAGTTTCTAACATGGATGAATTCAATGTCAAGACAGTGTTCAGAATAAGAAAATAAAAGCAGAGTTAGACTTTATTTCCTGCTATGGTGGGGTTTTTTGAGCAGGTGTTAAACTTTTCTTTTGAGGTTTGGAAGTTCTCAAATCCTTCCTGTGTAGAAAATTGGGTGTATGAAGACCTGGAGGCATCGCATCCCAGAAAGCAGTTTGCACATAGCAGAAACATGCTATGCTGGTACTCAGATTTTAACAAGACGTTTTAAAAAGGTTTATTCTCTTCTTTCTCAACCAACAGGTTCGCCATAAAATGACACAGAAGGTTTATGCAATGAAGCTGCTTAGTAAATTTGAAATGATCAAGAGATCAGATTCAGCCTTTTTCTGGGAAGAGCGAGATATCATGGCCTTTGCCAACAGCCCGTGGGTGGTTCAGGTAAGGAAGATGTGTAAAAGTAAAATAATGGCAACAATAGCAGTAGTAATGATGAGGCCATAAATACTTCCCAGTCCTGAGCTGGTTTTAAATTTACATTGAAACTCAAATCAAGGTTTAGGTTCAGATTTTTACTTTTAAAACTATATTTTTACAGCAATTTCACTAAGTTTTGTATATTTGGCTGTGTTAAAAAGTAGATTAATTTGCATTTTAGTTACTACAAATTCATCACAAAACAGAATTACATAGATTTTTGAAATGCCTACATAATTATTTGGAAAAATAAGGAAGTTATCTTTCCATCGGTAAAAAATTCTGTATAGGAATGTAGAAACAAATGTGATGATGATGTAGAAACAAATGGCCTCATGATACAGTCAATTGATCACAGGCAATTGGTATTAAGAGTGCTTTAAATAGCCACTGTCTTTTCAGCTGCAGTTTGATATATGGATGAGTGTGCAGTCCTGGTCTCCTGCAAGACAGGGGCTGTAGCAGTGGTTTCCTTGAAACCATCTTCTCATAGTGGTCAGTTCTGAGCTCACATCAGCACTCGGCATGTCCAGTAACAGAGAGCTGACTTCTTCCCCTGGTCTTGGACGCTGTCACTTGCAGCTGCCTGGTGACATGTGTCATCAAGATGCTGTAATGTGAATTATGCCTTTGGGAACAATCAGTACTGATTATTGCCATTTGTTGTAACTGGTAAATAGCGCCAGTTAACAAAAGGAGTAGTGAAAATGTGTGCTTGGAGAAATTGTTAGTCCTTATAATTAATTTAAATGTTCTCATATATATTTCTATGCTTCTTTATATTTGATAAGACTGACTTGAAGCTTTCCATCTTTTTCATAACACTTTACCTCCGGTGTACAAATATGTTTTGCTCATTGAGCACATTTTGTGCTCTTGCCTATATTCAACAGAAATACTTAAACAAATAGATGATTTTTTTACTTAGTTCTTTGTTCTAGTAACAGTAATTGTCAGGAACTATTTTTCACATACAGTTGAAAGTAACGAGAAATGCATGGCATCGATTTTCAAAGGAAAGAGTCACAAGCAGGATATAAATGTGTGTCTGCATTTGTAAACAGCAAATGAACTAAAGTGTAGTTGCAATTGTGCCTTCTATGATTGTGTATTAGTGTGATATATTTAGGTGATGTGGTCCAGTGGGGTAGACATTGAGCTGGTTTGAAGAAAATATAGGTCCTGTTCTGATCTAGAAACTGGGACAGATCATGCTGGTTCTCTCTGTTTAGTTTTTAATTTGAAAAAGAAATGAAACAAGAGCCCTAGATAGTTTTAAATTTTTTTTTATTAAATCCCTTGAGAGCAATAACTAAAGTGCTGTATAAAGACATAGTGCTGTTATTTATTATTATATTACTATCTCTACTTGTGATAAAATAGAGATTATTTTGAATCTTCATTTGGATTTTAATGGCCCAATCAATTATTGTACTATATATTGGAAATATTATCCATTTGTGCAAGCAAATACAGTGCAGCATATATGTATTAAAATATATATTTCTAATCTAGGTCTTCTGTCACTACTTATGCTAGTAATTTTGATCTGAAGGTCAAATCTCCATAACATACCTGCCTTTCATGGTTCCTCATCCTCCAGTTTCCCTGATTCTGACTTCATCCTTTCCATGCATCCTGGTTTTTAATTGCCTTTTAATTTTTTGTGTAATTTAAAGATGTGAATGATTTTAGTTTTTAAGGTAATTTCCCTGAGAAATAAGGTGAGACTTTCAGAGACTTTTTCACCGCAGTCACTGAACATTTGATAGTAATGCTTTTTGCTGGACTGGGCTATTTTCAGACCTGGTGATAACCAAGTGGAATCTCTAAAACTTCAGCACTCTGGGTCTGAAATACATTTTAAAGAGACTGAATTTACTTTCACTATCATGCTAGTAGGAAACATACTGACTGCCACTTATACCAGACTAGTATTTTATTGTTAAGGACCGTTTCTTTGTATTGTGTTAGTTTTCTTCAGGAACATTTTGTTTTTATTTCTTATTTCAATATGTGTTGACAAAATCAGCAGTGACTTTGCAAACATGTACAGAGGTAAGGAATTTGTAATATAGAAAATTTGGAAACAGTCTAAGATGCTGCTCACTGTTGATCTATTTTCAAATCCAGAACATGATGCTCCCTGTTGCAGATTTGTTACTTTGCATTTTGACTCAGTGACACTTCTTAATGCCAGGAAACATGGAGATAGATAGATAGATAGATAGATAGATAGATAGATAGATAGATGCCTATATTATTAAAATAATCAGGAAATACTTTTATACTGTCTTAAAAATTATAATGAGGGGTTTCTGAAGTTCAGTAAATTTCAAGGTACTCTCATAGTTAATAGAAAAATGTATATTTTATGCATATTAAAAGTAATCTTGAAAAAGTATTCTCAGGTTCAATGAAACTTCAAGATAAAGGGCTTTATTCCTTTCCCTAGCTGTCTGAAAAATAATTGCATTTTTTTCCTTTCCTTTTTTTTAATGTTGCAGCTATTTTGTGCCTTTCAAGATGACAAATATTTGTACATGGTAATGGAATACATGCCAGGCGGAGATCTTGTAAACCTTATGAGCAATTACGATGTGCCTGAGAAATGGGCCAAGTTCTACACAGCTGAAGTGGTTCTTGCTCTTGATGCAATTCACTCCATGGGCTTGATACACAGAGATGTGAAGCCTGACAATATGCTTTTAGATAAGTATGGGCATCTGAAGCTGGCAGATTTTGGCACTTGCATGAAAATGGATGAAGTAAGTATGCAACTGAATAATTTACCATCTATTAAACTGTAATTCTATCTTACATCTATATCTAAGGTTATTTTCTTATGAAGTATAATACCCAAAGGAATATTCATCTAATGAACTACTTGATTAGAAAGCTGATTCTTGTTTCCTATTTTAAATATAAGAGTACTTTAAATAGTATAACCTTTTCTGTTATAAATTGTTCCCTCACATGGAAGAAGGATGTAAACTTACTCTTTGCTATTTTTGAAAGCATGTGCCTTTATGAATTTCTAAGGTACAATATTTTTTGCCAAATGTTTGAAAAGCTCTCAAGATAACTCTTAGTTTCAACATTAATAATCTTGGAACAGTTCATAAGATGACTTTTTTTGTAAATGAAATTATTTTATAGGCAGGATACATTCTGTGTGTGTTTTTCCTTCATCTAATTGTTCTCATAGCATCCTCTAGTGGTCATTCAAATGAGGTCACAGTACAGCAGCAGTGGTATGTGATATATTGATCAAAATCTGTTAGTTATTTGTCAGGATGCCAAGATATCAATTAAAATTATTTAATTGTCCAGATTTAGCCATGTATAGCCAAATACAGTTTTCTAATGAGTTTGTATAAGAATATTTTGAACAGGACACTTTATATTATTTTAAAAACCTTGAAAATGACCTTTTGTAGTTTACAGTCTTAGAATCTTGCCTGACAGACAGTATTGTGCTGTATTTTACAGAATATACTCTTCCTATGAAAAACTAACTATTCTTCTTTTGAAAAACTGTAAGATTTTAACATATACAAAAAGCTGTATATGAATGTGTGCTATGATTTACCTGGTCTTTGAAAGTTTTCTGTAATAGTGTTGGCAAGGGTGATCCTTTTAAGCTTACTTGCTTTTATGTTTTGGGGTTTTTTTTCTGTATTGTTTAGGCAGTGCTTGATATCATTTCTGCTATCTACTTAATTTGCATTTGCATCATTAAGTTAATGTCTCTTCAGCAGTATCCAGAAGTACTGTGTCTGTTCTGGGTGGGTTTTTTCCACGTGACAATATATTAATTTCATCATTGTCCAACTGCAGCTGTTTATTGAAGTTCAGTCTCTTCAGTTTTGGTGATGTTGTATTTGTTAGTCTAAAGGCAGAGATAATATGTACCTCCATTTTGTTAATTTACTTTCCTGTATTTTAGAGGACAGCATTTACTTAATTGAAAAAATCAAAAGTAGTACTTGGTCTCTTAATTGTAATTAGATTGTAATGTCTTAAAAGAATCTGTTGTTTGTTGGAAGTGACAACAAAAAAGCATCAAAAAGCTCACAATATAAATCTACCAAAAAAAGGTGATCCTCTGTGGTATTTTAGGGGCCTCAGAAATGGTGGACCTATACCTTTTATGATGGTATTGTAAATGTGACAAATGCATCCGTGTTTCTCATAAAGTTATAGTGAGCTCCACTTTAGACCAGGCATCATCAATGGACCAGTGATCTCCTAGAGAAGTTAACTTTCTAAAGGACTAAATTTTAAGTTCCTTGTGTTTCTCACAGTCAGTGGAATGGCAAAAATTTTTTGTACAGGAAGCTTTAGAAGTTTGAGAAGCTTTCTACAGGAAGCTTTTAGAAGTTGAGAGGTTCTGGATTGTCTCCAAATCTCATGCTACTTCTTACAAAACATGAACACATCCCAGCTGTGTAAATATAATATTGATGTTGGCAGACTGATTTGTAAAAAATATATGCTTACCCAATACTTATTTATTTTTTGGATTTGGATCTCTTTTAGCAGTAGTGAGCATTAGCATCTTCCTTATGCTGTTGAAAACCTAGAAAAATTTTGCTGCCATTTGTTGAGGGATTTTTCTGACCTTTGCTGTGGAATTGTGTTCAGTGTTTGCTTAAGTCAGCCAGGCCAGGCCAGAACAGACACTTGCAGCAGAATTTCTCCTTATCATTTTGTAAAGAGTTGCTAAGTGTTTTAATGATCTTTCCCAGCATAAAAGGAACTGTTCTGGTTTTGTAACTCATTTGTGATAATTGGGCGTTGGTAGCATCGTTTTTCATTGTTTGTCTAGGTTTTTTTAAATTAGTTGGCTAATTTAAAATCTGCATCAAAGTGAGTATTTCTGTTGTTGAATAAAGAATGGCATTAGACTCAAACATTGAGTAGGATTTGTGGTTCCTGTTTTTGGTATTTAGGTATATTAGGTATATTAGGTAGACCAGGGTAGGGTTCACCAGTCTGTCTAATCCTCAGGTGTTGTGTAAGAGCTGAAATGGCAGCTGGCTTTGGTTGGTATCGCAGGGCCAGAAGCTCCCAGTGTTGCCATGCTCAGCACTCTCCTGTGCTCACTGAGCTTTCAGCAGAGCATCGATTCAGAGAGTATCTGTTGAAAAAGATGTGACCAAAAGAAGGGATGTTTGCCACTTGGGATTATTGCCTCAGCCCAGGCAGTTCAGCTGAACGAAGGAGTGTTTTCCTCTTTTTGGAACTCAGCTTCTTTCTCACTGAAGCTTGTCCAGTGAAAAGGACTCTGTTGGATCCTTCCTGCCTCGGTGCATTCTCTGCTCTTAACACCTGATGTGTGTGGTCCTCGTGTTTCCACACAAACACCCTCCAGATCTTGTTTACTGGAGGGAACTTCCTGAGGGAGTGAAAGCCTGATTGTCAGCCTTGGTTCAAGACAGCAAGTCCTTCAGGTTTGATGGAGATCCTCCTGAAGATGAAACCTGAATTGCTTTGTCTTCAGTAATAAAATAATGTGGAATGATGCTGGGAAGCATGACAGCCTCACCTCCAAGTTGTCAGGATCTGCAAGAGCACTGCTGTGTCTCCTGGACAGCCTGTTTTTTAAGATTGTGCACTGCACTGTACATCTCTCACGTATCTGCAGGAGATGAGTTCCAAGGTCCACCATGATCTTTTGAGGTGATGAGAAAAGTTTCAGGTAAAACACTGGCCTGAGACTCCTGACAGGAAGCTTTGCATGACAACTGTTACAGTAAGAATGCTACTCAGGCAGAGAGGCTGTGTTTGAAACACAGGAGTAACACATTGCCCAGAGAAAACAGCACCATTTAAGTCTCTTCAGAATGAAGGGACTGCCAAGGTGCCCTGTACTGGACAGAGAGCATGTCCCTGTTTACTCAACTTTGATGCCAGAGACCACAGGCTGACTGTGGTATTAAAGGTATCCAGTACTTAAAAATACATACAGAACAACACCAAAAGTTCTTTGAAAGAAGTGTGTAAATGAGCAGAACAGAAATCTGGGAATTTCATAATCAGGTGATAATGGGCCAACCTCCTGAAGGACTTGGTAGAATCCCCATTTTGTAATGCAGTCCCACAGGGTGTTAGATAATCTTTTATCAGCTCCTTTTCCTTTGACTGGTTGAGTTAGATGATCTTTCAGGCCCCTTCCGAGCCAGGCTGTTCTGTGATCTGTAAATGCATTTCTAGGTTAGTTCCTGAGACAGAAGGTAGAGAGTTTTATGGGGAATAAATAGAAGCAGCTTCATGTGCTTCAGAGAGCAATGGCCCATTGAGCCTGGTGTTAACATGCAAAGGCTTCTCTTACTGTAGAAGTATTTCTTTGTTCTACTGTTCAATTCTTTGGCCTGCTCTTCGTCTCTTCATTCTGGAACTGAGAATTTAAAATTCCTTCAGGTTTCAGTTTTAGCATGGAGTCATAGAAGATAGGCACTTGCCAGCAGGACATTTGAAGTATTCCATAGGTCTTTACAGTATGCAGTCATCCCTTTAGTTTTTGCCTGCTGGTTCATGACTTTCTGGATTCTGTTTTAGTACAGAAATAAACGCTTTTCACAGTTCATATTGTATATGAGAAAGAATTTTGTCATGTGGTGTCTAAATTTTGTGTATCAGTACAATTCCAAAATCAAATGGTTCTCTTATTTTATTTAACTATGTATTTTGAACTCAGTTGTTGCTACTAATGTTTTGTATTAATATTCAAAATTAATATATTAATTTGCCATTCATGCTGATGGCAAATGCACAAAAAACCTTTGTAAAATGGTTTAGATAAAACTTCGGATTAGGAAACAGAATAAAAGATGAGTGTATTTTTGGTACTTCTCTAACTTCATCCAGGATTTCATTTCATTCATCCATCTGGTCTCAGGAGAGAATTCAGTGAATTTCATTAAAGGAAACAAGACTTATAACTCTGAATCAGAATGATGGCAGAGCTGATTGATTCTTCTGCATCACTCATTCCCTACATTTTTAGTTTCTCAGTGTGAAGCGGAGTATGAGAAATCATTTCATTGATACAATTGTGGTAATATGTTAATAAAAAAAATAAAGCTATTGCTATTCTTTAAAATATTGCTATTCTTTAAAATATTGCTATTCTTTAAAAATAGCTTCTCCTTTTATTCTTCTTTCTATATATAAACATAAGCAAAGCGTGTATAAAAAATTACCTATAATTTGATTTATTGGCTGAATTAGACAAAATTGTTATGTATCTGCTTTGTAGGCCTAGAATTCGTAACTTGTCAAAATTATTCTAAAATTTGTCCCTGAATTCAATGAGGAAAGGAGCAGTCTGGTACGCTGTGTACCTTCATATTAAAACCAATGGTAAAAATAATAAAATTGCTGAATTTTGAGAAGATGAAGTAAAGAAAAATACTATGGAGTAGGCAGGGGTAAGGACATTACCAAGAAATGTCATTTCAATACACATTGCTTCTTGAATTATAATTAGTCTTTAAAACACACTCCTGAAACCAAGTATTTTCGGCTATATTTTTGATGGTTTTCTGTCCTACTAACAGAGGAATTGGTTAGAGAGGTGCTCAGAAGGCCCTTGAGCTGAGCTTGAGCTGAGCCTTTTGTGTTGTTGCTGTTGTCCAGACAGGAATGGTGCGCTGCGACACAGCTGTGGGGACTCCCGACTACATCTCGCCAGAAGTCCTGAAATCGCAGGGGGGCGACGGCTATTATGGACGGGAATGTGACTGGTGGTCTGTAGGGGTTTTCCTTTTTGAGATGTTAGTTGGTAAGTAATGATTTCTTCTGCTAATGAGATATCATTGAGTCTTTGCTGTGCCTTTAGCTGCACTTTGCTGCATGGAGGCTGCTCGTACCTCTCTGACAGCTTCTGACTTGCTGTGGCTCACTGCTGTTCTCTTTGCTCTCTGTCACTCTGGTGATGTGACAGCTGTTTGCGTGCTTGCTCAGTGATTAGTTCCCTGACTTGGTTCAGCTTAAAACTAATTCTTAGAATAGTTTTAACTGGGGTCAGCTACCTCACCGCATTTGTGCCACCTCAGGCAGGATTGAGTTTGCAGGGACACAGGAGAAGAGAGGAATGGCGAGGGCAGGCCTGCTCTTTTCTTTTGTCCTTTACCACAGCACATCAGTGTCTTCTGTTAGGTCAAAGTGTGGAAGTATGGCTCGATTCTTTCTTTTGTGCTTGAGTCAGGATTTTCTAGTAAAATTCACTGGACTACTATGGCAACAAACATAGAATATAATCTATTAAGGACATGAGTCATCTGCATCTTAAAATATAGTGAGGATCAGTATGATAGTCTGGTAGCAAAATACTGATTATGAAAGCATGTAATTGAGCATACAATTTTAAAAATCAGCATTTTCTGGGAATATTGCAGATTTGATGTTTCTGGTATGCTGAGACAGGAAATACACTTAAACGTATGATGCTGTTACTATTTCCAACTCATTCAGAATTACAGCATTTTGACTTTAAGAATGTGTGGTTTAATAGTCTCTCATGAACAATTTTAGCAGTAAATAAAATTATTCTGTTCTTGAAATATTGGGCATAGCTGTCCAGAATGTTTTCTCAGCATTTCAGAGCCTCTCTTTTTTTCCTCCCTGTATCTAGGAGGAAAATATTACTTAATTCCTCCATATCCCACATATTGGTAGAAAGTATCTGTTTTTATCTGTACTTAGTATCAGATTCGGGCTATGGTCTTCTAAAACTTTGCACTTCTAAGAAAGCACAGAAACAGTTTTGTTATTCTGGTTTTGATAAAGCCGCAGAACTAATGAAAATGGTAATTTTATTATGAAAATGAAAATTTTATTGTGTGCTTAACTAAACCGTAAAATGTTGGTCATGGGATGAATCCTAACTTTAGTTCAGTGTCTTAAGATAGTTTTGAGGTGTGGCCAAAATCAAAGCTGTTTCCAAGACAGAAGAGGAAGCTTGGGAAAGAGGGAGGCAGCAGCAAATATCAGTGATTCCCAGCTGCAATGCTCTGGCATGGCAACCTAATAAATTTACTGAAAGTCTAGAAGTTAAATTCAAGCTGGTGTGTACTACTTTCTTAGTTTTCTATAAAATGACAGAAAGAGACAAAAGTTGGGATTGTTCTTTCAAAAGCAGAATGGTTGTTGTCCAGTGGTGTGTTTACATTTTTTCATGTTTGTGGCTTTGGAGGTGCTCGGTTCCTAGCTGAAGGCTGCGGCCTGCGATGCCGGGTGATTCCTGCCTGCACGCAGCACACCAGAACCCAGGAGAGAGCCCAGCTCACGTTCACTTTGTTCACCTTCTCTATTAAACCTGTAGATTAGCTGGGAGAAAGGATTCCTGTGAAAGTTGCAGCTTCTTGATTACAGACTCAAACCATTTGTATGTTAACAATGTTGCCAGTTAATTTGATTGTCAGTTGCCTCTATCACAGCCTATTCTTTTCACTTGCCCCAGTTTTACCTTTCTTAAGTCTAGTTCCTTTGCAAATATCTGTAACTACAGCCTAGGCTGGAAACCTCTGGGTAAGAAAAGTCAATTATTTTAAAAGCCACCTTCCATGTTAATATGAGCACTCAAGCTGATGTAATTTGTCAGTCAACAAGATTTATTAATATGGGTTTAACAGTGTGGTAACACACTGGGAAGGCTCCTACTTAGAGCTGACATGCCTTAGGGAGGATAGACCTGTGGGCCTCTGAAATGATCTTCAGAGAGCTTTGGTGGATTCCTTCCAACAAATGTGCATGAGCAAGTCTTTAATGAGTTTTGGTCCATTTTACCCTTGGAATGTTTAAAGATTGATTCATATGGGTGTCGGCCATTGTGTAAATTAGAAAATATATTGAGGGCTTTAAGGCAGAACAAAAGATGTAATTCACCAGGCAAAATTTTGGTAGTGATAGACCGGATGGAAAATTGTGTAGTTTGTAACACAGACATTTTAGGGAAGGAATATTTTTAGTAGTATGCATTATTTGTACAATGTGTGTCCAAATTTTTTCTTTTTCTTAATAAAAGACTCTTCTAGGTAAACTGCTTGTAGACTTTTCATTATCTCTTCTGTCTTACTCGACTCACATAACTTAAACATGATGTAAAATCACAGCCAATTCACTATTTTATTTTCAGGCGATACTCCTTTTTATGCAGACTCGCTAGTAGGAACATACAGTAAAATTATGGATCATAAGAACTCATTGCATTTCCCTGATGATGTGGAAATCTCTAAGCATGCAAAGAACCTTATCTGTGCCTTTTTAACTGATAGGTAAGTGCACATACTGTTCTGGCACTGTTTTTTATTTTGGATGGTACATTGTAAAAATTAATTCCTTCTCCTACTTCTCCTGATCTCTGTTCAAATCTCTTCTGCCAAACCTCCTGTTCTCTAGTTTTTCTTTTGAGGTGTTTTTTCCAGGTATTGTATTTTATTTCTATGAGCAGTTCTGACAGCTCTTGTTAACTACAAAGTTTGTGCTGGACAAATCCTTCCAATTGCACTAACAAACTTGTAAGGCTGAAAGTAATTCGTAACCTCCAAGGCAAGGACAAAATTGTTTTGCTCAATGTCTTATGTGGGTGTGACTTAAAAAAAGTGGAAGGAAATACTTTTCTGAAAGTAAGCATGTATTTACTGATTTTTTTTTTTCATTTGCTTTGTTGCATTAATTGGTAAATATAGTTAACAAACCTGCAAGGTTGTTGTTTTGGCTACCAAAAAATATCCTAGAAGTTTCCCGTGATGGAACTAAGCCACTTACTGAAGTTAAGCTATGTAAGCTTGTTCTTGACCTGAACACTTACATTTTGCTTACTTTCAGAAAGCAGAGATAATCTTCAATTTTACTGATTTAAAAGAACAACAGTGTAGGTCCACAGTTAGCTCTGGATCGATGATGCCTTCTTGTGCTTTCCTGTGATCACCTAACTTGGCTGGAGCAGGGCATCCAGCTGCTATAGAAGGAGGAATTAGGAAAACAAAGTGCCTTATAATGGGTTTTGCATTCAAAGAGAGATTGTTTGCTCTACTGAGCAAGCCTGCGGTTGGTCAGGAAGGATGTGCTTTATTTAACAGCATTTTTCAGCCTTAGTAGCTGAAGGGTAGAGAGAAAATATAATTAGAATTTAATAGTGTAAATGTAGTAAGGTGGACTTCTACTACGTGTGTCCCTCTTCCTGTTTATGTTTAACACAGGGCTCGAGCAATTTATTTGAAACAGATGCTGCGTGATCACTGCTGAAGCACTTAAAGAAGGACTAAACATTGACCCTGATTTATGGCTTCTTTTCCATGCATTGTTTTTATGTCCTGTTCTTGTACATAGTTTCAAGACAGACTCCTCTGTTCAAACTAAAAGTTTCTTGTTGCATTTAAGATTTACTTCGTGGCAAATATCAGCAAGAGACGTGTCAGGGTTAGTTGTGGGGCAGAGGATGGAATTCTTAGAATATTTATTTTAGTCCAGCTTTGAATAACTGTTCTGTGCAGCAAGTCAGACCTTCCTTCACTTGCGTCTTACGGTCTGTCATGTGGTTTGGCAGACACGAAAGTTCTGCAGTTTTATTTCCCCCAAGGGTGTTGAGTTTTTGTTTGTGTTTTTAGTTTTTTCTTAGTTTTTGCCTCAGTGCTCGCTTTCTTGCTTTACTCCCCACGTGGCAGACTCCAGATTCTGGACTTTTTAGCAGTCACAGGCAGAGTGCATGCTAAGAATCAGTAAATTTTATATAAGAAACTACAGATTAGTGGTTGGTGGTTTTTCAATTTTGTTTCTGTTTGACCATTAGTGTGGTTAACATAGACAATCTGTACTGAAAGTTTCATTGCTGCTTATGGACAAGTCAGAATTTTTAAAAAATTTAAAAAAACCAAAACAAAAGCAGCTATTTTTGTGACTCTGGATTAATTGTTGTTTAGGGATGTGCGACTTGGGAGAAATGGGGTTGAAGAAATAAAGCATCACCCTTTCTTCAGAAGTGATCAGTGGAACTGGGACAACATTCGAGAGAGTAAGTAAATCAGGTTAAAAGTTCTATTTTATTCAGCATTTATAATAGTAGAAATGAAAAAAACTTCCGGTTGTATAAACAAAGTAATTTCTGACTATCAAGAATCCTGCTGAAACACTCATTTTTATCACTTGTATTATAAAATCTTAGATGAGGGAGGGTTAATAAATATGCATTTTTCCTACTGGAATTACCTCACCTTTATCGTGTTTTTAATGTAGAAGTTTCAATTTTAAACAATGGAATTGGAGGGTTCAAAATTTTAACTAAAAGGAATGCATGTTAGGTTCTGTTTCTCTGGTGGTTTTTTTTGTTCTTTTGAGATTTTTTTTTGGTTTTCTTTCATTTTTCTTTTAATCTTCTGGTAGTTAAGACAGTAGTTTGACAGTGGTCCTGTGAGTTTTACTGTAAGTTTTTTCATGTAAGGTATTGAGAACATGATCACTTTAGGTAAAAAAGCAAAGTATGTCAGTTCTTATAAGCATGTCATAACTTCTAAAGTTATATATTTACTAAGAAGTTTAAAAATTATTATTGCAGTTGAAGTTATATTCTCAAATGTGATTACCTGAGCAAATATGTCTTGCAATACTAGATGGTCTATGCATTAGGCAATGAATACAAAAATAGATTGCTCTAGAAAAAATTGTTCATAGTAATATTTCCAGATCTGCTGTCTAGTTAATATGTATTTAACTCGAAGTTGTTTAAGGACAACATATAAGACAGTCTTTTAACACTAGAGAGATACCTGTATATAGCAAGTGACTGAGTCTTGGAGTGAAATGCATCTTTTTTCCCCCTTTTTATAGCTGCTGCTCCTGTTGTTCCTGAGCTTAGCAGTGATATAGATAGCAGTAATTTTGATGACATTGAGGACGACAAGGGAGACGTGGAGACCTTTCCGATCCCCAAAGCCTTCGTGGGAAACCAGCTGCCTTTTATAGGATTTACCTATTACAGAGACAATTTGTATGTGATACTTTAATATGCATTTTTAAAAACATACCTGCACATTTTTTTCTTATATTCTTTCTTTTTTTCACTCTAAATACATAATTTGTTCCTTGCATTATATTAATTTATGTCCAGTTGTGAAGATACAAAATGCAAAGTTTGAGTAAAATAATTTGTTACTCTTTCAATTATTTCAATAACTCTGATTAAACAGTGTATTTTTATATGCACAAAATTATACAATCTCTTAAAAAATCAGTTCGGGTTAAAATTCTGATAGATTTGTAATTTTTTTTCTAAAATTGCTTTTTATTAGTTATTTTAGAAGAAAGCTTACACAGCATAATAACTTTCTAGAATTCATCTTGAATAATCAAGAAATAATTGTATGAATTAAAAAATTCAAGCTGCTGTAGTTTTGGAAACATTCTGTTAAGGAACAATTCAAATCAGAAAGATGCACTAACACCAAAATGAAACAAGCAGCATGGGACAAATTGAGATTTGAGAGAATAGATTAAAATGGCAAGGTTGCCAGAGTTGTTGAAAACTTGAGTAAGAGCTGGAGGGATTTGTTTTTGTTTTTGACAGGTTGCTAAGTGACTCCTCTCAGTCTTGCAGAGAAAATGAATCTGTGCAATCTAGTAAAAATGAGGTTAGTGCCTTTTTTCCTTAGTATTAATGGGATGATTAACTAATTTTATTAAGTTTGTTAAGAAAAGACAAAGTCTAAAATAAGTGTTGAAATAGTTTTGTGGAGAGCTCTTTGTCTTTTAATGATCCTCAATAAAAATGATATTTTCTGTTTACAGGACAGTAAAGAGGTAAGTATAGTATCTGAATTATGAAAGGAATAAAAAAATCCTTCGTAATTTTATGTGAATGTGAAGTATCTTTAATATTTATTCACCAAATTGTTAGCAGTAAACCAGTTGTATTTTGAAGCAGTTGTAATCAAGTGTTAAGGTACAGTAGTATAAAGATAAATTAATACAGATTTTTCTCAAACTCTTTTTGCATCCAGAATTTGTTTGGAAAGCCAATGTGTGAGCCTCTGTTTCCTACAGACAGCGTTACTCTTGTGAAGGTCCCACACTTGCATTAATGATTCATGACTGATTTATTCAGAGTTTGAAAAAGTAAATTGTCACCTGCAGGGATAAAGGAATGTTTAAATCATACTCCAGTTGGAGCATATGGGGCTTGTTTATCCAGCTTTTGAAGATTGACAAATGAATTTAAATTTGCATGACAGGAAAAGCAATGGTATTTTCATATACTTACTTCATTATGTTACTAAAATATTTGTATTTTTCAAGTGTAGGTAGTATGTTGTTAACATTTGTTAAAACTTATAATTCCTTTTCAAAGTTTAAAAAATACATAAAGGAAATGCATTATGTATTGATCAGATAAATTTAAATGCACAACATTATTAGACTCCACTTCCTTCCTGTCATTGATGAACAGATGAATAGTTTTAGACTTCACCTTTTAAATAGAAATGGTACTGCTGTTTAAAATACATATGGTCGCATTCATGATGTTTGCTTTATGTTGTGTTAGTAAATGCAGATGGTAAAATTTTGCATTTCACTTCTGACAACTTATTTTATTTGTATTTTCTCAAGCAACAAATCTCCGGTTTTGATGTCCTTGTCAATGTTCCTGTTGTGGAAATCTGCTAATTGTAACAGTTATGAAGTGTTTTGGAAAACCACATTTTTATATTTCATGTTTGGGGGGTAGAGGAGGAGGAGGAAGGGAGGAAAATAAATGTGTTTGAAAGCCTGAAGTCATGAGATTAATCCAAAATTTATTATTTATAATTTATTTCATTAATATTTGCATACTGGACTCACAATTATTTCTTTAAAATATTTCAGTAAGCAAACCAAAGCATTTCCAAAGTGTTCATTAGCTTCGAAGGTGTGAGACTAAGAAATTCTTCTTTATGTGAGGTCATTCAACATGTTTAGCCATATTATCTAATATTGTCCAATTTGGTCATGTACACCCCTTTTTTATTTTTTCATTTCATTTAGAAAATGCTATCCAAAAACATCTGCTCCAGTGGAAAGTCTCTGGCTACAGAGCACAACAAAGGGCCGGTAACAATGTTTTTTGCCCATATAAATTTAATGACTCACAATCTGTGGCACTTAATTCTGTGATGGTTCAATTCAATTCAGTATGCAGCAAATTTTGTTGCTATAAATCCGTATATTTAAAATTATCACAATTAATACCTTGTAAAGATGTAACCTTCTAGTAATGGTTTTAAAATAATATACTGGAAAATTGAATTAATTTTCCTCGCTTTCCCTTATTTTTTATTTAATTGAATTGCATTTGTTTTCTGTGGAAGTATATTTTTATATGTGGGCTATGCTTTTTTGACATTTTTCACAGTTTCAGAAAAAACTAAGCAAGCTAGAAGAACAGCTCAGTAATGAATTACAAGCCAAAGATGAACTAGAACAGAAGTACAGGTGAGAATGTTTCAACATGTTTGGTATGTTTATAAAGATGTTTCATTAGACCTTTTGTTTTTGAATGCTTAAAAGCATTTTAATCCACTTTGGGGATTCCCAGCTTTGCTAGCAGACCTTGCTGTAAGTTGCTGGCTTAATTCTTACTACTCCTGTGAGTACTGGGGTGGTTTTCTGGGGTTTTGTTGAGGGTTTTTTTTTGCTTTAACTCCCTATAAGAATCTCACTGTTTAGTGATTTCACCAGTCCTTTGAGGTTTCATGTTTTTACTTAAAATAGGATATCTTGCATAAAAATAATGAGACAAAAGCACCTTACATAAAAATAGTGTAACACATCCAAACATTCTAATTTCTGTATTATCAGCAGGATTTAAAATTATTTTTCAAATTTGTTCAGGTCTACAAGTGTTCGTTTAGAGAAGATAGCAAAAGAGCTCGATGAAGAGGTAAGGCCATAGATTTCTTACTGGAATTAGAACTTTAACGTTTGTGCGTAGATTTTCCCCTTCAATAACAGCAAATTGCTTTTGAGTAGCTGTATATTTTATAGCAAATAACTCCAGTTGATTTTTTGGTGTTCACAAGCATGAAATTGTTGTCACTGCTAAAATATTTTTAATTATGATTTCTGTACTGTAACTGCTCATTCCTTTCTAGAACTGGATTTTTACCATATTTTTAAATTGGCAGACAGCACGACACAAGTATCCCATACATATTTTAAAAACTGAAGGTGTGAGAGTAGTGTTTCCAGAGAAGGAAGCCCATGCTTTGGATTGTTTGGTGTTAGTAAAAGGACCCTATTTCTTGCCCAGCTTTGCACCTTACTGCTTCTGCAAATTTGGATGTGGCTGTGTACAACTTAATGTATGGCTCATGCAGGTGCATGTCAAGACCTTACCTTTACATGTATGTTTCTCTGCTTCCAGAGTGACTGCTTAGGCAGGTCTACCAGGTTTGTCAAATCCAGATGATCAAACAGTATTTAAATTGCAAAGCTCCTGGCCATAGACATCCTGGGCTGGATTTGACCACGTGCTCTGATACGTAGTATTTGCAGCAGGCAGATGGACTGGCTTCCTCCATTACAGACTAAACTGAGTGCAAGAGTTGTGTTTCTATCGTAAAAGAATACCACTCCTGTGTGTGTAATTAGTGGTGTATTTTTTTAAATTTATCCAGATAACTTCAAGGAAGAATGTAGAGTCTGCAGTCAGGCAGTTAGAGAGAGAGAAAGCTCTTCTTCAGCATAAGAATACAGAATACCAGAGGAAAGCAGAACATGAAGCAGATAAGAAACGCAATTTGGAAAATGAGGGTATGTTGAACCATGCTTGAAGGTTTCATTTTGATGTGGGTTTTTAATACTTAAAATAAATTAATTATAGTTCCAGTTCAAGTGTTTTCATGATAGTGATTAACAATGTTGAATTGTTTTTATTGCAGTTAACAGTTTGAAAGACCAACTCGAAGATTTAAAAAAGAGGAATCAGAACTCTCAAATATCAAATGAAAAAATTAATCAACTGCAAAGACAGGTATGTCAGCTTTATATACATAGGTATATTTTAAAATAATCACTGCTTGAAGTACAGATTTTGGTAACAGTGGAGGAATTTGAAATGTGCAGTTGGGTTTTAAAAGCTGTTCTTTCTTGTTAGGTTTTGATGTTCAAAAGTAATCTTAAAATATACTCCTTATTTCTTTAATCCATAAAACGTAGTATTATGTAGTAGAAATAGTGGGATTTATATTTTAATTGTTTCTGAAGTATGTTTTTATCAATCTTAGTTGGATGAAGCCAATTCTTTGCTGCGGTCAGAGTCTGATACTGCAGCCAGGTTAAGGAAGAACCAGACAGAAAGCACAAAGCAAATCCAGCAGCTGGAAATTAATAATAGAGAATTACAAGATAAGAACTGCCTGCTAGAGAATGCAAAACTCAAACTGGAGAAGGAGTATCTCAATCTTCAGTCAGCTCTAGAGTCAGAAAGGAGAGATCGAAGTCATGGATCAGAGATTATCAGCGATTTACAAGGTATTTCTGCAAATCTTCTGAAGTTAAGATTACTTCTTGTTTCTGATGTGGGTGGTGTTATTTGAGTTTCAGACTGTGACTAGGTAAGAGTGCTGTTTTATAAAACATTACATAATTGTGAATAGCATTTAAGAAAAAATGTGTGGTGATACCTATAAAACATTATTGGAAACTTTTAGAATCACCCCAAAAGGAGACATTCTTAATGGTTAGAATTAGAAGTTGTTATATTTTTAAAAATGTTATCTCTGAATAGATAAAATACAGTCTTGTATTTTACACTTGTATTGTACACTGACCACAGCCTCATTAATATTTTGGTAATTTTAAGGTCGAATATCTAGCCTTGAAGAAGAAGTGAAAAATGGAAAGAGTGCATTAGCCAAACTGGAAATGGAGAAAAGACAATTGCAAGAAAAGCTCACAGATTTAGAAAAGGTAACAGCACTGCTAAATGAACATTATTGGTGTTACATTCTTACAGAATTTTTGAATTTGTACTTTTATTATTTGAGACATTGCAACTATACCTATACAAAAAAAATAAGCCTTGTTTTGTTGGTCGTTTTTTTGGTGTGTGGTTTTTTTTTTTGTTTGTTTTTTTTTTGTGTTTGTTTGTTTGTTTGTTTTTGTGTTGGGTTTTTTTTTCTTTTCCAGTTTGAGAAGTGGGGGAAAAAAGACATCATACAATCATGATACATTTTACTGCTGAAGTACTTAAGTACTTAATTATGTACTCGGGTGTGTACCTTAATGTACAGTAGCTAAATTTCATTTAATATGTGGAGTTTTTTTAAACTCTCATTATTGCAAAAAAGAAAAGAACCTCAGCTAATAGGATTTTTTAAACAGATCTTTTACTGAAATAAAAGGCTTGAAAAATTTCTTCAATAAACTTAATCTTTGAGCTGCTCTTACTACGGAATGTTGGTTGTTAAGGCAGTAATTCTGTAATTGTTTGCAACTGGGGATGTCGTTGTCCATTTTTAGAGCACTTTGGCATTCACAAAAAAACATTTATGGAAATGAGTTCTCAGTTCCTTAGCATGAGCTCTCTCTTCTATCCAAGCATCCTTCCAAGCAGCATGTTACTGTTGTTCAAAACTCTGCCACTAACCTGTTGTATTTAATGTTTTATTTCAATGTTATTTTTTGTTATTTTATGTTATTTTTTAACAGGAAAAGAGCAACATGGAAATAGATATGACATATAAATTTAAAGTTATGCAGCAGAACCTTGAACAGGAAGAAGCTGAACATAAAGCCACAAAAGCACGATTAGCAGACAAAAATAAGATCTATGAGTCTATAGAGGAAGCAAAATCTGAAGCCATGAAAGGTATGTATTTGATGTCACAGTTGGACTTAGGTGTGAATTGTACAAAGTAGATAATAAAATCTCTCATTGTGCGCATTCTGGTGCAACTCATGACAACTGAAACATCTTGAAGGCAGGGATAATTGCCAAAAAAATCCAGAAGATGGCTCTTACTTTTGAATTAAATAGCTTATGTTTATTTCAGCTAATTAAAAAGCTACCTACAAATCCTGTGCTTCCAATTGCAGAGCATTCACAAAAAATTTGAGCATGCGGATCTTCAAAAGAAGCAAGAATGATTCAGTAATAATGGCTGAGTCACTTGGCATATCAGGTGCCCAAACAGCTTCAGCTCTTTGATTATATACTATTGTAGTCAGAGCACAGTAGATTTAAATGTTTTATTTTTAAAATTCCACCCGTTTTGTTCGTCTCAGAGGTGTTGCAGATAAACTGGAAGTTGTCTAGAAGCTCAAAAGTAGGAAATAGCTCTGTCAGAAATGCTTGAAAAAGCATCCTCTGGGTGTGTATCTACTGTGAAAATTTTAATTAATCACTTCTAAGTAGTCTTTCTCTTCAGCTTTAAAAGGAAGAAGGTGGCTTATTGTTAGTACAGGGTGGACATCCTCTTTCCTTTGGCTTCCAAAATATGCTGTTTACACTTCACTGATGTCTTATATTTTTTACTTCACAGAAATGGAAAAGAAACTTTTGGAAGAGAGGGCTTTGAAGCAGAAAGTAGAGAATCGGCTGTTGGAAGCTGAGAAGCAGCGCTCCATGTTGGACTGTGATCTCAAACAGTCGCAGCAGAAAATAAATGAGCTCCTTCGGCAAAAGGATATTCTGAGTGAAGATGTAAGGAGCACTGACAGGAGTCTTGAGTCAAACCTTGTTTTCAATGTCTTAGTATTTTTCCTGTTATAGCTGTATTTAGGAATATTTGTGAATGAAAATGGCAAGGAAGTTTTCCTTCTCTGCCCTTGAAACTTTAAAAAGTCTACTTCGTGGAATGTGATGACATTTTCTGATATATTTCAGCATTATTTATGTTAAAAGGTTTGTCCTCTATAGTGGTAAATGTTGTGAGATTGACGTGGAAAAACTAGGTAATTTAATGTGTG
Source organism: Pyrgilauda ruficollis (assembly GCF_017590135.1). Classification (NCBI taxonomy): domain Eukaryota; kingdom Metazoa; phylum Chordata; class Aves; order Passeriformes; family Passeridae; genus Pyrgilauda; species Pyrgilauda ruficollis. The sequence continues at coordinate 1,010,945 of NW_024525712.1, forward strand.
CTAATGCCTTTTTTCAGGAAGCAGCTTTGATTTTCCAACAGATATAAAGGAAGTCAATTAGAGACTGTTTAAATGTTGTATTCCTGTATAGATCTGTAAAATTCACAGGTTTCTGTTTCTTTTTCAGGTAAAAAACTTGACATTAAAAATAGAGCAAGAAACACAAAAGCGCTGTCTCACTCAAAATGACCTCAAGATGCAAACACAGCAGGTCAACACCTTGAGAATGTCAGAGAAGCAGTTAAAACAGGAGAATAACCACCTTCAGGAAATCAAATTAAGTCTGGAAAAACAAAACAATGAACTCCGCAAGTATGCTCTATATGTTTTAGTCATGGTATTGATTTAAAATAGTTTTGGAACAAAAGCTGGGAACAAAATTAATTTTAAAAAATTGCTGCAAAGAATATGGTATTCTACAGTGCAAAACTTAATTGTTCTTTAAAATAATTTACAGTGACTCTAAATGTGACTTGCTTAGTGATTCAGCAATGTATAGTTTTGTATTAAAAAGATGTTAGTTATCCTGAAAATCTTAGAAAACACAGCCTAAATACGAGTCTGAAAACTTCAGAGAAACACTTATTTAACTGAAGGTCTAGGTACTTTTTTTTAATAATGTAGGACTTCAGTGAAGAGGAAAGTTACTGGAATTATTAGTCTAGGAGAGGTTATCAGAGTTGGAAATGAATACTGCTGCAGAGCTACAAAGCATAACCATTGGAAATATCTAGTACTACAGATCTTTAAGCACATCTGTTGGACCTTCAGATAGGAGGGTCAGTAGTTCTTCAAGGTCTTACAAGTAGTATTTGCACCTGATAGGAAGTGAGGAAGGAAACAATTTTATTGTTTACATAAAGAACTTTCTTGTGAATGAAAAGACCAGATTACCACACGTATCAGATAAATCTCAATCCTAGCTCCTTTATGACTTTGGATGTTTTGTCTCCCTGTGCTTTGCCTTTCTGTCAGCAAGATGCAGTTAGTCCTGTAGAAGGTGGCCATAATGTGGAACAAAGGCAGAAGTCTTTTCTGCTACATTTCTGTTGTTATGGAACTGACTGTTAAATAACAGATGAATTCAAGAAAATACTCATGTCAAGGAATACCAACATTCACAGACTGCTCTAGCAAACAAGAGACCCAAAACAACCAGTCAGATCAGTGACATTTTACATGGAAATAAGATTCTGTTGGTGGCTGTTTACTTTATCAGTGTCTCTTACCAGTTAAACTTTGTGACACTGTTGTAGTTAGTGAGTTAGCAGTATTAAACTGACTTGTTATTAGTGCAGTATTCTTAGCTGTTCAAGTGAAGAAGAGAGCTGGCACCCAGAGGAAGCTTCAGGTTTAATAGCTGATGATATTTAGGTCAAAAAATTGCTGGAGATCTCAAGAGTGTGAATGCTGTCTTTTCTGTTTACTGCTTTGGAATATCTTCATATCTCTAAAGTATATTCTTCCTTTCTAGGGAACGTCAAGATGCAGATGGACAAATGAAAGAGCTTCAAGACCAGCTTGAAGCTGAGCAGTATTTCTCAGTATGTTTTATGCTGCTTTATTTTTATATTAATCTGTTTACTGAGTATGTTAGCTTTTCTTCTTCCCCCTCAGCCATCAGACATTTCACATGTCTAACTCAAAGCTACTTGTTTTTCTTGTGCCTGTCTCTAGTGTTGTGTGCTGCCTTGATCTTGATCACTGAGCAGCACAAAAGCTGAAAAATGTCTCAGCTTTGTAGGGGAGTTCAGAGTAGGAGTCAAGCAGCTCATTTTTCCACAGTGTGAATAATCTCATGCATGTTTCAAGCCTTTTCCATGCTGTATGATAGAGAAGAGTTGTATTCTCATGTGATGTGACAATACATATGCATCTACAGCTCAGAAGGAAATTTTGCATTATGACCAAACTTGATAGTGATCTGTTGGGAGTTTTTTGTTTATTGTGGCAAGGTGCACCAGAATAAATAGGTGGCATACTTAAAAATCATCATCACTGGCATGTGGAGGTCAATTTTTATTAACAGTGCACAGCCAGTCACACTGCATGAGATGCCAAAATGTTTGTTTCAATATTAACGGAAAATTAAGATTTCCTTGTGGATTTAGGTCAGTGAAGAGAAGGCTTACCTAAAGTTTTATAGATGAAAATGTTACACACATTAAAGGAAAGAAAGGGAGAATTGAGGTCAGTTGACTGCTGTAGATGGGCCAGAGAGACAATCTGTCTTGAAATCCCTGCAGTAAGTACACTTAAAGTCGTCTGTCACTTGACCTGTAGTCAGTCATTTGAATGGACAGAGCAATATAATGTTTCTTTCATTTTCTTCAGAATTCTAAATTTATATTGATTCCATGAAATTTTGAATTTCAAATTATTTTCTAATTGGTTTTTCCCTTATTCCTGTATTTCTTTTTGTTCTTTAACTGTCATATTGGTTTTATGGATTTGTATAATTATAATCTAAACTCCACATGCCTAATTACATGAGACAAAGATTTAAAATAGTGGAAAAAATAATTATTTTCTCTGCTTCTGATACTTCTGATTTTGTACAAAATAGTGATTTTCACATTTAGAGTATCTTTAGCAGTATATATACATACAAAGAAAATGTAAATCATACATCTACCCATTCACAAATATACAAATTAAAAAAGGAAAAACAACAAAGTAAAATAACCAAAACACATTTGTGAATGATGATGACATTTAGATAAGTTTCAAGAAGGCATTGCACAATTATATTCTAATTAGTGTGATTAAGAAACTGCATACTATGTCAACTTGTATAAATTTTGTGGACCTTCAAGAGTATAGAAATCACATAATTTTCTTTCCAATTTTAAATTCTAGACTCTCTATAAGACACAAGTTCGAGAACTTAAAGAAGAATGTGAGGAAAAGACCAAAATTTGTAAAGAAATGCAGCAAAAGATACAAGAGTTACAGGATGAGAGGTAGGTTTTGCTAGTTGGACTACTAATACATAAAGATCAGGATGGCTTTTTGTTGTTTTCTTTCCTCCCTAACCTACCCATTTTAAAGTTAAAAGTATATATCAATAATTTGCAGAGATTCCTTGGCTGCTCAGCTAGAGATTACTTTGACAAAAGCAGATTCGGAACAACTTGCCCGTTCCATTGCTGAAGAACAGTACTCTGATTTGGAAAAAGAGAAGATTATGAAAGAGCTGGAGATTAAAGAGATGATGGCGAGGCATAAACAGGAACTTACTGAGAAAGATGCCACCATAGCCTCAGTGAGTTACATGATCTGTAATTTTGGTAGAGGTTGTACATGAGTTTTATTTGCAGTTTGAGTTATCCACTGCTCTTTAGCAGATTTAGAGATATTCAAGTATACCTAATGTTTTAAAACTATTTATTTCTTATGATTGAAATTCAAGAATCTCTTACTGTGTTTTTTCCATGCATTTCTCTGACCATTCTTTCTTCTGTGCCCCTACCCCTCTTTCAGCAAGTCCTCTTATCCTTATCCTGGTCTCACTCTGCAGCATTTCCTTATGTCTTGTGATGCGGCTTTGTTTGCCAAATGAGTTTTGTTTTGTTACATGGTCACAAGTCCTTTTTTTTTGTTTTTTTTTTAGTTGGAGGAAGCAAATAGGACACTAACTAGTGATGTGGCCAACCTTGCTAATGAGAAAGAAGAACTAAACAATAAACTGAAGGAAGCACAAGAACGTACGTAATCTCAGAACCAAATGTGATTTAAATTGAAACTAGGTTTGTTCTTTAATAATACTATATGCATTTGTCATGAGTTTTCATAGATTTTCTTTTAATTACCTTGCTACAGAAATTACAAAGCTAAAAGAAGAAGAAGCAAATGTAGGAAATATTAAAGCACAATTTGAGAAACAGTTGTTGAATGAAAGAACATTAAAAACCCAGGTAAACAAATACATTCAAATATCATGTAGACACAGTGTTCATGAATCAAATGATTTTTAATAGAATACTTTCCATTATAAACTATTGATATATAGCAGTATTGCTTTATTTGTTTTTGCTCCAAAAGAAAATATATTGGGTTTTTTTTTCCTTCTTCTAAGTAGACTTTCAGTGTAGTGAAACTGGATCCTTATGATTCATAATAGGGGAACTTCTAATCCAGATGTATTCCATTCCAGCAAAAGCCTTCATTTCCGTCAAATGATTTGACATGTTACTGGTTTCAGTCATGATTAACATACCTCTGCAAGTTCTATAAAGACGTACATTTCTGATTTTAATCTAGATTGTTTTTTAGAACAAGTGGCATTTTAATACAAAGACATATTTTGGGTCTGTCTAGTGAAAATGGAAGGGATTATTTAAATGAATGAAAGTGCTCACACAGCTAATGCTTGCTTCAAGTAAAAATGACATAATTACCTTCTTTTATATTTTGTGTAATACACTGAATTAAAACAAGCTTGTAGTACTGGATTGCAGAGGTCTTAGTTTATAGTTAGAAGTGCCTGGTTATAGACAGAGAGAAGACTTTATTTCTTCATAACATAACTCCATGTATTTATTAGTGTGGTTTCTGTCACTTTTCTTTCCCATGGGAAGGCTGTGAATAAATTGGCTGAAATCATGAATCGGAAGGGTCCAGTCAAACGTGGAGCTGACACTGATGTACGGCGGAAAGAAAAGGAAAATAGGAAGCTGCATATGGAACTGAAGTCTGAACGAGAAAAGTTAACCCAGATGATGATCAAATATCAGAAGGAAATAAATGAAATGCAGGCAGTAAGATCCTTTTGTAAATATAAACATTGCAGTATTTTCTGTAAAATCTTACTGTTGATACAGACTTTTAGGTAGCATATCCAGTCTCTATTTCTGAATTTCCCCAACTAGAAGAAATACACAGAATATATATTGAGATTGGCTGCAAATTCTGCATCATTTTCTCTTGAGTAACCAAATGTTGTGATAATAGGGAATCTTGCAATTTATCCCTGCAGCAAATAGCAGAAGAGAGTCAGATACGGATTGAACTGCAGATGACTCTGGACAGCAAAGACAGTGACATTGAACAGCTTCGTTCCCAGCTGCAGTCACTGCACATTGGGCTGGACAACAGTAGCATAGGCAGTGGACCTGGAGAGGCTGAGGCAGATGATGGATTCCCTGGTATGTTAATTTTATTAATAATTCTGCATTAACCGGGCTTATACCATTGATTTCCATAGAAACTGGAGTATTAAATTGATGCCCTGATGATTCTGTGATTCTCATCTTCATCTGTTTCTACCATCTTACCTATTCTTTGATAGTGATCACTTGCTCACCTGCTAACTAAATCTGTCTGTTGTAATACTTCACCTTACATTTATTTATAGATTTTTTTTTAATTCTGTTATGGTCCATTAGAACTAAATATTTCTTTCACTTTATTTTGGTGGTTATTTTGTAATTACTGTGTGTATGTGATAAAATGTAAAACTAATACTCTCTTAGAGATTCTATTTTGACTTCTTTTCTACTTTTCCTCCTTTATGCTTTATGTTTAGTCCATATCACTCAGTCCCACACTATGGAATCCATGTCCTTTACCTATCAGCACTCTTCTACCTCTGTCAGTATTGCCACTAAGCCTTCCAGTTCTCGCATGCTTCTTGATTCCGATTCTGACTCAGAGGAAGAGCCTTTGTCTTGTTCCCACAGCCCTACAGAAGTTGATAGCACAGGTGACATCCCTGAGAACCATTTGGTTTTGTTCTTATTGTGTCGTTTTCTCTGTTTCAGAACTAACACTATTAATACATAATGAAAGAGACATAAACCAAATCTGGCAGATAACACACTGCAGCAGCAGTAAACATTGCTATCAAAGACATGAAAAAGTTTGCATGAACAAATAACTGGCCTGTTTTCTCTAAATGTTTGCAAATGCTTGCTGACAGTTATAAACCTACCATTTTTATTGAGGCATTGGATAAATGAGCCTTGTGGCTTGTTTTCAAGATAGCCTCTACACAGTGTCTGCAGCTCTCTGTATGACCCTAAGGTACTGGACACCAAAAAGTCCAATCTTTGTGTTTAAGTGAAGCGTGGAAATATCTGACTTCTCACATCTTAACATGTATTATTTTCTTGTTGAAATTCATTTTCCTGAATATTACATTGTTTTGCCTTAAAAGTATATTATGAATGATACGGCCCTGTTTTATTAATTCTATATTCATTTTATATGACTACGCATACACCCTTTTAACAAAGCTTCTGTTTGGTGTTAATGTTAGAGGTGGGTTTTTTATGGCATTCAAATTTCTCTGTTTCACATGAGGTTTCTTTAAAGTGTGAATACCTTTCCACCAAAGATAGAACCTCTTTTGGTGTTTTTGACATTACTTCATCAAACTAAAGAATAATGCATTTCTTCTATTTTCCTCATTCTCTGGTTTTTGCTTTGAAGCTTCTAATAAAAGAAAATCTACATACATAACACATTTTTTCCTTGTTAGCTGCTGTTGTGGTATGTGCATGGATTTGCTTTGTTGTAAAGTAAAAATCATAGCTAAGATGGGATTTTTTGCTGACATAATTACAAAATATTTGAGGAAGGATAGTGTCTTCTGTTGTTTCTCCCCTCCTAGTGTTTATAAGCATGTATTTTGAGAAGTTTGGAATATTCTGCCCTTTTTTGATCTTTTAGTATTGAATGGTCACAAGAAGTGAAAAAGTGTAATGAGAAGCTCTCCATTTTGTCTAATTTAATCTGTATTACAGGTTACAGAGAAAAATAGGAAAATCATATTTTAGGAAATAGGAGAAACATGCATATTTTTTTGCTCTACTTGTGCTTCCTGGATATGGGGTAGACTATTTTTTTTGCATGAACATTATGCTTGCTACACTTTCTGTGAGGTACAGTTCAAAGGAGCAATATAAGGTGGCAGGTATGAGGCAAAACAAATGTTACAGAACTGTTTCATGTACTTCATATGTGTATTAAAATAGGTCACCAACAGCATTGGTTGTAGGGCAATAAACATTGAAGACAGTGTGTATCTGTGTATCTTGCTTTAAGTTTCCTTAACACAAAAAGAATTCTATTAATATCTAGTCATTATTTGTTACACTGTGTTAAACATGGGCAGGAACCTGCAAATGCCCTCTGATGAGAAGAAAAATAGTTTTTGTAATTTTGGAGTGTGTTTCTGCTTGTGGTTTTGTCTTTGTTAATGCTTAACACTTCACTATTTTTGACTTGGAGGTTCCTCACCAGTAGTAGAGGTTATCTGCTAGGGTAGGAAAATCATTAGAAAAATATTATTGCAATTAAGTAGTTCCCCTTAATAAAACATACGGGGAAGAAACACTTGCGCAGCTACGAAAATAGGGTGGAAGGGTATGTGATCCTATGTATTACCAAGGACTGGGAAAGTGTGATCCTGTTGAGCTTTTGGTGACTACTGAAATGTGTGTGTCAAACAACAGCTGAGCTCTCAATACTCTTGATAAATCAAATCTGACAAATGTGGCAGTGTAATATAAAATACTGTAAGTGTGTGAAAGGGCAGTTGAATTCAGGCAAGGCCTAAAGGTTAGCCAAAAATTACTTATTTTGGATTAGAAAACCTAGGAGGCACAGGCAGAATTAGAGAAAAGAAAAATTTACAGACCAAAAAGTATGAATTAGAATGCTAAACTGACATTTTCCCTAGCATATAGGGTATATAGGTTATTTGTGGTGGTAATTTGCCTTTTTTTTTGGTCTTGGATTGGACATTGTGTGGTCTGTATTAATATCTTTAGGTGCTGTTGTAAAAGGTAACTGTCAATAGACATAAGGCTTTTAAGACATGAAAAAATTACTAAAGGGAATGTGTGTGCTATAATTGCAAGTTTGTTCTTTCCCTTCCTCCTACTACTTCTTTGTGATTGCATTGCTGGCTATTGGCTGTATTCAGGGGTACATTATTTAATGTGTTCCTGAACATTTACCATGGTAAACTTTGCAAGATCCCATACTGTTAAATAGTTCATCTTCTCATGTTTGCTCTCTTGCTTTATTATTGATGTTCAATAACTTTTAAAATGCATGGTAGTCTCAAAAATAATTTTTTATCTGTTCTTTAAATACATATATCTTTTTCAGAATCAAGATTGGAAGGCTGGCTATCAATGCCTGTTAGAAATAACACTAAAAAATTTGGATGGGTTAAAAAGGTAAGAAAACCAGATTTATGATTTTGTTTCATGTGTAGATTCAACTTTGAATTTACTATAGGTTTTCAACACTTCCGTTTTTCTTTTATATATTTTCTCTTATTACTTAAATGTATAACATATACATTATTAACTGGTTAACTGGTGTAGCTACATCTGAAAGGAGCAGCTTAAGACAATTGCAATATTTTAAGACACCTCTTTGTGTAGCCAGAGGTGAGAACAGTCATTCATGATCTTCAAATGTTTATACATGCCATAAGCATTCCCAGCAGTACTACACAGCTGGAAATTAGGCAGAGTCTGGAAACAGGTGCTCTTGACAATTTCTTTATTTAGGAGATAAGACTAAAACCTACTTCTCCTACCTTGTGCAGCCTTCATTTGTTTACTGCTTCTCAGTAACCTCTTTGATGAGTCTTTGTCAAAAATGTAACATAAACATTTTCATACAAATTTCCTTACTGCTGCCATACAGTTAATTCTAGGCAAAATTCTGGAAGTAGGACATCTTTTAGGTAATTAGCTTTTTAGTGAACATTGCTAGCTATTCTGGTAAGTATAATAGTGATCCTTTAAAATATGATCCCTATTAGCTGCACACATGAAATAGGCAGAGCATGACAGTTACTCTCTCTACCAGTAGTTACTCTCTCTACCAGTCCAAGTAAAAATTAAATCAATGAAATAGGAAAAGCTTATATTCTACTCTCTTCCTGACTTTGATTTTTGTTTCTTCATAGATATTTAAATATGTTTAAAAATTAGTTAATCTGATAATATAACTTGATTTATCAGATAATCAGAATTTTGTTTATTATGCAATGAATTCCTTGGCATGGACTTAGTGTACAGTACTACCATTGTCCACTTAGGTACCATTTAATCATACTGTACAAAAATACTGCTACAACACATGTGATAGATAATTGCTGTGACATATTTGACATCTGTGATGAGCTGAATTAAAACATGTTTTAACCTTTTGTCTCCTAACAGTATGTAATTGTAAGCAGCAAGAAGATCCTGTTCTATGACAGTGAACAAGATAAAGAACAATCTAATCCCCATATGGTATTGGATATAGAGTAAGTATTGCCATGTGTGGTTCCTTCTTCTGATTTATAGGTGAACTCTGTTGGAAAGATCTGTGACCAAAGGGCCTTTTGAGGTCCAGTCAGGGACCACAGCATCACATGGGACATAACTTTTTAAATCTGAACTATAGAGCTGGTCTCACTGTGGTGCAGAGTGGGGTTTGCTGTAGGCACTGGTGCAGGAGGAGCAGTGTGGTGCTCAGACTGATCCAGAGAGCTGGACTGAGCCCTGGTGTAACTGAAATGCCCCCACTAGCCCTGACACTGGGCCCTGGTGTAACTGAAATGCCCCCACTAGCTCAGCTAGACCTTCCTCACACACACTTGGGAGCAAAATGTAATGAAAACTGTAGCACAGAGGATATAATTTTCATGATTCATATATTTTCTCTTACAACGTGGCCTTACAGGTGGGTTATATAGTTAATTTATTTTCTTAATAAATGCAGAATGTGACTATTCAGAGCATGGGGAGAGAATTATGTTAGAAAGGTGCCAGCAGCCATTAAAATCACATGATGATGGTTTCTCAGTGTTTCCACAAATATAGCTGGATGCTTGTGACTTCTTTTTATTTAGGGCTTTTGGGAGTTCATGTGCAGGGTTGAAAGACAGGGCTTTACCAAGTGATTAGAAATCTGTAAAAATTTGACAAATATTCAATGGTTCTAAGCCTTAATGTGATCTGTTGTATCCTAACTTAATCTGTCACATTTTTCATTGCGGTAACATTAATTTTTGTCCTTATTGAAACAATTTCCTATAGCAAACTCTTCCATGTCCGACCAGTCACTCAGACTGATGTGTACAGAGCAGATTCCAAGGAAATTCCTAGGATATTCCAGGTATTCATTAATATATTAATGTTTCTAGTGTAACAGACATGGCATTTCAGACATTATCAGAAATATTGTCTAATGAAATATTTACTAAAAAATCTTTGAAAAATCGTTCTTAATGTACTTCTTCAATCTTTGTATTTAGATAATGACTCTGAATTTGTTTTGCTAACTAGGAGTATTGAGATTATTTTGTTTTCATTCTAGATCCTATATGCTAATGAAGGAGAGAGCAAAAAGGAACAGGAATTTCCTGTGGAGCCCATGGGAGAGAAGTCAAATTACATTTGTCACAAAGGACATGAGTTTATACCTACTCTTTACCACTTCCCAACCAATTGTGAAGCTTGCATGAAGCCCCTGTGGCACATGTTTAAACCTCCTCCTGCTCTGGAATGTCGCCGCTGCCATATCAAATGTCACAAAGATCACATGGATAAAAAGGAAGAGATTATAGCGCCTTGCAAAGGTAAATAGCAAATATTTGAATTTGCAGACACTGCTGGAGTCACAAGGCATTCTAATAGATCAGAGGATTCTAGTAATGGTCTACCACCAACTGAACATAAAGTTGGTGTGTGTTTTGTTAGTACGTGGCCATCAGCCCCTTTCCGAGGGTGTCTCCATGAGGGTCGCTCCGCTTTGAGTTCATGGCACGTGGCTGTGGTGTGCAGTTACCTGTTGTGTTGTCATCCTCGTGCAGCAGAGCGTGGTGCTTGTGCAGCACTGCGTGTTGTGCTCCGCTGTGGGAAACAATAGCGCTATGGAAGGGGTTACATTTGGTGAAGGTTGCTCCTTGTGACTCAACATTATATAATTTCCTAGTCTCAGTCACACCTCTTTGTGTTACCCGTGTTTTCTTCCACTTGAATGTGTATCTTCCACAGTACTAAGTTGTTACTTCAAAATATGAGGAGGAGGCACTGTCAGCAGCCATGAAACCTACTGGTTCATTTTACTTTTGACCTCTCTGCTGACTTCTCTGCTTCAAGTATGAGAGTATGCTAATCTGACAGCTAATTTTTGATGTGGGGCCATGTTTAGAATAATAACAATATTAATTTTTATTTTAAAAATCTTATTACAGTGTACTATGATATTTCTACGGCTAAGAATCTACTACTGTTAGCTAATTCTACGGAAGAACAGCAAAAATGGGTGAGCCGACTGGTGAAAAAAATACCCAAGAAGCCTCCTGCACCAGACCCCTTTGCTCGATCTTCTCCCAGAACTTCCATGAAGGTACAGCCAAACCAGTCCATCAGACGACCAAGTCGACAGCTTCCTCCAAACAAACCAAGGTGACACAAGAGCTGCTATTTAATTTATTGCTCTAAATGTTTTACTAGAATTGGTTTCAGTTCCTTATTCACAGTAGAAGGGCTCATGCTAATGTCTCATGATTCCGAAAAGAATAATCTTATCAGATTCTTCTGATTGGGTAAAAATTTTCCATACAAAAATCATTAGTTTACTGCTGGATCACTTCTCAGGAGCAGAGTCCGATGTGCTCTGCTGTGGAAGTTGATAGCATTCTGCAGGTAGCATTTATATGATTGCGCAGGGCAGTTTCTGGTTTTTTTCCAGTTTGCTTTTTTCATCACTTGCAGTACTAGTTTATATTTGTTCTGTCAGTTCCCAGTGCAGGCAGCCTGTGAAAGGGCTGGTCTCATTTACTTTGTTTTTCTCAGTATTCCAGTTTAGCAAAGGCTTAACATTTTTCCCCAAGAGAGGTAATTGGGCAATGCCTAGACTGGACTGCTCTCCTTTTTTCTGTGACCAGGCTGGCACCAGCATCTCAGGTGGCTGGGTGAGACCTGGGCTGGGTGAGTGGCCAGTTACAATAGAGAATGCAGGGAAGCACACTCTTGCTGTGATGCTGCTATTACCACAAAACATCCTTATGCTATGAAGCATAAGGACCTTAAACAGATACTGGTATTTTAATGGGTGGAAGTGCATAGTGGAAGGACTTGGAGTAATTTAATTTCACTTCCCTTCCAACCTTCGTACAGTCTAATTTTTGGTGATTTAATTTACATATTTTAAAGAGAATCAGACCTCATAATTGGATTTTAAAGTAATAGATTTATTAGAATCATGAAGGAAAAAGCTTTTAAATCACTTTTTAGGGACCAATTATTGAAGAGCTTCTTTGAGCAAAAATAATCAAAATATCAGTGATAGGACTGAAAGCATGAATCAGGAAAACACTCATGACAATTTGAGGGACAAGTAGATCACTCCTGCATACTGTTTACAGTCTAAGTGGTGTTAGTCTGTTTCTTGCTGTTACCATATAAAGGTATATGATAAATTCTGATTTTTTTTCAATAGCTATTATTATGTGTTCTGCAAATAATAATTCTCCTTCCATTACTCTTTTTTCACTCTTGAACTTTAGTACAAAATGCTTTTTATAGTACAGTATTTTATAGCACATTCAATACTGGTGGGAAAAGGAGGAGGATGAGTATATTTGTGTGTAAAGCATGTAATTCTTCAGTTTAAGTTTCCAAGTTAGCTTCACAAATGTACCTAACAGATGAAAAGTGTAGTTCTGTGAGGTCATGTCACCTATTACCAGAATAATGCAAGTCTGTCAAAACAGTGGAAATTTGTATGGATTTAAACACCTTAAATTAGAAACCACATACTCATAAATAACAGTAATTGCTATGGCAAATTTATATCTCAGTGTTGCTTCTATGAGGCATTTGTGCAAGGGCTTACCATATTAAATAATTCATTTTCCTTTATGAACTTTATGAATAATGAAGATGCAGTTGCCAGTTCAATCTAGGGACTGAGCAGTGGGCTTTGGCAGCCAGGTAGGCTCTGAGGCTGCACCAAGAGGAACACAGCTGGATGACTGAGGGGAGAGATTATACCCCTCTGTTCACTCCATAGTCTGCAGCACAACACTGCCTCTACCTCTGAGCCCCCAAATTCCAGCCAGACATCAACACACTGGAGAAGGACCAAGCAGAGGCCACCAGGATGGTCAGAGCAGATGCCTGAGGGAGCTGGGCTTGTTCAGCCTGGAGGATGGATATGTCCAGGGGCTCCCATAGCAGCCTGCCCCTGGGGAGGGTATCCAGGAGACAGAGCCAAGCTCGTCAGCGCTGCATGGTGAGAAACAAGGGGCTCCCCTGAACCAGGAGACACTCCAGCTGGATAGAAGGAAAAGCCAATGCAGAGAGGGAGGCCAATGAGGCTGGACAGGCTCCCGTCCTGGAGGCTCTCAATACCTGACAGGACAAGGCCTTGAGCATCCTGGGCTGGCTTTGTATCTGACCCTGCTTTGAGCAGGAGGTTGGGCTAGAAACCTCCTGAGGTCCCTTCCAAGCTGCCTGGTCCTAAAAATGCTGTCCCTTGCTAGGAATTTCACACAATGATGGTTTCTTCAAGGTTTTCATGGCTGTTTTTCTTTGTGAGGATTTAAGAAAGGGCAAACCAGTTTTTCATACAGGCCATATAATTTCTGCTTAGCCATTTGGTTGGATCAATGGCCAAATGGATCATTCCAAATTTAACTTTAATGTATTTTAATTCCTAATAAATTGTTTAAGTGTAATAGCCATAGTTCATGTAACAAATGAATATTGAGCCTTTTCAGGGCTATATCACATTTAAAGGTTGAAATAGTTTAAAACCTGAAAATCCAAATTCCCCTGAAACCCACTTTGTTTAAAACATGTGATTAACTTGATTAAACAATGTAACATGTTTATATTGATGTTCTCTTAGGGTAAGGTTTCCATGCCTGCATCCTATGCTTGACATACAACCCTACTTAAGATCCTTCCAGCTCACTGGAGAGATGACTAGGCTGTGTTTCATTTGATATAGCTATAGCAGTTGAAAAGTTAGTACTTAAGATATTAGAACAGAAAGAGATGAGTGCTTCTAGACAATGATTCACCCCATCCCAAAATAAATGCCTCAGATAAGTAAAATGACTCATCTGCTGACAGGGTTTGCCTTGCTTGCCTTCTTTGTTCTATAGTGACCATACAAGGAGCACAGACAGGGAGGCCTAGACAACAAGTTGATATATCCTCTTTTTTGGCATTGCTTAACTTTAAATAATGAGCTACAAAATAGCTTCATAGTGTAATCACCCTGTATTTGGGATACAGTAAAATCCTGCTATATTTGTTTGTACGTTCAGATGAAGCGCTATCTTATTCAATGTTCTTTCCAGCACTCAGAATCACTTGATTTTATTGGAAAAATTGTTAGGTTTGCATTATTGTCTGGAAGGGGATGGCAGGAGATCATAAAACCACCTTAGTCAGCAAAAACAGCAACAAAACAGAAAGCAGATAATTTTATAAAAAGTACATGTTGGTCTTTCCTACTGAAATTCTAGGGGAAAAAACCAATATGGTAAGAGTTCTATATTGAATGGAATTATTTTTGAGATGAATTTGCAATGAATGCAATATTCTTAAGTTACATGAACACTAACTGAATCTTCATACTCATGATAGGCAAAGGAACAAACCCACCTACCTCAAACAGTCTTTCAGTTAAAAAGGTTTAGTGATAGCAAAAGGAATTCTCAAGTCTTTTATAGAAGTATGACACTCATTAAACATCAAACCCTCCTGTTGCAGATTACTTGATCTGGCATTTAAGGACTGGGATTGGTCCTTTGATGATGTTGATGATATTGATGGTGATGATGATGACGATGTTTTTGATTTCTGAAGAAGTATAAGGGGTAAATCTAAATAGAGAGGAATGGATTTGTTTGCCTTTGAATACAGCATGCTATGTTGGATTTTGTTTCTCAAAGCAGAGAAAATACAAGATCTCATTTTAAAATTTTAAATAGAAAAATGAGATTCTGTTCATCGTATTGAACTTTTAGAGGAGTCATTTTCATTAAAACAAAGTTGTTGCCTTTACCAGTGTTTTTATTTTTCTAATTTTAGATTTTTTTTTTCAAAATTCATGTCTGCCTGCCTGAAAAAAACCCCAAAACTGCTGTTTTCAGGGTTGTTGCTCATCTGTAATGCTAATACTGCGAACCTCAGCATTGAATATTTGAAGGATGAAAGGGAGATGGTAGCAGTTGGCTGTTTAGCTGAAATAGACTTGGTATTTACAAACACTTTTCATTTCTAATCTTTGAATATAAACTGGTCTATGGCTAGCAGACATGAAATCACTGGAGTTCTGCATTTTGCTTTTCTACCTCTGTTCTGAAGTGAATTTGACTTGGCTTTCCTTTGCAGTGCTGTGCTTTCTGGGTACCTAACCACGCATTTGAAAACTATGTAAACAAATGGGTTTGCAGCTGCCGTGGTGTGGTTTCCTTGACTGCTTTAGAAAGATCCTGCCGTTGCAGTGACTGATTTGTCCCATGGCTTAATTCTGGATGTATTGCAAATAGCTTTACCTTTTTCTAGACCTCAGGATCTGATCATTTCACACATTGATGCAATCTTATATTTACACAGAAAAAACCCTAAATGTTAAATGCCTAAGTATTGTTTTAAACAGTATGTGAGATGTGTCTCAGCTGTATAACAGTGCCACTGGGGCTGCTCCTCTGCTGTGTGCTCAGGGAACTGAGGAACCAGCTCCTGCAGAACTTAACTGGCTTAGTGTTCACAGTAATGAGCATTATGTTAATTAAATATACTGCATCTTTGTGTATTAAAAGCTTACTGATCACTAATCCTTTAGAAGTAACCATTACACTGTGCATATTGTACCCTACCCATGTATATTGCAAGGGGGTTTAATCGATTTGGGATTACAGTGTGTAAGGATGTGCTATACTGAAGTAATGTTGCTGTTGGATGCAGAGGAAAGGCGCTTCTCACAAGTACAATGATGAACCCATCTTAAAGGAAGGCTTTAAAGAAGTATATTTTTGTCAGATTTACATTTGTTGCATTTACTGACCAAACTTCCTGCTTCTTTTTCAGCTAACTGCTTTCCATGAATGCAGACACAGTCAAGGTGATAATTTTCTTCCCATTACAGCAAGACTGAAACATATCCCAAAATATATTAAAAATATATATTTTCCTGAGAGATTGTGCTATATATATCAGAGGTTTACATTTTTGCTGCAATATAAATTACTAATCTCTGAGGGTTTTCCTGTATTCTCCCAAGTGACTGATCGGTTGAGGAATGGTTGCTAAATAGTTAAAGGATATGTTAGGTAACCTTTTAAACTCTGTTCCACAAAAGCTTTCTTGGCAAGACACATACACTACATTTCATAAAAGGATCAAGAGGAATGAGTATTGAAATGGAAGAAACTGACTTTTCAGCTTTCGTAAAGATGCCACCAGCACGTCTGCACGTAGAACTGGAGGAAGATCCACCATAGTGATATAGACTGCATCTGTGAGAAGTGACCATTAAACTGTGTAAATATATTGTACTGTAATACTGCAAGAGGGGTTTAAAAATCTTTCCACTTTATTTTTTTATGCTTATTAATCAGATACCGTTACTTATTGCAGTTGCAACTATGCACTTGTATAAAGCCATAATGTTGAAGTTTATATCATTCATACACATCTATCAGAAGCTGCATGTCAGTGTTCAGCAGCTAGTATAGATTTGAAGTATATACTAGTTTCAGCTACATCATCATGGGCAGTCCCTTTGTACCTGTCTAATTGCCTTAATTTAAATTTTTTTCAAGTTTTTTTGCCCATTCCTTCTATTTAAGGAAAAAGAAAGTTTACCAGCTCTTAGGATGCAGTTTTGCTTTGTGGCAGAAAAAATAGTGCACTATTTTTACACCTATTAAGTATATCAGTGTCAACCTATTTTGAATGTATATCGACTGGTTTTAAGGGTGGAGAAGTGTTGGTTACAGAAACAACGTCTGAGAGCATGGGACTTACCAGACCATTTGCTTGTACATGTAACTGCTCATCCAGCCCTTTTTACAAACCTCAATACTAGTTATTGACTTATATTAACCCTCATTAAGTGCTATGAAACTTCATTTTGCCTTGTTTTTGCATACTCTCCTAGATGTGTTTTGTTTTTTGGGTTTTTTTTTTTTTTTTGTTTTTTTTTTTTGGTTTTTTTGGTTTTTTTGTTTGTTTGGTTTTTTTATTATTTCTGGAAAATAAAAGAATCTGTGACTATTTTTACATTTCACAACACAATATCTGAGGACTGTCACAAACTTTAAGAAAAGTGAAACATACTGTAGATGTATTTTAAAGTTTTAATCTGGTTCTCTAGCACATAGCTGTAGGCATAGATAAATAATTCAGTAGTGTGTTTTGAGAACTGATAGCTGGGAAGAAAGGGCCTCAGAGGCACTTATTCTGACTTTTTTTTTAACTTGGAGTTGTACAAAAAATATAATATATATGGGCTCATTCATGATGTGTTCATAATTATCCCAGAAAATGCATGTTTTATACAACTACAGTATGTGATGTTAAACATATTGACAGTAAAAAATGTAGTCTCCTATTTGGTCTCTTTATATATATATAAAATATTGTGTGGGAGTGCAGTAATTTAAAATATGATCTAACACTTCAATGAAGGAGGACATTTCACTTTAAAATTTTGTTTGTTTGTTTTTGTTTTTTAAAGAGTGTTGAAATGCTTGGAAGGATAGGACCATGTTTTATTTAACACTATCATGAAAGGTGGACTTGGAAACACTGAAATACTGAAAATTAATAAATATATTTACATTTTGTAACCTCTACTACAGTTCAGCTTAACAAAGCAAGAATGTATTCAGTCTTCTATTTATGTGCTCACAAAGTAAAATGTTGCTTGTGAGTTCTTAAATTCAAAACTAAAACTTTCATATAATTTCTGTTAGGTATTATAAACCAGAGCACAGCTACAGTGGTTTTTCCCTGCTTGTTTTGATTTACAGAAGTACGGTATATTTTTAGATAATGCAGATTTGCATAGAGTACAACATTAAAAATGTATACAGTAAAACTGTTTCCATTCACTGAATGCATAAATATTTTATATATATATATAAAAAATGTTACATTGTGGGAAGTTCTATCCTTTTCTGAATTGGAGAATATTATATATATATATATATTTTTAAATAAACTATTTGAGTAAGGTAAAATAGTTCTTGAACTTGAGAAGCTGGTAATTAATTGAAATATTTAATTATAAAGATAAACTACTGCAGCAGATATGGGAAAGGCAAGGGCTGTGTGTATGGAGAAAGAGCAGACTCCGAGGGAGCTGTTTGGCAGCTCCTCCACTGCTGGGGCTGGATCCTTTGCACTTTCTCTCCCTGGCTTGCCCTCATTTACTGTGAATGCACGGGGCCGTGCTGAGCCTGACACTTTAGGAAATGCACGGTGTGATAGCATTTGCTGTGCGCAGTGCACGAATGCCGTGCTTGTACAAATGGTGCTTAGCTGGACCTGCAGCAGGCTGTACTGGGATGGAGCCGGGGAGCAGAACGGGCCTCGGGGGAGCAGGGGGGTCCTGTGCTCTGGCCTCTGCTCAGGCAGAGCTGGCTTAGCACAGCTTCCTCAAGGCCACTGGGCTGAGGTGCACCAACCTCGCTTTGTACCCAGGACACAAAAGGCAGAGCTGCTCTTCTGTTCTTCTCCCTTATCCTGCTGTGAAATGCAAACACTTCTTTAATGCTAGTTCCTGGACTTTGTGTTGTTTCCTTATTGTCTAGTGGTGACTTTTTAATATTTTTGAGAGAAGGGCATATTCATGAACTAAGGAGTATTTGTCTTGAAAGTCACTGATGTTTTAACATTTTGTTTTTGTTACAGGCTTGTCCTAAGCAAACAGGACATTTTTATGGCCTGAATGACTTACCTATAGACAATTCTCTCATTGCAAGTCCTTTTGTCTCACAAGAGTAAACAAGTGGTATAGCCAAGCTGCAGATTAATCTTCTGGAAAAACAAGGGGTCAGACTTGGAGCCAGAAGCTCAAAGCACTTGTACAGAAATTCTCCTTAGTTCCCAGTCCAGGAGCTCACCAGCGCAGAAGGACAGGCAGACCCCATTGGAATTACCTTGTCAGGTGTCAAGAAGACTTTTCTGCAATGTGATTTCCACTTCTGTCCTAGTTGTGTGCTGCAATTCCCTACCTCTTGTAGTCCCTGCCAAAGTGCAGCCGCTCCCAGCAACCCAGCACCAACTCTGCTTTTAACTAGAGGAAAACTGTGGTGGTTCTTGTGCTTCTGAGCACAGCTGATGCTGTAACCAAAAACATGACATGGAATCACAGTAGGATGTAGGACTTGGAAACATGCAAGAGGCTCAAGGATCTTAGCAGTGACAGGGGCCAAATTTAAAACATCAATGAAATTTCACTTACTTTCTCTTACTGCCTCTTGAAAACACTGGACTTCCTGCATTTTGAGAGGCATTCAGTCACTCTCTGAAGGCACCAAGGCCAGGAAAGCTGCCACTGAAATTATGTGCTTTTTCTCTTTAGTTTCTAATGTCAAGTCAGATCATTAGAAATTTGAGCCTTTCTGTTTGTAATCTTACAATGTATTAGTTTACCATCTAGCTTTGAGAGAATCATCCTTAGAAGAGAATTGTATATTTTGGTCCCAAGCGCCTTTACCCATCCTGTGCTTGTGAGGTTGTATTTGGGATGCTGCTGTGAAAAGGGGAAACTTACATGAAAGCAAACTTCTTACCTGCATTGCTCATACAAACCCTTAATCACCTCCTTATTCTGTTTTATAGGCAGAAGAACAAACAGTACAAGGTCCAGTTCAGTGAACTGGAGTATTTCAGTCTCCTCCACATTCCTGGATAGTTTGCCTTGACATTCATGTTAAGATAATGATTAATTTATTTTTTCATGTAATCATAGAGTATATCAAGTTGGAAGGGACCTATAAGGATCATCTAGTCCAACACTCTGCTCCTCACAGAACTACCTAAAACTAAACCATGTGACTAAAAGCATGATCTAGACACTCCTTGACCACCTCTGACAGGCTTGGTGCCTTTTTCAGTGCATTACAGTTTTTTACAAATGATCATCTCTGCACATAGTACACTTTAAATTGAAAACATTATTTCTTATTTTTTAAGATAATCTTCTGAATCATTTAGGTTTCTATCAGAATTCCAAGGATCATAGGGTTTCCCTGCTGCTTTGAAGTATCCCTCATGAGGGTGGGAAGGATTTTTTTTTCTAATCTCTATAAAAGATGTTGATGGAGTGGTTCTGAAAATACAATTTGTGTTCGATGTTGAAGTTGCCTAAAAATTGGACAGGTGTATATATCCAGACATTCTTATCTGAGAAATTAGACAAGTCTACTGCAATGTGTGTGGCAGAGAAGAACACTCAAAACACATCCAGCTTAGTTCTCCCAAGAAACTATTGCAGTGGATGGAAAAGCTGTTGCTGTAGAAACATAGCTCTTAAGAAGTGGGGATGTAGAGAAAATAATGTATTGGCACAGGGATGCTAATTACCAGGTCTTATTAATGAAAATTGGAGTTTGGTATCTTTGCCACTTTGTAGACAGGAAGCAGTGTTTTATAAAGGTAAGAAAGCCACATCTTGATATTGCAAGGGTGAAGCCTTGGATTTGACTGCAGCTGCTTTTGCTCCAATAATTTTGTAGAAGCTGCAAGATTAAAGTGATCTTTCAAAATGAAAGTCATGGTGAAAGATCATGAAATTTCAATTATAAGTGTATGTAGTCCTGATACCTTAAAGAACTCTGGAAAGACACATCATCACCCTGAAAAGAAAGGGCAGGGAGTCCAATAATGTCATGTCCCTGCAGCCCTTACTTGTTGGAGGAGCTGCACAGAAATGCTTCCACAGCCAAGACAACTGCATGGGATGCTTCAGTCCTACCACTTCATTTTAAGGTTGAGGCCTTCAGTGTTTGTTCAGAGATGTGTGGCTGCTTCTACGCATAGTCTTATATTGTCCCTGTGGGCCTCATGTCATGTAGTTCTTGTCATTTTTCATTACTGTTTGGGGTGGTTTTTGCCCAGGATGCTCTTGCACCACTTGATAAGCATGGCTATCCAGCGATAAGTACACCAGGCTTCTGAGATCACAGCCAGTCCTCTTGTCCTTTGGATCACCAACTGCTTAGACTTTGGGCACTGAATTGCCTTCACTATGTTCTACTTTTTATTAACAAGTTAACCGGTAAATACTTTTTTTGGAGTTACCTGAGATATTAAATCCCTTAATCTTTTTAGGACTGAAGGAGCTGGGTACCCCACCTGAGCTCTGAGCCCTGTTTCATATTGGCTCGTCTTGCACTGTCTCTGACCTCAACTGCTCCATTTTCTGGTGGGCTCTTGGAGCAGGTCTTACAGCTGGGTGCAGGTCTGGCTGCAGCTTCAGGACTTGAATCTGCTTGCTGGATCCCATGGTCTCATGTATCTGTGTGATGTTTTCCAGCATATTACAATCCCTGTGTCCTGGGGGCCACTGAGACTCAGTAGGATCTGTGTAGCCTTTAGTCCAATCCAGAGCCATGGCAGGAGGCTCCCCTGTCAGATTTGTTCTAAACTACAGCAGTGGGAGTTGTATTACTGGAAGGTGGGCATTTGTGCCAACTAAAAAAAAAAAACCAACAAGGCTGAGAGAGTAAAGTACCCACAAGCTCAGAGAGTCCATGAGGACTGTAAGTTGTGCTGACAGTGCAATTCACAGGGGGGAAAAAAATAAATCTCAAGTCAGACTCTTGAAAGACAATTCTACAGGATCTGTATATAGTCAGTTGTTCAAAGGTAAAAAAAAAATTCTCTCCAGTAATTATTTAAAATACGTTTTATAGAAGCTCAATTAGTGCTACATTAGGATTTACCTGATAGAGGCAACACTGAGGCATAGGATGTGTGTTATTCCATTTATGATTTTCATATAGTATGAGTCTTGGTACTGCTGGCCAAAGCCTTCCCATTCCAAAGCAGAAATCTTGTACATTCCAGAGCAGTGACTTGCAATTATAGTAAGGTAGTAAATAGAATTGATTTTCAGCATGGAGCCATGTTACTACAGAGTTTGAATGAGAATTATCATTAGCCAACTTAACTTGTCACATTTGAGGCTGGTGCAGGTTCTGTCCTTTACATCATTTTCCAGAACACTTGACAGATAAAACAAGGTGTCTGCCCTCTTAAAGCTCCCTCCCTGTGAGTCAGTGATACCACATAATGCACAGAGGTACCTGTTTAGGCTTCTGACAATTTAAGAAATTTGTAAGATGAAATAATGAAACAAAATAGGGTACGAACAAAATTGTGACAATTATTTAAACTGTTCTTCAGGTATCCAAAATTAAATTTCATCAAAACTATTATGTAAAAATATCTTGTTTTACCCCTGACCCAAAGATTGAATTTTTTTCCAAGACAGAGATGGTTGCCCCAAACTGCTGCCCATGTAGAATGGAATAGCTGACACTTTTAACTTGAAAATGTCTGTATGTCTCTCTTGCCATTAGGCAGGAAACACCTGAGGTCCATCAGGACTCAGGTCTGTGAGGCTGGCAGGGTCTTGTAATTGGATCCATAACAAGTGATGATCTGTCAGATTCTTACAGTGATGTTCTCTGTGGCTCCCAGGCACCTGTTTGACATCAACAGTTGTCATCACCGAGAACTCTGAAGTGTCCTGGAGAACCCTGGCTCAAAATCCAGCAAATTAAATTTAGTGCAAACCAAGAACTTTAGAACATCCTATTTTAAGATTTTTTTTCAGCTTCCTCACCTTCAAAAGTGAGACATCCTTAGACCATTATTGTGAAGGTGACATTTCATGTTCTGCTTCATACATAAATATGAATTTCAAGTATGGAAGAATTTGGAAGAGAGTGGAAAAACCAGTCTGAAGAGATATTTGGAGGGAAGTCATTATTATTTATCATCAGGGAAAATACATGGCTGGGAAACTACCTCATTTCAGTTATCTCCACATCTGTGGAGTTTTTAATTTATAATAGTTCTTTGTGTGGACTCCACTGTTATTTCCCTTTTTTTTATTTTCCCCTTATTACATATGTCACTAAATGGATGATTGTTTGGTGGAGGAAGAGTAATTTTACCTCATTTAAAGAAGTAAGTGAAGGTGTTCTACAAGATCGGTGCCATTCAGCTAATTCTGAATTACTTTCTCCAGAGTCAAACTGCACTAAAATCCAGCTCTCAATCTGCAGCAGTTGGGGGCTGTCACTGCCTCCCCACCCCACTCCGTTCTCTCGTGTTTCAGTAGATCAGGTGAGCAGAGCCAGGATCGGGAGCAGCCACGTGCACAGTGTAGACAGGCTCAGGGGTCAGGCAGGGACAGGGACTCCTGAGCAGTCCCAGCAATCGCATCCCTTGCTGGATTGGAGCAGCACAAGGAAAGACAGCTGTGTCCGCTTTGCACAGAATGCCCAGTGCTAAGGGAGGCCATAGGGTGGGGAGAGGATGGTTCTGCATTTGTGTTCAGTGCTCTGTTCACTGAGGACAGGGCAGAAAAAATAAACTATACACATCTTCCACTGTCCACATCCACGTCCAGGCCTGCAGCCTGCTGTCCCTGGACTCATCCTCATCCTTTCGATAGCGAATCTCATGGTAAATGTTTTCTCTCTCATACAGCTGAGTGAGCTTCTAGCTTACCTGCTGCCAAATCCAGTCACAGTTCGTCATAGCCGCTGCTGGAGGTACTTGGGGTTATTTAGTGGACTGTACTGGTACTCAGAGCTTGTCTTCTCACAGACAAGAAGACTCAAAGTTTTTGAAAGCCCCAGCAAGACATACTCTTTGTCAGCCAGGGCAGGACAGGGTGTGTTACCTTGTGAGCATGTTGTGAACTGGTACAATTAGACACCGAGTGTGTAATTCCACACCTATACAGCATCTGTGAATGGAGTTGGATTAGTTACAGCCCTGTAGACAAGAGCTGCTTACTTGCTTACACCTTCTGCCATAAATCCAAGATGCTTTCCCTGCTTGCTTTTGCCCTGCTGCTGCATTACACAGCAAGTGACCTCCCTGTTTCCACCCCGATACTGGTGAATGAGAGTTTAACAAGATTTATCCTGCCTATGTATTTGTCTAAAGCTGTTGCCTTTAATCCAGCCACTGAGAAGATTATTCTTTACCTACTGGAAAACACAGTGTCTGCGCTTTCATGGGGCTTGCCTGGAATTTGAATGTGCCTCTGTTTATGAAAGTGAAAGAAGTTACTCTCTGAGAGAGGAAAAAGTGTGTAAAACTATTTACTGCTAGTTCCTGATTTGTTCCATATCTCTTGCAGCTTGAATGAGAACTCATGGTCCAGCTTTCCAAGTCCACAAAATTACTTTACCTTAAGTTCATTAATTACCCACCTTTGTTTTCCTCAATCTTTTTTTCCCACAGGTTTCTAAGGTGATTTATTAAAATGCATTAAGTAACCTATTAAAAACTGTTCTTAAATGCATTTTCAGTATTTTATGATAAAAAACCATCTTGAGGTGCTGATTCTCAAACCAAAAATGGAGCAGCTTCATCTTGCTACAGCATCATTCAGGAGTGTGAAAGATATCAATAACAGAGAGGGTTTGGATTCAATACAAATCTTTCTCTATCAAGAAAAGGCTTTAATTAAAAAGCAAGTGTGTTTTTTTCATTTTAAGATGCTGGAGCTCTGTAGTATTTGGCAGGTCAATATTCAGCCTGATGCTTCAAGTGTTAAGGTGAAAGCTGCCCATTTATGACCTGTAATGAATATTTCATTTTCTCTCCATATATGGAAACAATAAAAACTCAAATGCAATGAAAATTAACTGTAAGAATGACACTATCAATCTTGAAGAATAACATTTATTCGTATCACCTGGAAAATGTATCACATGCCACCTACCACTGTTTAGACCACTTCAGATACTTTACACAGCTTTAATAAAATCAGAATGTTTACAATTAATCTTTCAACCAACACAGAAAGATTTAGACTTTTTATTGGAGCAGTAAAAAAAATCTCATCTTTGACTTGCTCTCAGTAACGTGGGATACATGAAATCAATTCCCACAGACCCATCTTTTCCCAGCCCTTCCCTGTAAAATTTAGAGTATGAAGCAGCTGTTTTCTGATGGTGAATGCTCCAATTGCTGCGTGCTCACTGGCAGGAACATCTGCTTTCCAGATCCCTTTGCTCCAGAGCAGTCACACAATTTAGAATGTTGCGATGAAAACCTGCCTCAAATGAAGTCAATGCAGTCTTCCCATAGTTTTCAAGGGTGTTGGGATCAAGGGTGCCTAGGTTTTTACATGCCAATCACAGAATACCGTAAGAACTCTTGGAATGTTGTAAATTTTAATTTTGGGGAATGTAATGATAAATGAAGGCAAGCTATATGATTACTAATGTAACTTTTGGTTGTGAAGGCAGTACTTCCAAAACCAAAATCCTCTGTTAATAGTTGTCAAGAATAACCTTTCCCCCTTTTTACTCTAAGTACTACAAATTGATTAGAATTTCTGAAGTAAAAGTTTAAGTGAAGTCTATGTTCTTCAACACACTTAGCACTGACAGGCCAAAAATTCATGAACCACAGAGCACTATCACCAAAACCTGACAACCACAGGAGATCAGTCTGCTGAGATGCATCAAGGTGCACATGTCACTGTCAGTATGGATGGTGTTTGGAAATTCTGGGTATCATTCCAGGAACTTCTGCTTGAACAGCATTTTTAACTGTTGGCCACAGTTTCATTAATTCCCATACATTGTAGTCCCTGCTGTTCAGTGAAGTATGTTCAGTGAATGAGAGCTCAGGTTACGAAAAATAATTCGTAGTTGAGTTTTTGCTCTCTTATCCAATAAAAAAATGGGTATACTGAGGAAAGTGACTATGGGTATCCTGTATCAGCTGTATAAATTGTACTATTTAAGTGTTGCATGTAAGTGCTACAATCCCAACTGGATTTGTGATTTAGTAATTAGAACCTTATTCTGGATTGGGCCTTGACTGAGATTTTCTTCATCCTAAAATACAGACAGTTAATGTTGAACTAATTCAGTTGCTTGCAAGAAGAAGACAAACTTCTGTTGTGATTTTTTAGTCTTGCAGCAGGACAAGTCAGTATGTTGGTGCAAAATTGATCATGTATAATTGAAGAAAATTGCTTATATGTAACCAGAAAGTACTGAAGTGATACCAGAATATATATACATCTAACTATGAAATACCTTGTAGTAAAAAAAATCCAGAGAAAATGTGATATCAGTGAGACTTGTCTGAAATGACCAATAAAAATATGCTGCTTAAATTAAGTATCTTATCAGAATTATTTCTAAGAGAAAGTAAGCATGAATGTACTATAAGTCTGTAAGTACTGTAAATACTATAAGTACGCTAAAGGGTAAATATTAGAGAAAGAGAGCTTCCTCAATCTTTGAAGAATTCTTAAATTCTTTAGGCTTAATTATATTTTTTATGGTAATGATATGTGTGCTGATGAGTGTTGTCTAATCAGTCTTTTTAGTCTTCCTGTAGTGCAGGATTGTGGCTGTGACCCAAATATTGAGAATGAGCATGACTATGAAACGGATGAGAACTAAAAGAGAAAAAAAAATATTGTAAGCATGAATCAAAAAAACCAACTGCTGTTACAACTGGTTTGTACACTTTTGCTTGTGTACACACAGGCTGGTTCACATTTGGAAACTGTTTTCAGACAATTAGTTTCAATTACCATGTTCAGGAACCCACACATTCTGAGCATGAATCCAAGAGAAAACAGCATTTAGCACTTGATCACTTTCAGAGATAGCTCAAAATTATAAACTCCAGTACCTTTAATTCTTTTGTAACCTGGAGAATAGTACAAGCATGAGAAGCCTCATATAAATTTATATGTACACCAAAAGCTAAATTTACAGCTCACATGTCTTTTATAGTTGTATGTGTTATTTATAATAAAGGAACTACTCTCTACTGCTATGTCTTAAGTTTAGACTTTGAGAAGACAGGAGATACTTGTATCTGTCAGACTTTAATGACAGAAAATCTGACAGCTGACAAAAAAGCAGTTTTTCAGTACCTAAGTTAACTCAGCTTCAAAACCATAACAGCATAGTACCTCTACCTGTGATGAGGTATTTAAAGTAGGTATGTCTGATAGGTATGTCTGATGTCCATTTGGTAGGTGGAATATTCACAGAAAGGTACACAAAACTTTGTTTCAGAACTATGTGATATCTGACTGTGTCAATGTGTTCAGTGTTGCAACTGAATTGGAAACATTTTCCATTAGAGCAGCACAGCATCAGTGTTTGCTGCTGGCCCTCCCATGTGCCACAGTGGATGGTGCTGTGTTTCAAACAGCAGCTTTACCCAGCGCCAGCTTTGCTTTCCTGCTGTTTCCTCCCTCCCCAGTGAACCCCTCCCTTCCCCTCAGTGTAAATATGTAGCTGTGGGTGATGTGGACTCAGTACCTGAGCCTGACAAATCCCTACATGAGCATTTTGCCTAATCTTTGGTGACCAGTTAACTGCAAGCCCCACAGACCCCTTACCTTGGCAAAGAAAAAGCTGCAAGCATGGGGGTGGAAGTGTGGGCCAGAAATGGGACTTCCTTTTCCAGTGAAAGACCCACTTGAAATGCTTGCACAGCTACAGCTTTACTGGGCTGCAGAGGCTGCTTAAAAATTACAAAATCCATTCAAGTGATGTTTCTGATGAAACAGTTTTGAACGAGAACAAGGAACCAACAGACAAAGTACAAAGGGATTGTTACTTGTTCTTGCATCCATCAAGCCTTGATTTTGAACAATTGACTGAAAAATCTGTGACACTCCCTAGCTCTTGTGGTTCTCTCAGGAGGACAGTAAGAAGCTGTTATATAAATCTGCTTTATAATTTGCTGGAAATTATATATTTTAAGTCAGTTTTTGAAAATTTCTTACCAGCCTACCATTTCATTTTCAGCCTGTCATAAATTTTCTGAATGTTGGACCTAAAACTGTTCACATACTAAGCTGAACTTTAGTTTTCTAGAAGAATTTTTTAATTCAAAAAGCTGTCAATAAGTGAAATACTTATTACTTGAAAATCTCATTCAATTACTACAGGATTTTTAAAGTTGTATTTTACTACATTTATTTATTTCTTAAAATAGTAAATATTTTAATACTTTATTCTGCTATTTTCAGAATTAATTTTGTGGTGCTTTTGCCATTTGAAAAAAAAAAAAAGTCTTTTGGATCAGTTGCACCACATGACAAGTGTAAGCAGTTTTCTGGCTTTTTTTTTTCTTGATGTCTTTGCCTGATTTCTAATCCTGTGTAACTCCTGCCCTACCATGGTAACCTGTCACGTTCATGGTTTGTTCTTGTGAGACTTTCTACATGTTTTACAAAACAACTAAAAACCACTGTGGCAGCTGTTCCCTTGGAAAGGCAGAGAATTCCATACTTCACTCACCTGCGCGATCATTTGTAGTCATTAGAGTTGTAATGATTCTTGCTGTAAATTGAATGAATTCTGATTAGTGGAACACATAGGACACATACTTTAGAAAAATTGTGAAATATCTGTTTTTCAACAGAAGATAATCTTGCATGAAAATATATACTGTACATATTCCTACTTTTAGTGTGTCCACTCTTCACTATTTTGGCTTCAGAGATCAAGCTCTCAAAGCTGACTGACAATATATTAAGGGGATTTTTAAATGAGAAAATCACAGATATAATTAGAATTTTTACATCCATCATGCTAGATTGGATGTGGTCAGTTTATTGCTTTTCTTTCTGTTCAGCCCCTCCTTCAGGAGCTGACAGTGAGCTACTCCCACAGTTAAGTCAGCATGAATTAACCACTGGGAATGTTCATGTATGCGCCTTCACATTTTGCAAATACAAGGGATTCAGCTTCACTTCACACAAGGAACCTAAATGTTAATTATTTCACACTTGCAGCAGAGTAAAAGCATTTACAAAGTTTACTGTCACTGTTCACCACAACTTCTAATTACTGATTTTTTTTTCATGTAGAAATAGATCCAGCATCACTGGATGATGAGTTTTATAGTAAGAATATTTTAAATAAGTTTTGTGAAGATGCAAAAGGCACTTCTGACAAACAGCTGTTCATGCAGACCACTGGGGAATCGCCACAGGAACTCCACAAAAGACTGTTCATGAATTCTGTCAAGAAGTGTAATTACAAGTACCCATAGAGTTAAAGGTATTTATCATTAAGTGTGTATTTATTTGTAGACAGCTTTTCAAAATTAGCATTGTTTGACTGTATACCTGAAATTTTAGCACCTTTTCATGCTGGACCACTAGTAACTTTATTAAATCATAGAACATGGAAAAATTTTCCTCATAAAGACAGCCTTTCAGTTATTTCAATTCCAGTTCCCTTGGTCATATTCACACTTTAAGTCATTGGTTTTTATCATTGGTGTCAAAGATAAAACTTGTTTTCAGGAGACTGTGTGTTATCTGAGTCCCAGGCGTCAGCACTGAGGGAAACTAAGGCAAGACCTTTACCTACTATGATTGAGTAAAGACCTATGAGAAAAGGAATTAGGAGAACTCAGTAGTTCACACCAAGTTGTCCATAGCTTACTTGCAGAGGCGTACACAGACATGCCCCAGGTCAGGGCGCTCGCTTGTCCGGAATCTTTTGTCTCCCAGAGATGCTGCAGTTGAACCAGCTTACTGGCTGCACTGATGAGCGTGCACAGATTCTGAAAAGCAGGTGAAAAAGAGAGAGAACCTCCGCCTCTGCCATGGTATTAGCTGAATAGGTCTAGCTTTTCATTTAGAATAAAAAAAAAAATTGGCACTTTCCCAGTACTTGGCAACCCAAATGCTTTGGCTTCTTAGTAAGGAGCAGTGAAGCAAAAACTGGAAGTTGCCAGAAACAAGGACTCATTTCTGAGGTACTGCCCAGCAAGAAGCTCAGAGAGCACAGTTGCTACTGTTGTTGACAAATGTTTGACAGAGGCAAATGCAGTAAGAAGCAAAGAAACAAAAAAAGTTTCTCAACCTGCTCCATAAAACTGTTTATAAAAATCAGCTAAAATGAGACTGACCTAGTCTAAACAGCAAGGTTGATTCAGACCATCTGTTACCATTACGTCTGGCAAACCAAACCATAAAGGAATGAGAAAACTGACAAGAATGTGTGGAAAATTAGTCCAATTGGAGGGAAAAAATAGTAACAGGAATGCACTATTCACTCAGTCCCCCTTTTAAAGGGGATTTTGCAAAGGCAGGTAGAGAGGACTCCACGACACAGGCCTTTGTGACATGCCTGGATTTCTGCTGCAAGTAAGGATCAGTGTAGGGCTTGGAAGCTTTTCTCCCCATCTGTATCATCTTTTGCATTAGCAGATCCTGTTCATCTCAATTACTTTTTAACTTTCTCTCTCCTGCTAAGAAAAGACCATCTTTAATCTTTGTATGCATTATCAGATTGTATTTTTCTTGCAAAATTGTATGACAAGGGGAAAAAAGAATTATGTCACAATCCCAGTCTCAAACGCTTTGAGGCTCTATTCTCTTCCTCTTGTGTTAAAGGTTTATTGGTTGGATTATCACACTAGGACTAAAGTGGCAATAGAATTTCAACATTTTAAGTATTTGCTAGTTTTAATTAAGGCCCCACCAAGTAACAACTTATCTCAGAACATGCCTTTTCTCCCCCCATAGAGTCTCTATTTTCGGTGCTGTTTTCCAGCTACTCGCAAAAGAAAGAACCTGTATCTGAAAACTGGCTGGTTATTCTGAAAGCTAACCAAAATGATGAATTCTTCCAAGGACATATATATAGGAGAAAGTCCAGTAATAAATACGTCCAGAAAAAAAAGTCATTTCATGTGAAGATCTGATTTCAGATAATCATGTAGCACTTACCATGGCCAGGTCTATTATACACTTCTGCAGTGTTAGCATGTACCAGCCCACCCAAAATCTTATATTACATTAAGTTTCATAGCACTTAAATTGTAGGATACAAAGTTTTCAAAACTGCCCGAGGAATAAGATTTTTTTAAACATTTGGAAATAATCTTATTGAAACTTTTAAACAGACTATACAATCGAGATAAAACATATTAAGAACTGGTTGAAACACTAAGCGTTCCTATTTTTCACATAGTTTTTGGTCAAATAGTGTCTGGAGTTTCTCAAAACCTGCTCCAAACACAAGATTTGAGATTTTAACCCAAGTCCTATTTAGAAAAAAACCCCAAACAGTGCTGTCTTTATTGCAGTAATTACAACCTCCGTGGGCAGGAATTAAAAAAAAAAATAATTAAAAAATCTCTGTCATTTCTACTCTGCATCCCTGTAGAAAAGATGTAAATTAAGAATTTAGTTTACTGTTTATCAGTTGGGAGCCTTCTAAAGCAGAGCAAACATATAAAGCTTACTTCCTGCAGAGGTTTTACTGTGATCCCAGAAATCAGCATGTGAATGTGGAATACATGTTGAGGGGTGCCTGAGAATGATTTACAATAATAGCACACAAGAAATTATGACATAGCTGCTATGCAATGAACTACCAAACAAGCCACAAAAACCAAACCTCCCAGATTTCAAAGGATACACCACTGCGTAGAAAAAAGCTCGTCTCACTTTTCCACTGAAATGCATAATACAGCCCAGGAGAATGGCATCTGCAATAAACAAAAGATGGCTCCTCACAGAAAGGACTGAAGGGGCCCAAACACAATCCTAGACAGTTCCACTGGGCACTGATCTGTAGAAACTCCTTTTTTACAGCTTTTGTCTCTCAAATGTGATTGATGACCAAAATACTGCAAGCTCCAAAACGAAGCTTTTCTTAGACTCTGGAGTGTTTAGTATGTTTCTCTCCCATGTGGAGAAACCAGACAAAAGTATGAGTTTACATCTGTGACTCTGTGTAATAATTAGGTTTTTCTCCTCCACCTGACCATCTTTTTCAATGGCATTTAAAATAATTCCGTTTTAGATGAGATGTTAATTCCCTCTTCTCCCCAACTCCAGCATCACTGCAGTGAAGCACTGTACCTACAAGCAGAGACTTGGAGTGCTGAATGAGTCCCATTTCATTTCCAAAACACGGTTTACAAAAATTACCTTGTGCAATGACGACTGGAAACTCCAGGTATGTCTCCAGGGGGTAACCATAATAGATCTGGTACCTCAGAAACACAAGGAGGCTGAACAGAGAGATACAAAACATGATTGCACAGAGGGACACAAATGCCTTCACAACTTTTATACTGTTTTGGTGCTGCCAAAAGGCTCCAGATAGGTGTAGCCCTTGCTATCAGACCGATCAAACAAAACACAGGCACTCAGAGCAAGCCTGATCATTCTCTAATCTATTTCTGTTACCCTCACTGCCCACACTTCTCGTCGAGGTCTTTATGTCACAGTCTGTAAGGCATCATTTTATTTATTATAATTGCTGAGAAAGAAATAAAGGCTTCCAGACCTAGGACATGACTTCTCT
The DNA here is from genome assembly GCF_017590135.1 of Pyrgilauda ruficollis. Taxonomy (NCBI): domain Eukaryota; kingdom Metazoa; phylum Chordata; class Aves; order Passeriformes; family Passeridae; genus Pyrgilauda; species Pyrgilauda ruficollis. The sequence goes on from NW_024525712.1 coordinate 1,043,508, forward strand.
CTGCAAGAGCCTTGGCATCTCCAGGATAACTCTGATTTCTTTACTTATGTCTGTAGTTCAATTTGTACATTAAGCAAGTTTTATAGGGGAAGACAGCTTGTCTTCCAAGCTGTCTAGACTATACTGTTATGAGATTACTCAGTGTAGCTCTACTGGTCAGACTAAGCGTCTAAGTGCACCAAACAATGGCAATTTTCCTTCCTGCCATTCCACATACAGTACCTAAAAGGAACTGAACTTTTATGTTTTCTGTACTTCCACCTCTCCTGCAAGTCCATGGGGTTAGACAGAAAATTCAAAGATGTATAGAAAACAGAAAGGACTCAGAGCAGTTTTACATAAGAAAAAATATTATGGTTTCTGGTGTAGAAAAATGGCAGAAGGAACAGCCTGCCTTGTAAGAAACTGGCTTTTACAGTATTCAGAATTTAAATATCTGAACTTCCTAGAAGTGCTGTTTGATGTAGAGTCAAATCAGACTCCTAGCCACCAGCACCATGCTTCTGTGTCACCCCTCACACCGGGTTACTCTATGTTGATTGCACAAAACCAGCTCAGCTTGTAGTGGTAGTCACACAGCTACCTGCAACTGGATTCAAAGTCTTTAAAGGCAGGAGGATAAACAGTCTACTAAATACAATAAATGTTTCAAAGAAGACCAGAACCTGTAGTATTGTGGGTACCGTGGTTCTCACGCAGGTGCCGAAGAAACATTTCCAGCTTCTCCATGCTCATCTCAAGCATTACTTACAAACCCTTTTTAATGCACACCAACGCACACAAATGATTGAAGTGCTGTCACCGCTTTCCGGCTGAGGCTGTGGGGTCAGTAATCTCTGCTGGAACTCCCATTTGCTTCATTTACTCCGAGGTGTGTTAAGGGTAAACAGCAGCAACACGAGTTCAGTGCTGTAGAGGCGGGCGGGGAGCGGCCACGGCGGGAGCTGAGGGATTCTGCACAGCTCCACAGAGAGGTGTCTGTAAACCTGAGCTGTGTCACTGCCTGGAGACACGGCACAGGCGCCTTCAGAAACACCACGCCGTTTTTGTGAGGGGATTTTTCTGGATGAAACCCCCCGTTCCTGGCTTGGCGCGGGGAGTGGCAGGGATGATCTGCCCACCGGCACCCCCGGGCTCGGACAAGGCAGGGCTCCTCGAGGTGCTTTCTCTCACTTGTACCCACACCTGAACGTGCACACACCGAGTTTATTTATTTGTCGTTTCATACAATCCTCTTTAAGCAAGACTTAATAAGCCTAGCCCATGTAAGCTCATTACAGGCTCACAAGTCTTTGGAGTTTGACACGGTTTGTAATTTTCTTAAGGAATTATTTAAGTCTTACTGGTTAGAGTGAGGGGAGCCTGTCTGACGAGTACAGCTACCTGCACCACAGGGTACAGGGCCACTGAACAACCTAAAAACAGGCTTACACCCTCTGCAGCTGCTCTATGCAGCGACATGCACGATCCGGGATGGTTTGGGGCAAGTTAAAAAAGACGAGTTTCCCTTTAAATGGCAAAGCGGAATCACTAAAACAGGAAGTTCCTTCCCGAAAGGCTCTGTGGGCTCAGCTGGTGGGGCTGGTCCTGAGCTCCGAAGGGAGCGATGTGGCGGGAGCGGGGCGTGCTCGCCACCCCCAGGCCGCCCCTCAGCGCACCCTCACGCCTGACCTGAGCCGCGGAGGAAGGAATGAATCCCCGGCTGCCGCAGCAGCGCCAGGGCCCCGCACTCCCCACCGAGGGACCCGCGGCTCCAGCCGCTGCTCCCGCCGCAGTCCCCGTGTGCCCCGCCGCCTTACCCGGCCAACTCCAGGAGGAGGCTGCTCACGCTGAGTCCCCACGCCGAGCCGGCCCTCAGCACCGCCACCAGCTGCGGCAGCTTGATCACGGCACACACGGCCCAGGTTGTCAAGTGCACCAGGTCCAGCAGCCCCGGCGCCATCCCGCTGCAGCGGCCCGGGACGGGGAATCCGCGGGGTGTGGTGGGACGGTGCGCCGGCTCTGCCCTCACGGAGCGCCCGGGGCGCCCGCACTGCCCGGGGCACGAGGAGGGGAGAGCCAGGCCCGGCGGAGCATCCGCGGCCCCGTCGGGAGGGGCAGCGCCACGGTCACCCCCGGCCCGTGGTGCTGAGCACCGAGGTGACCGAGGGGACACCCGCGCCGGCCCCGGGCCGCTGGTTGAGGCCTCCCTACCTCTGATTCCCTCGGTGACCGAGCCGAGAACCGCTCCGCTCCAGGTTCGGAGTGTTGGTCCTGGAATGAGTCTGTTACCATAAACAGCATCCCCGGAACAGGGATGATGTGATGCTGTGCCGGCCATGGGCCGTGTTCACCCCAGAGCAGCGCAGGTCAGCTCCGGCTTTGGAGCTGGAGGCTGGAGCAGTTTTCTCCCCCAAAGTGGAGTCCCCACTGCTCCAGCGCCCGTGGCTTTCAGGTCACGCTCTCTGGACTGCTGTGGAACTAATTCCTGCAGCAGGGATTGCACGGGTCTGACAGCAGCACTTTATTTTTACAAGAAAAATGTGCAGAAAAATTAAAAGTTGCTAAATGCTGGACTTGTCAGATGATATTGAAACTGGCTGGATTAAACTTTCTAACACAATCTGAAGTATTAGAAATCAGGCATTCTTTACTTGTGCAGGACACAGTGGATTCATTCTGTGTCTGGAATGAGACTTTACAGCAGGGCTTTCATTATAACTATACACATTCATTAAAACATGCTTCTTATTTAATGTATAAATATCATTTTTCTAGAACTAGTGTGCATGCATTCACCTCTTATTGGAAGTTTATGGTTCTGGAGGTTTATTAAGAGGGGTCTTTGGTGATTGTATTCACTGAATGCTTCGATATTAAAGGTGACTTTCCCTTGAAGTTTTTCTTTGTGTATGCGCTGTTGTTTCTTGTTTTATAAAATTTGCTAAAAACCCACTGTAGGCCTCTTTATCTGTTTCTCCACAGGTTCCAGCTGTGTTTATCATCCTGTGTGCATATCTTTACTTTTTTTTTTTTTCTTTTTCTTTTTTTTTTTTTTTTTTTTTTTTGCCAGTTAGTCTCTCAGGAACTTCAGGGTAGCTGAAAATTGTTATTCTTTAAGTTATTTATCACTGGTTATTGGAGATGGAGTAGCTTCTCCAGAATATAAACCTACCCACCATACACAGTTGCATGCAAAACCAGTAAAGTTTTTGTACTTCTCAGTTTGTCAGAACTAAATAAAGGTTATCCTAGGAACACACATTTGTCCTGATTATGCATGGACAGAATCTTCGCTCTTTTGTGCCTGCATGTGGCCAGGACTGCTCAAACTATCAAATCCACACCGTTAATTCAGATTTTCTCCTAGAATGTAATTCCAACATGAGTGGTTATTCACAGGCATAACATTTCTTCTTTTTCATTTTAATTTTAATGAAAGTTGTACTATCATCAGTAGTTCTTAAAATGGCTTCAGACAGGTATATTTCATTAATTCTACATACCCTTGGTGGTATTTTAAAACAGTATTTCTAATTCTGAATTAAATCATGTTGCCCTTTAGTAATTCAGTCATAAAAGGAAGCAGGTATGTAGACGTACATAAAATCTCAAAACTCAGAAATAAATAGCCCCCAATACAAAATTCTTATGTAGAAACTGTGTTTCTGTTAATACAATTCAAAGTAATCAAGCTTTTCGAAGACAATAAGCTAAAAGAAGAAAAGAAAATTTGGATTTATCTTAAATAATAACTGTTCCAAGATTTTCTTGATAAACTGAGTTGTTGACTTTGTGGGAGCATTATGTACTTGAAAAAAGTTGAGAAATTGTCATACATGATTAAGTTATTTAAAGTTAGGTCTGAGGTGTAGATGTGTCTGTCATTTCAGATAATCTGAAAATAACAGAGAAATATCTAAGATAGAAGTTGCACATTTGCACTACTGTAGGATGCTGCTCCAAAGAACCTATAAAACTGTCAGTAATTGTACTGCCTTGTATCTTTCTAGAGTAATCAAGAAGCTGAACTAACCTCAAACTATTAAGCAGGTCCATGAGCCCATTTTATTCAACTGTTATTATTTAATAAGATATTAAGTATTTAGCTTTAGTCAGCATTTTACCTTTTTAAAAACACATCCTGCTGTGCATTGCAAGCAGTCAGATAACCAGGATGATTGACCATCTCCCCTGCCCTGTCTGTGTAACAGCCCTGCTCTGCATCACTTCACTGCCCATGTGAGCAGCAGCTTAGGGAAGGAACAGATGCTGGGCAGCCCCACCCAGGGTCATGAAGAAAAATTTAATCTGGGAGCAGTATGAGTTCTTCCTAGTCTGTCTAAATTATTTAGTTCTACATCTAGTTTCGGTGAGTTGCAGCAGAATTCAGGACCCCTTCAAATTACAGTTCAGGAAATGAATTCATAGCATGCAAGTCTCCAGTGCAGATTGCCAGTTCTGCAGCAGATGGGCAGTGGTTTAACACTGCTGCACCTCAAATGAGAATGTACATGTAGATTCCTATTGAAAATAGCACAGAGAAGGAAAATAATCTTCCTGTAGTTACTAAGGACAAAAAGCCAAAACATTTTTTTCCCTATAATGATATTGGCTTATCACCACTGAGTTTTTGAGCAGAATAATGCCTTAAATTTTGTGGGTTTGCAAGGAATGCAGAGAGTGTGCTCTTGCTGGTTATTTCCACAGCTGACCATGCTAACAGGGAATAGTTCATTTTGTAGATAATTGATTATTTAAGCTCTAGGTTACAGTAAAGGAGATTCCACCATTGAGGGACCTGTGTGGATGGAGACAGTCACTGAGAGACACATAAAGCAAGGTTGGGAATGGACAAAATTGCCAAGGACAACAGGTTACAAGAGGCTTATTTGATTGCTCAGGGAAGGGAACATGAACACAGTGTGTCAGCCCATAGAGCTTGAGAAAGAAACCAGAGGAATTAGACATACCAGCACAGTTGCAGGGCTGTGACCTCTTAGGGATCACAGGGACAGTATGGCACATCACATTATGAGAGGGAGGATTCAAGCTTTTCTGGAAAAGCAGGCAGGGAAATGAGTGGAAGTTGTGTTCTACACAAACAATTTATATTTGCTTGGAGCTTTCCCCTGCTTATTATAATAAGCATTGAGTCAGCTGAGAGCTGATGGGTCAAAATTGGTGGGGACATCGGCATGGGGAGCACTGTGCAGGCACCTTCTATAAATTGTCTGATCAGGAAGAGGAAGCAAATGAAGCTTTAAATAACTACAAGGAGCTCACAGATGTAGCCTGCTTTGGAATACAAAATTGCTCTGCTATCTGGAGGAGCACCCAGTGGGGTGAAAGCAGTCCAACCAATTTTTTGGGTCATCAAGAACATTCTTTTTTGACCCAGATGCTGGATTTGTTACTCAAAAACAGAAGGAAGGAAGAAAAAACAGGAAATGTTCAGGTAAAGGACAGCCTTGGCATTAGTGACTCCAGGACCTTAGAACTAAGACCCCAAGAGAAATAAGGAAGACAAACAGTAGAATAAAGATTCTGGGCTTTAGAAGAACATAATTTGTCTTGTTTAGGAAATTGGTTTGTCGGGACGTCTCAGGAACATGTGATGGGGCAATGGAAATCAGGAGGGTGCATTGAAACTGAAAGAGAACATGCTCACAGAACAAAAACTGGCTCATCCGGTGAGCTGGAACTAGCAGACAGAGGAACAGCTTGGCTGATCCAGCAGTGCTTCTCTGAACTCAAACACCAAAAAGGGAGGGCTGGAAAGATGGAAAGAGGTATGAGCTACCCAGGCATGAGGGAAAGGAGTTGAACACTAGAACAGTGGCCTAGAGAGGCTCTGACATCTCCATCTGTAGAGATTTTCACAACTGAGCAGGACAAGGTCCTGAGCAACCTGGTTTAACATCAGCCTTGGCCTTGCTTTGAGCAGGGGCTTGGCCTAGAGGCCTCCAGAGGTCCCTTCTGGCCATGACTGTGATTTCCTGTACTTTAGTCCTTATGCCAACTGTGTATTTGAGGATCCAGTCTGCCACCAGACACATTAAGACAAGGTAAAAATTACCAAGACTTTAAAACAAAATTGAAAAAGGATGGCTATGATTTCAGGTACTCTTCACATTTGGTTGTCTTTGCTGAACACTTGTAGAGCCCAAGGACTGTGAGCTTTACTGTTGAGTAGGAGACTAATGCAGAGTTGTCATAAAAGCTCACCTTGAGGAAAGGGTTATCTCTGTGCTGAGGCTCCTTGGTAGCACAATGACACTGCTTCAACTCTGATTAGAAGATCCTTCTCTTACTAAAGTCCAATGGATCCCTGTGTGCTTTGTGTTTGCAGTTATGTTGTACAAATGTGCATCACACGAGTATAAAAGAAACAGTGGAGGTTGCGTGTAGTTTGTTGGTTCTGTCTGCAGTGTGTTGTATATATTTGTGGGAACTGAAAACATGACCTTATTTATATAAGGTTTACTTGAGGTTAGGCTGAACAGAAGCATAACAAATTGAATGAATGTACTATAAGCAAAAAAACCTCCAAACCCTCTTGACTCAGTGTTTGGTCTGTGGAATGTTTTTCTGAGTTAACAGAAGGCCTTAAGGCCATTCTGGGTAATGACATTTATCTAAAATAATATTGCTATCTAAAAAGTAGTACTGAAAGAGCCTAGAATGCCAAACACAGATTTTAAAACCTAACCTAAAAGCCTAACAAAGCTAGGATCTGGAAGGAGCAGAAGAGAAGGAAGGCAGATACCCTAACTAGTGTCCCTATTAGAAAATCTGTGTTGAGCTTGTAGCCCAGAGAGGAGGTTGAGCTGCAGCTTTTGGATCTGGAACTGATACTGTTCTAGAGCCATACTTACATCTGATTTACCCAGAGAGGAGGCTCCAGCAAGAGTTGAGAGTGTATGAAAGGGCAGCAGCCTTTGCTAAGGTCCTGGTGAATGATGCCTCCTGCACTCTTGCTGAATGTCTTAAGATTCTCGCAGAGGGTGCAAATGGATCTGCCAGCACTGAGGAGCAGCTACAGTTATAATCATGCTTATTCCAGCAAAGATCATCATCTCACCGGGTCTCAAACACTGCCAGGTGTGGGTTTCACTCCGGCTTTGTATGGTTTTTTATGTATCTCAGTGGTAACACAGTGCTAGCAATGTGTCAGCATTCCATTAAGTTTTGTGGTAGAGAGTTGATGTAAACACTGTTTTCAGTCTATCTGGCTTTAAAGAGACATAACTGCTAAATAAGCATTGTAATAGCTGCAGGTGGATCTAGGATACATCTTTGGTTTTTTTCTCGTTCTCAGCAACACCTGAAGTTGACATAAGAGTTACTGCATGAATAAATTCATTAATTCACAGATCATATAAAATATATCCAGTGATGATATTTGGTTATTAGTAACTGGACAAAGTGAACCCACAGTTTTAAGTCATATAGTGATCAGGTCATAGAGTGAACCCAAATGTCATCATTTTTATATTTATTGTGCCAGTTTATTTGGACATTACTTCTTAATGCAATCTATCAATTGTTATATGCCAGCTGAGACTTTCCTCTGGGTTAAGAAACAGTTAATGGAAATTTGTAGTGGTTTTGCTCCACCAGCCTGGCATAAAGGCCTTGTGCTGACATGAGGCTGTAACCCCAGACACTTGGAAATTCCATTTTTAAGCGTTGGCAGTTTTGCAGATACATAGGTTCACACAGCTTTTCAGAGAGGCTTTGGAAAGGTCACAAGCTGAAGTCAGTCAGTCTATGCCCTGTGACAGAAGAGGGCTGTGGGCAGGCTGTGTGCCAGCACCTCTTCAGCTTTCAGCAGAATTCCTGAGTTATGTGGAGACACATCTGTCTTTCAGGGAATTCACTGACACAAACATGAAGTTTTCTGAAGAAGGAAAACATATCTGACATGGATTCAGGCTAGCAAGCAGAGTTTTTGAGAGGCATTCAGATTTAGGAAAGCTTTAGTGGTTTGTATCTGTGCAGGATTTAGGAAATGCAACTTGAGGCCCTGTCAGATTATTTTTGGTTTCTAAAACCAGCAAAACAAAAAATACCCCATTTTAGAAAACTGTCATCTGATTTAATTTCTAAAAAGAAATTTATTTCTTTTAGAAGCTGAGCAATGTGAATATGTATGCACATAATGCATACAAACAGATGATGCCCTGTCAGCATCATCATATGTCTCACAGCACAATGAGACCTTCATTGTAGGAAAATCTGGTTTTTTGGTGTGGGTTTTTTTTTGTTTTGTTTTTTGGTTTTTTTTGGTGTTTTTTTTTTTTTTTTTTTTTTTACTTTAGAGTAATCTAAAGGTCAAGAAACAGTTTTAAATACAGTTTCTAAGAAAGAACTGGATTTACAGTCATAAAAAAAACCTTATTAAATGAAACTTTATAGTTAAGGTGCCATGTGGGAACTAGATACAAACACTGTTCTAAAAGCACAAGAAACACAGATTTATATTAACTTACATATGTTATGTTTTTTAAAAAATATATATTTCACACATTTAAATTTAAATGGAACTCAAAATGAGAACACACAAAATCCAGATGTACTGGAAACATGTGTTCACATTATAAATATTATAACTACACTCAAAAATATAGAAGAGAAAGCAGTATATAACTAAGGGAAGAACTAAATGAATATAGCCACCCACTTGTGCCAACTGAAAGAAATAAAAAAAATTAATTCTCTAAACATGGATAATCCCTCGTTTGAGATCTAGCAACAAAAGGGAAAAAAGCTTATAAAACTGAAGCCCAAGTGATACACCATAAGAATGCTTTACAAGTAACTTACCACACATTTTAATATCTACACAGTCTCTTTGATAAATGGAATTTCCACTAATTATTTACAGATTTCACTACTACCATAATCTCAGCCAATCTTTCTAAGACACTCTGCTTATATAAATAAGGATTAGTTGGCAAAGTTAATTACTGTAAAAGAAAAATGACTGCTAAACTTGGGATGAAATTGGAGTCTAGAGATTGTCTGTTTTCTGCCTTCTACTTGCAGGTGCTAAGGCAGTTTTGATTAGGACCCTAGATATTTCCAAAAGGTCTTTTCTGGAGGTTGCTATACATGGTGGAGAGACACAAACTAACTTTGGAATTGTAATGCTGGAGAGCTAATTGCAGTGACATAATTTATGTGTAATTATTAGAGAAAGTGTAATAATTTAACAAAATCAGATGCCCAGTTCTACACAATGTTCCCATATCACACAGATTATCTGATCTATTCCACAAAGGAAACCTTGATTCTCAAGACATTCCCTTGTAATCATTAAAATGTCAAAATGCTATAGAGTTGCAATTGATTTCAGCAGGAAATAGGAATGAATTGGAGTTCTGTGGTGAACAGAGCTGGTCCTATCCAGTTGTTGCCCACTAGTATTTTAGAGTAATTTCAATTAGCTTGAACTCTGACTCAGAAAGTCATAGCTAATCAAGATATTAGCTTAACTGCACATAAAAAGAGTCAGCACAGTTGTGTGGTGTGATCTCACAACAAGGCACAGAGCTACATTTTCCAAGGTTGGACTCTTCGACAATTAAGCCAAAAATTATTGCATACTTTGGCTCCTTTTCAGGTATTCCTACAGAGTTTCCAGTTGAGATCTGTTGGCCTCAGGTGACCATGCAAGGGAGTACACAGCAAAGGGGAGTGCGGGGCTTTTCCTGTGCTGTACACATCACCACTGCAGTCCCCACTTCAAGAAATGCCTGGCACCTCCATGGCTGCTTCATCTGATTAAGGACACAAGACTACACGTTTTTACTAAAGACTTCATCAATTTAAAAAAAGAAAAAATTGGTTGTTACCATTCACAGATATGACATAATACGTTCTTTGAGAAGCATCCTTATGTGGCTTGTCAGGACAGCACTAAACAAGCCTCTCAGATGAGTGTGATTAAAAGAGACACATCTTGACTTCGTGAAAAGTATCCTATATGAGTAGTTAGAAGAACTAGAAATATATTTCAATCAAAATAAGTGATTAATCTGTATTTTAGAGGTGAAATCTATTTAAACCTGGTATAATTAAAATAGGAATTTTTAAAAAAAATTCTTTGTGAATGTTTTTGAAAAGTAATTTTTGCAAAACATGTTCTGATCCCAACAACTCCGGTTAGTCATACAATTGGTGAAAAGCTCTTCAGACAGTCATTCAATTTATACAATAAAAGACAAACCCTATTAAATACTTTTCTCTTGATGGATGTGTGTGTTTAACCTTCAAAGGTGGAGATTCCTCAGGGAATCCATTCCATCCTTACTACTAGCTTCTCAAAAAGTTTATGTGATTTTTCCATGATAAAACTTAAACTTGTTATTTTTGCTGTTGCCTGACACTCCCTCAAAGTGCAAATTACTTGTTTTCTCATTCCAGAGATGCACACATATCTAAGGACTACTATCCTCTTCCAAGACTGCTTTTTCCCCTTCAGGTTAAATTTTTATCAGTCTTTTTAACTTTTCCTTATATGACATGTCTTCCCGTACTCCAGTTGCCATCACCGCTCCTCTGATTAGTAGCCCACATCTTTAGGGTAAGATGTGGAAGGTCTTGTCAAAAACCAGAAGTGCTTCAGTTGAGACAATGCTGGCTCTAAGTGAAGTGCGAGGATTAAATCGTGCACTGCTTAGGCCATCCTCTTACCCTCCAGTTTGCAGGAACTCTCTGGGAGAAGGATTCTCTGGATTCACACACAGTAAACAGAGTCAAGAATCTGGAATTATTCAATGTAATTAAAAAGGCACTAAGTACTGCCTTAGTGTCCTTTCTGGTGGATTACTTGATGTAGAGTGAGTGCCATCTGGAGGTTAGGAAACACGGAGCTCTGTATGCTTTCATGCTGAAAAACAAAATCCCCTAGGTTTACAAATGAAATGTTCTTACATGAGCAGGAGCTTGAGCCTGACAGATACTGGGCATCCACCGTTCAGTGTAGAGTTTGTGACCCAGAGTAAGGCATGCAAGGGCAATATCTCTTGCTGTTATGCAATCACCAGAAAATGTCTAACCTCTGAGTGGCCTGTGCAGTTTTCAAAAAAAGCTCTGGACAGCACAAGGACAAAAAAAGTCTTGATCTGCTCTTTCCTCTCCTGCTTTCAGGAGACAGATGAGTTCCTGGTGCAGTTTTCTGCTCATGGGAGAGAGCAGAAAGCATTTCAGCTGAACAAGAAGTTTTAAAAGGATGGCTCGCATTTGGTGTGTCTGAACTCAGTTATCCGTTTTTATTCATGTCTGCACAGAGTGGAATCAGCCTGCCTCACCTGGGCTTGTTGCACAATGTGGTCTTCCTTCTTTAGGTAACTTAGTTGTCATCTTGAAAGCCCTGATCCTTCAGTTTTCACTGTGTTTAGGAAGCCAAGAGGAGAACCACTTGGGAGTCGTGATTTTGTGGGGCGAGACCGGGGTCTTCTTGCTACACTGCCTTTTTTTTTTTTGCCTGGGACCACTTGGATCAGTGATCACACTGGTCACAGTGGTCACCTTGTTTGCTGAGCTACCTTCTGCCACTGAAGTCTAATCTTAAAAACAAATAGCTTTAATTGCAAAGCGTGAGTGCAACCATCTCCATCTCAGTCTGGTGACAGACTGCAGCCTGTTGTGTCCAGGCAATGCTAATGGATTCTGTGTTGAGCTCCACTTAGGCCTGAGCATGATCCTGCAGAAGTTCCGTACCCCTTAAAGGACAGATATTGTGTGTACCCTCTCCATGCTCCGCTCCTTGCAGATTTTTGCCTACAGAGCAACAGGCCATAAAGTTTCAACCTATGTAATGAAGATGCACTAGCTGAACAGGTTTTTGGTATTGTTGTGTTGATTTAGCTTGAGGATAGTTTCCCTGGGCAACCACAGATTTTAGGGACTGAACCTGTTAAATTCAAGGTTGACAATCCTGAGGGTGTAAGACAGGTTGCTGAGCCAACACGCCTTCAGAGCCAAATGTGAAAGCCTGTTTCCTTGTCAATGAGTTTCCATCAGCTAAACCAGGAAAAAAAAAAAAAAAAAAAAGCATAAGGGAAAGGAACTGAAGAGCAGCAAATCCACAGAGACAAAAATGAAAATGACTGTGAAAAATATTTGGTCTCCCTCCCTCAGCAGGGAGTGGTGACAAGCACAAAGCATGTCTCACGTGCCTAAGTATTATTCTTTAGAGCAAGTTTAAACATGCAGATGGCAGAAGCTGATGAATCCTTGTCTAACTACATGAAATGCAACAAGCTGCTGTGGTTTTTGTCATGCTGTCTTCCAGTACTGAAAGTGCGTTTTTTATGTTGTTACCCATCTGAGCAGACATCTATTGTTTGTTTTCAGGAGATAAAATTCAGGAAGAAATGGTCTTTTGTCTGTAACCTCGTTCCTTCAGATGTTAGTGGCATCCTTAGTGTAGATTTGCATGGGAGGAGGGATGGGATCTGCCGTGCTGTCTGTATATGGCACCGGAAATACGAAGAGGATCATCTCTTATGGCATTGTTGGACCAGATCTGTTTTTACCCTTGAAAGAACTTGCTTGGTTGCTGTTATATTGTAACTGAAGCACTAAGAAAGCTGAACTCACCCTCAAGTCTCCTCCTTCGTGCAGCACTGCTGAAGAATTCATATTTACCAGAACCCTGCCAAGCTCAGTATTCATTTGGCTGCCAGTAGTTTGGTTGGTTGAGTTGGGAACTTTGCTTGAGAACACAGACATACAGTTTGGCAGTGACTTGTGCTCCTTTCTCTTACCCTGGATAAAACAAAGACCAATAATAAGTTTTCAAAATTGAAAGAATTGCTTCTTACAAAATTACAACTTACTGAAATTGTTTGTAATATCAGCACTTATAATACCAGCACTTCTGCTTTTGAAATTAGAATTTAAATGTGCTTAAATATATCATACTGAATGCACATGAAAGTGTTTTAGAAATAAAGCAAAACAATTGTTTTTTTTTTTTTTCCCTGTTGTCTTAAGATAGGCGAACAGAGGGAAATGAATAATTTTAAAATGTGTTGCATAAAATGTTATCTGGGATGTAAGTAACCCTTCTCTAGAATGGTTGTGATGTGGGAGGTTTTATTTTTAGCAAGTGGCTTGGGTTTCAGCAAGATGATTATCTTACAAATTTGCTCCTAGGAAGTTGATTCTTCCAGCACCTGTCTTTTTGCCAAGTTGTTAACATTAAAACAGGTTGAACATACATAGGTAGCAGAGGAAAACATTTCAGCTCTGTTATTTTTCCTAAAGATTATAGTAGTAAAGAATTTGCCAATAATGCCTAGGTATGCTTCAATTTGAAATATTAGCCTAGCTTAAATTGATGAAAACTAAAAAGAGCATGGGTACAGTTAAATGTCTGTTCAAAACTCAACATTTGGTCATGCTCCTTTAGGAAACTCCAGTTCTGGTGCCTTGGAATAGAAGTAAAAAATACAGTGTCAATTTTTTTGTCTTTAAATAAATTGGTTAATGTTGATCATAATTGAATGCCTGTTCAACTGCTCAGTTTGACACATACAGTCCAGCCCTTATACCTGCAGATTCCTGGTACTAAAACCTGTCTTTTTGGTAATGGAGCCCAGGTTTTTCTTTATTCCCATACTATATGAGGAGTGGGTGTTATTTTTGCTAAGGGAAGGTGAGAATATCATGTCCACAATGCGTTGTGCAAATGCAAATAAATTATTCATGTCCTGAATTGCTCTAGAAAACATTTGTCCAATGCCTTGGGCAAGACACAGCATCTTATTTTTGAAATGACCAATACTTTGCTGGCTGAAGTCCCTGGTAGGAGTTCCCAGAGCCGTATTGCTGCAGGCAAACATCCATAGGAGTATTCTGTGCAGATGGGCAGCTGTGCTAGGAGCACATGGAGTCAGAAGACGTGAGTTTTGCACTTCAGCTCTGTTCTATACCTGGTGTGGGACTGCAGGGCAAGTCCTTTGATTTTCTGTCCTTTGCTTTCCTTGGCCTGAAATGGAGAAAACATCAGTTCACCCACTATTGTAAGAGGAGTGTGAGTCAAGAGAGGAAAGAGTTCTGTACAGCTGTATCTGCAGCAGGGCTCAAGGGACACCTGGGCTGACTCTGAGCTGCTTACCTGTGCTGCATCTGCATCTAAGCAAACTCATACTGAAGCTGTACATCCTTCCAAGCTGAGTTTGTCTGTACAGCACAGCCGTGTACCATGTGGAGCTAGGAGCAATGGATTTCTGCATTGCACTCCCCTGTCCAGTGCAGATATGCCCCAGGTGCAAATAAAATCTAATTTATGACTGTTCTGTCTATCACTGTGTCTTGTTATATCAGCACAGCACCGAGGTCCTAGAATTTTTTATCTTGATATGCAGCCATCATTTGAGCATTATCAGGTTTGGGTGCTATTGGATGGTGCTAATTAGTAAGAAATATCATGGTCTCAGGCACTGCCCTACATCTACTTCAAGTCAGACCATTTAATGATACCAGCCTTTCTTCTTCATTGTTTTTGGGACAGGAATGTGGAACTGAAGGACAGTCCCCTGCAGGCTGTAGGGTATGTAGTTTGATGAATCCATCTTTATCCATCTTGTTCTTCACAAGCCTCTCCTACCCTTTTGCAAAAGTTTCTGTCTTCATAGCTAAAACTAGAAAGCAGAACGTGCATCAGCTGTGTGGTGTGTTACATTATGCATGACAGTGAGTTTGCGCCGATATTCATGACTGTCAACCCCAGGGACAGGCACAGAATCCTTCCTGCTGCCTTTACTAGGGAATGAGTATGGAACAAGCTGAGCCTGTTGAGCAAGAGTCTGAGTGTCCCAGCATAACTGGGAGAGAGTAACATTGCCCTGGCTTTGCATGCGTCACAGTCCTGGCATCAGCCTGTCCCTCAAGTAAACAGAGCCAGGCAAGACTGCAAACACATCTCTGGGGAGATCAGGGCTGGGATCTGTATCTCCTCTGGAAGGCTGAAGGGGGTGAAGGTTTTTTGGTGGTTTCATTTCCCATTTTAGAAAATCCTGAGAGTGATACTCTTTTTCCTCCCTTTCCTTTAGCTTGGGCAATGTGCATCTGGAAATGGAGCTGATTTTAATTTTACCAAGAATATTCTTCTAATAGACATACTGATGATGTATACTGAAGTATAAACATAAACACTTACTCAAGATATGTGACAGAGACAGGATCTTAATTTCGGGTTCCTTTGGGTCACTGGTGCGTGCACAGCCAAAGCTTAGGTTGTACGTGTGCAGCAGTCTGCTGAAATACCATAACAATGGGGCAAGTTCAGTAGATTTACAGACTGGGAATACAAAATTGTATTTTGGCAGAACACTCTGTTCAGCTTCCATTTCAGCCATTTCCAAGAGTATGAGAAGAGGTGATAATATCAGTGTGTCTGCAATAAATTATAAAGCTTGGCACTTTTATGTCTTCTTTGTGGAAATCTCTGAAAGCTAAAAGATACTTAGCATGAAGTTCTTTGCATCGATTTTCAGCTTAAGCCCAGCATGCTGGGAGATATTAGGACAGATTTTGTCCAGTGAAGGAGAGCGGAGATAATGTAACCCTAGAAAGGAAGGTATTAGGATCTGATCCAAAGTCCCTGCAGCAGCAAATTTTGTTTGATAGTGTTGGCTTTGGATCAAGCCCTAATGCTGTCAGGGACTATCAGGACCATTGTCAAGGCAAGCCAAAGAGGCTGGAACAAGTGATTCTCCTTCCTCTTTGTTCAGCCTCCACAGACTCTCCAGATCTTATCCTGTTGGACCTGGTCTACCTGCTTGTCTGCCCAGGCCCAAGTAGCCATTTGTGCAGTGGTTGCCCGTTCTGCTCAGTTGTGTGCTGCCAGGACACAGAAGGAGCTGGGGCTGGTTGCCCCAGAGGTGTGGTTCCTGTTTGCTGAGACCTAACCAAGGTATTTCTTCTGATTCCAGAACCCCTTTCCAGCTTGTCCATTTTGAGACTCACCATATACCCAGCCTTTTTAGCCATATTGTGACTTCTCAGAAAGTGAAACCTATTGTTGTTTGCACTTTCAAAGTTATTTTTCTCCTAACATTTTCTTTCAGCTGCTGCTTTGGAGTGCTTTCAGAAAAGCACATGCACAGCAGCACTGACAGGTAGTGCTCAGCACTGGTTTACTTCCCTCTTACTTAATGCCCCTTTCCTACTGCTTTATGTTGCAGCATTGCTTGAGTGCTGTTGGGGTCTTCATGATAACAGCAATTTCATAAGTGACTGTAATTGGAAGCAATGGGATCTCCAGATGTAAGCAGCAAACTCTTAGCTTACAAGGTGATTACAGGGACTGCAGCTGAGATCAGCCTGTATTCAAAATCCTCAGAACAATAAAGTCTGGTTTAATAGCAAAGGGTGCTGTGGAAATTGCTGCTGAGTAGTCAGGAGGACTTTTGTTGTGGTTATGTAGCAGAAGCAAAAGCTCCTGAAAGCTGCTGGCTTCCCTCTGTGTTTACTGTCTCTATTGGAAACGTCTGACTTGTGAATATATACCAGAAGAGGAGCAGAGACCCAGTGTGACAGCTGCTGGGGCCTTGAACTCTGTTTGTGGCAGAGATGTTTGGTTAAAATTAAGTGTTTCAAGGAATCTGTTCTGAAAGATTCTTATTTTCACATTTAAAACAGTCTTTTCTAGGCACTTGGAGAGTTCTGCAGAAGGTATTAAGCAACTATGAGAAGTTTTTAAAGTAACTTTAAAGGGTCATTAGTATAAAAAGTGAGAATTTTCAAAACAGTGTCCAAAATGTCCATGTTTGTCTTTGCAGCCAGCCTGTTAGGCTTCTGTGGGATGAACTCACTTCCTCAAGTATTTGTGACCTTGCAGGAAAACAGAGTATTTAAAGCATAAATTTCCTCTGAAATTCTTGACTGACTTGTTTTTGAGTAGTGTGGATTAGTTCCAGACAAATTCTATCCTCTTGTTTCATCTTTCTGGTAAATGCTAATGAACTTTGAATCTACTTCTTCAGGGGGATTTTGGCCTTATTTGCTTGCAGTATTGGGAAACACATACTGAATTTGGCAGATAATTTCTTTAACAATAGTTACAATTATACAACCATCCAAGCACTTCATGTAAACAAGTTGAGCAAGAAATACTTCTACAATTCTACAACAATTTTTGAAAAATTATTATGAAATTGAAGATCGTGAAACCTTAAGAAAAGGTAAATTCCACCTCAAACCCTTATGTTTGCTTTGGTTTTGAATTAAATTTTAGTAGGCTTTTTTGTTTATTTGCTATTTTTCTTAGATAATTGAAATATGAATAGTGTTTTTCATCTCTTTCAGCCAAAAAGAAAAAGAAGTCATGTAGCCACATAGCATTATCATGAAGTGGAGAAATGTAATGTTTTTTTCAGCCTGGACTAATAGCTGTCCCTGTTCCTCTTGTGGAATCTGCTGATCCTGTTGCATTTGGTCCATGGTCCTCTCCAAGTTGGAGTGTGTGCAGCTGGTTGGAGAACAGTGTTTTAGCAGCATCTGATTGCTTTAAAAAGAATCTGAGGCACATTTGGAAGAACCAATGCATTAATCAGTGCATGGGATTTTAACTCCTGATCTGTTCAGAAAAGGATGCTGATGGAAAGTCTGTTCCTCTTAATTCTTGTGTACAAAATTCCTGTATCAGATTGAATTTTAATTCTGATAATTCTTTCAAGTCAGTTTCTGCAAATTAAACATTAATAAGCTAAAACTGGTTGTTGTACTGAGGACAGCCTCCAAATGACTACTTGCAGCCACCAAATAAACTGGACAGAAAAATTACAAGCATGTGTTTTAAGTCTATGCCATTAAGTGATCTCAGCAGACCTGGCACAGATATAATGGGAATCATTTTTCTTATTTGCCAGTTTAGCATTTTATTTGCTCATTTGAATTGGTACAACTGATTTACTATGTACATATTTTCATCCTGTAGGTTGATGTTTATTGTGGCTTCATGCCACACGCATCGATGTAAACTGATTACAACATCTTGATTTTTTCTGGCTGGGGACATGAAACTTGAAAAATAATTATGAGCATCACTGTCAAAGATGGCCTTTGCTTAGAAATTTGTTTTGTGGTTAATGAATTTGACAAGCAAATGTCAGGGCCTATCATTTTAAAGAAGAACTTGGCTGAGGTTAGTCTTTTGGTTTTACAAGACGTGATAATATACACTACAAATTAATCTGGCAGAAATACGGCAGTTATTTCCTTTGAGTCAAAGGAAAAGATGCCTAGAGAGGCTTTTTATAGAGGAAAAATTTCAGACAAAACCTTTTTATTTGGCCACAAGAGGGTATTGCAGTATCAGTTATGCAAGACTTTAACTAATGTTTGTATTTATGTTCTCTTATTTTTAAAATACATATTTCTCAAAACTGTTCATTTAAATTAGGTAGTAGTTAAGAAAATCAGGCTTTGTATGCTGGTATTTGATGTCCTTGTCCAAGGGCAATTTCTGAGTTGGTTTTTCCTAAAATTTATAGTAAAAGCTTCGTAACACCTTAGAGGTTCCCTTCACTGGATAACAGAGACTTAGACAGTTACTCTGAAACAATTAAAAACTTCATAGAAATGGCTTGCAAGGATACATCAGTCACATTAGAGAAATAGTACACAGGAGATTAATGTGTTGCTGCTTTGTCTGGAAGTGTCCATTGGTCCAGGATGGGAGCTGGCACAGTCAGTGAGACTCTGATCTGATTTTTCCATGTGGTTTTACTTGAAGGAATAAGTTCTGAAATATTTTTTAGCTCTTTTGTGTTTCCCAATTTTCTCATTTACACCCAATTCTTCTACAGTGTACATCCAATGTTGATTTTTCACTTTTTTAATAACTCAATACTGTGTTGCAATACTTCCCTACAAAAGTTGTGTATTCTGAACTTTAAGGTCTGTGTTGCCAAATGTTTGTGCCATGGGAGAGTGACCTAGAAGAATTTTTGGATTGACCCACTCCTAGATATACTGCTGAATTTAGGAGAAGGTGTGTGGGATGCCTGCATATCTCTCAACAAGCTCACCTTGTAAAAGAAGTAGAAGAGCAGCCATATTGCATTATCTGTGAGGATCAAGTTTCTGAGGGTTCTGATAGTGACTGATGGACAACAAAGCACTTTTCACACAAGAAAGTTTGTGAGATATTGTGGAGATTTAAGTAGTGCACACAGATTTAAAAACCCAGGTGCAGTGCATATGTTGTATGTAAATAATAGTCAGGAGCAAAAGCTGGAGGAGAGGGCAGCCCTCTGGAGACCAGCTTCTTGGAGCAGGTCACAGTTCAGAAGATCTCTGTCACTTCATGACGAGTGAAGAGATCCCCATGGAAATCTTTCAGCACAAGCAGTGTTTCCTGCCTGCCTCAAATAGTGACATTTGACTTGTCATCATCATCTCCCTGGAATGAATGAAGATCAGTCAGGCCAGTCAGGGTTGCAGGCTGGAAGCTGGGCTGTGGCGATGGCTGGCACAGCAGGCTCTGAGGTGGTCGGCCAGAGGACACTGAGCACCCAGCAGAGAAGTGGCATTTGGCAGGGCATTAACACACTGCTTTTTCAACAGCCCTCAGGGCATTAAGCACTGAGGGAAAGCTGGAGATGGCAGGTCCTGCTGGTGAGCCATATCTCGGTCCAGCAGGAGCAGAATGCCTTGTGTCTCTGTGTGCAGGCAAAATGAAAACAAATCCAGCCAGATACCACCTTGGAGTCAAACTCCTTTTAAGCAATTTATGTAGCTGATTTATTAAAGGCATCATGCATTAGCTTTTGCTGTGGGTTTCTTAAAAATATACTTATTTCATGTCTTTATGGAGCTCTGCTGATAGACCCTGGCAAGTGGAGTGTCTGTTGCGTCGGCAGCGTACAAATACCACGGGGGAATGTCTGCTTCCAGTGACACAGAGTCTGACACTTCAAAATACAACCAGAGCTGTAGTACAGACTGCAAGAAATCTGTTGTGATTTTTTTTTTATCCCCTTATAAAGGTTGTAAAATATGTTAACTACTGATGTGCAGGTTTCCCTGTTTGAAGCAAAAATTATTTATTTGGGTTGGTGTGTGAATAGGGATTTGAAGGTATCTGGTTTTAGAAGAACTTTAAATATATGAAGTGTTCCTCACTGGCTGAGGAATCTTTTCAGTTGCTATTACACATAATTTAAGTCTTAGAGGCCAGATCCTGTCAAGAAGTGCAATATTGTAAGGACAACCGAAGTTATCTTCGTTAGTCAGAGCTGAGTTAAAGTCACATCCTCACCACAGCAGGGAGCTCTGGTAACTGCACAGCGGAGCTTGGCGTTACTCTGTTCATCCTCACTGTTGGCTCGCACAGTTTGTGAACAGGTCTAGGAGAATTGCAGGCTATAAAGTGGTTCAGTGCTCTGCAGAGGCCGTGCTTTGTGCTGCCTAAGCACCTGTGGAGGTGGTTTGGCCTCTGAGTCTGGCGTGGTTCTGATTCCTGCACTCCTGGGGTCTGCAGCTGCTCACAGAGTCGGCTTACAGGGCAGGGAAACTGCTTCACAAATACTACAGAGGCTCAGTTTTTCCTCCCTGCTACCTGTAGTAGTGTGGTACTTACAGAAGTATTTTGTCCTGAGAATTACAACATTCCAGCTGTGTATTATTACATATTTCACTGCTCAAGATGCTTTTCCACTTTTGGGGTTTTTTGCATTATTCTCTGGTTTTTCACCTGTCTCCTCTGGCAGCTAAGGGTATAACTTGTTGAACTGCATTTTGTTACACTGAATGTTTCATTTGCCATCTGCTCACCATATTCATAAAAGACATTAACTTTCCATTTTTATGTGAGAAACCAAACACTCTCTGCTGCAAGTTATGCAAAGTTTTCAAAGCACAATACATAAAATTTATTTTAAATTGTGTCTCACTATTAAATGGAAGGTGTCACCTGGCTTTTAAAGTGTTCTTCGCCTTTGTTAATTTTGTTGGCTGAGAATTGAACTACTTCCTCTTGATTTTTTTCAAGGTAACTGTCAGAGTCTTGTCTGAATATGTCAATCACAAGCTTTGTCTATTTTTCAGCAAAGCTTTTAGCATCTTCATTGCAGCTATTAGTGTCAGTTTCCTTTTTAACTGTAGAAGCTAGTGTCAAATCACACTTCAGGCTAATGTTTGTCCATCTCTGATTCTTGGGGATTTGAAATAAGTTCTTGAAGGCAGGATGTTCATGTAATGGGGGGTTGTGTATAACCTTTTCTTTGATACACTAGAATCTGGTAGCAGATTTCCAGAGATTATGAGAATTCAGGCCTGAAGGGACCTCAGGAGGTCTCTAGCCCAGCCTGCTCCTCAGAGCATGAGCCATGAAATCAGACCAGCAGGTCATGGCTTTGTGCTGTTCATCTTGAAAGCCTCCAAGGATGGAGACTGCAGAACCATTTTGGGTAATGTGTCGCACCTCAGGGTTGTTTTGGCTTATATACACTCAGAACCTCTCCTGTTTCAACTTGTGTCCATTTTATTTCATTCCTCCACTGAGCCATACTCTAAGCAGCCTGTGTCTTTCCAATAATCTGATTGCAGTTACTGGGACTCAGCTCTTTGGTCTCCCCACAGCCTCCTCTGCTCCAGGCAGGGCAGAGTTTGATTGCCAGTTGCGTTGTCTGTGTGGCACAGAGGTGTCAGACCTTTACCTGACCCACTCTGTTCTCTCATGATTTGACCATTTACACTGCCCATGCCCAGCAGGGCAGGTGCTCTGTGAGATCTAGAAAGGAAAATATCAGAGTGTACTTGGAGTGCACAGTCCATTTTGGCATTCTTTTCTTAGATCACCTGCACTGTTCTGTAGCCCACTTCAGCCTTATTCCTTCTATGGTTGTACCAAGCTTGACTGTTTTGCTGTAGAGTTGGAAAATTTTGCTCCCTGAAGAAATGGACATCCAGAACAATATGAAATCTTCCTGGATGTTTTTGGAGCTTTTTCTTTTCAGCTCAGTTGTGCAACCATTCACATGTGAATACTCAAACAGGCAAAACTGAAAGGAAAACAGCTGCATCCCCAGACCTTTAGGCCAGGGTAGCCAAACAGACTTGGAAAAAATTTCAGACTGGATTTTCACTGTACCAGGTGCTTCAATAATGATCTTGTTATGGTGTGATGAAGAGAATTGGAGTCTGCCTCTTAGAATGGGCTGTATTCTGGTTTTCAAGACAGGTCCCAGTTTCTAGGAAACCTTTTGCTTAGGTCATGACTTAAATTTAGAATCTTCCCAAAATAGTATACAGAAATACAACTAAGATTGCAGTTGCAGAATTAGGATTAAATCCTGCCTTCTTGCATTTGGTCACTTAATGAGAAAAAGTGCAAGACCTTATCCTACTTTTTGTGTGAACTGCCCACATAATCTACACATGTACAATATGAGTATCATATATCTCTCTTTAAAAATCCAGCTCTGATCACAGTGCTGATAGAAGTGCACCCAGCAGCATTTTCCATGTAGACATTAGGAAAAGCTTCCGCCAAATTGAGATTATGGAAAATTGTTGCTCTGTTTCACATGAAGCATTTAATCTTGAAATATAGTGAGATCAGTAAATCTTTAATGAGAAACAGGGTTTCCAAAATGCTTCCAGGTTCTGGAGACCCAGGACAGAAAACATGGCAAAGCCTGACAGCATGAAGAGCCCCATGTCAGTTGAGGTCTCCTACAGCTTCCAGTGTTCCTGGCACTTGATAGCAGGCATCTCAAAGTTCTGAGATATTGTGCCACCTGGGTCCTTGGTTTCTGGGCAGACTACTCAAGGCTTTCATATATTTTAAAAAGAATGGAAAAAATAGCAACCAAAGTAGGGATATTCAGATGGGCTTTTTAATTCTTTGTCTACTTCAGCATTCCAAGTCCTTGGTAGGATGAAACCATGACAAAAACCATTTTGCAAATCTTTGTTCTTGTCTGCTGACCATGTTAAAGATCCTTTAAATGTATTCCAAATTGTTTAAGACTGACTAACCTGTGCAAAATTAGTTAGATCAGTGTGATAATCACACAGAGAAGCATCTACTGCCATTTAGAAAGTCCTAGGATAGCTGAGAAGTCCATGATGGGCCACCAGACCATAGCTAAGCTGCAAGAGACCTGCATCTTTCTACAAAAGCAGGAGGGACAGGCAACATCTGGCTGTCATGGATGACCATGAGTGTGTCAATACTTCACATCTTGACACCCAGCTAAGAGTGTTATTCAACCAGATCTCCCAGTCAGCTGCACTTACTGCACTGTGGATTGTGCCATGGAGCGGTCCTGGAAGACGCGGCCTGTGGGGACTCTCAGGGTGCTGCTGGGGAAGGTGAGGTGCACCCGCCCTGCAGCTGCTCATGGCTGTCAGCTCTGAGCCCAGGGAAGGGCAGGCAGCCCTGACCTGCAGGGTGGGTTAAACATCTCCGTGGTTCCTTAACCACAGCCGGTTTCACTCCAAAGATCTACGCTTCCTGCTGCTATGCTCGTGTTCCCTACACCTCCATCACCTGTGGGGTGGCAGAGATAGCCTTAAAGGAGTCCTACAGCAGCTGTTGAACATGAGATTTACTGTGAGGGAAAGGTATAACTACACTTATGCTAGGAAAAGAGTGCCAGGGCCCATTCTCTGGATGGGTATCCTAAACATTTCCCACATTAGTGAAGAAGTTTGTACTAAGTGATTACACTATATTGCATGGTCTGTTCTGTTACTTAATTCCTGTTTAAAAAGGGACTTAGCCAGGAGCAAAGAAAGAGGTTGGATGAAGGACTTTGTAGAAAAAACAGCTTAACTTTCCAGTCTTCTTCTCTGTTTGATAAGTTTAATATTCCTAATTCCAGCCATTTTTTCCCCTCATAAAATTTTGTTATGTACTTGAACCTGACAGTTGGAGGATTGAGTATGTGTTTGGACTGCCTTTTTTTGCAAGTCTTTTGATGAAAACAACTTATGCCATTAGCATAAAATAAAAAACCCAAACCATTTTAGAGTTTACAGAAACTAAAAGTTTTGTTGATGAATGGGAATATCCATATTGGAAATATCCTGAACTGGCTCTGTAGTTGAAATTGTACCATACTCTTCTAAAAGGCCAGATAGATACAGATATTTTGAATAAAGCATCTCTGTGCTGTATCCATTTGCTCTTTGCCCTTTGCCTGTTTCCATTCCTCCATGGTGTCATTAACTTGCTATAATGTGAATATTCTCTCAGGCTGCATACCTTAGCTTGCACAAACCTACCATTTTGCAGGAGAACTAGAAAACAGCAACAGTCAAAGCAGATTTTTCAAACTGCTCATTTTAAAAAAAACTTTATCCCCAAATACAAATTAAAAAATACAACTTAAACAAAATTAAAATTGATTAGATTTTAAGAAACAGATTAAAATACAACTTTTAACAAAAAAAAGTTTATCTTACTTTTCTATATGTCATTGTTTGTGGTGAGTGTGGAGATTCATCAGCACCTTGGCCTGTGGTGGCTGCTTTACTTTGTACATTCTGTTTTATGGACTCTGCTGTTGGGACTGTTGTTAGCTGGGACAAGTAAATAGACTTTGAGAAAGAGATCACACCATAGCAACCTTCATCTTCTGTTTACAGTTCAAGTAAACGTCTGTGCTGTGAAAATTTATGTCCTGAAGAATTTTCTAAACTAGAACATTAATTGGTTTAATAACAAAATGATTAATGCAGATAATTTGAAGACAAATCTACATTCAATATTTAAATGGTGAATAATTTTATTTTTTAAAAGCTGCCATTGACCCTGAGATTATCTCAGCTGGTCAGAGCATGGTGTTAATACCACCAGGTTTGTGAGGTCAATCCCCATATGGGCCATTTACTTAAGAGCTGAACTCTATGATCCTTGTGGGTCTCTTCCAATTCAGAAGATTCTGTGAATCTATAAATTATACACCACAGGCACTCAGTAGGAAGAGAGTATTTTCCACTTATTTATAATACCAGAAAGTACATTACTGTTTTGAGGGAGTAAGATTCCTGTAAGCATCCAGCAGAATATGCCTTATCCCATTAAAATCAGTATTTAATGGCAGCAACTCCATGTGTGTTTTGAAAACCCAAACCTGTCAGTTTGTAATTTCCTCACCTTTTGGTTAAAGAAGATTTTACTCAAGAAAAACATCTATTGGCTCAACTGGATGTTTTTCTTCCCTCTGAACATCCTGGCTGGAGGGAGATCTTTGACCTTTAAAGGGTATGCCAGGAAAGTAAATTTTTTTCTTCCTGCAACTGATGCTAAGACACTGTTGCTGGCAGTACTTTGAGTTTGTTCTTTTCTTAATATGCAAATTGGCAAGATTTTATTCCTAAGTGTAAGCATTCCTTATTCCTTAGAGATTTGAGCCGTATGTGTTTGTCCTTCAGCTGGCTTGTCTTTATAACTGGTGCAGATCATGGTCGCGGAAGAGTCGGTGTGGGATGGAGTCACCATTTGAGAGGATCTTCTGTCTGGAGAGACCCTCGTGGGTTTTGGCACAGAGAGTGGATGGAGAAGCCAGTTAGGAAGCAGAGTAGGGTTAGGTTAAGTTAGGTTTTAATATCAGGGTATTTCCCCCCTGATAGAAATTATCATAAAAATCAATAACTAGAGGACATCAGTGGAATATTAGTCTTGAAATCCAGGGGTAGGTGATGCCTGCACGGTGCCCTGCACGGTACTTGCTCAGAGCCCACCTGCAACACACACACCTGCAGGTTTGTGCCTCTTCTCTCCCAGCTCCCTTCCATCATGTGCAGCTTAGCTGGGTGAGGGGAAAGCCAAGCTTTTTGTGTAGTGCTGGCTGCTATAGAAACCACGAGCTCTGTGACAGCGAGCTCGGCTGTGTGGGCACAGCCAGCAGCAGCTCCCGACCAGGGGATGCTCTAACTGCACGCTCAGTTTTCAGTGCTCTCGACCAAAGCTCAGCTGCCTTTGAACTGTTCTGTGCCTGTTGCTCTGCAACGTGCAGGTCTCTAACATGGGAAATAAGATGCCAAATGTCTGACGTTGTTCACGCTGTAGAAGAAATCCACAGCTCCTGGCTCTAAAGGTTTATTTGCCATTTCAAATCTGTTGCAATGTGGGGATGACATCAAGCCTCTAGTGATTGGAATTATGGCTGTCACTTTCCCCAGAATGTCACTTTCATCCATCTCTGTGTCTGCCCAAATGTAAAGAGCCAGCATTAAAAGAGTTGATATGTGAAAAGTATTGTGTCTACTATGCTTTTCATGATAGTGTTAAGATAAAAAAGTCTATAAAATGTTTGATAGATATTTCTGAAGTCAGAGGAGGATGGAGCTGTTGGCTGTGAGGGAAGAAAAGTAATCTGGCATTGATCCTTGGTCAACAGGACAATGCTGCTTATTCGGGTAAGTCTGGCTTTAGGAAAAACAAAACAAAAAAAAAACAGAACAAGAAGAGAGAAAACAAATGTAGAACATCCCAAAGATATCTGACATGCACTCTTCTAAAAGTAAAAAGGAAATTATATTCATGAAATGTTTTAAAGGAGTAGTTGTGATTGTTTCTGTCTGGGTTACAAGATCTCTAGAGGAAGAAAGAGGGGCCTGCTTTTTTAAAAGCCAAGTTCTGGATGGTATGGCTGAGGCAGTATCTCAAAAACATTTACCTGAGAGACAAATCTGAAAAAAAAGTACCCTGATGAGTACAAAAAAAACCATCATGGAAGATACAGTACAGAACAAAAATATTAGAAGCTGAACTTGCTTTGGGTTCCAAAACATTCTTCTCAGGGGAACTTGTGTTCTACATGCAAAGTATTGAGTGGGGTGGAGGTGAGGGAGAGACTGTGGATGGAGACTAGGGAGCTGCTGTGGATGGGAAGGAGGAGAGCTTTGAATGCTGACCTCTACTTCTGCAAGTTATAAGCTAATTTTGCAAGCTTTTGTCCTGCTTTATCCAGCTCCTCTCCTTTCAAACACTAGCACAGGCTGTGCTATATGCACAGCAGCCTCCCCTTTGAGGAATAAATGTCACAGCAAAATGTTGATGCTTCTCCAGGTCCCCCTGAGTACCTTCTGCAAATCCAGGGTGTCCTTGAATTTTGAGACAAGTAGAACTCAAAGAACTGTGTTCTCAGACAGCAGGGGTTGTCATGGGTTTGACAAACTGCATACACCAGCTATTGGAAAGTGCAGGCTGAAAGAAACGGGATGGCTCACCCCCTCTGCTTTGAAATCAGTAACCAGTCAGGTTCTGTCAGAAGTAAAGATGCTCTGGAAGTACTGGAGTTGATCCCATAGTGGGGCAAGGATTCTGACAAACTGCAAAACCAGGTCTTTCCAGAAATACTGCCTGATTTACACGCCCACTTCTTAGTTTTGAATAATCTAGGATTGTTGCCGCCAGACAAACTAAATTGGTGCTGTCATAAGCTCTCAAAGGCAGGCAATAGCAAAATCAATTCAAGGGGTTTTGTTTTCTTCTTTGATTTTTTTAGGGCTTTGCTAGCTGTGAAAATGATGAAACACATAAAACAGTGTGAGAGAAAAGACTGCTTGGGATTATACTAAGTAATCTTTCTGGTGGGAAGCACACAATTATGTACTGTCAGCACATGGAGCGTGATGGGACTATAATTTTGGCTATGTTATTTCCCTGGGTTGCCAAAGAAACCATAATAAGAAAAGTCAAAGTGCTCCTGTTCTTATTGATCTTCTTAACAAATTCTCACAAGCAGAATTGACTGTCATAATTATTTTCTCTTTTCTAAGCCGATATCTGATGTCACACATACCACTGTCAAAATCAGCTGCTTTGCCAGTGCTGAAATCTGGCATAAAACTGTAAAAAAGGCTAAACTGAAGGAAATGGAATGAGCACATGAATGCTTCCCTTTGCTATTTCTTTAAAAGCTTTATTGATGTTGTCAGAAATGAGAAAAAAAAGGCTGCCAAGTCCAAGAAAATAAATCCTTGTCAATTTTAAGGTGGGTGAGATGACAAGGAAGGTCTCCTTTATGGCTGGCAGCATCTGTGATGTGTTCAGTGAAGAGCAGGAGCTCTTTGGAAACATTTCTTTCCAACCATAGGCCAAGGCAGGTTTGCTTGGCAGCCTTGGGAAATAATAGTGGTGCACCTTGGAGGAACTTTGGGAGGCAGAAGACAGGGAGGGCAGTGGCAGGGACCTGCTGTAGGACAAACAGCTCTGGGGCAGTAGTAGCAATAGGGAAGAAGGAAGCCAGAAGGGCTTTTCATCTCCAGTCCCTGTGGAAGCAGTAGTTAAGCAGGTGGTTGAAGTCTTCCTCCTCACCCTTGTCCTCATTCTCCTCCTCATTTTTCTCCTCATCCTCATCATCCTCCTCTTCCTCCCTGGCAGAGTCCCACAGGGAGTGGGGTCTTTGGGGCTCTGTGGAGAAGTGAGACAGGAGACTGAGGGAAAGCTTACAAACTGGCACATCCTGGAGTTAAAATTTTAATATTATTTTTTTCCCTTTTCCTTCTCTGTCCTTTGAAAAGGGATGCTCTGGTCCTGAAGTATCTCTATGATACACGCAATCATAATTTTTTATCCAAAAAACTGAGTTTACAGATAAAGCGAGAGTGATGGCTAAAATGAACTTATAAACTGGAGTGTCTGCAAACACATCCCATGCTATTTCTGCAGCCTCTTGCAGCAGCTGCCTGTAGCTCCTGTAGTTGAAAAGTTCTGCTGAGTAGTAGATGCAAAGAAAAGAGACTTATTACTGTAAAAATATTACTGTAAAAAGCAGGACAGAATGATTCCTTAGAGGAAGCTGATCTAAAAAATTTGGGCTTTAGCTGTGGGACTAGAGAGATTTTTGGTCATTTGGAGTATGAAAAGCAAGGGTGTTCCTTTAGTCAGATTTTTGTGTTCACTTGCAAAACCTCTGTCCCCTGTTGCTCTCAGATGATGAGCAGTGGCATATGGATGCTGTGGGAGGCTGGGACTGGGAAGGCAGTTCTCTCAGGTCAGGAGAGTGCATGGCATTGACAAGTGCAATGCACCTATGGCTGGTCTGCAAGGCTGGCTGAGAAGATAAAAAAATGGTTCAGATTTATTCAGGGTGCAATGCAAGCTTGGAAGAGGCTCTTGGAAGCTCTTGGTGAAAGCTGAGAGGTGGACTTGCAAGCAGAAATATTAAAGCTGAGTTTGTGTCCATGTGGTTGTGTACCTTTTCCTAAAACTAATGGAAAGCACAGGTTTTCTCTCATTTTTTGAAAGAATTTTCTCAAGTAAGTTTAATAGTATGGGAAGAAGATATGACATCTTCCTGCCTAATTGGCAGCCTGCAGCTAACTTATGAGCCTTTTAAAATAACATTTCAATTATTCTCCTTCATACTGAGTGTGAGTGCAAGATATAACTTCAGTAAAATTATTACAGCCCTATTTTTAATCTCCCTGTGCAGAGTAACAGTTGGGGCATTGAGTAGCTCTGGTGTTTGGAAATTATGTCTGACAGCCCCAGGAATGTGTGTAAGCTGCCCTCTCAAAGTCAGTGAATAGTCATCCCAGGAGCTACTGTGTCTGAGAGATGTTTAGAATGGAGATTTGATGAAACTGAAAAAAAAAAAATTGTATGTAGGTGCTTGGAAGAACAGATAACATTTTTCTTACAGTATAGTTAATAGAAGAAACAAGATTGACCCCACTGGCCAACCTTCCCTCTGTAAATCCTTTCCATCAGAGCTTCAAAAACATCTTGAGAAATTTTTCAACACTGAAGGAAAGTCTCTGAAGACTAAAGATAATCAAGTGGTTTTTGCATTACCACAGTGACTTCTAATCATGAGAGCCACTTAAGGAGTGGAAGTGGTTTTCAAATTATTTCTGCCTGCCCTCCTCCCATGATGGCTTAAGTCTCTTCCCAGGCATCCATATCCACCACTGAGTGGGCAAGGCAGGGTGGAATTACACATTTACTGCAAACAGACCTCTGTGCCATGTAACACATCAAACAAATCGTCAGCCACAAGACTGTGATCAGTGACTGCTGAAATTGGAGCTGAAATTATGGCAGGATCTATCATTAGAGGCAGTTATTATGGAATATAAGCTATCTTCTGCATACACTATTTCCCCATTTTAGTCTATCTGCTATGTAAAGTGTCTCTCTGTTGAACCACGGCATCTGCCCAATCAACAGCCCCATCCATTACAGCTCTGCTGTGCAGTTTGCCTGTAAATTGCAAAAGGATTGTAATTGTGTGACTTGTGACAGCTTGTGACAGCAAGCAATGTGGCCAGCCTTTTATCATTGCATTTCTGTGGGCTTTTATGTTGGTGTTTGATTGGTAGCTTAGCTGTGAATTTGCATAAACCTGATCATTTTCATGAAAATTTGATTCAAACAACCACATAGCATTTTGTACTATTTTTCCTTTCTTTCCTTGTTTCCTAGTAGATAGTGGTTCTATTTGGTGTTTAGGTAAGCGGTGAAATTAAAGCTCACTGCAATTTCAATACAGTAAATATCTCTACATTAATGATATAAGAAAATTTTACTTAGTATATATAATGGAACACATACATGTTCTATGCTATGAGTACATCACAACATGTGCATTGTGCATGAATGCTCCCATATTACACACACAGTGTTGAAACAAGCCAAATTTTGACCAAAATCCAATGAAATCCCAGGGCCAAGGCAGCTTTTATTCTCATTTCCCTTGGGGTGTATGAGAATCCCTAAGTTTTGTGCTTGTGCCTGTTTCTGTTGCAGATCTGGGCTCCCATGGAGAAGCTGCCTATTGAACACAGGGGTTACCTTGCCTGCAGACCAGAGCAGCTAGTTCAAGTGCAGGAAGAAGAAAACCACACAGAAAATCAGCCCAGGTATGTTCCTGGGCTGCAAAGTTCTATCAAAGGGGTGGCATCTGGTCCCCCAGATAGAAATTTGCTCTGAGAGATGCTGTTCCTGGAAGAGAGGATAACTCTTTGGCTGTTCCTGTTCTCCAAAGTGATGTGTTATGATGAACACACAAACTTGTAGCTCAGGACTCTGTGCCTCCAGAAGACACCTTGTATCTCCATGCCTCCAAAAGACACCTTTATCCCCCTTGTTTAAAATTTTTAAGAGTCTATTATTCAGGGCATACATAATTTAATGTAATGTAAATAATAGCAATAATATGAGTAATGGTAAGCAGCTTTCTTTCTTGGCATTGAGCCAAGTAAGTAAGTGAGACTTTTTTTTTTTTTTTATATTGGGAATTATTCAAGCCAGACCTCCTGTACTTAGAAAAAAATCCCCTCACATATATATAGTGGACTTTAAGCACTTGCCTTACTAAAAGGGCATGAGGCCCTGCTCTCATGAAGTCAGTAATGAAATCCTCATGGTCAGAAAAAAACCCCAAATCCCTAACTAGGTACTGTAAAAGAAAAGCATGCTTCAGTATAGGTGCTGCTTAATGGTACAGTCAAGCTTTGAAGCTGCAGCTCTGTTTTCAGGAGGCAATTGGACAGCAACCCTGGCTCCTCATCCAGGTGGTTCCCTGCCAAAAACCCTGGGAGCTGGGCTGGGTGGGAGGGCTGCTGCCACGTGTTCTCCCAGCAGCAGGTCTGTTGAGCTGCTGCTGTCAGTAGGAAAGGTGTTATTAGCTCCTTTAGGGCAGTGTTTTGACAAGATGCTGGATGTACAGTCTCACAGGAGTATTAAGAGGTTTGCTGCCAGACTCCCAGATCTCTTGCTGCTCATGGGCAGAGAGGCATTTTTTGATTCTGAATTCTATGGCTTGGGTACATACATTCTAGCTGCTGGTATAAAGCAGTTTCTGAACATGCACTGCCAAATTTGAAGTCACATTGCAATTGTAACAAAAGATATTGTTAGAAATATTGCAGGGGAAAAAAAAAAGTAATTATCAAATTATATGGAGGGGAAAAAAAGTATGTTCCCTATATTAATTTACAGTAGTTGCTGAGCTTTTGGTAGAAGCTTGAAAAGTATCAGTCTGAGGCTGAGGTCAGACAGGGAGATGTTCAGGCATGATGGTTAAGGTTTATAATCACAGAACTTATAGTCACAGAAATTTATAATCTCAGAAAACCTGTTTTTTACAATGGGAAATTCAAGACATCCTCACCCCAGGCAGCATCTCCAGTCTCCCTATCATAAATTACCATTCTCTGCATAAAGAATTTGTGAAAATTGCTGTCACCATTGCTGTCAGCTGCCGGGAAAAGCATCCTTTTGCGGCTGTCCGGGCAGCCCGGGCGCGTTGCTGCCCAGCAGGGCTCGCTCCGTGCCCGGGCAGCAGCCGGCAGAGGGGAGCCGCCAGCCGCGCATCCATCCCTCGAGAGCGGGATGCCGCGGCTGCATGAATGGAAGGATGACTGAATGAACGAAGGAATGAATGAGTGTCTTCCTTTGCGTTTCCAGCTGCTCTGGTTTTTCGTTTTCTTCTGTGTTGTAGAGGTGATGGAAGTGGGCTTTTTAGTGAGTTAGGAGATTTAAAAGTGATGTGTTGATGACATAAATATACATCAATTCCCAAAACAGAGAACAGTACATTTTTTTCCCCTGAAGATTTTGTACTAGATGACATGAAGTCTGTCTCTGAGCCTCTAAATGAGTCTGTAATACATCAGCAGGTTAACGAACCAACATTATAGACAAGACCTTGAGACAGAGCTGCATATCTGATAATCACATCCCTGGTAATTTTGTTTTCCTGGAATATTCCAACTGTCTCTTTTCTTCACAAAGTATAAAGGGACAGAAGTAAATGGACTGGAAAACATCATTTAACAGTGTTTCTCTCCCTTGCTTATGCAATGACTCTTGCCTTCTCTTCAGTTGTTTGAGGGAGGTTTCTTGGTTTTTTTTTGTTTTTTTTTTTTTTTTTTTTTTTGCTGGCAGATTCAGCCTGCACAGAGCCACAAATAACTCACTAGATCTGAAGGGTGACCCTGCTCTGCTCATAAATGCTGCTCCTTTTCCCAGCAGGAGCAGAAGACAGGAAGCCAGCAGCAGGAAAAGCTCCAGCAGTGTGGGTGGGATAGATGGATTGAAGAGCACTGATTAAGGATGAAGAGGGTGCAGGGTCAGTGGTTACTGTGCAGTATCAAAGGAAGAAGGGAGGATGCACCTTTTGCAATGCATTAAAAGCACTTATTAAGGTGAGAGAGATAATGTGGGAGGAGGGGTGACACTTAGAAGTATTGGTGAGAACAGAGGCTCTGGCAGAAGTGGAGAATATGAATTAACAAGGTTAAAAGCAGAAGGCTGGAAGAAGGCAGATCAAAAATCAAGAGAGAAGGGGATAGACAAGATCTGTGAAACAGGAGAAAGGTGAGCACCAACCCATGTGGGTTCCTGGTGATGTCCCAATACCTGCAGGCAGTGAGTGTTCTCAGCTCTCACTGTTCCTCATTTGGCTTCTATAAGATGATGGTGACTTGGCTTTTTGGGTTCACAAAATTATTCAGGTTATTCATGGAGGGGCCTCATGAGATCATCTAATCTTTGGCCTCATCTTCCCTTCCTCTCTGCCTCATCTGATTAAAGCTTTTCTGTCTCTTAAATGTAATGCTACCACAATGGTTTTGAGTAGATTTGCTATCTACTTTGTTTTATTTACAAATAATAAAACCCCTGTTACCCAGAGAGCTCAGGCATGTGGATGCACAAGATCTCAGCACCTATGCAAGGGAAGAGGAAAGGCAAACACAAGAAAAGAGGGTGTACATTTCTTCTGACTGTAGTGTGGTTGCATCCATGCTTGTGATTCCTAAATTCCCTGTGTAGCTGCAAACTCCTGAGTTGCCTGCTCGAGGCCCCGTTCCTGGTTATTCTGTACAACCTTCACCACAGACATAATGCCAGTGAGAGGTGAAGTGCTGTACACGTATCTTGTGCCATGGAAGAGCTGTGCATCACAGCCTCTGCTCAGATGCAGATAAATGTGATTCCTGAATGTAGCACTAGCTTTCTGAGAGCAAGCAGCCAGCTTCCCAAAATTGCCCACCATCTTCAGGAAAGGTGTGTTCCCTTTGTGTTTTGTATCACTATTCTCTTATTTTCATGCTAACCTTTGCTTTCTGAGATTTGATAGGATATTCCTGTAAAACACCACAATTATTGCTTTAAAAACATGATACCCTGCCATAGTCAGCTGGGCAGATGGGTTTGGAAGAAGCCAGCTGTGCCTAGAAGGTGGAAAAACTACTTCCCAGGAGGAAGGAAGGAAGGAAGAGTTTCAGAAGGAATAGGGTGTGCTTCATCCTAAAATACCAGGCTCATGCACATGGAGAGCAAGGTGGAGCAGCTCAGCTCCCAGCTCAGCTGGGCTGGAGCAGCAGCAGTGACTGCCCAGCCATTCCCTTGTCCCTGCCCAGTCCCATGGGAGGTTGGCAGGAGTCCAGGAGACACCATTTGAGAGAGCTTTGCTGAAGGACCAAGGCAGTCTCTCTCAGGGCTGCTCTTTGTGCCTGTTGGAGAGGTTTTATTGCTGCAAAAAAGCTTTTCTAACTCTTCTTCTATTCTGGGGAATTATGCTCTGGAAAAGTAAAGTGTGTATATATTGTATGGAGAAGAAGGATACTGATCTTCTGCTTTCTGACATTTATTAATTTATTAAATTCCCTTTTACTCCTCAAAGTGCTTTGTTTAAGGGTGCCCAGGAATGAGACAGGTAAACACAGGCACATACATATATGGAAATAGTACAAGAGGTCATACTCATCATTCTTTCTGAAAATTTTAATTTCCTTCTTCATCCACTGTGGATGACTTTTAAAGAGAAAACATAATTTGCTCTAGGTAGGATAAAAGGCCTTTATCTGTGAGCTGACTAAGTCTTTCAAGTGCCTTTGGTGGGCCACAGTTAATGAAGCACAAAAGAATAATCATAGGCTGTTATGAGCCAAAGTGCTATGATTTTCTCAATCTCACTCCACTTGATCTGAAAAAAAATCTTGCTGGAAGAAAAAGCTTACACTTGAATGTTAGTTACCATGACTGCTTTAACCTGGATACAACATGAACACAATTTTTCGTGTTGGAAATATATATTCCCTTCCATCTCCTTTTCCTCTGTTTTCTGCAAAATAAAAAGGGGATAAAGTCAGCATCTATTCAAATTTTGAGGATTATTAACATTTGGAAGGATGGGTTCATCTACCCTGAGCATTTTTGGCTCAGATGCAGGGACCATTGAAAATATTGGGGCAGGAAAAAAAAAAGACCCCCAGCAAAAAATCCCAAAACCAACCCAATGAAACAAAACCAACAAAACCCAACCAACCAACTAAAACCAACAAAAGCCAACCAAACCAACAAAACCCCAAACAAACTCTTAAGGAATTTCTGCCTGATATTTCATCTCTAACTGTGAACAAGCCCCTGGATGTGTTTTTAGAAATACAACACACTGTGGGTACTCTTTACTACTCAGAGAGATTTTTCCAGAAAACTTCATTATCTCAGGCAGGCAAATGGCTGAGCAGTGGCTGAGTGATTTACTGTAAAACAAAAACCTTTCAAAAGTAGAAAAATTATGTTTGCATGAGCCTTCACTGAGAGGCTTGAGCATTCACAGTCCTTGCATGAGAGCCAGGCTCCAGCTGAGGGGCAGAGGATGTCATTGCACAGCTATAATCTCAATTATAATTTATCATTCAGGTCACAATAACATGAGTGACTGAGAATTTTTGTTCAGTGCAGATTCACAGCCACACAAACAAAATATTTTTTAAAAAATCTCCTGTCAGCATTCCCAAAGGTTCTAACTCCATCTTTTAAAATCATAGATATATTTTTTACAGGCAGTAGAAATGGAGTGTGGCCTTTGCTGAGAAGAAATACTGGTACCTCTTGTCTTGCCCTTGACCCTCCTGTGTGATATATTCATCAGTTTACAGAGGTATACTGAGATGTCTCTCTGCTTCTCCCTCCTAGCTCATCCAGTTCTGCATCAGTACCACTGTAAAACTGTCTCTCCTGAGCCTGACCTTCCTCATCCAGAGACTTTCTTTGCCATGCTCACACGTCTTCGTGTGTGGTGTTTTTTGTATTGCAGCTTTAATAAACTCTCACAGGAATATACCTGTCACTTTGAACACATCTCTGCTGCCAGCCATCTAACAATAATCTCCAATGGTGTCCTGGCATTTGGAATGACTACTTCAGGAATATTTGAATTTCTCTCAGTCCCATCACTCGGGGCCAGCTATATGGAAATAAGTTACATTTCCCAAATATCATTATCATTATCAAGTTAAAAAACATCTGTATATTGATTCTGTGTCTTGACTTGGGGCTGGGAGTTCAAATATTTACAGACTTCCACTTTGTAAGACTCTTTCCATTATGGAAATAAGATGTGCCAATTTAAAGTAAGTGCAAATTAATGAAATGAAGAGCTCAGAATGTTTCTCCAAATAAACAAAACACTAAAATTTTATTAGGCATGTAGGTGCAGTTAAGGTTAACAAACCAACACAATTTTGATCCAGCTTGGTGTATCCTTATTATCCAACCACAGAGCACCGAGCAGTCTGGTGTACAATGGCACTAGTCCCATTTCACCTGAGTTACAATTCCTCTTGCATATCTTTCAAGCAATCATCTCTCCAAAAGATACTGAGGATTATGCAAATGTAGTTTTGCTTGAGTGGAAATCCAGAGGTCCCAGCACATTTTTGCATTTTGGAGCTGACAGATGACCCAGAGATAATAATACAATAGAGAGACAGAGATAGTTATACAAATAAATACAAATAGAGAGAATAATACAAACTCTCTCCCTGCATAATTAATTTAGTAATGTTCAGTTGGGGTTTTTTTTGTCATGTCAGGTTTAATTTTTCACTTTGGACATAGTGTGTCTTGTGAGTCCACCAAGCTTTTATCTGAGCTCCACTCCTGTTCAGCCCTTGCTTTATACCACACATAATTTTCTTACTGTGATAGTCTCTCTAAATGGCCTTGCAGGTAATTGACTGAACAATAGGTAAATTAAGTTATTTTTTAGCTAAGTCCCTATATATCAAACCAGAATATATCTTTACTAATATGTTCTACAGCTTTGGAAGAATGTAGATGGACTAATTTTCTAATGACTGGATATTCCCAACCTCATGCCAGTGAGGAATACACAGGAATCTCCTGAAACAGTTTGCACTTCCCATTTTGAATACTACTATGTGGGAAACTCTTAGAATCTGCAGAAATAGAGGGAAGTTTTACTAGAAATACTTGTCTGCTAACCAAACAGTTCCCAAATTGAGGCACTGAAACAGGTTACCAAGAGAATCTGTAGTGTCCCATCCATGGGAGTCTTCAAAGTCAGGTTGGGTGGGGCTCTGAGCAGCCTGGTCCAGTGGAAGGTGTCCCTGCCTGTGGCAGGTGGGCTGAGAACTGGATGATCTTTAAGGTCCTTTCCTACCCAAACCATTCTATGAAATGCTCCCAGGAACAGCAGCAGCTGGGTGGAAGTCCCAGATGTTATTTCCCTGATTTGTTCTGATTCAACCTCAAACAATTTGAGACTTGTTAGATCTCACCTCAGTTGTTTGAGTTTCCAAGGAGAGCTATATCAAAATTCAAATCCCCACTTTGATACCAACTGTGGATTTAGCAGGGAAAACAAAAACAACGGGAATAAGTCCTATCACCCCACAGCTGGATGAGCAAACATCTTGCTTCCCAAAGTTTAGCCAGCTAGAATAACAAGAGTTTTATTTCCTGCAACCTCTTCTCCAGGGAAGTCCTTACTTGCAGTAATCCAGACAGCAAGCTGAGAGGAGGATCAGGCTGACTGTGTTTATCCTGTTATTTTTCTTCTGTTATCCTTCATATTGCATTGCCCAGGAAAGGGAATTGGGATATTATCAGTTCACAGCCTACCAGAAACATGCTGAAACAAGTTTGGCCATTCAGAAACATGAACAAAATATTCCTGACTCCTGTTATTTTTTTGTATTTTGCGACCCACAGAAGGCCAAATCTAAATGTAAAATATTAAATTAATGTGGAAACATAAAAAAAAAAAAGGTTCAGTGGTCCTTGCCATGCAAATAACGACAAGAAATGATCCTGTAAGCATCTGGGTCATTCAGGGTTTTTTGTAACACCTTTCTTTAGCACTACAGAGGCATACATTTATATCAACATCCTTAGTGTCAGTCCAATCTAATCTGGCAAATAATCTAATATTTTTTGTTTCCTAAATTTCAAAACCCTCTTCTGACCTTCCAGATTCATTCCAATATGACAAATTAACACATCTCAATACTTTTTTTCTTTTGCTGAGTTAACAAATGCTGAGGTCTGTTTTTGTGACAAATGTAAATCATTCCTCCTTCCACTGTGATAATTAATAATGTCCTCCACCATTACAGGCTCACAGCAGTCCTGTCACTTTCTATGACTGGTACAATCATGATCAGCATTAGAGAGAACATTCCTGCTTTTCTGCTGGGACTGCTGAGGATGAATGGATGTTATTAAAAGCAGTAATTGATGTGTACAGTACTATTCATTGG
This sequence comes from Pyrgilauda ruficollis, assembly GCF_017590135.1. NCBI lineage: Eukaryota > Metazoa > Chordata > Aves > Passeriformes > Passeridae > Pyrgilauda > Pyrgilauda ruficollis. The sequence goes on from NW_024525712.1 coordinate 1,081,992, forward strand.
CATCTGTTAAATGCTTAGTCTTATATATTGGATAGTTGGTGATGTTTTAAATTTTACCTTGAACCTTTTCTGAAGAGGCACATTAGCCAGAAACTGCAGAAAGTCATACTTTAGTTAAGCTCTTTGATAGGTATTTTGGGATTTCACTGGTGTAGTCCCACTGGGTCCTGTGGAATCAGGCTTGCTTTGCAATGTCCCTCATAATTCACTGAAATATGACTTATCATGTTTCAAAACATCTGTAAGCTGTTAAAATCTGCTGCTGTTATTTCAAGCCTACAGTCTCAGATCCTGGAGACCTTCCTACATGCCCAGTATGGCCTGTAACTGCCCTCCTGGCGTGGCCTGTCTGGAAGGAACAGCTCCAGGGGCTGCCTCCTGCTTGAGCAGCCTTGAAGTTATGATTTTGGAGGTACTATGCCCTTCTTCAGAGCATCTCTGAGGCCTTCACTTCTATACTGAATGCTCTGTAGTTTGCAGCCATGGCAGAAGAAAACAGTTGTATCTCTGAATGAAGTTATAGGTATTAGGGCAGGGATTCCTTGTGCTACTAAACCATGTAAATTTACACTTTTCTGTGGAAGCATCTATAAATGTACTAAGGCTTCTAAGCTCCAAGCTCCAAATAAGCTCCCAGTAGAAGCTGGTAGCTGGAGACTGTAGCAAACTTTTAATTTCTTAGCTGCCCACAAGGGCTGGGGGAGCATCTCCCATTTCTCTTTGGATGTTTCCTGAGAAGCATCTGACTGCAGGGCTGGAGCAGCCTGTGCCCAGCTTCTTCCCTGAATCCCAGGGCAAGGTGTGGGTCTGGGGTGGGACAAGGGTCCTTCTCCAAGTGCAGCTAATGCCAGTGAGGAAGGAGCTGTAGCTGAGGTAGCAGAGAGCACAGAAGGAAAATGTTCAGCCAAGAGTTAGGGAAGACCAGTACAGACACTGCTGATGGGTGTGCAGGACCAGAAAAGGATTCATGGGGATTTATAATTTCTGAGGAAAAGAGTATCAGCACAGATTTCTTTTCTGAAGCTGTGATTAGAGAGAGACTGCTCAGCATTGGCTGATGGTCCCTTGGGTCTGGAATGATTCCCAGGGTTTGAAAGAGCAAAGGGGAGATTACAGAGAGAGAGCCCCAGTGGAAACCTTGACAAATTGTTCAGCATGTGGTCTCTGAGCCCCTGGAAAGACTGAGGACATGGAACCAGCACTAGCTGAGGAAACAACTGCAAGAGGACACACACCAACCCACCCCCAGCTTGTTGCAGTAAAAACCATCATAGAAACAGAGCCACGTTCCTGAGAGCTACACATCACTCAGTCAGCACCCTCAGACACAACAAAACTTTTCCTATACCTTATCCCATGGCTCTGAGCTAACTGAATAGGTGCAGCACTACAGCATTAAATCTGCCTGTACCTAAGTGGAGGTTTACAATTACTATTTAAACCTGTCTTCTTCTTCTTTTTTTTTTTTTTTTTTTTTTTTTTTTTTGTTAGAGGAAATGATTTCTTAGGGAAGAGGTTGAACAGAGCTCACATTTTTTGAGAAACTGTCTTGACAGCCATCCCAAATATATTTTTGGTTAGGTTTATTTCAAGTAGCAGATATGATCTAAGGTCTCATTCAAGTCAGAAAAAATGACCCAGGAGAAGAACTGATAAAACACATCTGAAGGCATGCACAGAAGTTGCAGGGATGTGATGATCCTGAGAAGGCTCTTGAGATGTACCTGTTTCTGTAGGTGGTGGTAATGAGGTATATTGCTGTCCCACCCATATCACTGATTCCATGTGGGTTATTTCCAGTCTTTCTACTGGAAAAATAACTTGATGTGGCACAACTGAGTGCTTTCAGTCCATAAAGAGAATATGGCATGATCCCCAAGGATAGCATGCATGAGACCCAGACCCTCTATTAACCTCTGCTTCCAGCTCACCACGTCTGTGGCTGACTCCCTCATCCTGTTGTGCTTCTGTGTATTTGTTTGGGGCTTTTTATTTTTCTGGGTTAGTCATAAGCTTGTTAGGATCCACAGCCTTAGATTTGCAAACCTTGTGTCTCTACAGCACCCAATGTACCCCGGACTCATCCACCATCCTCAGGGTAATGGTGATGGCACAGTGATGCCAAGGGGATCTGGAGAGAGAGGGGCCACTGCTGCTTTCTGAAGCTGAAATTGGTGTGTTGGAGTCTCCTGCATCTCCATTATTTTAAATGGAATGCTTTGCTGACTGCTGTGCTCAAAAATATATCAAGTAAATGGGAAAGGGAACTATTTTAAAGAATTCCTAACTTGTCACTTCATCTTGAACTGGATCACCTTGAGGGTACCAAACACATGATTTATGTAGGATAAGGTCATACTGAAAGTGAAATTTCCTAGTCTGGGAGTAGAAGAGATGTTGGGTGACTTAGGTGCCTACTCACTGAATTCACATATCCACTTTAACCCTGAGCAACCACTCAGTCAGTCACAAGGGGAAATACAGTAATTTTAAAATGCTAAAACAATGCAAAGAGCTAACTTTAAAAAATATAGCTAGATGATTCACAAATGGAAAGAAATAAATACACAACATAAATTATGCATTGCAGTAATTTGTTCAGCTACAGTAATAATGGTTTTGTGGGTAGGGATAGCTACTCTTATAACCTGTACAAAAGAAAAGAAGTTGTACCCTAACAAAAACATCCCCAGGAAATTAATGTTTATTTAGATTTGACATTACAAACCATTTTACAGAAACCTGGAAAATTTTTAAAAATCTATTCAATAACATATTTATTTTAGGAACTAATATTTCAATTTTATTTCCCTCAGAAGGTATGTGGGATCTTTTTAAAAGCAGCCACAACATTCCATTCCCCTTTCCCAGCCCCAGACAGGGAATCCTGGAGGCAGTCCATTAATAATGTAAAAATGCCGTGTATGAAAGTCATAAGTTTTTCTGAATCTCTGAGATCAATCAGATGCTAGAGCTTTAGATAAAAGTGTGAATTTCCAGATTCTGTATTGCCATGTTGTTGCTGCCTCTGAATTTTTTACTAATTTTACTTACAATTGTGACTCTAGGTCTCTGACACCACCAAGTTTTGCTTCCTGTCGTGCCCAGTTATCACTGCCAGTGTTGTGCTGGGTGGGAGGGGTTTTAACACGAGCAAGCCTAAGTCAGGCTCCATAGATGAAAAGAAATGGAATTGTTTTAAACAAGAAGTCTCTGAAAATGTACCATCCTTGTGAATGTGGCTTGGCAGAGCCCCACTCTGTACAAACAGTGGGTTCTTCACGAGCTGCCTGGAACCATCAATCCTCCCAGCCCCACAGTGTCTTAGAGGAGAATTGCCCTTGCTCTTACATGATGGCCCACCTGGGCTGCACAGGAGAGGTTTCAGCTTCAAAAAGCAAGATTATAGCTTGTGCAATCCTCTCACAGGACTGTGCACACACAGCTCTCCTGCATCCCATACTGGCTCACTAAACCACAGCCCCTTGCTACTATAGCAGACTTTTTTTTTTTTTTTTCCTGTAGCAATATATTTTGACTTGTTCCAGGAAAATCAGGATAAAAACATTTGTTAAAGAGAACACAGAGGTGAAAATTTCAGAAACTGCTTCTGATCAATATTTTTTTCTGGATCTTGTTTTGAAAGAAAAATTGAAAAAAGTCAAAGGAAATATTTGAAAATAATGAGAAAATATTTATTTCCTCCACCATTCTTTCTGTAGGAAAACCCCAGTAATTTCCCTCAGGTGTTGCCCACAGTATGTTCTGTGCTGGAGCAGGGTGACGGGAGAGCTGCCCACGTCCACTGGAGAGCTCCTGGTGGTGTGGTGCCAGTTGCTCCCATCAGCACAGCTGTGGCCTTGCAGGACACGGAGTGGGACCTGCTCTGGCACAGTGCTGCTGCTGCCCAAATGGTGAAGCTGCTTCTTCCCCAACAGCTCACCACCCTCAGCAACACCTGTCTCGCAATTCAGGGGTCACAAATTCAGCCTGCTCATCCCTTGTACCCACAGCATTCCCAGTGTTCATAAGAAAACATTTACGTTCCATTGTAATGGAATAGAGAGCTTTTATCACTGAGTCCAAACAGTGAATAAGCACATTAAGGGAATAGATTGGCCATAACTGAGGCCCTAAAGTTCTGCAGCAAGAATTAAATACCCCAACTACTATTACGCTGAGATCCCATTTGCTTTAGCTGCTTATTAGCTTGTATCTGAGACACTCCTTGTGCCAGGACCAGCTCGCTGTGCCACCCTGGCACAGACTAGCCCTGTGTCTGGAGAGGAGGAGAGCCAGTCTTGGAGCAGGGGAGTGCAATAGCACAGCATGGCCTGGCCATGTCAGTCATGTCATGCCCTCTTCTGCTTCAAAACAGGCACTGCACTGAAACAGAAGCTGCACTGAAATCACCTGCTGAAAGTAACACCAGAAGATCCCTCTGTGCCAACCCATGAACACTTCATAGGAATTGCTTGGGATGGTGGACAGAACTGCAGCTGTGACTCTCCTACCAAGGTGACCTTCCTACCATTGTTCAATTTACTAAGGAGAATGTGGCTGGTTTTGGCAGAAGAAAAGCAGAGAAGAATCACTGGCAAAGGACACAGCCGATGGCTAAAAATGCTTGAGTGGCAGTGAAGGAGAGGTGGAGACTGCAGAAACTCTAGGTGGAAGGAGCACAGTAACAGGGTTTGCAAAGGGCTTTAGAGGAGTAGAGGCTGCTGTTGATAAATGTAACAGATATTGAGGAAAACAGGAGATTTTTCTTTTAAATGTTCTTGGGATCCAGAGGCAAACCTTTTTTGAGTGGGGATCACCCAGCAATCTCTCCCTTTTGCTTCCATCACTGCCTCTTCCAGTCACACCAGTGATTGAGATCAACTGCAAATAGTGCCTGATGGATTAACTCTGAGCATCGGTGTGGCAGTGAAAGATTTCTGTGAACCTTCAGATGAGCAGCTGCTGGGAGAAACTAAGCTGCCTTTCAGCCATAAATGTTATTTCCCTCCCAGTAAACTAAACAAGATGAGGAGCTCGGCAGTGCTGGCACATGTTTGTCCATTCTGTGGATTGCTGGCCCATCCTGCCTGTCGGGCAGGACTGCTGCCAGAGGGTGGCTGAGCAGGATCTCTCCCCCTACACAGTGTGGGTGCTGGGGGTAGCAGTCAGCTGTACAGGTGCAAGCCAAGTCATGCCAGTCACCCTCTAAACCAGACAGTGTTCTGAGGGGGAATGAGTTATTCACTAATGTGCATAGAGGATATTTAGGAAAAAGCTTTAATTCACATTTGCATGTGTCAGGACAGCAGCAGAAGGCTAACTCTTCTTTACAGAGTGGTTCTCTGCTGCCTACAAAAGCCATGCTACAGAAAGCTAGTTGAACCAAAGCATCAAAAAGAAACTTGATTCCTTCCATCATTTTGTATGGCCTTCACCTGGGTAAAAACAGTTATTGAAACCTTTTTTTCCCCCTACCTTAGTTGCTTGTAATGAATAAAAATCCCCATAGAAATGCCATCCACTAAAGATGGCATCTCAGTCAAATATTGCCCTTGAGGAAAAAAAAACTGCAACAACTACAACAACTCACAAACAGAAAAAATTTACAGTATTACATAACACAGATTATTATGTCCTACTTTGCACAGCTATTTTTCTCCAAGAGGTGATCCTGTATTCTGTGTATGGTTGCCTCTTTAAAAGAGTCTATTCATCCATCTTCTCATGACCTGAAAAAACATAGTAAAGTGTTTTTCTTTTTCCCAGCAGCTCAGTGTTCACAATTTTCATAATGCTTAAGATATTATGTTACAAAGGCTTTCTCATTACTTCCAGTATTTTTATTAGAAAATAATACACATAAAGTTGCAAGAACTTAATGCGTTAACTTCATGCGTTTCTGGTGCTATGTCACGAGTGGAACACGTAAGATTTTGTATTATATGATTTTACAATAGAAGTGCAGTGAAATTCACTGTACTTAGAAGAACATTAATATCTAATGAAAACTGATACAATAATAAAATTTAATATCCATTTGATGAGGAGGAATTTAATGACCAGCAAGTGATTATAAGCAGGAGTTGAGAACATGCAAATAAACATAGATATGACTGGGATACAATACTTGTGGCCTCTGTTCACCTGGACATGACATTTGAAATTTGTATCCAAGTCCTGATCTCTTGCACTTAAACTTGTAAAATAAGCATTAGATACGGCAAGAGAACTTGAAATAAGGGATATATTCCAATTGGGAATTGCAGATATGCTTTTGTACCTGTGCAGTAGTTACTGTTTTCCAGACAATATTAATGGGTTCATCAAGATAATTCCAACAGACTCACTGGGAATGAAATGGGGATACTGTCCAAAATAGAAACATTGACAACATGAGGATACTGTCCAAAATGGGAATACTGACGTGCTGCTCACTGGCACTCAGTGGCTTGTATAAAATTTCACAGAGGAAGCACAAACATATCCATGTCAATAGGTAATTCACAGCTTATCAGCAATACACCAAGCCCCTTTTTAGGTCAGAATGCAAACTGCCCCAGCTGACTTCAGTTAGCACCTAAGGCAATCACTGAAACCTGTTGCTTCACAGGGAGAAGTATTGATCCACTTCAGCTGGTGACCTGTCATTTGATTTGTGCTGATTCCTGACTGAGAACTCAGGCCCTCTGCCTTCACTTGGGCCAAAGAACACCATGCACTGCACATTTCTCCACGATTCCCTTTGGAAAAGGCCCAAGGAGCAGAGCAGGATGCTCTGAAAGTCATGGGCTTATGCAGAGATTGCTGAGTGTAGACCTGTGTTTCCCTGCCACTGTCCCTCTCAGCACAGAGCCCACCCCAGCAGCAGACCAGCCCTTCCTCACCTGCCTGCTGGAATGCTGGGCAGGCAGAGCTGGCTGGTGGGATGGAGAATGCTGTGTTCATCTGCAGCCAGTCTACCAGGCTCCATTTCTGTTGCCATGGATACAAGGATGAAGCAATAACTTCATTCAGGATTAGCTATTTTTATTGTAATTACACAACAGGAAATTATTTGACTATTTTCCCCTTCATCTCACCCATAGTTTATTTATGTTATGATGCTTCAAGTGCCTGTACTGAGCCCCCAAGCATTACTTGCTGTTGGTGGGGGCTGCTGCCTGCTGTGGATATGGGCGCTGACAGTGCTGGGCAGGAGCTCACAGTCAGGAATTAATGTTGATACATTTTTTGCTGTGGAATGAAGTGCAGTTGTGTAGCTGGTGGGTGCAGCAGTTTGTGTCCATCTGTTTCTGCAGCACAGAATCACTGGCAGGTCTGTGTAAAGACAGGTTCAGGAAAGCAGAGTGGAGGGAAGAACCTCCTAGGCAGCCAGCATTAGGAAGTGTGACTTTGCCAGCACTGATGGACAGGGCAGTGAACACACTGAATGATAACCAAATGCTGATGAGATGCTCCAGGAGGGAAGCAAAGGAGCGTGCAGGCATCCAAAGGCCAGAGCTGTATTATCCAGCCCAGGTGGGGAAAAGCATGTCAAGGACATGAAGCTCAGACTCTCCAAGCCTCTTGATCTGTCCAGAGGAATCCAGTCATAGGGAGATCCATGTCATCCTGCATCAAATGTAAGAGGAAAGAGTGTTACCACATAGACCACAGCAGGTACCATCTCACAGCCTGTGTCTCCTGCAGTCCAGGCAGCTCCATCCTGAACTCCATTTCTACACTGAAATTCATAAGGAGAAAAGCATTTTAAGAAGGACTTCATAAAGAAAAAATGGGAAACCCCTCTCACTGGACATCAAGAAGTTTTGTCATTGCACCTACTGCTGCTGCAGTTCAGAAGTGGTGAGTTTTTCACTTTCTGCAGCACCAATTCTTTTGGCCATTAGCTAGATGTAACAGAGAGGGGAAGCTGAGCCTCGATTCGACAGCCATGGATTAAGCTCCTGAGTTTGCCCTGGCCTCTGAGGCCCTCATTCAGTTTCTGCTCTTTGCACCAATCTACCTCCCTGCACCAGCCACGCTTGGCTGCACAATGGGGACCTGTCTGGACCCCCCCAAAATTCTTGTTCCTTTCACCACTGTGGTGTATTTGGTCATGGTTCAGGGAGAAGACTGCACGCTCAGGAAGTCAGGTGGATGCTTTCCCTGATCAATAACAATAATTATTTTTTTAAACTGCCCCCCGGAGAGTGTAATAAAAGGACATTTGAACTGAAGAAAACTTTGGAGAAATGGGTGCTTTATTTGATGCTTTTTACTAATGAAATTTCTGGTCTCAATGTAATTGTTATTTTTCAAAAGGTCATTTTTTTGAATGAGAGTCCTGCTCTAGCACTGTTGCTAACACATAGGAAAAAATTTGAAGAATTTGTAATTACTCACTAGTATTATAGAGAAATGACACTAAAAATACAAAAGGTGTTGCATTAAAAATATGTTTTATATTGGTATGTGGAAGAACCAATGAAAGAAATAGGAAGGTAACTTAAGAAATAATAGAGGAAAACTGCTAAATTATTCCCTTTACTGAGATGTGTGAACCACATCAGGTTATGGGAAACTCAGAATACACTCTGTTGCCTCTGATGGTTTTTGTTGCCAATAACTAGATCTGTCCTAAATCTTAAATTTCATTATTTAATATTAGAAACTGACTCTGTATTTAGCCATGTGAATAGGTGTGACCTGTTTTTCTGGTTTGAGGAATAGTTCTTCTTAGTTAACTAGGAAGAACAGAGAGGGAGGTCCAGCTACATTTTAGTGGTAAAATGTAGGCACCTTTTGTTTGGCATTTAGCTTTCATTTGATCAGAACTCTTTCACAGGATGTGCTGTCTCTTTCTCTACTAAGGCACATGCCAGCATTCACTTTATTTCCATTCACCCTCACTCAAAGCTGGTGTTCAGTTCTCTCTGCAGCCTCTCAACCTGACAGTCATTAATCTCTTCACAGGAGTACACTTCTCTCCCACTTAGTGTGCCACATATTTTTGCCTGGATCCCTTGAGACCCTAGTGGGACACATCCTTGCTTTCCATCTGCTTGCTGAAATCTGCAGGACCACAGTCCATTTGAAGCCCTCCACAAGATCAAACACTGGCCAGAGTCTTACCTTTAGGAAAAACCAGACTTTTCATGGCATTAGCAGTAGGCTTAAGAAGCCAAAACAAGAGGTTATGAGAAGCCAAGCTTGACAGTGCCCTTAAACCAATTAAAGCTATGTCTGAAAAATTGTTCTCATTTTGGCCTACGTGATTGAGCAGTATTTTTCTCTTGTGCTAGGACAATCAGGAAGTATATTGTGATTAGGATGTGACAGAAAGATCTTAGGTTTATAATCAGACAAGGCCTCAATCGATTAAGATTTAATTATCTCTAAGACCAGAATTCTTCATTTTCAAAAGACCAGTCCTGTATTTAACTTTGTTATCACTTTGTAGCAGTGGATGTTAGCTGAGTGATATGAAGATTTTAATTAGAGCCAGAAACTTTTACATGAAGATATTAAAGAAGAAAAAATGGGCTTGAATATGTTTTATCATTCTTAAGGGTTTGCTTAAAGCACTCTCTCTTTCTTTCCTCAGATTACTGTTGTAGATTTTTCAAAATTGCATCTTCATTTCTCATTTTGGGAGCCAATTAATTTTTTTTTTCAAGGATACTCTTTTGATTTATATTTGCCAATGTACAAAGCCACAGACCTACTGCTGACAACATTTTCCCAACTTGCAAGTACATTTTAATAACTGAACTCTACATACCCAATGGCAAGGAAATTTGTGCAAATTCAATTTTACTTGACAAGTACAATAAGATTTAACTATGTGGAAATTAATGGTCACAGATTTGGTGTGTTTAGACAGAAAACTAATCTGCAGGAAACCTTTGTGGAGTTCATTGGTGATAAAAAAATACATTGTGAACCACAATAGCATCTGTTTGGGGTTCCACATGTGAATTTAGCTCTTTAGCATTTTGGACATCAATCAAAGGACATTTTGGAATCAAAGGACATTCCCATGGTCAAGTCTCTGTGGTAGTGCAATATGTCTGGCTGTGGAAGAGCTACTGCAGGGAAAACCGCTGGCTGTGTTGGGGTGCAGTTCCCCTGGTCTAGAGAAGTTGTGAGATCTGTATGATCCAAACAGATTGGATAGGCCTGGTATTATTCCTTCTGGCAGCATAGATTTTGGTCATATTTGCTCATACAAATGGGAAAATGGTTACCATGGGCAATGGCAACCACCACTGTTTGCCAGCAGTTGTTGCTAAAAAAAATGTAAAATGTTGTGCAGAAGACTGCAGATGGGAATGTAAGGTGTGGGAGAAATGTATGGAAAATCAGAAAAGGACAATGACAGATCTGGAAAACATGAGATAAAGAAGAGTTTGGAAGGACAAGAGGGTGTCAGGACAGTGATCAGCTGGCAAATATTGCATGACGTAAGACCAGGGAAGACAATGATGGGGAACTGAAGGGATCCTTAGCAGGAACAGAGAAGACCAGAAAGTCTCATGGATGCAGTCATAAGCAGATGAGATTTCCTTTTCATGGAGGAAAATGTGTACATGTGACTTACTGAAGGCAGGTAAATGTGGCTCAGATCTGCAATCTAGTGAGCTAATCTTCCCCAAACTGAAGTTCTGCCAGCATCCAACCATCTCTGTCTGTGTCTCTAAGGCTTTTGAAAGGCATTTCTGGAGCTGTCTGCATTTACCTGCACTGCATCAGGCCAGTGACACGCAGTGCCCGAGATCTCTGTGCGGGTCCAGGCCTCCCTGCAGTCACATCCTGGGGGCTGTTGGGTGGATCCCCATGCTGGGTGCCCACAGCCTGATCAGGGATTTGTTCTGCAGCAGGTGGGATTCACAACAATCTGGTTTTGACGCAGTCTGGATGTTTTGGCTCAGTTTGGATGTGCAGGTCAGTGCCAGGCCTCACACCTCTCCCATGGCTGGCCAGGTCACATACAGCATAGACAAAGAGCCTTCCTTTCCCTTTGCAGACCAGGTAGAGACATGACATCACCAATTTCTTCTTCTGAATTTCAACCATATTTTGGATTCTTCTGTTATACAGCTTTCTTCAGGGAGTCTTCATACAAACCTCACCATGAAATTAAAAGTAAAGGTATCTCACATCTTTCTACTGGGGTAATTAAAATAGATTCAGGATTTACCTGAAATCACTGCATTTAAAGGCACCTTCTGGTAGTGCCTACATCTTTTGTTATGGATAGCTAGGGCATGTGGGGTGCTCCCAGGCTGGACTTTGGGGATAACCTACACGTGCTGAGGTAACCTGCTGAGAGATGAGAAAGACAAACCTCAAACTGTCTGCCTAATGCAGATTAGATATCCAACTATATGGCTATAGTTTGGTGAGATAAAGCTCAGTTTATAATAGGCATACACATTTATTTATTAATTAATTTTAGTTTGTGATAGTAAGTGTATTAGGAAAAGGTGTGGTTTTGTTCCCTATCCTGGCATCAGAAACAGATAGTCTAACATTTTAATGGAAATTGCTGTTGCATTCAAATTTGTGGAAGATTAGCTTGGATCTTTTCCAGAATTATGGCAATTTCTTGATATAATACTTGGTATGAGTCCACTCTTGCTTTAAAGATTTGCTCTATATATGTGCTATCTATCTATATATGCTATATGTGTGTATATATACATGCAGACATTATACATATGTATGTTGTCTCTTTGTTTGAATGTATGCTTGAATTTTGAAGTCTTATAACTCCTGAAGCATTTTGCTTCCTTTTTCTATGCAACACTATGTATGAGGCTGAAATCCTTTCTTGTCTTGGTGAGATGAAGAGCTCTCATTTCATACATCTTTATGCAGAACCAGAAATCATCCCCGCTTCAGAGCAGGGAGAAAGAAGAACAAGAAACCTGCACAGCTTCAAAGATGTGACCACACTGACTGGTAGGAGATCTTTATTTGAGGCAGATGAGAGGGAAAAGCCCCTCAGGATCAGGAAACTAACAGCTGAATTGAACAATCTGAATGCAGATTTAGAAAGCAATTCCACTGGAAAGCTACTTTTATGCTTTTGAGCTGCTGTGCCCTACCAAGGGCTAAAATACAAGCCTTGAAGTGAGCTTTGAAATCAATGATCACTTTTGTCTTCTATCCTCAGCTTCTTAGGCAAGATTTAAAGCATTATAGGCTACCTTTTTCTGGATTGATTTCAGACTCTTATGACTGCTATTGGATTTGGGATTTTCACTTTTTACAAGTCAACAAATATGTGGGACATCTACTGTTCACATTTTTCTTGGCATTTATATTGTACCTATGGAAAAAGGGGGTGTCCAAGGACACAGCATCTCGTCCTCCTCTGGCTAGTTCATTCATAAGGAGAAGGGAAGCCAGACTAGGTATATTTTATTTCTTTATAGAGTTCTCTTACACAGACAATTAAACTAAATGCCTTGGCATGCTAATGAGTCCTTTTTCCCTTCTATCTTTTTAAGATACCTCTATCTTTTTAAGATACCCCTATTCTTCCTTTTTCCATATGTCCAGATGATAATTAGTTGCTTCTGTCTTCTCTGCTGAGGTTCATTAGCCATTGCTGGGCCAAAAGCTGAGATTCAATACTATGGTTCTCTAAAGTCAGAGCAGGCTGAGTCATTAAGAAATGACTGTGTACACAACGTGGTGGGACTTAACTTTCTGATCCTGTCACAGCCAGAGTCATTTACAGCACTTATTAGTGACTCATGCAGTATCTTTGATGTGTAGAGTGTTTGTGACCATTTTGGTTACTGTTCTAAATATTATCAGTTGGGAGTGCTTGCTTTCTTCATGTTTAGCATCTTGAATGAAATATTAAAACATATTAATTTCTTGAATGAAATATGAAACATCATATTTTTTCTGGAAAAGAGCCTGGAGGACTAGAATCTCTTCTCAGTTTCTAAAAGAAAGTAATCCAAAAAGCCTCTGGTAGTCTCCTTTCATTGCATCAGGAGCAGACACCCTGCAACGAGTTCAGTCTTTCCAGTCAAGCACAAAGCCAGAACGGCCTGATGCATACCTCTGGAAGCTCTTGCAGCACCCAAGCAGTCACTGGCTGGTGCTCTGTTTCTGGAGTGCAATTAGTGCTTGTTCCTCAGCAATGAATTTGCAGATCCACCAAGTTTCACATATCACACCTGAGACTAAGTTATCTGTCCCTCCTTACTGACCCCCTCTGCCCTTTCTCTGTCTCACTATACTCTCAGTGATGTCTTACAATCTCTCACTCTGTAGTCCCATTTGCCTCGAGCACCCAGTCAGCATCTGTGTGATCTCCTCATCACCTGCATCCAGCAGGTTACGTCTCTGAAATGCAATGATGAAGCAATGCCTGGAAGGAGCCTGTCTGGAAAAGCATCCTGAATTTACACTGGTAGCCTCATTTCTATAAATCAGGTTCTTCAGTGAGGGCAATTGCTATTATAGAAGTTTTCTTTGCCTTTCTTAAGTAATATGTTGGTGTCTAAAACAGCTTTCTTTTTTTTGTTTTTACACTAGAATCTACATTCCTTACACCTGTGTTTCCATACCATCTGAAGCACCAAACTCTTGTTTACCATCTCTTTGCCTATAAGCAAGCAGGTGAGCAAAAATATGTACTGAAACCACAAAGAAATTGAAACTGTCTAGATGATAGAAAACTGTGGGTTAGATAAGGGAGCTGAAGAGACCAGGGAAGAGAAAAACTGGAGATAGTGTTCTTCTATATCCACTTATCAAGTCCTTGAATCCTTAGTTCCCTGTCTTTTTGGGAAAAGATGTAAGGTAGGTGGTCTCATACAACCCACTGATAGCAAGAATTAACAGGGACAAGAAGCCACCACCCTGTGTCTATTTAAGGCTGTAGGGTGAAACAAAACAGAAAAAAACAGGAAGAAAAAACCTCTAAATATTAAAAAAATCCCTCCATCCCAGTAACTCTCAAGCCTCTCAGGTAACAGGAATAAGAGAAGGGACCTGAAAGAGAATAGAATCTGCTTCTGAAAAAACCCTCATGAGGATGAAGATGATCAGTGGCTCCTCAGATACCACTCAGAATATTAGCTACTTCTTCCAAGAGCACCACAGTCATCCCACTCTAGCCCAAGCCCAGTCATATTTTCTGCCTTTTGTAGGCCTCCTTTTTCCTTGGGCGTTTCAAGGCTTTGTGTAATTACATGCCAAAAAGGCAGAAACCCTCTGCACAGAAGCTTGAGGAAAATAGAAACTTTGGGTCAAGGAGATGGTCTGAAGGGAAAATTTGGAGGAGTGACAGGAAGCAAAGTTTTTGGGGGAAAAAAATCCTTCTTAGAAGTGGTCAGTGAGCTATGAGATACACAAGAGAGCATCCTCCAAACCCAGGAGGCTCATGCTTGCTTATGCAGCTGTTTTTGCTCATCCCTGCACTGAGCATGAAACACAAACTCAGGTTCTTCTGCACCCACAGCTCCTTCAAGCTTCAGGGGATTGGGAAAAAAGAAATTGATTCAGCCCGTGCTATAAAATGAGTCAGTACTGGTTTCAGCTGGGACAGAGTTCATTTTCTTCCTGGTACAGAGCTGTGGCTAATGTTGATACATATTCATGTTTTAGTTGTTGAGTGCTAACACTAAGTCAAGGACTTCTCTGTGTCATGCTGTGCCAGTGAGGAGGTGCACAGGAAGCCATAGAAGTATGGCTAGGACCCTACTGACCAAAGTGGCCAAAGGGATGTTCCATGCTACAGAGCATCGTTTTCAGTGGACAAACGGGGGAAGGTGGCTGGGGTTGGGGGAATCGCCAACCAGGGATGGGATGGGCACCACTCAGTGGGTAGTGAGCAATTGCAGCATGTACCACTTGCCTCTTGGGCCATTTATTCCTTTCTATTTTCTTTTCATTACAACTATTATTATTATTATTATTACTAGTAATAGTATATTTTATGTTGTTTCAATTATTGAACTATTCTTATGTCAATCCACGAGGTTTATTTTTTTTTTATTCTCCTCCCCACCAGGGCGAGGGGACTGCGTGGCTGTGTGGTGCTCAGTTCCAGGCTGGGGTTAAACCACAGCAGAGCTTCACAGCAAAGCAGCTGCTTTCAAGGTGCTTTTCTGATGTCACTCAACTCCTCTCATGAAGTCATTGCTTAATGCTGGTTGCTATAACAACCTGTTAGTCTTTCTCACTATTACTCATGCAGCACAAATGCCTACAGGTATGTCACTATTGTGAAATTAAACTTTAAAGTGTTCATTTAAAAATATTTCTCCTATCTCACTGGCACAAAACACGCAACTTTACAGATTAATTTTTTTTAAGAAAAGCCGGCTACAACTCATCCTGTGCTGTCTAAAGGAAAAAAGGAATCAACCTGAGAAAAGAACATCCTTTCAGTGAACCAGCATTTCAGCTGAATACTTCCTTCTTTTATGTTCAGTATTTCCAAAATCTTTTTCAAAAACTCATATTAACCTCTTAGATTCTGTTTTTAAAACTTGCATTCTGTGTAGAGGAAGCACCTGTAGCTTTCTGTACATGTATTTTTATTAAGAGTGGGAATGAACAGAGAAAATGCTCTAAGAAAGTGTTTATCTTTTTTTCTGAGCATTATTAAGCTCATGTGAAATACTATCTCTTTGATTATAGTAAAGACCACAAGGGAAGATGTCAAGAGGTTATACTGTGAATGGGAAATCCCTTCTGGTGGTGTTTGAATTGGTGGTGCTGGTTTTGGACTAATAATTAGCTCCATGGAAGAAATAAAAGACAGTAAGCCAGACAGACTTAACCATCTTGGAAATATCTTCAAACATTCTGGGGTGTGAACAAGCTCAGTGAAATCTTTACAGTGCTGCATTGTCTCTCTCTGCAGTGGAGTGACACCTGAGGGGCCCCATGGCCATGACCAACATCATCATTTGGCACTCTCCTCCTGCTCTTCTCCCAGTCACACTCTCCAGCAGCAAACACTCAGCAGGCTGGTAGCAAAAATGTAAAATAAATGCTGCCAGCAAGCAGGAGTCAGTCCCTCAAAGGTGCCTCTCCCTCTCCATTGACTGTAGGAGAAACCTACAGTGACCTCTAGAGAAAAGTCTGACTTTGGGGCCAGACGAAAGTGTGCAGAGCTAGATGGAATGTCCTGGCCTTGGTGGCTTCTACCTGTGGCATGGAAGCAGCTATGACTGTGCTGCTTTTTGGGGCACTATTATTCCATTGGTGCAGCAAAATCTTGCATCCTTGGGGTTGCAGGTCACTGCTCTGGTGACACTCAGACCTGGCAGGGCATGACTGACCCACAGGCAGCCCTTTGTCCCAGCACACAGCAGAGAGGTCAGCCTGGAGCTTTTTAAGGGCTGATATTCAGATGAATATCACCCTGCTTCCAGCATCCTTCACTCTTACATCTCCAGCAATAGATTTATGTTTTGCCAAATACAAGTGGGCTAAACTCTCCAGAGGGGATTCTAGGAAGCATCATAAACATGGAAGTCAAATGGAAGTTAAAGCCTGATTCTTTTGTCTCAAAAAAAAAATTTTTTCCCCATTTCTCCAGAATTCATGGAAGCACTATGAAGCAATACCCAAGTTTCTACTGTCTGAGGTCCATGCTCACAAAAGAATTCAAAATAAGGATAAGACACACTTAAAGACAAGTCCTATTTCAGAAGGGTAAAACTAACATTGTGTAATTCTTCCAGCTTTCAGTCAGATAGATTTACTTTAAAGTTGAAAGATTGTGCTCCAGTCAGGGATGTATAAACTATGAATCTTTTCTTCTACTGTTATAGACAGATATTTTAGAAAAAAATGCCATGGAATCAGTCCAAAGGAACATACTAAATATACGAAAATATCAAACAAGTGTACAAAAATTTCTTATGCTTTGGTAAAAATACAGAGCTCAGCTTGCATCCCCATGCAGTCATATTCATATAACACCAGTTTAGCTACAGGATTCATGAGTCAGTGTTTCTACTCTCAGGTTTCTGAAATGTGGGCTGCCAGAACTGAGCTTGGCCAGTGCAACATCACAACATCCAGAGTAAATGGCTGATGACATTTTTTTTTCACTCCTAGTTTAAGAACAGGGAGAGGAGCTGCAGTAGAGCTGCTATTTCCTGATTGCCTCACCTGAGATTAGGGCTTTTAAAATTCCTGTCTCCTGTGTCACTATAGCTTGAAGACACTGTTCTTGTTCTCTCTGTTTTTCTTCAGTAACATGATCTGACCTCAGAATGATGTGGTTAACAATGTTAATGCTGTACCTTGCCTGGGAACTGGTGAGGATGAGGTTTGAATGGCAAGGAAAGAGAAGCAAAGTACTCGAGGGTCCACGCATTGATGATCTGAGCTCACAACGAATGGTTGTCTGAGCTGGGCAGTTTTAGCCAAATTCTTCACAGGGTTTTACACCCCACTGCAAAATGATCTCTGGCTTTGATTAACTGACAGAATTGCCAGGAATTTGCAGCACTTCTTTGCTTGGAGGCAGCAGGAGGATGTGAAAAGCTGCAGTGGCCCCATTGCATCTGTGAAGTACTTTTCATCAATTCTGGACTTGAGACCTCACAGAGATATTAGGAGACTTCATGAACAGGGTTTTTATTGAGTTAGGGGAAAGGTGGAAAGAGAATGGTACTCGGCCAATGACACAGCCTTGGCCATGTTTATTCTGTGGGTTGGGCAGGAGGAGGGGCACAGACAAATTGGAAGCCTTGCTTCCCTGCCAGAGGGCTGTTTAACAGGGAGGGAAAGAACTGGTAAATGGGGGTAAAAAAAAAAACCAAAACTGGGCAACTTCAAGCATGATGACAGTCTCTTTTGTGGAGCTGAGACAAGGCTATTCCATTTTCAGTACACTTCCACTGGAAAAATGAGGCAGATCCCTATGGCACGATATTGGAGTGTTAAAAAGGGTGATGATCAATCTCTTTGATGGTCTAAAGAGTACTCCCTATTTGCAGGCATGAGAAACCTGTGAGCAGAGCCCTTATTTTGCAGGTGAATATTAAAAGCTGTATTTAGAAAAAGAGTATTTGGGGAAGTGCCCTTGGGTGATAGCTCTGCATGCTCCCTACACAGTACAATGGAAAATAGTAGCTTTCTATGGCCTTTATTTATTTTTTTTTATTTTTAGTAAGTGTTCTAATATTTATTCTCCTGCTTAAGAATGTAATATAACAGAAAATCTGCAAACTGGGATTCTATACATTTTTTCAAGTGGTGACATTTCTTTCCCAGGTGCTGCAATTGTTCATCCTTCTGCAGTCTATATGGTTTCTTTCACTTCTCTAAGGAAAGGTAATTCTTGTTTTCAACCTGCACAGCAACGTTCGTCTTCCACAATATGGGATTACCCTGTCAGTTGAATTGTTGCATGTTAGATATATTAACCACCAATATTAACCTCTCTGTGCTGGTGGGCTAGCAATGTTACCAGCCTCTAAGATAATCCTTGCTCATTGATGAAAAATGCACTCTTCCTCTGAATTTTGAAGGGAATTACAGAAGTAAGAGAATGTGTCTGCCAAGCACATAACATGCTGCTTGTGTGGTCTGTCAAATTAGCAAATTCCCCTAAGAAGAATCAACTGTCTTTATTAGACAAATGAAATCTTATTGTGTTAGCAGAAAGGTTTACATTCCCAATTACTAAACAAAATCACTAAATAAAAAGAACTAAATATAGTTTGGGGTGGGATTTGGTTCTTGCTGTTGTTTCTTGTGTTGGGTTTCTTGGGTTTGTTTTTTGTTTTGTTTTGTGTTTGTTTTTTAGTGTTTCCCATGGTTGGGAACAACAAAAAGCCTTCTCTCGTTTGGGCTTGATGTCCCTGGTGAGTTTTTAAGTTACCTGGCTGTGCTTTTGTTTAGCTGGAACTGCCTGCTTTGCTAAGCTCTCTTCTGGACTTCCTCCAGTGGAAATCAGTGTTATGAAGCGAGACAGGAGAATTGCTTTTAGCTTGTCATGTTGTACATTTGTCTGTGCCTGAAAGCTTCAGATTTCTCCTTTCTCTTTTGTTTTTTGCACTGGAGTTTTCTCATCTTTTTTAAAGCTTTTTAATGATCCCAGTCAGGAGCCCATTGGGTGCCATGAATGAAGCATTCTGGGTTTTTCTGGAGGTGGAGATATCACAACAGATGCAAGACTTCTTTCAAACTATCTAAATTATGCACTGAAAGCAGTGTTCACTGTATAAAATATTCATTATACATGGATCTTGCCAAACTCATATTTTCTAGATTATTACATCCTGTTCTCAGAGATAGCATGTGACATAGCAACAATTTAAAATTTGACACTTAGACCACTTGCTAAGCTACTGTCTCCCTCTCCATTTCTTCCCTTTATATCCAAAGGAAGAGACAAGAAACCTTGAAATAGGTAGCCTAAGATAACCACTTTCTAGGGAAGATTCAAGTAGAGACTGACTTAGAGGGTTCAGACAAGGCTGAATCACAGAAAGGTAAAAGCAGTTCATGATCCACAGTTCAAAAAGCCCTTCAGCCCTTTCATTCTAAGAATACATGAGGTTCATCTCTCAAGCAATACAAGTGCATTTGCCTAACTCGTAGCATCTTTGTCTCTTTCTTAAAAGCATAAAGGTACTAAAGAGTTCCCCAGATGTCAAAAATACTGGGTTATTTGGGCAGTGAGGCGTCTTTATGGAGAGTGACAAAAATATTACTTAGCTTCTTTTAATATTCCTTTCTTTCTCTTTTCTTTCTGCTCTTCCTTTGTATTCTGTACAACTGTCATCTGGATTGCTTCAAGAATGTGAAAATTAGTAAATAAATGACCAAGTTAACAGTGACAAAATGTTTCACACAAGGCTTGGATTTTCAGGAGATGCAATGGTTGCCTCCAAAAGTAAAGATCCACTAAGGATCTGCCTTGCACAGTGCTTTCTTTTGGATTTAGGAGAGATTCACTTTCACCATAGGATCACTCAGGTCAGAAAGGACCCTGGGAACACTCTAGTCCAGGCCCCTGCTTGAAGCAAGACCAGATACAAAATCAGACCAGATTTCTTTATTCATTTAGTACTTCCTGAGGGTTTATTTTTTCATGGTACAGGATGGTGGTGGTGGTGTTCTAAAATATTGTAGTCTAACTGTTTTTAATAGAATAATTTGGGGTTTCTTATAGACTCCCTTTACAACACGTATGTAATCTTCCACAAATGCCCTGGACATTGGCTGTCAGGTGTGGCAGCTTGAAAGTTTAAACAGAACATCTCAGTAAATGCTAAGTGATAATATGATTATCATTGTAATGGCCAAAGGATGCAGGGTAGCAATGCCTGTAGGTACAGGTAGTGTCTACTTTTAGTGTCTTATTAGGCCAAGTGAAACAGCAAAATAAAGGAATCAAACTCGCTGTTTGAGTTCCTTTGTCATCTTCACTTGAAGAGCTGAGAAGAAAAGAACTTTTAAACTAGCCTTAATATTTGGTGAATGGAAGAAAGTAGACTGAAGGAGGAAGGGAAGTATCATTCCCAAAGGAAAATTGCTTTGAAATCCTACACAGAAGATACTGGAAACTAGATTTCTTGCAGGATTTCTCAGTCATCTTTGACCTTTTAAATTCCTTTAAGTAGCCCTATTGATTCTTACATAGAAAGGTGAATACTAGAGCCCAGTAAATTCAACAAGACATTGGGAAACTGAGAACCTGAGGGGACTAGAAACAGCAAAGTGACAAAAGGAGAAATAAAGTTGGTTCCCTATTTTGTGTTTCTTATTTTATATTTACAGATCTTAATAAATGGAAGCTGTGTCAAATATGCACAGTCAGATCAATCACATGTACATATAAGAAGCTTTGAGTTGCAGTAACCCTACCTACCTTTTTGCAGATTATGCAGAGATCTACTGCCTTAAAGTTGAAAGCAAAGGTAAAACTGTGAGAACAACTAGCAGTTTTAGCATTGAAGGTGGCTATTGTAAGCTACCAGAAAAGAACAAGAAATTCATCACACTCTTCAGTCTTTGAGATAGAAGAAAAATCCCTTGTCCTTATATGTTATATAGCAACCACAGCTTTGAATGTAAGAGGATATTACTCTTGTAATGGAATGTAAGAGGACAAAGTTCTTTTTCCATTTAGGACCATTCTAGCACAGGAACTATCACAGAAGGCCATGACAATAATAATTCTCCTATCAAAGACTCATTCAACTGCAACATCCACCCAAACACTCAAGCAGGCCTGTTGTGAAAATGCCTGCATTATCCATTACCACTGACTGTGCTGACAGGGTGGTCTCACCTCAGGGACAGCAAGGGCCAGCTGCTCCAGAGAGACAGCCAAGCCAGGAGCTGAGCATGAGTCAGTGCAAACCTTGCCCCCACCCACAGTCCCAGTCCCACAGGAGCAGGTAATGGGGGTCTGATAGCCCTGCCTTGGCAGGAAATGGACCAGGACCGGGATCCATCCAGGTGCTCCAGCCAGAAGCAGAAGGAGACTAGGCCAGAAACAGGCTGGGAAGAAGCTGTGACAGGGCTCTGAAGTCCCTCCATGTGGGTACACCCACACTATGACTTAGGCAGGGGCTGACAGCTGACATGGGGCTAATCATGTGTAAGTGTACAGTTGAGCCAGGAGGGACAAGTAGTTCTTTATAGCACAACAATTAAATGTTCATTTTGTTATGGTAGTACCAAACAGCTTTCATGAATAACCCTCTGATACTGAGCTTTCATCATAAGGTCACTTGCTTTGTCCCACCTAGGCAGCCACAAACGGCAAGCTGTGTTTGACTCAGCCATTTCTCTCACACCCTCTCATTATATGCATTTGAATAAAACTGCTCTGTACCCTGCTGAGTAACCTTCCCAAACCACACTGCTGGTTGGGGAGGGCTCAAGGAAAGACAGAGCAATTCAGTCTTGGCACAAACAGAAGCCAACTTTTAACTAGATTGAATTTTCGCAGTAAGGCTAATAATTTTGGTGCTGAAATGCAAATAATCACTGTTGTAATTGCTTTCTGGCATCCGCAGGCATGTTGACTGCCTCTCAAGCTGAATAAAAGGACAAGGACTCCTGGTTTTAAAAGCTCACAGTATTCCTGCATTCTGCAAAGTTCACTGAAAACCAGTGGGAATAATTTTCATAGGTGCATGAGTCTCCTTATGAAAGGTCACAAATTTTATGTTCACTCAGATGTTGGGAGAATTTATTCAAGGTTAAGATTAAGTAACCAGGCAAAGAACTTGGTCTCGGTGAATGAGCTGGAATTTAATGCAGCCCTCCTGTGTCCCATAAAATCATGAAAAAGGTCTTACTGGTTCTGAGCAAATATCCACCTAGCCCGAAATTGTCCGTAAGTGAGGAATTGTAATAGCAGGAGAAATCCATGTGACATTTCTTCCCCCTGCCTCAGCCTACATCCACCAATGGATGTTTGTTGTTTCAGACCAGTGGATTTCCTCTGCCTGTCCCAATTTGTCTGTTCAGTAACAGGGAACTGTCTTATGGAATTTTTAACCTGATATATAATTTCATTTTCCTTGCTCTTTTGGCTTCTACCAAGCACTGAGCTTATGAGGAAACAGGTGCTGTTTCCCAAGGCCTCAGTCCTGAGGGCTTCTGGTTTGCTCAGAAGCAGAACTTTATGTATGAATAGTTTGCCACCTTCTGCATCTTCTTACATTCATCTCTATCACAATTCATCTGGTATCTTATGGCCTTGGCAATCATTTTCCTAAGGCCCTTCCCAGTGCCAGTTATTTCTGTTTGTACCACTCTGAGCAGCTCTGGATCACCAGCAAACCTTTGCCATGCTCTGACCTCCCTGACCTCATGAATATGTGATGGAGTTGGTCTGGAGGGCTTTGGGACTGGGAAATTCTTAGGTTCTTCTTTTGCACTCATTCACATTCTCTCTGCATGCAGGACTATCTTTTCCTTCAAGCACACTCCTTGCATAAAACACATTCAGAATCTAAACCCAGAAATTTCTTTTAAATATTTATTGGCTTTTCTTTTCCCCAGATGGATGGGCATCTTGCTTTCTCCATCTTTGTTTATATATATGGCATCCACTTTGCCCAGAAGGCAAATGGTATTACCTTCACAAACAGGGAGGATTTTGTGTCTTCAGCATGTACATTTCTACACATTTTCAAATAAGTGTGTAAGGCAATACTGAAATTAATATTTAATGTGAATACATTTGACTCCAGTTGCAGAAGGCAGCAGTCTTTCAGCAATTGTTATTTTCTCAGATGTGGCTAATGTCAGAAATATAAAAGAAGAACTGAAAACTACCAATTAAGCATTTTGCCTGTCCCATGATATTTTGTTTATTTTCACTTCACAGATAAAAGCGTGACTACAGGGACTAAACAGGCTTTCCCTTTATGAAGCTGCAACATAATGGACAAAAAAAGTACAAAATTGCCTCCCTTGTATTAACTACATTTATAATTTTTACAAAAGTGAGCAGATCAAGGGTCAGATTAATTTATAATTTACCAGTGCAGGATTAGAATCAAAACAAATGTCCATTGTGCTGTATATTCCCCTTTGTGACCAATGCTGAGCTGCATGAAGAACAAAATTTTTCTCCAGGCAGACAAAACCAATACAAATTAGCTTTCTTAAAAGTTCAGTAGATCCTAGAGCTTGGCAAGAATTACTGATCTGTAATGTATTTTTTCAAAGAAAGACTGATGTTAGTTCAACAAAGATACAACAGCTTGGGATTAATTAGCTGCAGTCACGCAAATAAGTATTAAATAATGAGTCATTATAAATTATGTCTTATACAGTTAATATTCATACAACTTTCATGCAAAGATGATACAATTTCTTATAATATTAAATTGATTTTTACTCATTACCTCACAAAGTTGAAAATATTCCTTTTTTAGACCTTCTGCTTTAAGATTTGAATTACACTAGCAGCTGCCATGTCCATCTTGCAAATGCTCTCCAAATGTCTCCAACTTCTGAAGTCAGAAACTTCTACCATGTTTTGGCTAATCCTAATTAAGTCTTTTTAAAGCACATATAATATAAAACATTGGAAGCTGTGACACTTCATCAGACAGCAAGGAAAAGCTGCTCCCAGTGAAGAGGGCAGTGGTCCAGCCCAAAGACTGGACACACATAAGCTGAAGACCAAGATTTCAATGTGATCAGTTCCTTGAATGGGGACAGAGTTGCAAAGCTTTCACAAGAATGATCTCCCACAGTGTATGGCAATGCTTTTATTTAGGAATGACATTGAACATCATCTCTACTGAAATATGAGACCCTGTTTCAGAAATATCACAGTGAATCTTTGAAGAAAGAAACTTGATGTGAGTGTTATATTTAAACTGTATAATGGGTAAATTTTATTCTCTCAAGATATAAATTGTAAGGGTAAATTTTATTCTTTCAAGGTTTCACTGCTAGAGCCTTATTTTTAGTTAACTACAAAAATACATATTTTATCCCAAAGATATACTTTGCATTTAGTTAGGTGATGATGGAATATAATTCACATCTATGTAGTTCCATACATTTTATTGGGCCTTAAATTTTTATCCCCTCAAGCATTCTCAGATGCTCATGTCTACTCATAAGATAATCTGTCTTCAAGCATTGCTGGTTCTTGGCTGCTTTTTCCTGTCTCTGTCATGGTCAGGATTGAAGGTACTTGAGATGGTATTTAGCATTCAGGTTGATATTTATAATTTCTTATCTATATTACAAGTCCTGAGTTCTACACCATTCTACTAACAAGCTACAAAATGGCTGGCTATCTTTCATTACAAGGTCTTTTAAGGCTAAACTATCCAATTAAGAAGTGGCACCTAAATTATTTTCACTTTTAACCCAATAACTAATCACTTGAAATCTGCAATGCGGACTTTTCTGTCCAATTACAGAATACCACCCAAACCCATGAAGAAGAAGGAAGAAGAAGGTGAAGGTGAAGAAGGTAAAGAACCAGCCACTGACCTAAAAGAAGAATCTTGCCCCATATACATCACTATATTCTAAAACCTTAACCTCTAAGTTTTCTACCCTGTGATATTACACACTTCTAATCAACTACACACCCATAATCCCAGTGCTATCAATCAATTTTGGAAGCCTTCTCCATGGCCTCAGGTCAAATATAGTATTTTGTTGTGGGTCTGTTCCCTTCAGCACAGAAAGTTAAAATTCTCAGCATCCAGGATTCCAAAAAACCATTACACCTTAGTTCCCCCTGTTAAACAGGCTGAGGGCTCCTGCATTTGGGGAGAGCACCTCCCAGGTAACAGGGGAGTGGGTCTGGGGACACCCAGTGTGTCCTTCCACATCTGCTGGGTCACCTGATGCTAGACCATTTGGGATTCCATATCAGCATTGCCAATAGCAAGGAATTGGTGTGAGTTTCTTTCACATGAATTGTGTTAAATATGGAGATGACATGATCAGTAAATATTTCGGATCAGAGTCAGGTGAATTGGTCCTGTAGTTGTGGCTTAAAATGTCATTCTGAGACCAAGCAGGCACTGAAAAAAAAAGACAGGTAAACTCTCAGTCATGGCACTAAGCTTTCCCTGCAGAAATGCAAAACCCAGGTGTTGTTTGGGGTGGCAGATCTCTCACACAAATTGTACTTTCTTCCCAAAAGGTTATTCCCTGGTGGGCCAAGGTGGGGGAGGTTTGACAGGAGATGGGTGGCTCAGCAGTGCTGCTCAGGTGGAACCTGTGCCCCCACTCTCATTTCCCCCAGCTCTGAGGCAGCAGATGGAGGATGGGCTTCCTGCTGGCCTGAGGGACTGGCCTCTCACTGCTTGAGCAGTCTCTGGGGCTCAGCAGGGAGATTGGAAATATCAGTCACATTTGCACACTGAAGTGAGTGCAGAGTACCTCGAGACTGTTCTGCCTATCGTGCAAAACTGCAGTTTGCTCTGATTCCATTGCCTTTATGGCTGCAGTTAATAATTTCCTGGTGTCCCCCATATGGTGCCACTGTCTAATATAATCCAGAGAATAATTAAGTGCATCAGAAGTCACTCAGTTCCCTCTTGTGTTAACTTATCCTTCCATAATGTGGATGTTAAAAACTCCATTTTTGTGTATTTCCTTAGTAAATATTAGAACAAAACCCTGATTGTGCCATAACAGTTTTTTCCTGCCAGCACCATAGTTCTGCAAGGAGGAACACTGGAAACAGACTGAAATCAATAAAATGATCTAGAGGTAATTACCAACATATATAGCTGATCATTTCTTTGGAAGTTATTTTACCCACAAATGATGTCAGTATCTTCTGTCTAATAGAAGTGAAAAGTAAAGTTTCTTTTAGCTGTGTCATTTTACAAATTTGTACGTGGTCACATCAATGCTATGATCAGTTTCTCCCATTCTATACTTTAAAATATTTCTAGGTATGCATGCATGGGAAAGGGAATAAATCAAGATATCTCTGCACAAGAATATATATGTTTTAAAACATCTCCTATCTCCTAGGATAGGAGATGTTTTAAAAGATTCAAAAGCCCAAGAGGATTTGTGGACTTTGGGGACAAACATTCCTGAGTAAAGCTATTCTATTTGAAATATTTTTGGTTTTTTTTAAAGGTACTGGCTAAATTGATACTTTAGGGCCTGGATGTTAAAATCCAGTACACTACAAGTGGGTTATTGCTGCTTATCATCACTTGCTTTATTAATGTTTACAAAGTCCTCTAGAACCCCCAGAGGCCTGCTGGGGAATAAACAAGCAGACATAGTTCTGTATTGCAAAAAGCTGCAGAAACTAAGATGTGTTTGCCACAGAGCTGCATGTGAACCTGAGGCAAAAGTACCTGAGGCATCCAACACATCTCAGAGTGGATCTGCAGCCTGGCAGACCATAATTTCAATTTACTGTGACCTATTTTCTCCTTTTTAAAAATTTCTATTTAAATTGTCTCAGTCTTATGTCTGGGATTGCAAGGTTCAGGGAGAAAAGTCACCTGTACTTGCTTCAACTATATTTGAAAGAAAACCTCTCCAGCTCTAAGGGAGAAAGACTGTAAGGAGTCTGCCTTTGAGACCACTGGATTAATGGATTTCAGATTAATGTCTAGGGGAAACTGAAAAAAAATATGGTGGAATAACATCCAGTAAATAGGTGTGATAAACAAATTCTTGGAGGTGAATGTTTCTCTTCCCTTTTTCAGGCTGTCTTGGAGCAGTAAGAGCAGGCTGCTCCTCAGGGCAGGGGAGCTGGGGGTCCAGAATAACGCAGGGCTGGCCAGGGTTTTGCCAAGGGTCAGCAGAAGTGCCCATGGAAGCCTCATCTCCCTTATACTAAAGCTTGTGGTAAGCCCAGAAACAATGATTAGGTAACAGGGAGGCAGATAACATTCTCCTCACAAGTTCCTATGGCTTCTTATTGCTTTAATCACATAATTCAAATGCACAACTCAACTGTGTAAAATATATAGATCTCAAGTCTATTGACCAAATTTTTGATTTGTGTGAAATATTATTACTCTCTATGTTCATTGGAACCACCACAGGTTATGGAAATCTGGTTTATTTACTGGTTTCAGGCTCTATTGCAACTGCAAACAGCTGTACAGTATAAAGGCTGATCTTTAAAAAAAGGAAGAGATATAATCCCTGTAAAAAACCTCAGCACTTCTAGAAAACAAGTTTAAGTAAGGCTTTATTCATCTGTTTCTATCCAAAAAGTACACTGCAAAATAAAATGAGATGTCAGCAAAGTCCACAAAAGGTTTTACCCCAAGTGATTTGATGGAATTTTGTATTGGCTGAATGCTGCCCTCTGGGGCTCTCATTCTAAAATATGATATAAACACTCTCTGAAGTAAGACAGTTTTAGAAATGTGGATGGAGAGAAAATGTGGAACTCTCTAGATTACAGAACAGCATCTCCCCCAATCAGCCCAGTGCCACTGATCCTGACATTTACTATATTGCTTTTATCTGAAAGAAACAGCATCTTGCAGCAGTGGAAATAGGTCCAGGGTAATGCAGAGGATAACACTTCCAAGGTGCACAGTTAGTGCTTTAATATGCACTTTGTAAGCCATTATTTTGGGCAGATATCTTTCAGACTGAGAGTCCAGGTGTCTCTCTTGATTATGCCAATCCTCTGTTCTATCTGAGACTCTTGCTAGGCAGCTCTACAGACTATTTACAGAGTGCATACATTACTTGGGACCTCATCAACAGTAAAGAATCCAACTATGTGAGCTGAAAAATGTCTGATTTTTTTCCATTTTATAAGCAATGAGACGGAGACAGTGCTGGACTGTAAAGGGCAGTGAAGCCTGACCATTGCTAAAGGAATTAAATCCCAGATTGAGGGAGAGCTGTGGTTGTTCTGCCTCAGGACCTCATCACAATGCAGCAGAAAGGTACAGGACTGGCAGGCTCAGAGCACCAGGCTGGGGTGTGCAGATCCAGAGTACAAAACCATGCCTTTTTCCCCAGTACTTCCAGTTTCACCATAGCTCCCAGATGTGGGAAGTGAAAATAGTCACCAAGAGACAAGCCTGAAAACGAGACCCTGGCTTGTACATGCACCTTTTATCCTCACACATACACTTGCAGAAGGCAGTGAAATAAATTTTGTTAAGTTACAAATGGAAACTGGAAATAGCTTACTCGAGTCAGAGAAGGGAGCAGCCCTCCCAAGAACCTGTGGAGAAGGCTGTCTGTGGGAGAGGCCCAGCAGGGATGGATGCCCTGGCAGGTGACATGGATGCCCTGGCAAGTGACATGGATGCCTTGGCAGGTGACATGGAGCTGTGCCCAGGGCTCGCTGCTGGGCCAGCACTGTTGGACACCCTTGTGAGCAGCACAGGGGGATGGGGAGCACACTGAGCAAGTCTGCCAGCAGCACTGGGCTGGGAGGAGCAGTCACACGCTGGACAGAAGGGATGCCATCAGAGGCACCCGGAAAGGCCTCAGAGGTGGCCCTGTGCAAATCTTATGAAGTTCAGAAAAGCCCAGGTGCAAGGAGCTGCACCTGGGCTGGGGCAATGCCAAGCACAAGTACAAGCTGTGGGGACGTGTCACCTATACCTGGAAGGTTCATATTTTTAGCTCCACCTATTTTTCATGCCAAATCCCCACATCCTCTCTGATTTTATGTCCCTAATGGGGCAAGCGACTTGGCCTATTGTTACTATGATATTTTTATGAAAATCCTTTCAGTAGGATTTTCTCCTGAGAAGCTGAGGAGCCTCAGGAAAGAAATGCAAACAATAATTATCTGCTGCTGAGGAATGCAACAGGTGCAGCTGTGATTGGTCCATGTGGTTGTTTTCATTTGATGACCAATCACAGCCACCTGTCTGTGAGGCTGTGAGCAATCACAAGATTCTGTTATTCATTCCATTTTTTTCTATTCCTTTCCAGCTTTCTGAAAGATCCTTTCTCTCTATTCTTTTTCATACAGTTTTAGTATGGCATTATAATATAATATCATATCATAATAAATAAGCCTTCTGAAACATGAAGTCAAGATTCTCATCTCTTCCCTTGTCCTGGCACCCTCGAACCCAACCATAGTCTATGCCTTACCTGTGACACCACATCCCACCTTTTTGAGGAGTTTCTCTGAATGGTACAGGTCTATTTTTCTGCTGCACAGGGATACACGACTGTCACAGTTGTGTTAGCAATATGCAGAATTTCATCAACTATTTTTTCCTTCTACTTCTTTCTGTCCACTTTTCCTTTTTCATTTCCTTTGGGAGTGAGCATGGTTCCTATTGTGTACTTTCCAGCTGTAGAAATGAAATAATTAGTTGGTGAAGAGGTGATGAAACCCTTAGGCATTATTATCTTTTGTGGAACTCAGAAGATAAAACTGTATAAGCCTTATTATCTGGTATTGTATTCACAGACTATACAAGTGTAACTCTAGTGAACTATGCTTATTTCATGGAAAGGTTTCAGTGGAAATATTAATGAATTGAATAGTGTATTCAGAAAAGAAGGATGGAAATCTCATAGCATTAAAGATTAATTTTACTTTTTTTTTTTTTCCTGAGAGGAACTCATCTCTCTGAGCATGGTTCTGGAAACATTTTAATTAAGTCTATCAGGTTTTAATCCCTGCCCTTTATTTCACGTCTTTCAGACAACATGAGGAGAATTGTAATTGCTGACAACTTCTAAGTCTAAAAGATCAAAAATGCCACATTTCTTATGGCAAAGAAAGCAAAGGAAAATCATTTGGAGGAATATCTATATATTCTTCTGACATGAATTCTAAGAATTCTGTTATTTTCTTTTAGTTAAATTTCCTTCTGGGGATGAATGGCGTGACTCCTGGGGAATGTATTGTATGTAAAACCACTTGACTGCACATTGTGCCTGTATTAACCTTATTTTAACCAATCAGCAGGAACCTCAAATATTCCAGTGAATGATTTGATGAAAAAACATTTTTCAATTTTCTTTTTTTCCCCCTATCTCTTGTCCCTTCTCTTCTTTCAAAGACAAATATTTATTATTAAATTTTAAAATGAAATTTGCAAGCTTAGAAAAATGATTCTCGAAAAAAATTCTGCTTCTTGTTTCCCCCTTCCCCAAATGTCACTGTTTATCTACAAAGGTGGGTGACTTTACTTGATCAGTTAATTGTTCAGAGAATCATGCCATGACCCTTTCAGTCACATGCAGTTATCAAAGATCTCTTGCAGAGGTAATTTGGGTCTTTTCATTCTTCCTGTTGGAATATACATATATGATCTATCTTCTAGGCATGTGAACTCATCCTAGCCCTGGCTGTTCCCCAGGTGAACCTCCAGACAAGTGACTGTAAATTATAATGCCTGTTTTCAGATGTGTGGTGGGTTACCACTACAAAACTGTGGTGATTTGTGTAGAACTCTTAAATACTTGACTTTCTAGCAGAACCTTCTTTCCAATTACAGTTACTATGCTTCTGTCTGGTATTTACTGGTCTTAGGAATGTTAAAATAATTGTGCCACATCTATAGATTTTGTATTACATCTGCCAAGGGATGTGCAGGCCCACCTACAGTTTCATTGCAATGTTACTAATTTTTCACTTGCAGTGTTTTCTTCCTGTGATGCAATTACCTGTGAAAAGACATTATGGCATTTTGAATGCATATGTTACAAACTGGTGTTATATCTGTGCCATCAGTGTCACCAATGCAATAGAAGCTGTGTTTGGAATTCAGTGGTGACTCAGAGCATGCCAGTGATTTTCAATTTCCCAGCAAATTACTTGCTCAGTTACAAAATATTATCTGAAATTTGTCTTCTGTGTTGGAGACCCTTCTGTGCTTTCTGGATGAAATGAAAGTACTTAATGGTGCTTTTCAATTGTAAGACAATAAATATCTGTTATCAGCAGTGTAGGTACAGTGAAGTGCCACTGTGTTACCCACAGCCCGTGGCTGGGGTTGGCTTTACAGACGGTGCCTGGGGCAGCCTCTGTCCCTTGTGCTCACACTTGGTCTGTGAGTAGCAGGGGCAGAGGGACTCCCAGGATATGCTGTACTGAACTCAAAAATTGCACTCACCAGTGAAGGAGTAAGAAGCAAGGTCAGAGAAAGAACTAGCACCAAGACTGAGAGGAACATAGACCAAAAAAATGTGACTTTTACATTCTCCTAAGAATGATTGGGGATGATAACCTAATTTTGTGTGATAGCAAATACCTACTCTCATTTTCTCTCTGAGACTTGATTATAGTCATGAATGAGAAGATTTATTTTAAGGGCTTTTGATTGATTGGGCTGGGGGTGGGAGGAGGTGCAACCTGTTTTAGAGAGTGAGATGTAAAACTGATACAGTTATTAATAAGCATTGTGTTGCATAAGCTTGAAGCTGTGGCTGCTGGCCCGAAGGCCACTCTGTGTAAGGGCCCATACAAATGTACAACCCTGACTGCCCCTGCTTTGAAGAACTGACCTCAGAAATTAGGTGTTTGCTTATTTTTTTCTCTCTACCTTGAGCTGAAGTTGCCCAGTTGGACAGCCTTCCCTGTGGTTGTATGCTTCCAGCCTTACTGTAGCCCGATGACAGGAGTCACGTGTTGGAGCTGTAAGGTCTCTTGGTGTTCCACAGAGTGGTAGGACATGCCCACGCCAAGTGTGGGAGCCCTGCCAGAGCAGGGATTGTGCTTGTGCGGCTGCTGGCCCTAAATTAGTTTCAGAGCAGCCCATTGTGTTGTCTTGGCCTTGGGTGTAGAGGTTGATTTGTGCAAGACAGGGTTTGTGCAAGACCTGTGCACGTGTCCTCCCAGCCTCTGGCAGACCCTGCACAGCACCTTTGGCAGAAGACAGGGAGCGGTTCTCCCTCAGGAGGGGATGTGCAGAGCCGAGGAATTCTGCTCCCTCCCTGGTCATCACAGTTCCTGCAGCCTGGCTGTGTCTAGGATGCATCAACAGCTGAGAATGATTTTTTTAAGGCTGAGCTCCTGTAGAACTGCTGGGAAAAAGAGACTCTAAGATGAGTTGGTTAACCTTTGCACACACTCTTTGGTAGCCTTATATCTGTATAAATAAATCCTAGGGACACAAGTACATTGTGACATACAAACTCACCTTCATAGCTCACTAAGTCTATTCTTCCACTGCAATGCAGCCCTGTGAAATCAGAATTTATTTCTCATTCTCAAAGCAATGCTCTTCTTTGTTGAAGCACCTTTTTAATGAAACACCTGCTCACTGTTCTCTCCTTGTGTTTCTTTTTAATTGACTGTCTATTGATAGTCAGTAACAAATTAATGCCATTTAAGTTCAAACAAACAATGAAACCCACCCCTTACACCAATATGTATGAGGTGAATTGCTTGCCACCTATAAAGAGCAGTTTCTATTTTTCCAGTGTGATGAAACACTCCAAATTTTTGATCCAGGTATTTTAATTTTTTTAGCATAATATGTCTTGAGTAGGTTAAACAGAAGAGTATCTGAAAGTAAAAATCCAATGTCAGTCACAGGCAGAAGGGCATAATTTGTCTCAAATTAATTCCCTTAATCTTTGACAGGTATATTCCTACAGGTAACTTTTTCTCACTTGCATTTATGGTGCTGAAACATGAGGTGATACTATCTTAGCACACAATCCACAGGCAGGTATCTCCCTTTATCTCAGCCAAAGTACACTTAAAAGTTAAGGATGAGAAAATGTGGAAGACAGTGCATGAGAAGTGGCGAGCTGCTATCCCTGGAAGTAATTGGAAGGGTTCACACTGGACTTTGGGCAGGATTGAGGTGTTCTGTGGCTCACCCTGAGCCTGGCTGAGACTCTGGTTGTGCCAGGCTGGCAGGGAGGCAGAGCAGTGTGTGCCTGGCTGTGGGTGCCAGGGGCAAAGGGCAGCAGCCACCACCCCTTCCCCACAGGCTGACATCTGACCTCAGAGAGGAGGAGGGCTTGAAGAGGAAGTTTTCCTTATGCCCTTCTGCAGGTAATGGTGGTATTTCATTTTCTCATCTCGATCTCACTTTTTGAAATCATTTTTATATTTTTCTGATCTCTCTTTCAATACCATTTCCTTATTTGGTAGCATTAATTTCTTCTTTTTGATTTTGTGTCCTCTCATCCATCTCCAGATTTCTTCTACTTCCCTCTGTCTTTCCATTTTCCTCTTCTAGTTTAGTTTTTGTTCTCTCTCCCAAGCTTTTTTCCCTCTGCATCTTGGTCTGTGCCTCTTTACTGAAGGCTGTGGATGGTGCTTCTTGCATGCAGGATATTGCTATGGCAGCTTTGGGAAGCCTCCTCCTCCATGCAGTCCCTTTGCTGTCTTCCCAGTTTCTCCAGTTACTGGCAGGTCAGAGAGAGGAAGCACTGTATAATCTATCACACAAGTTACCTCTTTAAACTAAGCTCAGGCTATAAAAGGCAAAGAAAAAAGAAATAAGTTGAGCTGCAAAATGGAAGTTTTGTAACTTCCCTGAATTAAATGCTTGTCTCTGCAATATCCAAAAGCAGATTTGTAGGGGAAAAATAGGAATGAAGAAGTACATTTTATATTTCCTCTGAGAATTTCTGGCCTCCATACTTCATTGTTAGAAAACTTTTGAGTCTGAATTTCCTTTATGTGTTTCTCTTCAATGCACAGAATATGCTGGTGCCTGTAAGGCTGAGGAGGAAATGTTATGACCTCTGCACAGTTTAGTTCAGGCTTTGTGTCTCCCCTTATCTTTCTACAGCCCACTGAGAGTGTCAAGAGCAAAACTCTCAGCCATTTCCCAGGTGAGGAGGGAAACAAGTTTGAATCACTTCCATGATGCTTCTATTTCCATAAAGTTAATGCAAAATATTCAGAGATAAACATGGCAGGTGAATTGTTGCTCCTTCTAATCTGATATTGCTTAGGTTGCCTCTGCAAAAATGGGATAACCTTTTCTTTTAACTGCCTAGTTGTGGATGCTTAGCCAGTTCCCATCTTTCAATATCACAGCATGGCAGTGTGCCAGAATGCAGAAATTAGGCACTCAGTCCCTAACGCCTCTCATTTCCTCTCTGGCATCAACTTAGATTCAGCCTTTGCTGGCACTTTACCAATGGTAGAAGAAAAATGTTAGGATCTAGGTTTAAAGTGGTTCTTTCTAAACTCCTGCGTCATGTGAGGTTTTTTCCACAAACTTTTTATTTGCTAAGAAATACCTCATAGCTCTGAGTGAATCTAAATATTTGTTTTGTTTGGAAAGACATTTTGATTATTACTGTTGGAGCCTTATGCTTCTGGCCTTAATTATATCCATGTATTTTCCCCTGTACTCACTAGACACAGAATGATTAGTCACCCAAAATGTACCAGGTGTGGGTTAATTTTTTTCTTTGTTTCAGTTATCCTTTCTTCATCTCTTTGAACACACAACTAGAATATTATATGGTATTCAGGATATGGTACAGTTTTATGGCAGGAATAAGTTTGTGTTGTTTGACTTTTAGTATTTATTTCATTTTGAAGACCTTTTTGCTGACTTTTTCTTTTTAATTGTTTTTAATTGGACAGGTCTCTCCAGAAACTGCTTTTAAGTCCTTTGTTTTGGCACCTAAATTGTTAAAGTAATTATTGTCCTGCTAGATGCTTCCAGATGTTGTTTGCTCAAACAGTGCATTTACAAGTACTTTTACAGTCTTCAAATGCTTCTGCTTTCTGCTGATCTAACCTTCCCAGGGTGCTAAAATGCCGATTAGGCCAGAATCCATAACCTCTCAATCTAAATGGGAGAGCCACCTCAAAGCCCATGAAGACCTAGGCCCTGATGACCCCAGTTTTACAAACTCCTTGCAGGGTGTGTAAGTGCAGTCAGCCCTACAAACCCTTCTGACCTGGGGTTGGCAGATGTGCTGGCAGATGCCATTTAAAGTCTCAGTCCTCACATGGTTCAGCTGCAGCTTTTGAAGACAGAAATGGGGAGGAAGAACTGTCTTGCTGCACACTGGATTCGAGAGCTCTTTGGCTTTCATGCATCAGCAGCTGTTGCAGCTGTCAAAGCCACAGTTCCAAGAGCTATCTCCACTACTGTAGGGGATGATTAGGGATCATTCAGCTGATCAGAATACTCCAGAGGAAGAGAGATCTTCAGACATATTCTTTTTAAACTCCAGCATTCATTAAAATTTTGGTCACATTATGTATGACATTGCAGGTGCTTGCAGACTCATACACCAGAATTCTTTCCTTTTCATGCTGTTCTCTCTCTCTGTGAGTGCCAGTAATGTGAATACAATAATTTTCATGGACACTGAAAAACGGGCAATTATGGAATAAAAATACTTCTGCTTCTGCTGGCAGTGGGTGAAATGACAGGAACATTAATTATGCTTGAATGCACAATAATACAATATTCAGGAAGTGAGAAAATTATCTGGGCATGAAAAAAAGGGTTTTTTTCTTCTTTTTGATACTGTGAAATTGTGGGCATAGACCAAATCCACTTCTCAGTCATGATGCTGATGCAAATGAACAGAAAGGATGTTTACTTGCAGTGAAGCATTAGTTTGCATCAGTGTAACAGGAAGCTGGGTTTGCCACTGACCCCAGTGGGAAGGTGATTTTGACCAGCTGTCTAATTGCATGTAAAGCAATTGGACAAACTCTCTTTGAAATTTGAATTCAGGGCCAGAGCTGAGCTGTGGTCTTATCCTACTGCTGAGAGAGGCTGCACCAGGCTAGAGAGAGATGCAGGCCCTGAATATCTTTGAATTACAGGGCTTGAAGTCTATAACCAAATGCCATGGTTTGAGTCTCCTCAGTGGGAGGGGGAAGAAATTCTGCAATCCAGCTAGGAAAATAGCATGAAACTCAAATACAGCCAAGCAGCCAATAACTATATCAAAGTGAGTTAGAGAGACGCTGACCAGAGAGTTCCATCTAAAAAGCATACTTCAAACAGGTATTCGTTTTTGTCTGATCTACAGAGCTGTAGTAATTTTCTAAACCACCGTAGTTCATTAAAAAAATTGGACACTTGACAGTTTTTGAAGTGTGAATTGAAACGTACAGGGCAACTTTTATACCGAGTGGTCTGAAAAGATTGCACCTGTGTATGCCACCATGTTTTTACTGGGTGGCTTTCAAAAGTGCAGATACTTGACCTCTGAATTGAAAAAGAAAAAAACAAAAGTGAAATGTGGTGGGATGGTCAGAGGTGGGCTCTTTTCTTGGGTGACATAAGCCAGTCACTTCAGTCTGGTGCAGGTACTGGAGTTCTTGTGGGTCTTATGCACATTAGATCAATTAATAAGAAATTATATGTTATTATAAAGTATAAGTATAAACGTTTTTGTGAAGTGGAATGGCCTATGGAAGGCTAGCCTATATAAAATGTTCCTTACAGTATCATTTAATTAGAGCTTTACAGTACATTCCTGACCTTGTCAGCTGAATGTCTCATTGAATCACTTTGGAATTACTAAAATGCCCATTGTTTCAGCAGTTGGCTGATGCTGGGAAAATGTAAATTTTCAGTATATTCAATGCTGGTTTTTAATAGGCATATTTTTAATCAGAACTGCACCTAATTTCCAAGCTCAAAAACTGTGATCCTGAAGGCAGCTAAAGAAATGTGAGTTGGCTTATAAGGAAAAGATTAGATGAAAAGAAAAACTGTGAAAAATCTTGTCTCATTCATTTAAGGCATGTCTTTTCTACTCCATTTTGTCCTGGCCCTATCTTTTTTGCTTTTATTTGGATTATAATTGGACTGAAAATGAAACAAATTGGAACTGTTTGTGCAGGTTGCTGGGAGTGCCTAGCTGACTGATCCATCCACTTATTTATAAATGAAAAAGATATTTTTCACTTTAAAAAGTTAACAGTCTTCAAAAGTTAAATGTTTTCTCTATATAATGACACAGTCTCTGTTTTCAAATAGTTTTCTGTAAAAGCCCTTTCAAATGCTCTGTATTCTCTTAGACCAAGATAATGCAAGCCTTTAATAACAAAGCTGCTGGTTCTGGCTAAACAAAACAATGCTTTAAAAAGGTTTCTAAAACCCATTTTGTCACATGACATTTGAAGAAGAGACAAAGATAAGATAGATTATTTAAACGACAAAGGAGAAACTAAGATTATAAAGCAAGCAAAAAGAAATATCACTTGTCTAACTTATTTTGGTGTCTTTGCTGAAAATCTTAAATGACCTGTCATTAAGAAAATTCTATTTAAATCTTACTCCCCCTGAGATTTATATTTGAGTAAAAAAATGCAAAAATACATTGGAATGGTATAGTTCTGAGATTGTGCTTGGTATCAGGTGAGATTAAATGACCCCACTCTTTATGTTTTCCGATTGCCTTTTCATTTTTACGTTTTATTATGTGGAATAACCTAAAACCTTGAATGAAGCAGTGTTTCAATCACAGACCAGCTTGCCTATTGAAAGGTCAGTCTATCTAAATGCCAGCCAGCTCTTCCTTTCATACCTATATTAAATTCAGTGATTTATCTGGTGTGTTTCCCAGCAGATCTTTTGTTAGACAGCCAGGTTTACAAAAAAGGCAGTGAGCTGAAGAGATGCTTAATAAATGGTAGATGGGGATAGAGGATGATTTGGAAAAACAGTGCAATTTTCTTAACTCTAACAGGTTGAAATTGTGTATTTTAGATACTTCATTTTTCCAGTTTTTCTATGCCTCAGGTCACTAAGCCCCAAGAGCATCACATCAAACAAGGACATGCTGCTTCTTCAGCTGGGTAATGAAGCACAGAGAAAGAGACCCCCAAAACCACTGAAATCAGGGCAAGTCTTACGGAGTTGTTTCCTTGGGACAAGTTTGCCTTTAGGAGACATCTCCATCTGAGACTGTCACCCACATTTCCCTTTGTGCTCACTTTTGAGGCATGGGTCCTTCTGTCTGTGTAAATACCTGCCTTAAGGTGAGAGCAGCTGGATCTCAGATGTGTACTGTTCCTCTAGAAACAACCAAGTCCCACTCACACTCTGCCTGAGCCCTTTCCTTCCCAACAAACAGACAAAAAACCTCCAAAGAAGGGTAGGAATTTGTACTTTTTGGATCAATGCGCTATCATGGATTTGAAACACAACTGCAATTCCAAGTGTCCAGCACACAGAGATCTGGCATTTGCCAACTGCTCAGCAATGCTGAAGATACAATGAAAACTAGATTTCAAAAATCCATCACCCACACCTGGCACATGACTAAGGATCACTCTTCTTAGAAATAGTAAAGTCTCATACAGTATTTAACTGCATAAATTAAGATCCTGTCTATTTAAATACATGAATTGTGCTCAGTTCTTGGCATCTAATGCACCATCCTTCCAAAAGTAAGTGCCAAAAATCACATAATATCTAACAAGGAAAAGTAGTGCCTTTTAGGACCTCCAGAGGGAAATCCAGTCCTCTGAAATTAAGACATCTAAATTGCATATCTGGTTCCCAACCTGCATAAATAGCTGCCATACCCCTTTGTTATGCCAATCTAACCAGCAGATAGTAAACAATAATGACTCTGCCTCAACTAAGTTGTCTTTAGAGATGCCTCAGGTTTTAGCTTTTATATTTTTCAGATTCTGTTCTGCTTTACTGTGTACTTCTGAGCTTCATATTAGGGGATGGTAAGCTCTCTTCACACAGTAGGTAGACAAAACAATTCCTTCTCTAGCTGGGGACCAAGGAAAAATGATCCAAATTTCAGGCCCAAGAGCATAAACAACAGGGACTGAAGAGAGAAAAAAAAGAAGGATGGGACTTCATGGGCTAAAGCTGTAATTGGACAATTAACTCCAATATGCTAATGGACCAGAATTTGTAAAAGTGTGAGACCCCATGCCCGGTCGTCCGTTTGTGTGACCATTTTGGGTTCATCTTGGGTGTAGCCCTGGCTGGGCTCTTGTGCTGCCCAAGGTGGATCCATTGAGGCCTCCTAATTCTTTATTCTTTATTCTTTAGCTCTGTCTAGCATCTGTTCTAGGTCAGCCTTCACAACATTTACAGACAGAACAACTGTACTACAGACTCTGTGGGGTGTCCTGTCTAGTGTCCAATTGCTGCTGGAGAAGAACATGGATTTCCAATAGATCCAATATCTTATTTGCACTATCACATGGACATCTCCTGTCCCCTCTTCAATGGCACACATACCTGTGTGTGGGCAGTGGAAGCACTCCCCCAGAGTGGTTCATCTTGCACAGTGGAGATCTACATCAGCACTAGCTATGGTCAGCTGTCTTTACAGCCTTCGAGAGAAGCTGGCAATAAAGGAGTGTAATTCATCCACCCATTTCAGAGATCTACACAAGGGTGCAATAAATAGTACTCTACAAATGTCCTTTCTGTCCATTGAGTATATAGGGAGTCTAAAGTTAACAGCTGAAATGTATATAATTAAGTAAATGAATCCTATGCTAAGCTACTTATTCAGAAGCAACCAATGGGATAATGTTAATTTTTATCATTAATATCCTGGGTCAATCTGTCTTGACATTTTTCTCTGTAAGGAAATAGTGTATTGAAAAATCAACAAAGTATGAGTTGCTTAAATATGTGGTTTAAATAATTCCATGCATTTCTGGAGTCATTTTGTCCCACTTAGCAATAAGGAAACAGTTACAAATATGTTTCCATACTCCCACTTATTCCTTTTATGTACAATTGAAGTTTATTATTCTATTTTTTCTCTCTTTTATCTTCAGCATATATTTTCTTTATAAGTATTAGAAATCCTAGGGTGGTAGGAAAGAATGAATTTAAATAGTTGGTCTGGAAGTTTTACCCAATTTCTCTGTGTTTGCCATTCTAAAGACCCTTTTTTTCTTTGGTTTTAATCATTTGTACTAAAAGACTTTAAATCTCTTTTGATTTTAATTTGTGAGAGATATTCTGTTGCATATTTATCCTTCCCACAAAACAGACTATTGTAGGCCTATTTTGTTCTCACTCCCAAACAAGTTAACCCAAGAGCTTTTTAGAGAAAATATAAAGGATGACTGAAATTACATTTAAACTGCAAAAGAAATATCAGGTTGCAGGTAAATTTGACATCAATGCCACAGATTTGGTCAAAGGAGAGTTCCCATTTGACTCCTTTGACACAGCACATAAGAGTTCTTGTGCAGTACTTCACAGTAGAATTTGTAGCCTATATCAAAGAGCTGAGCTTGCTCTGGGTCTGTATGTTTCTTGTGGATTTTTCCTCTACCACTATCCTCATGGAACGATTCTTCCACAGTTTTACTGCTTGGAGGGGTAGTCCCTGTCCACTTTCAGTTTATTAAAAGAGGACTGAACCCAGATGTGCAATGTTCTGGTACCACAGAGTGAAATTAGTATCCTGCCAATTATGGTTTTGCCCGTATTACCTGTGCTAATCTCAGCCAGCAGCTGTTGCTGCCCCAAGACCTTTTCACATCTGACATTTAATATCAGTGCTTCTCCAAACTAAACCAAAACCATCATGATTTGCAAGAACTTTAATTTATAAATGCATTTGTTACCTTTGAAATGAAATACAATTTCTTTAAAAGTGGAAGTTCCAAGCTATGTTCAGCACTGTTCCACAGCTCAATACCAATTATAATCCATGCTAAAACCGAGCCAGCGAATTTGCTTTGACCAAGCCTGTGTTGTATGTAAACACAGGTCTTTATATGCCCAGAGTTAGCAAACTAGCAGTTTTCATGCATGCTAAAGAAAGATTTGCTTAAAGAGATAATGTTACAGAATAATGAGTTGTTCCCACAAACCATCTGTTCTTCTCCTACACTAAAAATAAAAATCTGAATCCAATTCCTTTGTTTTGATTAAAGGATTCTTTGCAAATTATTGTTTCTGAACTTCAAAAACAGAAACTGTTTTAATGAAAGCCTGGAT
The DNA here is from genome assembly GCF_017590135.1 of Pyrgilauda ruficollis. Classification (NCBI taxonomy): domain Eukaryota; kingdom Metazoa; phylum Chordata; class Aves; order Passeriformes; family Passeridae; genus Pyrgilauda; species Pyrgilauda ruficollis. Next base: position 1,123,289 of record NW_024525712.1, read on the forward strand.
TGGAAGAAAAATTTAATTCTTTCCTGGATACTGTTAATAAATGAATGTAAGTTATCTGTGGGTTGTTAACAGTTTTAGAACCCAAACCTCCATATTTTTGCTGTAAAACAGTGGAGCTATTATATTCATCCTGACAGAGAGTTCAAGAGAAAGGGAGTAAGAAAATCCCAGGGCACAAGATCTGCCATTTGTGAGAAGCACTGCTTATAAAAAGACGCTTTTCTGATTTAGGCAAGGAACATGTTTTTAGAAGACACGTTATTTTTGTGCCATATTTCACTAGCTATTTCAAAAATCCTACCCAATTTTATCATCTGGGAAATGCTCAATGCAAGGACTAAAGTTCATAAAATGCAGGAGCTAATCCTCCCTTGCTCTTCCAGCTGGTCGCTCTCTCTGCTCCTTCCTCAGGAAAACCCCTCTGCTGCCAAAAGACCCTTCCGTGTGTCATCAAAATGTGCCTGGTGAGCAGGGGGTGTAAGGAAAAGAGTATTCCCAGAGTGACCCCTTTCCTGACCCCAGCCATGCCAAAACAAGTCTGTCTGTCGCAATATAGACACAGCACAGGTCTCTCTGATGCCTGGGGTTTGATTTTCAAGACAAAGCCTGAGCCAGAGAACAAATCTGGGAACCCCATTTCCTTAATACCCACCTTCCATAACTCCACAATTAATAACTCTATACCCAAGAGTATTAGCATATATAATAAAGAGAATATGCCTTGATTTTCTGGTGAGTTGGTCCCTAGAAGCAATGTGCCTCAAGGGACTAAGGAGGGCTAACAAGAAGAACCACTAAGCCAACAGAGTCCTTCCTAAGTCAGGTAAATCTCTGCACCCTTTACAGACTTATCTTTCCTCCCTGCTCACTCTTCACATCTTCCATAAATTGAGACATGGGTGGGAAGGACAGTTTGCCTCCTCTGCAGCATCTTTGTTCTTGCTGATGGTATTATTTCTTTATCATGTACATGGTAGAAACTAGACATATCTCAAGAGAATTGTGCAAGAGAAATATCACAAGCTTCTGAGTAACTTGCATCTTAGCCTGTCTGAAAAAGACCTACATAGTAAAAGATTGCACAACCTGCTCATTAGGTACCAGGACCTGTGAAGGAGAGGCACACTTTAAATTTATAAATGGTTACAACTGTTTCTGTTATAAAAATCAGCTGGAACAGCTGATGCCCTTTGAGCCCATTATGTGAAAATTTTGTTCAACTGTTAGTTTGTAGATGAGTACATTAAATTACTATAAATGCTTGAGTTGATCTGAATTAGGGCAGAGGGTTTCAGAATAATCACAGTAAGATCCTGAATGAATAAAGAAGAGATGATAGTTACTATTTCCCTACAGTCACGAGCTGGATGCATTCAGTGCAGTAGACTGTATTTTCCATCTCTGTAATGATGAGAATATTTGCCTGGATGCCCTTGCCAGGAATTCCCTGGGACTCCCAGTGGCCCAAACCACAAGGGAAGACGATGCTGTTGAGAGCAAGGAAGGTTTACAGTTATCAAATGCATGAGGTTTTTCTTACATCTGTAGATTCTGTGACTGCTTATCACACTCTGGGGGCCTTCCTTAGGGTCACAAAAGCAGCAAGGTTTTCTGTGGGAAATGCCTGTCTGCCCAGCACCATCAGCATTCTCAGAGGATTACAGGATTTTTCAAGTACAGACAAGCCATCAGTGGCGAATGCATGACAGAGTCTCTTTCCATGTCCTGTTTCCTTTCAAGTTTTCTCCTCTGGCTTGTGTGTTTTTCAGGAAATGTGAACTCCAGCATGTCTTTGAAGTGCTAACAAGTATGTTGCTACTCCTTCCCTAGTGTCTGCTATGGAAGAACTTCATAACACTGTCTTTCAGTTTCTCTTTGAGAAAACCTTCTTCTCTGGCTCATGGATCTATCTTGAAATGTCTATTAATCTGGAATTATTTATAATCACGTGAAATTTAATGCTAGTAGAGCTTCTAACCGTTTTTGTCATCACACAGCACTAAGGAAATCCCCTAAAAGTCACCTCAGCAAGCCCCATCTTGGAAGCCATGACCTCATGGTTCTTTCCTGGGTTGGTCTTCAAAATCAAAAGAAAAAAAGCAAAGGTTATTCAAGAAGAAGCATCCCATTCTTAGGAGTTTTTTTTTAATTCTATGCCACAGATATCTCTCTCGCAGCACAGATAAAATCCTATCATGGATCTGTTCTGAAATCTTCCAGCTCAAGAAGTTCCATTCTTGGGAAAGAGGAAATCTGACAGACTTCATCAACAGCTTCCTCTCTACCATGGACAGCAGATTAAACAGCTGCGCCGTACTTGCCTCAGCAAGACTTTCTTTCCCCATGAAACCAACAGGAACAGTTAGTCCAGATGTGCAATGTAGAGCTCCTGTCCATGCTCTTAGTTACCATGGACACCTCTACTCTAGAGAACATCTGAGCACATTTGGGCCACTGATACCATGGGGCTCAGAATCATCTATTTGGTAAGCAAAGTCTGTCTGGTGTCCTAATCAGCTCAGGGTCCTCCTCAACCCAAGGCTTTCACAGCAATGCTGCAGGTTGATTCTTTATGCACTGAATAGAAGAAGGATTTGTGTTGGGTGAGAAATTGCACAGTGCAAATTCCCTGAGAGGCACAAATTTTAAAAACTGACCACACAAATTAAACAGAGACTGGAAAACACCCAACTTTCTTGTAAAGTTAACAACCTTCTTTCAAGCTTCCAAAAATATACTGCTGGTTATGTACTTTGCCATCAATTGCCTGATTCTGGACATTTTTGTTTCCATGCTTGATCATAAAGCTGCACATCCTTAGCTCTTTCTACATCATTCACATCCTTTTCTCTTGCTACCTCACCCAGTGTACTTAAAGAAAACAACATACCAGGTTTTCCTCTTAAAAAAGCTGTCTTCTGAGTCCTGGTGAATGTAAACCAGGATAATCCCCACTGAAGCCAGCAGTGATATAGCAGTGATATATCAGTGAAACCAGTGCTGTGAAGATAAGGTCAGGGGAGAGACAAACAATAGGGCCTGAACCAAAACAGACTCTGAGCATTGCTGAGAGCTGAATGCCAACATTTCATAAATGTCTTTTTGTTAAATGCTTGATTGCATTGCTGGGGGAAATTGGGTTGGAACAAAACCTCTGGCAGCGCCTGTGCTAATAAAACATTGAAGACTGTGCTAATAAGGCAGACAAGGAGTCTGTTCCCCAGTCATGACAGGAAGTGGCACAAAACACCTTCAGGTAACTCCCTTCTCTCCCAAGTGTGACCTCATCCATACTGCACAGAGCCACACATACATTTTATATACCTATATCTATATCTATATCTATATAGATATATATATATGCAGAAGTGTTAACTGGGATTGTACTCTGGACACCAGAATAAACTGTTCTAGCAGGGGAGATGTCAAATAAACAATGTGACAATCTTTCAAGTATTGAGGTTCTTAGTCCATTACTCCAGAACTATTTAGTTTACAAGATCAGCTGCAAATTCAGAAAGCGTCTCAGTGAGTCCCCTACTCCAGGAAAGTATCAGCTCTACAGCCTAAGATATTCTGCCAAAAAAATGCTGTTTCACCTCTTCTTTTCAAAAAAGATTGTGTTGGAAATGCTACAACAGCAACCAAATCCAATGCTCTGTCCACACATCCATAGATTTCTTTTCTTGTGGTCCCACTGGAGTCTCCCACTCCCTCATCTTATGCTCATTATTACTCATCCTGTCCACTGAAAGTGCAGATCCAAATATAGACAATTTAGAGCACATATATGTCATGATTCTGACCCATCACTTACTTATATTTAAGTGTGGAAATGTCATGAAGTAATTCAAATACATCATGAACGCACATTCTCTTACTTGCCAAAGGGAAGGAGCAAGTACTCTGTCATTTAATAAAATCTAGCTCAAAATAGCATCATTTAAACAAATCATCCTAAGATAAATAAACTGTGAATTAAGGCTGTCCACTGTTCCACCTAGAAAAAAAGATCCAGCACTAGAGTGCAGGAATGGTCTTTACTTCAGTGAAACTCAAATAAAACTGGGAACGTTTGTTTTTGTGACTTTGCTCATTTATAAAGTGCCTGTTGCTATAGCAGCTAAATGCTTGTAGCAAACTTGCACAAACATAAATTCTTATAAAAAATATGTTGTAGTAGTTAATGACTGTGTCTCAACTAAATTCACATGGCATGATCTGACATGTAAGAACACTGGCCACTGGGGTTGCAAAGGCTATAAATAGGGGCATTTCCATTTTGTTCTTGCAATTAGTCTGAATTGATATATATATATATATCTAATCCCGTGGAAGTTTCCACTGTCATTTGCACTTTAATAGAATAAATATCTTTAAGAATGTTTTGGAAATTTGTTATCTGGATGTATAAAGCACTCAGCTCTTGGGATGAAGAACTACGTACACTATCAGTACAGAATGACTATAGTCTTGGCCTAATTTGGAAGTGGTGTGTTAAGGGATATAAAACATATACCAATGATCTAGAAGGTCTTCAGGCCAGAATGAGCTAAGGCAAGCAAAATGTCACAGAAATATGTCCCCTTTCAAAAGCCCTATGACGTCAGTCCTCTGAAACTGTACCCAAACAGCAGAGTGGGCAGAAGCTGTTGGAGGCAGGGTGTCTTTCACTCTTCACTCCTGTGTGCATCGAGAGCCCTCCTGAACTCCTTTCCAGAACCATCTCTTTCTGCCAGACCCAGACTTGCCCTACTGCAGTGATAGAAGCACAACCTTTCATAGAAATAACCTCCCAGATTAGTTGCTGATCAGCACAGACAATTCTGGAAAGAAAAGGAAGTAATAAATAACAATTAATATGTCATTAAGGCATTCAGAGAGCTGTTCATTGGACTGATTTCTTTGTCTGAGCATTTTTTTTCCATCAAAATGTCATATGGGATATATTTGTTGAATATTAAAAGCCTTGCAGATTTCCTATGGCAGTTTTTTCAGGAAGCTTCTGACAAAACCAAAATGGAGAAAATGTCCCATCTGTTCAGATACTGGATGCACAGCTGGAATTGAGCAGAGGGCTGAAAGGCGATGCAGGCAATGAGAGGAGGGCAGCAAGGCAGCAGAGCTGAAGAGGGGCCACGAGTATCTGACAGCATTGCAAAACAGGTGGTAAAAAATTTCTGTCTTTTTCTGTCTGTAATGAAAACATAACATTCAGAGCAGCCTGGTTTGGCCATGTTGCTTACACAGCTGTAGGGTACCAATTTGTGACAGTCAGTCACTTCTCACCTTCCACCAACACTCCAAGCCTGTACTCTCAGCTGTGCTTCACAGCCCAGAAGAGCATCTTGTGAAGGTTCCTGCTGCTGGGTTAAAAGCCCATCTGTGAGTGACAAGGGGCTCACAGCTGGGCACGGAGCTGGTCTGAAATGAGGACATCACTATTTGCTCAGCAGACGGATTGCAAGGCAGCTCGTGGTCTCCTGCTGAGCCTGGTGGCACAGCTGTGCCCAAGAGGGATTCAGCTGCTCAGCAGTGTAGCTGCAACCTTCTTAGGGGACTCTGCTGAGGAAACATTCCTGGAAAGGTGAGGTTTTCCCCATGGCCCCTAGTACCACTTCTCTGGCTGATACTTTCTATGCCACTAATTTGTTCAAGGCATGTCAAACAGGAGAGTAAGCAGGTGTTGATTTTTACACTATTTTGCATTATGTGGCCCAAGCACACTGTACAGCAGGGACGTGAATCCTCAGCTTATCCTGGAGCTGGTTTAAAGATCCAGTAGAACACATATGCCACTAATTTGTTCAAGGCATGTCAAACGGGAGAGTAAGCAGGTGTTGATTTTTACACTATTTTGCATTATTTTGCATTATGTGGCCCAAGCAAACTGTGCAGCAGGGACGTGAATCCTCAGCTTATTCTGGAGCTGCTTTAAAGATCCAGTAGAACACACAACCATGAATTTTTTGATCCTAGCTTAACACATATATCCTTATAGACTACAGTGTGTTGATCCTGGCTCATAGCTGAGCCCCCACTCAGCTGCTCACTCACTCCCCACTGGCAGGAAGGGAGAGAGAATTTGAAGAACAAAAACTCCTGTGTTGAAATGCTAGGCAAGTGTTAATAGTTTAATAGCTGAAACCAAGCTGCTTGCAAAAGCAAAGTGTAAAGCACTTTTAAATGCAAGTACTGCTCAGCAATAACTAAAACATCCCCATGTTATCAACACAGTTTTAGTCAAAACTCCCAAACATGGCATCGTATGAGCTGCTGTGAAGAATGTTCACTGCATCCTAGCCAGACCCAGCACATATCCTCATATATGTTTCTAGCTTAGGTCACTTTGCTTAGTCTCTCTTACTGATTCTTAGGGATATTTTTTAACAGTAAGGATGCTAGCAATGTTAGTTATGTCCTGTTAATTCAGGAGTTAGTATAGAATAGCTAAAGCTTTTCCATCAGAAATGCAGAGCTTTTTTGTTGCATAGAGCTAATCAGGTAGGGGCTGTCATTCTTTGAAATAACCCAGCTGAAGACTTGTCCACTTCTAGCATTTTCCTTTAGTAGCCAGAATTACAACCTATAGAAACATGTGGACAGGAGGGGTTTTAGTTAGGAAGAGCAACATCTGCAATAGCATCATGTATCAGCTGAGAGATCTGGAGTAAGGTGCACATCATAACTTCTAGAGACTCCACATAATTTGATGAGATGCACATTGTTTATTTCATATGGAAGTGCAAATGAATTAGGTTTGAATCATTCTGGTGGTAGTTTGGCAGAGGAAAGTTTGCTGATTTGTTGAACAACAATGATTTATTCACTCTGAAGCATTCATAAATACACATAAGTAATATATTCCAAGAAGCAGTTTAAGATCACTTAATGCAGAATCCAGTCTTAGAAGCAGACAGTGATGGGTAAGGCTGATGGATTTTTAATCCTTGTAAATAGAAAAATGAGAACTCCATTTTTTTTTTTTACCATCCCTATAGTTACTCCAAATTCCTTCAGTAAGGTTTTAGTATATGCACAGCTGTTTTTAACTCCCACAGGAAGATTATAGAGCAGATCCTCCTGGGAGCTATTCCCAAGCAGTGCAATGAAAGGCAAGATGGTTTTGGGGAGGAGCAAGTATGGAAGCCCCAAAGCCAAGCCCAAGCTGATCTACTTCTGGCATGGGATGGATGCTTCAGCAAGTGAGGAACAGCAGCATATGTGTTTGGCAAGGCCTTTGACACACACCCACAGTATCCTGTCATCATAACTGGGGGCATAGGGGCTGGGTTAATGGATGATAAGGTTGGTGGAAAACTGTCTGGAATTCCTGGTGTTGTGATCAGTAGGATAAAATCTACCTGAAGAATTCCTCAGGGACTGATGGTGGGAGACCATCCAATGCCCTTATTAATGATCTGGACTATGGGATGGAGTTCTCACTGCCAAAGCTGGGATCAGTAGTCCTCTTCCATGCAATGGCCTTGTAAACATATCATGTCTTTGAGGGGAACCTAGGAAAATACCCATATTCTTAAATAAACTGAAACCTGATGATTTGACCAAATTTTCATTGAGCAACTGTGACAATCATAATATTTTTTTGTCACTTTTTTAGAACTGCTGGCTATGGTATATGTTTTATATCATCTGATGTAATTGTGGCTATAGAAGATCTTTTTAATCATTTACCATTTTTCCTTAAATAATTTAGACAGAGGTATCTGGACTCAAAGTAGGGTAAACTAAATCAGGTCAGATTATCTGCTGCTACAGTTGTATGAAAAAACCTTGATTTCCTTTTTGTTTTCATTGCTGATGTAGCACAGGCACACTGACCCTAAGATCTTGAAATGAAATGTATACAAGAAATAAACTAGTAAAGCTTTTTCAATGTCCTGTCCTTTCAGGTGTCTGACAGGCTGCAACCCTTTGAAGCTGTAATTCCCAGCTAGACTCAGCATAAGAGGATGTTTGCCCTTACTAACTCCAATTTTACTGCCAAGCATTTCATGTGACCCTTGCTGTGAGAGTGCAGAGCTCTTTGGTGCACCTCTACAAGTCACTGGGAGGGACAATGCTCACGGCTGATGAGAAATCCTAGAGGCAGTCAGTAGTGAAGAGAAATGGAGAGCTCATGTTGCTGTCAGAGTAGCACACGGAGCTGAGTGGATGCTGGGCTGTGCTGGTAACCTCCAGAGTGCAGTGGGGCCAGCTCAGTCCCTTGGTTCAGCCTGTTTGCACAAACATTGCTCCTACTTCTGGACCTTTGGGATCTTCCTAACCATGATGTAGACATGGCCACACCAGCCTAACGACATATCAAGTACTTTTATTTTCTCTCTAAAAGGAATAAAGTTCACTACACAGACCCCTAGGGTAGCTAGGCTCACATACAACCATTGCATGGTTTGAGAAGATGTTAAGGTGCTCTGAAATGCATTTGTTTGAGCACTTCACACTGGTGTCAGGAGTATCTGTTGGCTGCTCCCTGGCTAGCTGTGGAGCTGGCAGGTGCTAGTTAGTGAACTAAAGGTTCTGCAGGTGTTGGATCCACACACCCAGGGCAGATTTCTGTATTCTGACTCAAACTGTGTCATTGCTGTCAGCCTGAGACATCACTGCAGAGCCATCACAGATACCATGGAGGGTGTCCAGCTGATCTGGGACAAATGGCAGCTCCCAGACCGTGTCAGGGTGTGACAACAATAAAGTATAACAGAAAGAGGCATTAGTGTACCTTGCTTTACCTGGATGTATTTGAATTACACCAAAAACCGCTCCTAAGACTCCCCAAAGGGTACTCAGCACCCTACACACTCAGCCAAGACTAGGAAAGACAGCACTGCATTTATTTTCTCATGCAGCATTGCATTCATTGCATTTATTTTCTCATGCAGGAACTTCTATCCCACTACATTTCAGCACTAGCACTGACAATACTTCTGAAACAAGAGAACAACTACAAAAAATTAGTTTTTATAGGGCTTTGCAAGTCAATTTCTGCTCCACCCCATTTAGGTGGGTCACCTCAGATTTGTTTTGTCGCATTCAAGCTGAGCGCACTGTAACTGGCCATTGCATAATGCCGGGTCTCACTTGCAGCCGATGATTATTGCATTTCCCGCTGGTTTGAGTATCTGTGCTTATGATCAACTCTTCCTGTCACTTCTGGGGGGATGACAGACTCCAGCCTACCCCTGGGGGTAAGATAAGCCATTGCTTCATGAGGTGGATAATAAATCTTAGCTGGATGGCAGCAGAACCAGAATGAGGCGTGAAGTGTGCAGCACTTTGGCACTTCTAAGTAGTGCAGAATACATTTCCTCAGCTGTGCAGCCGCCAGGACACCACCAAACCTTTCCTCTCTCATCTGAATTCGCTTCTTACAGAAGGCTGAGGCAAGCTCATGTTTCCAGCCCTTAGTGCTAAAGCACTTTATGGCTTGAGGCTAAGGATATGCAGAAAGCTTCTCACAGGCTCCTGCAGGCATGCAGATGGCTTTGCCTGTCTTTCTCTTCTGGTACAGGCATTTTTATGATAAGGAGGAAGCTTGTCTGAGCAGAATCCACAAAAGAAATCACTCTGAAACCCTTGAAGAAATTCCCTAAGGGCCAGAGGTACATCATAGACATTGTTGCTTTCAACAGTAACAGAAGTTCCATTTTTCAGCTGTCTTTTCTGCCTCAGAGACAACAATTTGCAATGTTGATTAGTGCACTCTGGGAAAATCTTTAGGTAACACGGTGGTGAATATGACAGAAACTTTGTTATATAACTAAATATATCCGTCTTGTAATCAAATATTTCATGTGCATTAAAAATATTGCATGTAATGGGTTGGGGTTTTTTTTGAATATTCAGGTAATTTCATAAACAGAAGTTCATAAAACCTACATTTTTTTCTCTTACAGAAACTTCCTTACTTGTTTATTCATTTATATATAACTACACATGGGTATGCTATATGTATGTTTATTTTGATATCCAAAATGGCTCACAAAACAGATAATTTACAAGTACATAAATATTTTCCTGAATGTTTCTATGCCTTTCTTACCAAGAATCTTAAGATTCCTTCTCAATTCTCCTAGGGCAGAAAGCCGCATCTTCCTCTCACTGCTTTGCTCCCTTTCATAAAATCAAAGAAATCAAATGCTGTCACGTGAAAGTAGACCGACTGTCTTTTGGACCTCTGGAAAAAAATGAAAAAAATCTGAGCAGTATAGACATGCAGACATGCAACTCTTACAGATTTGACTAATTAACCAGCCCACAGCAAAACTTATTTTTCAATTATCTTGCTACCAGACACGCAGGGGAGTGGAAGGCACTGTAAGTTACTGAGAGAAGAGTTATCTTCACCCTGTATTTATATTCACTTCTGTGTTTGCTTTATGTTATTATGTATCTGTGAGTCCTACACAAGTGCTTTTGCAGAGCCTCAGAAGAGGGTGGGACAGTGTATTAACAATTTTGGATCCTGAGCACCAGCCCTGAGCTATAACAAATTGTAAAATGCTGACAAGTGGTTTGGAGCACTGAGCTGGAAGGGCTCCAGCCAGCAGTGCAGAGAAAGGCCTCTGATCTTCACCAGGGGAGATTCATGGAGAGGATGGCTTTTCTCCGCTGTTCTCTCGCTCTTTTCTTCTACTCCTGTCTGCTCACAGATCTTGAGACTAAGGCAGTTCTACCATCTAAATGCGTTAGTTGAAAAGCACCATTTCTCCAGGAGGAGTAAAATACCATATTTCTTCTTGTGAAGTCTAACTTTCTTTAGAAGTGAGTTAAAAATTTCTCAGAGAAGATCCCTCAGAGAGGACAGTCAACAAAGTGGTTGTTTTACCCCAACAGACTGTCTTGGGTTACTCCAGGTTCTCTTCTGAGTGGTGCAAAGCCCATACAGATGAAAATGAAACTACAGGATCTTAATTTTAATGCTCGTCTTTTTATTTATGAGCAGTATGGTTCCTCGTACCCCTCCTGGTATTGCTGAGGATGGGGAGCTGTGCTGGGGAGTCTGCAGGGACACCTTTCCCCTGGAGACAGAGTGGAAGGAGAGGCAGGTGCTCCTCACTGCCTCCTGCTTAGAGCTGCTGTCTGTGGAGGAGCCAGGAACAGCTCAGGCAGGTGATGGCATTGCTGTGCTCCACTGCCATTAAGACTGGAGAGAGTTTGGAACCGGCTGAGTGAATGCCTCTGACAAATGCTCTAAGTAACAGTGTATTAAAAAAAAATAAAATAAGAAAATATTTTGGAGTTAATTCCTGTCTGGATGTCGTAACCATGAATATTCCTCTCTTACTTTACTCTTTCATAAAGTGTAGAAGCCAATGATGGCCCCAGCCTGCGTGGATGTACAGCTGAGATTGGATTCCCTACAGCCCCTCTGAAACTGCCAAGGAGGTGAAGCAAGACTCATGTTAAAGCAATAAGAGGCTGATGTAATCTCTCTCGGGACTTAGAGAATACCAAATCCTGGTCCTTGCCCCCTCAGATTGCTTCTCTGTATGATTACTGCATAATGCCTTCTAGCAGGCTGGGCTGTGAGTGTGTAACACCAGGCTGTGTCTGAGCATCTGGCTGTGTGATACCAGCACCTGTGATGGGAGGGGCTCGGGGCTGCTCTCCCTCCTCCAGCCTGTCCACTGTGCAAAAAGATCAGCATATGTGACATTCCCTGTCTAAGAAATCTGAATCTCAAGTGCTCCTCATCCCTGCTCCTTGCTGAAAAAAGAGGTGCTATTCCCAGCTGCTCTAGTGCTGGAGTTTGAGTAAAGCACATGTGGCGTGTGGAGGCTCATCTGCAGCACATGAAACAGCCCACAGCCTAAGAGTGCCCGTGACATTGGCCAGCAGGGAATGTGGGGCTGGAACCCTTCATTTCTGAGAGCCAGAGGGTGCTGAGCTGGTGGGATCTGCTCTGGCAGCCTGCAAGGCCCCACCACCCCACATTGTGTAGGAAGTTCCTTTGGGTGCAAAGGGCTTGGGAATGGATCAGGAGATGTCAACAGCAATATGGCATCTCTTTGGCTGTTGCAAGAAGAAAAGTCTAGTAGTATTTGAAGTACTTTGCTGTTTGGGAGTCAGTGTCCTTCAGTACTAACACAAGGAATCATAAACTCTGGTTAGGTTGGAACAGATCTTTCAGATCCAACCATTAATCCAATATTGACAAGTCCACCATTAAACCATGTTCCCGAGTGCTGCATTTGCACACCTTTTAAATAGCTCCAGGGACAGTGACTCTACCACTTCCCTGGGGAGCCTGTTTTAATGCTTGACAGCCCTTTCACTGGAGAATATTTTCCAAATATCCAATCTGAACCTCCTCTAGCTCAGTTTGAGGCCATTTCCTCTCGTCCTGTTGCTTATGCCAAGGATGCAGCTCTCTGTGTGCCTGTAAATGTGGTGCCTTTCCCCCATGGTACGGGCATTGCTGGTTCTCCAGCTGTATCCTACTTTGCACCACCTACCAGACCCTTGCTCTGGCCAACTGTGTTTCTTGGAGATAAATATCATCCTCAAGGGTTTTCCGAAGCTGGAGATTGAAACAGCTGATGGATTAAAAATGCTGAAGACATCCACTTTTTTTCTTCCTTATCTTCTAGTTGAGTTAGCAGAACAAAAGCCACTGCTGCTATGAGTTGTTGGCTTATGCAGTGTGGAGTACATTCATCTGCAAAATGTCTAAGTGTTTCTTGAGGAAATCTCAAGAAAACAGCTATATTCAATAGTTATGTATTAGTTCTTCAAAATAAGAAAAAGTGGTTTATTGGATTTGATTAACCTTAAATAAATTGTGAAAGCAAACAAATTGTGCAAAGATTGCTCTTTGCTGATTTACCAGTGAGAGCGTTTCTAAGTGTACAATTAATGTAACTATGCAAATTCAAATTAATGTAACTGTGCAATGTAAATCCAAAAATAACTAGACAGTCTAGCCCCAGACTGGGAGCTGGTTTATAGGCCCTTTTGAGATTTAGTGGCTGTTGCTATTGCAGCATTTAAACCATTTATGAGATAAATGGCTGAGATAAAATCTAGGTATCATTGCTTTTTAGAGCTGTGGGGATACTTTTATGCCTAGAGAGCAGCTTCTTACAGATAGTTTGTGAAGAGAGTTTGAAAAATCAGGGCATCAGTCCCTCTGTCTCTAATCCCATTCACCCCAAACAAGCAATAAAGGTTTGGTGCTCTGAAAAAAAACTTTATTCTTAATTTATGCCATCTCTGTTGTGCAAGCTGACTTCTGAAAGAGCTGGTTTTGAGAATACTGTGAAGTACACAATTCATCAAACTTTTCCTCCCACCATACCCCCCCCCATAATAAAGGGAAAATGCTGCAATGGAAACTTTTTGTGGTATTTCTTCTGGAAGAAATGGTATAACAAGATAACAGGAGATTTTGCCTCTTGCAGTCACTGCCTAAGGTCAGAGCAATCTTTGAAGCCTGGCTTGGAGGCCAGCATTATCACAGCATTGGAACAGGCAACTGCTGTGCTGCTGTCTGCTTTCAAATATGTGAGATTCAAACAGGGGAAAAATACTTTATCACTTTTATTGATGAAATTTCTACAGGAGAAAACCCAAGTCCAAAGTCTATGAATGTCATAGGATTTTGCATGACGGAATTTGCCTAGGAGTTATATCTGAGACATGAAGGACTATAACTGAGACTAAGGGCTAAGTGCTGATCTGTACTTTCTATTTAAACTCTGCTCTGCTCCCCTTCCTGGGTCTTAGTTGCTGATTCTACTCACTTGTAAGACTGTTGGTCAATGCCATTGATTGTGGTCATTCAGCCACACCAGGTAATTTCCTCCCAAAACTTTCTCATTCATGGTCTTCAGAATAAAAAGAATATTATCCATGAGCCAAATGGAGAGAATTAGAAGACTTGGACTATGAGTCCATGAAAGTTGTCATTTAGATTTGCTCCTGGTGCTAAGGGGGAGGAATGACTAAGTGGTCACCTTCCCCGTGGGATGTTTTATATCAAAAACACATTAATATCTGTCATGGTGATTGCTACTTCTGGCTGTCCAGCTGGGCATCACAGAAAAGACAAAATGCTTTCCAAGGAACCATTTAAGAGAGACAGCTCTGTTTGAGGAAAACAAAATGACAGTAACAGCCGTGTCTGAGAATCACCCTGATGCAGGGCTAGCTGGTGAGGCAGATGTAGGCTGAAAGAGGAGGTGTAGAGCAGCCACAAAGAAGATGCTCTAAAAGCCCAGAGGTGCTTCTCTCCTTAGCATACAGCAGCAGAACATGGTTATATTAAGGAGTGATAGCACTTTTTGCATGGTGGACAGGCTGTTCCTAGCAATAATGTGCTCTTAATGGGGAAATATCTTCCATCAACCTGAAAGATGGATGGGTGGTTTTGAAGAAGAAAGAAAGAAGATGATTAATGCTGATACGATAAAACCACAAAAGGTTATTGAGGGGAGTAAAGTTATGATCTTTGATCTGTTTCACTGAAAACCACTCTGTAGGCTGCTTCCTCAAGCAATTCACAGCAACCTCAATGCAGATGACCATAACCGAGAGCACAGAAAGGTTGCTTTCAACAGTACCTGTCTTACTTCAAGGAGACTGACACCTTTAAGTGGCTTGGACTCTTCTGAAAATAGTGTCTGTTCCAATGCAGGCATGCTAACACACAGTACTGGGAAGGAGCTGCTCCCTGCAGTGTTTAAAATGGGGTTCAGCCCAGCAGCTGAATCTGTCACTCGAGAGGGCATCCTCTTCCTTACAGCATTCTGCAGTGTGCCCAAAAGGTTAGCAGCTTGGGACAGGTTTGTAGTGGTGATGATAGAGTTGTTTGGGGCTTTTTAATTATTTTTTCCTATATTCTTCCCTAATACTCTGCTAGAAGCCCCATCTAGCTTGGAAAACATGAGCAGAGTTTCTGCAGTAGCTGCCGCTGTACCAGGATTATCTCTCCTATGCTGCACTGTACTGAAGAGCTGTTAGTTAAAAAGGAAATCACTCATGTGCTTTGGCTCTGAAATTGCATTTGATAAAGATCAAGACACTTTGGTGATTAACTAAATAGGCTGGTTATTCAAAGGTAGCATTCCTGGTATAAAGCATTCCAGCACTTTCATGTATAACTGGTACATTTTAAATGCCACTCATGAAGGGAGGGAGTGTTAGTGTTGGACACATATTCTTGTCAAGAGAATCATGGGGGACAAGGCTCCTTGTGGAGGTTTTGTGCAGTGGGATGGATGGGGTTCAAAACTCTTACAGGCTCTTTTATTTACTTTGCTGACCTTTGAAAAAGATTTCCTTTAGTGAATAGGCAAACAATAAGAGCTAATACAGTTTCTGGATAAAAGAAATTATCTGCTTTTGGTAGTTATGATCACTGAAAATTATTCGTGGAAAATTCACACTGGGAATAAAATTAGTGAGTATGCTGTGACTGTTTCTGAAACTGTTCCAAATGACCAGCATTCCTGTGTAGCTTCTTTCAGCCCAGGTGTTAAAGCATTTTGCAGACATTAATTACTTACACCTACCATGTGGCAGGACAAGAGAAGAGATGATGATTCAAGGAAAAGTAAGAACAGGATGAAACAAGTCTGCATGACTGTTAGAAGGCACCCCATCTAGGCTGAGTCTGTCCCTAATGCTTTGTGGCCTTCTGTAAAATGATGCCAACTTCCAATTATTTTCAACTGGATTCCTGAAATGATACCCACTTCAATGACACTATATACATGAGTGAGACAAGTACAGGAAGTAGAGGGGTCAAAAGGCATGTAATTAAGAACAATTTTCTCTTGAAGAATGTGTCAACTCTGGGCCCACTTATAGACAGTTAGCAAATGTTTAAGTAATTCATCTATATGAGAACTACAGGTCAGAGTAGCCCTAATCACTCTTCATTATGCCTGACCCAATTATAAAATTACCTTTGAAGAGTCAATTATCTACTAAAGTGTCTTCTCACTTTTAAAAACCCCCATGCATTCGTGAGTGAAGGGAACGAAGGGAATATCCTCTTTATGAAATAACTATGGCCAAAGTCTCTGTACTGGACCTCTGGGAGCCAAAAATTATGTCAGATAAGACCGTCAAACACTGGGGGAGCTGCTTTATCCTCCTGTCCAAAGGCAGAATAATGCCATGTGCCTGGGGCATCGTCCTTGTCCAGTTTCCTCCTGACCTCTAGTAATACAGACTGTACAAACCCCTTATGCCTCTTGCTTCTATCCTTCATTAATTTCTCACTCTAGAAAGCTTTTAGCAATTGAAAACCCACTTGCTGTAGCTAGAGCCCATTAAATTAAGTTTTCTACACTGAACACAGTGAGGAACATGTTCCCATCTGTGAGTGCTGATATCTGTCCCTGGGGCCACAGAGCAGTAGTGGCTTTCCTTTGATGGCAAAGCTGGCTGAGAGCAGTTCTGCTCTTCTTCCTGTGGGGTATTCCCTTCTTCCTTGCTCCTGCCAGCCCTGCCTGCCTGAGGCTGTGCAGGGAGTTCAGCACACTGCCTGAGAACTTCTTCTCCTCTTCTCTTACAGGGCCTTTTCTAAAGATAACCTCAGACCTGGAGCGCAATCGAGCCCTTGAGGTATTGGTACCAAACTGCTGTGGAGAGGCATGGGGTTTCCCACTAGAGGAGAGCACGGCAGTACTGATACTCTGCTGTACTCCAGCTCTGTCAGTCGAGCTGTGAACTCTTTGCAGCTGCATATTCCTTGAATCACAGAGCCCCGAACTCAAGTACATGACTTGCTAGGTCCCATAACTCCTCAGTGAAGTTTTGATTTTTCCATGTGTTGAAAGACAGCACACCTCTTCATATTTCCTAGCATGGCCCTAGATGTACCCTTTCTTCCACAGAAGTGGTATAGAGTGATTTGCATTCACTTTGTCCTACTGTGTCTAAATATGTGTGTCTTGACTACATCCCTGTGTGCTCTAGAGTGTACAAAATGTGGTTGTTCTCATAACCTCTGTGGAATGGCTTTATTTCTTCCTGAAATGAAACCTGTACTCAATATTGCACTATGGGGAAAAAATTGCCTTGAGGAAAGCCTGTTTGCTTTTGAACTAAGTCTCTTAAACACTGAGACCTGTGTAAATACTGGAAACTCTGAATCAACGTGGCATTTTTTCTGAGGTAGGGTTTTTGGTTGTTTTATTTAATTTTGATGGTTGAGTTTGGGGATCTTTTAGTGTTTGTTTGTTCATTTGTTTTTAACATGGGGACAGAATTTGACTTGGCTTGTTAAAATGCTTAATTGTAAGGTAATTGTAATCCATCATCATCATTCTCTGAAGTATGCTCCTGTTGAGCTCACTTCTGGAGCTTGAGGAGATTTGTGGAGAGATGCTCAAAGCCTCTGGCACAGATGTCCCCCTGGCCTGCCCCCCAGAGTGAGGACAATGATGAGATACCACTGGCGGGATATATTCCTGCCCAGGGTGAACAGCAATGGACAAAAATAATAACAGCATTTTTTTACCCAATGTCAAGGTGCATATTTGGATGCTGGGGTCAGCTTGTTATTCTAATTTTAGTATCAGAGATATGAGCAGAAGAATTCCTTCACCCTGATGAATTCACATTGCCGAAAAAGCCAAGTATTTAAATAGATCTACTATTCTTTCTACTCTTGTGTAAAGATCTCTCCTCAGTTCTTGGAAGATTAGAAATGAAACAAAGGACCTAATTTCACAGCACTTATTCCTCTATTAATTTCTTCAGCTATTCCTGATCTTTCACAACTGGCCTACGGTGGTCTTCCTCCTGTAAGTCTATTAACAATTTCTGATATATGTTGTTGTGAAACCTGAATATGCTAGGCACATTTTGCATTTGGTCAAACTGAAAACAAACAAGACTTCAACAGAGAAGGTGACATCATTTATTAGGGGAAAACAGTCTGAATGAGTCTGAGATCTTAAATAATTACATTTGTGAGCCTATTCAGTGAGACGCTTCATATTTTGGCAGCTAATAACCTTAAAATACAGGCTCATAAAGGATTGTTGCCTATAAAACTGGCAAGCTAAGCTTTAAGGATGCATGTGGAGCAATGCAGAGAAAATGTGTCTTTTCCTCTTTGAGGAGTAACAAGCTCATGTAACATCTGGCATAAACTTAATGTTTTGGGGTAGGACAGAATACTTACATTGAACAAAACATTTAACTGTATTCATTCAGGGAAGGTCTTAAAAGTGTCACTTAGTAGACTATGACAATTTCAATTTAAAAAATATGGAGAAAGTAATAAATCATATCTCTTATCCATTCACAGGCATAAACCAATGAAGATAATGTTGAGACCTGTGGGAAGGATCGGTACTTATAATAAGAAGCACTAATCACTAATAACAGGGCAAAGTAATGCTTTCTTGACTTGAATCAGTCAAATAAGATAGATTTATGGGGTGCTTGTTAGTGTTTTTGCTGAGGCTGGCAGAAGATGAGTACAGCCACTATGATCCTGCAGGAATTCACTCCCGTGTCCATCCTGTTTGCCCATTCCCTTGTCCCACAAAGGAAATGATAATAAAGTATCCCAGATTTCCCAGTTCTCTGTGTGAGTGCCCTTGGTTGTTCAATTAGATGAGGTCAGTGTTTGAAGTAGTCGCTTTGATAGCAGATCATGGAAAGGGTGGGCTTACACCAACAACCTTCTTGTCTTAACTCACCCCCTATGAAAGACCTTTTTCCAAGAACTCATAGTTAATTTGAGTCATTATTTCAATTTATTTTTCTTAGCTATATCAATTAGGTAAACTAAACTCAAAGTTTGTATGAATACGAGCTGAGATATCCATCTAAGCATCTCTTGTCACTGGAATCCTTGGTAGCTCGGAGGAAGGGCAATTATAAGGATCAAGTCTGAGTTTTGAATTAGCCATAGGGTCCCAAACTACTCCCTGTGCACCCCAGCCAACCAACCACCCCAACTCTGTGCGTTAGCTTTGGCTGGGTAGAATAGACCACCTTGAACCCCACTGAAGCAGGACAGCAAAAACCATGCCTGATGTGAGAACTGAAGCAGTTTAGTACTGGAGGCCAGGTTGCTCCAGCATGTTACTCATCCCTCTACTGCTCTTACAGCAGTGCCATGTGTGGCAAAACCCTTTCTACTTCTCACACTGAGCAATCAAGTGAGTTTTTATGAGGCTGAGTTTCCCAAGACTCTCAAGTCCTGTGGATGTTACATAAAATGGGCTAAGAAATAAGCCTACCTCTCCCTCTGGAGAAGAGTTGGAGTGCTGTTGACTTGTGAGTGGGATCAGGAGTGGTAGGTGCTTAGTATCTGACAGAATTCAGCCCATCAGTGAAATCTAATTGAAAGAAGGAGGAAAAAGTATTCGAGATTTGATCAAACATGCAGTGCACGGCCTTTATATCCTGCCTGGTCTTCTCTGTTTCTCTTGCATTTCTCTGAACAATGTGCAACAGGGGAGTAGGGTTGACTTATGGAGACTATCCAGAAAATTTCTAGGTATTTACAAAACTGAAGTTTAATTCTTAAGTGCAGTTCTCGGTATTCTTTTCCACACCTACTGAATTTCTATGAAACAGTCACACTGAAATGTTTTATACCAGAAAGTAATACTTGTACAGAATATAATATGGAAAACAATTCCTAGACTTTCTGTAATGCTGTTGCATGTGGAGTACCAGGAAAGCTTACCTTTTTGGGGAAGAAGAATGAAACATCTCTTCTCTTGAGCTGAGCAGTACGGTTTACTGTAATAACTATATAATTACTTACATAATTACTTACATTTAAGCTGTAGAAAGAAGAACTTTGTAAAAATATCTGTGGAAAAACCTTTCTGATAGGAAATTTTACTTTCTTAGCAGTTGATTTTGGACTTGACTTCAGACAAGGTCAGTAGCTTGAATGCAGCCAAATTTCAAACCCTTGTATGTCTCCTGTGTCAAATCAGAACACATTTTTTTTCCCCCCCTTGAAGAATCCCAAAGAGACTGTTGCATTGTTCTGGTTATGAGTAAAGTTATGCTTCTGTGAACTTGAAATTACCAATGTACAGATATAACTTCTAAAAATCTGCAGTGTGGGAACATATTTGTTTTGTTAATCTTGGATGTTTGGTGGGAATGATTTGAATGCCTGTTTGCAACTAAGTGTCTTAAGGGGGAACAAGATAATGGTTTAGTGCAGTGTTGCGGTAAAATGATTGCATTTAGTGAAATTACAATGCTGGCCTTCAGCCCTTTCTGTAAGCCCTGGTGCAAGGAGACTTCCAGATACTACTTCTTGCCAAGTAGTAATGAAATTAGTTCATAATGTGGTGCTCTAAAGCACTTGGCTCCACAAAGCCATTCATCTGATTGTGCTAATGTAATAAAATCCATGAAAACTTGTCTACATTTAAAAGTTAATTTGGAAATCAGTTATTATTGAGATAATTCATACAATCATAGAATGGTTTGGGTTGGAAAGGGCCTTAAAGATCATCTGCTTTAACCCCCCCAGCCATGGGCAGGGACACCTTTCACTAGATCAAGTTGCTCAAAGGCCCATCCAGCCTGGACTTGAGCACTTCCAGGGGTGGGGCAGCCACAGCTCTGCTGTTGAGCATGTCAGTCCTTTTGCCATCTCCAAAATTTGAATAAGATCAACACATCACTTCCTTCTGGTCTACTGAAACCTTTCAGGATGCTCAGAGGAGCTAGAGGGGCATTGTTGACAGAGCTGTAAACGAGCTTGGAAAAGGAGAAAGCGACGAAACCAGGTTGACCAGTGAAGAGCAATGGGTTTGTGTGCCGAATCTTGAGGAAATGAACACCAATGGGATCCCTTGGTCTGCTTCACAAGGTGCTGGCTACAATGTACCACACCTGAAATGTGGCCTGAACTGGAGGACCATGACTGCAAGAATGATTAAATCCCAGCAGACCCTGAAATTCTACAGGATCTACTGCTCCAGGTGGATCCCTACAAATCTCTAGGGCCTGATTTGATTCATGCAAGAATCCTCAAAGAGCTAACTGATGTTATCACAAATCCTTTCTTGATGATTTTTGAGCAGTCTTGATAATCTGGAGAGGTCCCAGCTGATTGGGAGCTGGAACACATTGTCCTTTTCAAGAAGGGCAAGAAGGGTAGAAAGGATGACCCCAGAAAACACAGACCTGTCAGTTTCACTTCAGTGCATGGGAAAGCTATGGAGATTATTCCTAGAGGTATTGAAAAACACCTAAAATGTAATGCAAACATTGATCACCAGCATGGCTTCATGAGAGGACAGTCCTGTTTATCAAATTTGATTTCCTTTAATGACAAGGTAACCCACCTAGCTGATCAAGGGAAGCCAGTTAATATAATCTTTTTGTAATCCAGTAAAGCTTTTAATACTGGATCCTCTAGTACTTTATTCCAGTAAAGCTTTCACAGGATCCTCCTGGACAAAATGTCCAGCACACAGATGGATAAATACATCATGGCACAGGTGAGCCACTGGCTCGCGGGTCAGGCACAAAGGGTTTCAGTGCATGGGGTGACATCAGACTGGGGACCAGTCACTAATGGGGTTCCACAAGGCTCCATCCTCAGCCCTGTGCTCTTCAACATCTTCATAAATGACCTGGCTGAAGGACTGGAAGGGATACTGAGCAAGTTTCACAGATGATACAAAATCGGCAGAAGCTGCTGACTCCCTCAAAGTCCTGTAGAAAGACCTTGACAAATTAGAAGACTGGGCAAACATCAACCATATGAAGTTCAACAGGGCAAAGTGCTGGATTCTGCACCTGGGATGGGGCAATCCTGGATGGACAGACAGACTGGGGAATGAGATGCTGGAAAGCAGACCCATGGAAAGCAGCCTGGGCGTCCTGGTCAATGGCAAGTTGAACATGAGCCAGTAGAGCCCTGGCAGCCAGGAGAGCCAGCCCTGCCCTGGGAGCATCAGGGACAGCATGGCCAGCTGGGCAAGGGAGGGGATTGTCCTGCTCTGCTGGAATTTTGTCAGAGGAGGTTTAGGTTGGAGATTAGAAAAAGATTATTCAACCAGAAAATTCAGCCAGGTTGGGCACTGGGACAGGCTCCCCAGGGAAGTGGTTGCAGCACCAGCCTGGCAGTTCAAGAAGCTTCTGAACAATTCTCTCAGGCACATGGTGTGACTCTTGGAAATGGTGCAGTGCAGGGCCAGGTGTTGGACTCAATGATCCTTGTGGGTCCCTTTGAGCTCAGCACATTCTGTGATTCTGTGATGAAGTGTCTAATCTCCCACTACCACTAATAAAGATCTAATAAGAGTAATCAATGAATGATTCAGCTGAACAGACACTACGTACCTGCTTTATGGTGAGCTGAATTGCTCTTCAGGCTCCAGTGACTCTAATGGGAGTATAGGATTCAAGTAACCCAAAAGTATCTAAATTTAAGTCATTGTTTCACACTGATTCTGATACTTGATGTTCCTTAGCCAACAAAGGGCATCAGACAATTTAAAAGAGCATTTTGTTTGACCCATTTTAGAAATCTTCCTTAGGGGATGCATTAATTTCCATTTATCTAACATGAAATTAGGTCTATAGCTTTAAGATAACTATAAAGTTTAGGAATCCTAAAACTCTCCAGTCGATTCAATCCCCATATGGTTATGACCAGAACCTAAACCAAGATAACAGTTTGAATATGTGTTATCTACTGCTTTAAAAAAAGACCTGGAAAAAACCACCATATGTATGTATAACTTCAGGCTCAATTAAGGGCATAAAAGGTTTTTGCTTTTCTCCAATATCCATATTTTAAGTGAATTCTGGTTTTTATAAAATATGTAATCAGTGCTGTGCTCATTTCTGTAAGATGTTGTCCATGCAAGCAGTTTAGCAGAACACAAATGGTTGGGTTTCTATTTGTCCTGTACATACAGGGTTGAAATGTAAGTCTCACCTGGGTGTCAAAGGTGAAGAACTAACAGGTTCTGTGGCTGTACAGTTTAGCAGAACACAAATGGTTGGGTTTCTATTTGTCCTGTACATACAGGGTTGAAATGTAAGTCTCACCTGGGTGTCAGAAGATGAAGAACTAACAGGTTCTGTGGCTCTAGTCCAAAAAGGCACTGTAAGATGCCAGGATACTGGCCTCTTCTGGAACTCTAAAAATAATCTTCATTTTTCTGAAATAATGAGGAATTGAGCAAAAGGTGTGTGATCAGTAGGAGTTTTGTAAGGCAGTCAATATAATTGAAAGTATTTTTCATTTGATGTAAAACATATCTATATCAAATGATGCAATGGAAATCAAGCAACCTAGAGAAGTAAAAACTCTTCACAGTCCATCACTGGTGTTCACTCACAAGACTTCAATCACTATTGAAATGATGATAAAGATCCTTTTATGCTCCAATTAATGACATTCACCTGACATTACTATCCAGTAGATGCACAATTAATTTTACTGCTAGGCCTTATAGTTTAATGGTTTCTTCTAGAATTCACATCAGAAAAAAATCAATCAGTGCTGGGAATTATTGAGCTTTACAGGAGCTTAGATTTAACAGAGCAGAAGGTGGATTCACTGGTAGCTGTTTCTCACTGAGGGTGCAAAACTTTGTGTGAACTTGGTGAAGTAGATAACTGAGCTAGAGATACTCATTTATTTACAGAAATTTCCCTAGCCTGGCAGAGCTCTCAAAACTGATCAGCTGCAGAACTGATCAGCTGCTAATTTCTACTGAAAACTGCCTAAGGAAAGAACCAAGCTCCTTGAGAAGGAAAACAAGTATTGGTTACCTTCCAAAAACATTGTGTTTTACATTATGGTCCTCTCTAGATCATGTCTATGGTCAACTTTGTGACTAGTGATACAAAGAGGATGCCTAAATCTTGAAGGTCTCACCAAAAGCTGCAGTGGTATCTCTCGCTCTGTCTTAATCTTCATTTTCTATCATACCCTCCTGAATATAAAATCTGAAATTTAAAATTCTTTGTTATCTCACACCTGACTATTTTCTTTTAGGACCTCTTAAAAATAATCATTTTGGCTATATGTCAGGAATGGCAGACTTTGTTCTTAGAGAAATACTTCAACAACCTCACTGTTCATTTTTTTTTCTCCAAATAAAAGGAAAGTGTTGAGAAGAAAGTGCACTTTGGTGCTTGGGTTTTTGTTCAGATTTTTTTCTGTATTAATTCAATTTAAACAGACTTGCACATTTTTATGTTATGCATGCATACACACACACACACAAATCTATATGGGTATGAAAGCAAGTCCCTGCTAAACATTTTTAAATGTTTTTTTTAGCTTAGATTTTATTTATATAGCAATGCCAATTTAAAGAAAAACCTCAAAGACAAAATGAGACTTCCAGCAGAATAAATAGTTTCCTTGGAACAGCAGGCAAACCACTCAGTAAGAGGGTGTAAAAGGGTTGTAAACTGCAGGCCTGCAAAGTAAAACAAAATCCTCTCCTGCTGGCTAAACTGGTGAGCCACCACTCTTCAGTTCTGCTTGTAATTTGGATGACTCACCAGGACTTTGCACTACCACTTATTTGTCTACAATTACTTCATAACTCTTCAATTATGTAGGACTTCTTGGATTCCAAAATCTGCTTTAGGAGGGCTGTGATAGCAGGATCTTTTTATAGAGCTGGGTTTGCAGTGAACAATCTGTGATATCAGATGGGGATGTTCTCAGTGGTTGTGCTCCTCAGGTGGGCAGTGCCACCAGCACTGAGCTGTGCTGTGGCTGAGCTGTGCTTGCAGAAGGGAGAATTCCACTAAGACAAGGCTCCTACGATCTGAGGTTGGCAGAGTCTGGGGAGCTCTGTGAGCATGTGCATGTGTGTGTGCAGAAATTTGGTTGAACACAGAATTGATGAATGTGAAAATAGTCAGCCTTTGCATAAGCTTGGGAGAGATAACACTGTCTGATGCCTACATTAATTCCACTGGCTCATTGTGATTTTAAATTTGAGGCTAAGACTAGAAAATAATAAAGAACTCAGCTCTGTGCTTTGGCATCGCTGCCTGGACGTTCCTGTCAGTGATTATTCAGATAATTGTTCAAGTGCAGCAAAATATTTTAAAATAACTCTGCTCTAATTGTTAATAATGATATTTTGTCTCAGCAAATGTGCCAAAGATCTGTGCCAAGATTTAGACGTTAATTTACAGTCAATGAACAAGCACTGATTAAAGAAATCCGCTTATTAAAAGAATGCATGGATTTATATAATGTGGAAAGACTAATGTTTTATTTCTCTGATTATAATAACATCTACCTTAAATTCTGGTTTTATAGGCTGTATTAAACAAATCACTTTTGCTCATGAATAAAATTAGCTTCTCACAAAAGGCCAGCTCCTTTAGAATGGGATGTGATGCCTGGTCTCTTTCATACCTCACCTTGACAGTCACACACAAAGCAGGAGAGCTGATGCTTGTGTTTCATTATACCTGACAGGAGATGTGAGTCTGCCTGGAGTCACAGTGCTTCACACACAGGGTGGCTGGAAGTAATTCTTGTTAATAAAACTGCTGAGAGCTCTGCAGCTAAACCTTGCTATGAGCATTATTTCAGCAGCTTCATTTTGGAAATAAAAGGACACTTTTTTTGCAGAATGACCTTTTCTTTCTCCAAGAAGTTCTATATCGAGTAATTATTCAGTCTTTTAATTTCTGAGGTGTGTTACTATGTGCACACAAAATATTTGTGCTTTGAAGCCCAAGCTCAAGCCAGTAACGCATATGTATAACTTGGAACAATCCAGTGTGGAGAAAACAACCTGCAGCTCCTATTCACACCAATTATGAAATTGAATTCAAAAACACCAGCCTGCTGAGCTTAGGGAGAGCAGAAACCTAAACACCAACCAGCTGTAACTTCACCCAGCTGCAGCTCTTGCCAGGTTATCACCCAGGGACCCAGGAAGGAGTGGGGCAGCCCTCCCCATCTGCCACCTCCAAAGATCCATGTGGCTGTGCAGTGAACAGGGGTGGGAGGTGGCCCTGTTCCCCTGTCCCCATATCACTCTTCATCACCTTTTTTTGTGTTACCCAGCCAGCAAACCTCTGCCAGCTCTGGGCACTGAGCAGAGCTGGGCACAGGGGCTCGGGGAGAGGGGAGCTCACCAGCTACTTTAGGGAATTAGGGATGAGGGCAGTTCCAGCAGCACCTGGGCGCAGGAACAGATGAGACAAGAGCCCCATGTGCTGGTGCTGCTGCAGGAAAGAATGAAATGTGGAGATAAACCTGAAGCTTTGGAAATGCATTCCCATGGGCTGTGTTTCCAGCTGAATGGAAACTTCAGTGGGCAAGAAGACACGACTTTTGGCAACTTCCCATGGCTCTGGTGGCATGATAGGTTCAGGGAGGTAGCACCTTGGTGAACCCTGCTCAAGGAGCAGCACCTTCCTCATGAGCCCTGGGTTTCTGAAGTCTTCCTGTCTATTCTTCCTATCCAGTCTAGCCTGTGCCACATGCTCTAGGATCACCCTGCTGACCAGAAGGCTCAACCAGATGACCTTTGTGGTTACTGTGGTACCTTCCAACCAGTCCAATTCCATGGGATTCTGTGAATCCTGCAGGAAAGCTGTGCACCCAAAGCATGGAACAGCTTTTTGGCTGGGCCTTTGCGACCCCCTGGCAGAGCACAGTGGAGAAAGGTTGTATCCCTGACAACTTCTGGGGCTGGCTTTTGCCTTTGATGGGTTTTTTTCTATCCCTCTGAGACCATCCTGAGCCACAAACATGGCACTACCCCTGGCTGGTGCTGCTGGTGTTGCCTCGGCCCCAAGTGTGGGGCTGCTGCAGGCAGTGCACGCACTGTTGGGTGATGTTCTCTTGTCACAAGGCAGGGGCAAGAGCCTGTGGATTATAGTGAGCAACACATCACTGCAGCCTGTTTGGAATCAATCCAAAACCCATTAAAGGCAATGGAAAGACTCCACATTTCCACTCTGCTTTAAAAACTATTATCCTTTATTTCTGTCAGGAGTCTTGTTTCACAGTAGGTGGCATGCACTGTCACAAATCACTCAGAAGAAGCAGCAAGCAGTTACTTAATACAGGGTATCTAAAGGTGCATATTCAAATGGTTCTTATCTGGCCAAAGCATATGAAACTATTTCTGGACAAATTTTTCTGCAGAATACTGCCTCTGTGTTTCTCCCATCAGTTTACAGCCTCTCCTTCTGAAGTCAAAATCTCAGACTTGGGGTTTATTGGCACTCTAAAAAATGTCTGTTATGCTATTGATACATATCTTCTAATAAAATAATGACCAGCATGCTGGAAAATATCTTTAATGTGAAGGTATTTCATGTAGGTCCCAAGTTAATCAAAGGTTTATGGGTTATTGCTGGTACATACCTCTCAGCTAACAAAGATCACAGCTGTGTGGATTTTTAGTTGAATAAAGCAGCCTCTTGCAACATGTCTAAATCCCAAATACAAGGATAAGTCCAACCCTGTGCATACTAACCAGCTCCTTTCCAGTTATCCATTAAAATGCTCTGTACTATAAAGGTGCAAATACTACCTTACCATAAAGATGTTTGTCTTTTTGGGTCTCTTCAGGTCACATTTTATAGGTTATAGGAAAGTCCAGCTACCTTCAGTACCAACTATTTTTGAACAGAAATCTAAGACTAATCAACCCATCAGATGATACTTTTAGCTAGAAGAGAATATACAAAGCAGCAGCACTAAGGGATGAAGCTGTCCCTGCTGCACTGACCTGTGGGATCTCCAGCAGGCCTGTATCTTGTATAAACCCCCAAAATTGTCTACTTCCATATGAGTGTTAATATTCCCTTTTGTCAACTGCTCAGTTGAAAATCAACAAGACAGATGCCCTTCCTCAAGCAGGTCATGCCACCAGTGCTCATTCAGGATTATCTCTCCCTCAGAAAAGAAACTTCTTTTGGTTAAGTAATAATCCTGCTGGCTTTGTTATTAGAGCAGGAAGGACAGCTCTTCTCTGCACCACGGACACTTTCCTCCTGGTCAGGACAAAAATTAATCCTGAGGGATGAGCATTAATCTCACAGCTGAGGATGCCGTGCCAATGGCAGAGGAAAAAAATGTACCTTCCATTTCAGCCAGTGAGACCAAGCTCCAAGCTGGAATGCCTTTAAGCCCCAAATCAATGCTGTTTGGTCTCCAGGGTACCACTGCTGGGTACCCACGTGCCCTCCAGGGCTGCAGTTTTTCCTCATCTCTGACAAGGCAAAAAAATATTGGCACAAAATTGGGCACAGAATTGGAGAAGAAAGAACACAAAAGCTCAAAGGAAAGGAATTACCACCAGGGGTTGACCAAAACCTTGTGAGAGCAGTGCCCTTCCTGTTGCTCTTTGTGGGCATGAAAGAGGGGTAGAGACCCAGCTTGCCCCTTACATCCGTGCTGGTCCCCTGCAGGTGGGAAGATGTTGTTCTCCGTGTATGTCAGACTGCAGGATCAGACCTGAAATGAGCGAGCAGTTCTGGCCACTGAGGCTGTTGGGAGTGAATGGAATTTCCTGAGCAACTTTCTCTGAGCCTGCAAGCTGTAAGTGGTGTGGTTCTGCCTGTTGAGCACAGAGGAGACACAAAGACACAACAAATCCATATAATCCAGAAAGATGGATGGTTTTGAATAGCTTACTTTTGTATCTTAGGCTAATAATTTCATTTTTGGCTTCCCACAACACAAATGCAAAGAAGAGAGAAGACCCTTGTAAAACTTACTGCCATAAATGCAGTTTTTACTTTTCTCATGAAAACAATAGGCTTTGGAATTCAGTTTTGTTCACAGCCCCTCTGGCTTTCCTACATGCACTGAGAACCCCTCTTCCTTGCCACTCAGACATAAAAACAGAAGGTCTGCATAAGATCAAATAGGTTAGCTGAATAAATCAAATTAGGAAATGAAGAATCATCACTTTTCAAAGCTGGCTTGTGACAGAAGAAATGCATTTTTCTTCATTATTTGATTTTCATAATCAAATACACAAAATTATATTCTTGAAAAAAAGAATCAATGACCAAAGTCAACCTAAGTTTCTGCTGCTATTTTGCTGAAAGGACTTGCATAGGCAGGATACATGTGGCTTTGAGCATTTACCCAACTGCATCAGCTGTAGGGGCAGCTGCAGAGACCTGCAGAGATGACAGGTGGGTCTCCAGGGCATGGAGAGCTGACACAGGTACTTGTGATACCTTCTGAAAGAGCAGTGTGCTGCCACAGAGCTCTCCATTTGACCTGGAGGCTGTTTCCATGTCTCCCATTCCTCTGAGAGACAGAGCCAATGCCTTTTGCAACCCCTGGACACAAAACAGAAATAAGTGGTTGGCTCTGGGATTTGTGCTTCCTGCCATGCAGAGGTGGGAGGAGAGGCAGCAGCTCCCAGCCACCCCAACACAGGAACCACAGGGGCTGGATTTTGCCTTTCTCTGTAATCTGCATCTGGACACCTGTCTTGACTCAAATAATTACAGTTTTAAATTGACACAGTGAAATTGTCAGGAAGCAGAATGCAATATGTTAGAAGATACATTTTTGTTCATACCTTGGGCAAAGGTTTGGTTTCACCCTTCTTAGATATGTGACTGGTTATACAACTTGATTTATATGATAAGTCAGAGACAGTTCCTGTAGCAAGAAGCTTCCAATTTAAATTGACAGAACAGAAAATAATTAGAAACAAAGGAACATAGAGATTCTCTTGTAAAGATCTGCAGCTTTTTACTTACCTGAAACCTGATGTCAAAAATCTCTGTTCACTGCTACAGATTCAGTTCCTGGGTGCAGAAAGCAGATTTGAGGAGCCTAGGGGAAAGAGAACTGAGCATTTTCTTGCAGAGGTATTAAATGTAGAGATGTTTTGCAGGAGTAAGGAAAATGTATCTGCTGTCAGGGTTTCAGTACTTATAAAATTTCCTCTTCTAAAATGCTTGGAGTTGGAAACTAATAGTATTTGGAGTTGTGAGATGTATCATCATAGTGCCATGAAATAAAACTGCTTTTATCCTGTGAAATGCAGAAAACATGGAGAAAAAATATGCTTACTTGAAACAATTTATCTGAATTTCATAAAATAATTCACAAGGTGTTTATTCTTAAGGATGGTATAGAGCTTTTTCAAATCTAAAAAGAAGAAACTGGAACAAGTGGCTTCAAAAAGAGCTGGTCATTTGCCCTTTTCTCACCAGAAAACCTGAACAGAATGGGAAGCATTCCCCCAAAAATCAAGGCCAAAAAGTGAAGATTAGCAGGGCAAATTTGCAAAACTTTGGGCAGGAGAGAAAGGAAATTTACAGTGCCCAAGAGGTGAATTTGAAAGAACAAGCTATATGTTCAGCCTTCACCTCCTGACATATAAATTTTCAGTCCAGAAAAATTCCACAGTGCAAGTGATGTCAGCTCAGTTGCTCTGTACAGCTCATCTGTATGTAAGTCAGGGCTGTTCCTGGTGCTCACAGCCAGATGCTAAAGCTGGCTAATGAGGAAACCTATTGATCTGTAGCATTTTCTTTCAAAAGTTTAAAAACAAAGGAGAATTGTGAGAATGAAGTGATCACTCTCCTCTAACACAAAGCTTTCTCATCTGCTCTCCCCTGTTTGCCATTGTTCTGGTGCTCCTGGTGCACTGACTGCACGCTGGAGACTGCAAACAAGGAGTGGGAGAAGTTTGACTTTTATTCACCCCAGGTGCAAATATTGGCTTTCACCTTTCTTAGCATGTGACCAGTTATACAACATTAATTAGCTGATAGGTTTTTAATTTCTGATTTTCTTCTGAAACTAAAACTTGATTTCTGTATTTCAATAGAAAGTTGAAAAATCTTGCCTATGGGAACTACTTACAGAAGAATCCTTCTGTACCCAGCAGCAATTCTCACTGCATGGTTATATTAATCATTCAGTTAGATCTCTTGCTAATCTTGGGAAGACTACAGAGAGGAGGCCTGACTCTACCTGCCTTTGCAACTGCATGGGAAGGGTGTAGTGCTTACTGCTCCTGTGCTGTTCTAGATCTCTTCTGAAGGAATCTGTTCTAGCCTTTTCTGAAGGAATGAGTGGTACCAATGAGAAGAGCTGCTGCTATCCAGCAATTTAAATATATGCTCTTTATTTTGGGGATTTCAACTGAAAAAATATTCATAACAATAAGAGAAGCATGAGAAATATTTACTTCATTAACTACAGGGTCAATAATGCTGATTTTTTATTAGAGTTACAGAACAGGTATTGAGATGTAAAACTCATTACTTCCATATGACCATTTTGTATTTTTACATTTACAAAACACTCATGTGGCTGGAAGCCATGAAAACATGAGTGTTTAAGTGATGAGTTTGATTCATGCTTTTTGTTTATGGCATGAAGATAAAGCATATTGATCTGCACAGGAAAGCAAGAATTGACTACTTGGTCTAGTTCTTCTCTTTCACTGTGAACTGAAGTGGGACAAGCAGCTCAGAATTTCCTACTTATTTCTTTTACTGCAGTGCTTGCATAAAAGTGACAGGACACAACAGACTGATTGAAACCCACCAGATCACATCTCCTGTTTGATAAGATTTTTTTTTTAATAGTTATACTCAGATGTCTCAAAACTGTCATCGACAATCTAGAATAAGGATGACTTTCCCCCTCCCCAAAGCAGCATCAGCACTTTGGAAACACTGTCCAGGTGTTATTTCCAGAGCATCAATTCTGTTTTCAGTGTGCTTTTTTTGGAAATAAGTCCTGGTGATTTTAGGACAGGGCTTAGCAAAAATAATTTAATCCAAATTCCCTTTTCCCTGATGCTGACAACCCCTCAGTTAGGGCCTTAGGACCCTGTCTCCCAGAAACAGTCTTTGGACCCTCAAGATTTTGTGTGCTGTGGACTAGAAGTGCTTGCCCTTGGGTGCCCTTGGCAAGCAGTGGCTCCTAAAGAGCAGAAATGCAGTGTGTTGGTATGGTACAGCCCATCCTGTTTGATGCATTTTTAGGTATTATTAAACATTCTTCATTGTACCAATTGTGCTAACAGTAATTTTATCACCTGTCCTCATAGTTTCCCTTTGATTTGTTGCTAAATGATGGAAGTTGGGGCATTTCATAGGACTTGGCTCTTTTTCATTATCAAATTAATGATCTGTTCAAGTTTAACTGTGCAACTTCTTATTATGTGAGTCTATTAGCAAAAGGACTCTCAGACAGAAACCCTGAGTGCCCCACTTTGTATCCATCACTACTCTGGCATGTTCTCTTTCTCCAGGGAATAGTAATGTCCATTCTTACTGGGTGGCTGGAAAATGAAGTCATCCAGCAATACAGGAGCTCACCTAAAGGGATAATAATTTTTTTTCAATGTTAAGTACTAATTTAAATCTTTCCCTAGACTGCATTAAAGACAAAAATTTTCTTGATTTTTCTTGATTTATTGCTAAAAGTTCATCTTAAGCTCCTGTTTTCTCTTTCATTCTGAGTAATCAAATTTCAGGTGGTGAAAGTTTTTCCTTTCTCAAGTACTCTGTGCCAACATTCACTGGTGAGTTGGTGTCAGTATCAGGAAGGTGCCAAGCCATACAGAAAAGCTGTGTTCTTTGAGCACTCCCAAGAAGTCCAGCTTTGGTCTCAGTGGTGACAAGTGACACATTGCTTATCAAATATAACATCTTGCCATCTCCCATCCCTCAGTCCTTTTTTTGTTCTGCAGTTTCAGAGCTAGTGCAAACAGGCTTGTCTGTACCTAGTCAAACTTTTTGTTTACTGTTGGGGCTTTATTAGTTTGCATATTAGAAAGTTTCCATAAGGTTAGTCCAGAGTGTGGAACCCACTTAAAGGTGAGGACTTGTAGCTGAGAATACTTATTACTTTTGAAGTCTTTCCAGCAATAACATCTGCTTTTCCATACTTGCATCAGGAAGTTGAAGACATGGGTTCAGTTTCTACTTCTTCCTAACTTGAAGGAGATCCCGTTCCAGCTGAAGCACCCTTCCCTTCCCCCTTCCAGCTGAGCACCCTGACAACCAGGCAGTGATGTCAGCACCCACCTTCCTTGCTCCTAAAGCAAGGTGCCTGTGTACAGATCACAGTAGGGGAGCCTAAGGAGAGGGAAGTGACATCACACCATGGAGCTTCACAGCACTAGGTAGGTGGTGTGCAGGGCAGGAAGAGCAGGAATCTGCTCCCCTGGCCCAACTTCCAGGAATGAAAACTCCCATTACTGTGGTTTCTTTGGGCTGCAGCTTAGGCTGTCACCATGCAGTGTCTGGGGTTAAGCAACTCTTGTATTATTCCCAGATCACAGCACACTTCTGTCAGGAACTGGATTCTGACTCCTGAACTTGTACACTGTGGGATGCACGAATCAATGCCTAGGCTGGGTGGCCACTTCATTTTCCAGGTTACGCTGGAAAGGGCACCCAATTTCCCTCTAAAATATTATGCCATGGCCATCAGAAAAACACTCTGCACTATGTGCAAACACTATGGGTTTTCTGAATGTTGCCAGGAAGTAAATGTGAACTTTTTCTACAAATGTAGAAATAATTTTGCACAGACAAGCTCAAACAGGGCATTAAATGTCAGCAAAGCAGAGAGCCCTGGAAGTCACTGAACCTGTTTTTGTCCTGTGCAGGTCTCTGGCTACTTCTGACATTAATATCTTTGCAATAAAATGTTAGGCTGCTATTATGTGTCTTTTTTTAACTTTGGTTTCAGAAAGACTTATTTGCAGCTATTTCTACTCCATATTGTTGACGTTTTGAAATAAAGGAATGTATTATTAATTTGTGTAATTTCTATTAGTTCAGCAGCTTGCCTATGAAAGACATTACTGAGACTATGAAACTGAGCTACACAAAAGGCATCTGGGAATTGAGCTAGTAAACTAAAAGAGATCCTACCAAAACAAATTGAAAAGTACAGAAGTGTTTGTCAAAGCCAAAAGTCAGGAATTAATAATACATGCTGGCAAAATTATTGTGCATGTTTATGCAATTGATTCATTGAGAAATACTAGGGCAGAGTTGAAAAGGCAAGCACAAATAATATATTTTGAAATTTTTTATCGAATCATAGAATCATTTAGGTTGGAAAAGATCTCTAACATCATTGAGTCCAACCATTAACCCAGCACTGCCAAGTTTAGCACTAAACCATGTTCCCAAGTGCCACATCTATGCATCTTTTAGGTGGCAACTCTACCATTTCCCTGGGCAGCCTGTCCCAGTGTCTGACAACCCTTTCTGTGACAAGATTTTTCCTACTATCTAAAATCTCTCCCAGCTCAGCTTGAGGCCATTTGCTCTTGTCATATCACGAAGAGAGAAGAGAGAGAAGAGAAGAGAAGAGAAGAGAAGAGAAGAGAAGAGAAGAGAAGAGAAGAGAAGAGAAGAGAAGAGAAGAGAAGAATTCCCACCTGGTTACAACTTCCTTTCAGGTAATTATAGCAAATGGTAAGGTCTCCCTGAACATCCCTATTTCTACTCCATATTGTTGACGTTTTGAAATAAAGGAATGTATTATTAATTTGTGTAATTTCTATTAGTTCAGCAGCTTGCCTATGAAAGACATTACTGAGACTATGAAACTGAGCTACACAAAAGGCATCTGGGAATTGAGCTAGTAAACTAAAAGAGATCCTACCAAAACAAATTGAAAAGTACAGAAGTGTTTGTCAAAGCCAAAAGTCAGGAATTAATAATACATGCTGGCAAAATTATTGTGCATGTTTATGCAATTGATTCATTGAGAAATACTAGGGCAGAGTTGAAAAGGCAAGCACAAATAATATATTTTGAAATTTTTTATCGAATCATAGAATCATTTAGGTTGGAAAAGATCTCTAACATCATTGAGTCCAACCATTAACCCAGCACTGCCAAGTTTAGCACTAAACCATGTTCCCAAGTGCCACATCTATGCATCTTTTAGGTGGCAACTCTACCATTTCCCTGGGCAGCCTGTCCCAGTGTCTGACAACCCTTTCTGTGACAAGATTTTTCCTACTATCTAAAATCTCTCCCAGCTCAGCTTGAGGCCATTTGCTCTTGTCATATCACGAAGAGAGAAGAGAGAGAAGAGAAGAGAAGAGAAGAGAAGAGAAGAGAAGAGAAGAGAAGAGAAGAGAAGAGAAGAGAAGAGAAGAGAAGAGAAGAGAAGAGAAGAATTCCCACCTGGTTACAACTTCCTTTCAGGTAATTATAGCAAATGGTAAGGTCTCCCTGAACATCCTTTTCCCTAAGCTAAAGAAACCCAGGTCCCTCAGTTGTTCCTCATCAGACTTGTGCACCAGACCCTTCCCCAGCTCTGTTTCTCTTCTCTGGTCTCACTCCAGCCCTTCAATGTCTTTGAGGGATCCAGAACTGGACACAGCACTCGAGGTGTGGCCTCACCAGTGCTGAATACAGGAGGAAGGTCACTGTTCTGGTCCTGCTGGCCACACTACTGCTGATAGAGGCCAGGACACCATTGTTCTTCTTGGCCATCTGGCACATGCTGGCTTATATTCAACCAGCTGCCAACCAGCACCTCCAGGTGGGCAGGTTCCAGGCACTCTTGAATTGTGTTGACTCCCTCAGAGGCTGAGAGGCCCTGCAGAGAGACCTTGATGAATTAGAAGACTGGGCAATCACCAACCATCGAAGTTTAACAGAAACATGAGCCAGACTGCACCTGGGATGGGGCAGCCCTGGGTGTATGGACAGACTGGGGAATGAGAGCCTGGAGAGCATTGCCGTGGAAAGGGATTTGGGGTCCTGGTCAGCAGGAAGCTGGACACGAGCCAGCAGTGCCCTGGCAGCCAGGAGGGCCAACCCTGTCCTGGGGACATCAGGGACAGCATGGCCAGCCGGGCAAGGGAGGGGATTGTCCTGCTCTGCTCTGCCCTGGGGCAGCCTCACCTCCAGTGCTGGGGGCAGCTCTGGGTGCTACAATATAAGAAGGACATGAAACTATTGCAGAGTGTCCAAAGGAGGGCAACAAAGATGGTGAAGGGCCCTGAGGGGAAGCGTGAGGAGTGACTGAGGCCACTTGGAGGAGACTGAGGGCAGACCTCACTGCAGTTACAACCTTTTCATGAGGGGAAGAGGACGGGCAGGCACTGATCTCTGCTCTGTGGTGACCAGGGACAGGACCCAAGGGAGTGGCCTGAAGTGGTGCCAGAGGGGTTTCAGGCTGAATATTAGGAAAGGTTCTTCACCGAGACTGCAATGGACTCCTCAGGAAGTTGTCACAGCAGTTTCCTGGATATCAATGATATTTTCATTTGTTTGGTGAACACATAGTTTACTTGCAATATTAATTGCAAAATTACAGCATAAATATATTAATTGAATTCTCAAACAGCTAATGTATCATCTGGGAAATGATGAGAAATAGACAACGCCCTCATGGGAAACAAAAAGAACTCTACCATGTACTGGGTACAGGAAATAATAAAAGAGTAAAAAGGGTATTTGCAGGCTAGTAGGACTAACAGCAAATTGTAGATGCTGTTGCAGGGGATGGCTGGTTTACATCCAGCTGGGATGGACCTTAAGATATGTTTTAAAGACTTTTTGTGGGCTGAAAGAACAAGAAGGTAATGCTTTGTGCTAGTCCTACTGAAAATGTTGTCACAATGAGGGGTCATGTTGAAAATAAAAGATCTGTGCCACCATGGGCTTTGTAGCAAGCTCAGCACCAGCCCATTGCTGATGAAGCCTTGGCCACCAGAAAACCCCTCTGCACTATGTGGACATAGTGAGTTAGGGCTTGCCCCTGTGCAGGCATTTGTCCTTGTATTGGTCCTTACATCAGTCTGTTTCACATTTTGGTGTCCTGGACCTAAGGGACCAGTTTGCAACACATATTGTACAAAGAATTACTGCAATCCTCTTGAGAACAGAGGAATAAGTCATGAGGATGGAGGGCAGAGCTACAGTTGGAAAATCACTTAGCAATGTTGTACTTGGAAAATGCAAGTAAACATGTGGAGTAAATATCTGCATTAAATACAAGAACAAAACCTAGAAACTGTAAATATTTAAACATAATTTTCAAGCAAAATCTGAGAATGTGCTGATAGTATCTATGACAAAATCAGTCTTGAATTTGCAATGTGGCAATGCTGCAAATGGAAAACTCCCCCAGGATGCATTGCCCTGGCAGGTCAGGAGCAAAAACGCCAGAGACCAGAGGCTGGGGGTGCACTTGCTGTGTCCTGTGCTGTATGACAGCATGAGAGACCCACTTCCCACTGCATTCTGGATCCTGGCCCAGGACAGGGCACTGGTGTGGCTGAGATCAGCTGTAATCCATGGGGCTGTACTCTTTCAGGAGTTTTGCTGCTATATCTGCTCTAAGAAGTACACCCAGAGCAAATCTCGTGGCACTGTTTTCCACTAGTGTGATGGTATGTTACAGTTCTAGTCTACAGAAACTCCAGCCCAGAGTACTTGTGTCCGTGTAGTGCTAGGATGTGGGTGGTAATTAAAATGAATTTAAATTATAGAAGAGTAACAGAAAGAAAAGGAAATTATTACTGACTGAAAACTGGTTATGTAGTGTGGGGAAGATTAATCAGATTTATGGGACAGTGGAGACAACATGATGGCAAACCTTTGGGAAATGTCAGCAGTGGAAAGTCCTTGTTTGTGTAGGATGACATTAGGATAGGGAAAGTTTTGAGGAACATTCCCCAGCAGAGTTGGTGAGAATCTCATTATCTGAGTTTGAAAAACTAGAGAGAACAAAGTGTTTAAAAATATTTCTGAGGGGCAAATTTTGTCCATATGGAAAGGTGTACCTGGAGACATGACATTTTTCTTCCATTTCTAGATATATAAGTATAACCTTCACAGCTGTAGACAAAAGTGTGGCATGTCAGGTTCTTGTCTTTTGGAATAAAGGGACGTAGGATGTAATGAAAGGATATCAAGGATACCTTTGACAAGGATATGTTTATGGCTTGATTAAATAGCTGATACACAAAACCCAGTGAAGACTGATTAGAAAGGAAGCTGTAATCATGCAACAGATAAAAAAAATGCTTTTCAATCCACATGTGATAATTTACTGCAAATTTAACCATAAGTGTGATTAGGAGTGGTGGCCTATATGGTGTTTTTTTCAGATTGCTAAAGCAATTGATTACAACTGAAATAGAAAGAAAACTTCAAATGAAGTGTAAGACATTGCTTAGGTAATACACTTAAGGGAATTTATTGAGCTCTACAGAGGTATGTCATTCCAATTGCACAGACATCCAGTCTGAATTAATTTAAAATTAGAGAAAACAATAGAAAATTAGTATTTGCAGCAATATGCTACATGTTAAAAAATTGCTAATTTTAAAGATCCATGAAAAAAGATGAGGTGCTTAGAAAAGGTTGCATCTGTAACTTTTTATGAGTGCCTGCAGGATCAGGGCAACCTGCTGGATCAGGAAGTCCTGCCTGTTTAATCTTCCCCTTTTTGTAGCTATCCTTGTCCACTGGCTGGGATTTGGAAAGCTTTGCATCGCTTCCAGGGTATGCCTATGATTTTGTGTCAATCATTTCTATGATTTCTAGGAGAGTTACTTAACCACTCAGGATCATGGTTTCCATCTGTACCCTGAGCAGTACAACACATCCCAGCCAGGCTCAGTTCCAGACCCAGCCCTCATTCAGTGTCCTTGTGTGAGTACCTGCAGGCCCGTGCCTCTCACTTTCAGTGACCAAAGGAGATGCCTGGGGCCTTTTGAGACACTCTAACCCCATGTGAGCTTCATGGGTATGGCCCAGAACAGGTAGGGGGCCTGTGGGGTGTCCTAGGTGTCTCAGATGGCTCAACACTCACATTTCAGGACCTGAATCACAGCCTGGATCTGTTCTGTCTGTAACACAAATAAACACACTCAGACACCTACATGCTGACACCTCACATTAGGTGTCTTGAACCATAGCCCACCCATCCACTGTGCTGCTTCTCCTGTGCCTGTCACCATGGAAATGACCTCCTTGCTGGGACACTCTGAGCTATCCCAAAGTGTTGGGACAGTCTGGAGCACTTAGCCACCTCTGGCAGAAGTGCTAAGTAACCATCCATGGGTGAGCCCACACACATAACCTGATAGAGAAAATTCCCTTCTTCAGAGAGACAGAAGCAGTTGCACAGAGAGGAAGCAAATATTTGAAATGTTGAGGTTTGGGCTGTATCCAGACCTGGATAGAGTTTGGACCATTTCCTAGCATGGCCAGCCTGGTTTACAGAGTGCTTGTTACTTGCCTCAGAGAAGCAAATATTATATTCCTGATAAAAGAGGGCACCTTAACTTTATTTCAGCTACTACTAGTAGTAGCATATGTGGTGTTTATCTAAGATAAGATAGAAGTGGGAAGAGGTGAGTACAGAGGACAATATATGTCTTAGCCATCATGTTACTATGGAATTCTAAATGGCAAAAATTAATAGTGCTTCTACCGTGCTTTCTCTGACAAGAGAGGTGAAAAATCAGTTTATATGAAGAAGTATGCAGGATGAAAAAGAAATTATGTTCAGGGCAAGTCCCAGGAGATACCTAATTACTCCTGGAATTAGAAACTGATATTGCAGGCTGCATGGCAAACTTCTGAGACAGAATGTGATGAGATATCCCAAAAATTTTTTTCTTAATTATGCTGGAAAAACATTATTAAATCATCAGCAGGTTAACCTGTCTGGTGGATATTAGGAGCTCTTATTTCATTTTTCATGACAAGCACATGTAGCCAGTAAATCTGTATTACTAAAGACTCTCATATTAAAAACTCAGCCCTGCTCCCTTCCAAGGCATGAGGGAAGTCTTTGGTACTCTGTTCCATTTGCATGGCACTCTGGAAAGAGTACAGAGACAAACATCACATTCAAAAGCTCTGAAAAGATAGGTTTTTTAGTCTTTACTGTAATTATCCCTCATTAATTTGAATAAGGGTTATGAAAACACTGGACAAAGGAAACAGACTGTGTGGGATGAATTCACAAGATAATATTTACCAAGGTATATACTTTAACTCCTTGGTTTCCTATGCTCTTAAACACATATAAAACTTGGAAAATAATGGAATATGCAATATGGAAAAAAAACTATCATTATTCTGTAGAAACATATGAGTAATAGTAAAAATGAGCTGTTCCCTGCACAAGTGATTTACATAATTTGTTTTCTTATCCACTTAGCCTTCTGAGTTTCACTTAGCAAAAATGTTTTAAAAACTGAGCATCTTTCTGTGCTTTGCATTTACATGGAAAAATACCCCAGAGGGGGAAAAAAAGACAAATTGTCAAAATCTTATCAAGTAAAAGTGAAAGCAGACTGAAGACAGGGTTTTGGATCACAGTTATAGCAATGCTTTCCAGCCATTGTACTCACTTTGGAATTGCTTGCAACCTATTGATTTTAAATACAAAACTTTCTAAAATAGCTTGAGTTGCAGGTGATGCAATAGCTCTCCCTCTGATGAAAGCCAAACTAAGTGCTCAAAGCCAGTTCATGGTAAAGGAGAATCGGCTTTCCATC
The DNA here is from genome assembly GCF_017590135.1 of Pyrgilauda ruficollis. Classification (NCBI taxonomy): domain Eukaryota; kingdom Metazoa; phylum Chordata; class Aves; order Passeriformes; family Passeridae; genus Pyrgilauda; species Pyrgilauda ruficollis. The sequence continues at coordinate 1,163,764 of NW_024525712.1, forward strand.
TAAGTTACTTTACACTGGAGAGCTTTTTGAGATACGTCATGTCTGGCTTTTTAGTGAAGGTTCCTGAAGCAATCTGTTTTTTCTAGCCCATAACATTTCTCTTTTAGGACAGGTTTCATTTTTGTGTTTGTACATGAATCTATCACATGGGTGAATCCTCCCCTCCCTCCTATAGGTCTCTTGGTTAATATTTCTGTCCTACATGATGATTAACACATCTGAATTTGGGCAGCTTGTTCTTTTTTCAACCACCGGAAAGCACAGTGGTGCTAATTCTAGACCTAATATATTGAGAACAATTGTAATAAAAGATTATATCATATTCAATTTGTCACAAAAAATTGAAATAATTTCACATAACATATTAAAACCATAAGATAATGAGACTGTTAAAGTTGTGGAAACCCCATTAATTTTGTTAAACTTAGGAGAACTCAATGGCAGTAAATCACAGCTTGTTCTACTTGCACAGAAGGAAGGTACTCTGAAAATTGTGGGTCAGCAATAAAATTCCTTGGGTAGTGCAGTTAAAATGTGTAATCCATCATGAAACAGTATATAGAGCCACAGTCCAATGTTTGGAAAATGTTAATTTTTTAAAAAATTACTTTTATACTACGCTATCAGAGAAAGCCTCTTTTGCCCTCTTCTCCGTGGAGCAGGTCCCACACTCAAGCCAGATATGCAGAAGATATCCTGTACTCACAGGGATATACGGAACACAATAATGACAGTGAGAACATTTTTTTCTCCCCATCTCCACATTTTAATTTCTTACAGTAACTTTCAGTGTATTTGCCCTCTGCTGGGGACCCATTTCATTAATGATGCAGTGCAATGACAACGAGCCTCAGCTGAGCAGATCATGGGACCTGTCATTAACCTTGTCTTGTTGGTAACATTTTCTCGTGTCAGCCTTCTGACTGTAACTTACTCTTTAACCTGAAAACATTTCTGAGAGAGCAAGCACAGCACACAGGTCTGCCAAACCCACGCTCACTGAGGCACATTGCTGCTCTCCATGGCCAGAACTGTCACATGCCTGGGCTGAGCAGCAGCAAGGGCATTGTCCATTGGAAGGACAAATGACACTGTTTGGTGCTCTACTTTAATAATGGCAGACATTTGAAAGGCTTGTGTCATTTTGTCTGAGTGTTTGTGAGATTTCTTCTTTTTTTTTCCAGAGATTCTCCACTGAAATTTCTGCATTTGAAACTGCAGCACACAGGTGGTTTTCAGCATGAACCCTTGCTCCATAAGCAGGAGTTGAGGATTGCAGGAGCTGATTTACAGTTACAGGGTATGAAAATTATTCAAAGGTAAGTAGAAAGAGACATGGAAAAAAGCATTAGTGTGGTTGCCTGATCTGATAGTGGTATAGCAATATAGATGTGCACATACAAGGGAACTTGGTTCCTGTGTGAGACCAGACATGCAAAAATCATGTAGTCTGTAAGAAGATCTGGAAACATGATTGAAGAGTTTGGCTGGAGAAAGAGACCAAAAAGCTTTGTTTTGTCAATGGCAAAAGTTAACATGGATTTGTTGTGGCAGTTTAGCAGCTGCAAAGTGTCAATGACTGTTTAGAAAATTATTTTGACAAAATCTTCATTTGCATTCTCAAGATGATTCAAACCAGGAAATACTATCCCTGTCTTGAAGTCTGCAGGATCTTTTTCCACCTTTGTCAAGTCCTGCTCTTAACATCAGGGGACATTTTGGAAAGTGACAGCAAGAAGAATAATAGGGAAAGGAAAAGTCAGATAAAATGAGTTTCTATTTTTCACTCCGCTGTTAACATTGAAACTTTTGACAGTTCCTTTAATCTGTCTTTTCTGCTTCATGCATAGGTGGAACTGGAAAACTAGAGCTTTTTTCAGGAGTACTTTCCATGTGAAATTATAATGTTTTCCATGAGAAAAGGATGAAAATATGAAAAAGGGATTTTTCTTTTGCCACACTCAAAAACTTTCACTCTCTTCAGCTTTTGTAGAGCTAAGAAATAGTAAGAGAGTGTGAAGAAGAGGAGCAAAATGCATTTCATTTTTACACACTCGACAGTGATTTTTGAACACAACACTTTCTCTTAAAATGTAGCACTTTTTTCCTACTGTTGCACAGCTGGTGAGGCTATGGGTGAAATCTGTGTGCACATAATTCTCAATTCTGCAACAGAAAACTTTGGCAAAAATCTTCTTGACACTTTTAATTTTTTTTCTTTCCATTTTTATATGCTATGTCTCTGCCTGTTTCTCCTTTACAACAGGTTTTTGGTTCAGTTATACTTGCAGATGAAGAGTATGTTGGAAAAATGTTAGCTGTCTCTTATTGTGAGTGTGATAATGTTCCCTGAGGGCTCATTGCTTATAAAAAAATGTCTTCATCCTGCAGCAAAAGAATTAATCTCAGAAGCCCAATAGCCACAGGATCAGGAAGTCAACTCATTGAACAAAAAGCACTGAAGAGCAAAAACTGACATTAGGAGTAAGATATATTTTATAGGATATACCTGGACCCCCACTGCACCATAGACACAATTTGGGTGCCAGAGATCAGGAGAGTAACCCAGCTTCGAGTCCTAAGACTGATTAGATCCCAAGAGACTATTTAAAAACAAACAAAACAAACAAAAACCCAAACAAAATACCTCCTTTTAATCACCTTAAGTTCTTCAGTGCATGGTCCCCAGCCAGACTTTTCCTGTGGCTGCCTTGCCAGGAGATCCAGCGTGCTGGGCTGTGCACACTGGTGTCTCTTCTGCTCTCAAGCTGGCAGGAGGTACCAACGAGCTGATTTTGATTGTACCACCTTGCTGGGTGGATGAGGAGCAGGGCAAACCATCTGATTTGTGGTGCCAGTGCCTGGCCATCCTGCCTCCAGCTGGAGCGCGGCTGTCCATGAAACAAAGAGCACACCCCCATGAACTGGGACCGGGCATGGCACTGTGGCTGTGACAACAAGCGCTGACCTGTGCCTGCCCCTGGGCACACCAGGGCTGCCCACAGCCTTCCTGAATCCTGCAGCTCTCTCCAAATCAGGGCTATAATCTCTGTGTCTAATCTAAGTTTCCTTATTGAATCTAACACATCAAATGTGTGAAGATATCACCCACAAATGCTGTTTTAAACATCCTACACCATATGTTGACAGAGCCTTTTGGCTGTGACCAAGTGGCTTGGCTAAATAAATGTTAGAAAATATGTTAGGAGAATGACTCCTTTTGCCTATCCAAATAAAACTGAGCTAGCAAGTGAATATCTTTCATCTACACTGGGTTTTACGTAATTGTTTCAATATTCCATTTTAATATGCCTGTGTATCTGTGGATTAATCTGGCTTGTTCTCAAGTGAAATATTGTGAATCAAATCATGATGACAGAATCTTGACTATTTAATTAATGTGTTAGCATGTAACTGTAATGCTTGATTCCTACAAAGGACTAAATTAACAACTTCATTTAACTATGCTGTTCTCAGTGGAAAAGAGCACACTTAAGTGCTCTGTGGTGCTATTTACACCTGCTTAATTACTTTCATTTATTAATTGTCTAAATTACCTTGCCATAGAGGAGGCTTGGGAACACAATCCATGAATAGAATTAGAACTTCAGACTTCAAATGCCAGTTTGGTACACTGTCTTTGTTAGAGATGATTCAGAAGCTACTCATATGAGGAATAATCCATGGCTATTCATACATCTCTCTGTCTTGAGCACACAGAGAAACACTTCAGTTTAAATCAAAAAATGTTATTTTATGTCATGTCAGTAGAGAAAGAGGGAATGTTTTTGTTGTTGTTGAGGTCTTTTGTTTGTTTTTTGTGAGCAAGTGGCATTGGAAATGTGGATCTGCTGTCAAGTTTGGACTTTGCATGTGTCCCACGCTAAAACCATTCCTGCCATCCATATCCAAGCCCAGTGCTGAAACATGCAACCTGTTCTACTTGTCAGTGCTCATATTTCAATAAGGACTTAAGCTGAATATTTTGGACCTGGATTTCAAGTTCCTGAGTGACTCCGGTCCATACAGTGGGCCAAACCAAACTGTAGCCTACACTGTTGAATACCATGCTGGGATTCAAATTTCATGGCTAAACTTCTGTGAGCCGGTAGCTCTGCTGGTCAGCCCTGATCCCTTTTCTGTGCTGAGTACCAGGAGTAGGTCCTATTCATTGCCTATGGAAACCAGGGCTCACAGACTCAGAGCCTTTGAAAGCCAGTAAGTTTCTTTATGTTTTAGAGAGAGCCACAGTTTTAAAATGAGGTGTTTTGAAGAATTCACTCTGAAGTTCTTGGCATGTTTTGTCAGAAGCTGAATTCCCCAGTGACATTGGGAGGAAGAACTGGGAATTATTTCAGTGGGAAAAATGAAAAGCGTACATCAGTAATACATGGATGTTTTCATGTGATATATTAATTTTGAAATTGGACTAGAAGGATATAAGGGATAGACCAAATATGACACAAAAATAAAATGTTGGTGTGTATACAAAGAAAGTAAGTTTATTAGTAAGTCTCTAAACAATTTATTATTAACTTTTCTAGTAAGTACCCCAAATAATTAGATTCCTTCTCGTTTCCTTCAGTAATTCTCAACTGTTTCCTAATACCCTATTTGTAAAAGTGTGAAGAACATTGAACAGACATGTTTCAATAATCTTGATAACAACCAGAGAGTTATCTAAAGTCAGAAGTAGAAGAATAGCTATCCTTTTATGACTTCTCCCTAGAAACTATATATTAAAAAGTACAGCTCCTCTTCATGGTACATTAAGAGCAATTATATTCTGTAAATGTATTCCAAGACAAAATTGAATTTCATATATATTTTAAAGATTTTATTGAGTCCTTGGTGAGAATACTATTTTATTGATTGAAATCCTCACAGACATGGAAATAAATGTATTAGTCTCATTAAAAGAGCAAATTACTTTCCAACTGTTTTCTATTTATCAAAACAGAATGTATATTAATATAATAAAACCATGTAAGAAATTAAATGTAGAAATCACCCAAAAAATCTTGTACTCCCATAGATATTTCTTTACGTGAAGAGATGTTTGATGTAGGCTGCATAGCTTTTCCTTTTTTCCCACTCTGGTGAACAATCAAAACTATAAAATCTTCTGCGCAAATGGAAAAAATTAGTAGAACAACCAACTCTGAGATGAATAAGCGACATTTCTTCAGATGAAAAGAACACGAAGAGCATAACTTTATTTTATAAAAATAGGTAACCAGCAGAAGTTTATGAAGTGGTGTAGATTACTAAACCTGGTGTGTTAGCCTGCAATCCCCACTGCTGGAGGCAGCTCCTCCTGCTCTGCTCTCCACCTTCCAGGACTGTTTGGAGTGCAAGTTGCTGAGTGCATACTGAACACATGACAACAGCGTTACTGATATTTAGAGCTCATGTAAGATGATGAAGCATTCAGAGCCTTTTTCGTCCCTTGATTTATCCTCCCACCAACTTTGAGGGAGTCAGAAAAGTATCTTTATTTTCTATCTTTATTTTCCAGCCAAGAAATTGAAGGAGCAGGGTGCTGACGTGCAAGTGCAGGCAACCCCTGGGGAGAGAGGAGGTGCCGCCCAAGGAGACAGTTCTGTCTGCAAGAGTGGTGTCCAGCAGTGCCCAGCAGCACCTCAGGCATCTTGTTTGTCCTTGTTTTGCCCTGGAGTCATAGAATCATAGAATGTTTTGGGTTGGAAAGGCTCTGAAAACCAGCCAGTTCCAAGCTCCCTGCTATGGGCATGGACACCTTTCACTAGACCAGGTTTCCAAGAGCCTCATCCAACCTGGCCTTGAACATTTCCAGGGATGAGACATACATCCACAGCTTCTCTGGGCAGCCTGTTCCAATGCCTCATCACCCTCACAGTACAGAATTTCTTCCTAATACCTAATCTAAACCTAGTCTCAGTTTGAAGTCACTACCCCCTGTTCTATCGCCACATGCCCTTGTAAAAATTTCCTCTATAGCTTTCTAGTAGACTCCCTTCAGGTACTGGAAGACAAAAATTCTTCAGACTTTCTCCTTTTGCAGTTTTTTAAAGTGAACCCTGACTATCTCTGTCCCATGCTCCAGCTCTTAGATAACTAAGCAGATTTTAAAGACCTGAGCAAGTTTTACAGTGAAGATATTTAGAAGATGAATTAGGTAAAGTGAAGTGGGAAAGGAAGGGAAGGGAAAATGGAACGAGAAGGAAAGGCAGGGAAAGGGAATGGGGAGATAACTATCTCAAGTGCTTGTACAAAAGGTCTGAATGAATAAAAAAGACTCCACATATATACATATGTGACTCTTCTATTTAGTTTTGGGGAACTGTGACAGTCCTCATCCTGTCCCTGTGCCCACTGAGCCTGGCCTAGCCGCTGGTTTTGTACTAATCACTCCATGTACTGGAACATGACACTGCATGTTGTAAATGGTACTGCGCCCACTCCTGCACAGAACCTGAGCTCTCACAAGGTACAACAGGCGAAGAAAGTACAGTGTCCCTAATTTTGCTTTTTGAAGGCAGTCAGGAAGTTAGAGGACATCTTCCACTTTTGTTAAAATAAATTACCACGCATTTTGCTTCCTTGTGTGTACCTAAACACCCAAATTCTATTCCTCTTCTTTTATTAAGAAAATATTTTTCCCCATGGAAGAAGGTATGAAGCAATAATTAGCTTTCAAGGTTCGTTAAGTGCTGAGCTTCTGTCAAAAATAATCACATGTCATTTCTTAAAAACAGTTTAATAATGAAACTACTTTAGTCCAGCTATTAACTACATTTTAAACAGCTTTTTAAAAGTTATAAATAACTTCAAGCCATCCAAGTGACTGCAAAAATGGGAGCAGAAATCAGAATAAGGCCATTGTCTTTCACATATCACTGTGGAAGAGTCAAGCTACTGTTAAACAGCTCTTAAAATTCACATCCTAAATTCAAGCATGACAGGTTTCTTTAGTTTCACTGGTTTCTAGTAACTTTAAAATGGGTTAGTTTTTCTCACTAAGTTAGATTTAAAACAACCATCTAATTTCACTTTTTTGTCAATCATATTTCGTTACAATACAAAAAAAAAAAAAGGTGGGGGGGGGGGAAGACCAAGCTGATAAATACTAATTGACGGTACCAATACTAATTGGCTGTACCAATTTTAAAACTTTTGTTACCAATTCCTGTTCAACAGCAAGATGATTTTAGCTCCATTCAGGTGACCTTTACCTGTCCTCACAAAGAATTAAAACCTGATATAGCTATTACTACCTTTACAGCATTGCTTTACAGCATGACTCCTCCTACACAGCAAATACCCAGGCTGTGTACACCGTGACACAGAAACAGCAGGAGTGAGCACGGGCTCCAGATCAGCTCTGCAACCCTTCAGCAAACCTAGAGTAATTGTTTTTCAGTATCAGTCTTTAACTTATCTTTTTGTTTCTGGACCCTTAACATTAATGAGACATTTTAGTAACCTTTAGGTACTATTTAATTAGTCAGTACTATAATTAGCTGCAACTGGAGTAAACTGAAGACAGGGTAAGCCTTGCACCTGAGACAGCCTGAGATACAGTCATAGAATCTTAGAATAGATTGGGTTACAAGGGACATTTAAAGGTCACCTGGTCCCACCCTCTTTGCACTGAGCAGGGACATTTTCAACTAGATGTGGTGGCTCAGAGCCTGGTCAACTTGACCTTGAATAGTTCTAGGGATGTGAATTATCGAGGTTTTTGATGGGATCTTGGGGTCCACTCCAGCTAGCTATGGACCCTTGCCCACACGATAATTCACAGACAAAAGTAGAAGATTGAGAAGGGCTCTTCTCCATGTGGGAAACGTTCTCCTTTATTCCAAGAGACACACCAGGTGAACAAACCCATGGGAGAAAGAGGGGGTTTTCTGCGAAAACATGGAGTCAAGTCTCGCATCTCCACACATGGGGAGTTCCCAATAAAAAGGCAATGGGATACCGGAGAGGAGTGGTGAGGGGAGGGGTAACCCAGGGGAGAGACCACCAGGGGGTTCTGGGGTGGATGAGGGAAAGACCATGTGGTGGGGGAAAATGATAACAAACCACGTGATATAACATAAGCTATTCAGTGCAATATAAAACTATTCTGTGCAAATTCCCAATCACCCAGTGCAAAAGAACAACTAAATAGACTAGTGCAACACAACAGGAATGGGGCACCCACAATTTCTCTTGGCAACTTCTGCCAGTGTTCTACCATCCTTATTGTAAAAAAAATTCTTCTTATAGCTTGTCTAAATCTACTCTCTTTTAATTTAAATCCATTGCATCTTATGCTATTGCAACAGACTCTACTAAAAAGTTTGACCCCATCTTTCTTATAAGCCTCAGCTAGGTCTAAAAGCTACAATTAGGTCTCCCTAGAGTCTTTTTCAAGCCGAACAAACCCAGTTCTCTCAGCCTTTTCCCATGGGCCCACAGCATCCCCAAGTCCTTCTCTTCAGGGTTTTTCTCAGTGAGTTCTCCCAGTATTCAAGGAATATTATCTTATGATTGGCTTCATCCTTTTTCTAAGTAATTTTATTGATAGATTTTTATATGCCACTTGATTTGCTTTTGCTGTGCTGTTAAATTTCCTATTTACAAAACTAATGGATTCCCTTGGTTACTGCTCAATAAAACAAACAAGATGATGTTTTTCCTCCTATACATGCTATTATAAAAATTATTTTTCTCTCAGGGAAGCTTCCAGTGCTTCCTTCTGCATTGTAATTATTGTAACTATAGAGTGGTGCAATTGCATGAAGGAGCAATTCAATCAGGAATATGTAACTACTCACCCCAATGACTGAAAAGGTGAAATGAAACAAAACTTAATTGTTCTTTTGATTGGAAGTCATGACACTGTTAAAATGACCAGCAATTGTTATGGTGGAATTGAGAAGATGAGTGTAAAAGTGCAAGGCTCCTGTGCAAAAAGCATTGGAAGTACTCTCCCATGCCCTAGATCCAAGGTAAATCACTGGGATGCAGCACAGATGGATTGGCATGCAGGGTGATGGAAGGACCTCCACCTTACACAGTCTGCAATCCTGAAGGGAAGCAACACAGACTTTCTAAATGCAGCACACAGTAAATGTCGGTGTCCCCAGATGCTCCCAGGCCATCCATGTTCTGGACTGGACTTTCAACACTTGGTCTCGGATGTGGTAAGGACCAATTTCCCAGTCAGCTCACAGCTTACCCTGATCAGGCACCAGTACAAAGGCATGCAAACCTTGCACTAACAACTCTGTTAAGGCACTTTTACCGAAATGCACTTCTATTAAAAGTGTCATTGACCTAATAACAGCTGCAGAGCTTTCCATAAACATTGGAAGAAGCCATCAACAATTCACTTTATTTATTCCATTCTTTCTCCTTGAATTATTTTTTCCAGGATTGATTGGCTGTTTACAACTTGCTGAACATAAGTATTTTTCACTAAACTTTAAAACCCACCATGCTGTGAATTTTTCTGGTTTTCTGTAAGGTCTTCAGACTACCAAGTTAAAAGAGAAGATCCTGCCTTGAGACCTCACCTGGACATCACCAGATGGCTGTGGGACATCACCTGATGGTTTTACAAAAATGAGTGTTCCCTAGAGAAAAAGGATGGGAATAATTCAGTTGTGCAGCCAACCGACATCCTGGCATATTATTAAATAATTTATTGCCATGAGTAAAGGCAAATAGCAGGATGAGAAATTTTAACACAGCTGTAGGAAGAGAGACTATTTTGGCAGAGGAGGGGGCATATTTTTGATTCATGCCCTGGACGTGGATTATTGAAAAAATGTTCAAAATCAGACTCATTTGAGAAGCATCAGTTTGCAAGTTCTACAATTCCAGCTCAGGTCTGACCATTGGTGGTGCTCAGCTCTGCCCCAGCTGTGTTCTGCACCCTTTTAAGCTGTGTGACACCTCTTCACTCTTTGCAAAGGCTGTGGGCAAGAGGCTGAGCACCAGCCATGGTTGGTGGTTGGACTGGGAAGACTTTGGCACCCTGGAAGAGACTCAGGACCTGAATTTGCATCACACAAGAAGGCTTTGTCTCCTTCAAACTTCCAGGCTCTTCAGCCTTTCACTTGGGATTACAGCTGCAGGCAAGATCAATCCTCAGGCAGGAACAGGCAGAGGAAAATTCCCTTTAAGTTTACAGGAAAGTAATCTTTTGCCTTCTACGTTTAGCATCGTAGAGGCTGCAGATGTGAACAGTTTTACAAAAGACACTCTCCAGCACTGTGATTTTGACTTCAGAGTTCACTTGGCACTTGATGTCTGCATGTGATTTGCAGCTCCAGATGCACTTAAAAAAGAATGAGATTTATAATAATTGGCACAGAGGCATTTTTGTCTCTGCTGAGATGTTCTTGCTTGGCAGCTGAGCTGGTCACCTGGAGCACACCTACATGAGGAGACATTAACAAACTGCTGCTACATCACCTTTATGAAGACTGTGGGCAGCAATGTGGCCATTCCCAGCCAAGTAAGTTCTTCCTTTTTCCATATTCATATACTTCCTAAATTCAGAAAATATTTTGTTCATAGTCCATTATGAATATCCTAGATGGTAAAATCATGAAATATTTGTGTGTGTCTTGAAGGTGCGGATGTACGGCACGGATTTTACCTGGTCCAACCCTACTGAAGTCTTGGAAAAGAAATTAATTTTTGTCATTGGGGTTTCATCTTGTCACCATGGCATTCTTTTTTTGCTTTGTTATCAGCCAACTAAGGAAAGAAAAATATTGTGCACATAGTCCCTGCCAAATGACTCCTCAGCTCACTGCCAGATCCTGTCCCCCTGTTCTCCACACCATGTGACTGGCAATTTGGTCCAGGGCTCTCCTTTTGAGAGAGTTTCTACATTCCCTAATACCACGTGAAACAGAGCCAGGGATGATTTGGGTTGACAGTGACTGAGCCCAGACATTATCTTCCCATATTTTCCTGGCAGGTCTCAGAAATTCACACACCCCAAATCTCTATTAGGCTGTGCCTTATTCATTGCACCAAATACTCTCAGTGTCGCAGCATGAACCACTCCACTTTCCCACCTTATGGCAACATCTTCACCTTTTTTTCAAGTTATTGAAATTAAAAAATCCCAGAAAAATCACAGTAATGTTTTAAGTGTCTCTGCCCAGAGAAGACCCAGGATGGACGCTCTGCTCTGTGGAAAGGGCCATTTGCTGGACAAGGGGCTGGTATGTAATGTAAATAGTTGTTGACTGATGAAGCTTCTTCCTTAGCTTTTTTAAGCATTGTATAATTACCCAGGACATACTGATAAATGGAGACCCAGTTTACTCTGCAAGTACTTAAAGTGGGATTTTTTAAAAGAACAAACATATTGTGTACCTTGGTGACAACAAGAAGTCAGAGGCTCAGTGGCATAGAATTTCAAATGACCTGCAAGAACACTAACATTAAATGGGCAATTCTGTAAAGCACAGCTTTAAAGTTCATTCTCAATTTATTTGATTCATAAGCATAATAAGGGGGAAAGAAACCCAAGAGGGGAAAATAGCAGAAGCTTGGACTAGGAGTACAGTATAATGCAAACCAAAATTACTTAATTTTTACTTATAATGAAGGGATGTACTTTAAAACCATATTATACACAGTATTGCTCTTTATATTAAAAAAAAATAGAAGCTGGAAAGAAGTGGTTGCTGAATCATGCTGGCTTTGTTGGCTGCTCAGAAATCCTGTTGGTTGCTGAATGCTACCAGGAGCTTTCCAGGCACCTCGGAAGTGTGAAGGAGGAATTATTGTTGTAATTGTAATCTGCAGAGGCAGAACACAGCTCCAGAGAGACTTTGGGCCTCTTGAGACTTGATCATCATCATCTGCAATTTCAGAACCTGGATCAGAGGTTGAATGAGGTGATTAATCCTGAGCCTTGAAAAAGTTGGGCTGTATCACGTGTGCTTGCTCAGTTCTTATCCTTCTCTATTTATTTTTTGTATGCATAGTTCTCTGTGCATAGTGCTTTGTGCTAAACATTAATCAAGGGATGTTTTCATGTCAGATTGCATTTTATATAGAAGATATGTTTCTAAACTCCACTGTCACACAGAATAAAGAGTGAAGCTGTGGGTCTGCACTTCTAAATCCCAGGTGAACCCAGAGAGAATTTAATTTGCTTTTAAATCTTACAAATAAGTCAGTCTCATGAAGTTTTGAAGAGAGATATAGGTATTTAGGTAATTCAGGTAATATAGGCTTGAGGCAATCAGTTCTTGATATCTTAGGCCTGTTTCAGGCAATTTAGATTTTTAACTTATTTTTCAAGGTATATTGCTCTGGAAATTGCATTGAGTGTGTGGTCTGTGTGTCACCATTCCATTTATGAAGTGAGACTTGGCAGACCTCAAGACCTACTCTGCAAAGTCAGTCACCCCCTGCTGTGGTGATGCTTTCAGCTTTAATTTGGTAAAAAAATAAGGCACATAAATAATAAAAATCAATTTCTATTTGCACATGAAATGCTTGTGCTCTTGGACCCATTGCTCACAGTTGGCTAATATTCTGAAAAGTGTAGCAAATCAGTAGGTCCTAACATTGGAGATGTTAGAATGACCCCAAGAATGTTATCAGACAATGACCCCAAGCAGTTCACACTGGTATATACGGTTATGACCCTGGATCTTCTCAGTGCTACTAATTTCTGGAAGTAATCATTAATTTCCTATGGAATTTTGTGCTCAAAAATGCCATAAATCAAACTTGGCTTTTCTACTCTATACAAGGCACATTGTGCTGTTCAGTGGTTGTATATTCTGAAGAGATGTTTAATGGGCACAAGTCATGCTCTTGATGCAAATATCTGATCCCATGGCCATTTTCATCACTTTTTGTGAAACATAAACCTGGATCAATTAAATTTCACATATCCTGAATTTTTGTCCTGTTCCTACCTGTAACTTCCCAAGTTTGGCCTTACCATCTGACAGCTGTGTCAGTGTTCAGGTCTGCACACAAGAGCTATTGAGTCACCTGCACAGATCCCTTCTTCCCAGGAGTTTAGCTGATACATCCATCTACTGTTCAAAGTATGGCAATTTTTTTCCCCTCATAGAGCTAGAATCCAAGTATATCTCTGTAATTCATTGTGTCAAATCCCCTACCCGTGTCCTGACACTCCTGACCCAAAGGTGAAAGAGACAGAGATCACTAGGTTAGTACCAAACTCTTTTTTTCCAATCCCCTCAAAAAAATTTCCACAGCCTTTTGTCTCTGCATAACAAACAGTAAGATTTATGGCTGTTTCTTAAAGTAATTTAAGACCATTTTATTGATTTTAATGTGTACTCACCAGTGATCACTTCACCTGTTAGCAGAGCATACCCATTTCTAGGAAAATACAGGAGCTCACATTATGTACAGAAAAGCAATTTGAAATAGGAAATAGACTGTACCCAATTGAAATTATAAAGATATTTAGTCAGGAAGAATGTAATTACCTAAGATGAAATTTGGCCAGGAGATGAAAGCTAATCTTATTCTATCCAGTGTCTACTTAACCTCATATCTTTATAGAGATATATATAGAGATATGAAACTTTTATGAAAAATAGCTTATTATTCCCATCTCTCCCAGCACACACACACACACACACACACACGCACACACACACACACAATTTACTCTTTGATATCAGGATTTGCTCTTATTTACTTGGCAGAGTTGCTTTGTAATGCAGGATCAGGAAAGTTGCAAACATAAAATATATGGCAGATACACCATCAAAGACTCAGAGGCTGAAGAAGGAGCAAAATGCAGGAGATAATGCAGTGGAGCTGCCAGTCACTGAATCCTCTGCTAGAAAAAAGGTATGAGCTCTTTACCCTCTCCTCATTTCCACAAGCATCTTTCTGCACCTCCTGAACCCTTGAATTTTCACAGACACTCTCCCAAAGCAGTGGAGTTTACCAGCTTACAACCACCCTCCTATGTACAAGTTGCCACTTGGCAGGAAAAGGCACTCTTCTCACCACAGGCATGGACATCCTTCTGTCAAGGCAGCTAAGGCTCACACCAAACCTTCTATTTCCTTTGCAATTCAAGCATTGCTTCCCATTCTGCTTTCCCAAATGATTTAGGACTTTTCTGGATTTAGCTCCTCTCTACAGCAATGAGGCCCTCAGTTTCCCTGCAGCATGGGATAACAATATGTACCTTGTTGTTAAAATGTACTTCTAGCAACTACCCTTTCATTTTTTAAATTTGCTACAGTACTAGTCCTACTGAGTTTTTAGAAAAGAATATTCTTCTGTAATTATGAAATAAATTTGTACAGGAAAACCTTCACATATGAGCAATTGTATTTATTCTATATTTCTGACTTCACAACAGCCAGAATTAGGATGAAGAAAACTACTAGACGTCATATAAAATGATTTCCAGTCACAGCTAATATCAGCTGTCTTCTATCATTGCATGGAAAAGTGGAAGTAGAAACATACAAAGAGAATCCAAAATTTGAATAACAAATTGATTTTTCCTCAGACCCTAACGGTAACAACAAAGAATAGTGAGAGAAATGCAAGTGTTATACAGCGTTACCTACAGCAACTGAGTGACTAAGATGCTTATTGTTATGTTAAGTAATCAAAAGCTGCAGTCTTAAAAGAGTGGCAGATCAACCCTATTTAGGCATACTTTTTAAAATGGGTGTTCATCAGCTGTTTTCTTGTAGGAGGAATCAATTAGTAGAACTAAATTGTAGCACTGAGTAGTACATCAGCAAAAATAGATTAAGCGATCACAGCATCAGCAACTGTCATCTTCTCCCTGGAGAAACAAAGGCAGGTTTTAGCATCTTCATGGGCTGCAAGGGACAGCATGGAAAGATGTAATAAGTGTATTTTTCTGTCTTTTAGACTTTTGGTAGTAACACAGGGGAACTGAAATCTAATAGTAAATTGTATAAGCACCACTGGTTTTCTCACTGATTACTGAGTTAAAATTTTCTGCAGTGCAATCAAACAATTGTCAAAGAAGCTTTGATTACACAGTGAGCTATGTACTTAGCATGTCAGTAATAAAACTCTGGTTAATCAAGCTCATGCTTCTTCCCCTCTTGACCTCACACCAACAGCTCTCTAAAGCCCTCACAGGTTTGAGTGGAGCACTGCCACGAGACCTTCCTTGTCTTCTTGTACTACTGCAGCTGCGTGGTGCAGGAACTTTCACCAGGGGGAAAGAGAACGGCACCCCAGGAGCCATCTCACACACCCAAACACCAACATGCCCCAGGCAGAGGAGCACACAGCTGTGCCAGAGACTGCTCTTCCCTCTGAGAGCTTTGTGGACCGCCCCTGACATGACAGTCACTGGACACAGAGAAAGGACTATAGATGTGTAAGGTGATAACATGCCCTCATATCTGTTATTTACTTGAACCTAGTGATCTGTTCTGTGTTACATTCAGCCAGAGGGGAGCAGTAGAGCAGTGACAGGACAGACCATGTTCTCCAGGCATCTCACTGAGCACAGCAAAGGTAGGCAGGGGAAAGGTTTTTCTTATGTGTCACTCAATGATATTGAAGATCTTCTTAGCACAGGTGAATGTGAAATGAAGATTTTACTTTGGTAATTAATAAAGTATCAGCTCATTATTTTCAATGCCACATGTTAAGTTATTAGTTAGTTATTAGTTTGATACACAGATGTGCTGTCGAAGTGCAAACCCATTGCTAGGTAGACTTAGAGAGGGCTTAAGTCCTGTTAGTAAATAAGAATTATAACATGAACCTGGCTTTTTTGTGAGAAGTTTTTGGCACTATGAGTTCACGTGGCCTATAAGTTCCTTAGACAGCTTTTGCAGCACGCAGTTTGGAAATCATCTGTTGTACAACTACATGTGTTTTCACAGGGGAGTGGTAGGTTTTTTACTAGCTCTTGCTGGATACCTAGGCATGGTGGTAATGAGACAGACTGGAGTGCAGCAGTGCCTCTGATAGAATCATACTCTCCTCACAGGTCTCTGGATTCAGGGAAGACCTCCATGGAGAATTATAAGGTGAGCTGTTGGGATGGGCACAGCAGAAATTTACCAGAGGCTAAGCGTGATGCAAGTGTACCCCAACTTACCCATTCAGCAATGCATATCTGTATGAGCTCTTCCTCATGGTAATGTAAACTGCATTATCATTGTTTTACAGAAGGACAAATAATCTCACATTTGTTATGGGACAAGGGCAGCTACTGCTAAAAAATTACTTGCCTGATTGTGTAGGTCCATCTTATTTCTACTGGCCAATCTGTTTTATTTAAAGTTCATGATAAAAGGTGCATTCAAAAATCCACCTTTATAAATATTTATCTTGTTATCTGAAAATGCTGCAACATTAGTACAGGCAGCAAAAGATAATGGAATATTTGTAATGTGTTTGTTTAGCTAGCACAAACAAAATTGATAAAGCAAACTTGTGCCAGGAAGTTGGCTTTGCTTTGATAAATTATCCACAGAAGCCTTGTTCTCTAAAGGTTGGCTGATCAGTCAAGGTTCTCTGTGTTTTGTACAGCATCTGCTGTGCACAGATATCTGCGCAGTCACATAAGAGCTACCTCAATAACCACAGCATGCTTGCTCTTTGGTGTTACTACTTCTCACAGACTCTTTGCCCAAATCCTCCATAACAATTTAGAGCAACAATTGCTCTAACAGCATTCTTCTTTATTACCAGCTTTGCATTTTGTAATTTGTAATTAATTTGCTATTGGTCCACATCAACACAGACGAGGGCCAGCTCTGCTCCCTGAGCTCTGCTCAAAGAACGAGGCTGCAGTTCAGAGCCTCCTCGCTTCCCTGGCAGGGGAGCTCCAGGCACAGGGACCTCCACGGGCTCTGCAGAGGCCTGGGATGTGTAACCACTTGAGAGATGAAGTCAGAGCTGGCAGGGGAATGTAAAGGGGTGTATTTGTAGCACCTTATAAGTACCTAAGTTAAGTGGTATGTCTTCCATGGCATCTAAGTCCAAGAGAATGTAAGAAATTGAGAAGATTTGTTCTGAGGGTTGAGCTTCTGGCTCCCTGCAGATGCCATGGGGAGAAGGTGTTGTGATCCCGAAATCCAACTGTTGCCAGCCCTGTGGCAGACTGAGCTGTCCACGCTCCCCTGAGCTCAGGCACTGAAGTGGTCACGGCCTCAGAGAGCTGCCTGCAGATGGAAAGGTGTCTGTGTTCAGGCCAAGAGCTCTTTTTTCTGTTTGCTTAAATCCTGTTTGTGAACTAGGAGCCTGAACTTTCTGGTGTGGATGTGATGTATTTATAACTCATGAGACAAAATTTGAGAAAGCATGGGAGCTTGCATGAAGGAAATCCCCCAAACTCTTGGAAGGTGATAAATAGCGACCCAAATTAGCTTTTATTCTTAAACAGAAGACAGCTGCTAGGAGGAAAAGCTGATATCTCGGGGACTGCAAATCACAAGCAGATGCAGTGCTTCACTTACTGTCAACTGGTTCAACCTCTTCTGCTCATCTCTTAAGTGCCAGTAGTGCCTTTGTAACTCAGACACCACAGGAAATACATTTCTGCATAGCAAACAACTGGGAAAATATATCCAAATTAACTATAAGTCTCCATCTGAGCTTTTGTTTTTTGACTACTGCTTTATCACACACAGCACAATGGATTTATAAAAAGGATGTGGTGAGACATTATATTCATCTAGGGCCTGCACCACTCAGGTCTCAGTAGTTTATCCTACTGAATAGGGTCTGTGCTGTGATTTGTATTGGCAAGACTGGACCAGAACTATGAGTCATAGTATGTAAAGCATAGTCTGCTTTAGAGTTACTGTAAGGTTGCATTTCTTATGAGACTCTCCAAAGGGAAAAAATTAGAAGGATAGTCTTATTAGCATTCATGACTGTGCTTACAAAATTTGGAAATATAAATCTATGTACAGTACATGCAAGGTAAAAACAGGCTGAAAAACAACTATAGATAGTGTAAATCCTGTTGTAGATTCCCAACTCCTTTGGATTATCTCCCCAGCCATTTATAGCCATCTGTCATGGTTTGACACTGGCCAAACACCAGGAACCCACGAGAGTCGCTCACTCACCCTCCCCTGCCACAGCTGGGCAGAGGAGAGGAAAAATTAACAAAGGGTTCATGAGCTGAGATAAGGACCAGAAGAAAACACTACAAGGACAAAACAGGCTCAACATAAAGGTACAAAGTGAGTTTATTGCTAACAGAATCAGAGGAGGATAATGAGAAGTAAAATATGCCCTTAAAACACTGCTTCTTCCCCCAGCCCCTCCCTCCTTCCCACCACAGTGCAGGGAGACAGGGCATGGGGGTTTGCTCCACAGCTGCTTCACCATGCTCTCACCACGGCCTGCAGAGGAATCTCGGCTCTGGCTCCTGGAGCAGCTCCTCCCGTGCCTTCTCCCCTGACCTTGGTGTCTCTATGTTGTTTCCCTCACATGTTCTCACCTCCTCCTCCTCTTCTCTCACTAAAAGAAAAAACTATGTCCACTTTGTTTTGATTTTCTTCTTAAATATGTAATCACAGAGGCATTACCAACATCTGTAATGGGCCCAGCCTTGGCCAGCAGCATGTCCATCTTCAGGGCCATCAGGGATTGGCTCTGCTGGATGTGGTGGAAGCTTCCAGCAGCTTCTTATGGAAACCATTGTGATCCCTCCTCTACCAAAAACCAGGCCATGCAAAACCATTATCCTTGCACTTTCTGCTTCTATAAGCAGCCTCTTTGCAGCCAGAAAATGGTACAAATCTCAGAGAATAAGGCAATAACCTTGTGACTTCAGTTATTTGAAAAATACTACAACAAATTAATTCTGTGTGCAGGCTATCAGTCTTGTGCTCTGGACATTATGCTTATCCTGTAGTAAATGGTCTGCAGGATTGAGAAGGATTTTTCAAGAGTAGAAACTAGTTTTTTGGTTAGGTGAGAGATTTTCAGTGGGCTAAAGTTTCACTAAACCAGGTAGATTATCTGCTGTTTCTCCTGAACTGAGGTGGAAAGCACACAGCATGGATGGCATGATAATTTTCTGTCTCACTGGGCAGTGCTTTGTGCATTTACTGTACAGAACCCCTCTACAGGATGCTGCAGAGTCAGCCAGTGCCCCATTCTCATGCAAGTCCTGACAATCACAGCTATTTGTGTGTGTCAAGTGAACTTGTTAAGCTTAGAAATAACATTATATTTTTGACTTAGTAAGTACTAAAATTATCAAAAGTACAAAAAAAAATCCCTTTCATGAAGACAATTTCTAACTAGTAAATATTTTTTGGATTTGCTTTACTGCATCTTCTACTGCAGGAAGAGGCCTAGAGAGCAAAACGCCTATAAATTCTTACTTGGAAACACCCTCATTATTGTCTTTAAAGAAGAGTAATGGCAAACAGACCATGATTTCTCATTTCTAAAATCTAGATATTTCTTGATTACAAGTAGGAAATTAAGACTTGAGGTTTGGACTTGAGAAATTACTATTTTCAACCAGTGCATCCCTCAGTTACCCCTAAGGAGATGCTGAAATGTGCTTATGTGGGAAGTATCTGTGCTTTGTTAGCTTGTGAATTTTGTACAGGAAGGTACTGGAATTAATATTGCCCATGTAAGCTAAAGAAGTTACACACATCCTGCAATTTGCACTATTGGGTCCCTTAACAGCATTCTTTTCCATACTTGTCATCTAGAGAGAAACAGTGGTACAAGGAACATGAGATTTTTCTGAGTATCTCAGGTCAAGTTTAGGGAAGAGAAAGATATCAAAATACGTAACTGTATGTTATAAACAAATTTTCTTTTCTTTTCTTTTTTTTCAAAACCAAATATTTATTTGTTACAAATCTGCAACAAGGAAAATTTAAGTTTATTAGCATTCAGGGGGAAAAAAGGATTAAGAATGTCCACTGCATTTTTTTTCACTACAGAGAACTAGCACCTATTCAGCTAATTCATCCTTCCTGGGTGTCTGTACTCCCTGACAGCTGTGGCAGAGACCTAAAGAGATTCTGTTCCATCCAGTGCACCCCTCAACTTGTTCCTTGTTGTATTCACCAGATTTCCTGACGTTTTTTTGACATTGGTTCACTACTCTCATGATGCTCTCATTTATAGCAATAGAGTATTTACTTTTGTCTCTTTTTACCCAAGGCTGTATTTACAAAACATCATGAAATTTCCAGGTAAAAACTGGCTCTTGGGTACAATTTCAAAGAAAAAGTATGAAGGACAGATGAAATTCTAACATAAAAGCAAATTTTTGAGAAAGAACTACTGGCACTGAGGATTATTTTAAACCATACATTTTGTGCGATTAATTAGTCAGGATTAGTTTCTACTGCAAATTTATGCAGTGGCTTGATCATTGAACTTCACTGATAATGACTTACTTGCATCCTCATAAAAAAGAGGAGATAAATGGTAGTTGATGAAAGGCTCTAATTTATTGTCCCTGCAGAAATAAAAACAAACTTTGCTTTTATACAGAATGGTCACACAGAGAATTTTATTTTCTTGCTTTGAAAGTGGGATTGTTATTAACTGAAAGGAATTATTTAACATAAAATAAGAGATAAACTGTTCTCTCACACTGAGATCAAACTATTCATTATCGCTTTGATATATTTTTTAATAAAATGAAAATGAATTATTCTCTTTCAGATGACTTTAAAATAGATTTTACAGAATATATAGAAGAAAAATCCTGATCCCTTCCTTCCTTCCTTCCTTCCTTCCTTCCTTCCTTCCTTCCTTCCTTCCTTCCTTCCATTATATTCCATATGAATATTTTATTCACTTCCCCATATTTAGGACTTCTAAAGTAGTTGAAGGAAAGGAGAGGAATCTCAATTTTTCTGCACATTTCTCAGATGCCCCCCATTTGCAGACCCTGCTGGATTTTGATTATGAATCTCTAAGAAATCATAAACTCAATGCACAATTTAGGGAAGAGGAAAACCTTTCTGCATGTTTCTTTGGAAACTCATACACCGTTTGCAATACAGGAGAGCCCAGGAGCTGTGCCTGGCTGTGCTTGTGACACAAGGCATTTACGTGGTAAAAAAAAATGAGCCTCTAGTCTTTTCTCCAGAGAATTACATTTCATGTTCAACAGCACTAGTGGAACAGAGCAAACAAAGCAGGGTTGAAAGAGGCAACTCCTCCGTGTATGTTTTGCATAGCATATTGTATATAAATGTAACAAAGAGATTAGAAGTGGGAACAGATTTGCTTCCAGTTTACTTGTTAGTTTTTGCTATAGCCTTCTGTAGGTCAAGCTAATCTTTAGGGCTTGGTCATGAACCATTTATTTAGTCAAGTTTTCTTGTGTTTTTCCTTTCTCATTTGTGCATTTCTGGTTTTGGACTCTTTGAGCATAAAATCACAGTGATTCTTTTTACTCCTGTTTCAGATGGAAGAAAGAGTCCATTTTGAAATCTTTTCAATGGCTGAATTGAGCACAACACATTTTCAGCAAACAGCCCTTCTCCTCAAATCTCCTGGTTTAAATTTTCAATCACACAGTACTGCTGTTGTATGCCAAACCGCTAATTATGCTGCTCCAAATAATCACCTCCAAATGGAGAGGGTGACAAAAAAAATGCCCTTTTGCCAAGGATTTTACAAATCTTGAATCTGCTTGGAAGGGAGACAGACAGAATATGGAGCCAAGGAAGAAAATATCTTCAAGTAATTTTTGGTAATAGGTTTTGTCATTTTCAGTTATTTTTTAAATGATAATCCTTTGGCTATAGTGGAGAAATGGAACATCATTCTTGTCAATTAATGTAGAGTGCTTTACAAAAGATGCTATGACATTTCCTCCTCCTGTCTACATCAATACAACAGTCTCATTAATAGTTCACTGGGGTTTTTTTCCCCTCATGTTTTTACCATGAGGACAAGTATGGAGTCACCACTCTTTCTGTGGTGTGTGTTTACCTTCTCCCCATGCAGTATCTGTCTAGCCTCCCACGACTTAGTTCAAGACACGACTTTGGATTTCTGTTTGCTGCAGAGAGTCATAAATATGGATTTATGTAACCTAGTGTTTATTTAATGAATCCGGTGCTCATTACACTGGAAGTGAATTGTTAACTGCCTTTTCTGAAAATATGTTTAAAATAAGGGCCTTAGTTAACAACTGGCTTCAAGTGTCTCATTTTTGGGGTAGCTGAGAATGAATTGCTAAGAGAGGGGTACTACCCAATGGGCTCTGCACATCCTACCAGCAAATATGAATATTCAATATCACTATGAATTTTTAGGTGACAAGGAGCAGAAAATTCACTCTTTGTATGACCTTCCCTGCTGCACAGGTGCTTTCACAGAAGAGTCAATCAGAAGAACTTAGATTTCTCTTCCTGTGAAGGGCTGTGTGAGACAAATGACTCAAACAGCAGGAGATACCTGTGTGTCTACCAGTCCTCATGGAGATTGGCAATACTGTGTATTGCAGAGAAGACAGAGTACTCTGCTTAGGAATTTTGGAAAAGAAATCACTACTCTTTGTATGACCTTCCCTGCTGCACAGGTGCTTTCACAGAAGAGTCAACCAGAAGAATCAGAGATGATTTGATATAGATAAATATGATAGGAATTACGACTATTTAAAAATAACAAAAATAGTAAAATGTGTATACGCCTAGGGAAAATGTTTGGATGCTGTTAGATTTAGTTTTGAATTGTTTATATATCCTACCAAATGAACCTCATCTCCCATTAAACGCAAAAGAACTTAAGCAATAATTCTGCAAAATAGTTAACTGGCAGAGATAGGTGGATTTAAGTCCATGTTTTCTGGTCTGTAGTAGAATGGAAAACACTTAACTTTATTAGCACAAGAATAATGTGATTTGAGATAAACCTAAGACAAGATGCCAAGAAAACTGTGCAAGACATATTTCAGTGATGAAATGACAGTGCTAGGATCAGTACACACAAAATCTCTTTCCTTAATATTTTCTTTAACGACAAGATTTGCATTTGAAAGTTAAATGCTGTAATTTTGTGGGACTACTAGATTGCTTTATTTGCCTCTTATTGTAGAAATCTCTGCTCTCTGAGCCCATTCCTGAGGAATTCTAGGTCTATTACAGCTCTGCAATGCCCATTGCTAGCTGTGCTTTCAAATGCTCTGTCCCTGAGAAGGACTTGGCAGTGAAACTTGGCAGTGAAAGGAGGCATTCCCAGATTCTTCTGCTGATAAAATTTGGTCTGACAAAGATTTTCCTCTCTATCTGACCTGTTTGGGACCGGACCTGTGAATTGAAAAAGCACATGAAAATATGTGAACTCAAAGTACCCTGAGCATAAGGGGGATTTTGTGAGCTCCGGATGCACCAGGGGGACTAAAAAGGCTGCTACAGGGTGCAGCCCTTGCCAGTTTGTGCGAAGTGATAGTGAGGACCCAGGACATTCTGCCTAGTCCTGCCTGTAGGGTGGCAGTCTCTGAGCAACTGCAAACTCCTACAGCTGCTCTTTAATTCTCTCATTTAATCCTCTCACCCTTGTTCCCACCTAAGGTAAGCAGGAAAACAGCACCAGAAAAACCCCCAGAATAATAGAATATTTTTTGTTTGGTTGAGGATTTTTGGGGTTGTGTTTGTTTGTTTGTTTGGGTTAGTATTTTGTTGTTGTTGTTGTTGGGGGGGTGGGGGTTTGGATGACTGGGGTTTTTTTCTGTATCCTCTCTGTCTGTGCATAGAAGTTTAACCAATAGCCTCAAGCGCTGCTCAGGAGAGAAGCAAGAACAGGTCTCTGTGATTCCACCGGGTAGGTTCTGTCTGTGTGTACTCGAATTTGGGAAAAATCACTTGCAAAGAGATTGATTGGTGCCCACAAATTATGTAAGAGAAATGCAGATAAAGACATACACATTTTGGGCAAGGAAGTGGTGAAAGTTTTTAAACAAAATCCACTCCCCTGTGAAATAACCTGGCATTGCTTGATAGCTGATCTGTGTGTGAGCTTTGAAGCTGATGCTTCCAATCTCCCATGGTTCAAATTGAACTCTGTTTCATCTGACCCATAGAGACACTTGAGGTTTGCCTGATTCAGAACGGAGCCATATCAAAGCACTGGCATTTACATAATTAACTATATGTAGCAAGCAGAGGTCTGAATTCACAATTCACTAATACAGAACTTGTAAAAAGCTGCTGGCCCTAAAGACAGGCTGGTGACTTCAAGCGGTCTTTGTCAGGCAGAAGCTCCCCATGGGGCTTATTTCCTGATCCACTGAGGTCTCCATGGATGGTTCATGTTTCATCTGACCCATAGAGACACTTGATTTTTGCCTGATTGAGAACAGAGCCATATCAAAGCACTGGCATTTACATAATTAACTATATGTAGCAAGCAGAGGTCTGAATTCACAATTCACTAATACAGAACTTGTAAAAAGCTGCTGGCCCTAAAGACAGGCTGGTGACTTCAAGCGGTCTTTGTCAGGCAGAAGCTCCCCATGGGGCTTATTTCCTGATCCACTGAGGTCTCCATGGATGGTTCATTGCCATTTCACCCCGACAGGAGATAACACCCTGCTGTTTCTTGGGACAGCCCTGAAAACCACAGCCCTAGGTTCTCTTACCTGACTCAACCACAGCTCCAGAAGAACTGCCATAATCAGTTGCATTGCTCAAAGATTGGAATTGTTCCAGCCTGTTGTTTGGGGTTTTTTTCCCAAGTAAAAGCCTATTTAAATTAATGTTGTTTGGCACAAACAGTAGCTGAACTAATTTCTTGCTCTCTCACAGCCTTGTTTGTGGTGCAGCATAGCACCCCGTGCTGTCTGCTGTGGCTGCTTCCTGAACAGACTGCTCAGTGGAAAGGAAAATGCTACAATCAAAGTCATCACAGTGAAGATAGCAGTTTTCTTGCGTCTTCATCTACAAGGAGACACCAAACTTTTCAAGTATTTGTGCATTGCTTTTTCACATGCAGCCTTTAACTGTAAGGGTTGTAAAGGAGAAAATGAATTTTTCCTTCCACAGCATGGGGTTTAAGTAGGATACAACTATGCAATACCGAAATTACCTCAGGAAAAATATCTGTTATTTTTATAGAAAACATTAAATAATTATTAAAGGCTAATGAACTTTCTTATTAGAAGGGACTACTCAGCCTGACTTTTCTGGAGGAGGACTAGTAGAGTCAGTTCAAAATAACTCTTGCAAAAAACCAAAATCTCTTGAAGTCAATACCACCCCTCTTTTTCTTCAATACTTAGCAGGTCCCCTGCACCACCTCTTAAGTGCAAGTTTTTAAACTTGGATTTTAACGTACCTCATATTTCTGGGTCAGATATCCATTTCAGAGGGACAGTACAATCATGTGTGTGTGTTTGTGTGTATATATATACACCCCAAAATGATGGCAGGTTCATTCCATATGTTAGGCACAAATAAGATGGTGAAATGCTCCTCTGCATCTCAGTAAAAATAAAATCCCAAAAAAGATTTGTGCTGATTCTGTGGATGTTATAATTGTGACTTGTTTACTGAATGTGAGGTTACGTTTGAGGGTGTCTCAACTGCTTTGAGTTGAATCTTTAGGTTACCTGTAAAGACACACATTTGTAACTAAAATCTACACTATATCCAGCCCCAAATGGGTTTCTTGGTTGATGCATGTGATAGGAGTAATCTTTTATCCCTATGTGTCCGTAGACTATACAAGCATGATTTTCTGTTTTCTGTCTCAAAACATCCCTACCAAAGATTCAGCAAGCCTGGCTTGTTTCCAAAAAGCGTCCTTTGTGAGAATTAAAAGAGAATGTTTGGAACACTATATAATAAAAGCAAACAAAATACATCAGAAATAATTTTTTTATCTCAGCAAGTGCTGCTTACTGAAATTTCTCTGCAGTGTGCACAGAGCAGAAAATAAAATAATTTTGTTGGTCCTGTTATCATTCTTGAAAGCATGACACAAAGCAATGCTGATATGGTACAGGTCCATCTGCCAGCTGGGGAAGAAGAAAAGAAAAAGCAATTAAGAACATTATAAATTTGGTTTGTTGCTCTGGGCTGGAAAGATCCAGTTAAGCATGCTGTGATTCTGAACAGAGAAGTACAGGAGACAAGCCAAGAGAGAATTCCTCTTGATATTATCACTTGACCTGTTTCCATTGCCTTGCACAGCTCTCCCAGCCAAGGATATATCTGTAGCCAAATCACCTCTGGCTCTCAAAGCTAAAATCTGACAGTCTGTGTATAAATCCACACTCCTGAGGATGTGTGGGCTAAATACCATCCTGGACAACTTACTCTCCTAGTCTGACCCTGTGAAAGAGCACCATTCTACACACCTCACTGAAGACACACAGCCCTGATTTGTAGAGCATGAACTAGGTGACCATTTTGACTTGTCTTATTCCTTCTACCATCACCTTCATGAGGCAAATTTGCTTGATGTGTGAAACCAAGGAGAAAAAGTAACTCCTGCTCTGTATAGGCAGTGAGAAATCCGTTCTTCTTCCAGGAAGAAGGCTCAGAATTAATTGTCTTGCAAATGATCTTGTATGTTTCGTCTGTTTGCAAAATGCCAGTTAACCAGCACTGACTTTCTGGGGGGAGAAAACACAGGCAAAGAACTGCTTCCATTGCACCTTTTGCACTTCGGTTTTGGTAGTCTCAATGTCCTTGGTGATTCTGCACAGGACTCCAGTGGTATGCACGTAAAACAGCAATGGGAAATGAGCCTGTGAGAAATGAATCTAGACCACGTTACTCTTAAGTAAGTGCATTGGGCATCTGGTACAGGTCCAGCCAGACAGCTCCCTTGAAACCAAACCTTATCTTTATGTGTCGCTGTAATCTGGAGGAAATGAACACAACAGAGCTCTAATGTTATAGCTACTTTACAGCATCTGTCCTTGCAAACTGATAATGTAGAATAACCCATTTCTCTGGGACTCTCTGGTTCCACCATTCCAGAGCTACTGTGACACGGTGCCCTAAGTGCATCTGTGAAGCACAGCCCATAAACCTGCTACCACTGCCTTAAAATCATTGCTTTGCCATGTGTAGGTCACCCTGAGCCTGCACTAATTGTACTGAACTGCAGTTATTTTTGTAGGCAGCATGGCTCATTTTTCCATCCTCTTCCCATCTCACACCTGCTTGGAGCACAGCCAGAGGCTCGCCCATGGACAGCTGCCCTGTGCCAGGGAGCAGATCTGCCACATCTGCCAAGGCACCAGCAGGCACATTTGTACCATTGGTGAGTCACAGCTTTGGGCAGGAGCAAAGCTGTCACCTGTTTGTATTTATAAATACAAAAGGAATAGTGTCAGGCCACTGTAGGCTTGGTGGTGCTTTGCAGTCTGACTCTGGGATCTGCCTGGGCTGGCTTAGTCATTCTTGTTTCCAAGCTCATGTACAACACAGAGGGGCCAACACCAAGGTCACACTGGCCAGCAATGGTGGCCACAGCACAGCAGCCTGGAAACAACCTCCACTGGCCATCAGGCACCCAAATCAGCAATAGCTTGGAGAATGCCATGTGCTGAGAACTGAGAATCAACCTGCCAGCACTCAGCTGAGCAGCTGCAGGCTGGGCACAGCCTTCAAGACGGATATTGCTGCAATCTGATGTGAAATTTGTGCCAGATTACCTCCATTCATTGAGAGAATAGAAAAAATGGCCATTTTAATGAGGGTGGAATTAAACTTGAATACAGAAAAAATATGAAACTAGTAGTCTAAATAGAATAAATCTTTTATGGTGTTCCCAGTGCTTTATAAATCATTACCAGCTGGTTCATGTTTGTGTGGAAGCTTTTTGTGAAAAGCTGATCTTCTCTTACTGCAAGCATTTTGCTCCTGTTCTGTGGGGGAAAAAAATGTTTGGTTCCATTTGTAGAATGAGGTTAGAAATATGATTTTGTGGAGAAATGGTGGGATTCTTGAGACAGAGCAGTAATAAAGAAACCTCAGAAAGAGAAGGTTATTAGCTCACCAATAAAGGATCATTTGACTCTGAAAATGTTTGCTCTCCCTCCTTTTTTTTTGTATGGCACTGAAGAAACCAGAATTGGTTTTTAAATCTAATGATACAAATTGGAAATAAATTTCAAAGGTAAAATTAGAGGTAGATATGTAAAGAGCAATGTTGTACCTTTGAACTGGTAAGTTTAATTAAAAGACAGGTGTATCATAAGGGTTGTAAAGGAGCAAAGCCTGGATAAACACTCATAGTTCCTCTCAGTTTGGTTTATTCCTGTTAGTAGAAATGGGTGAGCCTTCCTCATAAGAGGCTTGTTACTTTCTCCTTTACTGGGCTGTCTGTTTTCTGAGAGCTTGGGAAGATCTTCATCCACTGTATAGGCACTTTGAATGACGCAAACAGAATTTTGGAAGGATTTTATTTCGTTGTCTCTTTTGTAATTTTGCCTATTCATTTAACTTGCAATTTAAATCCTGTTTAAATGTATCATTAAAGATCTTAGTTTACTTCCAGGATAGGTGCCACTATTTCTCATTTAGCAAATTAATGAACTGAGGCACAAAGTGTGGAGCTGGGACAGGTGATGCACCCACTAAGCACAGAGTACTTGTAGAACTCATAGTAACTTGTTCCTGTCGTACCTGTAGTACTTGTTCCTGAGTGAGAAAGGACCTGATCTATGGCTGACAGGGACTGAGAATCACATGAAAAATGGGTCACTAGAGGAGGTGGGAATGATCTCAGGATCTTAGGAATTGGGTTTGGCTCTGAAACCAGCTGAAAAGAATGCAAATATTCTACTGGCCTGAGTGGGTTGCTTAAGGTCCCCACAATTTCACCTGTTTTGGCAGAATGTAATTTAATATTTTCTACTGGAGTTATCTGAATGAAAATAAAAGGCATCTCTTACAGCACAAACCTCTAAAATAAGAAGTTTTATAAATTAATGCTTCAGTATTTCTGAAATATTATTGGTGTGGAAAAAAAGATAGACTATTTAGAACAATATAAAAAAATTGTGCTAATTGATGCAAAGATGAAATTTTATCCTGAGATTGTGAAAATACTTCTCCTTATATTGTTTTATTAATTCCCAGTAGATGTAGGTTTAAAATGAAGTGCTGATTTGTCTCGTGGAATTTAGCAGAATGAAGAAGCACAAAAATAATTAGTTTTGTTGTCTTCTATTTCAATGTACCATTGGTTATTTGAGAGTTTATTGTTTGAACAGGTTGTTACAGTGCATTGCTTCAGCTACCTTAATGCTTTGATAGAATAGAATGCTCCTATTTTTCCTAAATTTGCTAATCTTAGAATTCATTAAATTCAAAATGGTCTCTCATTTGAGCAAGAAATCAGTAATTTTATAGCAAATGAAAATCACTTATTGAACATGAGACATAAAAATTCTAAGAATGTATTGATTGTATTTGTATATAACCAAGTAAAATGCTTTAAAATAAATATGAATATTATAGGTAGCTTTTTGTTGTTCCTGTTTTTCATCTCAAATGATTATTTCAAACACCAGATACTTATCTCCTTAATTCTTTTCCAAAATCCAATAATTGAAACAAATTTATGTTCCAAAATGGTAGCATGAGTGGATGCTTGTTGACACAGATAATACTATTTTCATGTTGCCATGATGCTGACATGTCAGTTGCAGGCATTGAGGAGGTGGGTTGGGAAGCTCGAGCAGTTCAGGAGCAAGTTTTGATCAGGCTCTGGAGCGGCTGTAGATCCATGAGATTATTTATGACCTATAACTTCCGCTCTGCTGTTTAGTGTATATTCCTACAATGCACAAAATCCCATCCCAAATAGTTATTTGAAAATGATCCTTTGTACTCATGGACTGTGTGGGCTTCTTTAGGGATTTCTGAGGACTTAAAGGAACACAAAATCCAGTGTCTTGTTTTCTAGACATTCAATGTTTCTGAAGGAAGAAGAAATATAATTTGAAATTCTATTGTTCTATTTATAGGTGACCTAATATCACAGGTTGGGTGCATACAAAATTTTATTAAGTTCTGACTGATGAGTTCCATGGCTGGTAAATCTCTCTTGGTCAGATCCAAGTGTATTAAAGTGTTTGGTTGCTTTAGGATGTGAATGTAAATGGCAAAACTCATTTTATGAGCTTCATTATTTCTGGAGTGAGGCTTCTCATACAGCTTATTAATGTACCTGATTTTTATTATCTTTTCCTCAATAAAAGCCACTTTCTTAATAGGTATTTTGACACTGAAGTTTAATGGCATTTAAAAAGATGACAGAGCCAGGCAGAGAAATTGCAAGTCATATGTATTAAATTGTTCAGTCATGAAAAGATATTCCATCCTAAAAATGGAATCACTGCTGTTCTTTTTCCATTTAGGTTTTCGTTTTTGCTCTGGTAGTTTGAACATATTACTCTGGATAAAATAATTTTCTTTTGCTTTTAGGAATGATTTTTTTTTTCTGTTTATCCACAAACTAGAAGAGTGAGAGAGACAGCAGCTAGAGAATCCCAAGAACATTTATGTTTTTTGAGCACTTACGAAATCTGTATCAATCAATTTGATAAAACAAAGTCTTCCAGCATGAAAGCCCCTAATAGTATATTACTCTATGGATAGCTATTCCTTTATTTGTACAAGCCTTTGAAAATACACTGGATCATCATATTAGTATACTATTTGACTAGGTGACCTTCCAATTCCAAAGGAAAACCAGGTCAAACTTCTTATTGTCAAGATTCTGCTGGCTTCTATTCTTCTCTGCCTCGTTGACTTGGGTCAGTAATTCAGATAAGACTTCTTCTGTGGATTTATAACAGAATATTTTCTCTTTAAATTTTTTTCAATATATTTTTCATTTGCAAAAAAGTTCTCTGCATTTTAAATGGATGCATGTATTTAAGCTGACATTAATTTTCATAACGAACATGAAAATGTAATATACATTGCCAGCTCAAGCTCATTACTGTGCTATTTAAAAAACTTTCATAGCCATATTTGTGCTTAAATAAATATTCTCTTTTTCTAAACGACCTGCATTACTTACAGACAGCGATATGCTCTTGCTGTAGGCAGAGGGAGCACCAATTTTCTGATGGCCTGAAGCTTTTCACCCAGTAGATGTGGCTGCAAAAGGATTGGGGATGTAGCCCTGTGGACAACATAGGTTTTTCCAGCATGTATAGAGCAGTATAAATTTCATGCATGTGTTCTCTTCTTGGAAATGTCTCTCTGGTTAACACATGTTTTCTGGCTCTGAAATGCCACACTTCTGCAATATGTTCTCAGCATAACTCTGGATGAGTGCCTGTGTGAATGGAGGCGCTTGCAGTGAAGGAGTAATGTGATCTTCTGAATAGATTAATATGAATGGGAGCACTTTGGAAGCAGAGATGGGACAGACTTGTGAAGGATTTTCATTCCATTTGTAGGAATTATTTGTAGTCATTACTCATTTTCCAGGGTGTTGCACTACTTAATGTAAAAGCCTATCTTTCTCCTAGAGGACGGGCTTGTGAGAGGATTTCGTCTTGTACAGTAAGCAGCATGACTTGCTTTTCTCTCTGGTGGTTTTATGGTGGTCTCTAGGTTCTTATCACCTGGATATATGAATATGGACTGGCCAATCAGCTTGTTTCGTTGTAAGGACAGATGCAGTCAGAGTAATGAAGATAATTTTATTTGTGTTTAGACTCTAAATATTCTTTAGAAGTCCTGTCAAACTGCTGTGAAAAGGGAAGCAGAATCACAGAATCAACTGCTTTGGGATAGACTTCAGGGGCCCTCTGTCCAACTTCTTGCTGCAAGCAGGGTCATCTCTGAGTTCAGCCCAGCCTGCTCAGAGCTTTACCCATGTGGTCTTGAGCTCTCCAAGGCCAAAGTGGGACTGCCTCTCCAGGTGGTCTGGTCTCCTGACTGTCCTCAGTGAAATTTCCTATATCCAGCTGGAATCTATTTCAATGTATGACTCCTGCCTCTCATTCTCCTACTGTGCATTATTGTGAGGAGCCCATCTCCGCTGCTTGATAACCCTCCAGATGGGTAGGGCCAGGCTGCTGTGAGACCCTCCTGAAGCTGTTCTTTACCCAGGCTGAACAAGCCCAGCTCCCTTCAGCTCTGCTCACAGGACAAGTCCTCCAGCCCTGACCAACTTGGTGGCCTCCATTAGACTTTTCCAAGTTTGTCAATGACTTTAGATACCAGGCCAGAAA
The DNA here is from genome assembly GCF_017590135.1 of Pyrgilauda ruficollis. Lineage (NCBI taxonomy): Eukaryota > Metazoa > Chordata > Aves > Passeriformes > Passeridae > Pyrgilauda > Pyrgilauda ruficollis. The sequence goes on from NW_024525712.1 coordinate 1,195,937, forward strand.
CACTGCAGAAATAATTGCAGAAACAAGATCTTGAACTTGTGTTTGTCACTTGAACGTTTTTATACCAATTCTTTCTCTTGCTGTTCATTGAGCAAGAACCTGTCACCACTTTTAAGAAAGAAAAATCTATTATCACTCCATAAGATGCATTGCTTATAACAGCTATCCTCTTGCAATTTCATTAAAGACATTATAATCATTTTTCCTACAGTGTCTTCTTTTCATCTTCTTTGCCAAACTCCATGGATGGCAGACACTTTTCAGGATTAATGAATAGTGATAACATCATTAGTCACTATCTCAAGATCCAATAATCCTTTAAAGGAGTGATGTGAGAGTCAATAGGTAAATGAGAAAAGGCTTTTAAATTGCTTCCTGTCTCTAACAAGTCAATAAAGCTGTCAGTGGGAGGGTGAGCATCTCTGTGTCTCAGTCTAACAGCAGCAGAGGCTTCTCAGGCAGCAGGTTGTACAAGGACAGATGAGAGACAGCAATGTTTCAAGCTACTTCCAGGCTGACCTGCAGAAGAGGTGTTTTTTCCACTCAGGGTGGCAAGCTGTATGGAAAGGATAGTGCCTTCTCTGTCTTTATTTCTAATTGACTTCTGAAAAATTATGTCACCATTGAAGGACGAATTGTAGATGATACCAAATTGGGAGCTACCCTGGAGTACAGGTCTGCTGGTCATAAAGACCTTGAACCACTTTGTCTCCTTCAAAATGGGGTAAAAGGGATTAAAGAAGTGGGCAATGATGTGGAAGTTGAAGAGCTGGGCTGGCATAAGAAAAATACTCATGTCTTGTTCCAGCCATTTGCATCTCCACCCCTTAGGTTGTGGAGCTGCAAATTCTACACAAAGTAGGATTAAAACATTAAAGAAAAGTAAACTACCATGCTAGAATAAAGAAATATTTCTGCTTGTTTAGTAGCAAGGCAGGTCCTTCACATGTGTCCTTTTCTCCTGTGCTTTTCCTTGACAGTTTGGAGAAAAGCTGCATTATTCCGTGCAGCTTAAAGTAGCCCTGTATCAACCCAGGGCTCTCTCCTTGCAGAAAAAGCTGCCTTTTAATTTCTGACTGTGTCTAAAATAAAGAAAGTTCATTCTTGACAGTCTTTTTTATTTTTTCACAGAAGACTAAATTATCAGGTAAACTTCTTAGGACATTTTCCCTCCCTTCTTCTCCCTTAGGCAATTTGGTTTAACACTTAGCTTTGTTGGAATTGTCCAAGAGTAACTGCACATTGGGAAAGCTGGGACATCCCTGCAGTACAGCCTGAAAAGTGATTTGTGTCAATGCTTTAGGAACAAGAGCTGAATGGGGGACTAATTCCCTGTATAGAGCAGGACTCGCTGCCTGTCAGCAAGCTGGATGGATTTGGCTAGGATGAGTCTTCTGGGCATGTGATTTTGATTAGAGAGCAGAGAGAAAAGGTTTTTATATCAGTTTGTGCAGCCACCTGCCACCACCTTTGCTTGTGTGTGTGCAGGCACCAGTATTAGACACCAGCACACCCATGTCCATCTCAGGGCAGGGAGTGGTGAGCTTGGATCCCCCTTCCACCACCAGGACAGTCAGAAAGCAAAGCACTTTCAACACTCATTGGTGAAAATCCAGACATGCCATCTCTTAGTATCAACTTTTCTTCAAGGGAAAGCAATAATTCTTATATATACCTCTTACTTAATATTACATCCATGAACTTCAGAGCACTTGGCATCAGATATTTTTATAACCAATTAAATACATGTACAGGTGCTCCTCTCCATTTATTTCACAAATCTTTAAAAACAATTAACTCTTTTCTCATTTGCTTAACTTAAGACCAGAAACCAGAAATCAGTTGTTATCTCATAGAGGTTTTAAATAATAGGCATTCACTGCAGTGATTTATAATGCCATCCCTGGCCTTGGATTACTTGGCAGTAATTAAAGTTTTTTAAACACCGCGTGTTTAAGTTCCTGAACTATTAGGAAATATGTTAGAATGGAAGAATGCTTTTTTATCATGTCCCGTACAAAAATATTCTCTTAATTCACAAGCCACAACCTTAGTGCAATCTCCTTGGTTTTCTTGCAGGTACCCATCAGAAGTAACCACAGAAAAGCAGTATATCAATGAGAATAATACAGTGGGTTTATTTCATTGCAATTATTGCTGTTTTCAGTTTCATTGAGACTTTTTCTGTAGGACTCATTAACAAGAATTACCAGCTGGAAATCAGAGGGACAGGATATATAGCCATAATTTTTCATGAACATGTAATATCCTTCTGTGCTGCATTTTTTTCCAATTAAGTGAGTCAAGTTTGTGCAGGTTGGGGAAGAAAGAATAGCAATTTCATTCTGAGGTAAATGGGTAAATAGGGATATGGGAATAGATTGAAGCTCATTAAGGAGCTGGCTTCATAGCTTCATAGTTGTCAGCCTCTGAGTTGCAAATGGGTGACACTCTGCCAATAAACATTTTCAGCACCATACAGAAAGTAACTAGTAATAGAAAAAATATTTTTGACATAAATTCAAAGGAGAAACATCTAAATATAAGTTAGTAATAGATATACCTGATGGTAAATGTAACTATTGAAAGATTCTTCAGTTACAACTGTAAGAAACTTTTCTGAAAGTACTTAAAAATATTTGTCATCAATCCTGCAAGACTGACTGTGTTCATACATATATATGTGTGTATACAAACATACACACATACATGTATGCACCACCACTACTCATGCTCACTTTGTTGTTAGCAAATGACTGGCAGTGCTAAAAGTAACAAAAGGACTTTCATCATATCGAATTAAAGTCACACAAAGGAAATTGGAAAATGGAGCTTTGTGAGGAGACGGAATGAAAAATATAAAAGGTCTCTCACCCCCTTCCCTTTTGCCTCTCCATTCTGTAGTGTCTTTCTCTGTACTGCTTTTTATTCTTCTGCTCTCTATTGCCCTTCTAAATCCTATGCTACTCCCACCTATTCTCCTCCTCTGCTTTCATACTAACTGGCAGTACATCCTTTCATGTTCTCATCAAGCCTGGACAAGCGGCAAATGCTCTCTCTCTCATGCACACTGACTTTTCTCATTGTTCTTAGCTGAAAAGGTGCAACTGTGCCAGCTTTTCAAGACATTTCAGATGGGATTTTTCAGGGTGATGAATCAGACTCATTTTGTTCTCCAGTCACTGCACTGCAGCTTTGATGTTTCTGTTCTTCCCAGTAACGTGTCAATGACAATATCTTTTCTGCAATATAACACCATACCAGGCAGTCTGATGGAGGGATAAGTTCACGACATGACTGCTACCAAGAGTTAATGCTATTTTGACAGTAGTAAAATCTGTGTCTGTCACTCCATCTGTAATAAACAGGAGATGATGTCACATCACTTCTATGCAGGGCCACAGCATGGACTAAAGAACATGATGCTAAGCTCATACGTGGCACTAAACATCATGGAGCTACAGCACTACTTGAACTTCAGCTGATTCATCTTATGATAAAAAAATGAGCATGCAGCAATTGAGTAAATGTTTGCAAATATTTTGCCACTGAATTTAAATCACAGATTTATTGCAATAATAAACATGAGAGTGCATCTTGATAGTTTGTTAATTGAGTTATGTGGGTGGTTAGCCTTTTATTTTTATTCAAGTGATTCTGTATGTGAAATCATGTGATTTAGTTATTTAGTCCCTAGTAAGAATACTGACTGTGGTCATCAGTTGTCCCAAGTGATCTTCACTCCTTTTGAAATCCCAGGACAATAACATCTGAGTTATTACACAGAGTTTTGTTTGTTCAAATTGAATATGCATGAGAAGCTGTCTAGAGAAAGCTAGGCAAGACAACACTTCTGTTAAAATGCTGTGGAATTCATGGAGTTAGAAGCAATCTTTAAGTATTATTACAGAGCAAAATTTTGTACTGACATGCTTTATGAAAATGTCACTCTAACATTCCACTATCAATATTAAAACCTGGAAGGTAAATCTCTTTGCAAACTAAGAAAAAAAGTTAATTGGCTTGATCTAGCCTCATCAGCTGGAACACATTAACCACACTCTTCCCAGCCATTGTTGAAAGACTCCTGAATTTACATTTCCAGAATAGGAGATGACAGCACAGTTTATAATGCTGTCTCCATTTACATGAGGGATCAGGGACTTGGAGAGGAAGGCTTTTCAGGCAGGGAGAACAGAAAGGGGAGCTGTGCAGAGCAGTGGCTGCTCTGTCAGGGTTATGGGCTGCAGGAGTCAAGGCTGCAGGAGCTGCTGGAGTGTCTCTTGCATTTTGGAAAACAGTCACCATTCTGTTCCCATGGCTGTTTCTGATCCAGTGCCAGAGCACATGGCCCACTGCTGATTTTTATCTCATTTTCTACTGACACAACTGGCACAAATCCTCTTTTGATCTGTGAGATCAGAAACAGATGTTGGGTAATTTAGCTTGATGATTTGAGGACAGGATTTGGTAATGCTAGGTGTATAGTTGAACTCAGTGTTAAAGGTTTTTCTTCAGTCTGAATGATTCTATGATTCAAAGGCAGGGGTCCAGCAGCCAGATCCAGACACCCCCTGATCTAACAGGAAACCTGAAATTCATGCCATCATGCTTGTGCCACAGACTGTGGGACCATCCTTAATACCATGTGATTAAGGTACCTTTATTCATATCTGATAGGTATTTTTTTTTCTAACCAAGCAGCAAGGGAGAAACTCATTCTATGATTCTTTTGTAGCAGAAAACTCTTCAGTTGCAGGTTTTGGTGGTTTTTTTTGGTTTTTTTTTTTTTTGTTTTTTTTTGTTTTTTTTTGTTTTTTTTGTTTTTTTTGTAAAACAAGACCGTTCTCTTTGTAATCACATGGTGAGGTACAGAGCACTTTGCTGAGGAAAAGCAAACTCAGGAAGCAGAGAGCAGAAGTGAAGGTTCAGGTCAGCATTAAGACACTGTGCACTCTCAGATCCCTCTGGAGCCAGTTGAGATCAGCTCAAAGCTGATGGTGGAGCCCAGCAGGCAGCTGAAGTTCCAGGAACCATGTTCAAGCAGACACAAGGGCTGGGATTCATTTGCCCAAACACAGACATCTATTATCAGTTCAGGTGCTGTGAAGCACCTTTCTTGGCATCTTGAAGGCACTCCAGAACAGCTCATGTGCTCCCTAGAGTGTATTTGCCATCCCTTGCAGATGTCTCAGACAGCTCATCCTGTCTGGATGTGCTCCTGGACAACCTGCTTCAACTGGCTGTTCTTGAGCAGAGGGATTGAACTGGGGGATTTCAAAATGTTTCTTCCAACCTAAATGATTTTGTGGTCTCAGCTGGAAACAAATTCCAGTGCACTGGGCACCTGAAAGTTCTGCTCTGCCAAAATCCCCTGACAGTGATTCAGCTGGATTCATTTGAGGATGTTTAGGAGTTTCATACCCCATGAGATGCTCTTCACCTCTCTGGGGCAGAACAGCATTTATGGAAAATATGCATAATTTCATGCCAGGCCAGGAGGGACACCCTCACCATCTCAGGTACACTGGGTACTAACATTTGAGTGACTGACTTCTCAGTAGTCACCTATTTTGAAATATTATGTAGCCAAGAGTCCAGATGGCAAAATCTGCCCCTCCAAAATTAATTCGTTCTGTGGTAAGATAATTCCTTGCTATGACATTGTGCATCTCCTTAGAGTATGCTACCCTTAGGACTTTATGCTTTTGTCTGTTACATTAACAAGCCCTCAGCTACCTGGAACTTCTATTCTGTGCTGGTACTTGATCAAGTCATCTCTATTAATCAACTTGATCAACTCATCAACTATTCTTTGGCAAACTAGGAAACAAAACAAAACAAAACAAAAACTATCTTTTTTTAATTATTTAAGGCAGATCATTCAGATTGCAGCCTTTCATTCCTGCAGCCTTTACCAGGAAAGTTTTTTGAGTCATTAAATACTAAAGTATTGGAAGATCTCCTGAATGCCAGAGGACATGGCTTACTGCGATGGTGTGTGTCTTTTGTCACTTGATCAGAACAAGGCAGATGAGCCAGCAATTGAATTCTGGTGATATTTCACTGGAGCAAGCATTGTTTCCCATTAAATTGTAGCAATGGTATAGTCTGAACAGGAGAGAAAGCAGTGGAATCAAAGTAACTATGAAAAAAGCTGTTTTCATTTTAGTCTCTGTTTATAAATGAAGAAATACCTAGAGACACCCCAAATGCCCATCATCCTCCCTTACTGACTGTTCATTAGGAAGAAATCTCTTTTTTTTTGTAGAAAACATTTCCTAACACAGTGATAGTGCAGCACAAGGAAATGCCCCATACATTCCCTGAGCAGAAGAGGAGCTGCAGCCCCAGGTTGCAGATGAGAGTCCTTGGGTAAGGCACATTTCCAATCCTGCAGCCCACCGACATGATCCTTGCCTTCCTACTGAAGCTGGAAGTGGCTTCTCCTCATTACAGGACTGATGCACAGAAGATCCTTTGTGTTTTGTTGCATCCTATGACTTGGATTGATGTGGCAGTGAATTAGGTTGAAATCTGGGATTTTAGATTAGTTAGTTGTATTCCACTTCTAATCTTAGGCTGCCCAAGAATCAGTGGTGTTTGACTGCACAATAATATTTTTGCCTTGATGATCAAAATTAAATTTTTCAGTCTACAAAATGTACAAATTTGAATGAGAAAGCTCAGCCCAGAAGGGAGTGTACCAGCAAATTATCTCCCTCTCCCCCACAACTATGTCATCACTATTATCTCATTTACCCTGGAACAGTAAGAAATGTAGAGGAATCCAGTTATCTCACTTTATTTCCCTTGGTGGATGTCACAGAACATCTCGTGACCTATCAAGCGTCTCAAAGCAATGTGGGGATTTCAGCAAACAGCCAGTTTACTTACAAGTGGTTGCAACTTCACATTGAACAAGGCTTTTTATTTTCCCCTCCAAAATTCCTGACGATAGAGAGTTGTGAGCTTCTCAGGGTGGCACAGGTTATCATATGTCAGCTTAGGCAGCAAAGCCAAGTGTCACTGTCACATACTCTGACATGCGAGTCCCAGTCACGAACCTGAATGTGATCACACTGGGGCTGTCTACAGCCCTGCGATTAAAAAATGTTCCCCTCCAGAAAAATAAACTTTGGCATCCCTAAGGTTTAGCTGAGGGAAAAATCTTGAGTCTCCAAGGCTGCCCTACTTACCTCCTATGATATTTCTTGTACTTTAAACCTCATGGAATTTTGGGCAATAGTGGTTTCTGTATGGGGAGTAGGAAGGGACAGACATCTTTTGAGGCAATATCAGACACAGCCATCCTTTGCCTCCCACCTGCTCACTGCCAGCCAATGCTTAAGGGCAGTCAGATGAGTGGAGGGAAGAGGGCCTTGGATGCCTCTCCTGATGACTCTTGGGTGGCTGAGCCAAGCACTGCTCTCAGCCAAGCCTGCATGCACCCTCTCCACTCAGCCCCCAGATGGTCACTGAAGATCTTTGTAGCTCCTTTACACCTCTTTTCCAACTCAGAAACATTTCTGCAGATGAGTTGCATCAGATGTGGGAGATCTCACTTTGATGCATCTTCGAGACGCTCAGGTCTCATGTGAGCAGCTGTGACAGTGAGAACCCCAACACGAGGACTACAACAACAGCTCCAGTGGGCAAGGATGAAGTCCAGCTGGCAGCTGAGGTTCACTCCTCCAGCCAAGGCAGTACAAATGTGCCCTATGTGAGTCACAGCAGGGATGATGTTGTACGGCAGCAATTAATTTGTTTCTAAGGCAAACGAGTCCAAATGGTAAAGGCTTGTGCGAATGGAATTTACTGTTCCAATGTAAATAAGGAACTGGCAAACAATAACCACTCCAGCCTGAAAGCCCAGCCAGCAATTGGTTGACATTTGGGCTGCAGAGAGTTTGCAGATTCCCCACGAGCTGGAGAGGAGCTCTGTTTTGCAGCAACAATTGATTTATTACTGTGACAACGAGTAGAAATAGAAGGACCTGCTGGCAGACAAGGGTGTGATTTGTTCCTCTGCAAACAAGCAAGCAGAGTCCAGCTGGCCAGTGGCCATTGCCAAGCAAAAGCCCAGGGGAGGATGCAGGTTTTATCTCCTCTCTGCTTGAGTTTTGCCCACTAAACTGTGATGGAATTAGGGTGGGGGTTTTTGGGTTTTTTTTGGGTTTTTTGTTTGTATTTTGGTTTTTTTGTTGTTTTTGGGGGGTTTTCTGTTTTTGTTTTTGTTTTTGTTTTTGTTTTTGTTTTTGTTTTTGTTTGTTTGTTTGTTTGTTTGGGGTTTTTTTATTTATTGTACAAAACCAGACTTGTAATTAGTAATGTTTCTACAAAGTGAGTAAGTAAGGGGGAGGAAAAGGTCAGGCTGTCTTCTCGATATTTCACTCCTCAAGCAGTAGAATGACACTTTATCTGTTATTCATGAGCAGAAAATAATTTTCATTTGTATTGCAGCAGCCCCTGTAAGGACCAATCAAGGTCCCATTGTGCTGATGCCTGATTGGTGGCCGTGAGCAGAAAATTGCTGGTGCCTGCTTGGATGCAGTTCATAAACTTCCATTTTTTTGCCATGTAAGGTTTAACATGAGCACATTCTGATCAGCAAAGCACGTAAGTGCACGTTTAAAGCAATCTCTTTCCAGCCAAATGCCTCAGTGTTTCAGTTCTCTCAAAGAGAGGGGAATTTAAACGTGCACAGAAATGTTCACTTAGGACTGAGCATTCAGACAGGGCTGCTGCATATGGGCCTCACATCTTCTGTGTGTTCCATGTATGAAAGAGAGTTTTCTTCTGATGCAGGGTTTGGGGGATGAGGGGACAACATGTCCAAGTGAAGTTTCAAGTCAGTTTATTTTCTTTCCTGGGCGTGTTCTAAGCCTGCCCCACTGAACTGACACCGTTCAGAGAGCTGCACTCAGTGGGATCACACGAGTCATTTGACAAATGTGTCAGGGGTGTGAGCATCAAGACAGATGAATCATTTCCATTTCAAAACATTGAAGTGTAACAGACTGAAAATAAGGTATGAGAAATGAGGGTGAATGAAAATAAAAACATGCCAGTGAAAAGAGATGTCTGATTTTGGAGTAATCTGGGTGGAACAAGGGAAGAAACCGAAATGGCATGTAGCATTTCATGGTGGTTAATATTGATTTCATGGTGGTGATATTGACTATGTCAGAAGAGATAATCCTTTTCTGGTTCACAATGGACAAGCTGAGACTTCAGGGATATGAGTAGTCAAAATCAATAAGACAATGAATACATCATCTATGTGAATACAGAGAACATTTGTGGTGTATCATTTTTGCTGCAAAAGTAATAATAAGGAAAAATCAACAGAGACCAATAGCTAGCTACAACTACTTCATATTCTGGATGTTGTATAAAACAGCCATTATTTACTATGCTAGAAAGCCTGGAAAACATTGACTTTGTAAAGCTGATAACAGTAATGCAGTGGAAACATTGTCTGGGATCAGTGGAGTGCATTGTACTGATAAAGAATTTCTCTGTAATGCTCTTCTAGTAATTGAAGCTGCAGTTTGTTCCTTGCACAGTAAAACAGTCTGAGGCTGGCAGAAGGTTTACTAAAACTTCCCTGTGCAGTGCTGAGCAATTTGCTGGCTTCTTCCTGTGACTGCTCACCTGAGTTTCCACGGCTTTGAGAGCCCTAACACAGAACCTGGGAGCTCTAGCACAGACTCTAATGAATATAGATAATTTCCATTTTTAAGACATTTCACTGTTGTGGAGTGTACAGGTTACTTCCTTATACAACAGGGAATCAGAGCATGCTGTACTTAAAACCCAAAGCACTGGGGTCAGCATTTGTGTGCTTCATTATCAATGAAATCAGTAAAGGGGTTCACTGAAAATATGAGGATTTTTGTAGGCATATACAGCATAACATTCAGTCTTTCTTTCCATTTTGAGATTTAAAAAATAAAAAAAATTAAAAAATCTTGTCTACTTAGACTCCTCTAATGATTTCCCTTCCTTTCTGCTTTTATTATATATCTTTAACTGACCAGCATGATTTAGCAGTATTTGACTGTCAGCATGTTAAAAAGATATTCAAGGTTACCTTTACCTTGGGAAGAAAAAAAAGCAACTTTAAAACACTGGCAGCTTTCTCACCTACATACAAAAGCAACAAGAAAAGGAACAATTAAATGGCACAGCTTCTCCTGGAGCACTCAGACCTTTCCATCATTTTTATTTTCCTCTTAGTAATTTATACAAGCTTGCCTTGTACATTAGCCTGGCTTGCTTGGCTCCATCATTCCTATAAAATTCCTAACGCAGGCAAAGCTCCCACTGAATTCAAACCTAATACAGTTCATTGCATGAAGAGAAACCAATTTTGGTTTTAGTGAGTTATCTACAGCTGAAGCAAGTGTATTTAATATACACTGTCCTGAACTGACTTTCACACTAGTGTTATGTTCCTGCAACTCCCAGTGAAGTTTGGTTTACACCAGGCAGTGCAGAACTTATTACCACATCATTAAGTACCCTCTGTCTTAAAGGGAAATGTCTTGTGTAAGTTGGTGTGGAAGGAAACACTGATATTCCCAAATGGACAGTCTAGGTAAAATAGTTGAATGGAGAGCAAGCCAGTTCCTCAGAAACCTGGGTGGGTAACAAGTGCATTCTCCTGTGCATGTGCCCAGTAATTGTGTGAGGAATTGTAAGGTTTTTTGGTGGATATAGGACCGAGGGCTGCATTGAAAAGGAGGAGGGAGGAAGTAATTCTGCCTGGTATAATTCACAGGGGACTCTGTTCTATCTGTTTGAGCATATCTGGCAATGCAGGTGTGGCTGGAAGAGGATTGTGGGGTTTTTTCACAGAATATTCTGAGTTGGAAGGGGCCCACAAGGATCACCAAGACCAGCTACTAAATGAAAGCCCTGTATGGGGATCAAACCCACAACCTTGACATTATTAGTGTGCTGCTCTAACCAGCTGAGCTAATCTCAGTGGATTTGTGTCTTCTAGTATAGCTAATTGTTAATTTCTATTCCTTAACCTCTACTTTTTATGGATATTTGAATGTTCTGTTTCAACAAACACCTGTTTGTGACTATGTTATTCAGTCTCAGGTGAGCATTTTGAGTAGTTATTTGAAAAATCCATATACAGAGAGTACTTGAGACTGAAAACAGTCTTGGTTTCTCCTCTTTAGCATTTTTATTAGCTAAATTTTATTTAGCATTTTTATTAACATAGAAATAATACATTAGGCAAAAAGAAATCTGCCCAAAGGGTTACTGAAACAGCATCACTGTCAGCTTCACCTGCCAAAAGTGATGAGTGCCCTTAGCACAGCAAAGGACAGATGGGCCATGATGCCTGGTCCTCAGCCCTCCTTCTCTTTGATAGCAGCTGGCTCTGCCTCCACATGTTCACCTCAACCCATGCACAGCCCAGAGAGGCCAGTGCAATTAACCTGGTGTGGCACTGCCACACTGCAGGACTGGGATGCTCTCCCATGTGCACAACAGCAGAAAACAGTGGTGTTCTACTATTGCCCATCATTTTGTTGGGTTTTTTTTATAAAGTCTCTGCAAATCATATATACATGTCAATCCAGCAATGAAACCCCAGCTGCTGATGGCTGTTTCTGCCTGAACCTGAGCCTGTCTCCAAAGTGAAGGTGGCTGTGACATGCCAGCCAGAGTGTGGTGTGGGCTGAAGTGTTAAAACACCTATCACTTCCATAAGACTAATGCTGTGTGTCACTAAATATTCCAGCCATCTCCCACACTTCTAGCAGCAATTTCCACTCTATTAAGTTCTACAGTTTATGGTGTTGAGGAAGCTAGAAACAGGCTTTATTTTACCTACAGTTTAGCAATCTTCACCAATCTAACATTGGCTGGGTTATTAAATAAAGGCTATTGAATCAGATGCTGCTAGCAGCTATTTGATGTCAAACCTGGATTTAACCTGCATTTACAGCTGTCGTTGATGTTATTTGGGAACTAAATTTTTTTTTTTCTTCAAGTTTTAACTCTATATTACAGGTTGTTTTAAGGATTCTAAGTTTTTTAGAAGCAGCCAAGGCTGGATGCTAGGACAGATGTCCCACAGGATAACTTCTAGACAGGACAGTTTGATCTGCTCACTGTGCTCTGAAATTGCTTGAATGGTGAACTGAGGAACTTCTGTATAAGAAGGGATATCAGCTAAAATTACAGTAGCTCTGTTTTGTTCTCCATAATTCTGGTCAGTGGGGTTTCCATAGAAGAGTACTACTTTTTTTTTTTCCCAGACTCCCAATTTCTTATGGAAACAGTGACCCCTTTCCTTCATACACCTGTGAGTCCAAAGTAGAGTCCTTGTGCAGCAAGAGTAAGGAGAGATCCAGGTGGTTTATTTGGATTTTTCTGCACTTGGATGTATTCAGGCTATCCCAGTCCTGATTCCCAGGTGAAGGGTATTAAACATGAGGACAGGGCTCCCCTGAGGGATAGTTGTGCTACAGAGTTTTCCATGTGTGTCTGGAGATGGTCTCACTTGGAATGCCTTGCATTCATTAATTTAGTTGTGTTGACTCAACCAAAGTGCCCACAAAGTGCTGGGAAGGGCTGCATGTGGGGAAGGCACTGCTGGGTTGAGTGGTGCAGCCTGTGCCCACTTCACCCAGAGCACAGAAATGAAAACTGCAACAAGCAGTTGGTGCAGGTGCAGTTAATGGTGCAGTTTCCCCTTTGGAAAGACTTCCAGAGCTTGTCCTAAATTTGGACTTGAGAAAGTCCTGTGTCAAAGAGTGGGGATGCCAGAGCCTTTGGATTGTGTTGCTTACTCTCTGAGAAAGAGCTTCTCTAATCCACCCCTTCCACCCTGAAGACTTCCAGATTTTTAAATCCTTTTCTTTTTTTAGACTGCCTTGTAATAACGGAAAATCAGCTCTGCTGTGTTCTGTAGAATATTAAAACAATAGAAAACAAACAACCCCTAGATCACTCCATTCTTTAAGGAGCAGAGCCTTCTGTCCAGCCCTGATTTCAAAGCCAGTGGTTTATGGTAGTTTCCTGATTTGCAAGAGATGTCTCCCCAGCGACCCAGAAAACCTCTTGTTCTGCACCATCAGAATTACATGTTCAAGACCCCCTGCTCCTCTCCAGTCTCACCACGTGCTGCCAGCCTGCCCTATCCTTCCACCACTGCCCATGTCTCCCCCAGCTCCTGCAGGTTTTCTGCACTGTGAGCAAGGCAAATAGACAGGAATCCATCCTGCCCATACACAGCCTTTTAAGAAAACATCACTTATAGCAACAAATCCAACAATTAGGTCCCTAGCACAGCAAGACACACTGAGACCTGTCTGGGCTACAGCAGCACCAAGGTTGTCTCAAAACTCTTTCCACACTGACAGAGCATAGGCAGAGCCTGGTGCTCAAAGGCACAACTCCTTGGAGAAATTAGCCCATAAAATTATTTCCAATAAAAGAGGGGTTTTTTTTTTAATTTAAAGTGAGGTTAAATAAATCACAAAGCATGGCAGTGAGGATTTAGCACTTGCAGTTCTAGACTATATTGCTTAGTATTAACACAGTACTTTCCTCATTCAAGAAAATGCTTTTGCTAACTTAATTCACTCTCAGCTACCCTTTGCATGTCACGAGCAAAGTCAGGAGTGTGTACTATTCCTGCTGATAGATAAGGCTGGACTCACACAGCTTTGTTAGTTTCCCCTCTTCTCCCACCCTCAGCACCCCAGCCGAGTCATTTTTTGCTGGTTTGCAGCCCACACTTGTAACCTGGAAGTCTTAAGCTCTGCAAGGGACAGGATCCTGTCCTTTAGATGGGAGCCAGCTGTAGTCCTGGCCAGGCAGCCAGGGAGAGGAGTTGAGGCTGTTGGGCAGCAAGGAGCAGGTCTCAGCAGGTGAGACAGAGTGAGAGAGCAGTTCTAGAGGCTAAGAGCAGGGATGTGGAGGGGAGGATGGATGTGAAGGGGGGCTTGGGCTGAGGAGGTACTCATAGTTCCTGTTTGTCTTAGGCAGGAGAGAATTTGGCACAAATGGTGGAAGGATTTGGGTACAGAAATGTTTAGACATTGCTTGAAGTATCTTACTTGATGGAGGTATGTAAGGAAGGACAGGGTAACAGACTGGGCGAAAGGACATCAGGTCAGGCACAGGGCTGAGGCATGGGGATACCACATAGGTATCCCTGGAGAGCAGCAATTTGAGGTGTGAGGGGTAATGTTGGCAAAGGCCTTCAACCTAGGGAAGCAGGGGCTGGTTTCCATGCTAGGAAAGATACAGGGTGGCTGGTGTTCCAGAGGAGCAGCTGCCCTTCCCTGCTGGGCACCCCCACATGCCTCCACTGCTCTCTGCTCCCAGCAGGACAGGGAGCTCCCCACCAGCAGACACACCACTCTGCCAGGGAACAGGGACAGACAAGGTGCCAGAAAGGAGCACAGAGCCCATCCCTCAGCTCTGTGCCCCTCCAGTCCCTGCTCCTGTGGGCTGGATGCCACAGGCCCACTGCTTGCCCATGTCCCAGGAAAAAGGTCCCAAAGACCTGTAGGGAGATCTTGGGCGTGAGGTGCCCAGGGATAAGTCATGGCTTGTGTTGCTGCATTTCACCTGGGCCAGGGGCTGCTCAGCCCAAAAGGGAACAAATAAAGATAGCTACTGTAGCCCTTTAAACATTTGGGATCCTACTTCTAATTTATGTAAATATATCTGTGTGCCAGTGCTCCCCTTCCCTCCAAGCTGGCATAACTCCTAGTTTCAATGGATTTCTCTGGCACACACCAGACCTATTACACATACAGTTTTTACACCAACCAAATTTAGACTTATGTAGATGGTACTTGCCTTTGGAAAGAATAGTACCTACACACTGGTGTTGATTAATTAGTATATTAATTAATGAATAAGATACTGATTAGTGCCTACTACTTCTGTAAACTATTGTTTACAAAGTTTGCAATTGTTGTAGGGGAAGGGTATGTTATTTTAAAAAATAACCTAATAACAGGTTTAGTCAGCTAGATAATTTTACCATAAATCAGTTGGAAACTATACTATTTTTACTGAAACTTTCTGTGCACTTACTTTCAAAGAGTTAAAGTTTCTTATTTAGAATTACTCAATTTAACTTCCTTATAAACTTCCCTTGATTTAGTAGAGAATTAAAGATACCATGATTTAACTTACAGTTTTAAAAAGCTACTTAATCATAAATCCTTCCTGAAAGATCCCTGCATATATAAACCATGAGTAATTAATAGCTAGAACAAATATTTTTAAATTTGCTCCTTAAAATACATTGGTTCTGTTCTGCATCTCTGCTCAAAATATAGTTTCATGTCCCATTGAAAATGACAGTTTTTCTGGAAAGAGGAACAGAAACCTACTCAAAAGTTGACCCCAAAGTACATTTTACAAAACAAAGCCATTTATTCACTCTAATATTCTGCACAGTATATACTGATACCTTCAGTATCTCTAGGCTCAAACTGCTTGTAACATTTTGCTGTAAGCCTGAATCTAATACAAATGAGAGGCTGCTTTAATTTCTTTAAGGAGCAGTTCCCCTAGCTGCAAAGGCATTGAAGAGAGCCTGGAAGACACAATCTGTGTGATGCTGCTCTTTATTGTCACAGGTACAAAGTTCTGATGTGGCAATGTTGCACATTCGGGTCATTGAACATTTACGGATCAGGAAGGACTTCTCAGTCTCTGAAATGGTTACAAATGGTTTGTGTCAGAGCACACTCAATATAAGCAGTCTGATCTCAGTGGAGTCCTACTGTTTTATTTTGGGTTAATAACGGTAAAGTCTTACCAACTGTTGATGGAGAAGGCATGGGGTTAATTTATATTCATGTTGGAAAAGCAAAGCAGTGCTCCCTCCCAGCTCTGACAGATCTGCGAGTCCCTTCCATAGCTGATTGTCAGGTTGTCCCAATCTGTAGCTTAGCGCTGACAACAGCTCACAGTTTATTTGCAGCTTTGAAGCCTGGTCCTATGGTGTTTCTCTTCTGACAGGAGATGAATAAAGGTGTCACTGTGGGAGACTTTTATCCGGCTGCTATAAAAAGGACCCTCTTTGCCTTCCCTTGAAAGATCCTCCAGTTCACTTCTGGAGCCTGTGGCTTTTCCCTCAGCAGAGTTTAGCTCCATCAGCTCCAATTCATGTTTAGCAGCTGTTTCTAAAACTCTCTGTTTGTTGTAATACCTGACAAAGTTGTTAATGATGGGATGGATGGGGAGGGCGATCGCTATCACTCCACAAAGAAAACTGATGGCAGCATTCAGTTTTCCTAGTGTTGTTTTAGGGTAAATGTCTCCGTATCCAACTGTGGTCATGGTAATGATTGCCCACCAAAATGATTGAGGGATGCTTTTAAATAAAGTTTCGGGGTGACTTTGTTCCATGGTATAACCTAGGGCAGAAAAGACAAAGATTCCAACAGCTAAGTACATGAGGAGCAGCCCAAGCTCCTTAAAGCTGCGTTTCAGGGCATAGGTTAGGGTCTGGAGACCTGAGGAATGCCGTGCAAGCTTGAAAATCCTTGCAATCCTCATGATGCGCAGTGCCTGGACAGCCTGCTGGACATTGCTCAGCTCCATCAGCTTGGCTCCCAGGTGGGTCAAGGTCAGGCTGACGTAGAAGGGAAGTATTGCTAGCACATCAACAATGTTCATGAAAGAAAGGGCAAAGTGGAGTTTGTTGGGAGAGGAGATCAGCCTCAGCACGTACTCCACGGTAAACCAGCCTATGCAGGCGGTCTCGATGCTGTCCAGGGTCGGGTGCTCCATACGGTTCCCCTCTGCATCTACCACCTGCAAGTCCGGGATGGTCCCCACACACATCACAACAGAGGAGGTCAAAATAAACAGAAAGGACAGTACAGCAATCACTCTAGCTGGATAGGATGATTCTGGCTTCTCCAGAAATTTCCAGATGCATTTTTGGCACTTTTTCCAGCGACTTTCTGAGGCATCTACTCCCAAATCATCCAGAATGAGCTGCACCCTTCGGGCTATTTCTTCCAGTTCCTCCTTTTTTTCACTTAGGTGAGCTTTGCAGCAGTCATCCAAAAATTTCAGATCCACTTTCCAAAATTCCATTTCATTCTTGAAACATATGGGGCATATTCCTTTCTTCATGTGAATTTCCCCAAAGTAGTACACGTCAATAATGCATTTGAAAGCATCTGGATCTCTGTCAAAGTAAAACTCTCTCTTTCCAGGATCATAGTCATCACAGAGGGAAAATATGCTATCGTATCCCCCCGATAAACAATTGACCAGCTCTGCCAGCCGTGTTTCTGGGTACTGATTCAGGTTATCTCCATAGAACACCTGCCTTACCCCACCGACATTGACCACAATCTCCATTTCTTCACTTATTTCTGATCCATCAGTGTCCACATCTGGAAACCTAGAGTCACCTGCCATTTTATAATTGTATTGGATTTTTGTTGATTTTTAGCCCGTTGTTTGGTTTCACAGCTTTTTTGGTTTTACTCTCTCATGAAAGCAAATCAGCACCGAGCCAGCTCTGTTACAAATGTCACCAAACTGCCCTGGAGTCTTGGTGGGAAAGGTTACTGACAGAAACCTGCGGTCGGGAAAGCCTGGTGAGGAATGCAACAAGCTGCAGGGAAAAGACAAGTCATCGGGCTGCTGTGCCTGCAAGCAGGGAGTTAGAAAGCTCCAGCAGACTGGAAAGAGAAGAAACCATTTAATAAAACTCACCACTCTGTTCAGTGCTCGAGAGTCTTTTCAGGTCCCATTCTGTCTCTAAAAGTGATATGTGTTCACAGCTTGGAAGTCACGGCAGAGAGATAAATCCCGAGCTCTGATTAAGGCAGCGGTGAGTGACAGCTGGGAGACGCGGCGGGGCGAGCCCGCGGGAGCTGCCGCGGCTTCTCCCTCCGGCCCCGCACCCTTCCCTAGAAAGCTGCTTTGGAATTTTGTTTCTCTTTCCGTTTTCTGTTTACTTTAAGGTCTTCCAGAGTTCATCTGCTGACTCTCGCACATAGTCAGTCGGTGCAAACAGGCAGAGGAGAAACTTGTGCTTGTTTTCCCTTCGCTGTTTCCCAGCACAATAGGGAGCCCAGGCTGCCAGGAGTCCTTTCCAAACTCTACCCTCTCCTGGTGAAACGCAGCAAAGCACCAGCTGCACAGAAAGCCCTTCTCAGCTATTTATACGCCTGCCCAGTGGTACAATGATGTGTTTCTATACTGACAGGAACTTTAAGGAATTTTTTAAACAGTTTTTTTATCACATGCAAAGCATAATCATGTATAAAATCATTCAGAGCTGCAGAGGGACACACAAACATTTTCTCCGGGCAGAAACCAGAAGAAGCAATACCGTGTTTTGGGAATAAATGTATGGCAGAATATCTTGCTCTCGGAGGGACTGGAGCAACTCTAGAGCATCTCTGTCCTGTGTCAGGACATTGAGTTAATTTGTGCTGGTGTCTGAGAAAGTGGCAGAGACCATAAAGTTTCTGTTGCAGATGAGGAGCAAAATTTCCCCTACACTCTGTGCATGTTTCCCAAAGCTCTGGGTCCTCAGTTTTAGCAATGTTTCTGTGACCTGTAGTCAGCTGAGCCTGAGGAGGGTTTGAGTAATTTTCATCTATTATGATTTCTCAGTGACTGCTACTTACCAGAAGCAATGCTTTGTACTACATCCAGCTCTTTAAAAGTAGAAGTAGAATAACAAGCACTTCCTTTTGACTTTGTTTTCTCCGAATTCCAGGATTTGGTGAACATTTTCCCCCTGAACCTCTACATGCAGGAAACCTACCGCCCTTAAATTATTAAATCTGACTCTACAGCTGATTTTAGTGGGTCCAGGAAAACCTACAGTTCATAAGCTAACTGTTTCTAGCCACAGCAGAATGATCTGCACCAGCAAGTTGTGATCTTTTCCAATTTACTGGCTTCTGAAAAGCTTCTCAGTAGACGGGAATAGAGAGGAGCAAATCCAGCTGACTGTTTGCTTCTCCAGGCTTGTGTCCATCCTGGGAGAAAGGTGAGATCTGCACTGTGCCTGCTGTCCTCCTGCTGGTGTCACACAGCCAGGGGGACCCTGGTGAGTACACAGTGTTCCTGCTCCACTGTCTCGGAAGCTTATGGGTGATTAATGAGAGGCTGTGCACCAGACCTCATCTTGACATGGTGTGTGCTCATAGTGTCACATACCCAGGAAAAGGGAATATCAGATCCCAGCAAGAGAGTAATATCTATTAGTCTACTAATAGACTAATGTCGTACTGTGAACCTCTGGAGGCCAGTGTCACCTTCATGCACTCCTGTGCTGCACACTTTGGGTGTAATACAAGAAGTCCCTTGAATTTTTTTCCAGGCACATATAAATTTGCTGATACTTGCAAGCTTCTTGAGACGAAAGAAATACTTTGGAGACCTGGAAAAACCCTCAGTTTCTGGGTTCATCAATAAATAATTACCCACCTGTGGCTTTCCTGCTTACTAACTAACTTAGCATTAGCAAAATAAATTTTAAGATGCCAATAGAAGTGACATGCTTGCACGGAAGAAAATGCAGATGGGATTACTTATCCAATCTTACAAAACAAAATCAAGATCTGGAAAAGTTAGTCATCAAATTTTGTCATGCTGCATGAGCATAGAGAAAAGTTCTGTAGATTTAAATCCTCAGATTTAACCATCTCAGATCGTACTCTCTTTGATAAACAATTCATTCCAGTGACCTTTTGGTTTTTCTCTAGGTAATGATAAGAAACCAATGCAGGGTCCAGCACGATCAACACAGAAACCTTTCCCCCCCATCCCTCCCATCCATTTTACAGAACAAATACCTACAAAAGGCACAGAGGACATTGTTCCGTTTGAAAGGTGAAATCAGCTCCTTTCAGATGATAAATCTCAGCACATTCTCAAAAGGTTGAGAAGAAACTATTTTTGAAATGCCAGATCTGTCCTTATAAAGACTTTACTTAGTGTGGCTGCTAAAATCCTTGTGCTTTATTCTCCCTCGTCTTGCACCTTTTCAGAGTTCTTTACACCTTTCAATGTGCCTGTGAAATGTTAGAGGAGATCTGGTAGCATTTTAAATCCACTTGGGCAAATGTAAATGATCCAAAGAACGGTCAGGGAAATCATAATAAATTAAACCCTTGTTTTTGTAACTGAAAAGAGTGATACAGGCTTGCTTGATGAATGTTTGTATCAGATGTATCACAGATCAGCAAACAACAGGAGCAGAAATAATAATTCATTCCTTTAATTCATTTTTCATCCATGAAAAGAAAGCTTCTCTAATCTAAAAATTTCAGTAGATAATTGTTGCCCTGCAATTCATTTATGACCAGATTGCTGCAATTATTATGGCTCCTAAATTCAGCTTCTGCTGCCTGTGAGAACAGGTCAAGCTGTGCTGTGTCTGCTGGAAGCAATATGTGCTGGCAATTGAATTCCTACAGACCCAACAAGAAACACAGAGGGGGTTTTTCCTGCGTCGGTGCTTTGGCTCAGAGAACAACACATGGATTTGAGCTGACAGTTGTGTTAAGTTTTGGCTGTGGTTCAGACAAGCTCCTTCAGGGAGGAGGAGGAGGAGACCCAGCTGGACGCCAAGCCCTGCAGGCTGAGAGAAGGCTCCTGCGCTGCTGGACATCCCTGCTGGGGGCTGCCTTTGGTGGGGTTGCCAATGTCCAGGAGTGGGCCTGAACCCCAACAGGGCTTGGTCCACAAAGTGTAGGTGGAGCTCAGAGTGGGTCCCAGTGACACTGGCTCCTCACGAGGGAAGTGGGTGGCACAGAGCACCACAGTGCAGCACAGGGACCTGCAGTAACCGCGGTCCCCAGGGATGCTGACCTTCAAGGTTTGCCTCCCTTGTTGACCACTTTTTGGGAAAGGACATTTACCCCTGAGTGGCTTTGTGCCAATCTGGGGAGAGAGACTGCTCCTCTTGAGTGCTAGTCTGGCTCATACTACATCCCTGAATCCCAGCCAGCACCTCTGTCCTCCTGTCAGATGCACGGAGCTGCTCCCCACGGAGCTGTGGGCAGTAGTGGTACTTGAAGGACTGTGAATGGATTAGGAGCCAACCCTAGGGAGATAAGATTGGATTCCACTTAGAGGTGGGTGCTTAGTACAGAGGCAGGACTTGGACAGCCTCTCTGCAAGCAGGCTGGGGTGCAGTCAGCCTCTGCCTGCACTGAGCACTGCCCTGCATCTGACCTCTCCCTTCTCCCAAAATCATGGGCTCAACAAAGTTTAGGGGCCTGACTCTGTCCAAGTAAGAAACAGATAAAGCATGTCTGGCACAGATCCAGCCCACACTGACCAGCTAACATGGACATTTCCTAGCCATCATGTGGCCATCAGAGACAATTCCTAATAGAGCATTTGCAGGCAGCACCAGTACTGCAGATTAAAAGGATTTAAGAGAGATGGAGACCAGTTGTCAGTTTGCCTCAATGCCTAGAGACATCCTTGGGCACATGTAAATCTTCTTATACTCAGTATAACCCTCTCACACACTTCTGTTGTGTCATATTTGGGTGTTAAATTACACTTGCAGCACTGGACCTGTAATAGATCCAGCAAGAGATCTCAGCATCTAACACACCACTTACTTCACCACTTATTTCAACTAGATGCAGACTATGGAGAGCCACTCGAGACAGGAACATGTCATCAAAATGTAGAAAAGTCCATCAGGGACCTAAAGGAGTATGGAGAATGAAAATATCTTATTCCTCCTCCCTTCCTTGGGGTATTGTGGAGTCAAAGTTTTCAGCCAGTTGCATGGACATCGCTTCTTCAGCTGACAGTACAAGGTTCTGTAAAAAATAAAAAAAAAAAAAAAGCACCATGTAATTACTTCGTGCCAATCACAAGAAATGGGAAGCAGATAACCTATTCTGACTACTTTACCACAGCCAGCTTTAGTAAGAGGTTCAGGAAATATTTTGCTGTAAGAACCCTTTAGGGTTTCCAAATCTAAGGAGGATTCTACTGGTTAGTGCAGCGACATCACAATCACACTGGAAGACCCAGCACCCCCTCTTTGGCAAATTAATCCAGCTACTGCAACGTGCTGGTTTATCCTTTATAGCTCAATATTTCAAATCTATTTTCAAATCACACCTTCTTTTATCCTTATAACATGCTCTGCAATAAAGTCAGCTGTTTTGACACATCAAGAACACATGGGTTGCCTTCCCATGGGCACTGTGGTTCCCAGCATGGATGTGGTGGCACTGCCACAGCACCAGCACCAACCTCATGCTCCTCCCCAGCATATCTGAAGGGCAGCAGGGCATGACTCGATGGCATGCACTGTTAACAGCAGGGTCTGCGGGAGAGGAGCTGTGGGCACTGACTGCCTGCAGGAAACCTCTGTGATGCAGTGGCAGCAGCTCGTGGTCCCAGCACTGATGTGTGTCTTGTGTGTGTGTACTGGAGTGAATCTGAGCTTCAGCATGAAAGACGTTCATTGCCCACTGCTGCTATTTCTAGCAACAGATGAGTCTTTAAAATCCCTTGATATGGTAAAAGAAAGGTCCCTGTAAAGCTAGAGAAACAAATTGTCTACTTCTTTTAATACAGCTCCATGCTTTGTATGATGTTTCTCAATACATGAGACTTCCTTCAGATTGATATATTAAGAACAAGAGGTTATTAAATGTCTGAACTGAGATGGGCTGTAACAGATACGTTCACCTCACAAATCTGGTTTCACGTGTCTCTGTTTCCAGCATATTTACATATTTCTCCAAGACTATTATGTCAAAGTAGTTTTTTCCCAGTTTATTTCCCCTCTCTTAGCTACTTTGTTCTTTTTTTCAAGTTCAAAATTTATACATAGTCAGTTTATTGTATCAGAGCTTTTAATTAATACCTTATTAAAGGTCTGGTAATGGCTTGCTGCAAATTTCAATTGGCCTTGCTTTCCATTTGACATTAATGAGTCTGTTTTCCTGTACCATTAGACCTGCCTTAAGTGACCACTCAGGAGTACAGCCAAATCTCTGATTTAATGTAAATGACTTTAAATAAATAAAATGCAACCTTCACTTTAAGCAGCTAACAGATGGGCTCAAATTAAGCATATCAGTGAGCCATGAATAGGATGGGAGTTGGAGATGCTGTAAAAGATTTAAGAACCTTGGCTTGTTTACAGCATCACTGTCTCTTGAGGAAGGACTGGAATTCTGTTTCTTGCTCTTAAACACTGCCATCAAAAACTTTGAATTTGGTTGCATGTACAAAGAAAAGCAAAAAACGAGGTGAAAAGACTTGCTACAGTTGCAGAGAAACAATGACTTAAAAATTATGAATTGCATACACATTGAGTATGGCCATGGTCCAAAAATTTGCATGTGCACATGCAATTAGGAGCTGTATCATAGTAAACAGGCACAAGCTGATTCAATGCAGTTTACATGGGTGATCTCAGCCCTGGCACTGCCCAGCTCTGGCTGCCTTTGCACTCCCACTGCTGACTTTTATCACGACTTGCTGTAAGCCATTTCCTGCAGGACCCACGACATCCTGGTGCTGCTTCCCAGGAGCCAGCTCGAATGTGGGAGGCCCAGCAAAGAAATGTAAATGGTACTGGGGTAAGTAAGCAGATAAATGTAGTGGTGATATAAGAGGGTCTTGCTGGTGGCTCTGGTGAAGTGATGGGCCTGGCCTTCCTAAAGGTGAACATTCCCATCACAACCAAATGATTTTGTTACCAATAACTGACCTGAAGAAAACACCAAGGCTGTGGCAGCAGAGAGGGAGGTGCGATGGGCAGACTGTCTCCTAAGTTTTGGTAGCCAAGACACAAAGACAGATATAAGACTGATGGGACAGAGATTTTTAATATGTCTTCTGGTTTTTTATGTGTTTTCTTTGTAAAAATCAACCCTGCAGCCCTCTACTGTTCTTGGAGTTTGAATGGTGATTGACAATACTCTGTACAAGCTATCATTCCTAATTCTTTGAAAGAGGAGCATGTGTACGATTCAATGTGTACCATTTAAATATAGAAGTTATTTTTATTTAAACTATTTTTTATTGTGTCAAATCAAAATGGGGAACATAATCAAATAATTCATAGTTCTGCTGCTATGGTCAAAAGTACTCCTGTATGTGTGCTCAATGAAGAAGATAGTATATGTAATATTTTCTATGAAAAAGCTGTAAAGAACACCTGTTGGAAAAAAAAAAAAAAAAAAAACCCAGAAAACAATTCATCAGTGCATTGAAACAGAAATAAAAAATAAAATACTTTCATTGATTCTAGGAAACATGGCAGCAGAGAGAAAAATACAGGCTTCAGCAAAGCCTGCAATTCTCAGAGGCTCTTGTAAATGCAGCTATAGTTTTCCATCTTGCAGCAAGTGGTACAAGATGAAGGAGAGGAGGGCGTGTAGGCAGAAGCAGAGGCAGAGTTCATGTTTTCACAATTATGCAATTACCCATGGAGGCATCCTGTGGGCATTTGACTTCCTTAAACCCTGCAGGACTGAGGGCTGTGGCAGGATGCCCTAGAGCCCCTTGCTGACAGTGACTCCCTCAGCTTGCAGGCTCTCTGGACTTGCTCCCTCCATCTCCTGGGATAGTGACAGTCCTGCCTGTGGCCAGGAAGGCAGTCAGGCACTGGAGGATGTGGTATTTCCCACAGCCAGCATAGAGTAGAAGCACTAAAGCATGCACATTTGTGGTGATGACAGTAATTTTTTATTAGTAAACTCTTCAAATATAGATCAGAGAAAGGAGAACATCAAATGTGCTTTCCTCTTCCATTGGTGTTCAAATCATTGCTTTCAGAAGTGGTGGGACCATGTTCTTATTCTTGTTGCCTTTGAAAAAAGAAGACCAAATCTCTGTGTGACCCTACCTTGACAAACTGCTTTCAGCATCTCCTTTTTTGCCTGTCTTCTTTAGCTTTGATTAGCAAAAGTGTTTACTGAATTTGAGTGGAATTTACAAAAAGTTTTAAGTCAATCAAAACTACATTTTCTGGAGGACAAACAGTCTGTCAGAAATTATTTCCTGGCCCTACTCTGGATCTGTCATCTGCCACTGGGCAAGTCTTTTGCCTTCTTGCTACTTATCTTAAGCTCTTTGGCAACACATCGTATTTCTTAATGGCTTACAAAGGAGTCAAATAAAAAAACATTTTTAATTTGACAAACAGATTACAAATAAGGTTTTACATTGTCTGAATGGCTCTAAAGCTAACCCACATATTTCTAAGTGATTTGTCTAGAAAATGGATGAGTCAAGCCTTTTATCCATTCTGCTTTATACAATAATCGGTTCTGCTCATTTAAGATTTCATTTAACATTACTAAATTAAATGCCTTTCATTACTATGTGCTCTTTAACATTGTATTGACATCTTTCATACTGATTCACTTTTTGCTCAGGGTAGAGTCATAAGCCCGTTTGCACAATGTGACAAGAACACCACCATCCATTGCGTGCACTAGTGGTGTCCTCAAAGATGAAACTACAGAATCCAAGATATCCCACTGGGCAAAATAAAAAAGGGCTAAGATGAAAGGAGGCTCAGTGATGAATGGGAAATGCTGTTGCTAAAACCTTTCTTTATGACCATTCTCTATCATTTCCCATTGTTCTGTCCCGATGAGTAACGAGGACTTCATTGCTCTTGCCCAGCTCCCCTGCAAGCTGCTGCTGTGACTAACACAGGGTAACCACAGCACAGGCAGGGGCTCCTCACTCATGGCAGCAGGAGGATTCCAACCCCCCTGCGACTTCTCCTGGGTGACCTTGAGAAAAGAGTTCCTGCCTATGACAGCAAGGGTGCTAAAACTTAACCTTAATCTAATCTCCCCCGTGCTCTATACCCACTTTTAACTGCTCAGTCCTCCCTACCATTTTCTTTAGGCCTCTGTGCATATTATTGAGACTACACAGTAACAGAGCCACCAGGAAAAAGAACCACTTCGCTGGTCAGAACATCCACAAATCACTGGGACACGTCCTACAAATCAACATAAAAATCCCTATCCTGACAGAAAGTAGCACTGCACTAAAGATCAGAATGGAAACCATAATGGCTCTGGCTCTACAAATCTGAAACTTCAATCAGGAGAAATACTTCAGTATTTCGCTGGTCTCATAAAGATAGACAGTCTTACAAAAATAGCTCAAATCTCAAAGATTTCCTTTATTTTGCAGTAAGTGTGAGTACTAGCACACATGTGAGGTCAGGTTGTAGATGTAAACATCTCCATAAATGTGGTCAGAATACATAATTATCAGATCTTATATATTATATATCTATGTACAAAAAAATTATTATGTTAATATATATAATTAATAATAGATAATAATTATATAGTATATACCTATATAGAGATATAATATATTATATATATAATAGGTATATATAGATATATATCTATATATAATATCTATATATTATATTTTTTATATATTTTTTATATATTATATATCTATTATAAAAATAAGAAGAGACTTAATTACCTTATCCTGTATTTGGAAATGGTTTTTCACCTTATGGTTGGGGTTTTAAAAGCAGTTGTCAATGTCTCATGATAGAGAGGTTTGCCTATGGTTTATTTGACAGCAGAGCCAGATATACCAGTAGCACCATGAATATCCCAAATAATCAATCATTACTCAATACATGGCTGAATTCTTTCATACTGGTCTTAGACTGGTTGTGTACAGAAATCAAAATCAGGTACTGTGTATGTTTTGCAATAAATTTGTGATGTATATGCATGAAGAATTAAATGGTGACACTGCATAAGTGGGGAACCACAACCCAGCTCCCCAGCTTCAAAATCTCCTTGAGATTTCTGTTTCAGAGCTGGTGACAATTCATTTAATAATCAACCATTTACTGTTTGGCCATCTCTTGAATCTTTTTCCTTGATAAGACTGACTAACATGAATTAATTTTAACTAGACCTTTACAATATACATAACATTTTTTAGGAATTTCTGATACCCTGACATTCTGTTGAGATGCAGAAAGAAGGAAAAACTAATCTACATTTTTGAAACTTCCTTGCAATGTGTCAAACAAATCTAAATATAGGACACTGGAATCTTTAGTTTAGCAACACTAAAATTTTACATTGTGAAAATGTTTATACACTGTATACTAAATATTACATTCTGATATTGTGTTATAAATACAATGCTGCTAGTGCAGTACAAGGCCAAAATAAGGAAAAAAAAAGGGAAATTACAAACCTTAACTAAACATTTTAGCTACAGAGATAAATATATTTTGATATTATGAAAGCAGTTTCTTTTCAACACAAGGATGTATCTTGATTAAGTGTTTTTATTGCATTTTTTTGGCAAATTTCTATTTAACTGAGCTTCATTTATCTGACATGAATCTCTTCTGTCAAAAATAATCTGTTCTATTTCCATTGTACAACACCAGTAATTCTAACACTCATGAGATTCTTCACATTTCCTTGCCAGACCCTCTCTTAGAAATTGGAAATGACAGATGGGATTTGTGAGAGAAAAGGATACTTTCTGAACATATAGCCCAAGGGCACGAGAAAAAGTCAACATTCTCCAAATAGATTTTCACTAGCTTTTGCCTTTGTTTTCTCTGTAGCCCTTCTCATCTTATTAAGCCTGAATCATCTTCAATTGTTGTCCCTGAGTACATTTTTCAAAAGGAAAGAATGTCCTTAATAAAACCTGTAGGGAACCCATGGGTGCAATGGAAACGCTCTTTACCCCTGTCAAACAGTGAAGTAGCTGATCCACCCACCGTGCATGGCATCAGATCTCAAAAGTGGCCAAAAATCTGTAAAACACCAATGAAAATAATTTCTTTTCTGTCAGAATAAGTGCAATGAAAAGTGGAATTAGGATCCTTCCAAAAAAAAAAAAAATATTCACTGCTCCAGCCACAACTGGTTTCTAACTGGAGCGCTGCAACATAAATACCTGATATTTACAGCATGTAAATGTTACAGTTGTAAGGCCAGAATAAAAACTGAGATACCTCACACATGACACATCTCTATACACCTCCTATATGAATATATTTTTGTAGGAACATCTGAATTTCATCTTCTGGAAAATAACTTCTTGTACAGCACCAGAGCAGAACAGTCCAACACCCCTGCATTTCAGGGTAATAGGATGGAGTATATTTTAAATTCCTTCTGTATTCATTCCTAATTGAAATAATGCTCTTAATTCTGCTTTCTTTTTTTTTTTTTAATTTTTTATTTTTTTTCCAAACTGTCACAGGCTGGGTTTGGACTAAAATTTAATGTGCCATCAAAATTGGTGAATTTTTGCCAAACTTATCAAATATGTAATTGTTGCACACACAATTCCTCTCTTAAACTGAGTCATTATGTAAGTTAACAATTTTAATAATGTGGTGCTATATTCTGCAAGAGTTCTGTCTCAGGTTACTTGATGATGACAGTAAGTTTTTTTTTAAATGATACAAAAGCTTCCAAATCAGCATTTCAAAAAGCAGGTAAAAATCTGTAGATTGTAAGTACAGCATATAAATACAAGTGGGTCCAGACAGTGTTTCACAGCACACTGCATATTTCAAATAACTGAGGAAGTGATATTACCTTGTCTGTTTACCATAAACTTATTACAAAGAGTTCTCTCAATTTAGATACAGAATATTACTGCAGTTATTTTGCTCTTTTTCCTGCTCACAAGTTTCTTGCAAGATGGTCCTGTTTTTCTTTAAATATATGCACTATCTCTACTTACTATCTATCAGTATTGCAATTACACACACAGGTATCATTGAATCATCGGGGTTTTTTTTCAGGTAGTTGGGAAATTTTGCAGCAATCAGCAAAAAGCAGCCAGGAATGCATAGCAGTCAAGAGCAGGGACAGGACAGGAGAAACACCCTGCAGGAAGACCTGGATAGGCTGGAAGAGTGGACAAGAACCTTGTGAAGTTCATCAAGGGCACGTGTAAGGTCCTGTGAGAGCAAAGTCCAGGAGTGCAGCACAGGCTGGGATCTGCCTGTCTGGGGAGCAGCTCTGGGAAAGGGACCTGAGGGACAACAGCTCAAGGGTGAACATTGTGCTGCTGCAGCAAAGGAAACCAACAGGATGCTGGTCAGGGACATCATCAGCAGAGAGAAATAAGTCATTGTCCCACTCTATTCAGTGATTGTCAGGCCTCATCTGGAACACTGTGTTCAGTTTTGGTCCCTGCTCTGCAGAAAAGGATGTGGACAGGCTGGAGGGGATCCAGAGAGGGGCACAGAAAAGGTAAAAGGACCGGGCAGCCTGCCATACGAGGAAAGGCTGAGAGAATGGGTTTGTTCAGTCTTGAGAAAAGAAAGTTCAGGGGAGACCTTATCACCATGTTCCAGCTTTTAAAGGGTGGCTATAGAGAAAATGGAGACTTTTCCAAGGAGTCCCATGGAAAAGACAATGGATGATAGGTACAAGCTACTCCTGGGGAGATTCCAGTTAAACAAAATTGGAAAATTTTTCACAGTAAGAACAATCAAGCATTGGAATAATCTCCCTGGGGTAGTAATGGATTCTCCAATACTGGACACTTTTAATGTTCATCTGGACAGGATGCTGGGCCATCTTGTCTAGACCGTGCTTTTGCCAGGAAAGGCTGGACCAGATGATCCTTGGGGTCCCTCCCCGCTGGTATTTTATGATCACATGATTCATGCACTAAAGTCTTTTATCCACATGGTAACCTGTAATATTTTTTGCATCAATAACAACCATTCAGTTTGTAAACAAAACTTATGTGAGTGTGTCTGCAAAGGGAAATGTATGGATTGTTTCCAATGGCTCTTTGGCATCAAACAAATTTGAATAAATAAATACCCCTATGCCCAGCACTGACACTACCCATTTTAGAGCTGTTGAGTCACTAGAAATTCCAGGTTCTGAGGATGAAAGTGAGAATACCCATCTGAAGTTACCTTTGGGACAGCACAGTATCCCTGAGGCTGCAGCCTCCTCATCATTGCCAGGCTCATGATCTGGTTCTGCAGGTCCAGCTCTGCAAAGACCCATATTTTACCACTGTTCCACATTTAGAGGGGATACCTCATGTCACAGCAATGAAGAAAAATTAACACTGGGCATGTGTTCTGCAGCACAGAGGTGCTGTGTCTGACTGCACACTCATGGAACAAGACAGCTTCTGCCCCAAAAAAACCAGAAATCACGATTTCCTCTTGCAAGTAGAAGGATAGAGGCAGGAAGGCTCAGCCTTATGTTGTGCATGTCCTTTGACCTCACCTAGAGTCCAAAACAGGTCAGCTGCTGAGCTCACCACCTCCTTCTCCATCTTTCACTCTGGGGAGTATCTCCCTTCTCCACAGCCTTCATGAAGGCTCCCAGCACAAGCTGTCACAGGTGCCTGAGGAAGGAAAAAATCACCAAAATAAACACTGCTCCCACACATCTCTCATCTGTCTTCCCACACACAGTGGGCATTAGGGAAAGAAATTTTCTTTTGTCATATTTGGAAAGCTTTTTTTCTTTTTAAAAGTGTAAAGCTTGATATTTACTGTCGGTTGTGGGATGTTTCAGTTGAACAACATAATTTCTTTGCTGTGGTTCTATAAATAACCTCTTTGAGTAACTGAAAATCATGAAGTAGACATTTTATCCTTCCCAAAATATGTACATTTCTTACCACTAGATGAGCAACTTTATTCTATTTGGAGCTAGCAGTAAATTTCCTGGTGTATGTCTGGTCTCTGGTGTAGGAAAACAACAAATAAAAGGTAGTTAGAAGAAAAGAGATTTATTTTACCAGATTAAGCTTGAGAAGTTTTTCTAGCCTAAGAATATAAATCCATTATTTGGTAATATTTTTAATTTTTCTCAGATTATATGTCCTCAGCAGTATTTTGGAAGGAAATCTGGTGGTGTACAGACATTAGCATAATAGTACAGTTTCATTGTCTACATTCTCTCTGAACATTCAGGTGTTACAGTCTCAGCATTTCTGCAGCACAGTAAATTCCCTAAGCACACAACAGGGTTTCAGACACCAATTCCTTGCTGTAAAAGGACACTGAGTGGCCGCCAGAAAGGTACTGTCATGTGAGGAACAGAACAATAAAGCTCTTTTAGGGAAACAGCACAAAAGCAAACAAACAAAACCAACGACAACAAAAAGCTCAAGTAATCTTTGCTAAACAAAACTAGCTGTCATGACCAGTGTCTTTCTCATTCACTTAATTTCTTTATTAGGTCACAAAATTTGATTATTTTTCTTTTATCTTGCCTTGGACCATTGTTGTATCATGCTTTTTGTTTTATCAGTGGGACTATGGTTTGATTTGTGATTTAGTAGTTTTCCTTGGTGCTGGTCTCTCTTTTGTCTCCACCCTTTTCCCAGAAATGTCATCAACTAGTTTCTAGTTTCTATTTCTCCAAATTTTACCCATTTCCTAAGACTGTTTTTCTTCCTTGGAAGTTTATTGGTTCGTTACCGTTATTCCCGCCTGGGTTTTTACTCCCAACTCTCCTGATTTGTTGGAAGTTGGGTCTGCCCCTGCCTTTCCCCTGAGATATAAGTCTTTGTTGGCCCCCTAGCTGGGGCCCAGGAAGAAAGAGGGGAAGAAACACCATCAAATAAAGTTTCCCTGGGACCCCTGTGCGCTGCCTGTGTTTTATTCTGCGCCGAAACAACTGACAACTGGGATTCAAGGAGCTCCAGGGGGAAAAACTGCCGCCCCCCCACTCTCAACATCAGCTAGCCGGGGAAGAGAAGCGGCAGACCATGGCACTTGCTGTATGAGGGAAAACACTGATTGTCCTTTTCAATTATTCACAGAACAGCAGCTTTGAGTGTCCTGCCTCTGCTAACATAGCCATGAATCCTTCTGCAAGGACTCAAAATCTTGCCAAAGTGAAAATATTTCTTTTTTCACATTTCATGGTCCCTAGCTTTGGCCTCCTCCACCTGTTTCCCCAGGTCAAATGAACATGCACAGATTTAAAGCTGAGAGGATGTGCTGAAGAACTACCAGTTAAGAAGCTGGACTACACTGCATATTTGTGCCACTACCCATTGCAGTTAGGACTCTTTAGCCACATGGATATACTACCATCACCCTGAGTTTTAACTGAGATACAGATACTCCAATGCAAAGCTGTTTATTACCAGGATAACTTGACCTCCTCATACAGCAAATGTTCTTTCACACTAATGCAACTGCAGAAGGGGAACACCAGTGTCATTGGTAACACCAGGTTTTAAAACTGGAAAATGCTGCCTGATGACCACTGGGTAAATCTGTGTGTAACAAAGAAAGACTAAAGAAATGACACCTTAGATTTTCCCATGTGTTGGGATTTGCTCTGCATCTGCCAGCTCCCTCTCCCCACCACCACAGCCCTTGCTCAGAGTCAAGCACAGGAGCAGCTGCTGAAGGAGCACATAGGTTAAATATGCTGAGTGTTTCTGGCTCACTCATGGGAGATTCTCCTTTCAGTACTTGCCTGGCTCTCATTCTGAGTGGACCCAAGCAGTGTTGGATGCAGCAGTTCTTCACTCAGGCTTGCACTCCTGCCCTCCTGCATGCCAAGGACAAGAATTACCTGGGCAGGCCTTCAGCTCTGGCTTCAGCATCCTGCTCCATATCACATCGAGGTGCCAAATTTCCATGCACTGGTTTGTGGACCAAGCATTACAAGTGACAGCAGTCTCCAAAAACAATAGTTGGGGCAGAGGATGTAAGGAATAAGAAGAGTGAGTGGCTGAAGACAGTCTGCAACCTCACAGTGCTATTAGCATTGGAAAAAAAATATCCCCATTCATTTTGTCTTATCTGGCAGTCCCAGCTTTCCAGTGTCTGGAAGCCAGAGGAAGGGATCAATAGACATTTGCTGACAACTGAGATTTTGTTTTAATCCATCCACAAATGGTTATGTTTTGGTAGCAGATGTTTCTATACAGATCTGAAATCATAAAAAGAAGGCCAGCTAGCTCTTTACAGGACTCATGGTTTAAACAGCAGGAATACTGCTTGCTGCAGAGCAGACTTCCAGTTTGTACTGGCAAAGTCCACCCTGGTGACAGAGACACAATTGTCATGCTCAGAGTAAAATAAATGTATTCTGCAGATAGGTTTTTAAATAGAGAATGTAACTTATTAGAACAAACTACATTTCTGAAGGAAATAAGCATTCAAGGATATAAACCATCTTCTAAATGTAGTAGTCAAGGCATGATGAATTGTGTGTTTGTAAATACCATTTGGAGCCTGGATGTTGAAGCTGCTGTATAGAAATATCAGCTTGTTTTAATAATTTTATGGTCAAGGAGTATCCAAAAACCAATGAATTCACATGAATTAATGTCTACACTTTGTTAATTTAGTTTTATTTAGGGACGGGTACACAGCAAATTTCTATAAATCTTACATGAGGATGGAATTGCTAATACCTAAAAGAAAACCTAGCCTGAGAGAACTGTTGAATACATATGTCCAAGGCATCTGGCCTGTGTTCATGATAAAGAAGTGAGGTTTCAAGCCAGAATGAGCAAGCAAAACCCAACCTATCTGAAATTTTTAAACCAGTCTAAAACCTTTGATTCTAGCCAAAATGGCAAACAAACACAGTCAACTCAGATTCACAGGCAAGTTAAGGACAACAACGTTTGGTGAAACCTTTTGAGATGCTCCCCCAGATTGCTGGGCCTCTTTCCTTCAGCCACCTGACAGCTGTTTTTGGTGCCTGAGTGTTTACAGGGCATCAGTCACTGTGATATTTTGGGCTGGCTGAAAACCAAAGACAAAGACTGTTTTAAAAAGGCCCATTAAAACAAAAAGTTGTTTTGTTTGTGCTCCCAGCTGACTCTAAGACTGCCTCATTTGTAATACCTGTGCTTTACCTCCTGGACCTACATTATAGACTCATTTCTTGGTTGTTTATTGTAGTTTTGATTTGGTTTCTTTGCTGGAATTTTCAGTTTTAGTTCCATTTTCTGTTACTTACATAAAAATATCTCCATAAAAACCTTATTCTCCAATCTTAACATTCCTTTGGTCTGTATGAGAACTTTCATTCCAGTTTCTAATTTCAGTAAAGGCGCTGCACAAAAGCCACTGAATTATTCAGAACTTTATGTAGCTGGTGCAAATTCTCCAGGCTCTGTGTAGTTTAATTCAAGGTAAATCCCAGCAGACATAGTAACTGCAATAGGGAGCAAACAGGAAGAGTTAAACAACCTGTAAATGGAAGATCAATAAAAACCCTACCTTCAGTAGATAGCTTCCCCCTCTCATTTATATCAAAGCATTCACCATCAGCTTACCTAAATTTTGTTCATTTAGGAAAACCTACACCATTCCAAGCAGGACTGATTTTTACGATGACACAGAAGAAGTAGATGGCTATTCACAGTAGATTGTCAGAGTAACAAATTAATCAACTTATTATTTATCTGGGGCCTGATCTTTCTGAGGCATAAAAAAGCTGAAAGTACTTGCCTTAGGAAGTTTTTTCAGTTTGTCTGTGTTGCCACTGCAGGATATAAACCTGCCATGGGATTACAGCAATGACCCTGTCAGATCCAAAGCATGTGGACACCTGAATTTGGGATGCTTTTTCTCAGACTGAATCCCATGACTTTGTCAGTGTCAAGAGGAGCTGCAGATCTGTTCTGAGCTATTAGCCAGGCATTGAGGGGAATATTTACATCCCAAAGCACTGAAGTTAAAGAACAGTGTGAGGCACAGCTGACTGTGAAGAACAGCTGCCCCTGTTATCAGGAGAAAACTCCACAGAATAAATAAAACTTCTAACAACTGCCATAAGCAGATGTTAAAAGCAGGATCTCTTGGGAAATATAAGGCAAACATTACCTACAGTATGCTGTAGGTAATTAAGTACCTGTCATGAGTACTCTTGAGCTAAGTCCACCATAAGAAGGAGCCAGGTAACCTCTGGAAGTTACTCAGGAATGCTCCCTTTTACCTTTGAAAATGTCACTTCCAACCATATTCCTTGGGAGGTTTTCATGTGGGATGGTACAACCATTCAGCTCCTGTGCACACTTAGATCTACAGAAAGACTTGCCTTCTCCCTGTGTCATCATGCAGGTGTCAACAGGATGGCAGAGGTGAAAGAGAACTCAGCCATGGGTAGAGCCAAGCCTCCATTCCCAAGACAAAATCCATTTGAGGATTCCATTTGGCCTTCTCCCACTGCCTTGAGAAGATGGCATAGAGGCCTCATGCTCTCAAAGTTGACTGGGAAAGCCATATTCATCTTTGTTTCTCTGCTGGTGGGACAAGAGGATGGATTATTTATCAATTTATGTCCGCAGCAAAGCACAGTGGCAATCTTCCTCAAATCAGATGTCACACTCTGAGGGGGAGTGGGGTGAAGCTCTGCCAACTTGACTGACCATCTCTCATTTGTATTGAATTTCAGGACGAGGTTCACTTGCCCACACACAGGCACTGGAGCCATTTTAGATGCTTCAGTTGTTTCCTGCTTGACTTCCAAAGCCAGAAACACAGAGAACTACAATTAGCCCTGCATCATCTTCATCAACCTCATGCCAATAGCTCAGATGTCATTGGGCTCCTCTGGCCACAGAAGGGGCTCCCAGTTTAGAAAGGATAGGTAATTCCATAAGAGGACAGAAACCCTATTTAAGTAATCTTTTATACAGCTGCAATTCCACATCCTTGCTATTGGAAGCATTAGATAGCATTCAGGCTAACCCATTTTTGAAAGCTAAAATATAAACAGATTTGGACAAAATATTTATTAGATTGCCTAAAATTCATAAAACTTCTAGGAAATAAACCTATTTATGAGGAGTTTAGAAGCAGACTGGGGCATTAATTTCCTAAAGCCTTGGAAAGAAAAGTATTCAGAAAGAACAGAGAAGAGGAACAGAACTACTAGTCGTGTCTCAGTGGTTTGTGGATAAATAATGTGGGGGGAAAATATAGGGTACACGTCTTTCTTCTAAGGATGCTATTACCCTACAAAGTGCAATATTTCATATGGCCTGCCAGGGAAGACTACTGATCAAATCTACAGACTTGTAATGAGAGAGACAATTCCCATGCACTGAAGTTTTGGATGTCTGTGGTAGTGAAGTGATGCTGGATGTAAGCAAGATTTGGAATACACTGAACAACTGAAATTAATGTAGAACAGGTTGTTGCTGCCCATTGGCAACTTGGTTATAATTTAAGCAACTGGGCAGGGATGAAAGGCAGGAGTGGAACTCAAGACCCCCTATCCGTTCAGGGGAAATGTACCCATAGTTTTGAAGTAATATTGGGCAACACAAAATACATTTACCACAGGCTTCTTTTTCACCATCTGAAGAATGAAATGAATGGCATTTTCTTGAACTCACTATTGCCTTGGGATGTATCAGAGGCAGGGTCTAAGAGAAAGGCTAAAATCAATGGGGCTATTTAACAGAGACTGGTTTTACTGATTTCCAGCTGATTATAGCTAAAAAAGTGAGTGTCATAGCTTGAAGTATGATTTTTTTAGGAGTTAATATGTTCTCTTGAAAGTCTGTAATTCTGTGGTAACAATTACTTTTGGTTGAATTAATGCTACAAGTCGTTGTGATGGCCAGAGCTATGGACATATCACTAGCACTGACATTCTGGCTATCACCCATACCAGCACTGGAGCAGGCATGTGAACTGACCAGCACGAGGGTGGGCATGGGAATATCACTAGCACTGACATTCTGGCTATCACCCATACCAGCACTGGAGCGGGCATGTGAACTGAGAACTGACCAGCATGAGGGTGGGCATGGGAACTCAGCCCCACTTGCACAGGAGTGACCCTAACTGTGCTGTTGCACCATTGTGTTGGACACAAATGTGGAATCCAGTGTTTTCAAATTGATTAATTTAAAGGATCCAACATCCTTATCTATACAGATCAATTATTCCATTCTCAGTGGTTTGCCATTGACAGTTTTTATTCTAGCTAGGAAATCAGACTGCTTTTACCAGACTGCCAAAATACAAGGCCAGATGTTCAGTGTCATATACTTGGGTATCAAGACTGGTTTCTGCAAGTCTGACTGCTTTCTCTGTAAGTAAATAGCTTTACCTCTTCTTGTAATTTCATGTAAACATTAGGAGGTGCAAGGAAATGAAGGTGTGAGGTTCATGTTTAAAAGGTTACATGACTAGCATGTCTATCCTGATAACTGTTTAAAATCACGAATAAACACTTCCATATCCAGTTTTCTTATCTGCATTAGTATATTTATGTTCAAACGTAAGTATCTGCGTTTTTAAAGACACATGTTCTCTCATCTTGCACAAGTGCTGGAAATGTTCCCATACCTTGCAGAGGAATACAGGATGTGGGTGGCAATTTTCTCCAAACATTTTATCAGGCAATTTTCAGACAGCTTGGATTATGGATTTTCTTTCCTTGCTAAAGAAGAACAACAGTAGTGCTATTAAAGCTATTAAAAGATAATAGCTGATACCTACAGAGCTACAGAGGGCTGGGAAAGTGGAAGAAAAATAGTTCTGGTTTGGGCAAGTGAGACTAATCCTGTAATACGCTGAGCTACCCCAGCTCTTCTTTCAGTGGTGGACAGAGCCCAGACTGGCTGCAGCCAGTGAGCATGAATTTCAGTTCTTGGTACCTGATCACTGAGACGTGGCTGGCTGCAGCACAACTCGGGCATGGCCCTGGATTAGTGCTTTTGGAAACGCAGATTTCATCTGTTCTCAGAAAGTAGGGGAGACTGTTGGGTGCAGACAATTTGGAAATGGCTGTCCCCACTGAGCCACATCCTTGCAAGGATGGATATGGGGTAGCTCAGCTGCCTGCATCACCTGAGACCACGCTGTGCTACCCCAAGCAGCTTCTGCATGAACTGCCACATCTGCATGGCACTAGGGCACAACACTGCTTTGTTTAGTTTGTGGTTCAGTACAACACTTTCTCACATCCATCCACTGCTGGTAATTGAAATACAGATCAAACTGTATAGGTTCACCCATTTCCAAAAGGAGTCATGATTGTAGAAGAAAATAATGACAAGAAGTGGATCCTGATCCCCCAGACCTCTGGCCTAAGTAAGAAGCAGCCCTATTTGTAAAAACTCTTGTTACTGTTCATTAATAGATGTAGAAGATACCTGGTTATCAGATGTACTAGTAGACAGTGAAGAAACCACAAATCACCAGTAAGGCTGGTATGAAAGAAACTGCCAATTTTTTTGTGTTTTATGATAAAGAAATGATTGAACAGGTAAAAGTAGTTTCCTGCATTTGGTCATTAAAATTAGAGTGTCACAGGTCTGATGAAGTGGGTACATGGAGCGAGAATACTGACCTTAAATAGAATTTGATCAAGAGGGACAGGAAAAAGCCATGCTGTATTTTTTAGCTAATAAAACCCTTAGGCTCTTTAGAAATAGAGCTTTATCTACATATCTTCTCAAATTCTGCAGTGAAAACTTGGAGCTTAGTGTAGTGCCTTGCAAAAAGGCAGCTACCGCTCTTTGAGATGACCGAGAGTGCCCCTCTTGGTACAGTCCAGAAGGACCCAAATCTTGGGTCTCTGTCACATCCAGAGTCATGCATCCTCAGGCACACCAAAGGCCACTCACTAGATGCCAAAGTATGGCAACTGAGTGCAGCCCTAAGATTGGACCTGGCAGATCCTTTTTCCAGCTCTGCTACAAATTTCCTCTGGGACTTGGGTAAAACTCCTAGGTTAATTCCTGTAAAGAGACTCAATTTCCATTAACTTCAGTGGGAGCATTGATTCTTAAAGAACTGGATTCATCTAGCCTAATTTAGATACCTTATCTGTGCCTGCAGAGTAGATGCCTAGCGAAAAAGTTCTCCAGAAATCCAGGCAGACAGGATCTTTCTTTGAAGACATCTCACCACTGACTGAATGGCAAATATCAGATCTTTTTTTAGGATTACTGTTTTGCTTTGGTATTTAAAATGCAGCACATTAGATGTCTGCAGTTAGATGGACTGGATTTGATAGTTTAGATCTGTGGATGTGAACTGTATAATTTAGTTTAAAAATCCCCAAGATGCACAGACTTTGCAGTTAACTTGTACATGCATTTCTGAGCAGGCTGGGCATAACTGTGGAAGCCATGTGCCCCAAAGGCTCATTTCAGCAAACACACCATTTTTGTGGTACAGATACCCAGAACATAGGAAAAAGGGCAGTGAGTGGAATTTATGGCAGACTATTGAAGATGTTGGCATTAAGTTACACAATGTATTTAGCTAATATGATAATATTCATGTGACCTAATTGCAAGATAAACCAATGTTTAGGACATACACAGCTCTGAAGATGGAAAGTGAGCTATTAACTGAAAATTATTATTGTAATTTAAAAGCACCATCTGTGTTCATCAAACTAATTCTTCTTCTTCTATCATCCTCATTAAAAAAAAAAATGGAAAGAACATGAAATTTTTAGCCTGCAAAATGATCTGCTCATAAGCAGAACAAGCAGCAGACTAAGAGAATGCAGCAGAAATGACTCAGTGGATTATATCAAATGGCATCTGAGAGAAACATGATTTTCTTTCCGGTCTATAGAGAAACAAGATGGAATTTAACAAACATATTTTCCAGTGTGAACTAGTCTCCTAGCTCCTGAAAGTTCAAAAATGAACAAAGTCGAAGCAATGCTACCTCACCAAAAAGTTCTCCAACACTGCAGTAAACACAGATGAAAAATTTGAGCATTTATCCTTTATTCTCATCTCAAAAGCAGTTGTTTGGTCTATGCTCTTCAAAATTTGTGACTGGGATTCATCTCACCTAGCTTTAGACTTTTGCAGTCTTGACAGCTACATCTGAGCCCAATGCCTTTGGTTTGCTTTGTACTCAAAGGAGAGCAATAGGTAATCTGAAGTGCAATTTGGTTGTCCTATTTAGGAGGCCTAATTTTAGGTTAAGATGAATCACATTCCAGAAGTGTCTACGTCTCTCCATCAACTAGGAAGGGAGCTCAGATGTGAAATTTCTGCATCGTATTTTTTTTACTCAGTGAACACTGCTTTAGAAACAGAATTTTAATGCTCACCGACTTCATTTTATGCTGCGTAGAAAGGGAGAAAAACAAAGGAAAGAAAGAAAGAAAAGAAAGAAAGAAAGAAAGAAAGAAAGAAAGAAAGAAAGAAAGAAAATCTTGTGGAGGCTGAAACAGTTTTAGAAGACTGAAGGCAACATTGAACCCATCTGGAGCAAAGGTAATCTGGTGTTTAATGTCACATTAATAGAAAACAGAATTCCAGCTGAAGAGTTCTTGGAAGGGATTAGTTTGTGCCTAAGACTTCTGTGTCATCAGCGATGCTTCTCCCATGGCCATACCATTGATCTCTGAACTATCAGGATTAGAAGGAGCAATTTTGGTTTCTACATCAGCATTAGTGACAGGCGTGTTTCAGATAAGGCATCAGATGAATGGCACAACAAAGAGCATAAACAATCAAAGCCTTTCAGGAGCTTGCTTTGCAAGTTTTCCATAAGTCCTGTTTAAATCTTCAGTCTAATTGCATTGGCCCAATTTTTGCCCCCAAGTTCCTTCTACCTTAAGCAAAAATAAATAACAGGAGTGCTGGGCCTGTTCTGCTCAAAAATTTTCATGGATGAGTTTTGCATTGTATATAGTAGAAACCCCTGCCTTTTTCCCTTCCTCAATGCACACTACAGAGGAAACTCTCAAGGAGAGAGAAGTGCTGACCATGCTGGCATGGCTCCTGCAGGCTGTGGCCATCCCTGTGCAGAGAAAGTGCTGTGACAGATAATGTCCCACAGCTGGGACAGTATCAAGCACAGCAGAAGTACTGAGTGCAGGGCCTCCTGTGGCCAAAACCTGTTGAAACAGAAGTGCAACAGATCCTAATAAAATCCTTTTCTGGATGGGAATGAAGCTAAAG
This sequence comes from Pyrgilauda ruficollis, assembly GCF_017590135.1. Classification (NCBI taxonomy): domain Eukaryota; kingdom Metazoa; phylum Chordata; class Aves; order Passeriformes; family Passeridae; genus Pyrgilauda; species Pyrgilauda ruficollis. The sequence continues at coordinate 1,236,863 of NW_024525712.1, forward strand.
ACCAGGCTGTCTATGAGAAGAAACTAAAACCCTGCATAATTAAAACTATTCTTAGGCTACAAGTAAGGAGCACTAGTGTACTGTTGCTGGGTGATATTTCTACTTGACACCTCTGCTCCTGTCTTTTACCAGACTATGTCCTTTAGATGAGAAATAGGCCAATATGATCGAGCTTTACAAATCAAGACATGCTTGCATTGTCTGTCAGCACCGTAATTTTGGTGTTTTGCCTGTAGCTGTTGTAAAAACTGGATACTGCAACCCCACCAGAGTCAGGAGAAAGGAGTCCCTTGTGGAAATTAGTCCAGCCCAAGGAACAGTGAAGAAACACTTGACCAGCTCAGCAGTAAAAGAGTTGTCCTTGTGCCTTTCATTCTTCTTCAGCCAAAACATGCAAAACGTATTTCTTCTGATACATTAAGTGTAACTAGCAGTGACAAATGTCATTCCCCTCATATTCTTTTCATCTTACCTCCTAAATGGTCTATTCTATGTAATGACACCCAATTACAAGTTCCTGTTATTCTTTGAATTGCTGTAAAGCTGAGCAGTCTCCATGTGTTCAGAGCAGCTTGCAATTAGCATACCCTGATCTTAGAGACTGCAGTCTGTTAAAAATATGGACATATTAAAGCACAGCATCTGGAAACCTGCATATGTTCATCTTGCACAGGTTTCAAACGCCACTGTCAAATGATTCCTAAATATTTTGTAAATGAGTTTATAAATGTCACCATTCAGGTGGAGAACTTTGGAGAATTTTCATACTTTCTTGAAAAATATTATATTACTTCATACTTTTATTCTGTTTTCATATGAAGAAGATGAAGAAAATATACAGATTCTTTTTAAAAAACCTAAGATTTGCTTTATATAATCACTATGTTGTATCTTGTAATTAGGCTTATAGCCACAGCCCCACTAAAACTATGGAGATATGAATAAAAAAATTTAATCCAAACTCTGATGTATTTTGCTGTGCAAATTGTCTCATTTTGTGATGTTTCCTTCAAACCAAGGGCTTGCTAGAGAGCCATTTCTGCCTACATGCATTTTTTTTCTTTCCCCTAAAAAGTGTAAGAAGTAATGCTTTCACAGGAATATAGAGATTGACTGGTTTATATTGCTTTCAAAAAAGAAAAACCTGAAGTGGACAACATAGTTTTCCTCTTCATATAGCTGTCAGGAAAAGACAGGTCTCCAGATTCTCATTTAAACAAATATGTGCAGTAGCTGGGGGCTGGTTTCCATTTTAACAGCAAATATTCTGTCAATAACAACCTTGTACATGAACAGGAGCTTTTCCATTTACATTAATCAAAGTAATTGAATCAAAAAATGTACTGCTAATGAGCAGACACAGGACAATAGATTCTGCTAGATACGAAGTGTTTCTGGAAGTGGCAGTACCAAAGTAAAAAAAATTAATTATTCATTCTGCTGTGTACAAGACTTGAAAATAATATTAGGTAAAAACAAATTGAGCTCAATGCCTTCACCTGGCTGTCTAAGGGATGAATTTGGCCAAGGGCTGAGATCTGGCTGCACATTCAGATACCTCTACTGTAAAGGCAGGTGTTCACAGGTAAGGAAGGTGGCTGAAAACGCTGTGGGCAGTGGAGATTCAGGACAGCTGCATCACACCCACAGCTCAAGCAGGGAAAGATCTGCCCCTTTCTGCAGACAGCTGCTGCAGCCAGGAGAGCACCTCAGGGCACAGCAAACACCTCAGAACTTATACTTCAGAATTTCTCAGTCAAAAGAGTCAGTGAGGCTTGACTGAGCTGATACACCTGTCCACTTCAGGATGGGATGAGACACCCACTAAATTCCTTGGAAGGCTTTGAGTAGTTCCTCATTGGCTATAGGGCTACAGTAGGGTCTTAAGCAGCTCACATACAGGAAAGTACCTACATTGAAGATGCCTACATGGATTCATCTGAAATCAAAGCAGTGGCTCCAGAGGTGCAGATATTTTTCCTCTAAATACAGAAACAGTTTACCTCCTCAGTTCAGAGTGGCTACATGACAGCCAATATGCTGAGTTGAACCCCACACTTCCAGCTTGCCATATACTTCCCAGCTTAATGCAAGTACCCTTTGTAACAGGCATTCTTCTTGTAGAAATGAGAAATAACATTAGTATGCTATTCTCTAGCAAAAATATAGTGGAAATATTGTCTCCTACCAGGTAGAAGAACAAGCTAAATTCAAAAATCCAGAAGCTGATTCAATTTTCATGTATATGCTGGTAACTGGAGTTTGAATTTTTGGTTTAGACATAAAACTGGTGGAAAAAAAATCTGTCCAAATACCATATATGCTTGTTAGCTTCAAGTTGACTTTCTAAATGTTTTTCTATAATAATCACAGTTCCATTGTTCTAGACAAAGTAGAGATGTGCAAATTTTCTTTTGATCATAATATAGCTATTGCCAGATTTTTATTTATTACCTTCAGAAGAGTAGTCTGCTTCATGTGATTTTAACCACTGAATATAATCAGAAAAACCTGCAATATCTGTTATTTGACATCTTCATTTTAATTACTCCCTACATACTGCATTTGCTCTCTCTCACAGACCTGACCAACTAAGACTATTTTTATCTAGATGTTAAAAACTTGATGGAGTGCTGAGGAAGGTTTGTTTCCTCAGAGGAAAAAGCTGCAATTACTTAGACCTCAATGACTCTACAATCTGTTGTTTGCAAACAAGCACTCTGAGTGGCAACATGCATTCTCCATACCCCACAAATCTTGGTAAAATCATTCCATTTTTCCTCACAAACTTCAGCAATACTAATGTGATGCCTCAGCTGCACTCTTCCCATGTCATAAATATTTTGACAACATCCTTCAGAGTATCTCAATCTTAAATCTCAGTCAGCTTCTTCTGTCATTTACTGGCATGTTTGGTTCATTTGCTTATAATGAGTAGATTCTGTGCTTTCAATAATGGGAGTCATTAGAAAATACCAATATGACCAGAAAGCCTAAAGAAGACAAAGAAGGAACATGAAAAACCAGAGAAAAGTAAATCATACAAAGAGAGCTATGGAGATCATCCTTTCTTAGAAAAACGAATTCAGGAGAAAAGTAGTGAAATTGAGAGGAAAAAAAAAATAAAATTAGAGCTGTTTTGTCTTGCAGGCTGCAGTTGCCAAAAGATGCTCTTAAACATGGGTTTCCATGTTGTCTGTGTGTCTGGTCCTCACTGCAGAGGTGATTTCCAATCCTTTTTAAAAGACAATTGCATCCTGCATGCATCCTTTGCAAAAGACAATGAAAAGAATGGGTTAGGTTGGCTTAGATATCCATTTGTTTGGTAAAATATTGCATGTGTCCATGAAAGGAATCAGAATAATCACTGAGAAGATGCTTCATTAGCAAACAGAAGAAAAAGCAATAAGAAGATCTTTACAAGAGTCTAGGGCTGACTGATGTGAGAGATGGTTTACAGTACCACATAAACAATGCTCTGTTTTGTTTCTTATTTCTGTTCACTGGCAGAACTGCCAGTGGCAGGCCAAAGGAAGAAAAGAAAAACCCACACAGCAGTGATTCTCTGGAGACTGCAGCCATCCACTTTGCTCAGGAATAGCTCGCCCGAGAGTACAAAACATTCCTGCTCCTTGTGACATAACTGCAGTTATTGATGGAGTTGTAAGTCTTTGCTGTATATCCATTTTCCAGTATGGGGTTGTTGGTTTTGGTTTTTCTGGGAACTGACAATGTGCTTTGAATTTAGAAAGAAAAAAAAACCAAAAACACCACTTTACTACTGCTTGCTGAAAATGTAACAGAAGACTAAATATTGTGCTCACTTCTATAGGGAAGTAAGTAAAAACAAAGTTCTCCTCCCCTGCATTTTCTGCAGCAGTGATCAAGTTTCTGGGCAGTGAAACACAAAAAATTTGCAAGGTTTCTCACTGCTTATCCACCCTTAGAACAGGAAAGAGGGCATCATGCAGAACAGACAGAGCACTGGATCCGTGATTTGACTCCTCACCCTAAAACATGAACCAGCAAACCTCAGATTTACTTGCTGTGCAGTATATTTATTTCCTTTGCCTTCTCTAACAAGGAGGAATTATGATTCCATGCATCAAAAGGAATGACAGTAGTACAGGGGCCATAGATTTGATGTTTTGTCCCTGTTCCATGCTATGCCTGAAGTCTGAATCTGTGATGGCTTTGCCATTGCCAAACTGATGCCATTGCCAAACATGCTGAAGATGCAGTGTCTACATCTTCTGCCCACTTTCCAGAGACATATTTAAGCAATAACAATATCAAAAATAAACTACCTAAATAAATTAAGGGCTGGTTATCATCCACACGAATCAGTGAAGTTGGGTGTCACCTGCTGCCAGTAACTTTTCTACCTCAGCTGGAGAGTGACTGATTGCACAAATTCAGTTACAAAATTGTATTAATATCCCCAAAGGGGGAAAAATCCCAAACCAAAAAACAAACACAAATATATTTAAGAAATTGCAGCTGTGAGACTTTTGAAGCTGGAATAAATGAAACTAAGTTACTGATTGAGGGGCAAGCCTATGAGCTGACCTGCACTACCTAAACTTTAGACATGTATTTACATTCACATGCACACATTACATTCACATATAGATTTGTAGGGCAAATTACCTGTGAGTAAAATGCTTTCCTATCTCCAGTATGATGATGGAACAGATAATATAGATTCCTAATCTTGAGGCGGGAAGACAAAAAGGGGTGATAAAATTAAACACACAGAGTAGATGTGTTATACTTGTAATTAATAAGCAGTATTAGAATATAGAGTTCTACTTACTATCACATTCTTAATTAAAACAATGCTGATTAATAGCAAAGAAAAATTCAGCCATCAGTTTACTAAAAGACATGAATATGTCCTGAGAAATAAAGCAAGAAATTAAAAATAAAAAGAAGTTAAAAAAGATTCCTTGACTTGTTTTCATTTCCTTCTTCTGTATTATAATATTGATCTCAAATAAGCATTAACCCACAGCTAGCACAGATCTGGGCAGTGAATGCCATGTTTTGGATGCATCATTCATACATGTTACACAGACTGGGAGACACTGTAACATGACCAAGAAGAAAATATGTCTTGTTAGCAGAGATGGTAGGAAAAGCTTCTGCAAGCAAACTGTGACTGTAAAAATTATCTACCTCATCACAGTCAATATTTCTGTACTTAGATGTGAATCAATCTGTGCATTTCCTCTAACAAATAAATACAGAGAATTATAAATTTGGAATCATAACAAAAAGTTCAGCACGAAAGACTGTAAACTGATCTTTAGGATACAAAAATATCTCAGTTCATCCAAAAATCTGTATAAAGTTTGTGGAACTGCGGTTTTGTGAGCTTGAACTCATTTTTAATGAGTCAAATAGCAACAGCGCAGCTTCTCATAGCCACCTTATTGTTGTTGTTGTTCTTGTTGTTATTATTATTATTATTATCTGTTCTGCTATCTCTGAAGATGTGTTTCAACTGCACAAGCTACAACAAAGACTCAGTTCTACTCCAGAACATGTGCAACCACTAAGATGTGCAAACGGGCAAGAAGTTGTCCAGGAATTAACAAAGGAGGGAAACACCTTGGCTTTCATTAAATCACTTGTCGGGATAAAACAGTGGAACAATAATCAAACCCCTCCTGATCTCAGCCTGTGGGACCACCAGAGTGTGGCTGTCCATAGCAGTATTCTCTTCTGTCCTGCTGGGAAAAGGAGGGAGCTGATGAGGGAACATCCATGAAAGAACTTTACAGAGACAGGGATAAAATTACTCACCACCCCTCCCAGCCCAGAGGGGAACTCTCTTGTCTGTCTTTCTTTTCCATGTTTTGGAGTTCCCACTGCCACTGCTCTGCAGCAGTGGCAAAGCTGAGCAGCTGTGACCTGCTGAGGATCCCTCCCAACAGCACCACACTGTCCTGCCCTCTGCTCCTCAATGCACTCCCAGCTCATCCGTCCATCCTGCTGGAGGAGAATTCCCACAACAGTTTTGCTCAAAGCAATCCTGTTGGGAATGATTCCTCTAAAGGCATGAAATAAACATTTACTGGTGGCATTATGAAATGTAGCCAGGGAATACAGAGGAATGTAACAGAAACTACTGGGACAGATTTAAGCATTTCATTAGAGAATATGAAAACATTCTCAGAGTTTACACAAACAGCAAGAGCAGGCAAATGCTACAACTTTGTGCAATATTCAGCAAAAGCAGGCAAACGCTACAACTTTGTGCAATATTAGCATATTGGCCTGTGATTTTTTACTTCTACTTCAAAGCAAAGATATTGCTTAAACCTCTGCACTTGCCTGCCACTCACAGAGAATCATTTAGTCTCTGGAGTGCCATTACCACCACTATTGCTTTTCCTGGGAGCATGTGCCAGTCTGGGAGGAACACAGCACACAACAGTGGTTATTCAGCTTTTTCTATACATGTACAAAATAAGACATTCATTTCATGAGCCTATGCTGTGCCCTAATAAATACTGCAATTTGAAATTTCAGCACTTACACATGCAAAGGTTGGTTGAAGGAGATATTCACATGTGGGGCTTGATTATAGTGTTTTAGCACTCAGCTGAACATCTAATGTTTAGCACAGTAGTTGGAGTGCTTCTTTTCATGTCATAACAAAGGTTGCCCTCAGATAGTAATTACAGCCTTCCTAATAAAAGGAAAGGCATTTTGAAACAGCCTGAAAAATTCAGAAGCTAGGGATGAAGTTTGGAGAAGGAGTTTGCCATCACTTTGCATTTGGCAGGTAGTTTGGTGCCTGAGTTGTACACTAAAATGGCAGAGCTGCCTTGAAAACCTTCCCTCAAAGCTGGAGACATTAAGAAAGCATGAGCTGGGGAAAAAGAAAGTCTCCAGGATGACAAAAAGCCACAGCAAAGTTAATGTTTCTGTAAAAAATGTACAAAACCAGTGTGATTAATTATTATATGATCTTTTAAAAGTGTAGAAAGGCATAGGCACATGGAGATGTAGAGCAGAGCACAAGCAGCAGAATATATTCAGAGCAAAGCTGCCCATGCTGAGTGCAGTGGTTAAGCATTTGTGGCTCTGCCCCAGAGCAATATGGGTTATATTTTCTAGTGACATTTCTGAATGCATCTTAAAGGGCCTCTCGTGAACTGCTAATGATACATGTCTGTGCTTTATGTACTTACAGCATAATAATAATCAGTTCAGTTCAAACAGTTTGGAGGGTTGATGCAGTTTAGAGCACTAAATTACAGATACGTTTCTCATCTGGCTTTGAAAATTCCAGGTTAATTTTACACCTGAGCTTTTAAATTCCTCTTATTCTCTTCTGACCTTCGAAACTGCTTATCAGTGGCCAGCAACCTCATTAGCAAATATCTTATTAATTGTAACAAATGGAACTGTTTGTTTTACCTTTGTAACTTACCAGGAATTTTCTTTTATTTTAAACCAACTACCAACTATGGTATTAACAGTTCTAAAGCCTCAAACTTTATCATCTGCTTCAGAGTTGGAGAAGACTGTCCATGTATAATTTTATTTTCAGTGCATTTGTAAGTACAATTTTTCCCTAATTCTCTTAATTGGGTAATAACTCTATTTTTCTGCTGTCTGTCTCCTTTCCCTACAGAGATTAAACATGCTTTTCTGAACTGATTGCACTGTGTTAACTCCTTTCTATTGCCATGGTTTTGCATCTACCTTTTTCTGGATTGCAGTTTTGTCTTCAAATTAAAATGTCAAATTTTGACACATTTCTATGTGGATGAGTCTGATTTTCATTTTTCTAGTGCCTAGGCACTGAAGCTACACCATGCAAGTATTATTTCATCATAAAATTAGAGCTTCCAACCCTTCTGAAAACAAGCCTTCCCTGTGCACAGCCTCCACGCCTCCTGCTGAAGCCGCATGGTTCTGCACTAAACGGATTAGCCCTTACAGCTTGATGCTGCATTTCATGCTTCAATAAGCATTACTTTATTAATATGTGTGGTCACAGAGATAGTTTGACACCCTTCAGGGTATGTGATGGTTGGTTTTCCTTCGCTGTGAAGGCTGAAATAGTCACCCTTCTGTGGTTAGGTAGCACATGAGAGGTATTTTCAAATGCTTTGAACCAGTCAAGAATGTACCACAAGAAACATCAAGAGAGGAAGAATGAAGAGAGGAGGAACATAGGCTGTCCCATCAGAAACAGCCTGATGGGGAGCAAGGCACAATATTTTTCTTGTATATCCTGGAGGCAACAAGAGTTCTTGCATGTGCTCTCATCCATGAGAGCTGATGGCACGTCTCCCCATCTGCAAGATGTGGAGAGCAGGAGAAAAGAACAGCCACTACACTGAATTTGTGACCCCTGGGAGAACAGGGATAAACAGGGGCTGGGGAGCAGTGCAGCTGCAATAACTCATCCAGCTGGAGGGTATATGGAAAGCTTTAAAAACCACAAACCAGGCTTTGTCACTTTGATAACCTGAAAGCATCATGGTAAAAATCAGGACCTTTCCCATCTGGGAAGAGGATATTGATTTTTGTGATTCAAGATCTGGGTGCTGATTACAGGCTGCAGAAGGGAAATATCTCAAAGGAATAACCACAGGGAGTAGATCATCAGGAATGGGAGGGAGGGGTGACACTCATCATCAAAATTGCTTTCTACACACAGGTTCTTGCTTTTAAGACAAGCAGTTAATCAAAAATCTGTGGCTGTGATGATGATATCTAATGCTTCTTTGCTTCCTGTTTGCTTTTATGGAACATGTGAGGTCCTCTTTCCAAGGTACAGCAGGGACTGTCTGCTCCTCCTTAAAAGTGTCCTTCAGCCAGTGCTCTCTCTGAAAAGCATACCAGGGTTTTTCTCATCAGGGTTTCTCTGCCAGGGGTTTCTGTGCTCAGGACTGGGACAGCTGTGCTGTCTTCTCTGGTCCGTTCTGCCTCTGCACATCACACCAGCTCCCTGAGCACCCATGGCTTTGTTCCAGCAGTGCTGGGCCCCCAGGATTGTGGCAGGACCCACCAGAGTTCAATTGTTCTTTGCAACCCTCTAAAAGAGCACAGTAGGCCTACAATTCACAGCAATTTAGGAACAGCATACACCACGTCACAAGAGGGCCAGAAGGATGTGGTACATATAATACAAGCTGCAAAGCTCCTTTAGGTGGAAGACAGAGACCCCTTGGAGACTCCATTTATCCTCTCCTCCAGACCATGCAGAACATGCACAATTGCCCCCGCTGACAAGACTCATGGTTTGGATTCAGGTGTGTGTTAGCAGCAATGCATTTGCAATTAAAATAAGGGGTCAGAGCCATAGTCTGAGTTTGCCATAAAACAGGAAATGGGCTATATAAACCTTGCTTTGCCCTGGCAATAAATTCTGTGTTTCTACCAACTTGTCTTATGCTAAGTTTTTCTCTTATTCCTGTGGAATTAGTACTGACAAGACAAACGGTAGTGTCCTCTTGTGCTTCCCTCTTCTTACACAGTTCTCTTTTTGGGTATCTAAGCCAATGATCTGAGGTAATATTGATGTTGCTTGAAAAACATTGTATCTACAGATAAGAATAATTTTTTTTTTCTCAGAATTAGACAAGTCAGCTGCAATTATAACTGGATGGTTTTAGCAATTAACTGAGAAAATGTTTCCAGCAAATGCAGGGATCATTCAGTTTCACTAACCTGACATTTCTGCATGACAGAGTGGAGGGTCAGGAAATGCACCAATTTCAGGCACCATAAACAGCCCAACATTAGCATCAGGGTGTAACAGCTGCTGTGGAAAAATGGCCCTGGAAGGTGCCTCAAAGCCAGACAAACTTTTACCGCACCATTTTTATGTCTCCCCTTTGCACATTACACAGATATAAATGTCACTACCCATTCAGGGGTGCATGGTGAAAATACTAAACAAGAAAGTGCACCTTTTAGAAACAGAATCAAAATCCTGGGATAAAATACTTTAGAACTATCATTGTTTACTTGGATTTCATCTAAATTCCAGCAGGCTGCTGGTTTCCAAAACCAACTTTCCTATGTTTATTGATTAATAACTGTCATTTTTTAGAACAGCTATCAGCTGTATTAATCTGAAAGCCCAGTTTAAAGTCACATAAACATTTGCCTTTGTCCATCAGGATGGCTGTTGACATTAGAAATCTGAAGGATACTGCTTTAAATTCTAAATATTTTCCACTACATTTTTGTGTAGATGCCTTAAGTTTAGAACACTTAAAGCAAATTTACTGGAACTGAAAATAAAACCCAGCAGTGGTTTGGAAAGTGTGTTTGTTCTGTTTGGAGGAATTTCATATAACACAAATTTCACTTGGTTTAGCCTTTGCATAGATTCTGTCCCCACTTCCTGGCATCCTTGCTCCAGTCATTAGGATATTCCAGTCATCCACAGCCTTCTCTCTCTTAGAGCCACGTACTGAGAACACAAAATCTTGGATCATCTAAAATAGCTGGTGACTGTACAAAACAGAGCTGGAAAAACTCTTGAGAATGTCAAATGCAAGGCCCTGCCTGCAGGAGGAGCATCTACCCCCAAATCCTTTCTGACAGAAACTAGTCCAAGATGCTGCTTAAGCTCCAGTGAGGGAACACCAGTATCCCCAGCCAAACTCTTATCTTGTTTTGCTCTTCTTATCCATGAGAAGTTCCCTTGCTGCAGCTTAAGCCCATTATGAAGAATTATAAGCAAATGAAAAGCATCTCATATTTTATCCTCTAGAGGAGATAGCAATAAATTATTGGAAGCACCTTTAGGGCTTCTCCATTACATACACATGATCCCAGCCTAGTTTAATGTTCAAGAACCACTTCTGTTTCCCACAGCCAATGTTCCTGGCTCTTGAAGTGCTGTAATGTTGCTGCTTGCTGCACTCCCAAGGCACCTCTAGCAATCTAGAGGATTCCCATTGGAGCTCAGTGGGAGTAAGCTGGGCCCTGGGCTCAGCTGGGGAGGTATTTAAAGCCACTGTGCTCAGCACTCACAGAGGTCATTTTAAAAAAGCAGGAAAATAAAGAGTTGTACAGCCAGCTGCAGCTGCTCTCCCTGTGGCTTCTCAGTGCTGTGACCCCATGGCACAGCCCAGGACCTGCTCACATAACCCGATGGCACAGGCTGTCTACTGCTCTTCTATCATGCTGCACTCAGATATTTCTCTCCCTCCTCTCACGCTGCCCTTGTCAGTCTTTTCTCTGGCCACCCTCTCCATCAGCAGTGCTGGAGAAGCTGGTGGTGCTGGGGAAGCCCTTGGCAGGAGAATTTCTGCTGCTCTCTGCAACAGACATCTCCCTGTTGCCCCCACGTTTGCATGCTGTGAATGCCCCTTCTTGTCCCCAAACCACCCCACAACACGCCACCACTGAAGTTTTTCAATGGGATCAAGCTGTAGCTTTCACTACAATTACCACAGGGAGGAAATGAGCAGATACCTAACCTGATTAAAAAGAAATCACCAGGCAAAAATGAGAAACAAATTCCCTCTTGCTACTAAAGCCTTGAGTCAGGCTGACTGCTTTGGGATTACTAATTTTGATGCCTTAGCACAGATACATGGCTCCAGGCTGATCCAGGAAACAGGAGCCTGGGGTTCCCCAATGGAGGAGCTCAGAAGGAGTGAAATAAACTGCTGCCAAGCTGACAGCAAAGAGGGAGCCAGGGGTGAGCAAACCAGGCCCAAGATGTGAATTCCTGGCTGGTTCTAAAGATTCAAAGCTGCCCCTTTTCTGTCTCCCCATGCCCATGTGTGAAGGCATTCAGCAATGGCACCAGCGACTCCCTCAGTGTAACAACCCCACAGCAGCACTCCCATGGGAAGTTGATAAATTCTGCTGAATCTTCCCCTGAAGTCCCTGTTGCCTCCAGGAGGGTTAGACCCGAGGTCTGAGACAATTAACGCTTGCAGAGGTGAAGGGACAAGAAGGGCAAAAGGCAACAAATAGGCAATGCCCCGCTGAGCATTTTGCTGCTGCTGTGAATTACACCTGAGGTGCCCTGAGCTTTGGCAATTCACCTCTTCACTCCTGCATAAAAAATTAAAGCAAAGACCCAGACACAGGCAGCCTTTGCTCCTCTTTTCTGGGCTCTTCAGGATTTCTAGCAAACCAACGTCAGCCCAGTGTGATTCTCCACTATCTCTGTCTTGCTCTTGGATAACCGTGCTTTGAGTTGAGAACTGACACCCAGTAAGTCCAAACCCCTAGGAAGAAGAAATTAGTTTGATTATTGTGCATGATATAGCAAATGCTCCTCAGATTGTCTCACCCATGTATTCAGATTATAAAAAATAGTATTAATTTTAGCTCTACCATTATGCTGCATTTATTGAGGATCTGGGACTTGTAGAACACTTTTTGTTCCGTTTATTCCCATTTTCTCATTAAAAATTGAAACCAGGCAGCACACTAGAATTAAGTGTGTTGCTCTGAAAGGCCAAATACTGCTCTCTCTTCTGGCAGTGACAAAATTCCCATTACTTTTATTGGCACACCACTGAGCCCTAAAGCTAAAAGTAGCTCCGTGAGTGACAGAACCATTGCATTCAAAATGAAATGCTGCTCCTGATGCAGAGCTGAATTTCTTACTTTGCTGTCATTTGTGAAAATGATAATGATCTTTGCAGATGTCATCTGTGTAGGGTGTGCCTTCTTTTCAAAACCTTTTGTGACTTGGATTGCTTGGTCACCACCACAGAAATGCCAGTGAGCCAAAAGTGCCACATCCAAGCCATAGGAGGGTGGGCACAAGATCAGCTCCAAGTTTGGGTGCCAAGGGGATGAAATGTAAAGGACTCCTCTTGCCAGCAGTCCTGGGATACAAACTCCTTTCAAATTACAGGATGGGAAGATGTACAGTGCATTTTCTGGTGATTTCATGCTCTTTTTCCTAGGAAATCAGCTTCACCTGTGCAGCTAAATCTTGAGAAAAGAAAACATGGTGGGGTTTTTTCCAGATAAACTGTTAGTTCAGGGGAAAAAAAAAAAAGTCATCATTCTGTGGCAACTCTTATGAGTCTGTCATGTACCTGTTAGAATCTCTTTGGAAGGATCCAGATTATGAAATGCAGAGATGACCGAAGAGTTTGAGAAAAAAAACCCGTAAAATACAAATAAAATCTAAAGTCAAAAAATAGCAACAAACTAACTAAAAATAATCTTAATGACTTTTTAAAATAAAATCTCTGGAATTTGGAGGTGTAGGTGTGATTTTTGAGGTTTGTAAATCATTATTATGTAAACATAATAGTCCTAGCATTCTTGTCAGTAACACCAGCTCTTTGTTAACCACTCATACCTTCATGTGTCCCCCCTAGAAAATGTGCTAAAAGTAGCAATCCAAAGGTTTCTGTTAAGTGCTGGACTTGGTTGTGACAGAACAGCTGACTGGATAGAAAGTCCTGGACAACAAATCCTACTCCCTCTGAAACTGACACCTTGGTACAGCCATTTTTATCTCCTTCCTGCTAAGCTTTTCCATGCCATAGCTCTTCAACCAGCTGAGGGAGTGCGCTGTCAGACCTTCTCCAGCGCACACCACGACACTGTGAAATTCCTCCAGAGTCCTCCTGCAAAGCTACAGCGAAAAAACTCTGCCTTTCTTCCCTCACTAGGGGCATTGGCTGGGTCCCAGACTAACCTACAGACTAACACCAGGCAGTCAAAACTTAGAGGCAGCACCTCAGCCCTGTTTGCAGCCTTGTTTATGCCACAAGCCTGTGCAAAGCACTACTTGAAATCTACTGGTAAGGTCAACCATTTATCTCATTTAAACCTCCTTCTGAAATACTTTATTTCTAAATTATGAAGAGCTTTAATAACAGCTGTCAGCTTCATTAACTCTTATATATACCTGGAGTTAGAAAACCCACAAAAATCTTGATTAACTGCCCAGCAGTGTTGTCTGACATAGGGTAAGGTTTACACCACAGTTAAAACCTTTCTGAGAAAGTGAATTTTTAAATGACATCAACATCTACTTCGCGAAAATTTAGAAAACTGATCCCATGTCATATTCTTCTTCTTTTTCTGAAATATTTCACGGAGCAGCAATTTGGCTGAAGAGTGCAGCAATGCATTCAGCTAGAACAGAAACTTTGAAAACTGTATGAAAATGGCATCTTGACAGTATTTCCCAAGTATCTATCCAAGGTCAGAATTTAGAATAATAGGCATATTTTGTTAACAAACATCTCTTTTCTGATGCGGAAATAGCATGAGATGAGTTTTAAAACAGCAGAATAAGTGATGGCTGCTATGCACATGGCTTCTAAATCTTTTTCTTGCTGCCCAACACTCCTGCATTTTGATATGTTCAGCACAATTTGGGTTCCTTCACAAATGGTCTGTTTTACATACAAAACTCTGAACTTTTCGTATTCAAAAGCCTTGCTGCAGTCAACATGCATCTGGGATGTGTGAGGAATGGAAAATGAGCAAATAATATACTGCCAGTTGTCCTTTAGCTAATCTGACCAATCCATTTAAGAACAGAGGTGACTTCCAAGGACACCCAGCACAGTGTTAATGTTGAAATTTTGAGACATTCTCTTTGAAAAGAAAATGAAGATAAAAGTAACAAGATGTCAAAACGCATGAATTGTGAATTATCCTTTAATATTCCAGTGAAGAGACATATGAATAAAGACAAGGTTGCCTTGCTGCTAAAAATAACTTCTTGTTTCTAATGCTGATCTGCAGCTGTAATGACAGTGTTCAGCATTTTTCAAATCTATAAATTTTTAAATCTAGCAGATTGTGTCAGGTGAAAGAAGAAAAACTCACTCTGACTTTTAGACAACATGTAATTATTATTCTACTTCTGATTTTGGAAACAAAGTATATCCTCTAAACAAAGGCAAACCAAAGGCAAGCTATCACCTTGGTATTAAGCAAAGCATGAAATCACAGAGCAGCGAAGAGAACCCCCGGGAGACAAGAAATATTCAGTGTCAGGACCACTTCAAAGAGTGTGGGATCATCATCCTGCTCTATTGTACAAGTAGCTTTTCACACACAAATCTGCCACGATTAAATTAATATTTGTGAGCTTAACTGTGATCCTTTCTCCTTTGCTTAATGAAGGATTAATTCCACTGAAGCTGAAGGAATTACTCACATGTGACTGACCCCAGAATAAGGTTTCATACATGGTTTGGATGACTTTGATTTTTTGGGGGGGTCTGTCAAGCCTGCTCTCTCAAAGCTTTCTCTTCTTCCATGGAAGCCCCTGCAACATTTAAAGGGGGCTTAAAGAAATTTATAAATGGGTATCAACAGGAAAAATCATTTACACTTGAATTTCATGGGAGAAACAACACCTTCACTCAGAAGCCCAGAATATAGCAAACTCATATTTCTAACAGGCCAGTGCCATTTCAACAACACTTTCAGTTCAACTTGGCACAGTTTCCAAATATATTTGTCACTGATAAGTAGCCTGTTTCAAAAGTTTTGGGAAAAAATATGTTAGATAATGAAAAATGAGAGAAGAATACAACAATATAAGGGAAAAGGGGAAAGGGAACTGGGATATCTTGTTTGAATGACAAGCAAACTTTCCATGTCTTCGCTGTAAGAGAAAAAAGGGTTTTGTGACATAGAGGCATTTCAAAGGAGCTGTCACAGCTCAAAATCCTAGCAAAGGCAAGGCATAGGTCTCTGATATAACAGTCAAGGCAACCTTTATGTCTTTATCTCACTGGTTACCGTGAGATAAAAAAACCACAGTGCCTTGTATCTGTAAGGGTTGCATGTTAACATAACTATCTTAATGTCAAAGAACATCTTGGTTTTCCATAAGAATAGCTGTGAGACTAAGCACTTTTCAGCATTCTATCAGATTATCCAGCTACATTATTTTTATAGGCTGAGAATATACCAAGCAGATACTTCAGAATATAAATTTTGGCTGCAGGTTAGGGATGAAGTGGGGGTTTTGTGGCGAGTTCATATTCGTACAGTTCTTGTCCTATCTTTTCCAGCATGCAGCAACACTTAACAGCCCTAAAAAAGATGCAAAAATTCACTGTCTTGCCAGATAACTCTCTTTTATTTTTTCTGTTCTTTTTTCTTCACACCCCACCACTTTTCCATCACCCATGCTATAGTTCTGTAAATGAACACCATGACAAAATGACTTTTGTACCCAGGCCTGAAGAATTTATTAATAGATATAATTATATATAAATATACATAATATTGATTAGATTTAATTCCAGAGCATAGTGATCTTAGAAAAATAAGTCCCTTTGTTACCCATATGACCAGTTCAAGATGAGCCCAGTACCACAGAATCACTGCATGGCTGAAGTTGGAAAGGATGTCTGGAGGTCACCAGATCCAAGCCCTCTGCTCAAGCAGGACCACATAGAGACAGGTGCCCAGGACCATGCCCTGGTCAGATGGCTTTTGATTGTTACCAAGGATGGAGACCCAAGGACTTTTCACATAGAGACAGGTGCCCAGGACCATGCCCAGATGGCTTTTGATTGTCACCAAGGATGGAGACCCAAGGACTTTCTTTTGCAAACTGTGGCAGGGCTGGGTCACCCTTGCAGCTGTGTTGGGTAGCTCGTTCTGGAGAAGAAAATACTGGCCCTGTGGTCAAAGGACAACTGCTGCTTCCAAAAGAATATTCAAACATCCTGGAACCAAAAGAGTTGTAATGGATTTTTTATGATGAATGGGACATATTCCTAGTGTCCACTGGGAATGATGGATCTGCAGGGGACAAACTGATCATCAGATACCTTTATCTATGGAAATGAGTGAAAATTTTATCCTGTATTGTAAGTCCATGGCTGTTACAGTGCAGAACTCATGTTGTCCTATGGAGTTTCAGATTCCTGTAGGTTCAGACAATTGAACTCACTCCAGGACTATTTTGACTACAAAGGCTGCTTAGGCACTTCAGACTCCTGTAGCTACTAATACACAGGCACATAAATGTGCTCATCTCAGTCTTGAACTGAATCAATCCCATCTCTGTTTACTTCTAAGTAAATTATCATTAATAATAATTTTATTATTATTGTCACCATTATCATTATTATTGACTACTCTGCACCTGAGTGACTTACATTTCTAGAAGTGACATAAAAATAAAAAGCTACTGTTGGGAGTTTTTAAAGGAAACACAAATGTAGGGTTTCAGCTCTGTTACCTTTGCTTATGATTGAATGAGGAACTTCAGAAAAGTTCAGAATCATACTGTTTGTGATGGTATGTTTTCTATAGGCAAGATTGGAGGAGACTGGTCTGTAAGTAAGGTAGTTGTTAGCTTAGGTGATCATGGCACATGTTACTAATTACAGTCGGTGAAATTGGCTGAAGTCCCATTGCTACACAGACTCATTCTGGCTTCTATAGAGCATTCCCTGGGCCAGGCAATTCAACATTAAATGCTCCTGCATCTAGTTTGTTATTGGATCTAGACAGTAATGGGAAAACCATTGTGGAAGACTGTGTTATTCCCTGTCATGCCACTTTACAGGGAATTACATGGACCTGTTGCAGCAACTCCAGAGGATGGTCACCAAGTTGATTAGGGAGATGGAGCACTTTTCCTACAAGGAAAGGCTAAGTAAATTGAGTTTACTCAGCCTGGAAAAGAAAAGGCTTCAAGGTGACCTAATTGCAGTCTCCCAGTTCCTGAAGGGAGCCTACAATAAAGATGGAGAGAGAGGGTTTACAAGGGTTTGTAGTGACAGGGAGGGAATGGCTTCAGACTGAAAGAGTGTAGGTTTAGATTGGATATTAGGAAAAAAATTCATTATTGGGAGGCACTGGAACAGATTGCCCAGGGAAGTTGTGGATGCCCTATTCCTGGAAGTGTTCAAGGCTAGTTTGTATGTGGCTTTGAGCAACCTGGTCTAATAGAAGGTGTTCCTGTCTATGGCAGAGGGGTTGGAACTGAACAATCTTTTAAGGTTCATTCCAACACAGGTCATTCTATGACTTGATGATTACAGCATACCGACCCTACTGTCTGCTGGGAAGTACATGGCATGTGCCACAGTTTAGTGAAGAACCAAAGTACTGCGTCCGTGACCTGCTCTGCCTGAGGGACATGAGGAACTCTGCAGCCACTGGTTTGGTGACAACTGCTGGGCAGAAATAGAGGTATTATTTGTGTGCATTTTTTGGGAAATGGAAGTATGAGATCTCAGCTTTCATTGCAGAAGAGCTAAGAAGGACAATGTTTCAACAATGTTTTATAAGTAGTCTGGGTCTATGAAAACTTTGATTCCTGATGCTGCTCAGCACACAATGCTGGGGGCAGCAGCCAGCTTGTCCACCCAACACGTGGCTTTGCCACACTGACAGTGCTAGGCAAGGTCCAGCATGTCCCACATAGCACAAATGAGCTCTTACTCAAATCTGGACTACCCCCTTTCTCCTCAATCCAATGGATGTGTGCATGCACAGGACAAGCCAGGCCTTGGCACAGGCTGTGCCTGGCACACAGGGGCAGAGGAGGTGCTCTCTGGCTGATACTTCACCCCTCGTCTCTGCCCCTCAGAAATTTCAGCCACTGAAACATTTGAACAAAGTTTTGTCTTACTATAATGTGATGTCTTCAGTATTTACTTCTTGCCACTGCTAAATGTTTTTAATGCCATCTTTTTGTTACTTAAGTAAGTTAAACATCCACAAAATCTGAATTTCTTATTATTCAAATTATTAATTTTATCTAAATGCCACTTCCATTTATGTTAATTTTGATGTAGTTGGGAAAGTGAGCAGCTAGTGAGGCTACTAATCAAACGTTCCCTGAATCAAAACAATTGGCTAATTACTTCAAGATGCATACAAGTTTTATTATGCATTAATAAATTAGTTACTAATTCACCCATCCTGCATTTTAATATTCAGCTAGCAAGCTCAGATTGGTTTTACAGAAACTTTTGTTTTCCCAAATTGAGACCTTTGTTACTTACTGAAGAGCTCCAAAGAGTAAATAAATATTTCATGAGACCTTGGGAAAAACATCCTCTTTTAACTTGTTTAAAGAAAATAGTTTATTGAACAGCAGAATAAAATCAAGAGCTGAGCCATTTTCTCCTCAAACTCAGCCTGAAGCCTAGGGAAAAGAAGATGTTGCTAATAGTGCAATTTGCTGGTGTCAGAAGTGGAAGGGATGCCAGAACCTCAAGCCAGCTAACTCCAATTGCTTCCTGCTGCAAAGAGCATCTGATCATTGGTGACTCAGAGGGTGCATGCAAAAGAAATGAGCCATGCCATGCTTCAAGCCCAGCCAGCAGCCAAGCCCCACACAGCCACTCACTAACTCACTCCCCAGCAGCAGGGTCAGGGAGAGAATCAGAAGGGTAAAAGTTGGAGAACTCGTGGATTGAGATAACGGCAGTTTAATAAGGAAGGTAAAAGCCACACATACAAGCAAAGGAGAAACAGAGAATTAAAACAGTTTCCCAAGGTCTGACAGGTGTTCAGATGTCTCCTGGAGAGCAGGGTCCCATCACACATAACAGCGACTTGGGAAGAAAAACACCATCACTCCAAACATCCTCCCCATCCTTCCATCACTCCATACACCTCCCCCCATCATCCTTCTTCCCCCTACTTTATATACTGAGCATGATGGTATGGACTCTCCCTTTGGTCAGTTTGGGTCACCTGTCCTGGCTGTATCTCCTCCCAGGTACCTACACATACCAGTGTGGCAGTAAGACCAGCAGAAAATGCCTTGGCTCTGTGCAAGCCCTGCTCAGCAAAACGATAAACATCTTTATAGTATCAATCTTGTGTTCATCACAAATCCAAAGCACAGCTCCATACCAGCCACTGCAAAGAAAATTAATACTATCCCAGCAGAAACCTGTATAGCCATGCCTGTAACCAGGAGGAAGAGTAGAAAGAAAGAGGCAGTAGATCCTGTCTCTCTACATCTAGGGGAGGAAACCAGAGGTAGGGGCTACAAAAATCAAGGAAGAAGCTGGGTCTGGTGCAGCAGAGAAGTGGATGTCTAGGAGAGATAAATCCCATTTGCTTTTATTATGAAGAAACTCTGTTCATTGCAAGAGAAGAGACGGCATAATTTTTTTTTTGCCACTGTCACACAGAAGCATGACAGCAGTGGTAAGGTTGGAAACAATCAATAAATTTTGCTTTTTTGTAGGGAGTCAAACTCCCCAAATCCTCCTGCTGTAGCTTCTTTACTAGAAGCAGTTAAATCCAGAGGCAGTTCAGCACCCATAGGAGAAAATGCAGCTCATTTTTCTCTCTCATGGCAAGAGATGACACCCAGGGCCAGAGAAGAGCTGGGTCACACAATTGCCCTGAGCTTCCTCCACTGCACCAGGGCACAAGCCCTCACTGTGGGGCTGCCAGCAGTGCTGCTGTAGGGCATCCCTTTCTCCTCCAGCATGGGGACATGGGGCATGGCTTTGCTCCAAAGCAGCCTTGTACACGTGACCTGCTCACCTGCGAGAGTGACCACCAACACTTGGACCACCCCTCCCACACTCCTCAGGGCTGCTGTCTCTCCAGGGCTGTGCTTGCTGCACAGGGCACTGGGGAACTGCCTTGGACATTTACTACAAGGCAAGAATAGATCTAATGTACCAAAATGCAGAACTTAGGATACAACAGCTAACAATTTGCAAACATGACAATGACATTTTGTTCCTCTTATGGAGTCTTGAAGATCATCTATTTCTTTTTTTATTTTTAATGTGTGTGTTTTGTACTTTGTCTTCCTCTCTCAAAGGTGATATCTCAGCAGATATTTCCCTTTAATAAAGTGGTATTGAAATCTCCTTAAATCACTTTGCAAAATTTCTGGCCACAGAACTTTAGGGACTGTGATCTTTATGTTCCTATGTTATCCCCTCAGAACAAGATGTTGGATCAGCCACAATTGTAGCTTTTTGTCTTTCTAATTTTTCCTCAAGCCTGATGGGAGGTTGCAGGAGTCCCTGAAAGACCACATGCAGCAGGGAGAAGTGAAGTGCTTTGTTGGCAGATCAGGCAGAGAACACTCAACTGCATCTCCATCCACGCTGGTCTCCCACAGGGCACAACACTCCAGTGACATTTATGTGCCTGACCACTGCCAGTGCTACTGACTGGCACCAGCTGTACTTGATGCAGAGAAGTGTTACACACCTGAATTATATGCCTAAAGTTGCACACATGCTTAAAGATTTTCTGTATCAGAATCTATCCCTTGAAGACACAGTGGCATGTCATGAGCCCTTCAGTGAAAGAGCCAGTTCAG
Source organism: Pyrgilauda ruficollis (assembly GCF_017590135.1). Classification (NCBI taxonomy): domain Eukaryota; kingdom Metazoa; phylum Chordata; class Aves; order Passeriformes; family Passeridae; genus Pyrgilauda; species Pyrgilauda ruficollis. The sequence continues at coordinate 1,258,125 of NW_024525712.1, forward strand.
GAAAGTCCTGTTCAAATCCCTGCCGTGGAGTTGTGCCCACCCCTTTCATCAGAGGGTACCTCTTTGCTTACAGTGACCCAACATCTGTGTGAACATGCTGTAACTCACGTTTATGAAAATTTCTAACTCTTCACAAGTGATTTTGGGGGTAACATCACTTCACAGATGTGGGCTGTGCAAAAACCAGACATCCCTTAAGGCACCCACCCAAATCCCAGGGATTTTGTCTGTGCTGGAACTTTAGCTCATCATCTTTAGTCAGGGGCAAGAAACAGCAGTTGTGAAGAGATATACAGCCCAGTGCTTTTGGATGATCCATCTCTGGAGATGCTTGCTTCTCTCCACCAACATATCCAGAATGACTGTTGCACGCTGATATTGGAACAAGGCTGGGTGAGATAAAGTCCACTCAGATGTTTTTGGACAGGACACAGAGGATGGAGCTGTATCCAGTAACAGACATGAGCCATTCAGACTGATGTGGGTGTAAGTCCTTCCTCGGGTGTTGTCATGTCACGCTCAGCTTTGATGGCACAAGTCTCAGCTGGAGCTCTACAGCCACAGAAGATGCTGACAGCAGCCTGTGCCTGGGAAAGGGGTCTCTGGCACTAATGCAATGCAGCAGGTGGGTGTCTGTCTGCTGCCTCTGGGTGCCTCCCCTTCAGATGAAGGGACACAACAACAGGAGTGTTTTTTCAGCAGAGAATGCCCCGATACTCACAAATTGTGCCACATCATGACACGGGACAACATTTTAAAATTTCCCAAGGAAAAAAAAAACAACCAAAAATACCTGGGATCAGTTGAAAAAATCTATTCTAAATATATCCCTTTGAATTTTACATCACAGGAAAAATGTTACACGCTTAACAGGAAATATATTCTGTTATTAGAATGAACATTTCACTCTAGTAGTTGAGATTGCAGTCTAGTATCCTAATGCAATAAATTTGCTCCCGTAAAACACTGTTTCAATTAAACAGCATTTTTCATTGCAAGATGGTTCTTTGAGAATTTTGAGGTAGCTTTAGTTATGACAAGAAAGATGCATAGACCACAGATTCTGCTGGTTTGAATTTGTCTCCTATATAATCATATTTCCATGTACCATGCTGGATGTGCAGATAAATCTTTTTTACCCAATTTAAAATAAGGGAGAAAAAATTCAGATTAAGAGAGATTATTTTAATCTTAGAACTGTTAGAAAATAGATTGATGTGTTGTCAGAGTGAAAAAGACACACAGAAAGTGAAAGCTAAGGCTGAAAATGTCAGACTTAAAATAAATCTAGCCAGGCAAGTTGAATTTCAAATTGTTCCATAATTTTACAGTGACACTCTGAACAATAATTAAGTTCTCTATTGTTTGCATTCTGTGAAGAATCTTTTAATATCCTGCAATTTATCATTCCAAAACTGCATAGCAATATAATCCTCTCCATTCTAGACAGAGCTGTAATTGTTAAAGAAATGGTAAAATGCATCAGAAATTCACCACAAACTACTGGCATAATTTTTCTTGGGACATGGTTTGGTGATTTGTGATGAAATGTTGAGATTAGTTCATTAAGAGAGAAAATCTGAAGGATTGCTAAGTGGTGAGCAGAACAGAGATGCTCAGGCCCCTCCCTGATGAGGAGGTTTAGGGTCTCTTTGCTGCATCTCCTTTGGACACAGGCTCAAGGTCTGTTCCTGGCTAGTCTGGCAGATGACTGTGTTTGTTTTAGTGGGCTATCTCCACTGCAGCACTTCCTGGTGCAGATAGCAGCAGGACTGGACCCTTGCAGCAATGCATGGACCAGCTGCATGTTGCAGCCACTCATGGAGCCACTTGTGTGCAATTTGGAGCTTGGTGCCCAAGCTGACCGCACAGGTGAGATCAGTGACTCTCCATCATGCTGAGGCACTGGGATGAAGTCATCCTCACCCAAGTTTGGATGCTTAAAGGTTTAAGTTTTAAATTCTAAGTTTGTCCCAAAGCTTACAACATTCCTAGGTCTTAGGACTCCTCCTATTTAAAGCTACAGGATTCTTCAAAGAAAGTGATGCTGAAGTTAAACAGCTGCTGACAGTTCCCGATTCAGCTGTTTTGGACCAAGAGAGAATGTCATCATCTCTAAGGCAAGCCATTCTCCCACTGCTAGAATTCATTCTCTCCTAATGCATGCCATTTTAAGGTATGTCATTTTAAGCCTCCTCAAAGAAGCAAGTCTCTTTCGTCCTTCCTCCTACTGAGCTTCTTCAGTTTTGGCTGCAGAGACCACCTGGTATCTTTTGCCATTGACCACCATGTGGTGCCCCTTCCATCAGGAGGTTCCATTCAAGCTGTTCCCCTAGGATTTGGGAAGCCTAGCTATGAAAACCTTTAAGCTCAGAACTAAGTGCAGCATCTGCAGCATAGGCTAGTGAATGAGCACATGACAGCAAGTATCTCAGAAAAAGGCAGGGGAAAAGCGTGAGGATGTCAAAATGAGAAGCTGCCAATTCCCAGATGTAAAAGATGCGGGCAATGCACTAATGCACAAGGCAGGGGCATCTCTCTCATTCCCATAGCATTATTTATTCCTCAGAAAGTAGCAGTTGCCCACCACCCCATGTCACACCTGGAGAGTTGAGCCAGAGGTTCTTAAACAGGGCCAAAACCTGAAGGACCCCTGCCCTCAGGAGAGCCCCCCTTGTGATGGATGATGCCTGAAGAGTGAAAGCACAGTAGAAAGGGGAGCCACAATGCTGCCCTCACACAGCACCTACCCATTGGTCCTCTCCTGGGCATGACATGGTCTGTAGGCAAAATTCCAATGAGTATCTCAAGAGACATGGCCCTCAGAAAGGATCTGTGTGTGAAGAGTGGTAGAAGAGAGATAATGAGTGATAAGGAACCAAAACAGGCAGCTGCCAAAGTCTGAAATATCTATAAACACTGACTGCGGGGACATGGTTAAGATAAAACATAATGTTTTAACACAGGGTTCAGAGAGTTAGAGATAAGAACATTTGATTGCTTGCTTGAGAAGGAGAACATAAAACAATGGAACTTCTCATAATGAAGCGGCAAATAATTACTTTGCCTTATTACCCAGTCATCTTCCTCTTCCCCTCAGCCCTCATGAGTCATCACCCATCCCAGTGCCAGTGTCACAGATCTGCTAATGGAAACCATTCTGCTGGTGGTGCTAAGGATCAAATTCTCCTCTGCACAGGAAGAGCAGGGAATGAGCAAACAGTTCCAAGCACCCCTGTCTTCCCTCCTTGGCCCTTCTCTGGCATGGAGAAAGAAATGAGTCGTGTGCAGGCAGAGAAACTGAGGACAGAAGCTATCCAGGGGGGCTGCAATGCCAGCATGCAGGAAAACCAGGGAAAGGAAGCTAACATTAGAGAAACTGTATGAGGACTTGGGTTTTTTTCCTCTAAATTCCATACATCCAGACTCTTTGGGCACTATATTTCCAAACTCACATCTATAAATGATTTACCAAATTTCTAGATTTTTTTTTCTCAGGAGGAACTCTAGGATTGTAGGAAAAAAAAAAATCTCCTGGTATTTTGGATTCTTTCTCTTTAATTCCACAGAAGTTACCAGAGACAGCAATTAATGAGACATGGGACTCTGATAATTATTACTATCCTTTCTCATTATTGCATCTTAAAATATGAAGTTTGCTCATATTTATTATAAATCCTCAGCTGCTCCTACTCAACCATTCAATTTAAGGACATAAGCACCACAGGTGGGTAAGATGCAATTTCCCCTTGTACATTTATACTGTTACAGGTTTTTGAATCTCAGCAGTATCAGAAAGCAAACTCTTCTACTCTTTACAAAAGCTGATTTATTACCATCTCAGAAAACAAAGCAGCACCATTAAAAATGCACAGTAATTTGCTGCTCTTAAAATCAATAAAGCACAGCCAGCACTGGCTGCTGTATTGACAGGATAAAAACATGAGCCTGGCTGTTGCAGCAGCTCCAGCACTGCTGCTGCCATCTCATCAGGCTGGAGACAAGAGTGAACATTGCCATCCGTGTCCCCACCGAGTTCGCAAAGATCTGGCTAACTCGGAGGCAAGCAGAGAAGTATTTAACATCTCCTTAATATCCTTCAGAGGTGCTCAGATGAACAGGAGGTTGAAACCCTGCAAAAAAATGGGCAGCTGGGAACTGTTAAAATGAGGAGAGATTGACTTCAGAGGGACCAAGGAAACTTTTTTGCTTTGAGTGACTTACAGAAGGAGCTGGGGGAAATTAAGTTTTCCTGCTGTCCTTGTTTAATCCAGGGGAAATGGGTTGAACCAATGCTGTGCTGCACTGTCCAGCCCCACCCCTGTGAATCCCTGGTCTTCAGGGTCACAGATACCACATTTCCCAGTGCCTCCCGATTCCAACAGGACACCTGAACTAAGGAACCCCCTTCCTCATGGCTGGCTGCAAATGAGAGTACCGAGTTCTGTTAGTGGAACAGCCACTTGGTATCTACCATAGGTCACAACTGCTGTTAGCCCTCAAGCCCACACTAGACAGTCACATCCCCCACGTAAGATACTCTTGGGTGACAGGCTGAAAACATTAAGATCCTTTCAACCAGGACAGCCTGCCAACGGTGACACACTACTGAGTGCTGTTTCATGGCTGTCTTCTCTACTGGTGAACTAAACAATGCCAGAGCCCCTCTTTTATCCACAAAGCCTACAGATACAGTTGGCTGGCATCCTTATCATCAAAAACAAATGTGTGTCATCACATCCCAGTTGTCTACTGGGAGAAGTCTCTGGCTCATGGCACTTTTTAGATCAGGAATCCTTTGCAAGAGTTCTAGCTGGGATTAAATCACACCATGTTTTTCTTTGCAAATCCATGAATGTTCAAGCTTAAGGGCCTGCGCCTACCTAACTGAATAGTCTAGAGGCAGCCTTCTGTAATGCAGATAGTCAATATCTATTATGCATCTGTGAAATTTTCATGTTCAGCAGAGGTTTTGGTGCAAAATTACTATGAACTACCCTGGTAATGGATCATTTACTGGTTTAGAAATTTGCAAAAATTCCAAAATATAGAATGTAAGACCATCATGTTCACTTAATATTTTCAGTGTGAGCCTCATCAATCTGTAGCAGTTACTCTATCCTTTACTCTGAAAGGAGTTTACAGTGAAATAATGAAGTAATCTTTCTATATTGTGAGAAGGCACTCAACACAGGGATTCTGCACAAATGATCAAAACTAGCGATTGAATTTTTTCTATTCATTCTAGGGACAAAAATCTCATGGCAGCATTCCGCAAGGGTAGAGAAAAATGAAATGAAAGAGTAGTTTTTCAATATTTTTGTGCATTCTCAAGGAAATTTTAAAATACAGAAAATTTAAGGAAGGCATACTACTGATTTTTTTTTTCTTGGTTTAGGCTTTCATTGAACTTCTAGAAGTCACTGGTTAATGCATAATATTCTCTGCACAGGTACTAAATTACCATGGTGATGTCTGTGGCATAGAAGCTGAGATAAGGAAAATTAATTTAAAGTTGTGGCAGATTGAAAGGTCTGTTGTGCTGCTGTGATATCTTTGCTAACATAAGTATTGTAACCATGACATTCTTGCTACAGGGATAACATTATCCATCCTTCCATACACCATAGGATAGTTAAAAACCTTCAGGGCAGATATACGTCCCAGTACAGCTCCAGTTCTTAGAATATTTGTGTATTGTAAATGGTTAGAGGGGAACTATGAACAAAATACCTAATCAGCGTCACAACTGCATCTGTGCTGTCTCAGAACCATCTCCCCAAAAGCAGACATCCCCTTTTTAACTATAGAAGACATTTCTCTAAGCTGCAGCAACTTGAATTCATCTCATTCATCTTTGTACTCCTGATGAATTGAGTCTAGACTACCAGTCGGGGAGTGGGGGAGAATCTGCCTCATGCAATTATCTGTATTTAAAAAGTGAGTGTAGACATTGGGACTAAACAGCAGGAAAAGGCTCTTACTCAGACTGCAAGGGCAATCATATTTGTGATTTGAGTTTCTTTTCTGCTACTTCATGAGTCAGCTTTGCCATTACTGTTAGCAGACAGACCAGCAGAAATATTTTGACTATACCTCACTTCTCCTTCACTTTATGCTGCATTGGATTCCACCCAAAATAACTGTTCTTAATAAGATCAGATACTAAATGAGGTTCCAGGATTTGTCCATGCAAGTGGCATTAGAGCCAGCTGATTTTAACAGGAGTTTATAAGTTTATAAGCTTGACTCAACTCCACTACATTAGCTCCAGCTAATGATGGATGTGGTTTTGTTGGGAGCATTTAGATTTACCACATAATCATTGTTTCAGTTCCAGAGAGGCTCAATTTACAGAGCCTATTTGTCCTTAGGAAAGCTACATTTACTTTTCTGAGCAAAAAGTCTGAATACTCAATAGACATTTCCCTGGGGTGTGAATAAGGGGCTATTTGGCAGGAATGGAAGTGGCAGCCTGGGAGCCAAGGTCTGCAGAAATCTTGAATCAGATTGCTCTCTCAACCCTCTGATTTCCAGGACTACTTTCACATACAGCCACAAAAGGAAAATATGTTGCAAAGGAGTATAGGGATAGAGAAAAAATCTTACCACAATGTGCATGCTATTTTTATTAAGTTACCCTGCAGGGATTGGATTCTGCTCTCATCCATATTTTGTATCATGAAATGCTATGACTTCTGTGATCACAGAACCACAGAATAGTGTGGGTTTGAGAGGACCTTAAAGATCATCTAGTTCCAAGCCCTCTGCCATGGGCAGAGACACCTTCTACTAGACCAGCCTGCTTAAAGCTCTTTCCAACCTGGCCTTGAACACTTTCAGGGATTGGGCATCCACACCTTCTCTGGGCAACCTGTTCCAGTGCTTCGCCACCCTCACAGCAAATAATTTCTTCTTAATATATAATCTAAATCTGTCAGTTTAAAGATATGCCCCCTTATCCTATCACTACAAGCCCTTGTAAAGTCCCTCTCCAGCCTGTTTTAGGCCTTCCAGGTACTGGAAGGGGTTCTAAAGCATCCCCAGAACCTACTCTTCTCTAGACTGAAAAAACTCAACTCTCTCAGCCTGTCTCTGTCGAAGAGGTGCTCCAGTCTTTTGATCATCTTCAGGGCCTCCTTTGGTCCCATTTCAACAGGTCTATGTCTTCCTTATGTTGGTGGCCCCAGAGCTGGATGCAGCACTGCAGGTGGGGTCTCACCAGAGCAGAGCAGAGGGACAGAATCCCCTCCCTCACCTGCTGCCCACAATGCTTTTGGTGGAGCCCAGGACATGGTTGGCTTTCTCGGCTGCAAGGACAATATTGCTCTTCTTGACTTCTATCATGATGCCCACAACCCATTTCTTAACCCAGGTCTCTCTGCTTTAATAGGAATAGTTCCACTACCTTCAATGCAGCCATTACAGAAAGCCATGTAATAAGCAAAGCTGAAATTTCAAAGTCTGCATTTAATTTAGTGTCTTAATGACATTGCTTTGCTATGGAAACTGAGGGCAGAGATCTCAGTCTCTTAAATGAAATCTTCCCTTAGCATTTGTGTGCCAGTCAAAATAGTCTGTTTAATTACTGAAATAAATGGAGCAGTTAAATACAAAAAACTTATAGACATTCACCTTCTACAACTCAGAGAACTGGGAAAGCATATGGTGTTAAGTGCTCAGTGAATTCTTTGGCAGATATTCTGGAAGAATAGTAAAACAGGAAAGGAGACAGCAAAACATAATAGAAAACAAAGAACATACCACATATAAATGTTTAGTGCTGCACTTTATTCAGAGTGAACCAACCTTTAAAACATTTGACATCAATTTCATTTGAAAGCTTTGGGCACTTATGGGATTTCTTAATGCAGTTAAGTAACTATATTGGAAGAATTTCTTTACTGTGAGGATGGTTAGACACTGGAGCAGGTTGCCCAGGTAGATTGGCAATACTCCAATTCTGGAAGTGTTCAAAGCCAGGCTGGACAAGGCCTTCAGCAACCTGTTTTAGAGGGAGCTGTCCCTGCCCATGTCAGGGGAGGCTGGGACTAAGTGATCTTTAAGGTCCATTACAACCACTTAACATTTTATGATTTTATTACACAAATCCCTAAGAGAGCTGAATAATAACAATATCTGAGACATTAAAACCATTTTATTGCCTATGTGCTCTAACATCTTTGGGCTGGCCTGAAACCCCAGGTATCTCAGCAGCTCAAGCACAGCAACTTTAAACAAGCTCTGTAAGCTGCTGCAGGCACATTGGCTGTCCAACACTATGTCACCACCAAAATAATTTGCTCCTGAGGCACTACAACAGGTCATAGCACATGAGCTTCACCAAGAGTGCTAAAACCTGCTAGTAGGTTAGAGAAAACACTTGCAGGCTCAGAGTAAATGGCACTGGCTGTGCTGCTACGCAGGCAGATTGCACAATGTGCATGATCCGTACAGAAGACTGCTGCTGGAAATTGCACACCAAGTGTTGGCAGCTGTCTAAAGCTCTGCACAGTGGGAAGTAGGTATGGAGAGCAAAGCTGGGGTGGTTCATCCCTTCTCCTACTTTCTTTGAAGGAGCAGAAGCTGTCCCTGAGAGTCACCACAGCCAGAACACAATGCCTTGCAATATACGAAAGCCCCTTTTCTACCTTCCTTAGGAAAGACATGTTTAATTTAATTGGCATGAATATATATGTTCCTAGACCACTTGGAATGCAGCTAATGTTCTTACATGCATTTTGGAGACATCTCATTCATGGGAAAATCTGATAAAACTCTGTAATATGCTGTTAAACCCTTCACAGAAACTACTGTCAGCTCTCAAAGGAGTGTTTGCCATCAGTCCCACCTCAGCCACAGCAGCTCCCACAGGGAGTTTGGTGTAACTGAAGGGGTGGCCAGGGAAAGGCCTGGCAGCATATGAGTGCTGCCAGAGGGATGCTACCGAGTTTTCATGCAAGGATGGGGAAGAAATACCTCTGTAGTTTCTCTACTGCACAGCTGTGCAGGCATTGGTACATCTGCCCTCATGTCTTGGAGAAAACTTCTTGCTCTCACATTTGCCTTGAACAGAAACCATTCACTTAAATCCAAAGGGGAAAAAAATGATCTTCTGATTCTGTGCATTGTGAAAACAAAGGAGACCTATAAACTGTGTGGTTTATCTGCTTCATGTGTCATCCACCACATAGCTGGCTCTAAGGCCTGCCCAGAAACAGAAGTGGAAAAAACCAGACAGGTAAAAGACATCTCTAAATAAGACTTTCTGAGGCAGGGAACAGCAACCCATTCTAACTATTGGTTAGAAAGACACTATTTTCAGCTGCCAGCTATAATTAAACAGCTCATTTTCCTAAGGCAGAAGAAGATCACAAGCTTCCTCCACAGAAAAAGGTTTCGGTTTTTAATTAAGTTGCCAAGGAGCTGCTCTCACAGCCAAGCCTGTGAAATCTTGAGATTGTGGGGTCGGTCTGAGGCTGTCAGATAAGTCCACATTTCATGAGAAAAACTACATACTTTAATAAAGACTTAAATAAGCAGCTTTTTAGGCATTTAATCTATTTTCCTGCTTTGTATCTTTGGACAAATAAGTAGTAGTTATTTGAGTAAAAATGCTTGGAATTATCATGGTCTACTGTGAGTCACTCTCTCTCAGAGGACATTTTCCCAACAGTGAGAAACAAACAGGACTGCAGGCAAGAGGCAGGATGCCAGGGTGGCCAGAGGGGCCTGGGAGGAAAGAGAGAGGGGATGGCAGTCCCATCCATGGGAAGGGCACCTCCACACCACCTGTCCTGCTGGGACCAGCTCTCCTCTCTAACATCTGCCACCACCCAGAACAGCCACTTTGCATGTCCCTGCCACCTCCTCACTCCAGGGACTGGCAGCCCATGGGCAGCCCTGGACAAGCTATAACATAAAGAATGGCCATAGCCCACAATGCTGCAGGGAGAGCAAAGGTAGAGACAGAGACAAACACAACTGCACAAACCCAGTGTCTTGGTTGTCTGGTGATGTAATGTTATTTTTCCCCCTCTCTTCCCAGTCCTATCCTTCATTATTAACTCTGATTTTATTGTTCAGATCTTGAATTGCACTATTTTCTAAAGCCTTTCTCTGAGAGTCAGTGAGCTAAACAAAGATGTGTTACATGGCATAGTACTGCTGCCTTAAGCAGAACTTTAAAGAGATGGGCTCTCTTATGCCCCAACAATTCTTCCTTTTCCAGTAATGTTTAATGTATGTAATTATGTGCCAGATAACAACTTACCTTATTTGACATTTGAGAAACGCCAGGGTTCTGTTTCCTTGAGTGCTCCTACAAGAAAGGCAGCATTTCTATGAGACCAACATGCTGAAATGCAACTTGGCACTGCTCTGGTCACAGGGGGCTGCTGGGATCACCCCCAAATGTAACCCTCATGCATGGCATGGAGGGCTGAGGGAAGATTAGAAACCTGTTTTAGAGTTGTGTAGGCTGTGCCCGGTGAGGGTCAGAGAGGAGAGGCTTACCTACCTAGAGACTAGATCTGCACAAGGTATGGAGAATTAAATTAAACTGTGACATCTCTGTCTGTAATTACTAATTTTTTTTTTCCCTAAGAACACAATATACTGCAGTTCCAGTAGGGGCATAAATGCCTCCCCTTATTATTTTCAAGAACCCCTTTATTTTTCTAAGAAAAACATTATTTCATTAAATACTTGCTTTCCAACACCCAAATCAATATTTACCCTTTACTAACAATGCAATCAGACCCTCTGCTTCACTTGATATCCATTTTTCCTCCTAACTTCTCCCATGTCCCTTCCAGTTCCCCTCCTTACAGAGCAGCTATAGCCCCAACAGCAATGGCAACCAAGGTTGCCAATGTTGGATGCATTGATTGTGATAGCAATCAATGCATCCAACAAACTCTAAAAGTAGTATGGGATAAGAAGGGCTTTCTGCATTCTCCTTACTTTAGTAACCCTGATGCATCCCCTGGGTCTGCCATGGGGAACCTTGTGACTGGGAAAATTCAAAACTTGAACTTTGCAGGTAAGATATAATTATGAGAGTTTGTGTGGGTTTTTTTTTTTTTGTTTTTGGTTTGTTTTGTGTTTTTTGTTTCTTGGGTTTTTTATTAGGAAGCTGAAATTTGAGAGAAAATACTTGTATCTCTCCATTTTTCTTGATTTATATCTTATCCCCATAATAAAGGTTTCTTTCTATGGCAGCAACATTAAATAGACTGAAGAAAGAAAAGGCATTTATTTTCCTAAAAACCTTTTACACTCAACTGTCTCCCCCTTGGCACTCTACTGGGAAGTGGGACAGCTTGCTTTATTTAATAACCCCTGTATAGTCTGTGCATTCCTTTGAAGTTTTGTATTTCTAATACTTTCTAAATAAAACACCAAACAAACTCATCATATAAAGTGCATCCAGTCTCCACCTGAATTTTAATGCTCCATTTCTGAAGTCTGTTTTCTGTCCCACAGATTTTTAAATATATGTTCTTACTGTGTGTCTGAAAAAAGACATGACTCAGTGACAGCTAAACCCATTTAAGTAGCCATTGCCTCCAGATACAGAAAGCCTGTGCAAAGCTTGCAAAGCATTGCTCTGTGCCCACAAACTGTATAAAGCCAGGGAATTAAGTGGAATTCCCGAACCTAAAGATTATTTAGAAAGAAGGAAAGCTAATCACATTTAAATACTCAAAAATGAGAGAACCGCCTGAGTCAGATGTCCTTGTCATCCAGGAACATGTCTCAAGAAAGGAGAGTGTGGACAGGATTAAGATGTGTATACATTTGCTATTCTCACAGAATCTGTCAGCCAGGTGGTTATTGACTTCCTGAGCCAGAGGCTACATCCAGACAGCTACACTTAATAGTTTCTGATGGACCTGGCTCTCCTAATAGGTACAATTCACCTGCTGGGACCATGATGTCCTGCAGCAATGAGTTCCACTACTCTGACTCTTTAGGAAGACATCTCTGTGCAAGGCATCTGACAAAGTCACAGGAACAACTCGCTACGTTTTGTAGCATACCTCTCATCTGCCTTCCCTCACAGCTCTCTGTTCTCCCTTCTGAGGTTAAGGGAATATTTGATTCCACTGGGTAGCACTGGATACAGTTAGTGTTGAAGTTGTGGAAACTGATTCCTACAGCAACTAAATTACTAAGTATTTTGTTCTCTGTTTTTGTTTTCTTAGTAATTCCTAATGTTCTCTTTCCCTTTGAATTTGAATATCGGCTCTCCCCTGAGTGCTGGTAGCTAAGTCATGTGTTTGCATTTAGCTAGAGCCATTCCCTGCCTTGTGCATTACTTGCAGTCACTGATAGAATTCCACCTGTCATTTTCTTACCAGGTCAGTCAGCATCATGATATTAATGAAATTCTAGAGCAAGATGAACTCTAGACATCAATTCAAAAATTTAAACAGAAAACAAACCAACTTTGTTTGCTGAAGGGTGAAAATGAGAGAAAATAGTAGGACAAAAGCACACTGTTTTACAGCACCTCATCCCTGAAGGAGTTGCTGTTCAGCTGTCTGCTTGGTAGCACAATTTACAAATCCCTTTATCTTACCAGAGATTAAATTTCCAACCCTGCAAAGGATCAGTGTTCAAATACTTCCCAGGTTCTTAACAGTGACCTTAAGAAGGACTTAAGTAGTGATTAAATTTTATATTAATCTCAAGACAGAGAGCATTCAGCAAGTTCATATTTGCTCGAGAAGCTAGAGACTTCTGAAGGAAATGTCTATATCCAACACAGAGGGCACCAGCTCCACAGAAGCTCTGGCTGATACCACAAACAGTTGTTTGTTGTTGCTGTGACTTTCATACCTGCAATCTGGAAATGGCTCATGGAGGGACATCCTGCCAAGGGCAGGCTGCAGGCACCCTAGGAGCTGAGAAAAACTGTGTGCTTTCAAAGAAGTAAAAGAAGTTGCATTTTTGAGTGACCCTAGGAAGAAAAACAGCCAGATGAATCTTGGTTTGTGTGTTAGTTGATTACTCTTAAAACTGACACCAGAAAATGTAATGCTATACATGGCAGAAGCAGAAAGGAAAAACAGAAAATATTTCTGTAAGCAACCATAAATCCCAGGAAGTACAAGCTGTAGCAGCTGTAATGGCACTAAATTTTTAAGATGGCTTTAGAAAGTAGAGGCTCTACATGTAGAAGTCAGGTTCTATTTAATTATTAAAGACTCTGTGGAACAATAAGAAAACAGATTGATCAACCAGATATTTAACAGTGCACAGGCACAGGGATAAAAACATACTCAATAAAATATATTTAACCCTCTGTATGCATGTGCACACTTTATAAGTATGCTCACGTGCTGTAGCAAGCCCATAAGAGTGCACCTTCACAGCCTATTAAAAAAAAGCATTTAATTTTCCAGCTTGTGCTGGCAATGGACTTTCTTGCCATTAGTGTTCAGTGCTTTGGCACTTCTGGGCAAGGAAATTAATAGTCAACAGGTCATAGCTCATACCCAGGCATGTAAATAAACTTTATACTTTTCATGTGTGTTTCTTACAGAAAAATGTACTTAATTTGACCCACAGGAATTTATATTTAACTACATTTGTGTCTTGATGATCACAGGTAATTGTTTTTTCCTATCTTGTATGCAAAAGTATTAGGAATATTATTCATAAGATCACAGAATGATGTTTGCTAATTGATCTATGTTACAGCTCTAGAAGGCAGTTTTAGACACACAAATATAAAGAGACTAAACTAGTATTTGCTTAATATACAGAATTCCATTTGCAGAAGTGTTAAGCTGAACTGTATGAGTTTGTGGTTTATTTTCTGAGGTTGACAATGAAGAAGCAGGTTACATTTTGGTCAGAGGTGAAGTGTTGTAATATACATCTTTCTCCTTTTCCACAATACTACTTGATTCCTCTGAACTTGAGCATTCTAAAATTTTTATCTCATTATGATAAATTATGTAACTGTAATTCCAAATAACATTATACTCATATTTATATGGAAAAGCAAAATTGCTGCTTTTGTTCAGAATTCAATTTGGCTCCTTCCTAGCAAACAAATTGAAAATTTTCAGTTTTCACTAAATTTTCCCTTTTTTTAGCTATTATTCATTTCAGCCTTTTTAATCAAAAACCTTCCATTTCAGAATATTTTAGTGAATTTCATTAAATCTTTTAATGTACATCTCATTTGACTAGATCTAAATAAATTGCTGAACTAACAAAAAGACCAGATATCTAAGGAAATTGTTTCCCTGAATTTAATTAGACATACAGGCTTCCTCTGGACATCCTCCTCTCCACAAATTACTTTCTGGAGTGACTTCACTTCACTTCCATAATTTAAATGGTCAGATTTTACAGGACATTCAAGTCACACAATAATAGAGTCACAGTCCTAATGACAGAAAGCAACTGGGCAATCGTTATTCCAGATGCTTGTATAGAAATACATATTAAAAGAAATTCAGATAAGCAATGTTTAGCAATATTTCCTGTTATTTGTACCCAGAACTCGCTGCATCAGTTCAACAGCAGCAAACCTTTGCTTATTACCTATGTCTCCTCCATGCTGCTGTAACAGAGGAACACTGCAGTCTCTGAATAAGTGGGTTTCAGCTATACCTTAGACTATGGACTGTACACCCAGGACATGATTTAATTATCCTGCACTATGGAAGTTAGTTTTAATACTTTTAAGAGTGTGGATTTTGTAAATGTGAAGGCATTTAGATGTTCATTGGGACTTCCAAAAACATCTAAGCATATGAAATTGTCAGGAGTTCAGTCCTCCTACACAACCTGCACAGCACCCATCTGCTTTGTTAGGCACTGAAACGCTTGTTCAAGTCTTGCCCCTTGCTAAGGAAAACTATGGCCCAGAACCAATTTTTCAGCCATCCAACTGAAGGTAATTATTGTGTGTAATTATTGTACTGTAGCTGACCTACCTTCCAAAGTACTGCTAGAGGTGACAACTCCTTCCTGTGATGAGCTTCAGCTTGAACACCGAAAGTGATGGTGAAGCATTAACATAACTTCAAATACCAGGCAGAAATAGCCCAAGCCCACTGGTGTCAAGCTGACCCCAGACTTTCTAACTACTGATCAAACAGACTCTTCCCCTCTAAAAAACACTGGGAGATATTTAATGAGGATGTTTTGGGTTTTCTTCCACAGCGTAGGAGTTTTGTCCCAGTGAGAGCACTGACAGCTGTCTCAGCAGTAAGGCCTGAGCAAAGCTTGAGACTGACTCATATTTGCAGGTGGATTTAGCCAGGATAGCTGAAAGAGCCCCTGACCTGCTGCTCCCGGGGGCTGCTGCCCACAGAGCAAAGCAGCAAGGCAGCACTCGTGTTCCCCTCGTGCAGAGCAGCACGGAGCATCACCCTGTGTATCAGCACGGCATGAAGTGCACACAGCTGGCACTGGTACATCAGGCTGTGACTCCTGCCCTCTGGAGGAGGACAGGCATTCTGTTCAGCTTCTCCTTCTCCAAGGACACCAGGCACTGCAAGAGGAGTGGTGCAAACAGTGGGAATGGCGGCAGCTACATCCACAGCTCTGCCTGTGAGCACAGGCAGCAAATGCAGCGGGAGCACAGGAAGGCAGGGATGCAACAGTGACCAGACTTCAGACATATGGATAAGAGGTCTTTTAAAGCAGCATTTCTCACAACAAGTAAAATGACCAGAATGGGAATGAGTCTTAAAAGAGATATGGACAAGTTCTTTCTCCTGCTGTCCACAGATATGAAGAGCTGGTAAGGAACAGCTGTCCTCTGCAACCCTGAATTGAGGATGAGGGACTTTGTGGCTGCATTAATAAATTAAATAATGCTGGAGACTAGTCCCTGGTAACTTTAACAACTGGAATAGCACTGCAATGTCCCCAGTGTCAAACTGGATCAGGAGACTTGTTAACAATTTAACTGAACAGATGACTGGGCTACAGTGTTTGTATCTGTGCCATAGCATTTTTTTTATCTACTAGAAGGAACAGAGTCCTCACAAAATCCTCTGCTAATATTCTTCAGTGGGCACTAGTGCAAACTTTGCAGCTCCAAAGTCCATTCTGTTCACAGTTTGGGAACTGTCTCTGTTTGCTGTAGTCATACTTCCTGGTTTCACACAAATTTCTGCAGACATTCAAACCTAAGGTGCAGGCACACTTGCTCAGTCTCTTGAAAAAGAACCCCACAACGAATTTCAATCCCCTCCACTCAGCAGGGCCTGTTATTACCTTGCTAATCAAAGCAAGTACTATCAAAGGACCTGCAGAAAGGAAACTTGCATATATACGTCAAGCTTGTTCCAATTTAAAAAAATCACTCATTGCCTAATTCATTAAACAGTAGGAAGTAGACATGAAACGTTAAATTTAGCAGAGATGCTACTGCTAATTATTAACCACAGTCTCTCATTAAGCACTTGCCTATCATTCTAATATGCAGTATGAACAAAAGAGGATAAAATATAATCTATCATCAAATTGGAACCTAATGATATCCAATGAACAAGCATGTGGTCATTTTCTCAGAAGATCAGCTGGTGGCTTTATCTTGCTATTATTAATTAACTGGGGCCTCATTGCCTGGAAATAGCATTCATTATTGCCATATCACATTCATACTGTCACAAATAAGGACAGAAGTATACTTCACACCTGAACAAGAAGCACTGCCACAGGATGTAGCTTCAACTGCTATCTTTGTACTGCTTTATTTGATAAGGGACAATTATCTTTAGAGGACAAAATCTCCCTGTGTGACTCAGGTTTGACTCTTCTCATGGTCAAAGGAGTTGCTTTGTGTAGACACTACACAATTTACTGCTCTCTTTGCTGGGTTCCAAAGCAAAACTGTGCAACTCTTAACTGCCATACTCATCAACTCTGAAAGGCAGATCAATACCCAATAGCTCTGTCCTGGTAGCAAGTTAGTAATTTAGAAAACACCTATTCAGACTTTGTGTTGAGGCCAGTGTTTCTCACTGCAAATGATGAAATTGCTAAGGTAAATGCTGCCTGTGTGAAACTCAGAGTAATAGCTCAAAGCAATATTTGCAGTTGTCGCTCTTCCCAAGAAAATGCAGATTATAAATGGCCTATTATTTTTTTCTGTGAGGCTTGAATCAAGTGAACCCAATGGAAATTATCTTTTCTGTGGCTCAGTTTTTCCGTCTAGTTTTGCAAATCTGAAGTGGGTACTGGGGAACAGAGAAACTTTGTGATCTATGTGAGATTCTGCTGCTGTCTTGGCCTAACTCAAAGGATTCCTAGGAAAACATATTCAAATTTGAGCATGCTTCTAAAAATATACAAATGGCAACTGCCTTCCTCTTAAATCCATTCCCATCTCCTACCATTTAGGAAATCAATTACAGATGATCCCAACAGTGAAAACCCATGTGAAAGTAAAAGAAGTAGGATTTAAGTTATGTAATTATAGATGTTGGAAAATTAGCTGCCTAGGTGTTAACTGCTCAGCCATGGTCAATCCACAGTCAAAAGGCAACTGCAAAGAGCAATTCATTTGACCAATCTCAGCCTGAGAGAAATTGCCTTCTGGAAAAGACTGGTTTGATCCATTGACTACAAGAGTGTCTCCATTAATTACCTTTGACTTAGCCATATTTTAAACAGATAGTTAACTAGAGATGTATGTCACCTTATGTGCCACCTTACATCTACCATTCACGATATAAAGGTATTACATATTGATACCATTTTCAATATGTTAGAATTCTGGGTTTCCTGGCTGCACAACTATTTTCTAGGCTGCCTCCATTATTTCTGCCCTATGACAGGAACAAATGTCCCTTGATTTTCCCTTACTTTTCAGCTCCACTGAAATGTACCAATACTTGAATATGGGTTTCCAAATATTTGGGGGATTTAACAGGGTAGCTTTAAGAAGGGTAGCTTTAGGAAGCTTTAAGAAGCCCCTATCCTGCATTGCTTTGTTTTGCAGTTGGGAGCACACAGCAATTCCCTACAGCTAAGGCTTATAATTTTTCTTTGCTCCAGAAGTTCCTTTTAAGACAGATCCAAAATGGCTAAAAGAACACAAAGATGATCTTATCTGAAAGAGATGAATTAACTTTCATATTTCCCATGTTTGCTAAAACCTGCATTGCTCTTTTTGCTAATTCCTTATCTCTTAACTGCCATTTAAGTTTGTTCCCTTGGTCTTCAGAACCAAACCTCCCTATTTCTTGATCTTGCAAATAGGTCAAAGGGCTGATTCTTTAGTGCTTTCTATCACCCTCATAGACTTCACTATAAGGAAGATTTTGAAAACTTCTGTGAACTGTCAGTATTTTCCCTTGGTACTGCCCCTCTCCTTTATTATCAGAAAATTTCAAAATTTATTACCATTGCAAAACCTTAATTTCTGTTAGATTTTGTGGCTGTCTAATCAGCATTAGCTTGTCCAAAAGGTAACATTCATCTTGTCAGGATAGTTGAAGGACTAAAAATGAAAGAATTTGTCTTCAATTACCTAGTACATAAAGATTTGCTGTGAATGCTGCATTCCCAAATTAAGCTATTTCTACTCCTTTCCTCTAACAAGAAATGCTGTCACAGTCTCCCAGTGTTTCAATATTTTACTATTTTCCTGCAACACACTGCAAAACAATGCAACCCAGTGCCCACCACAACCTTACCTGCAGCTTTTGTCCCCCATCACCCTCTGCCAAGCCCTCAAATTTGCACCCATTGATGCCTGCTACCTTCATCTGACATAGTTTAACCTGTAACAACTCTCATCACAGATTGATCTTGCTACTTGGCAATTGACTTTACCATGCTGCCCAATGCCTTGGAAAGTAACTTATTGTCTCCAAAGTCCAAGTCAGTGGGATATTTGATTGCATTTTTCACAAAAGGCTATCAGTTTTTCAGCTATACCTACTTTGGAATAACACTGTTCAGTTCCAATCTGACCACAGTGTTCATGTATTAGATCTGGAAAAAACCATTAATAAAAGATGTCAATGATAAGAAAATTGAATAGTGGGTTATGTCACAGTCCAGACAGCCATGATACACAGCGCATCATCATACATTTCAGACCACTTCAACCCCTGCAGAGCAACACCCCATCACTTCAGAAGGCTGCAAGTGTCTGCCATTCTTGCTCTTTAGCCCAACCTTTTATACCCCTCATGTTCATGCATTGCACCTGTGTGCCCTCTGTTCCCTCTGGTGATTGCTCAGTGCACCTGGGCACTCCATGGCTCATTGCTTTCAATGCTGCTCACCTGCTTTTCACAGCTGTAGCCCATTAGGGATGAAGCTCAGCCTCAGCCCATTCCCAATTACCAGAAACTGTGTACCTACAGGACTATACAAGCAAATCTAGGTACTAAATCATAGGACATTTACCTTTTGAAGTGAGCAGTAATGTCTTTATGGCTCTCAGTGCCACTCTGCAGTGGGGACAAGATTCCAGCTCCACTCACACCATGGTCCTGTCTCTCTCCTTGGCCTCAGAGGCCCTGATTGAACACTATGGCCATTGGGTATGGCCACAGTGTGCACACACAGGGAGGAATTTGTCTGGACTTACAGACAAATTCCTCTATCTGAATCAGTCAGCTGTGCTGCCATCATCAACGGCATGTAGAAGTTTTAGGCTGTGATTCATCTGATTTATTTAGATATCTGCTTTAAGATGACATGAATCACATCTTAAAACTGCCTCTCTCTCACCACAGAGATGAGAGTGACAGTGATTTAAATGTATATAGATACAAACACCTAGAAGTAACATCCATACTAATGCTGTAAACAGTATTAGGGCCAGGTGGCAGGAGCAGGCCAGACAAACACTCTCTCCACCTCCATGAAAGGATGGTGATGTGTGACCTGCCCATGAGAAAAAGCCCCAGCCTTGGATCCCTCCTCAGTTCTTCTCATGAGCTCTTTGGGGGAGTGGTAGTTGAATGAGGCCAAAACTATGTCAATGACCTTTCTAGCAAGTTTACAGCGTGGACAATCAAGTTCGCAGTCCTTGGTCCATGGCTTGGCACTCTTGATTTAATGTATGTTCCCAGAGTGTCATAGCTACTTTTCAGCAGAATCCTGATACCAAGTTTCTCTCTTAGCTTTAGGTGCTAAAACAGACTTGGGACCAGAAAATTTTGGTAGCTGTATTATTTCTCTCTTTTCTCAGGACACCTAGGAATTTTCAGGACCAACACCTTTTCACAGACAGTATTGCTTTGCTGAACTGCTTTACTGTTAGACAAACACAGTTTAGTATCACATGCCATCACCCGGTAACTTCAACAACTGCACTCATCTCCATCTGTTATTAAATGTTTACTTAAGCCTGGAGGGAATGAGGTGCCAAAAGACACACACAAACACAGAGGCAAAAGGCATTACTTTGTGATGCTGTTTCCATACAAGACCAAAAAATTTATTGAGCCCCCATCCACAGCAGTTCTTTGACCTGTTTTACAAGATGGGAACCAGAGCTCCCCTGCCCACACTAAGCTCACCTGCTTTTCACCTGCCCACCTGTCTGCTTGTCCTGCCCACCTACACATGAACCTTCCAGCCCCTTGTGCAAGGAGGAACAGCTTCAATAGGAGGGGTTCAGCACCCCCTCTTTTTCCTCCAGAACAACATAGCTCAATGCTTAGTTCCCTACATGCAACATAGGTCTGAAGCTGCTCAGTCAAAGAAGATAACAGAATAAACAAGCTCCCATACCCTGTTTTATTGCTTTGACTAGACTGAGCTCTATTGGGCATCTATTAAATCTGCAGAATTACTGGGTCTTGTCAGGATATGGCATGAGATAAATAACTCTGCACAGGCCTGTAGAAAACAAGGTTACTCTGGCATGCACAGGAGTCCCAGCTCTTGCTGGAGCTGTTACAGAAAACTGAGCTGCCTGTGAAGCTCAAGCATCTCTGGCAACAACCCCACAGGAGTTTTGAAGATTTAAGTCTTTGATACCCAAGATACAGATTAAGTTGAGTTTATGCTCAAAGGTCTCAGTCATTTGCCCAATACAGAAAGTGTCATTTCCTCATGGTGGTGTAAAAGGCGGTGACAGGGATATACCCTGAATCTTGATGATCTAGTCATAACTGTGAGTTCTCTGTCTTCCAGCAAGTTACTTGGCTATGCTTTGAGGGTGGCAGTGATCTTGGGCCACTGATTAC
The DNA here is from genome assembly GCF_017590135.1 of Pyrgilauda ruficollis. NCBI lineage: Eukaryota > Metazoa > Chordata > Aves > Passeriformes > Passeridae > Pyrgilauda > Pyrgilauda ruficollis. The sequence continues at coordinate 1,279,316 of NW_024525712.1, forward strand.
AGAATCCCTAAAACAGTCTTTATAATGATTTTTCAATTTGTATAATTTGGTGTTTTCAAGAAAGGCAATTTGAACACACCAAATATCTTGATGCAACCTGGTAGCAACATCATAGCAGATGTTTCACTGAAACTTATAATTAATGCAGAGCTAAAACATCTTTAGTTCATACTTTATGATTAAATTTTCTCCCCATAACCCCTGCAGTAACTCTTCAGGGGACTGTAATATCATCTGTATCATACTTTTAGAAAAATATTCCCCCAACTATTGCTAGGGAACAATTTAAATTTCTCTATCCTGGATTTTAGTTTCAACTTTAAGGATTTCTTATCATCACCTGCAGCACAAGCTGCATGCATTTTTATTCCACTTCTTCAAATATAAATAATCTTAAAATTCATCCACAAGAATGTGACCTCTGTATGTTTACCTGGCACAAACTCTAGAAAATATTTTCCCTGTTGGGAAAAGCTCAGATTGGAGAATCATTTCCTTTCTGACAGAAAAGTTCAATAGCCTTTGAAGTTTATAGCCTTTGTTATTTTGAGACCTCTCTATCCACAAGAAGTTATCTTGTGCTGCCCTCCTGCCTGGCCTTAGGGAATTTAGCAGTGAAGAGTCAGGACTTAGCCTCTGCCCCACTAGAAACTACTCATTCTCCAATCTTTGTGGCTTATTTCAGGTGCAGCCTCAGCCTATAGCAGCTTACAAGACTCACACTGAACTGTTTTAGGAGGAACAGAAAGACAGGGGGGCATGGGGATGGAAACAGTGATTGCAGCCAGGCTGCCATGCAGACTCCCACACCCACAGGGTGAGCATGATTCAAGCCGCCTTGTCTCCTGGGAAATAATATGGTAATAGTTCTGTTCATATAAGGTTGTGGTTCCAGAAGGTTCCCCAGTTTTTCACCCTGATTGGTTGTCATCTGGTGTAGAGTTTTCCATACTCCCAATCAATGTTTCAGATTGGACCGTTACCCTCATATCCACCCCTCAACTCACCCTATATATGTATCCTGCCTATCCTATTCTGGATCTTTGGAATTAGTCCTATACCATTGCTGGCTTCTCCTGTCTGTTGTTTTCGTCATTAAACCCTTTTACTTTTTGGACAATTCCTTTGCATCCAACCTTTTATTTATTGCCACCTTATTCCTGACTGACATGGTCTCAGGGTCCTGGAGCTGAAGACACGACAAGCTGCCTTTGCCCAGCCGGCCCAGCTGGAGTGCTCTCTTCCTTGGTTCCTCACAGCATGAACAGGAAGAAGAGGTTTTGAATGACATCTCTTTATTTCCTTGTCTTCAGAGTCTGCTTTAATGAGATATGCAGATTAGCAAAGCAAAGTTAATTACTTTCTGACACAAATTAGGGGAGATGAATCACTGATTACTAAGGCAACTTTGAGATGTCTCTTTGCATGGCTTATGTAAAACAAAGGGAAAAGTGACAGCCACACAAGGCTCTGGTGATGTCTGTAACACCCTTGAGGAAGTAAGTAGGGGTAGATATTTCCACAAGTGTATTTCACAGCCACCAAAATCATGGAATCATTTGGGTTGGGAGGGACCTTAAAGATCATCTAGTTTCAATGCCCCTAGTTTCAATGGGCAGGGAACCTTTCAGTAAGACCAGGTTGCTCAAAGCTCCATCCAACCTGGCCTTGAGCACTTCCAGGGATGGGGCACCCACAAAGACTCTGGGCAATCTGTTAGGGTGTCTTATTAAAAAAAAAAAAAAAAAAAAAAAAAAAAAGTGTTTCCCAAACATGCCAAAGCATCTGGAGGAGCTGATACTAGCCATAATGGGCAGGAACCCACTGGCTCACATTTCAATTGGGCATTCAACCAGGTTCTTCATACAGTTTCTGATAGAAAAGACATAAGTGAGATTAGCAGTTATCTCTCTTAACTACAAAGGCAGCCTAAGATCCCATCATGGTTTAAATAACTGCTTGACATAGAAGTCAAGCAGACAGCTCCCATCCTAGATGCTTCCTTTTGCACATTTGTCCCCTGGGCTTTTCTAATCACTCTGACAAATGGCTTTAAAAATACAGATTGTGTTCTTACAAAGAAGTTACTGGGTTTTGTGGAAGGAAAAGAGTCACATGGTAATTTAGCTTTTCATCTTATCTCCTGGCTCTAGAAGTCATGATGAATTATAGCCCCTGCAAAAAACAACTATGTTTAAACATGTAGGACTCTATTTGTATTAATAAATTAAGCTAGAGGCATAGGCCTGACCACTGGATTTTCTAGAGTGGCTATATCATTAGAATAATCCATGGCATAATTTTGTCTCAGGCCAACAAGCACTTTCCTACACAAGCCTCAGGTACAGTTTTGGAGTTGATGTAAACCAGGGATTTTTGGAGTTAACGTAAGACAGGTATCAATCAATAAACACACAACATTTTTCAGAAGCTAAAGAGCTCCATAGTGTGGTAATGGCCAGGTAAGGCCAGGTGGCTACAAGGTGAAAAAGGGCTCCAGGGTCTGCTGAGTTTACCACTGGCAGTATAACTGCAGTATATCAATAGCCCAAAGCAATGAAACCAAAAGATCCATATTGTCCCCTTAACCATTCCTCTCAAACTGCAATGAACTTAATCCATTTGGTGGTAAAAGGAGAAAAACTGGCATTATATGTTTCAGGCTAAAAATGTAACATAAAACTAACATTAATTTAATCCCCTTGGTAATATCTAGACTCTGGATTTTGTGCTCACTGTTGGTGTCACTATTTTCACACACAGCAGTGTAAGGAAAGTCCTTGGGGGTTTTGAGGGTTTTAACTGAAATAATCTGGGCAGGTTACTGTGATAGCAGAGAGTTGGGGTGTAACACCAGAGCTGCACAGGCTCAGAGGTTCAATCACAGGTTCTAACAATAGTCATACTTGTCCAAATTATACCTTGCTTCCTGATAATGCATATTTGCACACTGACCTTTCACAATTCACACTGCCATGTGTGGACAGCTGGTATGATCATACTGTCTACCTCTCATGGGGCACCTCCAGAGGCTAAAGACATACATTTGAAATGTAGATGGTATAAGACAGGCCCTTAAATCCGTCCACTCTGTCTCCTGTATTGCTGCTCTCTAAGTGTGATTTCAGAAGCTTTAGCAATGCAAGAGCTGTGAAAAACAGGCTTTTGCTCAGTGTATTGGAGCGTTGACATCTGAGCCACCCCAATCCAAGCACAATAGATTTTGTGACACCTAAAATCAGAGTCAGCCTTTTCTCCTCTGCCCTGCTGAAAGACAGTTTATTGGTGGCTGCTCACCTGAGAGCCCAACATAGTAACTACAAAGTTCTATGAAGCCCAAAGGTGAATATGTGCCAATAAACACAAAATCAGAATTTTGTGAGCAACTGTGGCATGCAGGTCTCAAGTAGTGAAATATTCTGTAAGTTTCCTTCAAGACCATGCTTACATCAGTATTAGAAAAAGTCAGCAAAGTCTTTACATCTCACCCAAGTAACTCTCGTAAGCAACAAAGAATGTTGTGGTCCTAAAACTTCACATTTCACAATAGGAATACAGACCAATTTTGATTGTTTCATGTACATGAAATTTCAGCTACTCAGTGTCAAGTCTCCTTATGAACCTCTTAGCATCCATTCAGGACTCTGCTCATTAAACAAATGCCCTTCAACATGTAAGAAGCTACTTGTTCTAACTTTAGCAATGTAGCAAGGACATGTTCTTGCATTCCCCTTCATTGCCATATTGTCAGCCTCCCAAATTAACACTCAAGATGCTATTTCCATGTCATAGACAGAGGTGACAGGAGAATTTATGGGGTTTAATCTGAAATATTGCCCTGTTCCCTGCAATTAAGTTTATTTCTCTAAGCTGGATGAAAAGAAAAATGTCTTACTCTGCTACATCCATTTCTGTTATACCTGGTGATTCTGCACTAGCATTTGCCTCATTAAATTGAATGTCCCTATATGACACTGATGATGTTAAGATTTGGAACAGAAACTTTAGGATCTGTCCCAGTAGAGAAAGAAGAAAAATGTCTGGATGTGGATGCACCATAATGCATGGAATAAGCAGGGTGCAAGAATGGCATGTGTTGGCACCTAGATTAGCTCATCATCAAGTTCATAGCATTTCTACCAACAGTTTCTGCATGTCTCACACCCAGGCTGGGTTAAAAAAGGAGAGCCTAAAATAAAGAACATCCTACATCAAGACTAAAACAAAGATTAAAGACATTACAAGATTATGTTAAGAAAATGAGGAACAGGGAATTTCATTTAAATATATAAAAAAAAACTTTTTACCTGAAGGGGTGTTTAAAAATGGCAGTTGTGGAGTCTTCACTCTTGGAAATATTCAAAACCACACCTGGCATGGTCTAAAGCAAACTGCTTTGATTAACCCTGCTTTGAGCAGGTGTATTGGAATAGATAATCTTCAGAAGTCCCTTCCAACCTCCACCATTCTGTGATTCTAACAGGGCTGGATTCTTAAAACCTCTTCTTAAGGAGACAATCATGAGCAAATTCTCTGAATGAGATGCAATGGGACAGTGAGACGAGATCAAGGTCATCATCAGCTTCTGTGGGTGCAAAAATGCTTATCCAAAACTATCAACTGGTCATCAAACTATGGGGAACCCAGGAAATTTGATGAGTACTCAGGAATCAGAGTCCTTTGTACATTTTTCCTCCACAATGCACATGGACCAGACTACCTTGTCTACCTGATCAACTTTATCATCTCAGGTGCCTGAATGGTGGGTATGTGACTTGGGACATGTCTTAGTACTTGAGATCATTCAGGTATGAGGGTGGGAGAAAATGAGATAGCCTTTCTTTCCATATAACATCTGCCTTTGAGCTTTATAATATTGTTTCTACAATGGTGCAGCATTGTTTCCTACAATGATGTGATGGAATATGTGGCACTGTGAGTGAGCTTTTTTTTCCGCAGAAGCACTGCAAAATTAAGTGCATAAAATTTAATGTAACATTTCCTCATATGGTATAAATTATACTGACCCAACTCCTGACCTTTGTTCATTTTTTAACTGCAGTTGTCTGCTTGTCTAAAAGATATGGACTAGTTCAGCTAGGGGAAGCCCAAGGACCTTTGTTTCAACCCAGGTCAGCCCACACTATCAGAATGAACCCTTCTTGCCCCAGAGTTGACAGCTACATTAACTTAGGAGTATTCAGTTAAAAAATACATCACATTATGTCTAATTTTGCACATATGATTTTCCATTTTAATGCTAGCAAACAGTGCAAATTGTCATGTCAGTGCAGTAGCTCAAACTAATCTTATTTCGGTTAGCTTCCATCAAAATCTTAAGGACTGTAAGACTCACTCCCGTTCAACTCTTTTTACTCTTCTCCTTCCTTGATCTCCAATCTCAAGCACAGAACACTTTTATGAACAGACTGTTTTGACAGTACCCACAGTACAATGATGAGATATGCTGCATGTCAAAGGCAAGCAGCACCATCTGCCAGCTCTTTCAGAGCACTGCAAGGAGCAGAAGGCTTGCACCGAACTTGGGCAATCCTGCAGTAGAAGTGGGTGAGAAAAGGAAAGATTATATTTCTCACACACTCCCTAACTCTATAGAATTCTAGAGTAATGATAACTGTTATGTGCCATTGAATCAGTTCATGAGTCAAACTAATCAAGATTTTTTGAAATACACCAAACTACAACATATTTTTCTGAACACTTTGATTTGTTGCAATAGAAAAGCATTCAAAGTAATATGCTACTTTAATCTAAAGGTTTGGGGGAAAAAGTTTCCTAAGGTCCAAGATGGATACCCAGCAAAAGAGACCTCACCACAGGCATTCACATATAACCAATATTCTCTTGTCTCAGATGATCCTCTAATTTTTTCCCCAGAGAAACTCTAAAATAGAGTGTAGGGGCTGTCTCTAGTCCACCCATTTATATTCTTTCACACATTTGCTCTCAATCCCCTTTCTAGATGTGTGAGTATCTGAATGAATATGCCTCCCTGCACAGGGACAATTGGCTAGAGACTTTTCAAATATTCTTTTTAAAGAAACTTTTGGGAAACAATGCTTTTTCTGGTAGCATACAAGCAGGTTAGTTATGAAAACAGCCTCCTCCTTTGAGGAGGAGTTGATCCAAGCCATTCTCCCTGATAAAAGATAAAAAAAATTTTAAAAAGTAAAAACAAGACCTCTAGCTTCCAAAGAATAAACATATGCCACAGCTCTGATCTCCTAGAAATACCCTTTCCTCAGACTGCTCTTCTGTACAGTAGTGGGAATTAGCTTTCTGATGGATGACATGTTTTAATTAGTGACAATAGCAGACTGAGTGAGGGGAAAGGAAGATAAGTTAGTCTGTAGATTTGCAAGTTCTGGCCCAGAAAACATGTAGCACAGCAAGATCTAAAATCCAAAAGGATCCAAATACTAACACAAGGCAAACACATGCCTTTTCAGATGCTTAATACAGACTTCACATACTTCTAAAAGCCATCAGTTGAGTCCAGACAGAGTACCAGCTGGTGTCGGGAGAGAAGGTGTTTTGACTTCTAGCTTGTCACTCATTTGACACTCAAATGAAAAACTGCAGAACTCACAAGATGACTAAGACAATATTTGAAAAATAAAGGGCATCACTCCAGAGAAAGACAGTATTCCACATGCTAAATCAACAAGTGTAGGCAGAGGATCAGCACTGAGTTGGTAGCTGGTTCTACTCATATAGTATAAACCAAGCTTGTGAAATACTAAATAAAACAGAGCAGCATAAAATATGCATCAGGGATGACCAGCTTCTGGCTCATCCCACAACCTCCCTGGCCAGGCTGGCCAGTGGCAAGACAAAAGGACAAAAGGGACACCCTGTGGCTTTTAATTGTGGTTCCGTGTTCCTTTGCAACCTCACTCATGCTCAACCTCTCTTTCCATGGGAATTCTGCATATTGCAATGTTACTAACACACAATTTACTATAATTCAATTTTTTTGTACTAGAAGAACTCAAGTGAAACTGGCTGTTGTTATCGTTCCTGATAAGTTATGTATCTTCCACATCTTTGTCACATGCACAGGCTGCCATATAGACATGTGCCTACACTGTAACCCTCACCATCCATACACTTCCAAAGATGAGCATGTAGTGAATAAGGCTAAATGCAAAATGGAATGTGCATAGGAGAAAGTCACAAGACTTTTTACATGAGAAAAGCAAATTTTTTTCTATTTTTCAATTTAAAACATGTATATATTCTCAACTTCTTGATACTCATTAGCTTGATAATGAGTAACCCCCACTATTTGCTTCTGGTGTTGTTATATTTATTTTGCAAGTTCACCAAGTTTTGTAAATTCTCTGGAACTCAACGCACATGTGCACACTCACACAAGTCTGTTACAAATTCTTTTTGTCAGAGATCCACCAACTGAAGTGAATTAGAGATGATAATTTGATCCCCATATCCAAGTGGTCTATGGCTAGTGGATCAGCCTAGTATTGAGTGCTGAGATACCAAGAGATCCCAGAAATGCAGCTGGAGTGGAGTTGGAAAGGGGCTGCCAAAGAAAGCCTGGAGCTGCAGAAAGATCTATCCCATGGGGACTGAAGCTGGAGGAAAGGCTCAGGCACTTTGTCTAAGGTCCAGCCAAGGATTGCAGTTCAGTAGTGAGACAAAAAATAATCTCAAAGCTACACCTGTAAAAGGCTGGAAGGTGTCTTTCCAAGTAAACTAAAGACTGATGCCGGAAGCCACTTTGGAAGAGTGCCATCAGCCCTGATCCTGGAGCTCTGGGCTTTCTCTCAACCCAACACTGAAGTAAAGCAGTGGCATTACCAGAGCTTATGTCCAAAGAATTCTGATTGGGAAAGATCGCTGGCCTATGGCTTAGCTTATTGCCTGGGACAGGACTAGATCTGAGAGCCACAGACAACAGTAGGAGCAGTGCTGGAAGATGACAGAAAGGGCAAAAAGTATCTTCTTTGGACGTGGCGTAACTGGGAGAAGGTTTGGGCAACCCTGTCCAAGGAACACTCTAGGATTAGGTTTAGGGTCAGTTTAAGAGAAAAAGCCAACACAAAACTACAGCTGTAGGGACCCGGGAAAGTATATTCCAAAGCAAACTAAGGGCTAATGCCCTAAATCTTCTCTAAGGAATATTCAGCCCACAGGAAGCTTTTAGCTTAGGGGTAGTGTGGTTTATTCTCACCAGAACTTTCTAAACCTCACTAACACATTTTGATTTAATAGTGACTAAAGAGGTTGCATACAACAGCACTGGTAACATCACTAGGAGATAATGTCACAAAGGAAGCAACATGATGCACTGTTGATTAGGTGACAATTTGTTACAACACAGTAGAGGGTGTAATCTATAGGGGTTTTTGTTTTAATAATGTTTAGGTACATTATGAAGCTCTTGCTTTGTTTGTGTCCCTATTCAGTGGCCCTGAACGCAGGTTTTACTGACTGTCCCCACGCTCACAGTCACAGGCAAGTGGCAACTCAGGCTCAGTACTGATCAAGAGGAGCTTATAGAAAAATACTGCAAACTTCTTACAGAGTAATGGCCACTGCTGCTTTCTGTTGTATAAGAACTGGACCCGGTAGCATAACCTCAGTGACAAATAACCTTCCCTGCTGTCTTCTCTGTCAGTGCTGTCATAAGTTTCTGTTGGATTATGCACACAAAGCCACTCACACACGTCTCCAAGTGTTCTGCTGAGATCCCCATGAGCTAAAGGCATCAGAGCTGCCACTGAAAGGAACATACTGTGCTCGGGTCTGTAAAGGGCATGTAGTCTTACACAGAGAAATGGCACTAGTGGCATCTAGTGCCTTAGCTAATACCAAGCAGCAATAATCCTTGATTCACCAGGGCTGTGCCCTGCGCCAGTGCTGAGAGAGGGAAATATAAAAACTGTAGGGCTATAGAAGCTAAACTATAAAATACAAAATCTAAAGGGCAGGGGAAATCTGGAGGTCTGTCTTTCTGCCTTCCTCTCCCCTGCAGAAAAGCCCCCAGGTATGAGGGGCCAACCCCAGGCTCAGTCATTCTCAATAGCTCTTCCAACAAACAGCTTTCATGAACTAGTCCTTAACTTCTTCTCAACTCTCTTTCATCTGCTTCCACATATTGGAAGCAGATCATACGGATATTTGTACCATACAGGTATTTGTCAACCATTTTTATTGTTTACTCATTACTAGGAAACAGGTCTGTGGTGCTGGCTCTTAGATTTTCAATGGGCTGATGCTTTGACTTGAGCAGAGATGTTAAGTGGCCATACAGATGCTGCAAACACATACAGTGCTTGTCTAGCAGAGTTACAGTGATTCAATGTGTAGAACTACACAGAGCTATTAAGCCTGTGTGGCAAAAGCCTACCTCAGCACAAAGCCTTGCACAGAAATAGTTTGTTGTGCAAAAGAAAGCATTAACTATGCTAGCAATGCTGTGTTCACTGTACAGGTAGGTGGCAGAGATGGGCCTTCATAGAGTCAGGAACACTGGAGGTGATCTTCAGAGCCACAGTTAAATCTGGGTGCTCAGGGTCATATTCAGAGTTTTAATATCTCTAGGGATGAAGGTTGCAAAATCTTTGTGTGCCAGTGCTCAGTCACTCTCAAAGTAAAAACTGTTTTCCCATCACGTAACTATTTCCTTTGTTGGAATTTTCCTTGGTTGAAATATTTTCCCTGGTCCTTTCTGAAGACATAGTGGGAACTCAGGCTGAGGAAGCTCTCCTCACCAAGGAGAACAATCTGTGCTCATGGGCAGAGTGACTTCCAAGGCTTTTCTATACAGCGGGTCAGCCTATATGCCATACATTCAACTCAAACCTATTTTTCTTAATGAAAGACAGCTATTCTTACTTTATTACAACGGATTTTTCCCCTTGGCACAAACAGTCTAACAAAACAAGTCAGTCATTACTCTGAAAAATGTCAAGACACTTACTGGACTTCCGTAGCATTAGGTATCCACTATACTTGTCTTTTCTTGACAATCCCAGGGTGACTTCCAAAGTGACAGTGCAGCCTGCCATTCAACTACACATGACCTAGTCAGCCCTGAGATTCATGAAGAGGCTGTAATTCTATGTTTAGCACAGAAGTGAGGCTCAACTGGAGATGCTCCTAAAGGATCTTCTGAACTGCAACACAGTCCTCTGCACTAAGCATCATGTTACTTCCTGAAAATCTTATTGGTTTAGTTGAAATGGTTGTATAATTTTTTTCTTTTAATGAAGAATATTCTGGTTGATCTGCCTGAAAAGGCAAAGGATTTTATTTAGCTGCTGAAAATGCTGTTTCTGTGCTGTCAAGCCTTGTTAGATACTTCAAGCTAGAAGGTTTGAGACTTGCTGTGCTTGCAAGTTGCTCAACCAAGTTGAAGAAGACAGGGAAATGAACCCAGAAGCAGCTCCTTTTTTTCAGCAAAACAAGAATTTATTTTTCCATTCTGTTCCTATTCACACTTTGGAAATGTAGGCACAGGAAGCATTGTCATTATGTACTCTTTGGGACAAATTTTGGGAAGTCCTCTCTCATGTAACTAACTGAATTTGAAAGGTTTTCATGCTTCTAAACTGGATGCTCATGCTTGCACTCTCTCTGATATTCTGGTATCTGAGACATTTCCTCCTACATCATGCATTCTTTTGCTTCTCAGAAGTTCAGCAGCATCCTCAGCACAGAGGCATCTTCAATAAACCTAATCCTTATTGACTATTTTCCTTCTGCCACTGAAATCTAAGGGTTCAGTCTATGCTAACTTAAGCTACTAGAAGTCAGAATTATCAGGGTCCTGCCCGAGTCTTGCTTCTTGTTACAGATGGATAATGAGATGATTGGCTCTCACAATTAAAAGATAACTATTGCGTGAATATTAAGAAAAGCTTTAGTGATGTATAGTTACGTTATTGTAGTTTAAATGTTGTCTGTTCTCCCCATAGTTCCCTTTCCCCCCTGTATTGTGACCATCAGACAGCCGGAGTTGCCTAGGACAGGTAAAAAGAAGGTGTGCACATGTGTCCCTTGCATGGGGCACTTGGGAATGGAAGAGCTTGGTGCTTAGGGGGTGCGGCATGGCAACACCTGACCTCCAATCAAGCTACAAGAAAGCAGTCTCCACCGATAAATGCCAAAGAAGAGCTGCCTGACAAACTTTAGGAAGGGCCTGGGTTAGCTGATGCAACACCAGGGGTATAAAAGACTGAGCATCCATCTTGAAGACGAACTGGCCACGTGGTATGCATGAGGGGCAGCTCCTAGCGCTGCAGCTTTTTCCTTATGTGGTCCTTTGTTGTATTTTTGTTAAGGTTTAATAAACGTCTTTAAATTTTCAAAGTGAGCCGTTTTCTCTCACACTTCTGAACCTGCCTCTTCCCTTGTGCAGATGTTTCAGGGAATTTAGATAGATTAAATTTAACTGCTAAATATAAAGCCATGAGCTGTCAGCTGGATCTCCCCACATTCCTACTGTCACTGCTTTCAGCAGCACCAGAACGAAATGATGTCACACTAATAACACCTTCATCAACAATGGCTACTCCTCCCAAACTTCTTTATGGGCAACAGTAAAATTGGTCTGGCAGCTATTAATGTTAAAGTAATGAAAAAATACTATTTGCTGCTATTTTGAAGGAATGGGTGCATCAGATCCCAGGAAAACAGAGGCTTCACAGCTCAAGTGAGGGACCTCTGACAGGCTTCCTGCATCAAGCAATATTCTAGAAAATGCCACCAGAAATCCTTCTGATTCATCTTGCAATCTCACTGTCTCACGTGGCCCAGAGGAATGACAGGTGACTTTCTGCGTCAGGGTGTGTCACTGTTACCTATCTCGTTTGCTATCAGGACATAAGCTAAGAGAGAGGCATCTGGGAATCGTGGTACCTTCTGTTGTCATGCATAAACAATAAACCTCATACTGCAGCAGTCTGAGCTGTGGCTGCATGATTGGGTCAGACTGGGTGCCTCCAAAACTACTGAGTTTTCAACGCCATTTTGAGAGTCCAGAAGTATGACAGAACAGCTGTGAAAGAGGCTAATCCCAAATAAATTATGATACAAAGAAGTGAAATGATAGGTCCCCCTGGGAACCTGAATGACCATGATAGTAAAGAATTGGGAGAAAAAGGCCTGGATCTGAATAGGTGAATGCTCCATTTAAGCAACAGAAGAGGACAGATGGCTGATTCTAGTCTTTTGCTAACTCCAAGTGACTAAAATTAAATGTATGTTAATAACACAAAAGAAAATTTTGTGAATTTCTTCAGGCAAAGCATGTTTTACTGTGAACTGCACTAAGAAATACTCAGCCCCATCTCAGTTTGGAAGTCAGAAAGCAACCAGAACTTGTAAAGTCAGAATGCCTCTGTGTTACACTCCTTATACTCACCTGCCAAGGCAGGAACCAGACAAGATCCCTAGAATACACCTGGATTATTTCTTATATTTATAATATTGATTATCTTGGTGTCCTATGTTCTTCAAACACAGCATTTCCTTTGTCTGGTAACCAATTTCAGGTTTGGTATCAGAGGGCTCCCCTGCACACATCCATGAGGTGTCCCAGGCTCACACATGGAATGATGTATCCTCCTCAGCCTGCTGACCTTGGAAATCTGCCAAATCCCTTCTAATCCTGTCCCTGCAAATATTTAGGTATTTTTAAATGTACACTCAATAACTTGTCTCATTAACCTCTGCAGACAAAGTATCTTTCCTCTATTCCCCTTCGTATGTACCATGAGTCACATGAGACTTTTGGGCACTAATACTTCAAAGTTCATGCTGCAATGGAGAAACAGCATCTAAATCTCTGTCGAGACTCCATTCAAGCACTGTCTTCACTGAGATAGCAAAGCCCCACGCGAGCTCATTACCACCCTTAATGCGTTCTGTCTCAAGGCAACTCATTTATCACACAGCCTCTATCGTTTCCCTGTTTCCCTCGTTATTTATCACTCGACTAATATTTGTCATGGTGCAGGTTTTATCAGCACTATCTTATGTGTATTTCCAGAACACTGTTCCTGTACAACTGTCAAACTGTTCCTGTAGAACCGTTTCCTGCAGAAATTCACCAGGAATTCAACAGGGCAGTAAAAATCTGTCTTAGAGGTTCTTATTCAGCAATAAGTACTTTAACACGTGCTTCTAGGTGGTATAGAAATGTGGAATACAACCATTCAACTTACTGTAACAGCACCTGTGGAAAAGAAATCACTCTTATCCTTATAGTGGTATAGAAATGTGAAATACAACCATTCAACTTACTGTAACAGGCACCTGTGGAAAGGAAATCATTCTTATCCTTATGCAGATCCTTCTATTAGCCATTCTCTTCCCTCGCCCCTAATTCTCAATTTTCTCTGTCAATTTACATGCCATGAAACAATTCTTTTATGATTTCTCGGTTTGAGAATTTTACCTGGAGCTTAATGTCATGCTAATTGCTCAATAGCGCAATAACATCTCACCTTCAGTTTTTTCACCATATCTTTTATTATTTCTGGGTTTGACCTGGAGCTAATGTCATGCTAATTGCTCAGTAGTGCCATAACATCTCATGTTTAGTTTTTTTCACCATACCAGTGGAACGTACGAGACACTTTTGAGAAATACTCATTGATGCTCCGCAAAGGTGCTCCTGTTTGCTTTAGGAATCAGTTAAATAATAGACATGTTTTGTTTTAAGATCTACAAAGTGCCACAAACCTGAACCTGCCTGCTCAGCAGCCTGCCCCTTTTATAGATGGAAATGTCAAGACATCAGTATTTTGTAGCTATTCTGATTAAAACGTTTATTCCATATATTTCTGTGTCCCCATTTCTGGAAAAACTTGAGGGTGAAAACGGCTGTCTGTTCTTACCATGCTAACAATTTCATTATCTCAAAAAACAGGACTGAACCCTACTGAAAAGTGCTATTTGTTAGCATGAAGCAGTGGGGGTGTGGATGGGGATAAAATTTAGACAACTTTAGATCCAACTGCTGAAGTAATCTATTTCAATGGTAAATTAAATTCATTAAATTAAAATGGTAAATTACTATTACTACACTACAAAATTCACAGCTCACTTAATCCTGTAATCCTAGCTCTGCAAAAGTCTTTGTCTGGACCTGTGCCCAATATATAGCCCCAAACCCTAAGGCCCACCTGCGATGTGCAGTCTTTGGGGGAAGAGGGGGGTGGAAGAGCAGCTTTTCCAATCAGTTGTTTCCAGTGTTTGAACTGGGATGTTGATATTTCATACTGAAGAGCCACCTACATGCTGTGCTGCTGCACTCAAACTTTCCAAGTGTCCGGGGGATGGAGGCAGGTTACCCGGGGCTTAACAGCCCTTTGATCAGCACGCACCGGTCCCCTCCCCTGCTTGTATTTCCCCAGACTGCAGCAGACTCAGCCAGGCTAATTCTGCAGGCGAGCTTGCGACTTCAAGATCTTTTTTTTTCAGATGTACATCCCTGCCTTGGTTTTCACAGAGGCTGTAGCAAAGCAGCTCGGCCACCTAACAGGATAAATCCCTGGCCTCTCTTCCTTCTCCCTGAAGGCCTGCGCGGGTTCTGGCCCAGGCCCGAGCACCCGCCGGCGCTGAGGCGGGAGCGGCTGGGGGCGCTCTGAACAGGGCAAGATCCGCGGAAACTGCTGGAAGCAGACTGAGGGAGCGCACCCCAAAACACCAGAGCTGACCACGGTCATGCCGCCGGCAGCTCCGAGACTCGAACCCCGCCCAGCTGCCACCGCCCTCCGCTGCTGCTGCCACCGCCCCTCAGCGCCTCCCCAGCCCCCCGCGCGCCGCAGCAGCTGGCGCGGCCGTTCCCCATTGGCTGCGGGGCTGCCCGGGCGCCTCGCGGCCAATGCGCGGCGGCCACGGCGGGGCGCGTGGCGCGGGCGGGGCGGAGCACGCAGGCCGTGGCGGCGGCGGCGACCGAGGGAGCGGGGCAGCCATGGGGGTGCGCGGCGCGGGCCGGCTGTGGTGGGGTAGGAGCCGTGAGGGCCTGGGGGGCGGTCTGAGGGGGCAGCGGGACACGGCGGGACGGGGCTTCCCTTTCCCCGGCTTCGTGGGCCCCATCGCGGTGGGAGGCAGCGGGGCCCGAGGCCGTGCGGCCGCTCCGCGGGGCGGCGGGCGGAGCGGAGAGCCTCCTGAAAGGAGATTGTAGCCAGGTGGGGATCGGCCTGTTCGCCCAGGCATCTTGCAGTAGGACTAGAGGATATAGTCTTAAGCTGCGCCAGGGGAGGTTTAGATTGAACATTAGGACGAATTTCCTCACACATAGGGTAATTAGCTATTAGAACGGGCTGCCCGGGGCGGTGGTGGAGTCACCGTCCCCGTGTTTAAGGAAAGACTGGACGCGACACTCAGTGCCATGGTCTGTTTGGCAGAGGGGTGATCGGTCGTGGGCTGCACTTGATCTCAGAGTGTTTTCCCAACCCCACTGGTTCTGTGGGGGCAGCGCTCGCAGTCGCGGGCCGGCTGTGGCCGGTCTGTGCCGCGGGGGCGGGGGATTGCTCGGCGGGCTAGCGAAGCGCACTTAGGGAGATTCTAAAGATCCCAGCAGAAAAAAAAAAAAAAAGAAACCCCAAACCAAGAAAACGATGTTTATCTCTCACCCTAATCAAAGACTTTCTTTGATTTGAGTGACTTGAGTAAGCGGCGGTGTTGTGTGTGCCTGGCTGCCCTGCCTTGAGATCTGGTGCTTTGGGGGCAGCAAGAGCAGTGACCGAGGTCAAACGGAGGAGTCCGAGGCGGGCTGGTGTTCCCCATCCCCTGCCCCTGCTGGTGTTCCCCATGCCCTACCCTCTTGTGTGCTGGAGGAATCGGTAAACGATTCCCTCTCGGGCCCTTCGATGCCTGTGGCTCGCCGGTAGCACGTGTGCGGGGATGTGGGGCCTCGGCGCACCGAGCACTGCTGCAGGAGGGGGTGATTGTAGGAGGAAGCTCACAGAATCTTTATCATCATCCCGTGACAGAAGCTTTTTTTTTGTAATAGATCTTCTGACTTGCAACTTTGCGGTTCAGTTAGGACTGGTAATACCAGCATGGAGCTGCCTTAGCTGGTTTATTGATGCTTTTGTCTTTGTGAATTGTTTACATTAGAAAGCAGCTTTTGAAGTCAGATTATCTATTTCCTTTTTCCTTAATAACAGGGACAGATTTGCATTTATCTGGCTTGATGCTTATAGGAAAAGGATCTTTTTCTTTGCTGAAGTTGAACTAAACCTTGAGTATTTCACTATAGAAAGTTATGCCGCCAGTTCATGACTCATAATTTAAAAAACGATGCAGTGACAGGGGACTAGGTGAATTCCACCATGCACTTTCTTTTGCGAGTTCCGTTTAGCAGGTGTATTTACATAAGCTAGAACTTCTCTCTTTCAAGGGGCAGAAGTCGCTGAGTGAATTCTGTCTTCTGAATGTATTCTGCCAGAGATCACCTAAAAGGTGAAGCGAGAATATGCTGATTTCAATTTAATGGTGTCATTCTGTCTAGAGGAGGTTTTTTTCTCGTGAGAGTGACTGTAACATTCAGCTTTTTCCATCTTTTTTTTCTTGCTCTACCCCAACAGCAGCTGCTGCTGTAGGTCATCGTAACATGCTGTGACAGCTACAGATCGCCTTGGAAGTCAGTTTTTCAATGCTGATGAAGTGCTGCTTATGTATGGGTGCACTGAAGAGACAGAGCCGATCTAACGCATATATCTGGTGGTGAAATCCGACTTTGATCACCCCAGAAGAAAAGGGTTGGGTCCTTGTGCTAAAAGAAACCATTAGAATGGGGTAGTGGTGCAGTGGAGAGGGGACTGGCTTATAGTTTGACAATTCAGTCCTGATCTCTGCTTGAGTCACCTGGAAGACGTTACTTCTGCCAGCTTCACTCTCCTGCAGAACAGGGGTAATGAAACTGGCTTTTGTTGTGTGGGACTGATAAAGAATAGGTTTGCTGCTGTGACAGATATAGTCTGCATACCATGTGCTGTAGAGTTTCTGCATTACTGACCTGTTTTTCTCTCGTGTTGAGTCTTGAGAGAGAATCTGCAGCTTCCCGTTGAAGTTGTTAACCACGTGCAGCAAAGCTTTTTTATGTCTGGTTCTAACTTGGGTGTCTGAGGTCTTACTCTCTCCAGTCTTTAGTGGATTAAGAAAAGTTTTTTGCTGTGTGGATTCTGTTACAGAAATGCTTGTCATCTCTCAATCTCCCTGACTAGGTAGAAGGAAGGACTGTGTGGTTTTATGTACAAAGTCTCAAGCAATAATAAGTTCCAGAAATTATCAGAAGTACAAAGCCATAAGAGAAAGCAATTTCCTTCTATCTTATAATGTTATTTTTTTAGCATTCTCGGGATGCTTGAGTTGTTAACCAGAGAGATTTAGCTGTTCTCCAGTCTGTTCTGAAAGTCAAATCAATGGTAGACTAAGATCCTTATGAGCAAGAATGATGCACTACCAGTGCATCAAGTGCTGGTCCTAAAATCACTGTAACTGTGCTAAGCCTAGTAGGGAAAGTCCTGCATGATGTGATCCTGTGAAAGATGTGTTTGAGTGCCTGCTGTGCAAGAGGTTTGAACAATTGGCTTAGGAGTATGAAAGAAAACATAGCTGATGATGGGGATCCCTGCAGAAGGTCTGGTGCCAGCAGGAGTTAGGGTAGGAGCTTTGACAAAAGTCTCTCTGGAGAGTCATAGCAGGAGTGGTGTAACTCCAGCTAGCTTTAGGCACAGACCCTATTTTACATGATCCTATAGAATCATGTTTTAAGCAAGGAGGGAGAGCATCTGTCTTGCTTTTTTATCTGGTCTAACTGGACTCCCTTCCCACCACTGCTGATTTGCAAGGAGTGGGGAGATGATTTAGCCATGGCAACAGGAGAGTCATAAATGTTCAACAGGACTGCTGATGTCTTTGCTTTTCTTTGTAGGCACGGTGAGCTGCACTTTGTTCCTGGCAGTTAACAGTTTATATTCGGCCAGTGATGATGTGATAGAGCTCACACCAACTAACTTCAACAGGGAGGTCATTCAGAGCGACAGCCTGTGGCTCGTGGAGTTCTATGCCCCATGGTAAGAACTGCAGCTGTGTACTTGCTTGCTCTTATGACAGAGAAGGAACACAGGAATCTGCTGCTCGTAGCTCAAGGTTTCATTCAATTGTTGGTAGCACAGTTGTCAGTGTGATGGACTCATGAGTAGCAAAATAGCTGTACTTGGGATTCCTGTTTTAAATATATTCATGAGGAAAAAGGCAGGAATTGGCATTTCAAGTTTGCAAATAGAGCCTGGTAGCAAAACCTGTGCCATTTTTCTACTTGATTTATTCTGGTTAAATTAGTATTAAAAATGACTGATTAAAGTGCAGTAGGTAAGTGAGAAAGTCCCTCACTTCTGTTTTTCTGAGCCTAATTCTGATGTGAAAGCACAGGCCTGAATTCACACTTAAAACTTCCAATTTCCATTTAAAAATACTGGCTTTGTGCATTTTAATTTAGCATCCCTCTTTGTCTTCTTTCTGCTCAGGTCCAGAGTATGGAGTCTCTATTCCATTTAAATTCTGGTGATATATATATTCCATCTTTATACAAATCCTCTGTGATATTGCCATCCAGAGCTCCACATTCTGGAGAAAATGGCCTTTTGTTGCCACAGCTTGACTCTGGACCGAGAGGTTTGGGGGAAGTCTTGCTGTGCCCCTTGTAGTGTTACTGCAGTCTATATGATGTGGAGGTTTTTCCTCAGAAGCCTGAGTGATGGTATGATCTTGTGGCACAGGCTCTTTTCCTCTTCTTGAATAAATCCTCAGTCTCCTACAGTTTGCTGTAAGTGACTGTGAAATAGTTGTCACATCTGAATGACATTTACCGTTCTTGTTCTTTGTTTGTTTGTTTGTTTTTTCTAAAAGGTGTGGTCATTGTCAAAGGCTAACTCCTGAGTGGAAGAAAGCAGCAACAGCTTTAAAAGTAAGTTTAGCCTTTCAAATGTGCTTGTGGAAATGTATTGAAGAGAGTTTGGCTGTTTGGCATCTGGATTGGAAGTGTGGAGGGGTTTGGTCCCTATGACCATTTTCACTTTAGTCATACTTGTGTTGCCAGAAAAGGGTTATTCAGACACCTGAAAACCCAGAATTTTTGTTTTGTTTGGTTTGTTGTATCCTTTTTAAAAGAAGCCATTGAATTGTAGAGGAAGAAAGTCAGTTCTGTCCCTGTGAATTCCCATTACTATTCTCTAGGACTGAAAACAGCTTTGTAAGCCATTGGTGCTGACTGGTCAGAAGAATTAGTCATGTTGTGATTAGCTGAACTCTTGCCTATGTGAAATATATATATATTCTCCTTCTTAGAAAACCAAACAAAAAAACCCAACTAAATAATAGCCCAAACAATTTAAAATTTATTTTGTCATGCTGAAGAAAGAAGTGGACATTTACAGTGTTCTGTAGTTTAATGCTTGCGGGGTAATATGCCTCTCTTCCGTTGCAGTCCTAGTAACTGCCCCTCTCTCTTCCCCCCTTCCCTTGTGCTCCCAGCAGGGAAAAGGTGTTAAATTGCTGTAGAAGTCTTGGGTGTCATTTTTTTGTTTTGTTTCTGCAGGGTGTAGTGAAAGTGGGTGCAGTAGATGCAGATAAACATCAGTCCTTGGGTGGACAGTATGGAGTCAGAGGGTTTCCAACTATCAAGATATTTGGAGCCAACAAAAACAAAGCAGAGGATTATCAGGGTAAATGTGATGAATTTTTAGATGTTGCATGCCTAAAACTTTCCCTGAATGCAGTAATCATGGTAGGTGTTAATGCTGTGTTGAGTGGTTTTTCCTTCCTGTCTAGTGCTTGCAGTAATGGAGAGACAGGTGGGTGGGAGTGGTTTGACCAAATTGTGTAAGTCTTAGCATTGTCTAACAGTCCCACCTGCAGTCCATAGTTGTTGGAGATTGATAGGGAGTTTCAAGGAATTATTCCTTTCTTCCTGTTTATTTGGAGCTTGCCATAGAGTCACTCCTCATAAGAAAAGCCAGGTAATGAAAAGGTGTAGTGAAGTCTGTCTTGCTGCTTGTGTTTAAGTCAGATGTCCCACCACTAGTACCGTATCACTCATAGCCCTCCTGCTTTTCCTGAAAGATCATTAGGGTGAGGGAGGATTAAGTTTGTAATAAAGTTAGGAGCATACCTTTAACTGGCCTTTTGATGGTTTGGTCATTTATTTTGCTGCACTGCAGGTGGCAGGACAAGCGATGCTATTGTTGATGCTGCTCTAAGTGCTCTTCGGACCCTGGTGAAAGAACGTCTTAGTGGCAGAAGTGGAGGATACAGTTCGGGAAAACAGGTATTTGAGGGAATGTGTGTTTGCTTTTCAGCTGGAGACTGTCTTGTACAGGAGATCAAAGCTCCCAACTCAGTCACAGGATTGGAAGAGATGTCTGGAGTTTTATCTAGTCCAGGTGCCCTACCCAGGGCAGGGCCACCTGGAGCAGATTGCTCAGGGCTGTGTCCCCTAAAGTTGTATCTCCAAGAACTGAGACTCCAAATGGTATTTCTTATATTTCAACCTTGTCACTTTTGTCTCTTGTTGCAGCAAAGAGCCTGCCTTTGTTTTCTCTACTCTCCTGCACACTCATTACTTAATCAGCTCTGACCATTGGCTGGACTTGCTCCAGTGTGTACATGCCTGTTCTGTGGGGGAGCCTAGAACTAGACCCAGCACTCCAGGTGTTTCACATTGTGCTGAGCAGAAGATTGCCTCCTCAGACCTTCTGGTAACTCTCTGCCTAGTGCAGCTCAGGAGGCTGTTGACCACCTTTGCCACAGGATTGTAGTGCTGGCTCGTGTTCAGCTTGTTCACCAGGACACTCATGTTCCTCTTTGAAAAGTTGCTTTCCAGCTAGTCAGTTCTCAGTGCTTACTGATATAGGGGGCTGTTAGTTTCCAGGTTTATCTCCCTTTGAATTTCAGGGTTCCTGTTAGCCCCATTCTCCAGGTGGTTCAGGTACCGTTTGCCTAATCCTAATCTAAATTAGACAGATTACGGTCTTTTAACTTGATAGTGTTTTTCTGTTGGCTTGCTGGATTTCTTCCTGAAGGTAAATTGAAAAGTTTCCTTTTAAATTCAAAGAAAAAGCTCCCACTACTGAGTCGTGGTACAAGTACATTCTGACATCCTCAGGGCCACACAGAAGACCTGGGTGGACTGTACCCTGTAGTGTGTATCACACTCCCACTTGTTTGTTTTGCTTGGAAACCAGGACTTGGTTCCAGATGGAGTTGGGCGTTGGAGAGCACTTTATTCATGGACAGATCAGTGCATGAAGAACTGAAAAAGTGTTCCCCCATCTTCTTGGTAGTTAGTTTGACCTGATTTCTCTTTTTTCAAGAGAAGGTTCATTTGCTGTGTCTTGAAAATGCTGTGGGGAGTAGGCTGTGTGTACTGTTAGTTCTAAAAAAGGAAAGTTGTATGACCTAACACTGCCTCTTTTGTATCTTGCTCAAATAAAGATCATTTGGTTCAATGTGACACGCACAGGAGTTGGCCTGTGTGGGAGACCAGTTTTGGTTACTTCTTATGTGAGGGTCTGTTTGTTTCTTACAGAGCCGGGAGAGCGGAGGTGGAGATAAGAAGGATGTGATTGAGCTGACTGATGACAGCTTTGATAAGAATGTCATAAATAGCGACGATGTGTGGATGGTGGAGTTTTATGCCCCATGGTGTGGGCACTGCAAAAAGTAAATGAGGTTTTACTTTAACGATTCAGCTCCTGTTAGTGCCTGTTTTGTGTAATACCCTTAATCCCTTAAAAGAGACCTTGCATCTCTGGTATACCAGAAGTGAGTTTCTTTGTAAGGTGATCTAACAAAAATTTGTGGGCTTCTGATTAGCCAGAGCTTCATGCTGCTCTGGCTGCATTCCTCCTTAGCTGTAAAATTCCCCGTTATCAGTAGAAATAAGATCTGGAAGTTATATTAAACTTTTAATTCCTTCAGATGAAGGACATCAGTCTTGTTTGGGTAACCCTCTTAGCTGTCGTTCTCAGCAAAAGACTTTTCTTCTTGAGTAAAACGTGCTACATAATGTTGAAGTGTGGTATACTTTTGCCAGCTCTGAGAGAGCTTAGGGCACTTGTACTCTCTGTTTTTCAGCCTGGAGCCAGAATGGGCAGCTGCTGCCACTGAAGTGAAGGAACAAACAAAAGGAAAAGTAAAGCTGGCTGCAGTAGATGCAACAGTCAACCAGATGCTGGCAGGCCGATATGGGGTGAGTGTGCTCTGCAGTGGTTACAATTGCCTTTCCATCTCTACCAGATCAGATTTCTCTTCAATCCTTACTGAACTGTTCCTTAGTCTGGTACTACTTAAATGTTTTGTGTCAGAAATAAGTGACACGTTCAGTTTGTTTCCCACAAATAATTAATGAATT
Organism: Pyrgilauda ruficollis; assembly: GCF_017590135.1. NCBI lineage: Eukaryota > Metazoa > Chordata > Aves > Passeriformes > Passeridae > Pyrgilauda > Pyrgilauda ruficollis. Next base: position 1,301,733 of record NW_024525712.1, read on the forward strand.
TCAGTAGTAACATAAATAAGTGGAGAAGGAGGAAAATAATTATTCTGGATGTTGCTGAGGAGAAAGGCTATTTATTTCCATAACATCTTGTATACCTTTATCATCTGGAGTGGGACGTCTGTTTCTTGAGACTGTAGGCTGGTGGGGCATCTCTGGAACCCTTGGAGCCAGTTATCAGGGAACACTGACAATATCAGCTGCCCAGATCAGGTGTGTTGCTCACCAAAAGAGAATGGATACTCTTGAATTTTTAGTACGGTCCATGGAGCTTACAGTATGCTGCATAGTTTCCCTCTAAGTGCACATGGCTGACAACGTAGAGAGAACATTGAGCAAGATTTATTGGAAGTGTAGCAGAAGGAGCTTAAGGCCTTACTGCCATGTAGGCCCAGTGTTGTCCACCCCCAGACAAATCAGGAAATTAATGTTTAATAACTATCAAGGGTAAACATAGTCCTCACGGTGCTTAAACCTGCGGTGCATCTAAATTGAGGTAAAACCACTGCTGCTTCATCAGGCCAAAACCCCAAACAGCAATTTAGTGTACATTCACCTTGTTTTGAATTGTTGCAAAGGTAGGAAGCTACAAAATTCAAGTTGAGTCAGAACATGTGAGACTCGATACACAAATATGTTGAATCCTCCCTTGCTCTTAGTCTAGAGGACATCAGACAAGCAGATAATTTCTACCATAAATACTCAGGTTCATTTGAGCTGATGGTTTAAACTTGTCTTGCAGATTCGTGGATTTCCCACCATTAAAATCTTCCAGAAAGGAGAAGACCCTGTTGATTATGATGGTGGGAGAACTAGATCTGATATCATTGCTCGTGCTTTGGATCTATTTTCTGATAATGCACCACCACCTGAGCTCCTGGAGGTACCTATATATCATTTTCTCAAATTTCTTTTCTGTCATACTCTTGGCAGCAGTTTTTACTGATCTATATGAACTGTAAATAAAACTATTTAAGTGTGGTGCTTCTGCACTGTTTTGCCCCAGAAAGTAAAGGATGACAAGCTTTGAGTTACAAAAAGCTGAATGTTCATTTCTGCTGTCAATTTGTTGTTGTCTGGAAGATGCTCAGAACTGATACAGTGAAGGCATTGACAGGATGGTGCCAGGGTGTCTGAATCTACTCTTGAGGAATGAGTGAAAAAGTTGAGTTCTGTTCCCTATCTCTTTTCTCACAAAAAGAGGGCAGGGCCTTGCCATTGCAAGCTGTCCATTAGGAGATGCATGACGAGTAGTTTCACTTGTTGTCCAAAAAACTCCACCCTCTGTCAGGTGACTTCTTTTTTCAGCTTGCTGTTGGCAGATTTGAAATAGTGATCACTTGTCTCCAAAGTGAGGTGCATGCAAGACAGTCAATTGGGATGCAGGAAGGAAAAAACAAAAAAATATTTGTACTATTAATGAAGATATTTTTATATGGTGCTTATTTAATCCTTCTTATCCTTCTTAATTTTTTATTTTGTATGCATTCTAATATTAATACATCAGTACATGTTGATGTATGTGTATATGCATATGATTGATTTATATATATCAGAGGCTCCATGCTTAGAAATTTATTTACTGGAGGATGCACAATCAAAGGTTGGAGACCACTGTTGTAGGTCACTGGATCAATTCCTTTTTGAGACAGATCCCACAAAACCAGTGTTGCTGTTCCTGTTGCTTGAACATCGTCATCCACAGCATAGGCTGCCTCTGCTGGCTCTATTTGTGCTCACAGGCATTTGCATGAGCCTGGTGATGCTCTTTCCAGCCTTGGACAAGAACATTGATTTTGAGCAAGAAGTGACATCTGACTGTGCCTTCTGTAAGCCTTTTTTGGTACTGCAGTTTCCTGTTGCTGCAAGTCTCAACAGAAGACTTGGTGAACTCTTTGTAAATTAGTCTTGTATTGGGGGATCAGTGAAGTAGAAGAGACTTGTAAGCTTTTGTGTCAAGTTGTTTCAATGCTTACTGCCTTGCAAGATGGAATTATTAGGCCGTTGGAGGAAAGTACAGTCACAACTAAAGAACCAGATCTTACTGTCATTGACTTTGTGCTGCTTTCTTCTAGATAATTAGTGAGGATGTTCTGAAGAGTACCTGTGATGCTCATCAGCTCTGCATCATTTCTGTCCTGCCTCATATTCTTGACACAGGTACACATACAAGCAAGCAGACTTCTTTGTCACTTAAAGCACGTAGCTGTGTTTAACTTGTCCAATTCTGTTTAACAGGAGCTTCAGGAAGAAATTCTTACCTGGATGTCATGTTAAAAATGGCTGAAAAATACAAAAAGAAAATGTGGGGGTAAGTGTTATTGTCCGCTGGTCATCTTGGAAAAGATGTGAGCATTTCTGGGGGTAAATGGGATAAAATTTTTATGATACTTGTTTAGGCTACAGAAAGAGTTGTTCCTTGTTCAGGGTAGCATATCTTGGTATTTCACTAATTACTGGAGAAGGCAATGCTGTGACTTTAAAATAGCTTTTTTTTAAAATTCCATCCACCTCTCAAATTCTGCATTTACAAATGATATCTAAGCATTCATGAAATTAAGCATCTTTTACTCGTGTCCTGAATACTCAAGTATTTTAGGGAGGTTTCTTTTACCATCTTTTGCTGGTTGGTGAGTGTGCCAGTGTGACTGTTGAATTCTCAAAGAGACAAGTAAGCTGCAATTTATTAACATGTGTCATGCTTTCAAAGAAACAGGCCAGCAGGCTGTGCCTTTACTACTCCTTCTCACAGATGCAGGTTAGGATCTCTGGGACTTCTCAGGAAAGTGAGAGTTGTTCTGCCACACTGACTGCTGTGAAGAGGAGCAAAATGGCATGAAAGCCTGGGGGAAAATGCTGAGATTGGCTCATTCCAGACCTTCCTCAGGGGTCTTGTTAAGATCAGAGGAACTGAGACTGAGTGTCCTTAGCTAGAAATCCTCCATAGTGATATTTGAGCAGGACTTTGTTGCCGCTTCTCTTTCCCCGGCTAGCTGATGTTAAGAGTGGGGTGCGGCAGTTTTCCCCCTCGAGCTCCGTGGAATCCCAGTTGTCAGTTGTTTCAGCGCAGTATAAAACACAGGCAGCGCACACGGGTCCCAGGGAAACTTTATTTGATGACAAACTTCCCCTTTTTTCCTCTCCTGGGCCCTGATAAAGGGGCAAACAAAGACTTGTATGTCGGGAGAAAGTCAGGGGCAGACCCAACTTTCAACAAATCAGGAGAGTTGGGAGTAAAAAACCTAGGCGGGGAATAACAGTAGTGAACCAATAAACTTCCAAGGAAGAAAAATCAGCTTCAGTAAATGGATAAAGTTTGGAGAAATAGAAACTAGAAACTAGCTGGTGAAATAACTGGGAAAAAGGCGGAAACAAAAGGAAAAACAGCACCAAGGAAAACCACCAAATCACAAATCAAACCTAATAAAACAAAAAGCACGATACAACACTTTGTAATCTTTAGATCTGTGACTTAAGTACTTTTAAACCTTCCCCTTAAGGGGAAGCTGTGTTCACGTTGCTAACATAGCTCTTCCCCTGCACTGTGTTTAGTGGCTGTTCTTATCCATCTTGTGGTGGCTGGGTAAGTGGGACTGGCCTAGAGGTGCTGCTGAGAGGGGACTTTCTTCTGTTGCAAGGTTCAGGATCAGGACTTTCCTTTTCCCTGCTGACTTTGAAAGTGTCAAGGGCAATACAGAGCCCTGCTTGAACTCTGCAGGGTTGCAGGATACGTGATTTGAAAATTATTGTGGTGCCTAATCTCATTATTAATTTTCTATTTCATCTTTTCCTCAAGGTGGCTGTGGACAGAAGCAGGTGCTCAGTCAGATCTTGAGAGCTCTCTGGGGATTGGAGGCTTTGGGTATCCAGCAATGGCAGCTGTTAACGCTCGGAAGATGAAATTTGCCCTTCTGAAAGGATCATTCAGTGAGCAAGGGATTAATGAGTTTCTCAGGTATGAAATCTTCAAGTGACTTAAATCTTTCTGTATCTAGGGCTATGACTATTGAGACTACAAGCAGACTCTCCTGCATCACAGAAAACTTGCACAGTTAAGAGAATTAAGATTAGAATTCTGTGGAGTCAGGGAAGGTTTCAGTGGCAATTGCAATAAAGCAGTCATTACCTTTTTGTGGTGTGCAGAATTAAGTTGGCCATTTAGACCTAGGTAGTGGAGTCAGGGAAGGTTTCAGTGGCAATTGCAATAAAGCAGTCATTACCTTTCTGTGGTGTGCAGAATTAAGTTGGCCACTTAGATAAGTAGTTTTAGTACAATATTTGAAAACAGAAGTAGACTTCGATGTTGAAAAATTCTGTTTTTCTGGTAACTTAAGAAATAACTTGCTAATGAATTCCGTTTAATTCAGATGGTGCATTCTGACTAGTCAGTAGTAATTGGGAAGTCCCCAGTTTGGGAATCATAATGGGTGCTGTTGAAGTTCTTGAGGTTGTATATGTTGCTGTTCATCTTTCTGATTCACTTTGGTCCTGTCTTCCCCCACCCACCTTTCCATTCTTCTGGCACTTGGTAAATTGATTGGGAGAGTTGAAACAATCCATCCATAAAGTCAATAATGCACTGCTCAGCACAAGGCCTGTGAAACTGCCTCTTGTGTAGCTGGGCAAGAGCCAGTGCTGAGAAGAATGGAATAGGGAGTGGAAATGGAGAGGATGATAGAAGGTGACAGCAGCACTGAAACAGAGCAGCTAAACTTAAACTGTTACTTTAGTGTGGTCAGAGTGAAGTGAGAACTCTGCTTCCACACTGTCCTGGTTTAGGGCAAATTTGGGAGAAAAATTTACTTTATACAAGTACCCCTTTTGGATTTAAGCAGTCCCTCCCCTAACTCGTTTTGGAAAATATATCCTTGGAGAAAAGTGGGAAAAAAAACTGTTTATTTAACAGATAAAGCATTTACTAACTCAAAATAAAATGGATAATATTAAACAATAAAACCTCTTGCTGCTCCGAAGAGATTACTAACTTAGAAAGTCCCTTTTGTGGGTTGCAGTTCAGCTCACACAGTCTTATTAGTCCCTCTGGTGCTAGAAATGCCAGACTAGACCAATAGACTGTTAAAAACCACCTTGAAAGCACTGGGTGGGGGATCTTTCAAAAATTGAGAGCAACATCTAACAAAGACCATCTAGTTAGTTAACACCTGTTAACTAACTAGTTAACTAGTGACATCAGAAGTCACTATTAAGTCCTTTTCCCTGACGGACTTCATGGCCTAAGAAAATATTATGCCTGACAACCTGATGAATCTATCATTAGTTGGTTAGTCCATCTTTGGGATGCTGCAGGTGAGGCTACAGTTCTAGACGGTACTAAAAGGAGGCATTTAAGATCCCTATCACATGATCAAAGTATCGACCAAAGAATGATAAGGGGGACTAACCCTCACAGTCTCTGGGCACAGGTCCTAGGGAGTGTGACACAAATCTTTGTGTGTACAGACGATCTCTATATGCAGCAAACCCAGTGGAAGACTGTAAACCAAGGGATTCAACAATTTTAAAAAATAACAGTAGCAGAAATTGTCTTCTCAAATGACCTAAACACTAAATCCAACTTAGTACCTTATACATCCTTGATATGGCAAAAACTTGTACGACCTGGGCCACAAAAATACACTTCTGCTGTAGCAATAATGAAGGGAGATGACAAAGAGGAGACCGTGCTTAATATGGCAAAGAAGCTCTGAGCTCATGCAGATGCTGTGCATGGCCCAACACATGCAAGAATCACAGCTGTAGAAACATGTCTGTAGAAATTAAAAAATAAGATGGAGGAGAATCACAAGATATTCAAAGAAGAAATAAGAAATGAAAGAGGGCTTTCTCCAAATCTCAGCAGTACAGATCAAAAGTTCTGGTACCAAAAGCAAACATCCCCCAGATAAGGAGAAAAGGTACACCTCACAAGCTGAGCTGTGGTTCTTCTTGTACAATTATAGAGAAAACTTGAAGAGATAGGATAGAAAATCTACTGCTGCTCTGGCACAACAGGTGCTTAAATTAAAAGACAGCAAGACTCTAAGTTCCACTCAAAAAAAAAGCAGGTCCAGTAGCCCGTAGCCAAGCTGCCAGATATGATAATGATGATGGCATGTTCAATCCCCTTAAAAGAACCTCCAAAACATATGCCCAGGGAAAAAAAAGATAACCAGACTTAGAGGGGCCCTGCCTCTAGCCAGGTAGAGACTAAGGAAAACCATATTCATTAGCCTGGCAAATCAGAACCACAAAAATATAAAGCCTTAGTCAACACTAGTGTGCAGTACACATTAAGTTCATCAAGACACACTGGGGCAGAATCTGTTTGTATTGCTAGCATGACAGAGGGATCATAAGATTTTACTCTAGTGAATGCTGATGTTAACCTGACGAAAAATAAGTGAAAGAAATATCCTATTGTGACTAGCCCAGAAGCTCCATACATTTTAAGCATAGACTTCCTCCAAAAAAAGGGTATTTCAAAGACCCAAAGAGACTCAGGTGGGTGTTTAAGATAGCAGCTATAGAGACAGAAGGCATTGAGCAATTAAATATCTTGCTTAGGCTATCAAAGAACCCATCTGCAGTAGGACTTCTGAAGGGGGAAGAGCAATGAGTACCAACTGCCACTTAGACAGTGTACTGCCAACAGTACAGAGTAACTCAAGATGCTGTGATTCCCATCCATAAGATAATCCATGGGCTAGAGAGCCATGGGGTGGTCAGCAAAACCCACTCACTCTTCAACAATCCCATTTAGCCTGTACACAAATCTGAAAGAAAATAAAGACTGACTGTAGACTATTGTGCCTTGAATAAAGTGACTGCACCATTAAGCACTGCTGTGCCAGACCAGTTCAGAAAATTCCTTCAGGGTTTGGCCCATATCCTCTTAGTCTCTACACCACTCAGGATTTTCCATACCTGGGTGTACTACTGGGTCAGGGGTCTCATCAGCTCCTCTGGATATGTCAGCCCGCATTCTAGACAAGATGCAGACCATATAAAGGAAGCTTACTAAATTAAATACTAGGATGGTGGTATCTTTAACATTGAGGGAAAACTGAGCATTCTCAAAAAGTGACTTCATAGATTCACAGGAGAAAAAGGAAAGGAAAGGCTGAAGAGCCTCATCCCCTGCTCCTCCTCTGACAAGCTGGGTGCAATTACCAATAAATCCCCAAAACATGCTACTGGAACTAGGACACAAGGCAGGACGAAGAAACTCTAAACCATACTTGTCTAGAACAGACTCCAGTACCTTAGTAAACTCCCTATAAATCATTACCACTGAGCTCAGCACAATAGCTATTCTAATCCATGCTCCTCTGCTATAAAAGCTATGTGTTAGGGACAATACTGGAGATATTTCCAGATAAGAAAATAAGCCCAGGGACCAGAAAGGTATTAAAACCTCAAAAAAGCCTAAGAACCCGAAACACATGAAGGCCTCCACCCCAAGAGACATTATGTATTCAAGGAACATGGCTAGTGACTGCTTTATCCCTATACAGAGTAAGTACAACCAAAATGCAGTCAGTACAGTTTTTTTTCAATTTCTCCAGCCCCATGTTTGGCGCCAAAATAATGTATTTGTCTTGGTTTAGGGCAAATTTGGGAGAAAACCTTCTAAAAGGGTTCTTCTAGAAAGTAAATTCAAGTGGTCCCTCCCCCCGCTGGTTTGGGAAAATATTTCCTTGGAGAAAAGTGGGGGAAAAACTGTTTATTTAACAGGCAAAGCATTTACTAGCTCAAAAAAATGGACACTATTAAACAATAAAACCTCTTGCTGCTCTGAAGAGATTACAAACTCAGAAAATCCCCTTTGTGGGTTGCAGTTCAGCTCACTCAGTCTGTTATCGGTCACTCCAGTGCTGGAAATGCCGTGGCCCAGGTCCGGTTCTGGTGGGCCACCGATGTGAGCTGCTGGTGCTCTTCTGGGTTTTCAGTCCAGAGCAGGTTTAAGCAGTTCAAGAAAAAGAAAAATCACAGTCCAGGAACTTCTCTGCCAAAGGAAAGCTCTCTCCCACCGTCTGTCTGTTCTGCAGACAACACTGTTCAGGAGAAGGATGTGGGGGAGTTAGTGCTGTTTCTGATAACAAACTCTGCACTTCTCTTTCTCCCTTTGCTCTTGGAGCCAGTTTTAAAGGTGCAAAACTTATTTCTGGCCTAAACAGACGAATGGGGATAGAAGCATTATAAAGTCACCTCAGGACACACATAAAGTACCAGCTGCTGTAAATTATGCAAGAGCCCTTGAGACCTTACATGAGAAGTGTTATCTCCATCTCTGTCCTTGGAGAATGGCAGAGAACAGCAAGAATTGCAAAAGCAATTGCAACAGCCTCTCCCCACCTTGCCATAAGAAGCACATTAATTGAATGCAGTTCCTACTGGATTAATGGAATCAGTGCTATATTCTTACCTGTGAAAGTGATCAGTCTTTCTTCTTAATGCCAAAAAAAGGAACATTCTTAGGGTATCAAGTTAAAGTCAGGATATAGATGCAAGAAGAGAAACACCAGATGGTTTGTTCTAATGCACGTGAAAGTGTCTGTCAGACATGGCAAATTTTCTTAGTCTGTAAAGTCCATCTTAGTGAAGTTTCTCCTGGGTGAAGCTGGATGGTGCTTCAAGGACACAACAGCCAGTTTAACAGCTTATATTGCATTAGGTAATTGGTTTGGTATTGTCTTATCATGCAGCACTGCTTGTTAGAATAATCTCTTCCTGACACTTCAGCTCAGCTCTGCTGCCTAGAGAAAGCAGTATAATCACAGCTGGTGTGGCTGGCCATTCACTCAGCTGCTGTAGGCAGCTGCTGCAATCTAATAAGCATCTCAGCAGTGTTGACTACAAGGAAAGTGGCACTGTGAAGAGAAGAAAAATTGTGAACTCCATTTGGGGAGGAATGCTAATTCAGTCTTATTTGCCTCTGAAAGATGCAAAGGGATTAGTTCCTCAGGATTTTAATGCTGGGCTTTTTGAGCAAGCCTAACTAGCAAGCTCAGGGTGGAGTGTCTCAAATAAAGCTGGTTACCTCGAACCCTTTGGAACCCATGGAGGCTGCCTCCACTAAAGAAGATCACTGGTGATTTCCACTAAAACTTGTAGGTGACTTCCAGAACTAGAATTACAGTCTCCCCTTGGAGTTGCCTCAAGTGAAAAACTGTTAAAGAGGCTGCATTTATCTGTGATTTTTACACTGCTGAAATATGAAATAGTGTATGTCACAGATGTCTTTGAATCCAGTTGTAAATTTTCAGTGCTGCTTTAAGGGCTCTGTCATTTTCTGCTTCTTGAAGTTTATGCATCCAGACAGTTTAGATCTACTTAAAGAGATGAAATATTGAACTTTTATTCCTTTTATCTGAAGCAGGCTCTGTTCCAGGTGGATGGAAGTTGGAGGAATTTCTTAAATTTAACTTGTTTTTTCTCAGGGAACTCTCCGTTGGTCGTGGTTCTACAGCACCAGTGGGTGGTGGAGCTTTCCCCAAAATTCATTCAGTTGAACCTTGGGATGGCAAAGATGGTGAGGTAAGAGATACTCCATTTCTGAAAGTGCTTAGCAATTGTGTTCAGAAGTGACAGGATAGAGTAACTAACACCTGTCACTGTGGAAGTTCCTGTTCTCACAAGATTGTGGCAAGTTGTGTTGATGGTTTCCCATTATCTTAATCCTGCCAGCAGACCAAATGGTACATTGATCATCTGACATTGCAGACCAGATGTTCCTGCCTGTTAGGATGTGATCTGAAAGGTGGATCACTTGAGGCAGAAATGTGTTTTACCAGTGCTGACTAAGGGAGGTGGTAGTGCATGCATTCAAGATCCCAGTGTTGTGGAGTTCTGAATATGCTGACCTTGCCATCGAGGTCTTAATGCCAGAAAACTTGTTAGGTAAAACCTGTGTAATAAATAACATGGTGACCAAGTCTGCCTTCTTAAGGTTCAACATTGCTGTAAAAACCAACCAAAGTTACTGCAGTCCTTTGATCTACTTCAGATAGATAAAAACACAGAATATGGTAGTAGTTTTGTTGCATAGTTTATTTGTATAGCCTTCATCTGGAGTATTTTGATTAGTAAAAAACAACTCCTAGTCTAAACTCTGATCACTTGTCCTGTGCTTAGTGCACTTGGAGTTTTCTGAATGAAAGAGATGACAGGAGAGAGCTTTACTCTCAGGATGAAGCAAGAATCTTTCCAACTCGGGGATCTCCTGGCATTAAGCACTTCTAAACATGTACTCAAAACCTTCCCTTTTTAACAGCTTCCAGTTGAAGATGACATTGATCTCAGTGATGTGGATCTGGATGACTTGGGTAAAGATGAGCTGTGAGATCTTCAGGAAACTTCTTTTCTTGGGAAAGCCTGCGCAGCAGTTTGCAGCCTGGATCACAATCAGACAGATATTTCAGTGGCCTTTTTATGGAGAAGTAGCACATGACACACTGTGCTATTGGATGCACTGCAGCAGTGGACTGTACGCATCTCAAGAAAACATTGCAGAAATTCTATGAATTGTCATAACCAGTAAACTTGATTGTATTCTGTGTAACAAATATTTTGAGGACAACATGGATATTTCTTTGGAACATCTTGGGTTTTATTTTGTTGATAATGTGCTGTTTGAGTGTTACTGGAGGCTGTTAGTGTAACCAATTTTAACTGTAATTTTTTTCATGGAGGTGGAACCTGCTCAGCTTCTGTTTCAATTAAAGAATAAAATATTTTTTGACACACAGTGTTAGTCTTGTATAGCGTAAGAAAGGTGCACACAGTACAAGCAGTCCCATTTTGGATGACTCTTGAAAGTGAACTGTAGAATAGAGAGGCTTGTGCAGAGGGGAGTCCTAAACCACCTCCTTGCTGTGAGATCTTGACAGTTTGGCTAAAGCTTGATAAAATGGACAATCTTAGTTTAAATGCTCTTCAGTCTTCCTTTTCCTATTCCTTCTCAGGGGCTTTCTCTTCTTTGTGCCAGGCTTCATAAGATCATTAAAACAATGGAAGTGGGGTTGCTGCTGCAATGAGAGATGCTGGGAGCTGTCAGTCTTTCCCCTGGATTAGTGATGAAGCTAATCTGTGTTTTAGGGCATAAGGATTTCCAGGTGCTAACAGAAAACCACCCTGGTGCTGTCTTCAGCAAATAGAGCACTATTTCTTCACTTCCCGTCTGGCATTGTTTTGATCTGAAATTGCTATTTCCTTTGGAAGGGGAATCAGTACTGTGAATAGGGATGTTTACTGCTGCTTTTTTTAATAAAAATACTGTTATTTTATTGCTCTCCATGTCTTGTATATTGGTGTCTAGTGAAGTGACCCTGATGTGATCAGCTTGTTTATAAATAAGGAATGAAAGAGCTGAAAGATTCCCCTTCTGTCAAGGAAATAACGTAATATGGATATTTGTCATTGGTGCCTGTAAGAGATTGCCCGTAGCTCATCCCCGTGAAAGGCAGTGTCAGAACCATGGCCAGCGAGCAGTAACTGTGAGTACATGCAGGAGATGTGCTCCAACTCTTAAATCATCCCAGCAGATGAGCTGTAATGGAACTGTTCTAACTGAAATATCTTTGCAAAAACTAAACTCATGAGTACTTGGGACTGTAAGTCATATTATGATAAGTTCCACAGCACTTTTGAGGATCTTTCCTCTTAGGCTTTTGGGTTTTTTGTTAAATTAAAGGAACTTTGGGCTTTGCTCTGATGCTTTCTACTTTTTCTGTTTGGATTTTTTTTAAGTTTGCTTTGTTAGAAAAAGAGGACTGTATACACCTAGTAGATCCATTAGCCACCATACTTTTTAAATTGTTTTATTTCACGTCCAGTAGATATTCCATCTTTGTAATTTACCAAAAAAATAAATACTACCATAGTACCTCTGCCTCTGAAATATGTTTTTGTAAAACTATGAATAAGAGAGAACTTTTATTGTAGTCACTGTAAAAATTACTAGAAGTGGTAGGAAGATCATCCTGCTACAGTATCTGCATTTTAATTTGACTTTCAGCAGCTAAAGATTGTTTTACAGTAACATGACAGTCTTGAAAATTAATAGATGAAGCTTGAGCAATTCTTCTTTAACTGCAGTCAAGAAGACTGAGGTCAATCTTGAAATAGACATAAGGATAGTATTCTTGATTACTCAGTTGTAACCCAGGGATGTCCATGCCAGGCTGCAAAAGGAAGTAATGGCTTTAGTACCAGTAAACCTGCACAGTTACAAGCTCCAGGGGATTGCTTTTGTGCTCCTTTCCCACAGGTGCAATGGAGCTTTGTATGTGCCGTGCTTAAAGTGGGAATTCACCACTGAGAATCTGCTCTGCTTCTTGTTTCATGTTGCCTAATGTAATTAGCATTGAGAATTCATGCCTGTGCTGTTATGAACTTGTAGCATTTTTGGGTGCTTCAGCTCTACAGCTCTGTCCCCCCTTCATGCAGTGGGACCTGTGCTTGCTGGTTTTAGGCTGTTTTGAAAGGCCTGCTAGCTCATTTATTGCTTTAGTCCAAACTGTTTGAATTGTAATTCAAGATATGGGGAAGGAGAATGCAAGTACTGCTGCTTTTTGAAGGCCTAGGTTATTTATAAATGTCAGCCTTTTACAGAGGACATAAGTGTGACAGTCCTAGGATTTAGTTCCAAATTAATTTTTTTTGCTTCTGTTGATCTGAATGTTTATAGTAGATTTTAAGCTTTTTATATAGAGGAACAGCCATAACTGAGCAGACCTATCTCGTTCTGGTAGCTGTAAACATCAGATGCTTCAACAAAAAATATAAGCAATCTCTCTGCATCTGCATCATAATCTGAGCCTACCCTAATCCAGTCTGTAACCAGCTGGGATTAGAGCTGCATCTAGGACTCCTATCACTGCAAGATGTGAGCAGGTGCGTGCTCTAACCCCAGGACAGTGGGAGTGTTCATTCAGCTAAGCTGAGAGAAGCTACAGCATGTGCACTTGCAGTCCAAATACATACATCCATTATACTTGCTGCTGCAACTTCATCCAGGTGTTTGAAGACCACGTTCAGGACGTCTCTCAGGCGCTTCACAGACTTCCTGTTTGGCTGCAGCAGCATTGCTTGGAAATTCACAGGGAGGCCATACCTCGGAACACAACACACATGATCATCTGCTGGGAAGGGCCACAGCTGTCTGCTCATGCCCTTCTCCCTCCTCAGCCTCCAGGCATGCCCACTTGTGGTGTGTTGCAGAAACAATGCTACCTCCTTATTTTCTTTCTGAAGCCAAAAGTTAACTAAAGAGTGGCTTTCTGTTTTCCCCTTGCCTGTAAGTGCCCCCAAAAAATCGTTTTTCATCAGATTCATATGTCACTTTTTTTGTGGACATCTGTATTGTCTGCTGTGAGCTCCTGGAATGAAGTGTGTAAGGCATACACCTTGAGCAAGGCAAAACAAGGTGTGTAAGGGTTCCTCCCACAAAGGAACTGCACCAGGAAGAGAGCTGTACATTTTGACTTCCCCAGGAATCTCTGCCTGCACTCTGTGTTTACTCACCTTAGGACAGATTCAACAAAAACTCTCAAGGCTTTCACATGAATCCAAGCCACAAATGCTTCACTGAAGTTCACCTTCAGCCAGCGCAGTAAGGGGCCCTGTGAGAGCAGAACAGTGCTGTGATCCCCTCCCTGAGTGAAGCAGCTCCATAGCCAACGCTGCCACTGAAGCCATCATGGGCTGCTGGGATAGTTCCCAGGCAGCCTAATAGTGGCTCCCAGTTTATCAGAAACTCAAGTGACCTTGGCCAAATCATTGTTATTTTTCCCATGCCTCAGTTTTATGGGCTAAATGGAGCTCACCAGAGACAGTTGGAACCATAAAGCCATTTCTGAGAGAGGTCCTTAGGCATGCTGGTAGCAAAGGCTGCCAACTCACAAGGTGCTACTTACATATTGTTGTTTCTTGTCAGAAGCTAATTTCATCAGCTCTTCCTTTTCACATTTCAGTTCCTTCTCATCATAATAAAATTCTCGAACCATGAATCTACAATTGAATGACATTTGCTCTCACAAGCCTTAGTCCAGGCAATATGTACACTCATTTCTTTTTCCCCAGGAGAAGCAGGTATGGGAGGTTGCTTTTTAACATTTAACAAGTTAAAGTATGTGAAGGGTAGGAGTTGAAATCACTCCCAGAAAGCCAGCAGAATGAGAGCAGAATGGGCAATTCCAGGATCTGTAACTTGGAACTTAAAGAACAGGATCACTGATTCTGCTACCACAGCTCCTTCCCACCCTGCCTTCTCAGTGGCTTTAGGACCAACAGAAACACAAGCAGTCAAGGAGTCCTAAAACCAGTGATGGATTCAGCATGCTGCACACACAAGCCTCTCCTGATCCTCATCTCTTGCTAGCCTGCCCTGCCTAGTCAGGTCTTCTTACCTGCTCTCCCTGGCTTTGGCCTTAAAGTCATCCATCACTTTTCTAAACAGGGTCACAGTGAAGAGTCCTCCCTCTGCATCCTCAGCAATCATTCTGTGGGAGGGAAATCCACTGCTGTGATTTGACATGACAAATCCCTTATGCCTTTTTTACCTACCTTACCCTTTTGCAATTCTTTTTATTTTCATTTATGGTTCTGAACAACACCCTGCTTTTTGAAAACTGCTGTGACAGAAACAGGGAACAATGACTTTACTTGCACTGGCTACTCTACCTCAACGTAAAACTCAATTGGTTTAGTTCCTGAGTCCACTGTAATACACACACATTCTGCCTGCCTGATTTTTCTGTGTTTCCTGGTAACATTCCCCCATTTTACAGGCACTTGTGTTTTGTGACAGGTGGTAGACAAGACAGCTTGTTTCTTTCTCTATGCTTTCCACCTTCTGCACTTCAGGTAATACCATGGTCAGCTCTTGTGTCCTGGACTGGATCTCATAGTCTGCATGAGCTGAGCAATGGAATATCTAAGTCCTAGGAAAGATTTTTTTTACCCAAGGATGAGTTAATATGGCTTTTGCTAGTGCAAATGACAGTATGCTGAATTACTCTATGCTACAACAGGAAGCAATTAAAAATGCAGAATTAGTGTTTCATCTTTTTATAAAGTACTTTCCATAAAGCTCTATGTGATTGCATATGTCTGAACTATACCTCAATTAATGTAATAAATTGCCTGTTTTACACAAAAAGAAGCAATGGCCTTGTTGAAAGTAAAAAGAAATAGATTACTGGAAAGGGAAGCTAATTGTAAAATTTTTTCTTTCATCTGTACTTTCCTTCAACAAACTAATTTCTATTTGAATTGCAAATACATTAATGTGGAGCCTATGCATTTAGACTAGTGATTTCCTCTAGGATCCACCAATCTGAGGGGCTGAAACATGACAGGGATCTCTGAAACAAACACAGAGCTTAATTTGGAATTTCACTTACTTGGTGGAGCGAGGTACTACCATATCTGAGAGTGATTCATAGGTCTTCTGCCACTGTACGTAGCTTGACCTTTGAGCAACACAAAACAAAGCACAGTAAATAAATACTATATACTGGAAAGCAAATGTTGATATATGTAGCTAATTAAGCTAATAACTTAGGGTAGAAGGGTAGAAGGGTTGAACTCTTTGTGCTCAGTTATGTCATTAAGATATATTAAGCCTCTCCTATCTTTTCCTCTCCTAGTCACCAGCTGAGGAGATGCTTCCCTCAATGCTACACCCTCAGTCTTCACTTTGGATCTTGGCTTGAGGAAGGGTCAATATCAGGAAACTGATGGTGGGAAGAATGTGGGATATACTTCCAGGCTGCCACACAGTGTCCCATGCTCCAGGACCCCTGCACAAGCTGCTCTGGTCCACGGGTAGCTATGTAGCACAATAGCAGATCACAGAGCTGATCTGTGCTAGACTGAATGCCAGCCCTGTGAGAAAGGGAACAAGGGTATGGTAGGAGTTTGCAAAGAGAGAAATTTCTTTGCAATTTAGTGTGAATAAACTCAGATAATGAAGTCAACAAACTTACCTCAGATAGCTTTTTGCAACCTGTTTTTCAGAGAGAAGAGTGATGGTGCTGTATGTGTGCTGGGACAGGGGTATATGGACAGGAAAGGTTTTGTGTAGGGCTCTGAGGAGAACATGGTGTAACTTCCCCATTGTTAGCAGCCATCCTATGTATGACCTGACCACTTACAAGGGCACAGCCAGCAGAGAGAGATTGTGAGTTGAACAGGTCTAATTCCTTTTAGAAACTGGCTATGCTGCAGTAAAAATCTGGTTTTCTTTTAGCTCATACTATTCCTATCAGGAGACTGAGAGCCCACTCATCACTATGAAGAACCTACATGCCAGTTGTCCTGCTCCAGCTTTGGCGCAGTCTTTATCTCCCTCTTTTGTGCTAGCACCACTCTTGGCAGAAACTGTTCTTTCTCCTTTGCTAAGGGCTCCACCTGTGTCCCAGTAGGGCACTCTTGAGCTGCCCCAAGCTGACCCAGTATCACTGGTTCTGGTGCTTATGCCTGGGGCTCAGTGCCACCCGGGGTGTGTGCACACACTGTTGCCTTACTTTGGCACCACGACGAGCAGTGTGATAAGATACTCGGAATTCAGAACAAAGTCTTCTTTGTGCACAATGTCTGCCAGGGTCCGGGTCAGCAGATTTCCCCTACGGTGAAGAAGACAAAGTAAAAATAACAGTAGCAGAAACTCAGCAGTGGAACATTGGAGACATTGTGCTGTGGGTGGAGACGCTAATCTGTACTGGGGGAGAAGAAGGCCCAGAAGGAGGTGGGTAAAGGACACAGCCACACTTCTTAAATGGCTGTTTCATTATTTTTACTGCAACTAAAAGAATCAAAAAGTAACTAATACTAAAGGACACAATATTGGTGTGGCCAGTTTATGCCCTTTATGTAAAATGACACCATTCCGCTGCTATTGTTTTTACAGTAAGGGTGTAAATACTTGAGAAGTGCACATCTTCTCTCAGTCATTGCTGCATCTTGTGGGAAGCACCTGCTCTCTCAGGAAGTCTGCTGAGCTGCTTGTGTGACTGTGCTGCAGGCAGAGTGAGCCATGTACATACAGACCTAAGCCATCACAGCAGCCTGGCATTCCTGGACTGCTGTGGACCAGCACACTGAGACACCTCCTGCTGAACAGCAGTGAGAGCAGCAGTCTCATGCACAGGTGGGACCTGCAGGAGGTCTCCAGGATGTCTCCACACACTAAGCCCACCTGATCACATTAATTTCTAGGCCATGTAGATAGCCAGGGCTGGCTGTATATGGCTGGAAAGCATTAGGTATGCAGAGGAGATGCCCTCCCTGTCACTGGGTACGAGTGAAGAAGGACCTAAACTAGCAGTTTTGGGTTTGACGTTCACCGGGCCAGTCTAAATATTAACTAACTGGCTGGTAACTTATTAGATGTTTGTTCAGCCCAAGCTATCTGGCCCTGGTGGGCACCAGAGTTAGAGCATTTAAAGATGGATGGAATGATGACAAGGAAGACTGTCCCTGACCATGAGGTCTCCATTCTTCTCCCTCCTCACATTGCTGGAGCCCTGGCCAGCAGGCTGCCAGCCTGGCTGGCTGCAGTGCCAGGCAGCCACCTGTGCCCTGTGCCCAGTCCTGAGTAGGAACAGTGGCACATATGAGCATGTGTTGGGTGAGGGCTTGCACAGCATCATCTAAGTCGTTTTAAATTTACTACTTACTGGATTTTACCATTCTCCCCAGTGCTGTCCTAGGAAAAAACCCAAGTATCAGCTCTGACATAGGGAAAGACCACAAGCAGATGAAGACAGGAGAGAGAACATTTGGGAAGCCTGAACAGTGCATTACCTGAACCAACAGAAGTTAAAAAAAGAAAACAAAAATATGCTGGTAAGGTGCAGGATCAAGGTAGACAGAGCTGTTTCCTATGGGAGCTTTGCAAATGCTGTTCAGAACATAGGGCATAGCTCCATGTGGCAAAGGAATCCACCAGTTGACACAGCTCATCTAATTTCTGACTCCCTGAAGTCCCATCAGAGCAAAACAGTTGACTTTTTCCAAGATTGCCTGCTCACACTGTCAATAAAAATCCTATTAGGAACTTCAGTCTCCCTAAGCTGATTTTGAGATATGCTGACCACACCTGCTTTCACTGGGTCTCCAAATGCTCAGTATGTCCCAAAGCTGGAAAAGTTGTTCCCACCAGAACACAGCAATGGGTGTGAGCACACACTGCCTGCATTTCAGCCAGCAACAGCATCCCCAGTGCAAAATACTTACATAGTTTTCTTCTCCAGGCTTTGCAAATTTCCTTTAATGTTGTTGTACGCAGCTGATCGGGTCTTCAGGTCTGTTTCTATTTGAGTCACTTGCTAAAACAAAGTGAAAAAATGGAGTCAATGCAGTGCGTGAGGTCTTCTCACCTCAGTCCCACAACTACCACCTTAACCCAGAGACACAGCTGCCAGCTCCCCTAAAACCACTGGCCTGTGGCCAAGAAGAGCCAGGATCAGAGCTCCCCTGGGGCAAAGGCCTCTGCAGAACGTAGGGTTCAGTCAGCTGTTGCTGTTGGTGTGCTAGAGCTGTACCTAAGGGGCAAGTTCATGGTTTTATTTGTTAGCTACATTGAACAACAGCACATTATGCCTTTCTGAATGAACTGACAGTGTAAGTAATTCATTCAGCCTGAAGGCTTTTGAATTAATGTCAGATGAACAATCTCATGAAAAACACCTCCGAACTGGAGAATAATATGGTGAGGGAATTAAAGTGCAGAAAATATATCAAACATATCAATGTACTCTAGTGAATTTGATAAAGTGCCATATACTTACAGACTAGATAGGTTTCAATATATGTATCATTACTATTGCAGTAGAAAATAAAACAATATCAACAGCTTCAGTACAAAGTGTGTAATTCTGAGCTTGTTCCTGCCCAAACCAAAGGCAAAGGCTCCTCTCCCACCATGAGAGGAGAGATCACAAGCAGCCAAAAGACGTGCTTCCCCATGCTGACATCTCAAAATCTGGAGTACAATTTACCTTTGCTAATGCTTCTGATATATTCTTCAGTGGCTGCTTTATGGGGTATTTGGCCATGTCCCACTCAAACCGTGTCAAGTAGCTAATTAGGTCAACTGAAAATACAAAGAGATGCATGAAAGCAGATAGTGTACCAGATGGCAGCTCAAGCTTTGGGGAGTAGTCCCCAGCTATATCTTAGGCATAGCTTTGATTAACTTCAGAGAATTAACCAGAAGTCCACTTCTCAATTCTTATAGAGATTTGATCTAGATAAAATATGCACAGATCCTATGCCCCATCTAATCAACTTCCTAAACATCCCCAAAAATTAAAGGCTAAACCAAAAATATTTTCTGCACTACACCTAACAGTAGAGACAAAGTGTAAAATTATCTGTATCAGTGGGACACAGCAGTGTACAGCTACTCTTCTTCACAGTAAAAACAGTTTTATGTCATCTCAGTCTATATTTCTGCAATATGCCTGAATTTAATCCAGCAACGGCTATCAGAAAAATACTTTGTGCCCAGGATCAGCAGTAATATTCAGGGTTGCTGAGAGCCTGATCAAAGGTACTAAGACCATAGCAGATGTCACTTCCCTGCGATTCAGTCAAGTGCTCACTAGAAACCAAACAAATGCAGGTGCGATGAGGAATTCCTCATTGGCTCTGTACACAGAGGTCCCCATTTCACACAAAGCTAGAGACTATTTATATAATAGATAAATCCAGTCACAGCATCCAAGAACAGAAATTCACAGCAAGGACCTGTGCATGCAACCTCCAAAACAAAGCACCCTTGGACACGGGGACCCACGGCATCTTTCCAGAATGAAGGGGAAATGAACACATAAAACACCCAGCTCCTAGACCAAGATTTTCCTGTTTCACTGTTTGAAGACCAAGGGCTCTTAATGTTAGGAAACATTAAGGCTTCGTACATTAAGGTATCAAGTAAAGAATTCTCCTCCAGCAGCTCATGAAATCAAACAGCTCTTTGTCTGAGTCCTGAGAGCCTTTGGATGCTGAACTCACCACTACATAGTGTTCTTGCAGACCTTCATAGGATGGGGTAAAGTCATGCATCCTGCCACAATGAGAAGGGCTGGGACTGCCCCCCAGAAAATTAGGGAGACAAGGGGAAGGAAGCAGGCAGGATCTCAAGGTCTAGACAAAGAGGCTAGAAGCACTGTGACCTAAAGGATGGGCTTCCTTCCAGACCAGGAGGGTAGATATGGAGAATGTCTGGGACGTTGCTCTAAGGTGATAGGGAGCAAAATAAGCTCAAGGTGCCAAGTAAAATTACATGCATGCTGGGGCCCTTCAGTGTTCTTTGCTGCCCTATTCAGGGAGTGAATTCAGTCCCACAGCAAGGTTTGAGCACAATTTCTTATGGGCTGGAATTTGAGGTTTAGGGGAAAACTTTTCGAACCAAGTTGCATGAGAAGGAATGTGAATAACTGTGTAATTGCCATACTACCAGGCTGAGGGGACTCTGCGGTCTCATGTGATACTGAATACCCTTGGCAGGAGAGCACTATCCTTTCCATGGGCTTCTCTCACCCCACAACAGAGTCAGTTTACCCTATTAGATTTCCAAAGCACGGAAAATCTTATGTTAGGAGAAACAGGCTTCTTAGCAAGAGATAAACTGCCTGGAAGGCAGAGAGCACTTGCCATGGCAGTATTCTCCCCCACTTCCAAAACCACAGCTGTGTCAATGTCCCTCACATTCAATGGACAAGAGTCACAGGGCAAAGATCCAACCCTTCCTGCTAATATCTCATCAGGAATGAGCAAATTCTCCTGCACAGGAGGGTGTAGAAAAGGGGCAAAACTGCAGAAGGCTGGGAGAGCTATGACACAGCTGCTGCATGCACAGTTCTCCATTGATGCTTGCTCGTGATCTCTGTGGGGAAGGCAGAGGGGTCAAAAATACTTCATCAACAAAGTTCACACAGCATTTTCAGCACAGGGTACACAACACACCTGCAGCCTCTCTTCTAAGCTTGTGAGCTGAGGCTTTGCGGACACGGGCTCTTTAAAGACAGACACTGACCAATTTATAGTTGATGAGATATAAAAGTTCCCTGAAGAACTTCACATGTCCCTTCTATCCTCACATTCCTTGAATCTCAGCAACATCCAGATGTTGAGCAGTTGAGCACAGCATGAGTTCTCAGCCCAGTTTCAAGCTCAGTCCTGAGCGAGCTTGCCAGTGCTAGCTGGCACTGGTGCAGGTTAATTAAGCAGCCTGATCTTGGGGGTGGCACAAATTACTGTGAACACACTAGCAGAGCTGTGTTTAAAATGCCAAGCAGCCCCAGCACCCTGATGCTCCTGGAATGGCATTCCTCATTTATGGAAGCTGTCGAGTCACTTCTAAAAGGCTTCACATAGCTGCCCACCTAGGAGAGATGATTCCTACCAGCTCACAGCTGCCCAGGGAACCCACAGCCTGCATGTCTCATAATCTAACTTACACACCAGCTCTAAAATGCAATATTAAATACTTCCTCTCTAAAACATTCAATTCTTCAAAATTGTTATGCTTCCCATTTTGCTTTGTTTTGGACTCACTATAAAGAATGGAGTTATTCCACCACTTACCAAATTTTAAAATTAATTTAGGATTAACATTTTAATGAATGGAAGAGAATTTGGTATGAATCTTTGAAGAAAAGCTTTACTTACTTTTCAAGAAAGGTTGTTTATGCTGTTATGATATATTAAAAGTTTCTATATTACACAAGCACACATTTCCCTCTATAAGAGAGAAATTTGCATGTGGCTGCTTTCAGCTGTTATCCACTGGAAAGTTAAGTGTCTGTGTATGTGTGCAAGTTCATGTAACTAAAAGTGCTGTATTTTTTACTATTTTGCATTTTTTTTCCTAAAAACCTAGCAAGAAAACTTTTTAGACACATAGCCACTACCAAACTGCTACTGGGTTTATATACAAGTGAGGTAAAGTCAGCGTTACTAAAAACCATCTTGGGATGGTTGAATAGTATGAAACAGGACCATGCAACAAGAAATCATGTCTTATAATGTTGTTTCTGATTTCACAGCCTCGAGGAAGGCTTCAACTTTATAGTTCTTTTACTAATCAGAAAGGGAAGGAGGAAGAATTAGTCCAGTAAAGTTGCTGATGCGTATGAAGACTGGCACCGGAATATATTAGGGGAATCCTCATATAGTAAACCTGACTTCATTTCTTAAGATGCAGTCAGTAATCTTAAAAAGGTTCATGTCCGAATTCAATATGATTTGTTTGGATGACCAAACCCAGACAGAGGAATTAGTAACGCATGCAAGTAATTTCCATATCCTTCTAGCACATGCAGAGCTGACGGGGGAAAAAAAAGGTGTAAAAAGGGTAAACAAAGGAAATTAACGAAACCTGTTGTTTCTCAAGTCATAGGGATATCGTGATCAAGCTACGAGGTTGTTACTTGAGAAATCCATCGTAACCTGATCACTGTACCTCTACAACCAGACCAAGACTTGTGTCTAGCACTAATATACACAAATGCATGCATGTAACAACACCACAACCATCAGTCCTCAACATACTTTGGAGACATTTCATTTTATCCTTTAGCCCTGAAACACAGTAAATGGGATTATTGTATTTCTTGAACAGTTGTACCCTCAAACATCAGTTTTATATCATTCAAGGACATTTCTAAAAGAACTTCCTCCCCATCCTTTACTAATACAGGTCTGAAGTACAACATTGCAGACAAAGGGAGATGGAGTATACACTCTTAGTTTATCCAAAAGCATCATGCTGCAAGTCTGTAATCAGCATGCATACCACATCCAATTTTGTTGTATTTTTCCAGAATAGCTGGGGAATGCAAATTACTGATAGATCACTGACAGTTGTCACACCACCATACAGAATAAGATTTAGGTGTCCTTAAGAAATCAAGCCCAGGCAGGGCACAGGAGTGTGCTAAGTCATGTTAGGAGTGAACAAGGATGTCTCTTACTTTCATCTTCACTCCAAAGTTAGCTTCTGCTGAGAAAAATGGGAGCAGGCTAGACACGTTCTTATAAAATGTTGCTGATGGTTGTCCTTTCTGAAGTGTGAGGGTTGCAATTCCACATATTTATATTCTGAAGCAAGCAAAAGCAGCATCAATGTATTTAAATTCCCATATTCACAGCACCTACCTCCATTGGCCAGAAGATTTTCCTGGACTTTATCTTTTGAGTCCTCCATTACTTCTCCTATGTACTGTGCTATTTTCTTTATTACGCTTAAGTGTAACAAAAGAAACTTTGTTAGTGAAGAAACAAAATTATTACAAAACAGTTTCATTGTGATCTGATAAACACAGAAATGCCCAAACAAAACACTTCTGAAGCAAGGCAGGTTAATTTGCAATTCAAATGATAATAAAAATTCTAGGACACAATGCAGAACTAAATGTCTTACCTCTAATTACACTGATCTCTGCAAAAACATGGGTAATGTCATTTTGCCTGTGCTCTGGACTTACAGAATATCAAGTTTCAGTCTTCTGTACACTCATTACATGCATAGCAGAAACCAGAAGGCAAGAAAGGCAAGAAACTCATGTTTAAAACCCCCAAGGCGATGAAGGCAAAAGAGGCTACATATAGACACTGACTAAAGATCTGTTCCATAGGATGCTAAAGAAATCCTTAAGGCTCACTGAGAAAAGGTTCTCAGAAAATACCCAGGGAAAAATAGCAGTGCTATCTTGCTTGATGGGAAATTTCTTTCTTATTCCTTTTCTTTACAGGACTCTTTCTCTCTTCTCTTTCAGCATGGTGGACAAGACACTCTTTTAAGGCATAGGAGTGCTAGATTCAAATCCTTCTGCCCAGTCCAGAGTAGTGATTTGTACAGAGACCCTCCTAGAGAACACAATCTCCACTGTGCCACTTATTCTTTACTCATTTTAATAAATGGATTAATCAAGTCCCTCTAACAGTAGTTCCCCCTGTCTCCAGTCAAAGTACCTGTTTAATACAGGCTGCAAGACTTTCTGATTAAGTATCCTTCTGCACTCAAAAATATTAGTAGAATTTGGCCTGCAGCTCCCTAACTGTCCCAGGTTGACTACATCTTGTATAAAACCCAGCAGCTACAAGGTTACTGCCTGACCATTAAATTGGCAGAGACACGAAGTGGACATAATCCTTGGCCTTGTGACAGGGAGTGTAACAGCAGGCTTCATTTCTGCTTCATTTCTCTTTCTTTCCTTACTGAGAGGAGACTACAGCTGCAGATGAGCTGGAGACTGAAAGGGCATCTACAGTGTTTGGACATTGTGTTACATGATTGAACGATGTGGTGTTGTGACCAGCCCTGTGGTTTTCAAGAGCAGAAAAGGGACTTTGGGCCAGGTATACATACCAGGAAAGCGTCAGAGAAGAGGATTTTTCTTTCAGGTGCTGCAAAGCAGTTGCATCTATCTTTGTTACTGTGAAGAAACTTAAGAGTCTTGGGAAAGATTTTCCAGTCCTATGACAGGTAGGAAAAGTCTGAGATTGCTGATGCTGCCAAGAATGCAGTACTCAAAATTTGTGCTGTTTGGGGTCAATTCAGTCTGAAGAAGAGAAGATCTTGTGACTTCAATATATAAAGGGCTCCTACAAGAAAGTTGGACAGAGGCTTTTTACCAGTGCCTATAGTGACAGGACAAGAGGCAACAGTTTTAAACTAAGAGAAGATTTAGACTGGACATAAAGAAATTCTTTACTGTGAGGGTGATGAGGCACTGGCACAGGCTGCCCAGGGAAGTCGTGGATGCCCAGTCTCTGGAAGCATTCAAGGCCAGGTTGGATAGGGGTTTGAG
This sequence comes from Pyrgilauda ruficollis, assembly GCF_017590135.1. Classification (NCBI taxonomy): domain Eukaryota; kingdom Metazoa; phylum Chordata; class Aves; order Passeriformes; family Passeridae; genus Pyrgilauda; species Pyrgilauda ruficollis. The sequence goes on from NW_024525712.1 coordinate 1,326,554, forward strand.
CAACCCGGTTTAATGAAAGGTTTTCCTGCCAAAATCATTCTTCTCATGTCCCTGGACAGATGCAGTTCAGAGTGCCTGTAGGAGGAATGTACACCACTGTGCTCCAGTTCACATCCCTTTCTCAGAGCTGCTGCAGTGTTTCACCACCTGGCTGCAGCCCGGTAAGAGCCCAGCAGCAGCTGAGGGCTGTTAGAGTGCAGCACATGTGGCCCGCACTCAGGCTGTGGGGGGGATGAGGGATCCAGACAGAGGTTCCCTGACAGTTGCAACTTTGCCAAGCACTTCTGCAAATTTCAGCTTGTAGATAGAGCTGGTGTTTGTTTCCTTCCTGATGCTCAAAGAGCCCAAAGAACTTGTAACAAGGCAGCAGATGATAAAACCAGCATAGCAGGAGGCTAAAGACATTATGGAAAAAGCATTTCACAGGGACATGTATAAACCAGGAGCTTCTCCAAAGGGCCTGAGCTGCTTTCATTACCCTTGAGTGCATCTGGTGGCTGACCTGACAGGTGGGAGACAGCTCTGGCCTCTCTCCATGGACACAGAGGGTGGGACAGATGCACTCTCATGCACCTGACAGTCCTACCTGCCCAGGAAACACCTGGCTCCCTTCCCACCCACACATCCCGTGGTCCCTGCAGCAGGATACAGCCACACTGTGTGTAATACACTGTGCCAGAGGAATGTTCTCCAGTACTGCCTTAGCCGCTGTGCCTTGCATTGCATCCTGTGAAATGCAAGTGGGATTCACTCACCCAACATATTTCCCATGCAAAGACAGAACCTATCCCCTCCACATCTCTGATGTCTGGGGCAAATGACAGGAATCAGACCCCTGGAAGAGCCCCACTGACTACACTGACATCCAACAATGGACAGTTTTCACAGCCAAATATCAGGTCTCTGCCTTTAGATAAGATGAATCCCATCTTGAGCAAGTATTATGAACAAATGATGCATTATAAAAAGAGAGAGTTTCAGCAAAACTGCTTCAAGAAGTAGTAATAAAAATCTGTAAAGGGAGTAACTGCATTTAACCTACTATTATGTCTAGAATGTTTTGCTTCTGCAATGGCTGCAATGTCATTAGCTTCCAAAAAAAAAAAGTCTAACACTTAAATGATAGTGAGAAAGAAAGGGTGCCACCCACCAGGACTCCAAACACTGCAGAGAGCAGAAGTCCTGCAATCTGAGGCCCCTCCCAGGTATGCCACTGACCAAGGACCAGAGAAAACCTCTGGGTAAGAGTGACCCAGGAAACTGTCAGCTTTTGAGAGAGCTCCATGCTACCACAGGATGACATGGAAAAACACTCCTCCTCCCTATGTAAATAAATAATAAAAGTATGTGGAAACAATAGCTCCTGCAAACTCTTGCCCCTTCTCTGCTGTCCTGGCAGGAGGCAGCGCTGACAGGTTTGCACTGCCTGGCTTTACTGGCAGCTGTGTTTATCCAGCAACAGTTCAGCAGGCAGCTCTTTCATAGGACCAGGAACATAAATGCTCAGGTCATCTGAACAGGCTTGTAACCCTCTGGATGCTTTACTTCAACCAAGTGCGAGAGCTTGTGGCTTGAATCACAATTTAGACATAAAACCTGAGGCATTTATTCAATGCAAAATGCTTTTGTATGTCCTTGTGGGACTCAATCTGCTAATACCTTTGATTATTCTGTTATTCTCTGTTACTACTCTAATGTTACTACTCTAATGCATTTTTCTTATTTTCCAAAACATCTTTCTTATTTTTAAATCTTGTTGGTCTTTCCTGGTTATCTATCCTGACAGGCAAATGAGACAAACAGGAAGACTCCTTGCCTCAGCAGATTACAGTGGAAGGGCCTCAATGACCCCTTTGCTCCATGTCCCTAGAGCCCATCAGAGGGTAAGAGTCATTACTGGCAATAAAGGGACAATTAGTGGAGTAAAGTGGCGTTCAGCTCGAACAAGCAGCTGTATTGTGCTGGCAAGTAAAGACAAAGATGACACAAGTCAGTGAGCCTAAGGAGCTTCTACTGACATTTCACTTCTAACTGCCCTCCACTATCTTACATGGATTCTGCACTCAGCTTTTCAGAGCTCCTAATTCTTCACAAAGCTGGGAATTAGTTATGCCTTTCTGAAAAATCAGTTCTGATGATTGCTGGCAGCCCTCAAACCCAGATCACACAGCTGCTTCCTGTCTGCTACCCTGACTAGAGACACAGAATTACAGAATATTCTGAGTTGGAAGAGATCCACAAGGATCCACAAAGATCATTGAACACTTTCCATTAGAACAGATATGGGCACTGTCTCTTCCCAAATTTGCCCCCTTTCCACTTCCTTAAGAATCTCTGCAATTGAAGAAGAAGCTGGAACGTGTTACAAAGAATATGGGGCAGTATTTTTGGAAGGGTCACAATGGAGATGGTTTTGTTGATAACTTAAGTTGCTCTTTCTTGCTTAAAGTCCTGAAGAAGTAGTATGGTTTAGTTTTAGATGGTTCTGTGAGGAGCAGGGTGTTGGACTCAATGATGGTGATGGGTCTGTTTCAACTCAAGATATGAATCCTGTCCATGATTATAAAATATCAGTCTTGTGTGCAACCCAGAATTATCATATGCAACCATTCTAATACAACCCTTGTGTAGCAGTAGTAAAATCAGAAAAAAAAATGCTATGGAGAAATGTATTCTAACAGACCAACTTTCACCTAAAGTGCCTAGCATAGATGCAAACAGTTTATATCAGGGTTTCTGTATATCTTTGCCACTGCCACACAAAGATCTATGAAAGGATTGAGCATATTTAGACAAGAAAATGCTTATCAGTCTGGACTGGGAGAAAAAATGCAAGAAGACCCAGAGCTAACACATGTGTCTGTGACCAAAACTAGGTAAGCTGCCAAAGCAAAAACTAGAACAAAGCAGAAAAAAACAGCAGCTTATACCTTCACTGCCTCAAAGTCTACCTTGTGCCACGAAGTATCTTAAAACACATCATTTTTTTAGATTGCTGTGCTACACTATTCTTTTGTGTGCCCAGGTCAGTGTGTCCCAAAAGGCAAACTTGGTAATTGTCAGCAAGGAGATCATGTGAGTCATTGCTTAAGTAGGTTTGATGCAATATGAGTCAATATTCTGGGTTTTTAAGAAGTTTAAAAGCCTGAGAGGGAGCAGTCTGGACTTCATTCAAAAGCACATAAACCTTAGAAGTCCTCTATCTGACTGAAAAGGGATAGAAGGTTCAATAGAAATATTCTGTCACAACTAGATCAGGGAGGGCTTGACATTCTCTAAAAGTTGTTTTATCAAGTTTCTGGATGAGGTGGGAGGATATTCTTTAAAACAAAAACAAAAACACAAAACAAAATATCCCCACAATCCAACATTTAAAGCAGTTTCCTTATGAGAAACATCTTTCCTAGCACTTGAATGGATTGCTATGCTAACAAAGTTACCATGGATATAATTCAGCTAAATTTTAAGGAATGATCCTTTCTTTGTGATAATTCCATGACAATCAACACAAGGGTTAAACAAAGCCTATCTACTTTAGTCCAGTTGCAGTCCAGCCTGAACTGAGTCAGACCGAGGTGAACACAAGGACATACCATCCCATAAAAACAATGTCTGTTTCTCATTTGTAGGTGGTAAATAAGATCTATTTTACCTTTCAGCAAAGCTATCAAGTTTTCCCAACTCATCTGACAGACCAACAAGAGCATCCAGTGTCCCCACCTGTGCAAAAGATGAGAAATAGGTGAAAGATGCACAACTCTGTCTAAGGCTTTTGTTGGCAGAACCTTAAGGAGCCTGACTTGTCCTTAGTACACTTGTCCTTAGTGAATTTAACAGTTTGGCAGAACTTATTTACTTGGTGGAAAATATAGCAATTCCTTTACCCAAGAACTAGGGCATAAAAAGCCTTTTCCAATAAAGGAAAAAAGTATGTGTAGTCTCAAGATTACACATCAGTGTCTTTCTTCCTGTTTTCACTTCATCCTCTAACATCAAGCTGCATAGAATAGTCTTTAACCAGACAAAACAGTGACTGGTACAGAATATTAATAATAATGCACACAAATAATGCACACACACAAACAAGTCAGATGTACTAAGAGAACAAAGGGAAGCAGCATTTTTTCAAAAGGGGGTGTCTGTCTGTGTTCTGTTATTACCAAAGCAAGTCTCTCACAAAGCCATTTCTGATCAACATCTGCTTTTTGAATCACTGTCAGTCATAACCCCATATTTATGGTATTGCAGCATATTGCCAAACCTTTTCTTGTAATGTTGCCAGCTCAACATTATGTAGGGTCAATCTAAGGGAGAAGAAATAAATTTTATGTAGAACAAATAGAATGCAAATGGGCATCTTCAGATACTCCAAATGCTTTACTTCCTTCAACATAGCAGACTCACCACCACCAGTGGGGTAAGGTCCAAAGGTGATAAAAATAAGGTCCATGGAAGATAAAAATTTTATCAGTCTCAGGTGTGCGTACAAAAAAGCAACACTCTTCTCTGTCAGTAGTCTTGCTGCCGTGGCTGGATAGTCAGGTACTCCCTTTGCATTAGCAATCCATGATGCACTATGCTGTGTGACTAGGAGCAAACTGCACATGGAATGCAATGCAGTTATTTAACATCTCACTCGTTCACTTTTTATATATCTATCCTTCCAACGTGAAGCTCAGCTTCAAGCACAATGATTTATTTCTCTCTGGTCAATTTTCAGTTGCCTGAACACAACTCATCCCCCAACCACAGTCTCTTTCCACTCTCTGGATACTATCCCATATGACAAATCCCATATCTATCCCAAAAGTCTTTAGCCCTGGCTAATGCTGCTGTTTTGCCCATACACAAACCCCCTCCTCACTTACCTTTAAGTCTGGAATATGGAATTTACTGTTGCTGGACAGGTTGGATTTAGATGTCACAGTGTTCATTCTCTCCCATGCCTGCAGATTTGTTTTGTCTCCTGGAGCAGAAATTAGCCAGAACTCCGACATGATCTAATATTTTCCCTTCACTGCTGGTCACTGTAGAAACTCAAAGCAGGTAAATAGCTAAAAGAGCACCACACAAAAGGTGCTCTTCCCTAAGAACAGAAAGAGAACAGATCACTGATTTCTTTTCTTCAGAAACACTAGGAGAGTGAGTCAGTTGTGTGTCTCAGGCTGAAATGGAACATGACCTTCTCCAGAATGTCACGGAAAGAGTGTGGCTGTTCCTTCCTTCTCAGGATTGTTCCATCCAGTTTCTGCATGAAGAAATGAAGCTTCCTCCTCCCCTTTTCCCTCCCAGCCTGTTCCATTTGCCTTGCGCTTTAAGTTCAGTGCCTACTGGGGAGCCTGGGGGCTTCACCAAACTACCCAAAAGTAATAAAGAATTTCTGCTTGATAAATATTCTCTCTCAAACTGTTGGACATTTGCAAAAATGAAAAATGAAAGCAAGACCTCTGCTGAACATAGAGGCTGCAAAAGATGCCACTGGCAAGACGGAATATTGCTCTCAGTGTTTTTTTTCTTCCCAGGCTCGATAGGAAGGAGCTGGAGGAAGGCAAGCCCTGGTGTACAGGGACGGTATCGGCAGAGCCACACAGATGGAGCAGTGGCGAGAACAGAGGGACAACTACTGTGGTGCGAAGCAGAGATGAGGGCAGGAGAGCAGCTGGCACCACACCGCAATCCTCCGTTCCTTCCCGAGAGCTCCCGCGGAGCATCCCCGCCACACGCCCTCGCTCTCAGGTGCGCGGGACAGGGCAGGTGCGGCACTCGCCCCTCGGCACCCGCGCCGGGCCCCGCCGTGCCCGAGCGCGGCCAGCACGGCTGTCAGGGGCTGCCGGGGCCCCGCGGGGCACTGCCCGCTGCTTTATCTGCCCGCTGCTTTATCTGCCCGCTGCCTCTACTTCCCGCTGTTTTACCTGCCCGCTGCCGCTCCTGCCCCTGCCGTGCCTGCCGCTCCCCGTGCCCGCGCCGCTCCCGGCGGCTCCCGGCGCGGACGCGTCCGGAGCGGCGGCCGGGCAGGGTCGGGGCGGAGCGCAGCGAGGCGCGGGGCGGCCGCCGCATCCACGGGAGGTGCAGGGGGTCCAGGGCTCCCTCCCGGAGCACAGGGGCTGCTGCCCTGGTGCCCTAAAAGCTCTGTCACAGCTCTGACTAGGGCAGCTTTGCATCTCATTGCTCTCTTTTAAACTGGCGCAAATAATGCAGAAGCCATTTGTTTTTATTAAACACTGACTACCTTCAGCAAGTCTGAAGCTTTTTGAATAATTAAAGACTTCTAGGAAACTCTTGATTCCGGGACTTCCCTAAGTGCTTCATTTAACAAATATGCGGTGCAGGAGTCTGCAAAATAGCGATGCTTGCGTTCCTGGTGATGCTTCTTCCTTCACGTATAGCTGTGGCTTTTAGTCCTTAGCAAATCTTGAGCTTGTTTTACAGTGCCTCAAGCTTGGTTAAGACACTGGGAGTATTTCACTGAATGTCTGGAATGAGGTTCTCGAGACATTTCTAATCCAGGCATGCTCTGAAGTGTCTAAACAAGTGCCTAAACACTCTGTACCTGCCTCTGAGAGGCATCTCTGCAAGAGGGAGTCCAGCCCCCTCACTGGGGGTTATCCAGTTCTCATCTTCCAGTTGAAGATCTAATACTTAAGAATACCTGTCACATTTAGGCAATCTCTGCTATTACTAGGGACTTATTTTCTTCCAAAAATGGTGCATTTTTAACTCATGTTTCTCTGTAACAAAGGTAAATGAAGCCCCTACAAGAAATTAAACACAAGGATGCTCCTGGTTTTCCACACGACCTATCGTAAACTGAGAGGGTTTGAGATGCTGGGGGCAGGCAGCACTGGTCACGCACAGAAGCAGAGCTCTTGACATTTCCAAGGGATGGAATGAAGACCCCTAAAAGATTTAAGTGTCTTCAGCACTAGGAAGAAGCAGCTGATGCAAGGCATCCTGAATGATGCCATGTAAATAATGCTTTAGGCAGCTAACATGTAGGTCAAGACTTAGACTCTAAATGTATAGATTCTTTAGGTTAGCCAAGGATTCATTTTCCTTTCCTTTAACATTTTAGTGATATATAAAAAAGCAATACATATGTGGAGGAGGCGAGTCTCTACTGAAAGCACCCCAGAAAAAGACACTGAGAAGATTTGTAGCTGAAATAACCATTTCGTAGGAATTTTTTTGTTTGCCTTTTTTTTTTTCCTTTCTAGCCTAATTAAACATTCAGCTCTCATAACTGCTATGATTCTAAGTCTTTTCAATCATAGTGTCCCCTAGGGCATGACAAAGGGTTTTCCAGAAGTTATGGGAAAAAATTAACATACTGATCTGTGAGATGGCGTTCACAGAAGAAGTGATTATTGTCTAATCCTTCTTTTTTTGTTTCTTTAGACTGTACATTTTAATAATTAAAACATACTTGACTGATGTTTAAGTATCTACATCATATATATCTTTACCCACAGCTTACAGGTCTGAAAGGTACAGTAGACCTGATCACCTAGATAAGGCAGTTCTTCCCCATCACAAACTAAGAACTGTTTTAACTGGATCCTTGTCGCAGTCTCAAGCTGTGGAAATGCTTTGCATAATTAATTTTAGAAATGTTGCATTCTCATAATCTCCTTAAATTTAGAATCATGTAAGCTGAAACTAGTGCTAATAGATGAGAAAAGTTTCTTGCTGCAGTGGTGCTAGATTTTGGGAATGTTTTTCTGTACACATGCTTGTTATAACAATAAGGTAAAATCCAAGCCATAGGGTTGTTGGATTTCTGGATTCTACAATATACACTACTTAATTCCTGAACATTTTTATAGCAGGAATGCCATGGTTTTTCCCGTTCATACGTTTTTTACTATTATTAAACTGAAATATTTTATGCTACTTATTGTTTTGAAAGAAAATTAAGAAGAAAATAAACAAGAACAATGTTATTGTCTAAACAATATCCTGTTTAACATTTTCCATGATTGTATTTTCTCGGTTTACTGTGACTTTTCAAACTTTTTTCTTTTTACCCCATTACATATTTTTAGGCTGGATGAGGCAGCAGTGAAGGTGGAGGGGAAGGAGCAGGCAGCACATGCTGTGGGACAAGGATCGTGCTGCAGTCTGGTGGTAACACAGCTCTGCCAGCTCATTTCCCCGGCTGGCCCCGCATGTGGTGCCGTGTGATCTCAGAGCTGTCTAATTCCCTCATGATCATCACGTGTCTTTCTGCTCCCTTTGATCCACCAAAGCAATGAACTTTTCTGTGACTTTGCCTCTCTCAGTATTTGTGAGTACTTCTTCAGGAGCCACACAAAGGGAGCTAAACTGCCTCCAAACAATTGTATATATACCTATATATATATAAATACCCTGCTTGAAGTATCTCCCAAGACAACTTTCTCCAACAGGTAACCAGAATTAATTACCTAGGCAATTGCAACACTGACACTAGAAGGAAAGCTGCTGTCTCCAGCATTCTACACCTCTAGGAATTCTTTGTAGGTTCAGACATCAGACACTGCTGAATGCCTTTTGAGGTGCCCTGGAATATCCTGTGGGGCCTTCAAGCTGCTGTTCTGGGATAACACAGGTCTTCTGCATCTTCCAAGTCACATTAACCAACCCCCCCATGGATGTTTGGGATTCCTTACAATACCCAGAATTGTGGACAAGTGAATTCAGCCTTAAATGTCTATTAACAGGTCATGATGCTCTAATCAAACTGTGAAACCTGATCAAATTCACCTCACAGAAGATATTTAGTGGCTGCTGCACCACACTCCTCAGCTTAATTAACTGCATTTACCAGGGATGAGATTCAGCTGCCAGAGCTTCTAGTGCCACCAGAGATGTCCCTGCACATCCTACCTGCACAATACACTGCAGAAGGGTTTGGATTTTCCATAGGTCTTGTGTCAGCCCCGTTCAGGTGCCCTGGATACCTTATGGCATATCAAATGTCACTAGACAACCTACATATAAGCAAGCATAGCCTTAGCTTTTCAGAAATGGGAGCTTGAACACCTAGCTTAAACTTACAGGCACCTACATTTAGGTGTGCTCATCTCCCAGGAATCTCAGCTCTAACACCATTTAAGACAACCCCCAATAGAGCTCTTCTTAGTCATGATATTGGTATCATCATTGTTGTGATACACCATTCAGGGAACACCATGCACAAGACTAATTTGAAACTGCTTCAGTTTGCTTCAGTTCCAGAGTTATTCATTGTTAAAAATTTAGTTGCGATTTTCATTGTTTCTTCAACAAGCACATGGACTGGATATGCATTATTTCAGTCCTTGCTTTTGGTCCTGTAAATAGGAACAAGAATCACAGAGGGTTTTCCAGAAGTTATGGGATTTTGTTTGTTTGTTTGTTTTTTTGTTTTTTTTTTTTTTTTTTTTTTTTTTTGTTGTTTTTTTTTTTTTTTTCAACAGTGATGCTACAAAGCAGTAAGAATGTGTCTTTCTACGGCTGCTGGCAAGGTTCTGATCAGCAAATCCTGGACTCACTGTTCTCCATGGCTAATGGACACAGCTTGCCACCGTGTCCATTATTAACCTCCTCCACCAAGGCTGCAGGAACAACTGCTGCCTTGCTGAGTTCGCATGAGGACCATGGAGAATGACGCCACGGCCTGACTGATGGACACTCCGGACGGACAGACCGGCTCTTTGTGTGCGGACAGAGGCCGGGCCCTGCGCAGAGGGCACACGGCCGGCCCCGCTCCTGCCCTCTCCCCGCATCCCGACCCCGGCAGCGCTCCGGGCCGCGGGCACCGTGGGCAGCGCCCAGGGACAAGGCAGCAGTGGAGCCGCTTTGCTGTGAGCCGCGGGGCCAGCGGCCCTCGCTGTCCCGCGGGTTTGCTCTGCTTGCCCCGCTCTCCCCGGTGCGAGGCGAGGCGAGGCAGGGCCGCGGCGCCGGGCCGCCCTCCCCGCCGGGCCCCGCACGCCTCCGGCCGAGGCCGAGCCGGCGGAAGCGCCTCGCCTTCCGCTTCCTCTCTGCCCGGGAAGAGGCGGGCGCGGCTGCGGCCATGCAGGTCTCCAGCCTCAACGAGGTGAAGATCTACAGCCTGAGCGCCGGCAGGAGCCTCCCGGAGGTGAGGGCAGCTGGGGGAATGCGCCCGGCCCGGCCCGGCCCGGCCCGGCCCCGCGGCGGGAGCCGGAGCCGCGCGGTACCGGCGCGGGAGCCGAGCCCCGGCCCGGCCGAGCTGCCCCATGTGCGCTTGTGTTGGGATCGTTACCGAGAAACAACGCTGAGTGTTTCTTACATTAGAAATGCAGTTTAAATGGGTGAACCTCCGGCTGTAGCGGTGCTGGTCCACAGATCCGTAAGCAACACGACCTTGTACGTTTTCTTGGTGTGGAATGGTTAACTTATCAGTGGAAGGGAAATTGGAAGATAATCAAGAAAAAAAAAAAAAAAGAATTAGCGTCCTAAATGTCTTACGTTTCAAATGGCTGGATAAACTTTGATTCTCGGGTTCCTGTATGAATAATGATCTCAGGACTGATGTATACCTTTGCTTGCAGTGGCTCTCAGACAGGAAGAAAAGAGCTTTACAGAAGAAAGATGTGGGTGAGTTTTCCCCTCGCACGGTGCTCAGCAATACTCGGCTACTTCACATACATAACGTGCAGCCCAGAGGAGACTCCTCACTGACTGATACACAGAAGTTATCCCTAAGTCATAATATAAAAACTACAGAATTAAACTACAGATAGTTATTTCAACTTCTCTTGTAGCTTGACATGAACACTGCACAACCACTGGTGTTTTAAATTTCAGACATTAAATGTTTGAGCTGTGGATTGTAACAGAAACATGATGGATGTTCCATGTTGTCCCTTATGTTAAAATCAGACCATAAACTCCTCTGTGATGCTGTGCTAATCTTAGAGAGCAGGACCACATCATTTTAGCCTAAGCTTCTTACACTAAATAAAAAAGGCTATTTGGCTTCACAGGAAGTGTTATACAAGAAACTCAACCAAGAAAAAAATGCATAGAGGTAATGGGGTGTGGAATGCCTTATATAAGGCCTTAATTGTGAAAGTGTGCAATGAGTATTTGCTATTATGTTGTATAATAATTTGTTATGCAGTTACCTTGGAGTACTAATTTACTTTCCACCGGGGTAGTCTGCTTCTCAGGGTTAGCAGACTGTGTTAAACTGTTTATAATGCAGTAGTTACAGTATCTGTAAATGATATTCCCTATACTCAATTAACTCAACATGCTTCCTTAGGAAACTGTTACAGTTTTTTGGACTGATAGAATTGTGCTGATTTTTCTTTTGTTTTTTCTTTTTTTTTCTTTACAGATATCCGTAGAAGAATTGAACTTATTCAAGATTTTGAAATGCCCACTATTAGCACAAAGATTAAGGTATCAAGAGATGGACAGTATATTATGGCAGTTGGTGAGTTAACAAACAGTCTCTCTAACAGAGGCCAAAAGTCCTAGGTAATCTTGGGTGCAGAGCGACTTAGTGCTCCAGGTAGAATTGTTAAGAGTTCATTTTAAAGTGTGGAACTGAACATTCTGCTGGAAGCATACTCTTAACATGTGGTAGAACAGCTGTCTTTGAGAGTGGTGCTGTGAAACAGCTCTCTTTAGAATACATACATTCTTAGAATCATAGCATGGTTTGGGTTGGAAGGCACTTTTGAAGATCATCTAATCCAACCCCCCTGCTGCCAGGGTTTATAATACAAATAAAAAATTAATAAAACAAATCTATCTATAATACAGTTATATGCTAAGTTCTGAATTGCTTTTAGTGTATGTATGTTAAAAAACTTCTGTACATTATTGTTTGAGTATTGTTTTATAGGAGGAGGATAATCTGCATTTTGTGAGAGTCAAAATGGGATCCAAACATGAAAACTTTAGTAGGTGTTAATAACCTAAAGAGCCTTGGTCTTTCAGATTGACTGGAAGGTGTTCCTAGATTCTGTACCTGGTAGTTAGGAGAACCTGCATACTAGTAGGGTGCTTACAGAAACCAGGCTGTAAGGTTGTGTTACTAAGAGGTGTGTTTTTCCAGTCACAGAGGCTTTGGGAAGGTCAGAAGACTTATAGTAGAAACACAGGAAAGCCTGTATGTGTAAGACACTATACTTAAAAAAAATGCTTTTGTGTTATCCTTTGTTTAACTTTTTTATTTAATTAAACATCACATTACTCTTTCAGGAACTTACAAGCCCAGGGTCCGCTGTTTTGATACCTATCAGTTATCCCAGAAATTTGAAAGATGCTTAGATTCTGAAGGTTAGTATAAGCCATGGCTGTTAGTACATAATAGTACATGTTAGTACATGTCTGTCGTACATAATTCAGGTTGGACTCAAGCAGAAATTCTGCTCCCTGTGCTGAGGGGACAGAATGTACTTCAGGAAAACGCAAGAATCTAGAGTAAAACCATCTACTCTTCATCTCTGAATTTTCCCCTTTTATTCTGATTTCAAAGTTTTTTCCTTGCCTGGAAAAGACGGTGTGAGGGATGTAAGATTTACCTTGAGCTAGAAAGTGTGGGGCTCAGAGGGTGAATGTGGCTGAAATCTGTGTTCTGTCTGGTGAATGTGATAAAGGTACAGTGGCTGGGTGGTGGCAAGATCTCCCTTCTTACCTGTTCTGTGAAGCAGTAAGGTAGGAGAACGCACTGTGGGTTGCTCTGTTTTCTCTCTGGAGCCCAAGCTCATTAGGTGAGTTACAGGGTAAAGAAAATTTCCTGGGGGAGTGTTGGTTTGTTTGCTGGTTTGGTTTTCTGTTTGTTTTCTGGAAACAAGGTACTTAGGGGTAGATGGTAGCATGGCCAAGGCCCTAATTACACCTTATTTGCTAGTAATTTGGTGGGAGAACAGCTGTGGTGAGGAAAATAAGGAGCCATCTAGACAATGGGAAGGGGGGAGTCAGCTGGCAGTTAGAGCAGGGCAGGAGCTGCCATAGCTCTGAGCTTTTAGGGTGCTTAAATTTCAGGAATTATTGTTTTATTTTGTTCGTTTAGTTTTGTGGGTCTTTTTGTTTTTGGGGTTTTTGTTTTGGTTTTTTTTTTTTTTTTTTTTGTTTTTTTTTTTGGGTTTTTTTTTTTTTGGGGTTTTTTTTTTGGTTTTTTTTTTTTTTTTTTGGTTGTTTTTTTTTTTTTTTTTTGTTTAGGGAAAGGAGGAGTGGGAATGTTGTTATTTCAGTTTTTTTTGTTTGATGACTGATGACTGAAAGCTGGGATGTAGGGGTGACCAAAACAATGAGAAGATGAGCACATTCATTACAGAAGAATTGAACTGGTCTAACTTTGATGTGTGTGAAAGTGATGCGAGAAATTGTAAAAAGAGCATGGGGTTGTTTCTGTGCTCTCTGCCTTAGGACTACAAGGAGTCATGTAGGGTGAAGGAGCACTGTTAGGCAGGGTTTCAGAGAGGCTGGGGAGAGGAAGGTATGGCAAGAGTGAAACACTCTTTAAAAGAGTAGAAGTCATTGTAATCATAAATACTTGCTGCTAATTAAAGTAAATTTTTTTTGAACTGGCATCTTGGTAGACTGCAGAAGTATGTTTAATTTGAAGTCTAGCATAGAGTCACTTCAGGTAACTTTAAATGAGTTATCTCATTTAAATAGAACCAATTTAGCTGAAGCAGCTACTCCCTAATGTTCCCAATTCAGCTCAATTAAAACTAGGCAAAGTTCAATATGGTAGTGTTCAACATGAGTAGTAGCTTTAACATTTGTGATTTTTTTTTGAGCCTTAACTTCTTTTGTGGAAGTGCTGACCCCTTGGAAGGACTGCATGTGCAGGTTTATGCATATATGTCCAAACTCATGTAATTTTTAAATCATCTTTGATGGATTACCAAAGCTCCCTGGACCACACACTCACTGAAAATCATTTGATAGTCGTTCCCACACCCATAAAATACATGGTTGAGCATTGTGTTGAGCAATGTGTCAAGTATACAAGAACAATAAAAAATTACAGGATGCTTCATATGTTTCTAAAGTTTTAGAAAACTACTTATGGTTTTGCAAATCAAGTTACATAATTAGAGATCTGACTAAAGATTAATGCCTGCATTATGCATTGGCACCTGTGGGGAATACTTACATGACTAAAGATTAGCATGGGTGTAAATGTTTTCAGGATTATGCCAATGTTTGCAAATAAGTTTGCTTGCTTAGTTGACTCAAAATTCTCTTGCTCTCTCCTCTAGTGATTACGTTTGAGATTTTATCAGATGATTACTCAAAGGTATGTTTAATAGTTTTCCGTGTATAAATGAAAAAATTGTTTAGTATGTATATTAAAATGCATTTTCCTATATAGTAAAGGCAGTCAATCAGCACAGCTTTTGGAACAAATTTTTTTTTTTTTTAAAACAGCAAACAGGACAAGCACTTTTTGTGCCTTTAAAATTTTGTTTGTTTTACAACTTTTAAAGTCTTTTTTCTGTTGGAGAGAAAAACTTCAAATAGTGATCTATCCTACAAGCAAAATAATGTGAAAAATGGAATTAACTATTCTTTCTGGCCTAACATCTAGTCACAATCCCTTGTGACCAGTGATGCACACGTGCACTGTTTTTGAAAGGTAGGATAGCTGTCAGTCAGTTAACAAGCTGATTTGTCAGTGTTGTTATAGACATGATGATGAGGCAAAAATTGTGGAGAGAAGTAATATCTTTTTTCTTTAGTTTTATTTTTAAATGAAGTGTTTATTTTACACTTTTTTTTTTTTTTTTTTTCTGTGAAAAGACCTTACCATTTCAGGTATAGGTTTGTTTTAATAAATACTGCTCTTTGATCAGAGACATGATCATCTAGCCTTGTAGCTTTTTTGCATTTTTCCTGTGAGATTTCCAAGGAAGTGCATGAATTCAAGTAGCAGAAGGTAATGACTGATACTTCCCACTTGTCTGTCTGGCTCTGGAAAATGTTTCTGGCTCTACATACCAAATAGTCATTTGGGAGACTGAGGAACATGCTGTGTTCCCAAATCTTTCTGACTGGTTATGAACGGAAAGGTGTGTGTGTTTTCAGCTGAAATGGGTGCTATATTTCAGGCTGAAAACCCTACTTTTCCAGCTTCATACAACCTTTATGTTTTCAATTTCATTTTACTAAAACTTAAGAAATCATCAGAAAGAAAAATAAACTTCAAGTGGCTGTGATAATGTTGTGGACATGTTAGAAACAGGGAACGATATTTGAGAAACTACACTTGAAATTTTTAGAATCATAGAAGTATCAATTGGAATGGGACCTTAAAATGTCATTTTAATGCTTGAACAGTCAAAATCTGCAGGCATGGTGGTTCCACAGATTTGCTGAATAAATTGTTACAATTCTGCTCTGCCTTCTCATAAAGAATTTTTAGTTCCTGTCACACCTCCCCAGGAAAATCTTAAGTTTTTACTGTTGCTACTGGAAAGAGGGATATTTTTTTTTTGTGCTGTATTCTGTCCCTTATCAGTCTTGATAGCCCTTTTGGTGCTCTCAGTATCCTTTCATAGCCAGGGAAAATAGTGTCTCTCTAGATCTGTTCCCACCATCCCTGTAAGGTTGATTTGAGGCTTATTTGTATTTTCACAGTGAGGGCACATTTTTTCTTTCCTACGGATTAGTACCCATAAGGCCAGTTACATTTTTGTGCCTTACTAAGTTCTAGGCTTAAAAGTCTTAGACTTGGATTAACTTTTAGTCTTGGGAGAGAGTGTAGTATATTTTTTCCCACAGCCTTTTGCCAGGAGACCTGTATTTCCACATAGTATTTTTGCCACACACCAGTGCCAATGCTTTTGCTACCCTTAGGTTGTAGTTTTCTGGTGGTGACCAAAATTAATTCAGTAAGAAGAAAAGACAAACATGATTTACAGTGAGCTGTATCCACTACTAATGAAAGAGAAATTTCGTTATGTAAATTTCATGTAAAAATTTGTGTTTAAATAGAAAATTATTAGTGGTAAGACAATTATACAGATTTATAAACAAAGGTGACAGATTTAAAGTAACTTGTGTACCTCACCTTCCCTGAGTTTCTCATCCTTATTTGCATTGTTAACAGTGTCATTCAGCAGTAGAAAATTTTAGCTATTTGCTATGTCCTGTTTTTAGAAGATGCATGTACTACACAGGCTAAACTACAGTATCACTTTTCTAATCCAAGCTAAATAAGGATGAGGCTCAGAGACAAAGGTTTGGCTGTGATTATCATGCATGGCATGAGTTTGGGCCAGGCCAGCTGTTCCTCCATTGCTCGGTGCCTGGCCATGGTTTGAGGGGCAACATGAGTGCCACAGGTGATGTGGGTTATCCTGTCTCTGGAGAGGGAAGAATCCCTTCCTGTGGGTATGTGCCATGTTAGCCTTCCATAGGGACTGTAACAGCAGAACCTGGCCTGTTTTATTTCCTGGGGTAGATTGAGCTCTCTAGTAATGCCTCCCTGTAGGTTTTTCCAGGACTGAGATGTTTGTCTAAGTTTCAGAAAGAAACAATGCCCTTATTCAGTTGGCAAAGAACACAACTGCAGAAAGATCATTGGTGTCATTTACTGGAATGCTGCTGTGCATCAGGATGTGTAGCTTGTGTGCCTATCCATGTGACTGTACCGGTATCTGCACAGCTTTGTACCTGGAAGAAATCACTGACTGCAATGTCTTGAAGGAAGTAGAAATGTTAATTTTGGTGCGGCAGAGCATGAGATAACTGTACTGCTTCTGGCTGCTGAGTCACTTTCAAGGGTGTCTCATTTACTCTTGTGAATATTCCTATAATGTATATTAACAAAACTCTGCTGTGGCTAGTGAGAATGATGAAGCACTAGTTGATTCTATCATTTTGGTAGAAATTGTTTGAATAAGTTGTGATAAGCCTGTATGAATTTGAAAAAAAAAATCACTGAAGCTTGTGCTCTAAGACAAGTTGGGGAGAAACTTGTCTGTTTCTGTATGTTTCAGTGCTTTCTATTTTATTTTCAGATTGTCTTCTTGCAGTGTGGCAGATTTGTGGAGTTTCATTCACAACATGGCCATTACTATAAGACAAGAATACCAAAATTTGGTAGAGATTTCTCTTACCACTACCCATCGTGTGACCTGTATTTCGTAGGAGCAAGGTATTAAGTGGAATATTTAGTTTCAGTTTTGTTAGCAGTGTTTTCCAATAATAAAATGGACATTAAAATATAGAAAAGCTAAAAAGTGGAAGAAGTGGAAATTCTTTCCAAATTAATAAGGGTAACAGTGAAGAGTGGAAAATGTGGGAAGATTAAAATGAATTCAGTTTCCCATGCTATTTTTAAGCTTTTTTTTTTTTTTTAATTCTTAAACCGTGTGTATCATGTATTTACAAATTTGTATTTTAACTGCAGGTCAGTGTATTGTTTTAAAAAGTGTTTACTATATAAGTAAAGAAAATTAAATAACTTTTCCTGTCCTGGTTGATGTTTTATTGATGTGAAGTGTGAGTTAAATCACGTAATTGAGTTTCTGAAAAGACACATTAAAAATAAAATTAGATCCTTAGGGTTTCAGACAAAGAAAGTAGAAATTCAAGATGTAACTTAAATCACAGGAAATTAAAAGGTCTTGAGGAATGAGTTAATGTATCTTTTGCCTGGAAAAATAGTAATTGGGAGGATATTGAGGTATAATAAATAAATGGTGAATATGCATATTTTTCTCTGTATTTTGAGCACTGAAGTATATATTTGTCTTGTTGTAAATTGTGAATTCTGAAAATTGTATATTAGGCAAAATTAGACTCTGAATAAGAACCTTTACAATGCCTCCAAATTTACAGCAGTGTTTTTCAGTATTTGTTAGACACAAGAGTAATTTTGGGTTTTTCTTTTGTAGTTCTGAAGTGTACAGGTTAAATCTGGAGCAAGGAAGATTTCTGAACTCCCTGCAAACCGAAGCTTCGTAAGTTCTGTGTAATGCTTGACGTCTGTCTTCTTTCCACCAGGTGGAAGCAGACTTCTAGCATGCTCACCACCAGTACTGAAAGCTGCCCAAATGCTTTGCACAGTTGAAAATGAATATATGCCGAGCCTGAGTCTCATTTCATTTTATGTTCTGTAATTTTTTTTGCTCTAGTTTTTATGTTTAATTGAATTTTCTTTTGTGGATGTTTTAAAATTGCTTAATATGGACTAAATAGGTATTATATAACTTGATCTTAAGAGCATTTCATTAAACTTTGCCATTATTACTCAATTTAGCCATCATATAGAGATCTACCCACAGGGTATGTACTTTCCCAGACATGTCTTTGTCCTTCTGCTCTTGAAGTAACCCAAAGAGAATTTTTATATCTCCAGCATGTGTCTGATTCTTTTGAAAACCCTACCAGAGTAGGAACTGAGCTTTTTTCATGTGGGGAGAGGCAGATGAGAAGAACAGACTTCACTAGATAGAGTGGCTTGTTGGTGGGCAACAGCTGGTGTTTGGTGGGCAGAATGGCTTAATGGCTGAAGAAGTATTTGGGAAGGCACAAAACTGAGCAACAGGAGGAGAAAAAAGGGGAAATCCTGGAATGGGAGAGGTAAGGGTGTAAAGTAAAATCTGGATTAGAGAGATGAGACTTAAGTTGTGGGAAGGTTTTGAGGTGAGGGAGTTAGATGAGTTACAGAATTAGAGGTAGAGAGCTTTGAATGGAAGAAGTTGGAAAGTGCTGGGATAAGTGGTGTAGAAAGAAATATTTGTACTTTGGAAAAATTGTTGTCAAAATACAGAGCTCTTGAGTGCCCTGCTGAGAAACAGAATACTTGGGTGACAGAAAGGAGGTCACTGGTCAGAGAGAACATGTTGAAGATGTAAGCTTTAGAACATAAATAATCATAAAGATCTTTTGACATAATTAGAATCAGAGATTCATTTAGTTTGGAAAAGACCTCTAAGGTCATCAAGCCCAACCATTAACCCAACACTGCCAAGTCCACCACTAGACCATGTCCCCAAATTCCTCATCTACATGTCTTTTAATTGTCTCCAGGGATGGTGATTGAGCCACTTCCCTGGGCAGTCTGTTCCAGTGCTTGGCAACCCCTTCAGGGAAGACATTTTTCCTAGTATCCAATCTGAGCCTGGCACACCTTGAGGTGATTTCCTCAAGTCCTGTGGAGTTGATTAAGAATAGAGTAGTGGAGTAGAGTGATGTGGTAGGGCTTGGTGGGAGCTGGTGGATATGGGCAGAGGAGTGGAGAGAGCCTCAGAGCCCCGGCTCCTGTTCAGGCACAGTCATATGAATTCAGATGAGTTTTCTCAGGGGGGTCTTGAAAATTCCAAAGATGGAAATTTCCCAGCCTCTGTGATTAACACATTCCAGTGCTTAATTATCCTTACAGCATAAAGATATTATCCTTACATCCAGTTGGAACCTTACCTGTTTGAAGTAATCAGCACTGTCTCTGCCTCCAGATTTTTAGTAAGCTCCCCTTAAGTATGGGAAGCTGTTGCCCTCCCTCCCTCCCTCCAAATTTTGCTTTTCCAGGCTGAATAGTAGTGTACATGATTACAGAAATCTTATTAGTTGTTCATGTGTTAAATTGTTCTGAGGTCATTAAACTTGCTCCTTTTTCTGTTGTAGAGAGAGTAATGTCTGTGACATAAATCCTGTGCACTTCTTGTTTGCTATGGGGACAGCTGAGGTAAATGTTTGCATTCCTTTTGTGAAAAGGGCAGTAGTGTTTGTTTCATTTTTATGTTAATTTGCAGGAGGATAGGAAGAAATCATGAACATAATTAATTTAATTGGTCTCATTTGCTATGGTAGATATAGATAATGTTAAAAATGACTTTTCAGAGCATAGTGCAGATAAAATATCAGAGTTACTTGGTTGCTGAGCACTTGAGATTTTGCAGACTGGAGTGAAAATAATGTTCTCTCATTTTGCAGTGTAGCCATCTGTAGAAATTAGCTGGCATGTGTACCCTATTAATCTTAAGAAAATTAGCATTAGTGATTTTCATTTAGATTGCATTGAAAAAACTACAAATGAAATGTGTGCACCCTGTGTGTCATTATTAGAACAACTCATGTCAACCTAGGAAATTCTGTTAATTATTCCTTAGATTAGATAATTCATAATTTTATTTAAATGTTTCCAGACTCGGCTGCATAAGCTTGAACCATGTTTTCTAAACTGTTTAGAAGCATGTTTTTCTACCTGTTTAGGGTAAAGTGGAATGCTGGGATCCTAGAACTAGAAATCGAGTCGGGCTGTTGGACTGTGCATTAAGCAGTGTGACAGCAGACACAGAGTGAGTAAAGGCTGACTTTTCAAATTGTGTTGTTCTGGATTTTTCAGAAGTTTTGGTTGTTTTAGAAATAAATCCCACTTTGCTTTAAAATGACCTGCTTGTTCTTTTGTCATTGCTAGTGTGAATAAAGGATTTTCTTATTCACAAAGGAGTTCTCTTAGACACTGATCTAAGTAGTGTTGGCTATTTTTGTATACAAATACATGTTGTGAATGTAAACAGTGCAGCTTTTTGAAGTAGTATTTCTGAGTGATACCTGTGATTTATTTTACTGTTAGCTAAGAATTAGCTTAGCTATTGTTTAACATTAAAAAAATTATTTGCAGGCTTTATTGAAAGAATGCCTAACTATGAGCATTGTGCTTTGCAGGATAGAAGGTTTGCCATCCATTTCAGCACTGAAATTTGATGGGGCCTTGAATATGGCTGTTGGAACATCTACTGGGCAGGTAGATTTGACTTCATGTACCACACTTCTTAGGAGATCCTGCTCTTGCAATTTCCAATCCAAGTCTATCAATACATTGAGTGCAGTATATATATATTACTGCAAGTATTTATTAGACCATAAATTACATGTATAGAGTAGTAATAGTCAAACTGCAATTTAATTTTATCAAAGTCTTGTACTCTTCAGAATTTTGTAGGTACCCCTTTAAATAATCATAACCAACATACTATACTGCAAAATTTGTGGTTTTCTTATGACTTGACTCAAGTGTGTGGGGAAGTTGCTGCTTTTTGGGACTATGAGTACCATCTCAGGGCAGCATATGTGCTCTCCCTTGTCTTGATGGTGGCTAGAAAACCAGAAATTGTCTTTCAACTGTTATTTTTTGTGTCATATCTTGATATGAAGAATAATTTCAATTCATTTATTGTTACCATCATATTTGTAAAGGGAAGTGTGGGGATTGTTTCCTGCCTTCATCAGTATTTTCATGGGTTTAGAAAACTGTAGCTTCTTCAGGAACAGATATGTGTGTGAGAATTGTATTTGCTATGTTAGTGTACAGGTCAGACAAATTTTATTGCAGATGGTGTTTCTGATTAAATAAACTGTTAATATTATTTTTCCCAAAGATTATTGTTCTTCACACTTTACATATGAAAGATTTAACTTTCTCAAGTTCTATAGGAAATTCTGGAGATAAAATACAAGTTTCTGGAAGACAGGGCCTTTACTCTCTACTTTCCTTGACATAAAAAATTACATTTTGTGGTGTTTCACTGAGGGAAAGTTATATACACTGAATCTGGAAGGGAGTCTGAAAATTTAAATCATGTAACAACAACACGAGAATCTGAAAGTGAAATATTACTAATTATGAAATACTAAGAGTGCTGAAACAAAAAAAAATGTTTGTTTTTTCAATAGAAATTTAAAAGTCTTTAGAAAGATGATTAGGTCTTAATTTCGTTAATTTTTCTAGATGGAATCATGCTGATGTTAAAATACCTGGTTAGAATAAACTGGGCACACTTAAGTTGTTTTCAGAATTCAGAATTATTTATTTTATGTAAATCCTGCCTATGTAAGTGAAATCTCAAGTTTAGTTAAATGTTTAGTGAAGATCTGATGGGCATGACTTCCTCGTGATCTTACAATGTTATAAATTTAATTTGTCTCTTATTCTTCTAGGTCCTATTATATGATCTCCGGTCTAGTAATCCATTAATAGTCAAAGATCACTACTATGGCCTGCCTATTAAATCAATTCAGTTTCAGCATCAGTTGGATTTAATTATCTCTGCGGATTCGCGAATCATAAAAATGTGGAACAAAGATACAGTAAGTAGTTTTATGTTGCTGCATTCAGATTTTTAAATTTTTACTTTATTTGGGTTGGGAGTTTTTGGGGGTTTTATTTTGGTTTGTCGTTTTTGAGTGTTTTTTGAGCAGCTTGATTAATTAAGCTGAAATTCAGTGTAAGAAGTTCAGTTTTTAATGTCTGTTAATTTACATAGCATTTTGTCCTGTCTGAATAAATCAGCATCTGGGAAGTTATTCAATAGCCTGTCAGGTATAAAGATGTAGTCTTAGGGGGTTTTTAGCTGTTTGTACTTGTCTGGCCAAGAGGCTTCTTTCAGGAGTAGGATTTAAACATAAAAAGTAGTGTCTTAGCCATTGCCTTGGTTTGTATATTTCTCACAATGTTCTTGAATACATCCAGTTAGGTTTTTTCACTGGAGAAAACTTGTTCATTCCAATTCCTTGCTCAAAGTAGGGTTAATTTCAAAGGTAGATCAGTTAGTTAAAGACCTATTAAAATCAGGTACTGCTTATTTTCACAGGATCTTGTTTGGATATTGAAGCAGATACTATGCATGGAGCCAAATAACAGTGTGTCTTAATAACACTGTATTAGGGGATTATGTTGCAATGGGCAATGTCTTTATCCTTGCCCTTTGCACATCCAAGTGAAATTGTAATCTCTAATTTTCACTCTTTCACTTTTTTCATTGTGTCATGCTGTCCCCCTTCTTATCTTTGTGTCAGTGAACCTTACTACGAATCTATGGGGCAGCATATTTTATTACCCCATAGATTCATAGTAACGCTATTGTAACTTGTTTTGCTTTGAGGGGATGTCTGTAGTCATTGTGTTCCTTCTAAAAAACATGCTTTTCTAACTTTATAGTGAAACATAAAGAGAGTTGTAGTAGAGGCTTTTTTCCCTAATTATTTCAGGCAGTCACTTCAGTATTGTTGTGCTGCTTCATGAACTTTCAACAGCCTCTTTTATTTTTTCTGTGATCGCAAGTAGTTTTTTGTAAGCTCCTCTACAATTAATTGTTACTGTTTGAAAGGGCAAATAAATTATTGGTTATTATTTAAAACATCTGCAGTGGCCTCTCTCCGTTTTTCCTAGGTATGTATATTTCCCTCCTTGAGAATGAAGCTCTGTAAGGTTTGTCAGGTGGCCTCTGGTGGGAAAAGGGAGGGTTTCTCACCGCTGGAAGGCAAAGATAGCTTTGGACTCTTTCCTAGAGTGTGTTCCAGCTGGCTCCATCTGTCCCAGATGCTGGTTCCTGACTATCTCTGGCCAGGAACCAAGTGCAGAGGCAGACTGCGGGTGGAGAGCATATGGCTTTGATACCAGAATAGCCCCATGCTGAGACGTGCCTTGGGGTGGGGAGCACCAGGCTTTTGTCTGCTGAGGCCAGGGTGGAGGAGGACTCCTCTTAATCATCAGGGAGAGACCAGTGGTGGGTGGAGTAACAGCATGTAACTGGGAGGGAAAGGAAGGGCCCAGAAAGGTAGGTGGGATTGCTGCAGGGAAAGAAAAAAAAAAGAGGAACAGGATCAAAATTTACCTTGTTCCTGTCCCTCATTTAGAATTGTGTAGGCATGTAGTCTCATGCTTCAGATTATGTGGTCCAGTTGTTAGAGACTCTTCCTTTACTGGCTGTTTTGTGTGTTGGCTTATAAGAGCACCTGTATTTTGTCTGGGTTTTTCAGACTGTGTTCCAGTTATTATTTTGAGAACATTGTTTCCTGCTTTTACCTTTTTCTTAAGTAACCTTTATAACTTCAATCGTGATCTAAGCTAGATACCACTGTATGCTCTTGCTACTTTTATTTTATATCAAGACCTAAGTCAAATACTGAGTTTATAAATCATAAAGTGCTGAGCTATATTTCATTTCCTGTGGACATTAGTACAAGTGGAAGAACCAAGCCCCAGATTCAAATTCCACTCCTCATCCATTTTTTCAGCTAATCATACTTAGCAAAATAAAATTATTTAAAAGTGCTTCATTCAGAGTTGAATAAAGTGAAGGTTACACTGACAGTGTACCCAGAACTTGTGGACCTCAACCCCACTTTTGTGTAAAACAAAGTAAATCTGACATATATTTTCAATACAGAAGTGTAAGCTGAGAAATTAGAGGTGCCGCTGTACATTGCTGTGTCTTCAATTACCAGTAGGCTGCACTTCCTTGTAAGAGATTGAATCAGAGATAAAAGACAATACTGTCTTCTTTGTGTTATGTTCAGATATTAATAACATTTTATTGTTCTGCAAAATCTGTTCCATCTTTATTCCATCATGTTTCTTAACTTCTATATTAGCTGTTATTAATGTTTAGATTTACTGAATTTAATGATATTGTTTGGAGTTATTTATGATTTATTTTCTTCCTACAATTTCAGGGAAAGATATTTACTTCAATGGAGCCAGAACATGATATAAATGATGTCTGCCTTTATCCAAATTCAGGTATGTTAAGTATATTAATGTCTTGCTAAATTCAAAAGGAAAAGCTTGTTAACCCAAGGTGTGGTCTTTGTTTAGGTGATACAATTTAGGTCTAGTTTCCTCCTTATGGCAGAGTTTGGAATCAAGGGTTATTTGTCAGTTGTTGTCCTTGTTTCCTCTGCATCTGTATTATATAGGAGCCTCTTTGCAGTTAAAAGCTGCTGTGCTGTTAATTGAGTGGTTGGCCTCTTTTACTCCTTCAAATATCTGAAGTGACTAATTTCATAAGAATAGAAATTTTGGCCTAATGTCTTGACTAAGTCCCAGATGAGTTAGAGCTTGCTTTCTAGACGTAGGAAAAATCTCTTTACAGCAAATTTACACTTTTTTTTCTGAGTGTTTAAAGAATTTGATCTTTCCTTGATTTAAATACAGCACTTAAATTGTGCCATCCCTTAGGTTTAATACTTTGGTTTTAAGTGTAAATTCCTAAGTGCACAAATTTGTGTGGTTTTTGTGATTGTTTTCAGATTTGTTGCATCTCACAATGTTACGTTTAGAGATCAAAACTGAGGATCACTTTTAACCAAGGTTTCCAGGACTTAATTTATGAGTAAAAATATTTTACAAAGTGGTGGTTGTATGTGCGTGTATGCTTTGGTTGTACTTCAGATTGCAACTGGACTTAATTTTCTTGCTTAATATGAGTTGCTTTAGTTCCTAAGTATGGTGTGACACCTACTGCCTCTTTAGAAAACGGTACTGAAAAAGATGAAATAAGTTAGGGCCACTATGATGGCACAGAGCAAAAGTCTGGAAATAGACAATGCCTGAGTTGCAAACTCCTATTATCCTAATTTTAGAGAGAGGTAGCAGTAAAGACAGAGCAACTTGGACTTTGATTCATACTAGCAGCTCAAATTTAAGTTTGTAGATAAGTGAGTGTGAGATTTCTGGCAAGTTAAAACTTATCTGTCTTTTCTGCCAACTTCAGTTAAGAATGGGTTGGAGATTTTTTTTTGTGGGTTTTTTTTTTTTTTTTTTGGGTAAGATGAGCAATTAAATACTCTTCCCTGATAAGATGGTGGGCATTTTTGACCTTATGAGCAGAGTGCATGCCATGTGCCCTGGTTGAATGTAGGAGCTCATGTGGGTGTATTTGAGAATTGCTGCATAGTGACAGGGTGGACTGTGCACCTTGGCGATGGATAAACCCTCATCCATGGGTGGCTACAGAGGGAGATCATTGGAGTGAATTATTTTCAGCATTTCACCCAGTTGTCACCTGTGAGCTTATTGGTTGCATCTAAAAGAATCCAGCAGCAAATTAACGTCCACTCAGCATCAATGAAGAGCTCACTGCAGGGAGTGGAACAGAAAAAAAAATTATTTGTCAGTGTAGAATCATAGTACAATTTAGGTTGGTAGGTATGCCTGGGAGTTGTATATTTCCTACTCAGAGCAGGGCCATCTTGAAGTTAGATCCAGCTTTGAAGTCTGATCAGATTGGTCAGGTTAAGTTTGAATATGTCAAGGATAACAAGGATCCAGCTGTGGATGCTCTGTAGCCTTTGTGGTATGTGGACATGACTCGTGTGCTTTTGCAGAAATGATTTTCATGAGACTCTGCAGGATGGGTCTTGTAGCACAAAGAATTGAATGCACACATCTCCCTTATGTTGCTATTGGGCATTGCTTTTCACATGTCTGTGACTGAGATCTAGATTGTGCAGTCCAGTTCTGTGTCCCGCATCTCCTACTTAAATCAGTGCTGCTTTTCCTGTTGTCTGTAGGGGGACAGGTTGATGCTTTTGGTAAGAACTGTTGTGGGAAGAAAACTGGGTTGTATTTTATAGTCACACGGAGACAGTGGGGCAAAAACTAGTGCATGTTGCAGTGGGAATTGAGAGATTGAGGGTAAGAGGGGGTGCATCACATGATCGTCATAAATAACTGTTGGACCAGCATTTAAGATGCCTTGGAACCACCTCATTCTTGTTCAGAGTTTAGGGAGTAATCACAACTGAAGATCTGAAAAAAGGAAATGCTTTCAGTAATATGGTCTTGCAGTTGTGGAAAGGTGGAAATATAACATGATTTCAGTATCAGTATGGGTTTGGCTCAGTGCTGTTAGTGGTGACCCCGAGTTCTCAGAGCCCCTCTAGATGCATGGCACAGGAAAGCCAGGAGATCTTTGCCTAACTTGTGTTGTAACACTTCATGTGTCACTGCTACTCAGAAAGGCAAAACCCCATTTTCACCCTTATTGGAGAGATAAGGATTTCATGGATGGACTATTCAGGGGATGAGGAATTGGCTGGGTAGTCTCATCCAGAAGGTGTAGTGGTCAACTGTTCAATGTCCAAATGGAAATCAGTGACAGGTGGTGTCCCTTAGGGCTCTGTATTGGGACAAGCTTTATTTAATATATTCATCAATGACACACACAGTGGGATTGAACTGTCTCAGCAAACTGGCAGATGACACCAAGCTGAAGGATGTGATGCCATCCAGGCATACTTGGACAAGCTTGAGCCCATGGGAATCTCATCCAAAACAAACTGTTCTATGGTTCTATAATTCTATCAGCTATTGTAAACTCAAGATCAGTATACTGTGAACTGGTTTTTTTGGTGGTTTGTCATAGTTAGGCATTTTTAATTAAGCTATTTTACCAACCAGCTTCAGTATTAGTACCGTTCCTGGCAAGCAAACCCTTGTGTATCTTTGACCAAACTACAAGATGACTAATTTCAGTGGATTTCTTAATAATCAAATATCTTCCTCTGATCACAAATGAACAGAATGGGGCTAGGGGAAAAAGGTTTACCACTTACCACTTTAGTTAATTTAAGTTGTAGAATATAAATGAAACTTGACAGTATCTTCAGTGTATAGAAATCTGTGTCCAATTACTGTAAGAAAAATTGAAAGGTAAAAATCTGCATTTTCTAAAACTGCTGCTCCTAAACTGCTACATACTATCACTTCATACTTCCATTTTTATTATTTTGCATTCATGATACTGTCTTGCAAACCATTTTCCAGAGAGGGTCTTAGTAAAACTCAGAAAACAGGCTGTCCTTTATATCCCTTCTACAGTAATCAAACTAGGCTGTTAGGTAGTTTGTTAGGGTGTGGTCTCTCTTCCCATAAAAATTGATTAAAACTAAAAGCTAAAGCAATAAAAATGCATGGAATAGACTTGTCCTTTAAGAGTTGTTAACTTTCATTCTTCTATTTCCCTTGTAGTATACACTCATATACTGTTTTTGTCCTCCTTTAATTATTGGTGGAAGACTCTCAAAGAGGAGGTTTTTCTTCACTGTCATCTTTGAAGCATCTGCAGAATTAATTTCTGTCTTTATTTCTAATGATCCCTATTGAGTCTATGGAAAGTTGCTTTGTCTTATGAAGTAGTAGTGGGCATGCTGTTAGGGGAGCATATAACTTGTGTACTATACTGGAGTACTCTGTGTGTGTATTCAAGCATATGTTATAAATTCTTTCTTTTTCCTTAAATTGCCTGCAAACCTTTCCAGGCACAGTTTTTTAGTCTGTTTGCTGACTAAGCTTTCACAAATATCTTGCTTTGCTGGGAAAGCAATCCCCCTTTTTTCTGACATTATAAGTCCAGCTGCATTGTGTATTTATAATAAAAGGATTAGGTAGGAAGGATTACTCCACCCATGGTAATTGCATTCCTCTACTTGGGTGTAAATTAAATTTCTGCCCTCTGGGTGTGTAGTAATTGACCCAATTATTCATAGTCTCATTGGCATATGTTACAGTTCTTTCAGATCAGAATGTTATATCTAATTTGATGGCCATTTTCTTGTTCATAATCAATCGTTTGTATTACCTGTTGATCAGCTACATTGGAAAGACTACATTGAGATAAACATAAAAGTATAAGGCAAGTGTTCTTATTACTCTTCTATGTAGAAGGAAATTCAGAGTGTTCTTCATTTTGAACTTAAAAGAAGTCTTGTGGCAGTAGGAGATTTTCCACAGATTATAGTATTCCTGCAGTATTTTTTTTATATTCAGAGTATGTAAACCCCTTATTCGTGGTGTTTCTTGGGTATATTCATAGATACTTCAAATTCTACATTTACCCTGCTTGGTTATAACACTAATATTAGTCCTTTTGAAGCCACAGTATCCTATATCTCATTTTGGGTTGAGAAGCTGCTGTTGTATTTATTTCCCAAGGTGAAATATGAATGAAGGTGTAAACCGTGTCATGATTTATGGCTCTGTTGAGGTGCATGCTTAAGAAAAACCTAAATAACCACATGTACTAATATCAATGTATTAATAATGCAATTTTATGTCCAATGTAGTTTTTAACTGCAATACTAACTGGGCTTGTTTTAAACATATTAAGGGATGAACTGTTCACATTTGTTTTGAAAGTTGTCAGCCTGCACTTGTCAGAGCTTAGTGTTGCTTAAAGTGGTGCTGATCAATTAAGATAGAGGACAAAAGGGAATGAATATATAGAAAATTAAGCTTTGTTAATTATGCTGAGACCACGCCTTTCTTTCTGTGGTATTTGATGCAACAATTTATCACAGGTCTTGATTAATGTCCATTGCAAGCAAAGAATATGTACTTTATGAACGTTTTTTAAAAATAGTATTATCCTCTTCTGATCAATATTTTTAAATGTGGAAATCTCTTTTTAGGAATGCTAATGACTGCCAATGAAGCCCCTAAAATGAATATCTATTATATACCAGTAAGTAATACAAGTTGTTGCTGATATTGCTCCTAAAGACAATTGTTTGGTGCCATTCAGGTATTTTAGTTGAAATTCATATCTACATTGTCTGAGTTGTCACAATAAAGTAAATTTAGGTTAACAATAATTTATTAATGTAACATGTTGAATTACTTAAAAAACAAGCTGTAGTTTGCCTTTTGCTGCCAGTTTCAAAACTGGTTAGTGGCTGCAGAAAATTCAGGTGGAGCTTTTTTGGATAGCTGATGAAAAATAGGGACTATGTTTTTCAAGATAATAACTTTGCTTTGTTGTGAAATATTTCATTAGTGTCTTTAATATGTGGTGTGCAGTGACGTAGTCATAGCAGTAAATATTCTTCTCTGTTCTGACAAAGAAGTGATACTGTGTGACTTCAGGTACGGCTCTTGACTGTGGCTTCTGCTCAATGCCCTTCAAATGCAGCTTTTCACAGGATGAGCTTTCCACTTGAAAGGCTTAACTGTAGGTTTAACTATATGCTTTATCTCTGCAGATTGGCTTTAGGGAGACTTAGCAGCAAGCCTTCTGGTGTCAGGGAGTTTTACAGAAAATTACACCTGCATTTCACTCTTGGTTTAGTTTCTACAGTGTGTTCTCTAGAGGTTTTCTTGTTCTGATAGAAGATAAATACTAGGATACCTTTGTAAATTTTACATGCAGAATAGCTGACCAGGTTCTAAAAATACATACACTTCTTAATTAATTTTATTCACATTTTGGACAAACTGTAAAATTTATTAATATTAAAATATATATTTAATTATTTTTTCAATGAGCTTCAAAAAGTCTTCATTTAGCCAATTGATTTTGAATGAATTTATCTTTTGCAGTTCATTTCTGGTCATCCCCCACTGCCATATCCACTGTGTATGATCTTGATTATGTTCAGGATGGAGATTTATGAGTTACATTTCTCTTTGTGAAATAGAATATATATACATGTTCTATTTGTGTGTCTAAACACAACAGTATACCCCTCTAAACAATTCTGTAGTCTGATACATTTACTTACACAATTAGATTTTTGCATTTAAAGAGATGTGGCATTTTATACATGAGTTATGCCAGGTTGTTCTTTGGATGTGAATTTCCTCTTTCTGTAATTCAGCTCTACCCAACTCACATTTTGTTAACTGCACTATTCCATGCTTTGAGTAACAATGGGAGACAACAAATATTTTTTTATTTATGACAAAATATTAGCTGTATTTAGAAGGTGAACACTTTCTTTCCATTTACCTTGTCCTTGGTAAGGTTGAGAGAGTAGCTCTCTAAGCATTTTTTTTGTCTATCATCTTTTTTAATTAATGGATTAGGGAACACAAACTCACGTATTTTTGAAATGTGATGAGTTTTTAAAACTGGAATGAGCTAGTTAGTCAATTTAAATAATCCAGATGCAAAAAGCATTCCTTCTGTCACTAAAGGTAAGGTTCAGCTTCTCTCTGAAAGTTGTGCACTGAGATTATGTTTTATGCAGGTGTGCATGATGCATGAACCTGACAGCTATAGCACATGGGAAGTTCGCATTCAACTTAGCCAAAAAGTTATTTCATTGTCACCAGTGATGAATGTTTGTTAGAACTTGTTCAGGCTAGCATTATTTTGAGTATTCTCACACATATTGTAAATCAGAATGAAAAATACTTAATTTTTGCTCTCAAAATTCTCTCATAGAATCCTCTCTGAGTACTGAATTTGTGTTTCTGAAGTCAGACAAGTAATTTTTAGTTAAGAAATGTGAGCACTCTGTATTAGATCTCAGATCATACCTGGAGACAATATTGCAAACTTAAATACTGACTAATAATCATATCTAGTATTTTTGCAGCATGTGGGCTATTCCAGTGAAGATTAACATAAATCTTGCCCTAAACCAATTTCCTGTGTGACCATCTCCTGATTTTTGTTACCTGAGTCTGCCTAAATTTGTTTGGATAGTACCTTTTTATGGGTTTTACACTCACAGTGACTTGAGTATACAGATGGACCCAAATGATGAATGAAAAGCATAAATCCAAATATGAGTTCTATATTTGAAATATTGTTGTATACAAGAAAATTTAAAATTTATTTTAAAGGCTACTGCCCAGTTTAAATTTGCTTTTCAGTTAAGCTAAACTTCTCCAGTTTGTGTCAATGGCTTTGAGTTTGAAGGCTGTTGAAAATACCTGAAATGCTGTTGTTACTTTTTTAGTTGACAATGTGTAGTTCATTTCAAAACATGTAATACTTACTTTAGACAATAGAAAAGTTAAATAGTAGTGAGAAGAAATTACTTGAAATAGAGGCAGAAATCTCACACTCTGGTCTGATTTTTTTACCCTGTGCCTTTTTGCAGGCAAGACAGAAGGGGCTGGCACAGCCAGTGTTGCATAATTGAAGGGTGTTTTACTACATTTCCTAAAAATCAAGTGTGTAGCTCACTAAATCTGTTTTTGTTGTCTGTTTTGTTTATTTTTTAATCTACCTTTCAAATGAAGAAAATATATGAAATGGAGGACTTGTGTCAGCTTTCAACTGCTCCAGGGCTTTTTTTATTAAGGAAAACTTAATGTTATTATTAACACGTTCATGTTACAGTTTTATTCCTTGATCTTCCAGACTAGTTATTTGAGCTCAGAGTAGCACACCTGTCCTTTGGTTTCTCTGTCAGTAGATGATTAATACATGTGTTTTTTCCATCCTTGGAAGACTTACTAATTTCGTTGCACAGACAAAGTTAAGTTAACAAAGTTAAGTTCAGTTACGTGGGTCTTTGGAGCAAAACTTTGAAGAGCTGTATTACTTGATCTCTTTTCATGGTGTCATTTTCTGTTTTTTTCTTAGAACTAGGATTCACAATTTTTTTAATGAGTAACTTAATTCTCCATTTCTTTAAGGTAGACTTGAATAGTACTAGAAGTGTGTCTTTTGTCTCTGAGATGTTGACGGGAACTGAGTTAAAAGTCTTGTTGAATTCTGCAACAGAGTAGATGCCTGGGAGAAATGCTGCTAACTGCAAAGGACAGTTATGGAAATTAAATCCATTCAATTGCCCGTGCCCATCATTGGCCTGTAGGGCCTGTAGAGAATAATTATTCTCTTGTTTTAAATGCTCTTTGGAACAGCTATAAGGAATTGCCATGGCTATGATCAAGGAGGATACTTCAAATCCCAAATGTATGGTGCTGTGCTCTACGTAAGGAGAAAAGAATCCACAGCAGTGGGAGTCTTGCAGAGCAGTATGTGCACAGATGGGTGCAGACAGACCCAGCATCCGCTGTCCGTGATTGGAGTTGGCCAGACAGTGCAGGACCGTGCCCAGCCCAGCATACCCCCCTCTCAGCAGGTTTTATTAGTGTGGGCACAGTGCTGTGCTAGCACAGCTCCTGACTGGTGAACTGGAGCTGGCTCGTGTCCGGCCAGCTTGGAATGTGCTCTGGCTGAGCTCATGTCTGACTGAATTATCTGTGTACGTGTGCCCGTTCTCTCCATGGTTAATGCCAAAGCTAAATTTCCATTTCAAACCCAAAAAGTTACTGTCTCTTGAACCTCAGGATTATAAGAGATTTGACAGTGAGTATCATAATATTGCTTGTAAAAGAAATTGCACACATCAGCTTTTCCTGCAGAAGTTTCATCAGGGTAGGTATGACAGTTGAGACTAGGAATGTCTGAGAGCATTGCATTTCTTATAAAGAAGTAAAAAAATCACTGCAGTTTTTTCTTTTGTGTGCAAAGCTATAAGTAGAGGAAGTACAAGGTGAGTTTTTTGGTTTTCTGGAAAGGACAGGCAGGTTTGCTTTTCAATGGCAAGATACCTCATATAGGTACACAGTGCAGAGTGATCAAAAAGCAAATTGAATCTGACCCTTGAAGTGAAATGTTTGTGTTACATAGGTAACATCTTGAGTGGCTTAGTTTAGAGACTTTGTTTTTGTTTTATTTTGCTGGGATTTAATGAGGGCAAATGCCTCTGAATTCCTGACTGGAATTGGGCTGTTTGCCATTAGTTTAATAGCTAACTTGCAGTTTATGCAAACATTTGGAACCTGCTTCTTGCCAGCTGGCTTCCTGGTACATCACTTTGATGTGTGCCTCGGGAAGGTTGAAATGAAAGTTGTGTGTGCCTTGGGATAGTTTTTAGACTACTGACTCAGAAACATAAGTTGATTCAACAGAGCAAGCAGCTCCTGGCCAAAGAAGTGAAGAGAGCAGAAGTTCCCACTGACACATGGTGGTCCACTGACCTGGGATCTAAGATGAGTCAGATTCTCTTTAAGTTTAATTGAGGCTGTCATGTTCCATAGCATACAAGGTTCTCTTTGCAGGTTGTACAGAAAACCTCCTCCATGTCAGCTCCTGGGTGCTCTGGGTAAAGAGCAAGGGGCATAGGTGTTACTCCGAGTGTTTACTTCTGATAACAAACTTGTCTGATCTTAGCACAGATGTTGCAAATCAGTCCTGTCTCATTTATTGGACTTGAATCTTTCGGCTACATGAACATACTGAAACTGAAACTTGCTCTATTCATTAGGTTGTTAAAAGAAGAGAGCAATTAAGCATGTAATTAATTGAGTGTAATATTCTGTGTTCTGGATTTTTTTTTACTTTCCTGCAGTCTTGGCAGAACACACCCTGTTGAGGCTAGAAGCAATGTACTTTTGGTGTAGTGAAGATATTAAGGTCTTAAAGGAAAAATAAATCCTGGAGCGTCTCTGGCTTCTTTTCAGGTGGTTTTGGAAAATAATTTGATATCCTAGCACTCCCCTAGTTCAGGGCTGTTAGAGTTATAAACTGGAAATGCTTCAAGAGTAGGTATTTCTTGCCTACTCAGTGATTCAGTTTCTCCAAGTGTATAAGGGTTCTGGTTTCTGATACAATACCTACTTTGGATATGTGGCTGTCCATATTCTTAGGAATATCATGAATTTTGTCCTCTTAAAATTTTTTGACTTTTCAGCTAAACCAGCCATTGCTGGTACTTCTTGCCTTTCATACATTCTTTAACTGATTTTGTTCCCCCCCTTTTTTTTTATACTTCTCTAGTGTAGTTTAATTACTGTTTATCAGCGTTTTTTTGCTTTGAATACGCATCAAAGATGCTTATCCTTAAAGAAAAAAAATTTCCTTGGATTTAGAAAAAAAAATTTTTACAAGACCTGAAAATTAGTTTTTTCTGAGTGGTTAACCCTGAAATAACATAATCACTGAATAAGGCAACAAATCCTATTAGTTTACATGTTTTCATTTAATGCTCTGGTTATTTGGTGAAGCAAATCTATAGAGGGAATTTGTGTGAAGGAAATACAAGTCAAAGCAGTTTTTTGATACCTTAGTTCATCCCCTTTATTTCTTTCTGGATATTTGTTTAAAGTAGTTCTAGAATGTAAATTAGAGATGAACATGCTTTGATCGTAGGTGCCTAGATGAGCTGCTTCTAAATGGCTGAATTGATCAAAGTTGTGTTCACTTTGCTCCCAGGCAGAAAAAGCATTTATCTGTAATAGGTAGGTATTTTCTGTCAGTCTGTGACAGGGTGCTCTCGCTAGTTCTAAATAAGATGTTATGACCATCAGATACCTGTCTTTACAGTCTGTCATTTTTCACTTTAAAAGGTGTGGGAGGTTTCCCCTGTGTTACACTCTTCACACTTAGCTCCATGATCCAGCCTTTCAGAACAGTTTTATCACTCTGAGACTTACACTTTATCCATTTGGGATCCGCTGATTGTCTTTTTTTCTCTTTTGGGTCTTGATATTACAGGAATACAAACCTACCTGTCCACATCTTGCACTTCATGCCTTTAGGGCCAGTGTTCTGTATAGTCAGCTGTCATTCAAATAGTTTGTGGGTGCTGTTAGAGTTACAGTGAGACCTTCTGTACAGATTTTTGGCTAGTGCCGTAAAAGCTGTGAATCAAGTGATGCAATTCTTATTATATTTGTGTTTGGCATTTTGACACTAATAGAACAGATTTTCAGTGGAGTGCGGGATTTTGATTTCTTTTAGAGTGTTTTCATGTCTTCTGATTGGCAGTATAAGGTCATTCTGCATGGGTGCTGCCTCAGGTGTTGTCTTGAAGATCATCTGATGAGGCTGTGTTTTTTAGAAGACAGTTGTTCACCCTGTTTAATGCAGCCCTTCCCTAACATGCTTTTGGTAAAGTGGAGAGCAACCATGAAACTGGCTTGTGCTAAGAGATTTTTTCTGTCCTGAAACAATAGGTAATGTAGAA
Source organism: Pyrgilauda ruficollis (assembly GCF_017590135.1). Lineage (NCBI taxonomy): Eukaryota > Metazoa > Chordata > Aves > Passeriformes > Passeridae > Pyrgilauda > Pyrgilauda ruficollis. Next base: position 1,362,002 of record NW_024525712.1, read on the forward strand.
AAACACTTTGTAGTCTGGGGAAAAAATATAGTAAAATAAAATGGTAGTTGTGACGTAAAATGGAAAATGTTGGTCTTAGTCTTGGTTTGTTAATTTTGAAAACTGTGAAATGACTGGAAAAAAGGGTTGTTATGAAGTAATTTACTATGGTTGAGCTTTAGGGCTGCCAAGTGTCAAAAGAAGAAAGTTCCATTACTAAAAAGATACTTGAGTGCATCTTTGGCCTTTAAGCTAATTCTAATTCAATCTTGCAAAATTGTGTTTTCCATCCAGAACAGTCTAATCCCTCACACACACACAAAAAAAATGTCTAGTGAATGATACATTACCTATGTCACAGTATTTACAAGCATAGGAAAAAAGTTGTTTATCTTCACAAGCAGAAATGTGAGCTTCCTACTTTTAACCTAAACACTTTCAAACTGAAAAATAACACACTGGGCTTATTCCCAACAAAGGATATCCTCCATTTCCCATGTGCTGGCTGAGACACACAGTACCACTTATCACATATATATAGAAGGAAAACACCAATGTGTGATGATCAGGAAACAATTTCTGATCTTCCTGTAAAACTTGTTTTAGATGTTTTCTGGTGCTGATGATGTACTAGTCCAGATTATGAACATGTATGAACCCTGCTTAGTGCTGTTGTGTCTGTTAGTGTACTAGGCAGCACTTCTTCAGTATTTTTTACCAGACAGCAGCACACTGACTGTAAAGTCATACATATAGAGCACAGGAGAAAACTCTTAAAAGCAGAAGTTGTATGGAATTATACCAGGTGATTGCTCTTACCACTGAGAAAAGAATCACATGCTTTTTAGTGTTGTGACTGTTTCTCAGGCAGTTGGTGGTAATGCACCTTCTGTTCTTGAGTTCTTACTTTAAGAAATATGCTTTAAGGGGGGAGTGTACTCCCCTTGCTTTAAGCCTTGAGTATCTGAAAGATATTTTTTATTTCTTAACTTGCACTTGTTCTTTCCTTTGGGCCACCTATTCTTCACTTGATTTCTGAAAATCTAGAGATGCAGTTACCTTGCTTCAGTCAGTGAAGAGAGAGGCAGTCACAGATAATGAATATGTTAATTGCCGAATTAAGTTTTGTACTGTGCTACGTCTATCAGCATGTAATAAGAACTAAAGTATTTTAGCTTTTGAATCAGAAAAGACAAAGCATGTGAAAATTTTCTCCATGTAATAATTTCAACTCAGTCTTTATTTCATTACATTTGAAAGTAGAGGATAACTGTATTGTCATCTTCTGTGTTGCACTCAGAATTGAAATATCTTGTGAGTTATGACTATTTTATGCAGAAATAGTAAAAGTTACAAAGATCTAAAGATTTCCATCACAGAATACCTTAAAAGTAAATAAAACTATAATGTATGTGAAAGCTTTTGAATATTTATTTGAAAGCTGCTTTCTACTTAAAATTATGCAAAATTTCTTTAGCATTATGCTCTGCAACAAAGTTGGTTTACACTGAGCTTATCTTCATTATCTGTCTTGAGGAGCTGCATATTCCCAACAGCTTTTCCTTCCCTTTGTGTTGTCTGACAGTACTAGCATAAACTCAGAGAGAAGTCTTCCTCCCAGTTTTGCAAAAAGCAATTAAGCTGCAATGGTAGGGAGTTATTAGAAACTCATACATTCCTAGATCTCTGGTAGTTTGTCAGTCATGTAAGGTAGACAAAGAGCTGGATTTGCCATTACCTTTACATCTGTAGCATTCCTCAAATTTCCCTAAAATAGATCATCCTCCAGTATGTTTTGGTTTAATGACTGTAAAAATATTTGTGCTGTAACATCCCTTGGCATCTGGTGTGTACTGTAGGAACTCTGTTCCCAGCCACTTAAAAGCACAAGAGGCAAGATCCTACACCGTGTGAGGGTTGAGGAATTTTCCTGTCCCATCAGGAGAAATTGATAAGGGGACATGCTGAGACTTGGCATTTCTAGCTTATTTTTGGTGGTTCTTACTTACTAATTTAGATTGCCATCAGGGGCTGTTGCATACTTAATAAAATCAATGCATATGTTACTCGTGCGTATGTTAGTACTGGAAGTTTTGTCTGTTGATGGCCTATGCCCTTCATATTGCAAGAAGAATGGCATATGTGCCATTATATTTTGAGAAACAGATTTCTGAACATATTAGAACAGTTGGAAGCTGTGTAGAAGTTCTTTCCTTGTTTAAAAGGAAGGCCAAGACATTATGAAGTTTCCCACTTACCACTGCCTTGTCTGCCTCTCCTGTAGTCCCAATGGTAAATGCAAGGGAAGAACTTAGCAAGGAATTTATTCTTTCTAATGTATCATGATGGGGTGGAGTTTTTTGTTAGACTGTGTAAACCATGAAGGTGGTATTGTAGTGAGGGTGATTGTGCTGGTTCAGTGACTCAGAGTCACTGGACAGTAAATTGACTACATGAAGGTTCTGACGAGTACCAGAATCTATGCAGAGGAATTGGTAAGAGCACTTAGTGAAATGTGGAAGGTGTGGATGGACAAAGTAGAATGTGGTTCCTGACTTACTGTCAGCAAGGCATTAGATCAGCTGATCATACCTAATCTGCATCTTTTTTTTTTTCATGGATAAAGAAAGACAATCAGCACATGTCCATAGGTAAATAAAACCAGTGAAGTGAGTCCCAGCTGAACTTACTGCACAGTATTAAGGCAGTTTACCTAGTTGTCTCTCATTTTTACAGCTGGTATGCCATAGAACCTGCTGCATAGAATAAGGACGACTTTTGGTAACTCTTGAATTATTTCCAGCTGATATTTTTGGGAAGATGCTTGAAGCAGGTCATGGTTGTAACACATGCTTTGAGAAGCCGCTCTCCCCTTACCTTTTGCGCTTCATTTGATTAGTTGACTTTATGTGAAAGTAGTGTGTTCTTGTACTTCAAGTTTCTATGTATCTTTCTGACTTCACCTTGTCTCAATATTTAAAAGATGTAGGGAGCCTGATGATTAACAGATCCATAGCAGTACTGATGAAGTGTTTGTTTTATGTATGTTAAAACATGATAGGGACATTGGTGGAGGCATCAGACTCTACTCCTAATGCCATGGCTGATAAGTCACAGATGACTTGAGAAGTGCCCCTTTTTACTTTTGTCTTGTGAGGAAAAGAGCTACTCTGGTAATCTTATTTACAGTTTTAAGGAGTAACTTCATTTGCTTGAGGGTGTTTTTTCCCAGCATGACAACTGGACCACTGTCTCCTTCAAAAGATGTGTCCTTCACCAAGAACACTCACAGTGATAGCAGACCTGTGACTGGTTAACTGACTGTAGTACTTGTCAGACCAGAGAATATGAGATTTAAAAAAAACAAAACCAAACCACCGCTATAAAGCCAAACTACTTAGAATTAGAAAAAGAAATACTTACTATCTGGTAACTACTGGGTTGGAAAGATTTAGTATCTCGTTCCTAGAAGATGCATGCAAGTTCCTGCAGCAGTTTTTGTTTAACACTGGGAAGATCTTAAAAGCAATGTTTCCTTAAACGTGCTCTCTAAGGAGTAAAACCTCCAAATAGTTGATTTGGCAGCTTCCATAGCATAGTGAAAGGTAGGAAAACCAACTATTCAACCTCTCTGATTAATGAATGTGCCAAAAATGTCTGGATGTGCTGGAGTTAGGATGAGAGAAAGAGCCAATTCATTGTATAATTCAGTGGAATTTATGAGTGTGTGGGCTTAAAACCAACTGAGTGCTGTTGTCAGTAGTATGCCAGAAGGGGAGAGTGTGCTGTTTAGTCTCTCTTGGTCATGTCTCTACTGCACTGAGCTACTTGATGTCTTTAAAAGCACCAAATATACACTGTGTGATGCAGGGTGAATGAAAGCATGAAATTACGAAGAATATATGGGAAATTTGTTTGCAGTTTATTCCCCAAACCAATTTAATTTAGAGAATCAAAGAATTTTCTTCAGTCCATTAAATAGAATTATGAGATTAACAAGGCATAATTGGAGTTGATTGTAGAGCATTCATAGGAAAAATGAAGATTACAAGAGAATGATAGAATTCAAAATTACAAATTGTTTGGAGCACGTTGGTTGCTATGGGAAATGCTGTGTTTGGAAATGTGGTGGACAGAAACATAACAAGATAATGTGATCCCAAGGCTCCTTCCTAACATGAGCTGATCTCTTGGGCTGGCTGTGGTTGAAGGCCAAAAGCATAGTAACAAGAACAGAGAGCTGCAGCTTTTCTCATCTACAAGCTAGAAAAGATCCATCTGGGTTTACTGGAGTTACCAGTTGCAATTGATTTAATGTTAACTGCTAACAAGGTGCAACAAGGTGTTCTTTCTTCTCTTCACTTCTCAATGTATCTAGATGGAAACTTTTCAAAGTTACTACATATTGAGATTTGTCCAATTCTTAAAATTAGAGAACAAAACATTGAAAATAATACTCTTAAAATGAATAGTAATTAATATTTCATGTAATTGCATTAATTAAACTTGGCTATGCAATTAGGGAGCTAATTATGTTTAAAATGCAATTGCACATTTCTATCACTGCTCACACCCTGGGGATCATAATTTATTTTTTTTACCTCCCTCATTAGACCTTCTGTAATCTTTCTCCTGTTAAATGGTGTGATTGAAACTGTGGGTATGCATGCATAGATGTGCATTTGCTTTCTCCAGCAATTATATCCCGTTAAAGGTTTTAAATGCTTCATATTGTGCAATTTCATTAAAAAACAAACAAAATTAAGATTTTAGGGTTACTATTTGTCTTCTCCAAAGAATTCTTTTTTGTCCTGTAGGTGAATATGTATGTGAAGTCTATGTTTAGTTTCAAGAAATGATAGTCTAGAAAATAATCTCTCCTTGTTGAAGTGCTTTAAGTTTTATTTTTGGTTTTGTTTTTTTAATGGGAAAAGAGGAATGGATGAGCCACCTTGGACTGTGAAGTCAAGGCCATCTTATCACAAGCACTCAGATTGCATAATGTTTTTCTTGAATATTTCAGACTTCATCTGAAATTAGTTACTGGTTGTTCCCCATTATCTCCGCTTAAAAAAGTTGTTAAGAGTCACACTCCTCTGATGCTTAGCTCAGCTCTAGTTTATAGTGTCTCTGTGATGTATTCATTCTTGTGCAAGCATTACTGATTCAGAAATCCCCCTTGCTGTCTTTCACAGTCCTTGCTACAGTTTGCATTCACATGTACTGGAATGCAAATGGAACGTACCACCAACTCATTCATAATTTTACACAATACACTGTACCTAAAGATCTGTTGAAGACCTTAAATATGTGTTATTTTTGTTGTAATCACTGTTATTTAAATAATATGGCAGTGAATTATTTAGTTAGTACATTTTTGCTACTTAATAATGGTCCTAGTCAAAATGTGTAGAAGGTACCACAACACATAGATTTTTGACAAAAGGTTTTACTTCTAAAATACAAAAGAATAGTGATAGGATGTATTTTCATGCTTTTTTGTTACTAGCGCTATCACTGTGGTGTGGCATGATATGGCCTTACAGAGTTAATTTTTGTGAAACTGAAATTTTTCTGAATGTCATGCAGCCACAGCAAATAATGCCTCTGCTTTCCAAAGCCTCTGGAACTGTGTGGTTAAATGATGTCCACTTGCATTAAGTCTTCTAGAGGAAATTCGGACAGTCTAAACTTTCCAAATTCTACTGAATAATTTTCAAATCCGATTAATGCTGTCTGTGAGCATTTTGCGTATTTTTGGTAGCTAAAATAAACCAGTGAAGATTGGGAGGGTTGAGTCTTACTATATTTTGACATCTTGTTTATTGCTGAAGAGTTTATCATTGCCTTGTTTGAAAACTTCCAGGAACTTATTGTTTAACATCCAGAAAAACAGATTTTGGAACCTGTTTTTATTCCCTGAGAAGAAAAGAGCAACTGTTCAGTCACTCCTGTAGAATTGGTCTCAGAAACTTTCAAACAGATACTTAACAAAACTTGTCTGGATGTGCATTCATAGTAGTTTAATTTAAATCTCTTGACATCTGACTGTGGAAGCTTTTACACATCCTGGGCTTCTTTTAAGTTGTTGAATATGTTTAGTACCAGTTAGGATTAGGGCAGGTTTTTGTGGCTCTAAGAGCTCTGCAGAGCTGGCTGTCAAACTGTTGAGTGGTGATTAAAAGTGTACAAGTGCTGTGTGGTGTTTAAAATTGAAGATAAGGAACGTCCATTGTGGGCTGGGAATAATACCTATGCTGTTCTAGGGTTCATTGATTTTAGGAGAATTACAGACCAATGACAGGATGATATTTTCTACTGAAGTGCTCAGGAATTAAGCATGGCCAGAAGAACATCATGTACCATGTAAGACTTGTGGTGCCACGAGATTACAAAGTCAAACATATTGTAGAATAGAACACAAAGAGCTGTGATTTTTGAAGTTATTTGACAATATTTTAAAAACATTTTTCTGTGGACATTTTTCTCTTCTATTTCTTGGACAGTTTGGTCTTGGACTTGTTGTCTCTGCTCAGCTGCATGCTAGATGACTCATCATATTTTGTGTTTTCTGTGTGTAAAGTAAAGTATTCTAATGTGTGTAGGAAAAATTTGATACTAGGTATCACAATACGAATAATTATTAAGTCCATATTTGTACTTCCTATGGCTTGGAATAAGATGAAAGGCGGGGTGAGGTGTCTGCATTTTCCCTGTAGTGGTAAGTTTTGCTGTGGGGAGGAGGGCACTGGTGTGACCCATCTGTCACTCTGCCTTGCAGTGTGGTGGGGCACTGAGGGACAGCTGTGCCGTGGTCACCTCCTGGGTGCTGTTTCCACTTGGTGAAGGAGAAGGCTCTGCGAGGGGAGCAGAGCACAGAGCACCCCCTCACTCACTGCCAGCTGGGCCCTGCTGGTGGGTGAGGCTCCTCTCTTGATGGGCAGAAACATTTTCAAAGCAATCTTACTGACTTTCAGTAGCAGTTGGCAGAAATTGTCTCTAGAAGTGGTTATCCTACAGAAAGCAGAATAATAATGAAAACAGGAAAAAATATTAATTTGATCACTGTTGGTGCTCATGTCTGGTTTTCCTGTGCTAAAAAGTATTTGGATAAAAGCCGAGCATAGATGTGCACTCATTTAATAATGATTTTCCCATTGGCTGAGTGCAACTTTTCTAAAACTCGCAGAAGAACCTGTTTGGTATATAATGAATATTGTAAAAATGATATCTACCACTTAACTTGCATGCAATTACCTACCTCATAACACTTTCTTATTTGGGCTGTGAATTTCAGTGCATTTTTCTCTGTGAGGTGTGGTAGATTTGTACCTTTTCTCTCCAAATTGGCAAGTATATTACTTGACCTACGCAAACTCCACAGCTTTGTTTTGTTCTGGTGGCTTTAACAGGACTGCAGCCCAGGCTGATGTGGTGCCAGTGCTGGATGACAGCAGCTCCAAGGGGTTCCACTTGTGTTGCAATGTGGCCCCTGGATGGAAAGTCACAAACTGGGGAAGACAGGCCAGTTTCACTTCTCCCACCTTGTCCCTGGAGGCCCAGTGCAGACCATCCCTGTCAATTGCTGCTGTTGTACCTGGGCACAGGAATGGTGGAGCCCTGGAGCCTGGCATTCTGGAGTGCTTTTAGCATCCTCACGGGACGGCTGTTATTTGACAGTGGACCATTAAATTCTGCAGTGAAAAATGCAGTAGCAGTTAAATTGTGTGAAGGATTACTATTGCAAAAGAAGGGCATTTCTTATTTATGGTTTTGTCATTGTGGCTGATACTGTTTGCTGTTTCTATTTTTGAATTTCTTCCTAAGCTTTAAAAAATGTTTCATTTTAGTGCATGAAGCAGAGCTCCTAAGTTGTCCTAGAATAGGTAGGCAAGTGGTTTCAGCAGGGTGGGAGAAGGGGAAATAAGGTAATAAACATACACAGACATCTCTGTAGGGTTTTCCCTTCTGTCAGTTAACATGTGAAATTTTAATAATGGTTGGACTTTCTATTTTTTCCTGGTATTCTGCTGCCACTTTTTTCCATTAGTTATCTCATTTCCCCCACTTTGTTTTCTATGATCTGATCATCCAATTCGCTCCACAGATGATGGTGAATACTCAGTTTTTTTGCTTCATGTGTTTGATGGCACAGATTGTGCCCCATGAAAGGTTTTACTCTTAGTATGAGGTTTTGCATACAGGAGAGAATATTGTCCTTAAATTTTATTACAAGAGAAGTTTTGTTTAGTTAGTAAGCAGCCTGCAAGGTTTTTGTTAGTAATAAAGAGAAACTGCTTCATCTAAAAATTGTAGGTAAACTTAAGGTTCTTCCACTCCAGTCATGCTTTGATGGTCTGGTAATGAGGCATAGATAACTGATTTCTTAAATGGCAGGAAGACATTTAATAGATCTAGACTGCTTTCTTTTTAATATTAAAGCTTGACATTTAAATAAGTGTGTTGGGGGAAAATAAAAAATTAAAATCTGGATGGAGACAAAAGCTTCTGGAATGTTGGCAAGAAGTCAATCTGAATGTTATATATGTCATTTATTCCTGGAGCAGACATGGGGATTTTGGTCAATTAAGTAGGTAAAATGTTTCTTGTTAGTGACATCTTGAGTATTTTCTTGGAAGCACTTGGTAATTGGAATGAAATATGCAGCATGGTAAAGTGCACTTTTCATTTGGCATGTAATGGTTCTCAGCTAGGGCTGAGATCTTAGGAAGATAAATCGTATTTAATACAGAGACAATAGTGGGCTAGAATAAAATATTGTTCTCTGGAGTGTTACAGGCAAGAATATGCTACATAGAATGTTATGGTCCAGAACACAATTTTACAGTTTTTTTGTGTGTAGCTGTCTTCAGAAGAAAACTTCTGAATTAGAAGGAACACACTTTTTAAATGAACAGCATTATCTCATACTGTTAATCACCAATCACATTAAAATAAACTATGTATATGTTAAATAAATAAAATCACTTCTAGTTGTTTCAATGATTGAATGGGATCTTAAAATGTTGTTGTATCACAAGCATTCATATGGTTGACTGGAGTTTATAACATGAATTTTTAGCAAACAAATCAGAAACCTCATTAAAAGTCCAACTATGGGATTTAACTGGTCACTTAACATTCTAAAATGTCAGCTCATTTACTCTAGAGAGAAATGCACTGTTAGATTTTTCCATGCAGCTAACTCACCTACTAAAATAAGACTTCTGGAACAGCTGAGTGTGGCTGTATGAGTCAAGATGGAAAGGAATCTCAATCAGAACAGTGGGAGGGAAAAGTAAAGGGAGCTGATTTTTAACTTAGGGAATTGGAGTAAACTTATATGGAAAAATACACTGATAGTACTACCTAATATTGTGCAAACAAATCCTTTGCCTTATCATGGAAATACGCAAGTATTCTTAATATTTCCTATTATCTGTTCATACAGTCTGGGTTTATCCCTGCATAAAAATACATTAAATACATCTGTGTGATGTTATAATTAAGATAAACAGGGCAAAGCAGGATTTAACATGATTGCATAGTGAACCTAACGAGTTCAAGATCTAGCAGCACTTTACAAATTAGTTACTGTCTGATGCCATTAGTTTGTAATTTCTTCTATAATGTTTGGCTCTAAGCTTTAAAAAAATTGATCAGACTGGGACCACTTGAAACCTCCAGATTGGCTGGTCTCAAATGGCCTAAATTAAATAACACTTACATCATCTATAGTACTCTTTGTTGGTAATGCAAACAATAGGTTTAATTGTGTTCTCTAAGTGCTGTGGGATTAATTTGTTTGTAGCACAGTAGCCAAGAGCCTTATTGTGGGCTTTTTCTGTAAGAAAATGCAATGTTATAACTTTCTGTAATATCCACAGGTTTTAGGACCTGCCCCAAAATGGTGTTCCTTCTTGGACAACTTGACTGAAGAACTGGAAGAGAATCCAGAAAGCACTGTTTATGATGATTACAAATTTGTTACCAGAAAAGACCTTGAAAATTTAGGTAAAACAGTTGTATACGCTGTTTGGCTGACTTCTTTGTTCAGTTTTTGAACATTTACACATCTGATTTTTGTAATTTCAGTGTGATGTATGAGGACTGCTAGAAATTCACTGACAGTAGTTTTCTCTTGTTTTCTTTGTTATTAATATTCCAGAGTGAGGCTCTAAATTCTTTGGTTCCCAGCCAGTATAACACAAGACACTTGTTTTCTCAGATTTTTATCTCAAGAAGGTGATTGATATTTGCTGATATAATACATCTGGGAACCTGCTGTGCTTTCATATGCCACATGGAAGGCATAGGAAGAGAAGTTGGTTTTGTAGTCAAAATATTTTTGAGGTGCTGCAATAGAATTTGAATTTAGTATTTGATTGTAGTAATTTTCAGAAAATACAAATCATTCTAGGGCTAATAGTTTTAAGAAATTGAAATACTGAAAATTATATAGCAGAGAAGGTAAGCAACCTTGTCCTGAGGCAGTTAGTTCTTTTTCTGTCCATTACATGATTTGATCACAATGTTTTGCTCCAGTTTACTTAATTTACCTCTGACTGTGAGTGTTGGGTTTGGTGCAGGGCAAAACACTTTAATTAAAAAATCTCTCTATCACACTAAAAAAGGGATTATCAAACACCTATGGGAATTCTTTGTGAAGTTCTATAGAACATAGTGCATGTGAGCATTTTTTAAAAGTGCTCAGTAATGTGTATTATGACAAGAAAACTGGATCTGGTTGCTCTCAAGAAGCCTAAAATTTTTTGCTGGCCAAAGTGTTTCTTATTGACAGTTTTACTTAGTCTTGATGTCATGATTGTGACTGTTAGATTGATATTTTGCATTGGCAGTGTTTGTTTATCTTAAGGAAGTGAAGTGGCTGGCTTGGAATAGAAGTTCTTTATATATGAAAGCTCTTGGAAATTCTCTGGAACTTTTTTCCTAGGCCTTGCTCATCTCATTGGATCATCATTGCTCAGAGCATATATGCATGGCTTCTTCATGGACATAAGACTTTATCATAAGGTAACTAAGGCTGAATCTTGTCAATTTTTATTCTTAACAATAAAATATATGTGCTGTGGGTTTTTTTTGTCTTTTTGTGGTTTTTTTTTGTTTTGTCTGGAGTTTTTTTCCGTCCAGATAATGGACTGTGTCCTGCATTAATGGTATTTTCTTTTTACTTCCTCCTGCTTGTTCAAAGGCAAAAATGATGGCCAACCCCTTTGCCTATGAAGAATATAGAAGAGAGAAAATAAGGCAAAAGATAGAAGAAACTCGTGCACAGAGAGTTCAATTGAAGGTAAATCCTAGAAATAAATAGTATACTTTGGGGAAAACTGTTCATAAAGAGTAATATATTCCTAAGTGTATCTTAGAGATGTAGTGACTTAGGATTTAAATCTGTTTATCATTGGATACACAGAATAATTTATAGAACTTCTTGAATGGAAACATAAAATTCTCATGTGTATCATTTTGAAATGCTGATACCAAACTAAAAGAGCAGGTCTCATCTCATTTGCCACTTGAGCAAATAATCCACTGGTAAAACTTTGCATTTTATACTTCTCTCATTAAATTACTTAAGCCACTGAAACATGATACTCTGGAAAGAGATACATGAAAATTGTATTGTGTTTATAACTAATAACTTTCTAGATTGGATCTGTTCAACATAAAAGGAGAAAGAGTTGCTTTTAAAGTTCGAAAGCTGATGCATTAGAAGTTAAAAATAATATACAAGTTCTTAAATCTTCTCTAACTGCAGTTGCTTTACTAATACCTAGAAATATTTGGAACCAGTCAAGGGACTTTTCTGCAACAGTTGTAAGAATGTAAAGCATGTAGGTTGCATGTGTAAAAGGCTAATTTATGAATTGCTTTCCTCTTTTTAGAAACTCCCAAAAGTTAATAAAGAACTTGCACTCAAACTGATTGAAGAAGAAGGAGAAGAGCAACAGTTTAGTAAAAAAAGAAAACAAAAGGTGAGCTCTTGTTTTGCTGAATTCTCTAGCTGGGAGCACAGAATTAGCAATGCTTTTTTTTTTTTTTTTTGTTGTTGTTGTTATTGCTGTTTGGCCAAAGAGATTCAATATACCATTGGTTCTGTTTCTTATAAACAACTTACTCTGGTAGGTGGCTTTAAGATGTATTTCACTATAGCTGCAGCGCAAAAAAGACCATATAGTAACTTGAAGCTAAAAAGGATTAAATACTCACTGTGAAGGTAATATGGGTTTCACAGGACTCCAAAAGCTGATTAATGCAGCCTCAATACCACAGCTCTTCAAACAAGACCTGTTGTTTGTATTTGTTTTTGGTATTTTGGTGGTGACCATGACAGGATAGATGTTGTCTATAAAATTTAAGATACAATTGCCTTTTTTTGTGTATACAGTTAAATATATTGAATAGAATAGCCAAAATAGGTCTGCTTTTATGCAACAGGAGTTCTTCTGGATGTTAAAAGTGATCCATTACTCCGCTATGAGAAGTTTTTAGTTGAAGAAATGGGTAAATGTTAATATCTAGTGGGGGGGTGGCTTTTTATAGGTAACACTTCATAGGTGCTCATTCTCACAGGAATATAGCATTCATGACAGGCAGACACTAGCTGCATGTGATAAATAATGAAATCTTATGTGTTGAGGTTAGTAGGAAAGATGAACTACTAAAAAGATAGGTGGTGGTGAAACTTAAATGAGAGTTCAGTAGATGGGAACTGATTTCTCTTGGAGTACACAGAGATAGTGTTATTAAGTGGACTAAATAGAGTGTATATAAAAGTGTACATAGAGGTTATTTTTCTGAAACCGTATTAGAGTCCTATGACAAGCAATTCATTTTAGGCTTTGGGATTTAATATTTTGCTGTGGTTGAAAGTTACACGTTTGCACTGGTTTTATCTTTGAAATTTCTTCTTCTTGTTTTCTGTATCCTTAGTTCCACCCTCCTTTTCTTCAGTAACAATGAAAGCCTAATGCAGTGGTGGGATTAATATGCTGGTATAAGTTGAGCAATGTTAAAAAATAAACATTTTCTATTAAAAAGCTATGTATGCAATGATTTTAAAATGACAGTAACTGGTCTTCTCATAAGATGAATTAGTAACTTGAACTGTTCTGAATTCACCAGTAGCATAATTTACACTGAGTTCATTTTACTTTGACATGAATTAAATTGCCTTTTCCATTCTGTATGTGAAAGTAGTGAAGAAAAAGTGTTATAATATGTATAACAACATTTCCTCTTAAGTATTTACAGTAAAATAATAGTAGCATTACATAAGGACATGTACCCTTATAATTTGTTTTACATGTTGTAGACTCATCCCCATCAGGCAGTATATTTGCCTTGCAGGTACTGCTGATTAGTCAGTAGATATCAAATGTCTCCAGACTAGCTGGCTGAATGTATGAGAAACATTTATTTGAAAATATTAGTAATTGTGTATTTAAAGTGTCTGTACTGTGCATTAAAAAACTCTTGCTTACAGGTAGCTTAAAACAATCTTTGTTAAAGTACAATAAACATAAATCTCGATTTTTATTTGACCTGGAAGGATAAAGCAACTGGAATTTCATATCCTGGTTATTAATTTTGTTTAATTAAGAAAAAGTGTTACTTATTTTGTTAATGTCTGTTTCAGAATTGTCTAACTTGCTCATGCTTTGTTTCTGTTCCAGAATCTGCCCAGCCTTCTCAAAGATGATCGTTTTAAGGTCATGTTTGAGAATCCAGATTTCCAGGTGGATGAGCAGAGTGAAGAATTTAGGCTACTTAACCCACTTGTTTCTAAAATAAGTGAGAAAAGAAAGAGGAAGCTAAAGATCTTAGAAGAACTGGAAGCACGAGGACAGGTAAAATATTTTCCATTTGGGTTAAGAAAGCCTGTGGAGTTTTCTTTTCCTCTCTTTCAAGCTTTCAGACTTTTCACCCCAGGAAGATGGAGGCAATGCAAGAATGTCTTATCAGCTGCAATAATTAATTGTAATTTATAATTTTAATCTAGTTTTTAGATGTAATACTGGTTTTACACAAATACAGGTTTGAAAAACATAAAATATGTAAATGGTAACAACTCTGTAATATATTTTCAGCTTATTTGCTGTTACTGCTTTTGTTCAAAAGTTGTAGTTCTCTTCAGCTCTATCTGTGTAAAAGCTGTCAGTACTCTAATTGCAGGAATGATTTGGAAAGAAAATTAGTTGATGGTTTCTTATTTTATACTATTTTTGTCTGCAGGAAGAGGAGGAAGAACCAGAAGGAAAAGCAAGTGATGCAGAAAGTTCTGAGAGTTCAGATGATGAAAAAGGCTGGGTTGAAGAGGTCAGGAAACAGCGCAAGCTTTTACGCCAAGAGGAAAAACTAAAGCGGCAGGAAAGGCTCAAGGAGGATCAGCAAACATTACTAAAACCTCAGTTTTTTGAGATTAAAGAAGGAGAGGAATTCAGAAGCTTCAAAGACTCTGCCAAAAAACAAAAATTAATGAAGTAAGACAAATAAATGTTCCTATTTTAATAGGTGGGGGTGGATGATTCTCAAGTACTTCCCTACAGTGCAGGCCTGCAGTGTTTTGACTTGGAAGCACTTGCTAGTAAAGCTGCATTTGGTGATCCAAGGGTATAACTTAAGGTGACATAGTCACTGAATGCTTTGTTTTATAGATAAACAAATACACTATTTAAAGTAGGACAGAGACAGAACACAAATGAAATGAGTAAGATACTACTGAGTCAGACTGGGGGATCCATTACTCAGTGTTACTGAAGTGCTGTTCTACAGCGCCAGTGATGTCTTGTGAGACTGGTTATTTTTCTCCACCAGTGTCAGTATGAGGTTAAGAGACTGGATGATTTTAATCTGACTATCCAAAAGAGTTTAGAATGCTACATGTGTAGTCACTGTTTTGGGAGTAGAATCAAGATGGGTCAACATGGTAAAAAAATCATTGTTTTGTTTGGGTATTTTTATGGCATCTAGAAATTTTCAAAATCTACACTGTCCTTATAATGTCAGGACTTACTATTTCTGTTTTTCATTTTGCAATACAAAATACCAGGCTAGGAGTGTGTTTGTTAAATGTAGGTTTTTGATTTGGTTTGGTTCTTTCATTTCCTTAAATTGATGATCATCTGAAATAATGGGTACATGGATAAGCATGTCAAACTAAAGAAAGAGCACATTAAATTAAAGGATTTGGCTTTGAGGTGCTCAGTGACTGCAAATCTCATTGATTTAGTTTTTTCCAGAGGTGAGTTGAGCCCTTCAGAAGATGAGATTTAATAGCATTTTATTGCTTGGAGCACAGACACTCATTAAACCTTTCAAGACAGCTGCTTCAAAATTTTTGCAGCACAGCTGGTGCAGAGCAGAATTTTGATTAATGTTGGAAATGGGTTGTTGAGCTAGATGGATCTCATAATAAACATTTTGGTTTTATTTAGAATGAAATTATACAGTCAGAGAAAAAGTGAATAATACAATGGGGCTGTTTCTTTACGTCACTGATAACTGCTCTACAATCTAGTTGTTTTATGATGAGAATTTCTAGGAGACACATAAAGAAACACTTGATAAAAATTCAACCTTTTAACTAGAATGATCATATAAAATGGATTTTTAAGGATTAGCAAGACAGTGTTCCTATTGTAGTCAGATGGTGTATGATTTCCATTTCCATGTTGTACCTGTAAGACCTCTTTTAAGTAGAAATAGCGGTATTTTATAAATAGGTATTTTATAAATTTATTTTTATAAATAAAGTTTTATAAATTTTATTTATATAAATATTTAAATATTTTTAAGTATAAATAGTGGTATTTTATAAATAGGGATTTATAGCAGTTCAGCAAAACTGATTGCCATGTTTTCCTTAGCTGTTTTTTTATCAGCAAGTAATTTCACACAGATTTTTTTTTGTTCTTTTTATTGTATATACCCGCTTATTCTGAACTTTTAGTTTCCTTAGATGTTTCCATTAACTTTCTTCTGATTATTTTTCTTTTTTTCTTTGTTCCAGAAGATGAAGTAACTTGTTAATTTTGTCAGTTTTTCTTCTTTGTCAGGAGAAAATCTACTCTGGGTACTCTGACAAAGTATTATAGGTTAAAAATAATTTTTTTACAATGTGATTAGGTTTATAGTCATATTAGCTGCAGCTTGGAAGGAGCCTGAAACACTGGTCAAATGGCACTGTATTCTCAGTGCAAGTGAAATATTTCATTAAAAGGCTGTATGGCTGCAGACTACTCATATACTGTTCTTTTGCACAAATTCAGCTGTGGAGCTCTAAAGAAAATTCTCAAGGACACTCAATTTGAAGCATAAAGATTTCATTTTGTTCAAAATATGGAAGGCTCAAATGTGAAAAACAGTGTGGAAATTCAAGTAAATAAGCCAAGGTAGTTGTAAGGAAGAGAAACATTTAGAAAAAAATAATGCAGTGTGACACAGGACAAAGTAAATTCTTTCATCTGGGTTTAAGGGAGAGAAATAATTTCTTCACCCCAGGTAAAGCAAAAGCAAATACCACAGATCTCTCCTGTAGATGAAGGAATATCTGTGATGACATAAACCATTAAAAGACTTTTAACAGACTGCTTGTAAAGAAAGGAGAATCTGTGTTAAGATTTTCTGCTAATAGATGCCTTCTCTAGTAGATGCACAGAGAGGATATAATGTAAAATGTAAAAAAGAAAAAAGGAGAGGAATTTGAGGACAGAATAGGATGACCAAAAAAAATGAATGTGGTAGCATCACTTCCTTTGTTTTCTGAGTTGCTGTCATTGAATTGACTTACATGGAGTTTTTTTATCTTTGTCTAAGCAATTAGCTCTATACTCACTGATCCCCTTTGTGTTCGTCCAAGCATTGTTCTCAGTATGGAGTTTGGTGTTCATCAAATTCTTAGAAGAAATTTAAAAATCAACAGCATATCTGTTTCATATAATGCATATCTGATACCATTTTGTAGTCATAATGATTTAGCCTGTGTTGTGAGCTAACTTGTTTGGTTTGGTTAGGAAGCATTTTTACATATTAGAATTTTATGAAGAAAATAAATATGTTTTGTGCTGGCCTCATTCAGTGATAAGTAGTCAGCATAAAAGTAATTAATTGAAGTAGCATACTGAAAACTGGAAATACTGTAGTGGCATGTACAATCTGGTGAGGCTGGCATGTTTGTCTTTGATTTCTTATATCCAAGTTACAGGATGATGGTCTGTGACCAATATAATTAAGTACCTTAATACCTTCACTATGCATTTAATGGCTAGATGTTCTTTTTCTCTCTAATCATATAATGTTCTACCTGAGGAAACAGTTTATGACTTATATAAAACTGGGTGTTTCTTTTGACATGTTCCTGACTCAGCACGGCTCCAAGCCCAACTTTCAAAGCAGTGATGCGTACTATAAATTTCTTTCTAGACCGACAGTCTACGCATTTTTCCATGCAGGAAAGCTGCAGAATTTACTTGTGGTTCTATAAAACACCTTGTTTCAAATCCATCTACGTTTAATTTTCCCCTTTTGTATTCTTACTCTTGCACAACAAACCTGCAAATCCTTGCTTTCTTTCCCTACAACGTAAGTTTCCTACCTAGTAACTTGAAAGGGAACCATAAAAGGAAAGGATTTTTATCTGTGTGCTAAGTATTCTTTTGATATACTTGATGTCACTTCAAAGAGTATGTTACTGAAGTTAAAACATGTCAAAATCAAAAACGATAGTAGTCATATTTTATTAAAGGTATGACAGTTAATGTATGTGTCTTCAGAGGTGGCCAAGAAAGCCAACAAAAGCACATGATATTCCTTAGTATTGCTAAAGAGATATTCCTGTTTTATAACAGGAGAAGTCCTGAAAAACTGTTCTCTTATAATGAGGAAGAAAAAATTGCATGGGTAATTTTTTGGTTGGCTTTTACATTAGGGCAGGGGAATTTGCTTCCCATAATGCTGTGAATGTATCCCTTGAATTAATTTGTTGAGGAAGATGTAAAAAAAGCCAACCAAAACAAAAACCCTAGCTGTTGTTTGTGTATCAGTATGTACAACTCACTATCACTTGAGGTCTGCACGGTTTCAGATCACTAGAGCCATACCTATGTTTTGTTCTGTAAGATTACAGCCCCACAGCATGCTGCTAGTATCTACTCATTTTAATTTTTGTCCTGACTGAAGCAGTGTCTAGGCAGTCATGCTAAATAATTGCTGGGTAGTAGCCATATTTCTCCAGTTCACTTTCAAAGGGGAGAAAATGGGACTTGAATGTAGAAATCCCACCACAATGTTGGTGACTGATCTTCTGCCACAGTTAGCTCTAAGGCTTAGCTTGTCTTTCCGATTCGCACAGATGGAACAAGTTTTTACATGTACTCTATGAAAAATATACTACAGGAAAAAATACAAAGTACCTAGTCATGAGAAATAAAGTAGTTCTTGACAGTAATTTTTCATTGTTAATCTGAAAAGTCTTTGTTACATAAAATGGCTCATTAACCAAAATTCAGTGGACTTCAGAGACTTCATGCATAGGCCCCAGCCATGAATTCTTCATACACAGTAAATGCTGTTGACTTTGGTGGCTGCTATTTTTTTATATATAATCTCTATTTTTATGATTATTTATTTTCCACTTTAAAAAATGTACAGAAAATGTCTCTTGGCCCTTTTCAGAGAGAGCTAACGAGGCACTAATAGTATCTCAAATTGCAGAAACTAATTTTGTTTGCAGTAAGGGGAATGTTTTCTAAGCACATGCAGAGAGTGTGATCGTACAAGCCATGTCATATTCTCAGAGGGTGCTACTTAACTCAAAGGACCTACATTATAGGAGAAGGATGAGCCGTGTAAGGACTCCCAGGTGCCTTTAGGGAGGCTGGCTGAAGGCAGCGCTGTCCCTGCCTGCCTCCCCCTGAGCTGGAGGCTGTGTGGGAACAAAGCGTTTTGTACTCCTCAGCTGTTCCACTTTACAGCCCACCTTAACTGAAGTTGGCAACCATGATACTAAATACCAGCTCACAGCTGGGGCACATCCCCGTGGCTTGTTCTTGCAGGGCATTAACTTCAGCGGAGAGCTGCAGATGGTCAGTTTTGTCACAGCACCTACTCCCTTGTCCACAGAAATGCTGGAGCTTGGTGCCTCAGGGAGAGGCTCTGCACCAGTTTGCTTACAGAGCCTCGGTGATAAGCACTGGGCCTGAAGGCATATGCTTCTGTGCAGCTCCTGCCTGGGCCCAGGGTCTGGCTTTGTCACTTTCTCTTGTTTATATTGTTCTTTTAGTCAGTAAACTACTTAGACTGTTGTGGGCAGTGTCCAAACAGGCATTTGGGCTTGGATTAAGAAGTGAAGTGATTTGTTCAGAGATTAATTCATTCGGGTGTATAGTCAAGCTTACTTCCTTCCCTCAAAAGTGTCTCCTATTCAGAAATAAGATTTCAAGAAAAATGAATATATCTAGCATTACTTTTTTCATTTGTGCAGTTTAATATCACCAACTTTTTTCATATTTCAGAGAAAACTATAGCAATAGAAGGGTGTAGTTTCTTTCTTGACTAGAATCATATTAATTTTTAGCAGCAAAAGCAATGAACTTTACATAAATTTTAAAAGTGTTTCTACTGAAAGCAGTGTCTGGAGGGAATTATTTCAATTTATCTTTCTTTCTGTTTCCTGAATGTTTATTTTTTATTTATGATATTTCAGGGTTTCAGAGAAATTGAGATTAGTTCTGACTGCATTATCAACTTTTATTTAAAAGATAAGTAAAAAGATGGCAAAAATAGGGACTAATGTTAGTTTTTCTCTGCAGGAAAACTCTTGAAGATCGTTTAAAGCTTGAAGAAAAACTTGGCACACTCAATGTGTCTGATACCACAGTAGGCAGCAAACAGGCAACATTCAAATTAAAGAAGGTGAGCTCTATATATATATATAATTTTTAAGATAATGCACAAGTAACTTTACTTTTTGCATGAAAGAACAGGAACTTAAAACCGTCGAGCAAATGTCCCTCTTCATTTCTTTATAAGCTGCCAACTCTCCAGGTTCTTGCCAAGAGAATGAAAGCCTCCGGTACTACTCTGTGTTTATCCCGTATAACTCAGGCAACACTCATAAAATCTTGTGTTCTGGTGGAAAATAATGGCTTGCATCTTTTAATAGTTTATTTGCAGAGGTACCACCAGAAGTTTGTGGCCTTGGCTGACTTCAGTGCCAGCACTGATCAGATCTCAGCCTGCAGATCCAAATGCAACTTAGGGTGCTGCAATTTAGGCTTTCTCTTGGTTCAGCGTGTTGAGAGGTCTCAGCATGATAGAAGCAGAGCTCCAAACCACCTTTATTATTGACCTTATGTGACACAGGTCACAGGAATGAGCTCTGGTCCTATACTGGTTGTCAAATTCCATATGGAATGTGCAGTTGAACTGCTGCCTATTTACCTTTCCCAAGGGTTTTTATTTTCCATTCTAAAGGATTTTGTAGATTGTATACAGGTGATTGCTTTATAGTGTGGGGACAGTTAAATAAATGCCTATGTGCATCTGCTACTGCTGCAGTACACTTAGGTATGTTTGTACTAGAAAATTGCTTAAGAACTTAAGAGAGGATCCAGTTTAAAAGCTGAAGACCCATATGAATTGATAATTGACCTGACAAAATTTACTTTGATGAAAATTGGTAAACATCTTTGCTATAACACATTTTTTCTTACCACTGGTCAAATACTGTTCTCACTGGTAAAACACAAAAATGGCTAAGTAGTTATTTAATTGTCACGATGGATATGCCTGAAAAAAAAAACCAAACCACCAGATTATTGGCTGTTTCTACCTTACTTAGTTTACTGATTATTATCTGTTTGCACGTGTCCTTTTTCATCTATTTTTGATTCCTGTATTGCTGGAATTTAATATGTGGTGACTGTGGAATAGGTTGCAAATTCCTGTGCAGGGCCATGTAGGGTAATCTTTCTGGCAATTTTACCAGCTCTGTAACTGATGATGTCTTGTAGCTTATTAAATGGGCTTTGCAGGGCTTCAAAGCACAGGTTTTTTTACAGTAGCTTTAACTTACAAAGTGCAAAGCCACAAGGTTTCTTGCAGTTGGTGGTGCAGTCTGAAGTGTCACCTTTTACTGACAGAGAGCAAGGTAGACAGACCTTGCAGGAAGAAGACTGACACAGCAGTGGTTTGGAATGCCAAATTTACTTGGTTCCATCAGATAAGATACAGTTTTGGGGGTTTTCTTCAATTATGGTGCTTCTAAAACGTATGGATTTTCTTTTCCTGACTCTTTACTGATACAGCTTTATTGAAATATGTACACGGTCATCATCTGCATTAAAACGATTTTTAAAAATCTAATTTAAAGAAAAATAATGCATCTGCAGTGGAGATATTTTTCTCCTATCAAGAGAATAACAAAGTAAGACTTAACAAGTCTTCTCTTAAATAAACAGACTTTGTGTATATCTTCTGAAGTCCCAAGGAAGGAACCAGGGAGAGCTAGGAGAACATCACGCTATGCAGTCTTGGCACTCCTTTTCAGAGGATGAAGAGTTAGAGTTAACAAGCCAAAAAAGGGATTTTAATGTCATTTTAAATGCTAGCTTTTGCTTTGTGATGCCCTTTCCTCAAAGGGCAGACATATTTAGGAGCAGGTGGAAAGATTTAGTAGGGGAGAGAATTGTCCTTCCATAGGGTTGGTGTCACTTCAACTCCTAAGTCAGTGGAACTGAGGCTGAACTTGGCTCCTGCAGGTGTGGTATGTTGGCAGCTCCTGATGCCCAGCTACCACTGACAGATCCAGTGATTAAACTGTTTGTCATTGATATTTCACAGTTTAGTTTTCAGGGAATTGGAATATGGTTCCTACAATGTGGCAGCTTATTTTTCAATTTCAATATGCTTTATCATAGCAAATAGATCTAACAAAATAGCAGGATTGCTAAAATACCAAAGTACTTATATTGCTGGTACAGTATGGAAGACATTTAAAAACCCCAAACCTTAAAATTTCTGATGCAGATCAAGGTAATTCAGTTTCAGTACACTATGAGTAACTGTCAACATGAACTTAAGTAAGATTCATCAAGACTCAGAAGAGGTCTGGAGACAGGAAGAAACTACCTGTAATAGTAGGTTTCTGTTCTACTTGCAGTGAAAATGGGAATTCATAAATTTCATCGAAGTCTAAAAACCAGTAGCTTTTTCTGCCTCGATACCAGTATGGGCTGATTGCTGTATTTGGTAAACTGGTTTGTATCTCACCTCAGCCAAAATGCTGTCCATGCAAGCAAACCTCTAGCTCAATTTAAATGGTGTGTGAATGGGAGACTGGGAGATGAGCTGACATGAATGCTCTTGGTTGCAGAATGAGGTGCAGTGGGGATGCAGCTGCATCCACAGTGGTAACTCTGTCACACTCTCAGTGCAGTTATCCTCGGCTGCTTGAAATTGCTCGAATTGCTGGAGTACTTTTTGACATGGACAGTTGCCTGAGCTTGGCTAGTTCAGGTCTGCTAGTTACAGTTTATGCACAGTTTAAAGACAAGCTTTAGTCTTCCAAAGAAAATAATAGTTTGTGGCTGTAAGAACCATTTCATCTACATGGTACATCAAAACATCTTCCAGCAGGTTTTTTATTATGGGAAGAAACATTAATAGATCATGAGCCACAGGAGCAGAGATTTAGAATTACTTTCATACAGAAAGTCCTTCTAGAATTGCATACAGTCTATCAAACACTTGAAAGAACCCCTAAGAACATGTTTTAGGAAACATGTATGCTTCAGCAAATTTACCTACTTGTTCTGCCTTTTAAAAATTAAATTGTGCAATATTAAGCCAAACAGATTTCAAGAAGCATTTGGACAATACTCTTGGGCACATAGTGTGGTTCTGGCCAGGGAGACTCCTGTAGGGCCAGGGGTTGGATTCAGTGATACTTGTGGGTCCCTTCCAACTCAGCTTATTCCGTTGTGTGATTTTGTAATTAAACTTGAAAACACTAGTTAACCAAAGTAGATACTAAGTAACCACAAACTGGGATTGATGTTCTTAAGGGTATTTAAACATAAATTATGGAGTGGATTGTTAAGCATTGTTTTTCTATCTGAAATACATTATTCACTGGTTTTTGTTATCTTTATGTTAAACATTTGCTTTGAAAAACTTGGAATGATAATTTCTAAGGATATCTAGAATTAACAGTTAGAGTTTGACACAAGATAGCATGAGGCAACTAACTGTAACATTTCCAGATCTGCTTAATGGAATTCTGACTTGATATATTGATACTGGGACAATGAGGTGATGTGTAAATTTACAGGAACCTGAGTCTATTTTTGTTTTAATATTCCAGTCAGAGCAGCAAAGGAAACAGCAGGAAGCTGAGAAACAACATCGTCAGGAGAGGAAAACCCTTCGGCGCTCTGCCAGTCATCTCAAGAGCCGGCGTGGAAGAGGACGACTATTTCATTGATTTATGTTGGGTTTTTTTAAGAAACTTTTTTAACTCATTTTTCATTTGAAAAAGGGGCTTTTTCAAATTGGGACACAGTACCAATGGATTTGTATTTTGATTCATTGGTGAACACAAAACCAGAACTTCCTAAACCTTGTGTTAATTATTGAAAAGTTTATGAAAGTTAAAGTACTGACCAAAGGACACTATGAATATGGTCCACTGTGAACTGCATTTGTTCAGAAATCACCAGCAATTGGTTATTGTGTAACCCTGGATGTTTTCTATATAAGAATTTATGTATACAACAAGGCTGCTTGTCTTTATTTAACTTAAGAGCTGTGAGTTTCAGTTTCTGAAATCTTTGTGACTGCTTAGATAAAAGATCAAAGGTAAGTTGTTATGTCTAAAAGCTTATCTTCACAAGGACACAACAATTTTTTCTGGTTCTTGAAGGATGACACACAGTTGTATTTTTCAGAAACTGACTTTAGCTTTGTAGTCTTGGGTTGCCTTTAGTAGCACATGGTGCAAATGGTTGTCGGGACAATTGAGAATGCCTGCTTGGGGTTCCCAAGAGTCATTCTGTAAGGAAACCTCTTGCCACACCAGTGTACAAAGGGGAAGCTCAGAAGCGTAGTCCTTTTAACTTAGATTTTGTAAATACAAAACCTGGTTCTGATGTTTCTGCTTTGGAAAGCCAGCCATGGTTCAGCATAGATCATAGTGGTGTATGTTCACATAACAAGCACTTTAAGGCCATGCCAGTAGTCTCCTATGCTTCAAGAAAAGAGTTTAGTTAAATAACTTTAAAAAAACCTTGAACCTAAGTAGGTCATTATTTAGCAAATAAATTAGTTTTTACCTTTGACCCTGAAGGAACCTTTTTATTGCTTTTTAAAAGCCTTTATAAATTGCCTTTTTGCTAGATAAAGAAACCTGAACTTTGGATCCAACTAGAATCAGTGAATCTCCTTGTCACTGTAAATCTTTTGAAGAGACTCACAGGTTCTTAAGTGTTTTGCTTTATAAACCAGAGAGGTATTAATCTTCAGGTTTCTTGGACAGTATTTATAAAATATTTGCAATTACTTCAGTAAAAAGCATTGGTTTCTCATAGCCTGATTTTTTTTGTTTGTTTTGTTGTTAGATGATAGAAAAATTAGCCACATGGGTAATTTTTTTTTCTCCCTGACTTAATTTTACCTGCTTTAATTTGTGGTTTTAATTATATTGCTGCCTTTATTTTAAAAGGGCCCTTTTCACCTGATATTTTCATCTCTAAAAACATACATTGTAGTCATCACCTCTGCCCTTGCATTCAACTAAATGATGAGTCTCTCAATACTTAGTTTTTTACCTCTAGCTGTCAAATTTCTGCATTGTCCATAAACTTCTCATGCTTTTTATTTTTGCATCTTTCCCCTGGAGCATGATGTTATATCTTAGAAACTATTTGTGTGCTTACATCATACACAGGGCTGTAGGAATGTGGAAAGGTTAACAGTGGAAACCTCCACTGGAACAGTGGCCTCCATCGTGGTTGATGCAGGGAGAGTTGGGACTGAGTGGACAGAACTGGCATTTTAAGAGCAGGAATTTGGCAGAGTTTGCTCCTTCTCATGGTGGGTCTAAATCCCATTATATTTGATCTAGAGCTGCATTTATGGTTGAAGGCATTTGTATTTTACAATGATTTTGTGTGCGGTCAAGAGCAGTAAAAAACTAAATGTGGTTGATCTGCAGGATGGTAATGCATTGAGTTTGAAATGGTTAACTTTCAGCTTAAAATGAGTGTATTTCTTGTGTCTTGAGATTCTTCTGATGGACTGTTTTAAGTCAGTGTTTTGCTTTTCATGCACTTACATTCATAATGTAAGTATTGTGGTAGTATTGATGTGTGTTTAGGTTGAAGCCTATATGAGTAAAGGAGTGTGCTTTGTACTGGTAGATGGAAGGCACGTGTAAACTGCCCTTAGCGTGCTGTTTATTTCACCTCAGAGAAAGCTGGGATACACTTTAAACACCTCCTTCAAGCTGCAGGCAGTGATCTTCCTAATGCACTCCAGGACACCTTTGGCCTTCCTGGCCACAAGGACACTGCCAGCTCAAGGACAGCTTGTTGTCCACCAGGTCCTTTTTCCACAGAGCTGCTTCCCAGCAGGCTAGCCCCAGCCTGTGCTGGTGCCCGGGGTTATTCCTGCCCAGGTGCAGGGCCTTGCATTTGCCTTGGTTAAATTTGAAACTGTTCCTCTCTGCCCTCCCTCTGACCTGCTGAGGTCCTTCTGAAGGGCTGCACAGCCATTTGGGGTACTGGCTGCTCCTCCCAGCTTTGTGTCATCAGGAACTTGCTGAGGAGCCTTCCGCCCCTTGATCCAAGTCATTGATTAATAAGTTAAACAATATTATACCTTGGGGGACACCACTAGTGACAGGCCTCCAATTAGACCCTGTGCCACTGATTATGTCCCCCTGGGATCTGCCATTCAGCCAGTTCTCAGTCCACATCACTGTTCACATAGGCACCTGGCATGAAACATGTTTAGATTGTTGAGATGGATTAAGCTGATTAACAGCAGGTTACAGTTGTTCTTGAGCGGCTCTCTGGGGAGGATTGGAAGTTTCAGTAGAAGCTGGTACATTAATGCAACATCATTGCAAATGAATTAACTCCATCATGCAACCAAAGCAGGCACGTTTTACATGTCAGCTTGGGTTTCATTAATGTTTTTCAGTCCACAGTTACTTCATTTTCCATACTGCAGGAATCAGTCTTTAGCCAGAATTGCAATTCCTAGAAGCTGAGCAGCTGCTGGGATCCTTTGTAACGTTTAAGGTTCATACTCTTAAGGTAAAGTTCAATCAGATGCTGTAGCCTCGTGGAAACCCTCGTATGATTGTTTAATATATGTGAGAACTTAGTGGTGAAAATCAGTTTTAAAAACTCTCTATAAATAAATGGACAGATAGTGATAAAATGTGAGTGAAATGCTGGTGAGATAAAGGAATGACCTAGGTCTGATGTGTCACCCATACTTCAGTACTTTTTTACTCCACGGGTAATATGATTTGTATCAGTTAGGCTATTAGTCATTCAACAAACATTGAACCAAAAGTAATTATCTAATGTTCTTTCCAAAATTCTGTTACCAAGCCAAGAATCATTCTGTGTTCCTGTGGCTGGTATATTGTTTAAAATTAAGAGCATCTACCAATTTAAGCAAAACAGTGTAAAAATTCACTGTACCCCACACTGCTTGTTTTGAATATCTTTTTGAACAAAAGAAACATGATTTTAAAATATTACCCTGCGTACATAGCAACTATGTATAAAAGGTAAGTGCACATTTTTATACTCGTTGGGTTTATGTATGGAGTTTAAAGCAGGTTTGAGATTGCCAGGCTTCAGGGGGAGTTGTGAGAGAGGATGGAACAGTTTTCAGATTACTCCATCTTGTTTTGCAGCAGCCTTTTATATTTGTATTCTTCATGTTTCCAGGTTTGAAAATGGGGAATATAATTTAATTCCAGGAAGAAAGGACCATATTGGAGATGCAGGAATACAATGAAGTAGTGCAGCTCCTTGCCTGAGGAGGTTGTGCAATGTCCATGAAAAGGCTTGTGATGTTGGATTAAAGATGTGCAGGTATAAATGTCTGTGTACCTTCAGGTGTAGTGGAGCCTTCCCTGAGGAAGAGGAATGGTTTAATGAACTTTACAGGACCTCTCCAGCCTGATTACTCTATGAATGTTGTAGGGCATAAGGAGGAAACATGTATCATTAATTGACTGGAGTAATTTTTCCCCTTTGTCTCATCCTTCCACTGAATCACTCGTTAGTTTTATCTTTTTATCTCTTTCTTAAAGATTAAGTACTTATTTTGGCATGAGTCCATAGCTAATATATTTTGTCTGATCTCGAGAAGTGTGGGGATTTTAAACTGAATGAAAGCACATAAATCTATTAATAAATTTTACCTCTTGATCATTATCTCTGTATTTCAAAGCCCATTTTACTCAACAACTGACTCTTTGTGTTGAACATGAAATAGTTCTGTCACCAAAATGAGCAATTTATAGTAAAACCTGCAGAAAATAATAAGATTTAGCACCACTTATAGTTTACACACCTGGAAGAAAAGGAATTCCTGAATTTTAAAGGACCTCTAGGTCATTGATTCATTTGGGGTGGAAGGGACCTTAAAGATGATCTCGTTCCAAGCCCCCTGCCATGGCCAGGGACACTTTCCACTAAACCAGGTTGCTCAGAGCCTCCCATCCAGCCTGGCCCTGAACACTGCCAGGGATGGGGAATCCATGTATGCTCTGAGTGACCTGTGCCAGTGCCTCACCATCCTCACAGTAAAGAATTTCTTCCTAATATCTAACCTAAACCCACCCCCTTTCAGTTTAAGGCCATTCTCCCTTGTCCTGTCTCTATGCTCAGTACATGCCCATGTGCGAAGTCCCTCTGCAGCTCTCTTGAGGGCCTCCTTTAGCTATGGAAAGGTGAGAAGGTAATCTAAAGTCAACCCAATCCTTCTGTCTCCCGGCTGAACAACACCAGTTGTCAGCTTCTCTTCATAAGAGTTGTTCCAGCCCTGTGATCAAATTAGTGGCTCTCCTTTGTTTTTTAATTTGACCCAGATCCTTGATCCACATGGGGTCTAGTTGCAAATTTCTATTGATAAAGTGACTTGTTACTTTATGTTTGTCCTGTAAGTGGCACTTCCATACAAAGTACTTGTGAGTATCCCCTGGTATGGATTGGTTTGCATTCATGTATCAATAGAGCTAAAATAAGGAGGTTTTTGAACAAGTGAATGAAAACCACAACAACCAAGCCATCCATATTAGTGTAAATTCAGAAATGTGTCTGCCTGTTGCTGACTGTTTTTCAGGATTTCCATCTTCTGTTCTTTGCTTAGTGTTTTAGACTATGGAGCATATCCAAGAAGAGAAGATCCACCTTGAGCATGTTCAGAAAGGACTAATTTTTATCTTACTCTTTGAAAAGGATTGATTGCTGAACTTCCTTTGACAGCTATATTTAATTAGAGTTGAAGGACAATAATTTTGCAGTAAGATCAGGTACAAGTTGAAATGCTCTCTTTCAGTGGGGTTATGCTTACCTATAGAGATTTGGGTCAGCTTACCTATGAAGGAAAGTCCTTGTTCCCAGTTAATTCTTCAATGAGTGGGGGCAAAAGTAAGAATTCCATTTCCTCATTAAAGAGAAAACTAGGCAGTTGAAGTGGGAAATACCAGCCCAGCCCTAATCAGAATTTATACTCCCAGTTCCTGGAACCACCCTTCCCTTCCCTACAGCAGTTTCTGCCAAAGCTGCTTTCTCTCTCTCCTACTTATTATCTTGTTTGAACATCTGGCTCTTTCTTCTGGAGTGCCTCTCTCTACACTCCACTTTTTTCTGTTAATATCAGGATCTCTGATACAAATTTGTACAGATAAAGCACAGATTTGAGAATGAGCACTAAAGTGGTAATAGTAGACTGGCTGTGTATGGGTACATCTTGAGCAAAAGGATTTGTGTGAGCTTGGAGATACAGAGAGCTGTGGCACCAGAGGGGATTCAGAGAGCTGGTGCACACTTCTGTACATGTTACTGGCAATAGGCAGCACAGTGTTGCTTTAAACCCCCCAAAATGCACTTCTGCTCTGTGTGTATGCGTGTTGCTGTGCTAGCTCTCCTTTGCTAAGGTCTGGGTGTTTTGACTGGGACTGGTGTGTTTTGTTTTTTTTTAAAGAATTTTACCTGCAGCATTAGTATAATTGCAATGTGTGTTACATACATGCAGTTACATTATGTACAATTACACAGAACATATAGCATTCAAAAGCATCTGAATAATAGATTTTCTGATTTCAAACATGAATATTATGTACTTTCCATTTACCAGCATTTCTTCTGTAAATGCATTTTCTTCTGTTTTTTAATCTTTATAATATGCCACAAGTGGAGTGCATACAGCATGGGTCATAAAAGACCACATGCCTACCTGTGAGGATTTAATCATCTTATGCAAGTGACAGTGTTGTGAAAAGTAATTATCTTGTCTGTTGGGGTTCTGCTGATATTCTTGTAAACTGAATCAAAAGGGAAGTTTCATCATAGTACTTTGTTTTTCTCCTTTGCCAGATGTAAATTGTAGATTGCCCAATGGGACTATGACACTGTTGCACTGAAAATGAGGCAATATTTTAAACAGATCTCCACAACAAATAAATATCCTCTATCAGAGATATTTTAGACAGGTTTCAACAAATCACTTTTGCACAATGTCATGGTAACTGCATTGCTGCAATTCAAGTATCACTAGAAGAAGAAGAGTGTAGATGATCATTCTCCAGTTCTTAGGACGAGGCCTGACGCTGCTCAGTTTACAAGTACAGACACAACCAAGAACATTGTGTAACATCTCACATGTGCCTGTAGTTGGGGACTGGTGTCACCCATATGCAACCTAGCCACTAAGGGAAGACATTAGAATGATTGGTAATTTTAGAGGCAGTTATTCCAGGAGAATTTGAAGGTGACGTTCCTTTATTCCTGTAATTTAATCTCCCAAACCAGGGAAGGTTCCAGTTAAGAACTGGAAGAATATGGAAGTTTCTCCAGAGCAGAGATGAGGCACAATTCTGTGTCAGGTATTCAAGAAATGCTTGTCATCCCTGGAAGGTGGGAGCAAAACGTTGCTTCCATGATGGCTTTTGGGATAGATGTGAGGGCAGGGCTGGCAGGATATGCTGGATGTGTAATGTGACCAAAGCAAGGAGGATTTACTCCCAAGAAGAGATAACACTGCACCTCAGGGTGCTACAGGATGAAATGACCAAACAAGGCAGGTGGCTCCTTCCCTGCAGAGGATCTCTCTTTCCCTTCTTAAATGATGTGTACATGATGTCTACTGAAATGATTTCTAGAAAGTAATGCTCAAAAGTGGACATCTGCCTTGGCCTTTAGTGATGTTTACATGCTTCCTCTTAAACACAGAAAAGTAATTGACCTCTGGTGTCAGTTAGGACACACTGTTTTCCCTTGCCTCTGAAGATCTGGAGAATCAAAGTTCTTTCCTTCAAAGGGGCCACTTCCAATGAAACTGAAGGAATTTCTCATAGAAACAAATAACTTAGAAAAAGTCACTGTTTAGTAAGGCAGTCAGTAAAGCAACTGGAATGGAAAATCATTTGAGATTTGGCCAAATGTTTCTCTCAAAACACGCTCCAATTAAAAAAAGAGCTTATCAATGTAAATGTCAAATTTTCAAGAGCTGAAACTAATCTGCTCTGATTTGGGGTTTTCAGTGAAAACTTTCAGTATTTAATTTTATTGCCTTTTTTCCTTAGAAGGTGTAATTCTGTCCTGACCTAGTGTGTTTTTTTTCACTTCAGGGCCTTTTAAAAACTGGATTCCTCCAGCCAGCATGGCAAGGCTGGTACAGTTGGTCAGGTAGAAATAGCAATGTAAAGTCTTCAAAACTTTTTTTCTGATTCTGTTGCCCCCTGCTCCCCTGCGACATTTGAAATTATTGGGGCTTAGATATTTATTTGGGCACTATCTAATCACAAGGGGTAAAGTGCTGGGCTGTCTGAACCCCTTTTATCTTCCCATCCTCCTATGTAGGCATGTTTTTGACACCTCTTGTTGTATTTTCTCCTCCCTGTTCAGCTATGGAGGGCGGTGATAGAGGAGCTTTGGGGCATCTGGTGTCCAGCCAGGGTCAACCTGCCACTGATAGACAAGCTCTTCATTTTTTCAGTCTGTCTGTAGCTGTTAAGTTTTAACAGCAAAAAAACTTCTGCACTAAGTAGAAATAGTAGGAATGAAAATTATTATCAGTGCTATTTCCCCTAGTGCATTTGGAATTTGGTGACAACTGGCAAATAGGAGCTAAGTGGAAGTGATTTCTTAATCACAGGAAGCCTTGGAGCTTCTGAATTTGGGACACCCCTACTTCTGGCTTACTTCATGTATCACTTTGTCTAGCTCACTGTATTGAGCAATGCATTTTAGGACATCTACAGCTAACTTCAAGATACAAAACAGGCAGAAGAACTAGATGGGCTTAAAGAGCTGTTATTGTGTAAGGTGCTTGTACAGCCTACCAAGGTCTACTTCACGAGCTTGTGTTACTCCCACAGGTCAAATTTTCTGCTTCTTGGCTAAGACAAGAATTGGGACTGGCCTGCAGGCTTGCTCAGAGTTCAGGTGTGCTTGAAGCTCTGAACACAGCTCAGAAATCCCCAGGACAAGGCTGTCCTAAAATTTTGGCAGCATCTATGTCTCCAGCCTTCCCTCTACTGTGCATTCTCTGAGCAATCTTCCTGCTCTTTTTTGAAAGCCTTGTGTATGTCAGTGCATTTTAAAGCTGGTGTATCCAGAAATATCTTCAGTGTTTCAGCAGGGTACCACAGTGTTCCTCATCACCAAACTGAAAAGTGATAGAATCAAAACTTTACATAGGAGATTTAAATATCTTCCGTAAATATTAAGGGTCTATAAAAGTTAAGTTGGCCACTGGGTTCAGAGAAAGGAGTATTAAGCCCTAAGGCAGAAGGACACACGGGACAGTAATTATTCTGGGGCACTTCAGTCAGATTCTAAATCAGATTTTGTAAATGCCTCAAAGCAAGACATTTGAAAGCTATTCATTTTTCTTTGAACACTGTTTTGTATGTGGATTTCAAGCACTGAAAGAGGGAAATCTGTTATGTCAATGGGATCTCATGTGTTTTAGCTGGAGAAGCAGTGATAACATGTGAGTGAGCTGTGGTGCTGTGCTCCAAATCCCTCTACAACAGACCTGTATCTTGGGTGAACTAAACTAGCATGTGATCATTGAGAAGGACTTTTCTCCCAATTGAAAGTTCTTACTTGGGTACATAACTACCCAAAGGCAGAGAAAGCTAATCTGAATGTCTGGTACATAATTTTTATTGGCTCTCATGGATGCTGTTTGCATTTATTACTGAGAACCCATTACACAGGATGAAGTATTACTGAATCATTTCTTAGAATTATCAAGCATAAGCCAGCTTTCATCCCACATGCAGGCTTTGAACTCTTACTGAATGGTTTTTTCAATTCATTTTCTTTGGGCTTTTTTTTCCACCTGTAGATCTTGTCTTTTCCATCTACACAGCTTCCAAAACAATGGGGTTGACCCTGCTGCTTTGGTGCAAGACACTCTTGCTGGCATTGGAGGAGCTTTACCTGTGCTGAGATGGTGTTGGCTTTATATTTGTTGTGACAATGACAAAGCACTGCCTGGCTTACTGGTTGCCTGTTGGTTTGGGTGCTGTTGAGGGGAAGGAATCTGTCATTCTGGGGTAAGAGGAAGTGGCTGTGTAGGTGTTAGAACTCCCTGGCTCTCAGAGCTGCTGCCCTGGCCCCTGATGTGGCTGGGCAGAGCAGACCATGGTTTCTGCTCTGCCCGAGGCCAAAGTCTAGCAGGGTGCTCTGCTTGGGAAATCAGATCTGCTGTGTACTTTTCACAAATCCACTTCCTGGTGACCAAATAATTTCCCAAAGTGGAATGAGGATGCAGGAACACACTGAACACACTGTGTAAGATTTCTGCTGTTCCATCGCTTCATATGCGTTCCCAGTGTATGTACTGTGGTGGGTCCCAAAATCAGAATAGATGAGATGAGGACAATGTCTCAGAAGAGCAAGGTGGGAGAGAGGCAGAAAGATGGGGACAAACATTTTAGCAGGGCCTGTGGAAAGAGGACAAGGGGTAATGGTTTTAAACAGAAAGAGGGCTGATTTAGATTATATATAAGGAAGTTATATACAGTGAGTGTGAAACACTGGCTCGGTTGCCCAGAGAGGTGGTGGATGCCCCATCTCTGGAATCATTCGAGGTCAGGTTGGATGGGGCTCTGAACAGTCTGATCTGGTTGAAGATGTCCAGAGCTTGTGGCAGGTGTTTGGATTATGTGATCTTTAAAGGACCCTTTCAACCCAAACTATCCATGATTCAATAATTCTAGAAAGTGAAAGTTTTCAAGTCCATAGACTCTTTCTGTCAGAGCACTGTCTTAACTGCTGTGGGAACAAGCTGAAATTTTGGTCTGCTCTGATGGCCAAGAATGTTTACATCTTTGATTTCCTGACAGTATGGCACACCATACACCAGGGAGGTGGTTAAATGCAAATAAATTCTGCTTTAAACAGAAGGTAGGGAAAAAAGGTGCATTCCCTGCTCTGAAATTGGCGATGTAATTAGAGAGTGTATTTGGCAAAACATCCCTGTCCCAGTTGCTGTTGCTAATGATTAAACCAAAGACATCTATTTCTCTGGAAGATACAATTAGTGAGGAATAGAAAGAATCTTTTAAAATATCTGTAAAGAATCAGAACAATGCGCTAAGGTTTTTTTTTTTCTATTTTACTTCTGAGGTAGCTCTGCTGGTCTGAAGAAGACCCTTGTTTGTGCCCTTGAAACTCTGTGGATCCTGCTCACAAAGATGGCTGGAGCCACAGACAGGAACAAGTTAGATCTTAAATGTCATTTTCAGTTGGGCTTTATATGTTGCAGGCTTTCTATTTTCCCCCAGAGAACAGCTTCAGCATCTGAAGGTGACTGTGTAGGTTTCTTCCATGGTTGTAGGATTAGATGAGGGCAATGGGATTGCAAACTGACAGAGCACCTGGGGAGAGGCAAAAATGCTGTGAACATTTGCAGCCTCAGATGACTTGTTTTTTCTTTTGTGCAACTTTTCTTTGAGCAGTGCATAGTTTTGGTGTAGCCCATGTTGACTCGGACATGTGACGTGTTCCTACAGCAGCACCTTCTACATGTTGCTCAACAACTACTAAGTATTCTTCATGATGTAAGATATGATATGATATGTAAGATACGATAATATGTAGATCTTATATCATGATCTCATCTCTGATATTTGTTTCTCCTTTTGGTAAGGTTGTGGTTTTGGACTGTAAGCCAGCACACAGGGCTCTGTAGTGAGATGCAGGTGCAGGTGCTGATGCTCATGAATTTCAGAATGTACATTCTTCAAGAACAATGGATTGGGGAAGTTACACTGACTTGAGTCTCCTTCCTGTTCTCTCTGCCCCAGCAATACCAGTCCTTGTAGATACCACTGAAAATGGACAGCAAGGTAATTGAAGAGCTGGGAACAAAACAAAAAGAAAAACATCAAGAATTATATATTACAGAGATTAATTGAGCTCACAAGGAATTCAAAGAGCAGAGCAAGAACTAACATTTGCAAATCACATCATACAAGTAAACAGTAGATTAAACAGTAGATTAGTGCATATTCCCTTATGTCCTCTTTAAAAATACCTGAAAATTTATCTTAACTATAAGCTTTTTTTTTTTTTTTTTTCTCCCAGGGTCTTATTCTGAGGTCTTCTGTTATTAAGAGACAAGTACTATTGCCAGGAAAGTTGCTGAACCTCTGCCTTTCAATAGTGGTCATTGCCCTTAAGTCTGGAAAATTGGAGCTGCATCTCACCACAAACACCCAAGCCTGGAAATCCCTCCTCAGAGGCAAAACAGCCTCCAGGCTCTGAGTAGGTACTGTGAAGAAACCTGAGGATGCTTTCCATGGCCATATCATGCCTGTTATGAGGCTGAGCAGTCTGAAGTGTTTGATGGCTCCTGCCCAAGTCAGCCTCATAGTGTCTACCACATATGCGTAACACCCAGTCTGTGAACCACAAATAAAACCACTTCAGTGTAGTTCCATTAAGGTATGTTCTACAAATAAAAATTGAGAACAGCTCCCTGCAGTCCACAAATGCCTTCTGCTTCTACAAGTCCTCTCCTTTTTCTATGCAAGATCTTTCTCTAATGCTTTTGAAACCAGAGCAACAAAAGAAAATATTTCTAGCTTATTTTAAACTGTTGCTGATAACATCTGAAGTGATTAGAGTATGTTTCTTTCATTTGTTTGTTTTTGTTATTTTTCATTATTAAATGGATGGGGCTTTAAACAACCTGATATGATGGAAGGTGTCTCCTGGAACTAGATCATCCAAAGGTTCCTTCCAACCCAAACTATTCTATAATTCCATGAAACGCAGGCATAGAGCAAAAAATTAGACCAGAAGGGATGCGTTTCTGGAATAAAATCTGGTTGGAAGAATGCCAATCTTACTGCTAGTAGTGTTGAAGGTGGTATTTCTGTCATCCCGCTGAAAAGTAGAGCCTGACAGGACATAATCTCTGCTATTCCAAAAGCACTTGTGATTTTCTTTTTTTTTCCTGTTTAAAAGTGTAGTTTTGATGTGTTTAAACTCTGACCTGAATTCCCCAGATTTTTTAGGCAGGACTCTTGAAGGATTTAGGCACCACTCACAGGCCAGAAAACTGTTGTCTCTTCCACAAGCTGACTAGAGAAGCCTTTGTGTGTTCACCCCTGAGCAACAGGACATTCTGGGAACAGGGCTCGCCTTGCTCAGCAACCAGGACAGGTGTCCTTTACACAGAATTTCAGCTTGGATTGCAGATGGAAACAAGGGTTCTACAGCCTGTGGTTCAAACATCTCACTGTGAAGCATTACTCATTTGTACCCATACATACAGCAGAGGAGACTTCCAGAACCAATTCTCTGTCATGTCTCTTCTTTCTCTCAGTCCAAGCTCTATTACAAAACTTTTGAATAGGTTTGTCAACTGCACCTGTGAACCAGCCTTGGGCTTTCACAGCAGATAGAACAGGGAAAAACTGAATTTTCCATTTTCTTGAAATCAATTACAATCAAGCATTTTCAGTTCCTAGCCCACCTACAATAATTTTTGTTCGTTTTTCTGTTCAGCCCTGCAAGTCCCTTCTCTCTTCCCTCCCCCAGTAAAATTTGCATGTTCCTAATCCTAGGATTTACTTAAGCAACTACAGAGGATCCTGAAATGGCTTCTCCTCCAACTGCTTTGTCTCCAGCTGGAGACAATTACCAATTTGTCCAATTCTCACCACATATATTAAGATCAAAGGCAGACCTCAAAACATTAGTAACTAATTTCAATGTTATAGTTCTAATAAAATAAAAGTGGTCCACTATTAGGCAACATCTCTTTTGTATGTGGTAACTTCTTCATTGAATTCTGAGGTTTTCTTCCGTCTCTAAGATAGAATTAATCATAGCTGCAAGGATCTATGGATTACTGCTGGTTTTAAATTTGAAGCCGGGTAGCAGATGGGAGTAATTTGGTTATGTCCCCAGCAGGAGCATGGAGAGAAGCAGAAGACCATCAATAATTTGGTTTTTTTTTCCTTCTAATAAAATTGTGCATCCAGTGATAGAAACTCTTATTGCAAGGGTCTCACTTTATCACAAAGCTTGCTAGCAGATGTTGATTTATTCTCTACCAGTGCAAGCAAGAGGAAAAGAAAGTGCCACAGTTCAGTCTTCTGGAGAACAGAATTGGGCAAGCATAGAAAGAGGTAGAAGCTGGATTTACTGTGATGCTCTGCTGTGGACCCAGAAATCCAAAGTAGGGGCTGTTGAAAGGGTCTGGAGAGGGAAAGGTGAGCACTAGTTCCCTCTGTGGTCCAGGTCATCTGAGCCTGAGACTTGCCACCAGCTAGTACAAGCAGATAGGAAAATTAGTGATGATGAGAGAATTATGTCTGGAACCACCTTACCTGACTTGTGTCCCAGTGCCTAGATCAAGGCTGGAGTAGCACCACTGTTGCCAGCAAGATTCACAGCCTAAGAGGAGCTTGTCCCTGGGGCAGTTGGATCGGGCTACCCAGAGAAGAGAGACATTAAAGATAAAAGACACAGGCATAGGAGCAAGGTCTAGAAACTGTGAGAACCTAAGACCTATCTTTCCATCTCTCCTGAGGTGAGAACTGGAATGCTTCACTGAAGATGATCACTGACATTTCCTCTGTCTGGCTGGCTACTTCTCTTCCATAATGAATGTGGCTGCTGCTTCTTGGGCTGTCAGTGACCTCTGTTGTGGGTAACCCCTCCCTGGTGTGACCCTCCAGGAGCTAGAGGCACTATGAACCATGTTGCCACACCTCCATCAGCAAGCAGTGCACACTGCAGCTCTTGACTTGGCCAGGGTGATTTTTGTCACTGAATCATTTTGCAGCACCATTCTCCCCATTGCCATCCCCCCAGACTGTCAGGCAATGCATGAGGTGACATGGTGGCAGAGTGTGTGGGTGCCTTTAGCTGGTCTCAGTGCCTATGTGTGGCAGGCTAATCCCCTGTGCATGGGCTGGGTCGCTGGGGTGCTCTTGTGGGCCCCATCTGTCGGGATGTGCTGCAAGATAAAGGGGATGTCTTAAACCACTGTGGTAAAATTTGTTAGGGCTGTTCTGCCAGAGCCTGGAGTTAAAAGAGACCTTTTCCATGTAGTAACGCCAGAAAATATGATCACAAACAACTGGCTGTCATGAGTCTGCTCTGAAGTCCAAGTTTTTGCAACTCCCCAATGTAAGCAGTTCCATCCCCCAGTGACTCCAAGAGTACCAATCAACTGGGAAAGTGTCCTGCTCACAGGGAAAGATTTGCTGGAGGATCTTCTGTCGTGGAGCTGCATCTGCTCCATCAGGGCAGCTTGGACCAAGCCAGCCACTGCCAGAATCTCTGCCCTGGCTGCCTGCATCTGCATCTCTTGGGGTGGCACTTCTGCCCTTTCAGGGTCGGCTGTGGAGCAAACCGTTCTCTTCAGATTTTTACTTGGACATGAGTATGATATCACCTCTGTTTGACCTTTAATCTTCAAACAAGTTTTATTTATTTTTTTAAGCTTAGATTATACATGGACTAATAATTTTGTAAAAGGTGTGGGTCTGGATTTCCCCCCTTTTTCACATCTGTAACATTACAGATTGGCTATGACCTACCACAGCCGTGTTGTGTGCGTGGCATCTTGCGTCATTATAGCCCCAGAGGGTTTCTCAAAGCCTAATCTGAAAGCTGATTTATGGCAGTCCACCTCGACCCACATGAGCCATTAGCTCACTTCTGACTCTTTGCTAGGTTTCCTGACTTTCTGCCTGGTGTATTTCAGAAACAGAAGGGAATGGTGGGATTTCTGCTGAATATAGGCCAGCTCTTCAGCCAGTCACTGGAGTTTTGCCAGCTCTAGCCAGATGGAGATTGAGCACTGGCTTTGTCAGATGAAATGTTACCCAGCCAAGATTCAGTGACATCTGGCTAGATAGTCTTTGCTTCCTAAGGGATTTTCTATTACTTATCCCAAGTACTTTGGTTGTGGATCTGGTACTATCTGACTATAGCTTCTCCTCTAGCTGCTTGGAGTGAAGCATTTATGTACACACAATCACAGCAGATAAATCTCTTAGAATGAGATAATCATAATCTCTTTAATCAGCACATTGTAGTAATCCCTTGTAAACAGACTGGCTTCAGCAAACTTTTTACTAGGTCAGTGTCCTCACTGATCTTTTCCCTCTTCAGTTTTGTTCTGTGTCAGCCATGTAGCAGAAGGTGTTTCAGCAAGATCAGGAAATTAAATGATTGTGTGTACAACCAGGAGGTGATAATATGCTGGCAGTATGATGATAATACTGCATATGCTATTTGGTGATAACAAATCTAAGAACAGCAATCAAATATATGTAGGAAGAATGCAAACACATATTCATTGTGGTTTAATACATGGGAAATTCCAGTGGCTCTGATCTTAGGGCATTCCCTGCTCAACCAGCATTTGCAACATGCTTTTGTTTGTTTCTCTTTCACATTTGGTGCTGCTGGCACTGCAGAAGTTAAGTTGTATTTCTACTCGCACACAATGCTCATATGTTACTGTAAATGTACCTGTGGGAATGAGTTACTGAAAGAGCAGGGAAGGTGAATTACATACCTGACTCCAGCAAGCTCTCCTTCTCTGAGTTTATTCAATTGCTGTAGAATCAGTAAAAACATCCAAAGTGCTCTGACAAGAGGTCAGCTCTCACTCCAAAAAATGGAGAGGAATATCACAACAGAGGAAAGCCAGTGGTGTTGCCTGCCTGCACCCCTCCTCTGGCCCTTCACGCCATGCTGGTGTTAACATTTTGCATGCATTTTTTAAAGGAGAGTTTCTAAGTACATGTTAGGGCTTTAGCATGCTGACTACTGCATTGGAGGGACTCCAGGTAAAGCAAGGCAAGCAACTGGTGTTTGGGAAATTGGTGGGGCTCTTCTAAATCATCAGATTATATTCTCATTTCAGTCAAGGG
This sequence comes from Pyrgilauda ruficollis, assembly GCF_017590135.1. Taxonomy (NCBI): domain Eukaryota; kingdom Metazoa; phylum Chordata; class Aves; order Passeriformes; family Passeridae; genus Pyrgilauda; species Pyrgilauda ruficollis. Next base: position 1,401,669 of record NW_024525712.1, read on the forward strand.
CCAGAAACCCCAAATTTGTGGCTCCCTGGAGAAACCAAGGAAGTGTGATGGGAACGAAGAGTGCCTCAGGCATCCTAGGATTTGCCTTAGAAGAGAGGACAGTGTACCCATTAATGTTTGCGTTCTTTCCCAATTTATAGGTCAGCTTTAGCAGGCCTGCACACACTTGAAAAATGAATGACAAGCTGCGTCCAGTCCCGTGGGTCTTACTCATGGGACTAGTCCTTACTCATCGTATCGGCCCCCGCAAGGCCGGTGAGAATGCTCCTGTGATTGAGCCTTTTGGCAGAAAGGCCTCTTCATTCCCATGGGGATCTGTTTGTTTTGCCTGCTGTAAAAATGCAGACAGCACTGGAAGGCAGCGAGAGTTTTACCTGTGCAAGCTCAAATGTGCAAAGGGTTACAAGCCCACCTGGGACAGTCCTGGAGGCCAGAGCCGTCCTGGCACCCCTGTGAAGGTCTGCAAAAAGATGCTCTGAATGTATATCCAGGCACAGAAATGTTTAGTGTTTTTGCTTCTCATCCTGGAATCTCCAGAGCATTCGTCTTCCTAAGACTATGACAGTTGATAGGGCCTTCATGTATTTTTAATTGCTGTAGGATGTATGGCATTTAAGTCAATTGAGGAAGGTGGCAATGGAGACAGAGAGTGCCCATTCTTATGATGCATTGCAAAGGACATTTCTCTGTGTCTCTGTTTTACCTCACAAAAGCAAAAATGTTGCCACACTTAACTACAGAGCAGCTGGGATCCAGGAATGGGAGTAAGCCATGATGTGAGCAGCTGAGGACTATAAACTCTGCATTGGATTGGTTCCAGGTGCAGAGATCTACAACCCTGCTGATCACAAACTTCCTGGGCATCCCTTCAATGTGGCATCTCATCAGCAGTGTCCTTGGCTGTGGATGCTGATGCTAGCTGTGTTTTCACTGTGTTTTCATCTCTGTGTGCAGAGATAGATGCATGGGCATTGCCCAGTGCAGAATAACAGTGGTGCTTCCTGCCCTGCAGAGCAGACAAGGGTGGAACACAGCAGCACTGGAAACCTCTGCATTATCTCAGCTTCCCCTTAAAGCAGAGTGTCTGGAAGGATGGTCTTACAGTTAGACCACTGGACAAGCAGAACTGAACAGCTTCTACCTGTACTTTCCTGTGTGATTTTGAAAGTCACTTAAAATCTGCTTCATTTTGTTTGATTTTAGGAATAGGAGCAATTCCCTGTTTCAGAAGAGAAGAAGTTTTGTATTGTGGCTTAATTGTAGAGAAAATGTTTGTGAGAATTTAAAAAAAAAGTAGCAAATGTGAGAAGCTGATAGGCTGTGGCACTTGTGGGTCTGTTTGATGGTGGTAAAATGCACCACAGTTGCAGAAGCCAAGTTCTATGTGAGTTCTTATTTTTCTTGAGCTGCCTCTTACAGACACACAAAGTTCAGCTTTTTGTAGTTAGAGTGATTTTTTAAGCATTCAGCCTAAAGACAAGGAGAGATTTTACCCTGCTGTGTATAACTTTCAGGGATCTGTGTGTAGGAGAATTTGCCCATGAAGAAAAGTCCTTTCTCATGGTGGGCACAAAGTTGCTGTGACAGTACAGTCCTGCACCGTGACCATCACTGGCAGACAGGCACAGCACTTGGTAATCTGTTTAAAACACCTATTTAGGGTCAGTTTGCTCTCAGGAACAGACGTCCAGAAGTGCTGAGTGAGCAACCTGGAGACCAGTTGGCTGGTTTGTGTCTACTGTCTTTGCTCCATCACTGAGGAGATGAGGTGGAGAGAAGGTGAAAAATACCTCAGAGAATTACCTGGTAGCTTCAGATGACATTGGAATTTCACAGTTAGTGGTTTTGATTGTGATTTTCTCATCCATGTTTTTCAATCAGTGGAAGGTGTTTTAAGCAGGGACCTCCATCCCATTCAGTAAAACTGTGCTGACCAAATTGGGGTGGGAAAGACTTTGCTGCAGAGACATGGCTGGACCTCAGAACAAAGAGCCAGAAGGAAAGGTGCATAAGCAACTTTGGCTGAGGGATCACAGGATCCTTGGGACCAGCACTGGGCTTCTACAAGGCCATATTCTCAGCCAGTCAAAGCTGTTGGTGCTGTTTTCAAGACAGCTGTTCTGCAGGGTGTCAGCCATCAGCTTATAAATTTGAGTTTCTTCTGAAACTTCCTTGGAACTGATTGAATAAGCTAAGAAGGCTCCACAAATGCAAACATTTTAACTGAGGAGTTGGACTTGGCCTGCCCATTTGAATGAAGTGGTGGGTGTGTTTCACTGAATCTTGACTGAGACTTTTTGGGTGCTTTGGCTGCCCAGCCATCAGCTCCATCCAGCATTATGGGTTACTCCCCTTAGCTGCTTCAGCAGGCAGTTTGATGTCCCAGCCCATCTGCAGCTGCCTCTGCTGCTCTTTGAGGAGCACAAGGGCGACAAATTTGCCAACACAGAGAAAGATCTATGGCCAGCTGGGAGAGGCTCTCTCTTCTGAAAATGTTTCTCCTCTTTCTAAAGGGAGCTGGTTTTGCAGTTAGTAGTTGGGGAGTGGCTCTATCTTAGCTGTTAGGAGTTCTGCCTTGCTTGCTTAAACCCATGTTTTCAAGGGCTCTTCTACGTGCATATGTCAGAAGTTTGTTGATAAACCAGGGATGTTTTTTGTAGAAGTTCTGAAGCATCTTCCACAGGCAGTTTTGCACTGATTAACTGCCACAGTTTAAAGCTTGTTGATATTGTCAAATTGATTGAGTTGTTGAAATCAGTTTGAACATGGTTTTGCTTAAGTCATTTTCTAAACCAGTCTTCAAAGCATGCTACTGCATTGGTGAAGAAATTTGAGAAAGAGACATGGTTTTTTGCCTTTCTTTGCACTATGTGCAGCCAATTTCTACATGAACAACAGTTGTTGTTCATATCAGAGGGTAAAATACTTATTTAACACTTTGAAAGAATTTAGTAAAATCTCAGATCTTGTCCTTTCTATTTAAGAATGTTCTAAATAAAACAAGGGAGAATGGTTTTAAGAAAGACAGGAAGTCAGAACAAAAAAATTATTCACCTTGGTTCATATGCTATAAAGCAGCAGAAAGACGTAATAAATTACAGACACTTTCACAACATCATTAAATCTATTTATCTTTTCAAGGTCAACTGTTTCCTTTTTGTCAGTGCACTTTGGTTATGCTCTTTTATGATCTCTTTTCCACTGCCAGTCAACAAGACTAAACATGCTTTATATTTTTCACGGTACATTTCCTTACTTCCTGTTCTTGCCTCCTCACGCTCACCCCCAGAGATCTGGGATGGTCTGAAGGCAAGACAGAGCTCCTGCTGTGTTTAAAGATAGCTCCTGGTCTGGATGGGTAGTTCTCTGTCTGGGTTGCTAATTTTGCTATGAATAGGATTCATAGGCCTCTATGAAATAGAAATAGGCTGCTCTTCAGTAGCTTTCTAGTAGGTTTGATACAATTTATTAATGTTCATATCAATCCAATCCCATTTGTTACCAGAAATTAGCTTAACCTGCTCTCAACCTGGTCTCTACCAAGATGCTCTGAGCCTTTGGACACATCTGTTCTGCCTGGATTTTCTCCTTGTAATGTTGTTTCCTGTGTTATTGCTGCAGCAGTTATTTTTACAGAAAGATTGACTTGGTGCTTTTCATTAACCAGAAAAGACAAATCAGTGCCTCAGCAGTGCACCAAATAGCATATGCAAACAAACCCTTCCTTTGCTGTCAGCTACACCATTTGAAGATGTCACTGACTCTTCAGGGTGCAGGTGACTGTCAGTTTTCTGCAGCTGACCATTTCCAAAGCTCTGATGCTGGACAAGACCATACAAACATCACCTGATCATCTTCAGCCGCAAGGATTTGAGGAGTCAGCACTGCTATATTATAATCTCTGTGACTTTGGGAATAGCAGGCTGGGGAATCCTGGTGTAGAGGGTTCCTTCTGCTGAGGGATCACAGGTGTGGCCGCTGTGAGTAAGAGGGTGCTGTTGTGAGACACTGTGGCAGTGAAAATGCCGTTTTCTGGCAGAGACAACCCTGTTCTCAGCCTGTGTGTGCACTCAGAGGTGGACTAGACACGCTCTCCACGGATGAAGGTTTGCTGCTGCAGCTTGTGGAGTGTCTTGACCTGCTGCCATGCCTAGCATGGTTTGGACCTAAATAGGTTTGAACCTAAGTCAGCTTGGACTTTCATGCAATGTTCATTCCACAGTCATTGTCCTCAGGATCAGAGAATGGGCCTGGGCCCATTTTATTTGCCGGTATTACTGTCCCCTTTGTGCCTCTCTCTATGTCCAGTGCCTGCACCCGTTTTTTTAAATCCTAAAGATGGCATTGCAATACAAAGGCATGACCATTCGATACCCAGAGTGACATCTCTTAGGGTTTTCTGCACACCCAAGGTCCCCCTGTGCTTTCCAGTGCTCTCAAGGGACACAGGAGATGGACTTGATTAGACAGGTGGGACTGGAGCAATGTGATCTTCAGTCATATTTCCTAGTAACTTCACAGGAAACCCTGCACCAAGAAGTACTAAGACCAAGGGAGAAAAACACAGGGTAACAACGAATAGGAGCTGAAAGTTTGAAGTTCTTTTCTGGCATGGCAGATTTGCTTGTGGCTTTCACCAAGTTTCTCTAAGCCTTAGTGTCTTGGCATTGAAAATGGAGAAAATAAGTTACTCCCGTGGTGAAAAACCAAAGAGAAAAACTCATTGAGGATCCATCAGCGGAGTTCATTAGATCAGCAGATGGGAGCATTTGTGTGGCATTCATTATTTGCATCACAGACCTCCCATTTTCTATCCATTAGGAGGTTTTCTTGCCAGGGTGTCTTGTTGGAACTGCCACTGGCATCTGGGCATGGGCTGTGCATTTTACCTGCTCTCTGAACATGGATCAAAGCCTCTGGGAGGAGAAGCCAGCAACATACTAAATACATGTCAGCTCAGCTGTTTTCACATGCAGAGCTTTGCTTAGCCTGCGAAAGCTCGTTGTCTCCAAGCCAAGTAATTGAAGGAGTCAAGGCCCTGTTTAACCTTTTGGGAAGAGCTGATGCTTTGACATCCACAAAGAGCTGCTTTGCTTGAGGAGCTGAAGGTTCTTTGCAAGATTAGGCTCAGGTATTACAGCCCAGCACATGGCTGCTGGCTGTAATGAGTAGGGAGATGGCTGGGGCTGGGATGTGGAGTCCTGGGGCTCGAGTGACTCCTCTCCCTGAGGGAACCTGAAACTGCACATCTTCCCAAGGACATTGCCACAGCCACCAGGAATGAAGTAGAATACTCTTGAGGGAGCTGGAGAAAGATGTTGCGAGCACTCTGTCCCTCATGTTAGATCTTCTGCTTTTTATAAAGTAATGATTAACGCACAGGATAAAACCCAATCTTCTAGCCCTGAACAAGTAATTTCAGGCACTGGTTCCTGTTTCTGTAAACAGGAGGGACTGATGGTTACCCACACCAGGGTACCTTAGAGCTCATTTTGTGATGGCAGACCTCCACTTTAAAGTCTTGTGCTGAGACAGCAGATTTGAACCAGGAATATTCAAAACTCTGGGTTAAAAAGATAGTAGTGGTTTTCCTCAGTGCTTGAGCCTGAGCTGTCTGGGGAACGGGGCGAAAAATTCAGGGTAGAGCAACCCAGATTTTTCCAGGAAATGTCCTACCTGAGATCCCAGTCCCCATCTCCCAGTCAGTGTGCCTGTTTAAGGCAGTCAGGAGTCAAGGCAATAAAAAAAAAAAATAATTAAAATAATTAATTAATTAAATTAATTAAAATAAAAAAATTACCCTACAACTGTCAAGACAATATGAATTTTACCTTACAACTGTCCAGCATTCAGTACAGTTGTTGCTTTATGTCATGTTTCATTCTATTGCAGAAATGTCTGTAACAAACAAACCTGTAACACCTTTCTTTATTAAGTAAGCTATATTCATACAGCAGTTATTTTGGCTCTTTTTTTCCTCTTTAGTTGCCACTGGTGCTGTTTTCAGTGCTTCTGCCTTTGTTGGAAGTGAATTTAGACCAACAGACTAAAGAACTGTCGTTCCTAATCTAGTAGCAATCATATTCAGCAATTTTGTGTTAAAGTCATCTAGTTAACAAGGGGGAAAATGAATTTCACCACTTTTATTTAACTTTATTTCCTTCGTCCCCTTTGAGATTGTTGCCATGGCAACTCAAGTCACCCTCTGATTGATCTCCATCATTCCTCAACCTGGAAAACAGGTTGCTGTTTCTGCTCACTGAAACAGGCAACACGTGAGGCATTTCTCCAGTGTCATGCCTGGTATTAGCAAGGTACTCCACAAGCTACTTTGGCATCTTCACCTCTATAAATCTGTCCAGTCTAATGAGGATCATGGGTTATTTTAGGTGGTAGGCTGTTAGCTACAGTGATAATGACCTGTCTTTCATCTACATCCTTGTGAAAGCAATTCCTCGTGTTTGCTGTCCTTATGGACATTTCAAGAACAAAGGAATCTCGGAAGAGCATTTAATGTACATAAGAAACCAATTTCACTTGCTAAATTCTGCAATAAACACATCTTTTATTTAATTGAAAACGAACAGGATCATCCAGGTCCCACAAAATGTAATGAATACATTGATTGTAGGTAATTAATAACACTCATTTTTATTCCAGAACATGGCCAGAAAGCCAAGTGTATCATTAGCACCTACTGAGGTGCAAACTGGGTTAGTATTTATGTCCAAAAAGCCAATAATTTTTGGTGTGTTTGAGCTGTGAAGCAGCACTAATATATATCCTCACACTCTTATAGAACACTACTTTCTGTTGCACACAGAGGGGTGATTCTTGCTGTCCAAGCCCTGGCATAAGCCATAGAAATCTACAAAGAGCTGGGCCAGTGCTTTGCAATTGCACTTAACTCATCCCCTGTTGATGCCTTGGCAGTGAGCCTGGTGTAATGTGAGGCACTGTCTCATGACCCTGAGCCCAGAGACTGAGAATACTTAAAGAGATCTGGACCACAGCTGGTTTTCAAGAACATTGATGTTCCTTTAACATCAATTACCAGAAGAGAAATGATTTGATGGGCTGAAATGATTGCCGGATGGATGCTGCTGCATTCCTGCATTTCTTGAGGAAGCTCCCTGCTTTGTTGTGCCTCCTGTACTGTCTGTGGCTGGTGCAATGTTACCAGCACACAGAAAGCTCAGGACACACTGTGATGGACAAGGTAGGTGGTCTCCAAGTCACCTCCACCTGGCTGATACATTTTCCATCAGGTTTTTCCATCTGGCCATGGAGCTGTTTGCGAATCCTTTGACTGGCTTTAAGTCTGCTTCATATCTGCTCTGTTCTGAGGAGTCTTATGCCCTTATGATAAAGTTAAAAAAATCCAGGTGCTTCTGCCCAGTGAGTGGTACACAGCCAGCCTGGAGTTTATGCACTGAGACACAGGACAGAGGTCCTGGTGCCCCATTCTGGGAGTGAACAGACAAATGTTCCTTCTTGGTGAATGTCTATAATTTCACTACAGGGGGGATGTGCACCCAATGGTGTGAAGAGGACAGAGCTAGATGCCTGAGATTTTTTGGGGTCTCTGTAAGCAGTTACAGAAACCTCCTTAGCAAAAAAGCCCCAAAAACCCAAAAACCAAATAAACAAAACCAAAACTACCTAAAAAAACAAGACTATGAGAAAAAAAAATTTAAATCTCCTATCTTCTTCAAAAAGGTGCTGGAATGTGAGGCAAAAGAATAATTTGACTTTTAGGTTCTAAGCAGGGCTTTGTGGTTGACCACTGCCAATTGATGGTGCACAAAGCCAGGGCTTTTGAGGCCTGAAAGCAGTGTGGTACTGGGAAATCTCTGCCCCACCAACCACCTACTGTTTGGCCTTGGGGTAGTCATGTCATCTGTCTCTGCATCTCTGCTTCCTTTTTAGAATATGCCTTGTCTGTGTACACTGGGTTCTCTGGGGTAAGGACCAGCCCATGACATTCATTAATATAGCGCTTGGCATGCTGGAGCATGACTCCATTGAGGTTTCCAGTTGCTACTGAACTGCAAAATAATTAAAACTGTGTGTTGAGGCTTCTTTTATGTAATACTGTCATCTAGACAGTTAATGCTTATAGGCTTCTAGACTGAATTTGATTTAGACCTCAAAATTATGTGTCTTGCTTACAAGATTATTTGCTTACTGTGTGCTATACTGTCACGGTTACAACCACTGGAGAAGCCCTCTGCATGTGGAAGTGTAGCTGAGCATTTTTCCTGCAGGGCCCTTAGACTCAGACTTGTTCCTGCTTACCCCAAAAGAGCACCCAGCAGAAAATATCCTCACAAGCATTTTTGAAAGAGGTCTCTGAGTTTCCAAACTCACAAAGTGAGTCTGCCTTTGTCTCAGAGGCCTAAACAGCCACAAACCAAAGTGCTTAGCAGATCAGAAAATCCTCCACTAGGCACATGATCCTGGCTCTCTGGGGATCTGAGTCCAAGGGCATAGAAGTCTTTTGCAGACTTTTTGTGACATGAAAAGCTCTCCTGCCACCAGCTGAACCAATGCCTAATGAGAAGCCAAGTCACTGTGGTCACAGCGTTCCTGAGCTTTCTGCCACTGCATAGCCCCAGCAGCACCTGGTTTGCTTTGGCTTCACTCAGAGCAGGAACAGAAGTCACTCATGTCTGGTGTGAAAGGCTGCATGGGAATACTCCACATATGTAACACCAAGACAGCAGCACCCGTAACAGGAGACCCCAGAAATACTAGGCCAGATTATATAACTTTTGCCAAGGTTTCCATTTGAGACCACTGACAAGTGTTGGGAGACCTGCTAAGAGCAGGCTATTAGTTCTTGTGCCACATCATTCCCAGAGCTTTCATCTCTTCAGCAGGTTGCAGTCTTTCACACGCTGCTGTTGGCTGTGGGGGCCCTGGTGTGACCCAGAAGGGAGCAGCTCTGGCTCCAGGCAGGACTAAACATGTAAACTCTCAGTAAGCTCAGCTCTGAACTTCAAGTTTCTTTGCTGCAGATGGTGTAGCCCTGAAAGGTGTGCTCTGCCACATCACATATGTAGGCAAGCAGTGCAAACTGTAGCAAGGAGATGATAGTTGTGGCAGCAGCTCTCTGGCCACAGAGAGGAACACAACTTTCCCAGGCATTGTCCTAGGGAAGGCTGTGAGAAGATCAGAGAAAAGAATGATAAACAATTCTTATCCTCACTTGCTGCACCTGTTGTTGTGGACATGTGGAACGTGTTATGGAGATTTGTTTACCAAAGGGTGGTTTCTTGTTTGGCCAAAGGTGATGGTGTTTGGATGGAAGGACCAATTGGTGACAGTCCACCTGTATCAGACTGTCTGTAAGGGCAGTGGGTTTCTTGATAAGTATACTATAATAAACTGACTGCTCAGCCTTCTGAGAAGCAGGGAGTCAATGCTAATTATTACCCATCTGGGGGCCTGTGGAGACAGATAATGCCCTGAGAAGGAGCACAAATTAGAGATGAAACGCTCATTTTCAGTAAATAGCTTTCAAGTGAAACAACCACGATGGGACAGCTTAAAAAGACATTTAATTAGTCCATTTTACTTCTGCTGCTTAGTGCCTTATGACTACTAATCTTCTTTCTTGCTTTACATTTCTTTGCCAGCCTGTGTTGTAACCCAGTAGCCTACACCAGGCTTCAGTAGCAGCAAGTTGTGTTGTACCAGAAGCAGCTTGAAAGCCACCTTAGGTTTTGAAAAACAAAACTTCTGACAAAGGGTTGGTCAGGTACAGTGTGATTTCTTTCTCTGTACTCCATCTTTTTCTGACATAGCAAGAGGCAAGCCTGATTTGAGGAGGATACACTGGAAGAATGCTACTACCAAAGCCCAGTCCTACACAGCTGTTAGCAGTACCACAGGCGCCTGTCAGAAATGCAACAAATTAGAAAGATTTGTGCCTTAGGTTTAGTGTTGGGGTAACAGGCAAGGCACATGACTTCAGGGTGGGAAGTGGTGCTGTGATCACATATCCATCTGGAAAAAATGGAGATCCCTGAGAAGGGGTAAATCAATGAAGAACGGGTGGATGGTACTTACCTGATAAATGATTCCACTGAACTGATCCTGTGTAGCTAATGGGAATGGCTAATTCGTTCTGCACTTTGCAAGTTCAACAGAGATCACTTCCTGTGCTGTGCTTTGTGACTCCTAGGGCTGCTGTACAGGAGTTGATGTTGCCATGGCCAAGGGCCTGCCTTGGCTCTGAACAATTCACTGAGGTAAACTGCTCACTGACGAGCTTGTTTTGGTTGGATTATTTCCTCCTGGCACCAGAAAAATGTAGCAAATCCAAAAGAGGGGTGGGATGGATCAGGCAGGTGTCTGGCTCATGTCCCTTTGCTGCTACAGTCTTGGCACAGCCCTGCAGAGGCGGGCTGGTGCATATGTCCAGCCCCACGCTGTCAGCAGGGGTCAGTTCTGCTGGACAGAGCTGTAGAAAGCCCCTAGGCTGTGCTGGGGGCTTCCAAAGGCAGCCAAAATGAAATGCTGGGCATGGCACTTTCTGATTGCTGCCTCTCTCCTGAGGATGTGCACACACCCAAGGTCTGCTGCCTGGGGCTGGGTACAAGCACTTCACCTCCCAGTGTTGATGGAATAGAGGCCTGGAAAATCTTTTTTAAGTTGATGGGTTTGGGGCCCTTGTATTTGGATTCTCTGTGTTGGACCTTTATGTTTCCCTTGTTCTAAGGAAGCTACAAGAACACCTTTTTCGTTGCTAACTTTAGCATTGGGACTGAACGCTGGATTTCCTACTTACTATGGCCCTTTCCTAGGAAATGGCACAGCTGCCTCAGGCCAGTGGAAGCTCCAGCCCTGGCTTTGAATTTCCCATGTTCAGGGATATGTGAAAGAGACATAACAAGCATTGTAAAGACTGTAGGCAGATATTCAGTGCATACTGAGCTTTCATGAAAAAACCACACAGGACGTGGATGCAGACAAGACACCGACACATGCATATATGTGTATATGTGTGTATGTGTATATATATATATATGTGTGTGTATGTGTATATATAGGTGTGTACATATGTAAGCCCATGTGTGGTTCTGTGTTCAGTTTCCCCCTGGGTATTCACTTAACTCACAAAGTTTTTCATCTTGAAGACACTGCAGTGACGTGGCTGGACCACTGCTATTATCCTTTTACTGGGGCTGCTGTTTCCTTCTCAGATCTCCCAGAGCTGCTTGGGGACTACAGTTTTCAGGAAGCAGAACTAATTGTGCTGCTTTATTCTTTGTTAGAATTACTTGCCAATTTTCATTCTTCTGCAGCAACATCAGGAAAATAAAACACTTGATATACTATGCACGTGTGTTTCAGTCCAAATTGAAGGTTTTGCTTTAACTTGCAAAGATCATCTTTGGTCTAGGAGACATGGGTGACAGAGCCTTGGCAGTGTCTTGGATGCATCTGACCAGACTGAGTTCATGAGCTCTGCAAGGAGAAATCCCTGGGGTAATCACAGGGATCATCAGGTGACAACTTGGAATGTTGGATCCATTTATAGGTAGCCCTCACAGATATATCAATGCTGCTGCTTTGTCCAAAGCCCATTTTTAGTTCAGTAGCCTCTCATAAAAATGTTACAGTAGACAAAATATTCTGGACAGAAATCTGCTGAGCAGAAGAAATCCTTAGTTGGAAAGTACCCTTTCTTCAGTCTCACCCAACCCAAAACACTGGCTAACAAGTTTGAAATTGTATCACTTTTTAATTAAGTACTGACTGATGTTACCTTTAGAATCATGGGCTGGAGACACAGGGTGCTAGTGATTAAATAGCTTGATCCCTATGCCATAATCCTAATATTTTGCCAGCTGGCTATCAAAGTATGTCCGGAGCAGAGCAAGCACTTGGCAACTTCACAGCCTTCAGTAATTTAAGAAAAACCCTGAATGACTCCTTAGATTATGTTCCTATTTTAATCTATAGGCAGTACCTACAGTTGCTGAAGAAAGGCTGTTCAGCATTTCCTAGGTTTCAAAAGCTTTGAGGAACAGTCACAAGGAACTCTTTTTCCCAACTGCAAAGAGGTTTGTCATTTATAACAGGTTTTGGACGGGAAGACAAAATGTTTCTCCAGGGAATAGCAGTAGGAGTCCCTGCAATACAGACCTTAGTCATGGTCGTGCATGTACAGCTGCAAAGGCACACCTGGCTGCATCCCTTCCTTAGAGTGAATTTGTCTGGGGACACAATTGCAAAATCCTTTGCCATGGTCCATCCTCTTCAATGACAGACTTACAATTTTGTCCTGAACTGTGTGAAGTTTCTTCAGCCTGGCTGCTTGTGTGGTTTCTGAACCCCTTCATAATCTCTAGAGTATTTGTGTTAAAAACTGAGCTGTGTTTTTCAGACACTTCCCCACTACTGCCACAGTGCCAGGTCTAGCCAGAGGGCTATCCAGCAGCCAGCAAATTGACTTAAAGAGTAATTCCTCCTCTGACAGACAAGTTTTAATGGTATCACATTCAGCAAAATGGAACTAGACAGGGTAGGTTGTCCTTCCTAGCAGGAGCTCACCCATCTGGCCAGACATGCTGGGAGCTGGGGCAAACTGGAGACGGAAATCTGTCTGCAGGAGTGGCTTTGGCTGTTGTGATGAACATTTTTGTGACTTTTCCATAGATGGATAACCCCTCCATTTGCTTCAGTGGTTGCTGCTCCTACCCCTTTTTTTCCTTTCGTTTTATTTACAGAGGCTTAAAACCAGTGATGCAACTATCGTCATTATTTGGTTTTGGTTTAGCCACAGATTGCTTACTCTAAACGTTGCTCTTCTCGATACAGACCTCTTGACAGGAAAGACTTTGTTTTCCTGAATATCCTACAGTAGTCCAGCCAAAGCTTCAAAAACAGATTCGTAATTGCCTGAGTTTAGCTCACTGAGTCTAGCAGATGTGAATCCAGGTGTTTCAGAAAAAAGCATCTGCTTTTCTCTGTTAGAGGATGTGCTCTGTTACCCCGCTACAGGTACTGTATTTTATTCATTCCTGCCCACTTCATATATTGCCCTACTGCTATTTCTCCAGAAGGTTTCTGATCTGGGAGCAAAGTCAAAGCGCCAGATCTTTCTCCTGTGGCATTTTCTATTTGATGATTTTTTAAAGGCAATTTCCTGTAATGATGCCACATCCTCTCCTCTTCCTTGCTCTGGTTTTCAGGGCCCTTTGAGCTCTCCCCACATCTCTTGGGAAAGTTAAGTTAAATAACAGTGAGGAGCGTAACTCACTCAGTGATTTTCACCATGTTGAAAAATGTTAACTCTTTCATGCTGGAAAAAATATGTGAAAAACTTTTTTCTGTGAGATTTCATTGTACTAATTTAAAAAAAAGGTGTGAAAATATCCATTTCACCTTAAAGCTCCATGGGTTTTGTTGCTGTTAGCACACTGAGTCTGGCTCTGGGAATCACATCCCAGCTGTTAATAAAGTTTTTCAGGGTACTTAACATGCATTCATTACTAAACCAACAATTCTGCTGTAGTTGCTCGGGTGTTTCCCAGACACCATTATCTGATCTTCTAATTATCACAATTTTATTCTTGTGTGGGTAATTAACAGGATGTATTAGGGTTCTCTGTGTGAAATGCTGTGTTAAGTTTTTAACTCCAGAACTTATTTAAGAACACTTCATCAAGGGCCTGGAGCAGTGACCCCAAGTCCCAGGTTCCGTGGTGTACGAGAAAGTGCAGGCATGATCTGTGGGATACTCAGCTGGGCAGTGGCCAGAGGTCCCCATCCAACAGGCACTGATGCTAGTTTAAATTTAGGGTACCTGGCTGCAAAATTTGTCAGCTACAGAGTCAGTATGCTTTGGCTAAGGTGGCAAGGCATGGTGGCATCTGCTAGGTAATAGTAAAAGGCAGAAATTTCTTGTATCAGCCCCTTATGAATTTATCTATACGAGCACCAGTCCTAAATTATTCTGTGTTTTCCTAAACCCAGCTCAGTGCCAGAATCCAGTGAGCCAGAATTAGACCAAATTCACCTTGGAGAGGGCAGCATGAAGCAGAGGAGGTACCCGTACACAGACCAGGCAGAGGGGAAGGAGGACAGCTGGAACAGCAATCCTGGAATTTTTTTCAAATTCAGCAGTCCTTTTGCGTGGACTTTTAGGGCCAAACCTTCAAGGGGTGTAAAGTTATCACATCCCTGCACAGCTTTGCTCTGGAAGGGAGTATGACTCTGCAGAAGCAGAAAATGCAGCCGAGATGTAATGTCAGGGAAGGGTCAAATGTCTACAGTGCGAGACAGACTTTAAAGAGGACAGCAAAGTGCTTTGATAGCATCGTGCCAACGTGAGGCAAGTGTAGGGAGCACCCAGTCAGATGATATTAATGGCAAAAGCTGTAAACCAAAGCAAAAACCTAAGTACCTGCCCAGCTGTGCTCTGCCTGAGGTATGATATGGGTTTTAACTGTGGTGCTGGGTACAAAGTGCCCCTTGTACAACATTTGGGGGGGACATCAAGAGCGAGGAAATTCACTTTTCATCACTATCCTGTGAAGGCAGAAGGGGTTTTCTGCCCTCCTTCATTCACTTGCTGCCACCTTGAAGGAGTAACCAGTGTGGGATGCTGAGGGCCTAGGAAACCTGGTTTTCTATATGGAAAACAGGTCCATTGCATAGGGAAAGGTAGGCTGGTAGAATGCTCTGCTGCCTGACCCCTCTCTGCCTGAAATTTTGGAGGCTCAACATCCATGAGTCTCTGCTAACTTTCATCACTGCTCTGTTTTCCCATCCCTTGCACCTGATTTGCCTTACTGGGATTTATTTACCTACGGATGATGATGTCAAAAATAAATAAGTAATCATTCAGGACAAATAGGATAATATCTCCTGCAAGAGGATGCACAGTAAGTTGTCAGCCTCATGGGAAAAGCAGGTGAGACCTTTCTGTTCCTAAAAGTCAGCCTTTGAAAACCTTTACTTGATGGTTCTGTTCCCATTGTCTCCATCCTCCATACCATAGATACTATCCCTGTGTTCTTGAAAGTCCCTGCATGCATTCATTCCACCCTCAGTTATATTAATTCCTATGGGAAAAATTACATCTTTGCCTGTTGCATCTGTAACCACAATGTTTTCCAGCACCCTGAGTGGTGAGCAGGTCATGACATTTACTTTTCCCCCATGCTTTGGACATGCACTCCCCTCTTTGCCATTTGCAAGCCTTGGCTTTGTTGCTGGTCCCAGAGCCACTGCATCACAACCTCTTCCCTCTGTTCCCCACACACCTTCCCCCCGTGTGCCTTGTGTTTTCCACAGCAGGAAGGTGTGAACCCTTCTCCAAACACAGAGCTTCACAGGGCCACAGCAATGCCTTGCTTGCTGGAGGAAGCAACCAAACATGACTACATCAGAGGTCATCCAGAGGAGTATTCCACAACTGCGTGGGATGGAAAGTAAGTTAAGGAGAAGGAGAGCTTGCCTGCCCTGCTCACACAGCATGAACTCATGGAGCTGTGGTCTGTCCAGCTCATGTCAGGCTGCAGGCTCCTCCCATAAATGCTTCCCCATGTGGGCTCTGGCCAGTGGTGACATGGGAAAGCAGATGTTTCTCTCCTGAAAAAGCAGTAGCTGAATCCTGTGCTGTGTTTACATTCCCAACAGATATGCAGTGTGGAAATGTCTTGAAATAGGAAATAGTGTCCCGGCTGAACAAGTAAAAGGCATGAGATGAAAAAAAAATCACTATCATCATTTCCTGAGAGACTTGCCAAATTCCTCATTTCTGTTCTTGATTTGCACATCCTGCAGATGCGTCTGCTCAAATTTCCCTTCTGGTATTTTTCTCTTACACGGTATGTCAAGCACATTCACATGAATGAGGAGCTGGTATCATTAATGATAAGTGAAATACCAACTGCCAGGGAAGCAGGGTGAGGAAGGGGATGTGACCCAGTGCACACACACTCGCAGACCCGGCCCTGCATGAGCACTGCCACGTGCTCTTACTTTTTTAGGCAACCACAAGTGGATCACTGCTGGGGACTGCAGAGGGCCTGCAGGTGAGAAACAGTATCTGCACAGTCCTGAGTACTGCAATATGCTCCCCATGGGATGTTATTAACAGAGATGTTAATAACTCCTCCTTTATTAACAGAGATGTACATTTGTGCCCTGTATCAGAGGCCTTGTGAGATTTGGGGACCACCTGGCAGAAAATTTCCACATTGATTTCCAAGTCTTGTTTAAATGGAAAACATTTCTTCTTGTCTCTCAGAAGATATCATCTGCACATTTAGTTGTGGGTACTGTTGCGACACATTCCAAAGGAACTGAGGCAGTCTAGGAAAGCAAGGGGTTTGCATAAATACAGACTGATTTTATGATTATGGTTCTGATTATTACTTTTTTGTAATAACTTAGGCTTAGAAGACCCAGTCATGAGCCTCCATGACAGAGATTCTATAAAACACACCTGCTGACTCCCACCAGACCAGTCTCTGACCCCTGCCAGATGCTGACTCCCACTTGCTGTCTCCTCTGGTTTATCCATGTTGAGGTCAGAGAAGGGCACAGCTAAGTGGTCACCTGGAGTGATACCTCCAACAGGACCTGACCTCATTCTGATACAGTCAGAGTCATCTGCTCAAGCAAACATGACCGGTCAACAGGCTTGGGAGCATAGGACTTCAAGCTAAGGCAACTACATACCAACTTTTTCTTGCAGGAAATTCCCCCAGTCAGGCAGGGGACACCAGAAGGTCAGTGCTCCCAAAACACTGTTTCTGGGCTCCTGTTTCTTGCAGGGTCTATTCTTTTCTTCTTATTTCTCTGTACCATGTTTTATTTGGAGAGGCTACAGTGCTGTGAGGAGCTGCAGAGAGGAAGTTTGGTCTGGAGTGGGAGCTCACTGGTTTGCAGGGGACAGCAAGGGTCTGGGTGGAGTGAGCAATTGTAAGGAAAAAGGGGAAACTAAGCCAGTCCTTGCTTGGAATGCACAATATTATGTGCACACGCAGTTGTGGGTTTATCATGAGGGACAGAGCTGCCCAGTGTGGTAGATCTGTGTGGGAACCATGCAGATCCCTCAGCAGCAAGCAGGGAGTGCTGGGCAGGCAGTGAAGCTGGGAAGGTAGTGAAGCACTCTAACATACTGGTGATGGGATGGGATTCCCCACATTTCTCTAAAAATGGGTTTGCAAGGCTTGTCAAAGACAGGAGATGCAATCTGACAGACCTGCGGTGTGATGTGGTGCACCAAACCTCATCGTGCCTGCTACAGCTGGATAAAGGAGAACTCTGTCAAAAGTGGTTGTCATGACAAAGAAATCACCAAGGAACACGAGAAAGATAGTATCAAAGGAAGGAGATAAATTAAGGAGGTGCATTTTGAATGTATAATGGGCTGGAAAAGTTGTCGGAACAAATATTGCCTGAGGGAGCTGGAGTGCAAGTCCAACGCCAGCCACAAGTGGAAATGAATTCACAGGGTAGATCCCAGCTCATCCCCAGGAAGCTGAGCACCTCAGTGCTCTGGGCTGTCGAGAGGCCCAGGCCAGGAGGAACAATAGCAAGAACAGATTAAATGGAGAGATTAAGGTCTTGTCTATACAAGAAAAGTTGTATCAGTTTATTCAGATGGATTTGGAGTGATGTAGTTTAACTGGAGAAAACCCCAAGTGCAGGGGCACCTCAGCTCCAGCTGCAGTGCAGCACAGCCTTAGCACCTTTGAAGATCCAGGACCAGATGCTTATCTGAGTGTCTGAATGCTGCTGGAAATGCCTTCCCCTCAGCCAGCAGAGGTGGAGTAAGGACAGATTCGTGGAAGACTGTGAGACACTGAGGGGCTGTGGCTGCAGGTGCTGGGGGCCAGGGACCCCGGGATGCCCCAGGACACCTCCCTGTCCTCCTGTGAGGCAGGTGGTGAAACTTGGCATAGACACCTGTGATGGTGCATGGGGAATTTCCATGGTGAGTGCTTTTATGCTGCCTAGTCCAGGTGCTAGAGGAGAATGCCATTGGAGCAGTAGAGGACCAGGACTTTGCTGGGATGCAGTCTGAATTGACACTGCCCTGTTCAGTGAAGTTTCTTCACATTTATGCAGGCTTTATTTCTCATCCTGTGTGGTAATCCACTGATGGTGATTAGGATTTTAGTTTGCTTTTCGAGCTGCCTAATTAATGAGTTATCCTCTCAAAGTCTGCCTAAAAGCACAGTAATTTTCCTTTAAAAATCATGCACCAGCCATTCATCAGCAGCAGCTGAGCCCTGATGTGCCATTACAGTTGTGTTTTCTGAATGCAGTGTGGAACTGGCAGCAGAAAAATGGGACAGCACAAGCCACTGAGGCTGCACTGACAGCTCTGCCTCACTCTGAGAAAATGACTTGCACTTTTTCTCAGCCTGTAGGAAAAAAAAGAAAAAAAATAACTATTTTTGATGGGTTGGTCCTATCAGATGCTGTACACACATTTTCATGCATGGTGCACATCTACTGACAGAAATATTAGCCTGATATTGATGAGAACATTGGTTTCTTGGTAGATCACTGAGCAACACCCGGCTGTGTGCTGTGGCCAGCACCCTCCATTTACATGCACATACAGAGCTTGCATAACTCCACAGTGAAAGCAAATGCTATTATTAGTTTGTAAAGCAAGTTTTGTTGAATTTGGCAGACAATGTGCATGTGTAAATTCCCCCAAATTAATTAAAACGTTTAGAGAGATGGTGGAGATAGCAGCACTGCTCATCTAATAGATAGTTTTAACAGGTTCACAAATGCTTTTATGTAATTAATTAATGCTTGGCTACCTCAGGTGAAATGATCTGGGCATGCATGCTTCCTTAAATCAGAGCAAAGGTAGAGGGGAAAATTTATGCTCTGTTTAAGCAGCTTTTCATCAAATTTGGTCTGAAGCCCATTGTGGGCTTTAATATATCTCTGGAAGACAAAAGTGATCTGAACTGACTCTATGAGTAGAAGATATAAAATGCATGAAATAATAAATAATGCCATGGTGCTTGCCAGCACTGAGTGCCAGAATTTTCTTCTTGCCTGGTTTGCCTGGTTTAGTTCTTCTTTGTAGAGGCAGAGTGAAACCAGACTCAGGCCAAGCCAGCTGGGCTGGTGCCAACCCTGTCACTGGTATGATGGCATTGTGGTGGCATTGTGAGACTCAAGCTGCTTAGCATTGGTCACTTTCTGCAAGAGAAAGCATGGGATGTTTGGGTGCATGAGCCACCCAAATTTAATGGGATAGATCAAAAGTGCTCCTGCCAAACAAGGACAGCTAATGACATCTGGACTCAGCCCTCTCTGTTTGTTTTGTGCATAGGGACACAGAAACAGAGCAGGGAGACAAAGACCTCCTAGAAAAGAAAACCCACAGCTTGACCTGAAGATTTTCTGAAATTACTGTATAATTCTGATGTGCCTGGGAACACGGCTGAGGAAAATAACCTTTTTTTTCATCATATGCCAGATATGCTGAGAGTGCTAACTGCTGATTACTGTACCATATCAGTATATATT
This sequence comes from Pyrgilauda ruficollis, assembly GCF_017590135.1. NCBI lineage: Eukaryota > Metazoa > Chordata > Aves > Passeriformes > Passeridae > Pyrgilauda > Pyrgilauda ruficollis. Next base: position 1,421,199 of record NW_024525712.1, read on the forward strand.
TATTCACTTTTTGTTAGTGCTCACTATGGTGTATTGCCCCTGCTCTAATAGGTAGAAAGCTGAATTTTAGTCCTTTACTGCATTATCAGAATAATTCTTTAATAAATGTCTGTTTGTTTTCCCTGGGCAAAATCAGGCAGAATTAATGACCACAATATAAAACAACCAATCTGACCACAGATGAAGATGAGTGGAGAACCTTCCCCTCATTTTCCTCTGCAAGGGGGGCATATCTGATCTGAGTCACCAAGAGAATCTACTTGGAGACCTACCATCCCGTTTTCCTCTCTTTGCTTTTCAGAACAGCATTACACTTTAAAAATCTTACTTATATAAAGCACATCCATGTAAGGTGTGCTCCTTTCAGGGTGATACTCAGCTGACTCAGACTCACCTCTGTCCCCTCATGGAGACCAGCTGGGTACAGCTCAGGAACAGATCCAGCTTACTATCTAGTGTTTTCCAATTCAGTTTAATCAGTCTCGGGGTACAGCACAGTCTATTTCAGTCTTCTGATGATGAGGCTGCCTCTCGCTTGTTCATCTTCTGACCTTATGAGGTTTGCAGCCCAGGCTGCATGTGGCCCAGCTTTAACATATACATATAAATAGATACATATACATTTTTCCTGCCCCCTGAATGCCAGGGACATGATATAGCCTCATGGCCAGGATATTCTTCTCTGTGTGCAGGAAAAGAGCTCATACTCAGGAGCCTGGTGATACTGGAAGCCAGGTCCCACTGGAAGTAGGCACGGTTCTAGACATAGGGATATTTCCCAGAAGTGGATAAAGCAAGTTATGATGTGCTCTGGACTGATTTCAACGCTCTTGTTATGGGTAGGCTTCCCTTGAGCACACCTACCAAATCAGATCAATTAAAAGCTTTGGACTACTAGTGCCTAAACCCGTATATGTCCAACATTTTTTGCATCTCTGTCCAGATCAGGACCTTTTGGAAAATCATCTTAGGAGCATCAAAGTTACCAGGCACTTCTTAATGAATGATCTCCAAGATTAAGTGCTGCTGCAGAGCAATTCAGGTGGTCTGCATTCTGTTTTGCAAAGTGCATTACAGAAGTTGACAGGACCACTGGCAGGAGGCTGATGGCACTTTCTCTGGGTCAAAGTAGCTGGAACACAACTCATTTTCATCCAGGTAGCCACCTAGGGATATCTTGTCCAACTCTGGTGTTGAATGGATGCTAAATGAGAAAGCCAGCAATGTTGCTTCCTGCATCACATTACTATTTTCTTTTCCATGACTGTGATGCCTAACGGACAAGCTCCCACCCTGGAAAAATGGCTCGTGAACTAGATATCCTGCACAGCTGTATGTGAGAGTACTTCCTATTTATTGTTTAAAGAAAATCTCTGGAGTAAATTGTGGAAGAAAAACATGGGTATAAATGTGGATTAGGTTACTCCCTTGTAAAAGACACAACGCTTCAAAGAGTGTGAAGCAAAGTGCTCACATTCTTCCTTTGTTTTTGCTTTGCTTCCTTTGACCAAATCCTTTTCTAGGATTACTTAAATCCTCAGATTTTATCTCTGCTTGCACTGGTACAGTTCTGAAGTAACTTCACTGGCTCCAGCAAGGCTGTTCCAGATCTAGGGCTGTGCAAAAGAGAGCAATCCAGTACCCATTCTCAGTCATCACATTTGAGCATTGCTGTAAGACCTTGCAGATCTGTATCTGAATCAGGGCCTTGTAGTGTTCAACACTGTTCCCTCTGTTCCCTTCTCTGATGGAAAGAGCACCCTGGCCAAATGGGATGTATGATGTAAGTCACATTTACAACTTCAATTACTCCATGGATTTCTTGCCAGTCTCTTACCATTCTTTGTTTTGCATCTTTCTTGATTTTCTTAATGTTCTTTTCCATCTTTTATTCTCCCTATGTTTATTTATCCAGGTTAGCATATTTGTACATTCATAAGTACATGCCCAGCTATAGGTACACATTTTCTGGTCTGTCATGTCTTATGAGTTTATTTCATTCTAGCCAAATATGTATGCATATATTTGAATACATAATCATATAAAGAAATTAATACTTCCCTGACATCATTCTTGCAATGGGAACTGTATTTCTGAAATGTTCTGGCCTTGCTTGACTTGCATGTTAAAGCTTCAGTCAAGAAAGAAGCAAACACCATCTCGTGAATAAACAGAATCCAGCCTTTTATTTGTCTGAATATTCTTCTCTGTGTCCATCAGTAAAGGGGTGTCACCAACAGGCACAAACTCTGCTGCTGACCTTCTCCTCTGTGGGGTCTAGCAACCCATTCAGCGGGGTTTGGTTTGCTTCCCAAGGATCTCTGTAGCAGAGCTGAGAAGTTCAGCATGATGGAGCCATTTGGAGGAGCATAGGTCTGACTATCAGCAATAGCATACAGTCACGATGAGCCTCCTACAGCTACAGTGTAAGATTATTGATCTTTGGTGGTTGGGAATCACTTGTACTACAGTTACAGTTTATAAGGTAATGGCCAGGCCTGATGTGCCTGCTACTCAAACCCCACAAGTTTGGCTGCATGGGGAGGGATGCAAATCACCTCATCTTTTTACAGCAGGATATTAGCATTATATAATATGTTAGCATTAGGGGCATTTAAAATAAAAAAGTATTCCTCAGCCATGGTTTTGATCTTAAAGTTTGACAGTGAAAAAGTCACCCTCAGAAGAGCCTGTGCTTCCTGAATAAGTTAAGAAGAGAGTCTGTGCTACTTCTGGATTCTCTTCTCTGTGGCATTAATTGAATTTGGCCCAAAGTTATGGTACTCTGCAATTCGTGGAAGAAGCAGATCTTCAGATTTCTTTTCCTAAAGAAATCTATGGGACTGTCATTCAGATAGCAAAACCATCCATGGGCAAGGGGGAGTCTGTACAAAAGGCTGTGTTTTAACCTTATGCAGAAAACCAAGGCAGTCCTGAACAAGGGGAGGCAGCCATTTCACTCTCTTCACTGAAATCCTTCCAGAAGAGAGACAAACCGTGTCCGTGTCCTGGAGGAAGACCTTACTTTTGTTCTTTCTTGTTGTATTTCTTCATATAAACATATCCAAGACTGAAAGTATTTGGCTGTTCTTCCTGTCTGGAAACATAAGGGGAGTCATGATGATTAGGTAAGTTAGCTGTGGGGTGATGCATCTCACTGCCTTAACCACCTGGAAATTAGGTGTCTTGGCTCCATGAATTCTTCTGGCTCTATGAGCCAAGGAGGAAAAAATTGCACCTTTGCTGAGCAGTTCAGCAACTGCCTTAAGCACCTGTCTTAGGACAGGATGACTTACCCTCCTGAGGTGTTTGCCTCTCTGCCTTACCTACAGAGGGAACATATACAACCAGTTCAGACTGAATGTATGATTTTTAGAAGGGTGGAGTAAGTTGTCCCTGTATGTCTGATTCCGAGTCTGTGCTCCCACAGTCCTGTTGCTGTGAATGTGCTGCTACCACAACTGAAGTCACCTGCCACTGTTATCAGCTCTGTGTCCAGAAGACAGCTGAAGTGAGATGTCCCACCTAACAAGGATACACTTTGCAGGCAGATTTTCCATACCTCTTTTTTGCACAGACTAGTACGTCTCTCTCATTTTTTAGCATGAGTACTTTGTGCAAGGGGACTAAAAACCTATCGACCAGGGGTAAGGATTCACTGGGTTGTGTCCTAGCTGCTCTGTGTCAAAACATCCCCATATGTAGTTTTATCAGGTGTTTTTGGGCTGTTGGTTTATATATAACATTGTTATGCTTTGGGACAAAAATACAGTGGCGCCTCCTGGACAAGTATTTTTATGCTATTAAAAACACAGCTCCTTCTTTCCTTCCCTAAAACCAGCTCCAGTAGAAGTTGCTTAAAAAGTAGATAATTTGCTGTCTACTTCTGGTTAATGCTTGATTTACACTGTTGTTACTGGGCCTTGTAAAAAGGGCTGCTCCTATCACAACATTTCTAGATACAAAAGCAGTCAAAACCAGGCATTTGAAAGTCCTCTGCTCTGTAACCCAATATTATTTAGCTATGGCTTTGATCTTGTGCCTGGAAAAAATCTTTTCCTTGAAACACTGAAAGTTTTCACGATTCTAATAATGCATCAAAGGTGATACAGTACATAGTTCAGCCCATCTCCATGTCAGTTCACTTCATGAACCAAAAAAAATCTTTTTCCCCTTATTACATCTTTAATTTCATGTTTTCTTTGCAGTGATTCTGAGGAGTAGAGTGTTGCTGATGCTTGGGGAAGTGGGAGGGTGAGAGCTCTGGGTAACTCCAGGCACAGCACAGCCAGATGCTTCCTCCCACAGGACTGCCAATGCCCTGAGCACCTCTAGACGTCTCGTGAGCACAGACTGCTGCTCCTGCCAAATTGCATGATGGTTTTGGGGATGGAGGCAAATATCCATTGAGTATTTACTTGATGCTATCAAACTCATTTGTCTCCTAACCAAAGTCAGAGTCCCTAGAGGTGAAATTCAGTGCATCAATCCACTGCTCCATCTTTTGAAAGGAACATCATTAACATGCCTAACACATGAACAAATGTGGCTTTGTTCCATGTTACTTCATTAATGCATTATTTAGGGTGATAGATTTGAAAGCCAGAAGGCACCTTCATGATGACCTAGTCTGATCTCATGAGTACCACAAACGAGTAATCTAGGCAGTAACCTGTGGTTGATCTGTATCATGTATTTTAGAAAAATGGCCAGTTTCCCATGGCAGTTTGGACTGATCTCCCTAGATGTGCTGATTTCCAGCATGTGGTTTGCCAAAGGGAGAGCAGAAAACACAATAGCAAAGCTGATGTTTGCTGTGCAAATCTGGAACAGGAGTTTCACCCTAGGAAGCCAGACAAGCCCAAATACAAACAAAGATGGAAACAGCACCATTCTGTAGATCTGAATTCAGATCTAATGTTTGGCTGAGGGCCTATTTCCCCTCTTAAACTGAAGTGGAAAGCAGTCTACTCAAGAAAAAGTGTTCACTAGTTGAATACCATGGGTGAATTCTGAAAAAATACAGCATTTTGGACTCCTGTGGAGAGAAAGATTTGTTATTCTGGAGGGAAAAAAAATATCCTGAGAAATGTTTGTAGTTTTATGTTTTCAATTGAGAAATCTGTTCTTGGGTTTGAGTGTACAGCCAAAAAAGGCTGAACTATGGAAATGAATTTGTTTCTGCGAGTTGAAGTCCATGAACCTGTCTATGCTTTCTTTGCCAGCTTGCTTTGTGAGCTGCTGGAAATACAGGAATTTTTTTAAGTAGACTAGAGAAGACTGAAGGAGCCAATGTCCGTCCCTGGAAACCTCTTCCAGGAGGTGGCTGCTCCTGCAAGGCTCTGCTCTCCCCACAGGATGTAACAGAAGATCTGATAACTGGAATGCCACCCTTGGAGCTGGACGGAAAAGCACCCAGTCCACCTGGTCCCAGACCTGACATTGCAAGCCTGCCTGGGGGAAGAAAGAGATTAACTGACTGCAACACAAGTGGGTTTTGTCAAGCTAAATGGCTGGGTTAGGGACTGGGCAGAAGCACCCTATGAAGGGATACTCTGTTTGATCTGTATTTTAAAGCGGTGTCATAATCATATAATCCAACAAAATTCCAGGCAAGATTTGCTGAAGTGCTGTGGAAAAGAAAGTGCTGGAACAAAAGGCAGGGGCAGTCAGGGGAGGCTGTGGTGAAGTTCTGGGAAGATTATTGATTTATGGAATGGAGGTCAAAACTACTCAGCAAAAAGGCAGGAAATCTTAGCACAAATAGGCTCAATGTGGAAACAAGGAACTTAAACATTGAGCAGGAAAAAACAGTGCACACAAGTGTAAATGAAGCATTTAGAAGAGTTAAATAAGGAAGGTCAAGGCTTTCCATGACACACATTAGCTGGTACAGTGCAGCAATAAGCAAACACCTCTCAACAGGTGCGACTGGCACTGTTGGCCCTTGCATGATGGAGGAGAGGCAAAAATGGAGTGACGCATGATGAATTAGCTCAAGTGCCAAATGAGTCCAGAGTTCCTGGGCTAAATCTACTCAAGGAACAATTTTTTGGGCAAGGTTTGACCTCCACCCCTGGATCTGGCTGGCAAGACCATACCACAGCCTTCCTGCTAAGCTCTCTTATCTTCCAAACCACAGTGACCACATCCTAACAACCTGTGAGGAACGATCTCTCCCCCACGCAAACTCCCAACTTGTGCTTAAGAAACTCTTGGGCAAGCATTAGCTGGCCTGGGACAAAATCCTGCCAGGGATCATGTTAATGATCCTGTCCAGTTATTAGTGTGGGCATAAGGGACAAAGAAATCCAGTATAAGCCCTCTGCTTGCAGCATGCTCATTTGAGGTGTCGACAAAGTCGCTTCCCTTCTCTGCAATTTGTGGTGTTTTTTGATTGCTCAGTGACTGTGCCACCTGGAAACCAGGATGAATCCATGCATCCACTAAAAATCCAGCCAGGAGAATACCAGTACATTCCCTCAGTGCGTGAAGTTTCAAGACCCAAAATCCTCTCATAGTGTCCTTTCTGCCACTTGGTGACTCTCAGTTTTCCAAGCTGTGACTTTCCCAAAGTGAAGGTGTGGGACAAGCTGGCTCAAGAGGGTGGTGTGGAAGGGCAGCACTATCAGGCTGGGGTTATGCTGGAGCAAACAGACTGTTGCAGTGTTTTGGCACGTGGCTCCTCACTCACATCTTCCCTGTTCTCCTAAACAGAGGACAGTGTTAAAACCTCTGTGGCTGCTCCCCACAGGAGTTCTTGAGACAGGAGCTCAAGGCTCCTGCAGTGTTCAGACTTCTGCTACACCCCACCCTGCCTTCCTCTCAGCTGTTTGGTTATGAGTGCAGCTTTCCTGGCCACAGACCTGAATGTGTATATGTAATCATTCATTTGTTTGTGTGCATTCATAAAAAGGCAACACAGAAACCAGCACTGGCACATGCTGGCTTTGGAGAAAAGTTGTCTGCGTTTGTTTGCTTGTGCTTTTCATTATGCAGCCAAAGTTGTACTGGCAAGGCTGAGATGAGTATGGAGCAGTTTGCCTGAAGATCCTTGGTGCAAGACAAGAAGGAGCAAAGCTCTAGAGAAAAATGTCTTTGCAGTGCTTTTTACTAGAGTTAGTAAAGCATTTGTTAAAGTGTTGCTTTGTTGATCACAAGGTGACTCATGGGAAAGTAAGACCTACCTTTGGCCATCAAAGCTGAGAGCTGCCTAATCGCAAGTGAATGCTCAGGTGAAGAGTTTACATGAATGCATACACAGAACATGTCATTACAAGCACCCAGTGCTTTCCAAATCTCACTCTTGTGGAGCTTGAGACAATTGACCCATTTGGATGGTTGTATCCATCCCCATGAAGTTGTCTCTCAGTCACTTAGGAACTGCAAATTTTAAAATGCTGCATTGGGTTTTAAACCCTGCATCTGGGCTCTACAGAAGCATGCAGTAAAGAATTCCACAATGCTATTAGTCAATGGCTAATAACATGATTTTTTTTGATCCAGACCTGTTGCACAATGATTTCTCCAGCTGGTCCTTAGTTCTCACCTTATGATAATACTTGCTCAATATTGTCTCTTAATCCATCTCATTCACAGGATCATCCTTTTAGAAATTTCACTCAGTTTTCCAGTACCATTTACCCTTTCCTTATGGCAAAGCTGTTGCATACTTTTGTTCATGCTTGTTATCTTCCTGGAAAAGTTTCATGGACCTGCACAAACTCTTTACCTCTGGTGACAATAATTGTGTGCACATCACACAAGGTCTTATTTCAGATAGCCATGATTCCATATTTTCTCCATGGTAAAGCAAAGCTCTTGCTGCTTGCGTACACTTAGGGCTGATCTTCTTACGTGAGCCCCTTTCCATGAGTTGACACTGAATTTTTCTGGCCAGCCTCTTGACACTGCAGAGTTGTTTGGTTTTTCATCAGGAGCTTTAGGTTGACTGGCCTCAGTTCTTCTCTCTGAAAATGTTATCACTGCACTGTCCAAAATACTGCATTCAAATTACTATGTGTTTGATGATTTTTCATAAATCTCAGCCCAGTGCCTGAGGAGAAACTGCCTGGGAGCTCTTAGTGTTGGTCCAAAGCTTGGGCAGGAGGGTGCCTGGTGGCGGTGGGAGCCTGCTCACGAGATGCTCCAGCTTCCCCAGAGAAGCTGTCCTTATTGGTGCCAGTCCAGACAGAATGAGGTCCACGTGGTGGAGGTGCTCCTCCTGGTGAAGCTGTTTGGGGAATGAGGTGAGGCTCCCCCAGCATTTGTGGCTCTGAGCATCAGCCTCTGGTCTTCCTGCAGCAGCCACACCTGACATGGCTGTGCAGCAGGACACAGACCAAGACAGTGACATGCATGTCATGGGTGAGGACACAAAGAGAAAGGTGCCATGGCTGTGCTCTGCCAAAGAGTGAAATGTGAGTCTGGGTAAGCAGGGGACAGGGCCAGCAGTCAAGTGTGGGATTGTCTCTCAGCATGAAGAGGATGACCCTTCTGTTTGCTCCTCTAGGTCTGGGTGGTTGTCCACAGCTGGGCATGCCTTCTAATTTGTAAAGTTTTTCTAAGGTTCCTGTGTGGAGAGCAGTGCTGGAAAAGTACAGAAAAGACCACAGGGCTTATCAAAGGTAAGGAATGGCTCCTGTCCAGGGGGTGGAATAGACTGGGAAGAGAGATGGCTGGAGGAGGATGAGATACAAATCCACAAAACCATGGCTGCTAGGAAGAAAGCACCTAGGGGATCACTGTATCTTCCAGTAACAGAATCGGGGGATGCCAAATGAAACTCCCAGATGGCAAGGTCAGTGCAAAGGAAAGGAGGCAGTTGTGCTCCCAGGGAGGAGGTGAAGGTGTGGGTCCCAGTGGTGCCAGAGGTGGTAGGTGCTCAATGTTTACACAAGCTCAAATTAATGGAAGAATTATCCATTGATAGTTATTAAATACGAAACCACAACCTCTGCTCCAGGATATCCATGAAAGGTGGAAGAACATCCTAGAGCAGCAGTTTTATAAGCCTGTCCTTTTATACTCTTCCCTGGCATCTCTTTTTTGCCAGGAAGGGAAAAGATCCTGAGATAGATGGATCCTTGATCTGGCACACATGGGCATTCTTAGGCAAGCAGGTGTTTTCTTCACACGAAAAGAGGGTTTTTCCAGCATTTGGACAATTTTGATCCCACTAATGGTATGAACTCAATGAAACAAGATTATGGTTAAGACAACTCCATAGGACACCAGTGCCCAAATCCTTCTGCTGTTCCTGACCCAAAATGGCTGCTGACTTGCCCATGGATAAGGCAGGTCCAGAAAAGAGGAGCAACATTTCTATGAGGGAAATGCAACTCAGACAGAAAAGCTGGTTGAGTTTGTCTAATATAGCCAGATGTGTTGGGTGGCCTAGTTGTTGGTGTCCCTTGTGCAATGTTCAGGCTGATACAGCTTTATTAAGTCATTCAACTTGGCAAATTATGGAGTGTTGAGCTGTGTCTGTAGTCAAATTATAGCCTTGTACTTCAAAAATGTATGTATGAGAGGTGCAGCAACAGAGCTGGGTGTTCAGTGATGTCAGGTGGAGCAGCACTTTTTTCATAATGAGTTTTGTTTGGAAAGAAATGCTGGATGAGATGACATAGTTTTTGGGACTGCCGAGGTACTTCATGTGTTTGAAACCAAGTGGTTGCAGCATATGAAAGAATCAAGGTCACCCTTGAGATGTGGGCCACCCAGCCTGAGAGCTTGGCTCAGCCGCACAAGAATCATTTCCTCAGCCTGCCAAAGCATGAACCAGGGTTAGCCTATGCTCGTGTATGTCATGGTGTTCATCTGATAACACTGCCTGATGATTAATCTCTACAATTAATTGCACATTAATATAGTTCACTGCAGCATATTGAAATGGCAACAGAGATCCTCTCCTCAGCAAAAAAAAAAGGAGTTTTATGGCTTGTAATAAAACAGGTAGAAGAAAGAACCTTATTTCAAACTTGTGTGATGCACAGTTGTTGTGTTGAATCCATGTGTCACTTGTGTTGTGATATCCAGCCATCCCTCTCTCCGTTTTGACACTCCACATGCAGCATTGGTTGTTACTACTCTGGCAACCATGGAAATGGAGAGATTGTGGTTATCTCGGGTGGTCTTCTGCTGAAAGAAGGAGACTGAATATCTGCACCAAGCCTCCTCTGCAGCCCTGAGCTGGATTTCTGTTGGGAGAGCAGTATCATGGAGCTGCTGTGGGGTGGGATGCTGTCCTGGTTGTAGGCAGATAAGGGAGCATGCTGAGCTCTCCAAAGGGCTGTGGGACTGCTCTGAGGGTGTGTGCCTCACCCCTCTCATGACTGCCAAGGAGCTTCTCCAGGTACCTAAAGCCATTTCTTCCTCTCAAGCTCTCACAGTGGCAGGCAATTCTTCACTTCAGGAGTGAAGATAGGATGGCCTCTGGTCTAGGTGAAGGAAAAATCTTCCTAGGTTGCACCTATTTCACCTACAAATGACACAATTAAGCAATGAATGGGAGAAAGTGCAGTTCCTTCCTACAGGTAACCAACCTGTGCCATGGGTGCATCATGACAGCACTCTTGGACCAACATATCATTCATAAAAAGCAATGGACCCAGAATGGACTAGGTCTGTAAAGAAACCAGCCATGGCACTGTGGTCTTCAAAGTGGAGAATCACAGCAAGGGAACTCAAGAATGACAAGAGCATGCAAATGACAACAAAAAGGAATCACCTCAAGCATGTGCAGAAAGGCATAGGTTAGGCTGACCAACGAACAAGTCTTGCACAACTTCTTTGTTATAAGTTCTATAAAAGCCCATAAACTGTCCAAAATAGCAGCTTTGCACATTAACACCTAGCACCCTTTTCTGCCCAGTATGGCATCAGAGGTTAGAAGGTGGATCTCAGCTCCATGTACTCATGGGTCTGGCTCTCTGGGCAAGGCCCTAACTTGTAGCTGAGGGGCAACAATACCGTGGCTGGATGACAATCATTCCAGCTGGTGGAAAAAAATAAAACAAGGCAAAGTTAAAGTTTGTAGGGACAGCCCAGTGGAAGTGAGCAGGTTCTGCTCTGCTTCTTAGCCTTCTTAACCCATTTGGCACCAAATGTTGTAAATTCTGCACACTCCTTGGCTCTGAGTTGTTTGGAAGGAAGAAAGAAAACCAGATGGGTAAATATGAAATCTAAAGCACACGTCCAGAAGCAGAGAGAAGTAAACGCATACTTGTTTGCATATAGTTAAGCAATGGTGCCAGGAGGGAATCAGGCAAAACCCGCTCACTTTTCTGGCAGTAAATATGTCTGCAGCACTGCACTGTGGTTGTCATTCTGCCGGGTAGGGGATGCTCTTGGGGGTTCTCATCTGACAGGGCACTAATCTGCGAGATGCTGAGTGCCACGTGAAAATAGAACTTATGAGCAATAGGGTGCTAAACAGAGCAAGAAGAGGACACCTGAGAATTTGCAGTTGACATGAGGCCATGGCTTTTAATCTGGCTGGCCACCACCACACTCTCCTGTCCCCATAGAGTTGCCCAGAGCGTGGGGCTCAGGTTGACCCAGTTAATTGCTTCCAGCGGCAGGTGAGATGGGTCCTGGCTACCAAGTCTTGCCCTGACAGATCTCCATAGGGAGTCCCCACAGTCCCAGCACATGCTGCTCTGACACTGGAATGGACAGAGGAACTGAATCTCCCTGAAAGTAATGTGACAGGAGTGAGATGGACAATGTCTCCTTCTGGGACTCCCCACATTATCCTCTAGTGAAATAACTGAATTTTATTGAGCAGAAGTCACCACAACATCCAGTCAAGAATGTGGACTGCCTTCTGAAAGGTGGTACCCCAAATGCTGCAAGGCAATGCAATTCATGTTGGTAACTCTGCAGATCCACTATGAATTTAAGGAGAGGTTCTCAAGGCTAGGTGACATTTTATTGACTGCACTGAGATGGACATTTATTAAGTTGTTTCGAAATACTTACAAAAAACATGTGTGAAAGTTGTGTGAGAAGAGGAAAGGCCTCAGGTGGTTTATCCTAACCCTAAGGAAGAGCAAATGGAAGTGTTGAGAGAAGTTCCCATTGCCAAAAGCATAGATCTGTTGAATGACAGGGCTCATGTTAGAAGATGGAGTCTCTGTAAGAAGGTGTTATTAAAGACTTTTGTCCTTCAATTAAAGAAGCCATGCACTTAGCCAGGGGATCCTGCATATCAAATCTATTTTTGCTGTGGTATCTGCCGTTTAAGCACGTTTTGTCAAGTATGGGCTTTGGCATGAAACCATCCAGTAAAATTATCCTCAGTCCAACAAACTGGTGGAAAACCTACCAAACTCCAAGGAAACAGCTGTGGAAAGACAAAGAAAAGAGATCAGAAGGCAGACAAATGGAGAATAAACATGGGAATGCTCAATAGTTAAGAAATGGAAGGAAGCAAACACAAGTATGTAATATATTAGCTAAACTGTCTGTAATAGCCTTCATAACACAGTGAAAGAGCTGAAGAACTGACAGGAGTATAGAAATTCTGTTGTGTAGAAATAGGGGATATGTTTTAGAGAGATGTATATTGAGGAGTCCTTTGCAGGTCTGGGAATTCCAGCCAGGGATAGCTTCATCTCAGAGCAACAAGTGTAGGAAGCTGCTCTCTGAACACTTATCTCTCATTTGTGAGCACTTGTTATGAGTAGTAATGAGTGGTTTACCTTCATGGTAAAAAAACCCAAACTGTTCCTCCCAGTGAAGGACCTGCCTGTTCTTATCTACTGATGCTTTGCACAACTGAAGCTGGGAGCAGCAGTGCGTGGCCTGCCAGAAACCAAGAGTAAGGTCACTGCACAGGGAGCCAAGACAAAAGACACTCCAGGAGAGCTGGGATCCATGGGAGTGCCATTTCCGTGTGGGGAGGAAGCTGTCTTTTTGGGTAGTACAGAACAACTGCCATAAGCAGCTGTTGGGAGCCTTGGCTGGGTGAGGTTATCCCAGAGGACATATGGGAAACAGGCAGCATCTCCCCCAAAGCCAGACCAGAGAGCCCTGAGCTGGCTGCTCTGCCCAAAAAAGCCTCAGATGAGCCCCAGCCACAGTGGGCTGAGACAGCTGAGCCCCAGGGCATGGCACAGCCAGAGCAAGGGGCCTTCTGGTGCTTTGTGACAGTGTGCTGATGTCTGGCTGGAGACACCCTCCCTTAGAGCCCAGCGTTTGCACAAAGTACACATGCACACACTCTCTGGGCTCTCTTGTCTGGAGAAGATGTGTGTGCTACATCAACCTCTAACAGAGGTCACCCCTTATATAAACTGCTGGGAAATAAACTCAAGAAAAACTGCTTCAAAAGATCATATTTTTCATAGAAGATGCTGGATGAGTGGGGATTTCTTTCAGAATTCAGTTGCTAAAAGAAAGGAAGAAGGGCTCAGCTCTTCTGGTTTAGATGCTGCGTCTCTCTAGAGTATGGCATAATTAATTTAACTGTTCTGCCCCTTCTTTCCTACTGTGAGAAACAGACAGTGAAATCTCAATACCATGTGACTTTATTTAGAGTGTCGATTATTTATACAGATCAGGACTAACATCAGGACTAACCATGACTGTGAAATGGCCTTTCTTCCAGTGTGAGCACCAGCTCTAAATAATTAATGCTTCTGAGACTTCTCTATGCCCCCAAATTCACACTTGACCAGGGAAACAGGAATGCTAATTGTAGAATCAGCATCTTTGCTGGACAAAGCTCTGAACTCTTCTTCAGCTCCTCCATCTCTAAAACTGGGATGTCTGTCGGTTTTACAGTCACATAGTGAAGACTGATTTATTGTTTAATTTGTGTAAAGAATTAAATAAGTGCTAAGTATTATTATTATCAAGCCAGAAGGGTGAGTCAATGACCTGCTTCCTATCTGAGCTTGCCTTCAAGGTTTGATGTTTCTGGCAGATTACAGGAATTGAATATCTGCCATAGGCTGTATCCATATAGGGATGCAAATAAAGCACTTTTTGTAGGCATTGTGTTGCTTCATGCCTTGTGATTATAGAATAAAGGTGCATAGATTAAAACTACTTTGGTGTGCACAGCATCTCCACAGGCTTCCCCATTCTGGGAATCACAGCAATAGGTTCCTACAGGCACATGAAGAGATGGGTGCATGGGGCAGACACACAGAGGGGACAGGATGTTTGGTTCTGCTCTGTTGCAGATTTCCTGTATGTCATTTGCAGGTCAGCTGGGAAAATCCTCACAGACGACTTTGGAAAACTTAAATGCCACCCATCTGCTATGGCTGTTCAGGTAAACCCATGTGTCCTTTGGGCTGTGCAGAAGCGGTGACATTTCTTGACCACGACATCAAGCAGGGAGCACCTATCTTTGGCATGTAGTCACTGAGTGCAGTGGTAGTGTCAAGACCATTTCTACTAATTATTCACTGAGAAGCATCATTGTTCTGATATCTATCATTAATTTTGCTGAAACTTAGGGGATGTATGCCATGCTCTCCTGAATTGATCCCAGAGAATAAAGTCAAAGTTTGCATTAATTATTCAACCATTCCTTGGCCTTTCCCTGTTTTCCCTTGTCCCCTGCAGCCATGATCATTCCAGTGGAAGTGCTTAGAATGACCCAGTCTTGTTCCCATTAAAAACAGTGAGATCTCTGCCACTGCCTTAGAAATTAATACCTGAAAACTCATACTGAAGAGGGAGTTATCTGGATTAAGGTAGATTGAGACAGTCAAAGGAACATAGCATCTTTCCAGAAGGAAAATGCCCTGTCTGAGTCCTTTTATCCAGAGGCAACGAGGAAAGAATGTTTAGTTTAGTTTTACTGTTTGGGAGTACAACCTCACAAAAGGCTCTTCTCAGATACTGTTGGGATATTATTCACAACCCAAAAACCTCTTCATTTGTTAGTGAAATAAATCTTAAGGAATTTTGTCAGTATCTCTTTTTTCAGTTGTGACTGTCTAAAATGAAGTCCTGAAGCCATTTCCTAGTCATTTAGGTAGCTCAAGAAATAGATTGCTGAATACTGACCTTTTGTAACATTCTACTGAGGCTGGGCTGCTGCTTTTGAAACTATGATTAATTATCCACTGCACCTTTTGGCACTAAAGTACCTGTGCAAATCTGGTTTGGACAAGAGGATCTGAACAAGGACAAGAGGTAAGTGGAAATGGAAAGACCACCTGCAGCTTCTATAAGAACTCTTCATGTGTCCTTGCTGCTGTGCGCTCTTCACTACATAACATAACCCCATCTATTCAGAAAAGTATGAAATCAGATGTTTCAGAACTGAATTTTTACTCCATTTCTTTTCAAGTTTGAATGTAAGGAGTCAGTCAAGTACTAAATTCTGAGTCAATTATCAGTCTTTGTCATGGGGATCAGCACTGGCACACAATCTTGCCTGATCCTGTTTCCACACACTCACCTGTTCCTCGTGTTTGCTTTAACCGCTCCCTTGGCTTTGTGTCTCACTGCTGACTTGGCACCAAGTTTCATCTCTCCTTTTTCACTAGAACAGCCTCCCACTCATGCTTGTCAGATGCCCACCATCCCCCATCAAAAATACTTTTATCCCAAAGGAAGCTCCTTTGCAATCTTCCCTCAGCATCTGAGTGAGATGGTATCTGCCTCAATAAACTGGTAAGTCTGTGCCTTGAAGTCAGCAGAAGGTCAGCAGGGCCAATGCCTGCTAAATTTTGTTGTAAGTGGGTCTGTAATTGTTTTGCAGTCCCATAGGCCTGGTGCTGACAGCCTAATTAAAAGCAACAATTTGCCATAATATTCTAGAATTTCTACTGATGTCACTGCTCTGTTATTCCTGTTTGAAAATCTGCTGAATTCTGATGTTGTCTCTTTCCTTCTAGGAATAACCCTAAGCCAGGATCTTTCCACCATTACATAGAAGACACACTTATGTCCCACAAATGCTTTTGGCATAGTATATGGAGCTTTACACACCTTTTTCTCATATTGAATACATTATCATAACCATTAGGGTGAGTAATACACAAAATAAGGGGGACAACCATCTCATTCAGTAAAAAATGAAGGCAACTACTGAGGCAGTCTCAGAAAGGACCCTAGAAAGACAGAAAACAATGAAGTTGGCTAGCTATGGAACCTGCTCTCTGCATGTTATGCTTAAACAAGTAAAACTGTCTAGCTGCTCCTTGATAAAGTCAGTAGATGAGAAGACCTTTGGGATACATGGATGCTTGCAGACAAGGATGGAAGTGGGACAAGACTCTGAAGACATGATTTTCATCTTTATCACCTTGCTTCTTTGGTCCATTTCTAAATCTACCTCAATAGCTGTCTTTCATCCTAAAGAAATCTTTTACACAAGATAGATTTTTCCATATGTAATGGTGTTTCATATATCCTCCTTGTCTAGGTCCATTTCTTTGGCAGGAACATGCAAATACAAAAGGCAGAAAAGATAAAGACACCAAGTAGTAAAAGAAGAAAAGGAGTTGAAAAAAACGTAGCTAACACCAGCATAACAGAGAAAGAAATTATGGAGACAGAGAATGACCTGTAGATAGAAGGAAGAGAAACCAGATATCAAAAACCTAGGACTGATGTGGGCAAGCAAAAGGAGGGTCTGTACAAATGGCCATTACTGACCAAGAAAAATTTCTATTGTGGTTGTTTTCATGTTTGCAGAGAAGAGCAAATTATCCTGGCTTGCCACATAAATTGTTCTGGGAGTCAACTTGACAACCAGTTTTAACAGGTGGCCAGAGTAAATCACAGACCTGTCAAGCGTAATGCCAGACTAGATGAGATACACGGTGTTAGGAGTTAGCAGTAAGCCTGCAAAGCATGGAAGAAAGCATGGATCAGCAAGGAAAATGGTGTCTGGACAACTGCCAAAACCCAACCAATTTCAGCCTTGTAAAACGGAGTGTAACAAATGGCAGACTTCTTTGCTCTATAAATAAAAGGCGAACAAGGAACAGGAAATGGTTCTTCTTTGCAGCGAAAAGCAGCAGAGATGAAAGATAATATAGGTTTGGCTCCAACACTAAATGAGTACTTCACTTAAGTTTGTCACTAGGACACCAGGGTAAAACCTGTATGCAAAGACACCTTGTCTAATGAGAGAGTCTCTATGTAAATGACAACTACAGCAGTGTGGTGGAAGCAAAAGCCAAAGGGTTCACGTGTACATGTCAAAGGGAGCTGATTGTATTTTTCTAGCAATATTAAAGACCTTCTAGGTGAAACTGCAGTTACAGTGAAGAGTCAGGGTACCAAATCCAGCTTGGTACATCCTTGAGCCATTAGTCTCACACAGAAGTAAATACATGTTTTCAGAAGTGTGACTGAAAATATAATTGAAGTCATGTAGGCAAATGGAAATAAAAACATGCTTCATCTAAATATGGAGACTGTAGAATTAACACATTTCTAAGCAAATGATACCTTAGGAAACTGCAACAGATCTAGCCTACTTGGACTTCAATAAGGTCTTTGTTATTGCACCAAATGAGATAACTACAACTGAGTGAAAAATAATGGTTAAAAAGAGGATGGCAGACAGATGTGTCCAGTGGGAAGCTAATGGGCCTGAAGGAGAAGCTGCTCTACAGAGGATAAGAATTCAGATGGGAAATGCTTTATATCCTTATTAGTGACTGTAGCAGGAATGGCAAAAATCCAGAGTGTATTAGTAAAACACAATGATGGCCATCACAGATACAGAAAAGGACACTCACAAGACCAAGTTTAATTTGCAAATTTGCAAATGCAATAAAAAAGCACTTTTCCCTTTAGTCATTTCTGCAAGCTGGTTAGATAACTCTCCCATTTCTGAACGGTCTCTCATTGTTTCCAGTGACAAAGAAACAAGTGATTCTGCGAGAGGTAAAGCCACTTACTCTGTCTTGGCTCTGTTGGCTTTGCCATGTTACTCAGAAAAAAAGTGATGTAAACATTTATTTTGGCCTGAGTGTGGCACTTGTAGAGCAGATCTGATGAACAGGATGATGTCAGTTTTCATTTTCTGATCTCAGCTTGGGTGTAAAGATAAGATAAATAAACAGCTCTTGGGTAGGTCTGTCACTCCTTGCAGTGAGATGATGAAAACCAAGGAAAGTGGAAAGAAACAGGGAAGAAAATTGCAAAACACCCCTGAGATGACTTGACCATGGGAATGGTCACTGTGCGGTGGGTGGAAGAGGAGTTTAAGACAAGGCTGCCCTGAGGCTAGCTTGGGAGGTAGCAGCAGAGGGGGAGTAGATTTCAGAGAAGTTGCATACAAATGGCTGTGATCCTCCTTGGCTTGCATCAAGGTACTCAGAAACTGAGCCAGCAGCGAGGGACAGGTGAGCCCCGTGGCTCTCTTTGGTTGGGACAATCACTGTGCTTTTCTGTGCCATGGCCAGAACAGCCAGACCCTGAGACTTCATCCACAGGGACACAGAGCTCAGTTGTGCCTTGACTGATGGGAAGTCTCAGATTAGCTCCAGTCCAGAGAAGCCTGTACTGAACGTGCTGTTATTATGATTGATGGTGCAATCAGGGCCATTTGCAATCTCAGACCTGTTTAGCACCACTGCCAATGCCAAGCAGACTTCTTTAAGGATGGGTCAAAGGAGCACAGCACAGAACACACTGTTTCAATGAAAGACACAACCTGAAGCAAGGCAGTGCTTGGGCAGATCTCAGCCAGAAACCGGGGAGGGTGGCAAAACACAGTTGGCGCAAAGTGCCCAGAGTTCAGAGGTGGACAAGACCTTGCAGAGAGGGAGGCAGAGCCTCTTGGGTCACAGACCACAGAGGATTCAGCACTTGTCATCTTCCTCTCTGCTGTACTCAAGGAGACAACGCTTTTTGAACATTTTAGAAATCCATTAGAATTACACCAAGTACCATTCAAGTCCTTGTACCACCATGCTCCCTACCTACATCATCACAGGAGCAATTTGCTGTGTTTCTTGAAATGATCCTGAAGCAATCAGGTGTTGCATTTTTCAACCTCTGCTGGCACTGTGCAGCAGATAGACTGAGCAGCACCAGGGAGGCTGGCAAGCTGTGCACTTAGCAGCTCTATAAAGGCATGTCAAAGAATGAGTCATTGTCGAGCCTGCAAGAGACAAAAAGATTGATTACAGAAGAGCTGAGAAATAGATTTGATGATGACTCACAATATTCCACCCTTTTTGCATTCACAGACCTGCCAGCTGATTCATAACTGCATTCTGCCTTGCTTCTCCTCCCTGTCAAGATGATCCATCAAACGGTGTCCATCAATTAAAATTTCCACTCAAAAGAGGAAGGTGTGTGAGGGAGCACCCATCCCTTTCTTCACTCATACCTGGTAAGCCCCGTGTTCTGCCCTTTAGCCTGCTGAAAAACCCATAATTTTTGGGAAAGGAGGTGATGTAGAGCCCACACAAAAGATACCATGAACACTCAGTGTTGGAGGTAGGGACGATTCCTTGCTGAATGTCTAGTTTTATGAAGTGAGATTTCCTGTGTTCCCTAACTTTATCATTATTCTGAGGTCTGGAGAATTTTGGAGGACTTTATCCATGGTGGGTCACTGTCTGTTTTCTTCTAAAATCAGGTGAGACATAAGGAATCACAAGCAGAAGGCAAACAAACTCAAGCAGATGTCATTGGCTGCAACTTGACAAGCAGTTCATAACACTTCTGAAAATCTCACTCTCTGTTTTTAATATTTTCCAGGGCACCTAGAACTCAGGATAGAAATCTTAAAAAAAAAAAAAAAAAAAAAAAGTAAATTTTTTTTAAATTTATTTTGCAAGGCGTAGCCATTTTGGTCTTTTGCCTACTTGCCTGAAGAGTGTCAAAAAAAAAAAAGGTGAAATAGAATTATCTTAGGGAAGGGTAAATACATGTCTATAGCAAGAACCAGTCAAACACATACAGCTCTTATCTAGCATACAGCTCTAAAAAGCTGGAGGGTTGCAGGAGCGTTCATCCAAGAGGTCTCAATGACTTCACCAGTTTGCTTGGATTTACAGGTGGTGTCATCTGCTAACACCTTTCCAGCACACCTGACTTAGCTTCCCATAGCTCAGCTGTGCTCTCACTGCCAAATACATCATCACCAGTAACATGATTGGGGGTGTCTGTCTATGTGAGGCTGCTTTTCTTGGACACTACAACTGTATAATCCCTTTTTCTGCACACTGAGCCCCTGAAGAGGCACCATGGACTGCACCCTGGCAGAAAATGGTGCTCTGGCCAGTTATTCACCAGAGACATGCTCATGTTGTTGCAAACAGAATTTTTAGCAGAGTTGGTGCTGTGTCAAAACTCAGTGACAAGAGAATGGTGCTCGCTGTCCTGAGGGACACTTGGAGTATGAAGTCCTCTGACCAGGGGAAAAACTCCTCCTGGTCCATTTGCCAATCCCAGTGTGGAGCAAAGGGGCACTCACTGACCCTGCACACAGGAAGAAATTTCATCCTGTATTCCAAACTTTATTACTTAATACCTCAATTGTACTTAATGATGTGTTTTATTTTATAAGCCATTTTAGTTTATGACTGTTCTCTTGGGTGGATTAATCTCTTATTAGTGCATCATGTTTGAAAGGCTTGTTTTCCCCCGTTAAACAATTTAATGGGCTCGGCAAGACGCTGCTGGGTGTGTGCTGTGCAGTCTGCCTGCGCACGGCGCGCCCCGCGTGCCTCGGGGCCAGCTGGGGCTCATTTCCTGCTAGCAAATGGACCCCATGCCACTGCATGACCTGCACTGTGCAGGACCCAGCAGCAAGGCTACAGACTTACAGGAGAGGCTGCAGGAGCTGGGGTCATTTCGTTTGGAGGAAGGAAGGCTTGGGAGGTCCTTATCACTCTCTAGAATTACCTGAAAGGAGGTTGTAGCCAGGTGAGGGTCAAGTGTAAGATAAGAGGAAGTGGTCTAAAGTTGCACAAGGGGAGGTTAAATTGGATGTTAAGAAAACTTTCTTCATGGAAAGAGTAGCTAAGCTTTAGAACTGGCTACCCATGTAAGAGGTAGAATCACCATCCCTTCAGGTATTATTCCATCCCTTCAGGTATTATTCAGAAGCTGCACAGATGTGGTACTTGGGGGTATGGTTTATTGGTGGACCTGGCAATGTGAGGTTAATGGTTGGACTTGATGATTTTAGAGATCTTTTCCAGCCTTAATGATTCTATCACTTTATGCACTTGTTCCTACTACTTCTTGTCACTGCCAGAATGTCCTGCCCCTGTGAATCCTGTCCATTCACAGGCAGGGACACCAGCCTAGGGTGGGGTAGCATGTTCTGCATGTAGGGAACATGCTACCCTTAGTAGTTCCCCCACAGCCCTGAGGGGAGTTGGGCACAAAGGGGGAGAATGCTCAGGTAGCATAAAGTCAGGCTACAGCCAAAGTGGGAGGAAAATCCAGGCTCCAGAAGTGATCCCACCTTATAAACGCAAATAAATACATAAACAAATATTAAAAATATAGCCTGTGGTAAGTAAAACAAGTGAATTATCCTTGATCAAGTCATACACAGAAGCAGAATTAAGAAGTGGAAGGATTTCAACTTACTCATTGTGTTTGCCTTTACCTACAGACATCTGTGTACAAAGACAGATCATATTTGTGGGGTTTTTTACATGGAATATGAAAAAAGTATTAAGAGATGCCTAATTTAAACAATTAGGAATCAATATAATAGAAACACTGTGATTACTTAACCTACCATGAGATCAGCTTTGTCCTTGGTCTTTTCAGAGAATTGTAAGGCTGGAGGACCCCCAGAAGATCACCTAGTTCATTTTCATTGATTCGCCCCATCAGTATGATTTGTTGGGGCTGACAATGTGCATACATAGAAACCTCTTTTCTTATCCACCTAAATAAGAAGACTGTGAATGAAAAGCTTACAGTGAATACAATTTTATATTCACTTTAAGCACATGTGTGAATAGAAGAGGGTGAAACCAGCCATCTGCCAGGGGATAATTCATATATCTGCAAACATGAGAGTCCACAAAAGTGCTGACAGGCACAGAACACAGTGTAGCAGCATGAGCTCATTTCAAGACAGGCATTTCCCTTTGGTGAGTGCATAGCTCACAACAGTAGGTGCAATTTGAGTTGGGCACAGCCCTCTAAGCAATACCACACAGAACCAGATCCTAATCTCCTTTGCACTTTAATGGCCCTGATCCTGCAGATGTTTGGGTGGGGAACAGAATTCCCCAATGACAAGGGCCCTGCCCCATGGGGAGTACAATGTATAGTCCAAATTTGGCACCTGACCTTGTGCATGTGTACAGCCATGCTCTAGGGAGATCCCCTGGCAGTCTGAAGGGACCTGCACAGATACAGGACCTTCCCTGCAGTTCTGGCCACCAGACCAAGGGGGATTTAGATCTCCTGTGAAGAAAAGGTGTAGGAAAAGTAGGCAGGAGGAGTTGGAAAGAAGGCAGTACTGATGTCCATCCAGAGACAGAACTTGAACTGCCCCACTGGTGCATGCTTACTCTGGCTCCTCTGAAGAATCTGCTTTGGTTAATTTGACTCTGTCAGCAGACTGGGCAGCAAGGAAGGTTTCAAAGACTGATGAAGCCATCATGAAGGTGACCTTCTCCAGTGTCCTTTAGGCTCAGATCTCAGGTCCCAGTTCAAACCAGCAGTCACAAGTGTGCTAAAGAACAGTAGCTTGCAGGACTTGAACTCAAGGTTGAATTTGAACATGGGAGGAAGTCCTTTTCTGCACCAAGATTATGGCTTTATAGCTGGTGTCCATATATCAGGGCAGGATGCATCTCAGTGAAAGCCTTCATGTCCAAAGAAGGGCAATGAAGCTGGTGAAGGGTCTAGGAAGCAAGTCCTATGGGAAGCAGCTGAGAGAACTGGGGTTGTTTATTCTGGAGAAGAGAAGACTCGGGGGGGAACCTTACTGCTCTCTACAGCTACCTGACAGGAGGTTGGTGAGGTGGGAGTTGGTCTCTTCTGACAAATCTCAAGTGAAAGAAGGAGAGGAAATGGCCTTAAATCATGCCTGGAGAGGTTCAGATTAGATATCAGGATTTTTTTTTTTCACTGAAATAGGGGTCAGGCATTGGAATAAGTTGCCAAGGGCAGTGATGGAGTCACCATCTCTGGAAGTGATGGTTCAAGTGGTGCCTGGATTTGGCACTTGGGGATATGGTTTAAGGGGGCTTATGGTGGTGCTGGGTTTACGGCACTAGATCATCTAGAAGGTTTCTTCCAACCATGGTGATTCTGTGGTTCTGAGGTGAAAATCATGGACAGGTGTCAAGAGGCTACTACTTTTATAGTCACTACACCAGTAGCGCTCACATGAGCTGCACTGAAATGAGTTACCAGCTGCTGATACTATACCAAAAGCTCTCGAGGACACAATAAGAATTAAAGATGAAACTATATATTAGATAATTTCTAGAAATGGAGGATTAAATTGTTCATGGCAGATATTGCACTATGATGTTCAAACAGGTAGAAAAAATGAAAGATTGCTTCAACCAGCTACCTTGTTTCTTCCAAATAAAGGTTGCTTTTTTTCCTTTCAGTCCCTGTGGATCACCTTAGAGACATTTCTGGTAGCTCATCTAAAAAGGCAGAAAGCAACAGTGCTGGTGCACAATGGAGCCATGACTTTAATTAGCACAGCATTTTCCAGAGTAGCTTTGCAGCCAGAAATGCTGTAACATGCAGCAGCACCTGCAGACCCAAACCTCCCTCCAGCAGCCTCATGGTGGCTTACCCTCATGCCCAGGATTCCTGCAGCTCTGCAGATGAGCAGTTGCAAAGGCATTTTAATCAGCTGAGTGGCTAGCCCAGCAGGAAGAAGACTTTAGGAAAAAGGAAAACTGCCAGTATCCTTTTGTTTCTCCTTTTCCCACAAACCCTCTCACAAGCAGCTGAGCACTTGAGAGGGGAGCTATGGGAGGGTCAAAGGTTTTATCTGAGTCACACCTAAGAAGTGCACTTGCCTTCTTGTAGCCCCATTGCAGCTCATCTGCAGGCCATCCCTTGAGGCAGAAATGTTCCCCAAAAGTGGGAAAGATGCCACAATTATCTCAGAAAGGGAACAGGAGCTGGGGACAGGTCTGGGCTTTGGCATATTATTGCCCGTGCAGTTGGCACAGTCCCTGGAGTGGTTTTGGTGGAGACTCCAATAATGTCCCAAACAGTGTCCAGGCTCAGCCCAGGGGATGGTATGGGTCAAGGACCACCAACAGCAGATCTCTTAATGTCAACCTGACTCTCTCTTTCAGAGACTTGAGTTCTTTTGCCTCCTTGGCCGCAGGACCAAAAAGGACCAAGTTGTTTGCCAGTGCAGGTGTTGCTGATGCTTCTGCAGAGGAAAGGTTCAATCCTTTGTGCTCCCCCTACCCTCATTCTTGACTGTCCGATTCCAAGAGTGGAGAAGTTTTAGTACGGTTTTCAGAATTTCTGGTGGCAAAGTGCTTGTTTCCCAAACCTTTGGAATGTTTAATTCCATACAGCAGTGGGCTGCCTCTTTCCAAATCTTGTTGTGGCTGGAGGTGGGCCAGATATATAAATCCAAACATAGATTAGGTTAAGACTAGGACTGAGTGTTTAAGCCAGGGGATAAATCCAAGTTTTTGTCTTAGATTTGAGGACAATGATTTTCATGAGATCTTCTCTTGCAAAATTTAACCTCAAATTTTTTTTCTGATATGTTCTGACAGTGAAATACCAAAGATCAGTATTACTGAGCCTGTTATATGAATATTAAATGTCATATTTACTTCATCCAGTGGTGTCCCTCTGTCTTCTATTTCCTGAAAACTTTTGCCAAATAGTCTTAGGGAAAGAAAATTTTTATTCCTTTTTATTACTAAATAGGGATGTGTCATATCAACAATTTGTAGTGCCTTCTTTCCAGCCGCAGAATTGGTGGCCATGTACAACATTCAGCCTCATTAATGGAGTCAGCTGCAATGGATCTCAAGATCTGGTTACATCATGGTTCACTTTACCACTTAAATCACCCTGGCTAGGCTTGCTCTGAAAAATGAGGGAGTGAAGATAGCCAACAAAAACTCTTACAAAAGGAATGTAAAGTGAAACCATATCATTAGTAGCCATGGACCAATAACAGAATCACAGAATGGTTTGGGTTAGAAGAGACCTTTAAAGGTCATCTAATCCAATCCCTTTGCAATGAGTGGGGAGATTAACTAGATCAAGTTGCTCAGAAACTCATCCAACCTGACCTTGAATGATTCCAGGGATGGGACACCTACCGTCTCACTGGGAATCCTGTGCCAGAGTTTTACCATGTTTAATCCACAGACTCACTTGTGCCATCACAGAGAGCTGTAGAGGTACCGGCCACGGGGTCCAAAAGGGGTTGGATGGACTCAGGGTGACACGTCCATAGATGGACACTAAAAGGGCTGGATGGTGTTGCAGGCTTGAATGTGGCAGTTGACCAGGAAGGTGACCGTACTCATATGCTCCCCTTGAATAGCATCTCCTGCTGCTGTCCTCAGACCTGGCTACTGCCTGTGTGGATCACTGCTCTGACACTTCAGGTCCTTTCTAATGTCAGGGTGTGCTTGGTGTGCATACGGGAAGGAGACACAAGGCAAAGCAGAGCCCAGGCTAACTGTTCCTGAGAGACCTCTGCAGTGCCCAGTGCACTCAAAGGCAGAGGGCAAAATATCACACCTGGAGTCAAGAACGAGAATCATGCAGCTGAGCACAGTACTCGTGCCCTGCTCCTGCAGCAGGGTCAGCTTCAGGAAGGTCAGCATTCTTACCAGTGTAATAACGGTGCCACCCACAGAGATCAACAATTCCATTTTCAAATACATGTTTCTAAAATAGCTTATGTATTTTCTCTAAAGCCTGAAAAAGTTCTGTATGCATTCAATTCAGCAGAGTTTTGATTTCAGCTGGATTTGCAAGAGGTGTCTGCTAATGTTTTTTCTTCTTTTTCTTTTGCATAAAATACATAGGAAAAGAAATAAGCCAAATGATCACTGCCAAATACCACAACTAAGCATACTTTGTCCATCATACGTGTCATTATCTTTATTATGGCAGCATTTCATGTGGATTATAAAATGTCATAGAAACGTCATTGCTGCCTCTGTTCAAAGATATGTAACAACAATAATAATCCCTTACAAGTTTTATTTTTTTATCTGTGGATGTCAGAAGCTCTTTAAAAAGGTCATCATCATTATCCTCCCTTTATGGCAGGGAAAAAAAGACAAAGGCCAAGCTGTTCCTTCTAGCTTTGGGCGTCTAGGATCCTTCTGCCGTCAGTGAAGGAAGACAGCAAAATAGGCATATGCAAGGAGATCTGAGTCCTTTTTGGAAGGGACAAGTCTTCTCTGTGACTCCCTCCTACCCCTGAGTCCCCTGGCGTCTTCCTGTCAGAAATCTAAAGTCTGGGGGATAAACTACAGCCTGGTCATTCGTGCCTGGTTTCTACTCATTCAACAACAGAGAATGAAACAGAGCCCAGCTCCTGATTCCCACCCTCATTCTGTATGCCCTCTCTTTCTGAAAAAATGATCAGGTGTGCCTCCAGCATTACCTTGCTGCCAGGCTAGCATGATGTGCTGCTTTTGGCTGAAGTAGAGTTAATTTTCTTTGCATTGACTGCTATGGACATATGTTTTGGATTTGTGCTGAACAGAGAGTTGATAATATAGAGACGTTTTTGTTTTTGCTGAGCAGGGCTATACAGAGGCAAGGGTTTTTCTGCTTTTCTTACTGCCACACTGGTAAGGGGAGTGGGAGTGCATGAGAAGTTAGTCAGAAAGACAGCCAGAACAGGTGACCAAAACTGAACAAAGGGATATTCCATACCACAGGACATCATACTCAGTATAAAAAAGTGGGGGGAAGAAGGATGAAAGGGGAGATCATTGAAGTGATGGTGTTTTTCTTCCCAAGTCACTGTTATGTGTGATGGGGCCCTGCTCACCTGGAGATGGTTGAACACCTGCCTGACCTTGGGAAGTGGTGATTTAATTCCTTGTTGCTTTGCTTGCATGCATAGCTTTTGCTTTTCCTACTTAATTGCCTTTATCTCAACCCAGGAGTTTTCCAGCTTTTACCTTTCTGATTCCCTCCCCAGTCCTGTTGATGGGGGAGGGAGTGAGAAGCTGCGTGGGGCTTGGCTGCTGTTGGGGCTTAAACCTTGACACAAAGGTCCTTGTGTAGACAAGATGCAATGCTGGGTTTGTGGTAGAGCAATTTTTGTCTGCCCATGCCTGATGGTATAGTAGATAAATTACTGAAAGAAACATACACTCAACGTACTCTGAAGCCCTGCTTTCCTAAACATCCTGTGTGAAATATTTTATCTGAGAAACCTGATCTCCCCACTGCTGTGTTACCTCTGGCAATGGCTTTGTGGGGAAAGTAAAGTGGAAGCAGAGCTAACATGCATGCTCCTGTTGCAGGTCCACAGCAGCCAGAGTCATGACAAGAAATTCACCCAGCCTGCTCTGCTTCCACCAAGGACACTACAAATCAGCTGCTGGTCATGAATCTTCATGAAGTGTTACTGTCTTTGGCCATGGAAATGTCCTTGAATTAATGTCTTCCGTTGTGAAAGTAATCCTAACAGCATCACAGTTTCCCTAATTGCCTTTTTTCTTTCACAGTGGAGGGTATCAGCATTTTTACCATCGATTTCACCTACAGCACAGGCTGATCTGGTGATTTTCCCTGTGTGTTTCTGATATGGTTTTCCTTCCTGGACCTTCATTATACTGTAATTCTCCTGATAAAATCTATCACAAGTATGTTTTAAATACTGCAACTTCCACACAGGAAATGTTTAAGAAACATGATACTTATAATAGAGAAAATAGTAGAGTTATTCACATAATTCTGCACACACATACTACCATTAGTGTCAATGTGTTAATACAAATGTTAATGTAGGCAAATGTGAAGTGCACAAAGGATTCTCACAATCCACCTGCAGAGAGGTGCTGTGTACTGAAGTTGCTGTGCATTTATGCACACTGAAAGGCATCCAGCCTAATAAGATGCCCCCAAAGTTGGGACATAGGTTGTGAACCCCACTTGCCTTATAGCCAGCAATGCTGTCAGCCTGGTTTCTGGACTGTGTAATCCTACATGCAGGTAAATCCACTGGGCATATCCATGCTTGGTCTGACAGCTGTCTGGATGTCCATATCCAGTTTGGAGAGCTCTCACTTTTCTGTAGTGCTAAGAGTCCATCTGTGCAGGGGACTTGAAGCCAAGATGAGTTAATTTTGGAGACTCCTCAGAAGTCAGATGCGTAGTGACAGCACAGTGTTCTCCTCCTGCACGTCAGCCAAGTGGAGCAGAAGTTTTGAAGGAGAACTTTGATGCTGTGCTATGAGAGAACTCTGCTATGGCTATCTCACCTGGGAACACCCAGGTGCTGAATGAGGCTGAGTCACTGTGCAACCAAACGTTGAAAGCAGGGAAAGCAGGAAGGAGAAAGCTTGGCTCTGGCCTTGTGATCAGGGCATTCATCTGATCGTTTGGGGACAGGGAAAACTAAACATCTAACAAAATACTTTAACACCATAGCTCAGCCTACTTTGAGCAGGAGGTTGGATTGGGGAGAAAACTCTCAAAATGCTCTCCGGTTGAAGAAAAAGTTGAAAGTAAATCCAAGTCTTTACTATATCACAGTAATCAGTTTAATTTGTTGTGATCCATGGAAAGACTCAAGAAAACAACAGCAACTAGATAACTGCATTATGATTTACCTGTACAGAACATGCTGCTTATACTGATCAATTCTCTCATACTTCTTGCTTCAGTATGTTAGTGCTCATGGATTAAAACTCAAGGCATTTCTCCTCCTGTGCCACTCTGTGTCTGAGGCTGTATTCACAGCACTTGTTAACAACAGCATGCACTGAAGGTCACTGCCCCAGGCCAGACGTGTGCAGCTTCGCAGGGGACTGCAATACTGACCAGAAGGACTACTAGAGAATAACACACATGTTTCATTTTTATTCTGGTTTTTATTCTCCATGCCTTTTTGTATGAAATAGCACATGCATATGAAAAATTAAGCAACCGTTGAAGGTTATTTTAAAGTTATTAAGAGTGAATATTTAGATTATCTTCTCATCCTGTTGAAACCTAAAAGGTTGTCTGAAGAGCAAGCTACAATTTGACATGTGTAAGAGCAGAGTACTCAAGGTCTTCATTCCTCAGAATACAAAATTTTTGGTCTCGTAGTGAAGTGCAGTTCCACTCTCTCTTGGTAACAGCATTGTAACAAGGCTGATAACAACAGGCCACGTGCTGTACCTGTTGCACAGCTACAAATGCAATGAAAACAAAGGCCAAATATTACCTGCCTTTGCAAGGACAAGGTCATTTGATCACAGTAGAAGAAATCATGCCCAGAATTTGGCTAAATGTGTGGCCTGATAACAGCCAAGTCCTGGCATTGGACTATGAACTGCTATGAAAAAAACACCATTGGTCTATTTTGTTTAGTCATAAATAATTCTTATCTCTGCACCTCCGGAGCTCTTTTCAATATCAATGGGTTGATCTGTGCAATCTTCCAGTGGTGAAAGGGAGGCAGTGCTGATCTGGGGCGCCCCAGGCTGGCCCTGGCCAGGGGCCCAGGCTCTGCTCTGGCAGCAGGCACTGCTGCTGGCTTTGCTGAGGGCTGCTTGCATGGCCCCTGCAGTGTTCCAGGTCTGCTTGGGCCAGGGGACCCACCTGCCTGCAAAAGGCAAACTGTACTTTCTTTTCTACCTCTCTTCTCCCTTCTTTGGTGGATTTTGCAAAGATTCTTCCTCTTGTCTATACCCAAAGGACTGTCCTAGGAGTAGAGTCTGTCTCACTCCCCATTTTGAGTAAAATCCCATTTTTTAATAAAAAATGACCACTGGACCTCCCTGATGGCCCTATATCAAAAGTTTTCAACATGACAGGTACTACCTGCTCTACATTCTAACCACATACTTTTGAAAAATGCTCCAGCAACCAGCTCACCACAGATTTTACACAACCTTTCTGAGTTATTTTCAGACTTTGCTTTCTTTTTCTCAAGTACAACTTGAGAAGAGCCACCCGAGCCCAGCAGCTGCTGAGCCAGGCAGGTGTGCACCGCGGGCCGGCACACGGGATGGAGCCGAGGCTGCGGCACGGGGGCTACGAGTGAGTGACACGGACACGGAGCGCCTGAGTCATCCCGCACGCCCAGGGGAGGGCAAAGGTGTAGCTGGGAAGCAGCACAAGGTGCTGCACCGATTGCCTCCGTGGGGACGAGGTGCTCAGTGGAGCTCCAGAGCAAGCGCAGGGCACCCAGGAAGCATCCCTGGAGGCTGTACCACCCTACAAACACCTGAGTCATAATCCCCTGTCCTCCTCCTTCCTCCTGGGAGTGGCAGCAATTTGCTATCCATGTAAGCCTGCCAGAGCAAACCCCAATCCGAGGCCAAGGGACAAGCCTCCACCCTATTGTCCACCTACACCTCACCCTCCTGTTTTGGAAGGAAGGGAACAGGAAAGACTTTGGCTCTCTCCTCCACGCCTGGGCCCCAGGTCTCAGCAGCTCTGAGTTGTCAGAGGTGGTTTTTCCCAGGATGGTTTTCTTCCTTTTGTTTAGGTCGTTTGGGATTTTTTTTTGCGTGCAGAGGAAGAATTTGTTCTTGCTCTCCATCCATGTGTGGGCGTGCTGCCAGACACTGGTTCTCAAGCTGGTTTTGGCATCTTCTCCTTAAAGGTAATATTCCAGCTACAAGACCAGACCATCACTTGGTCTGCTCATCCAGCCTTTTCCCAAAGGTTTTACAGAATAACTCTCCAAAGGAGGAAATATGTTGCACCCAGTGATTTCCTCTTCATAGCTGGGGATGGTGAAGCTCTTGGTAAAGGATTCCTCCATTTTAAAAAGCAGATCATCTCCTGAACTCATCTAGTTGACTAGTTTTGTAAATAATACAGTGGATAATGAATAATCATTTATCACCTTGGAATCTCAATTCCAGCAAGTTTTGGAGAAGCAGGTGTCTGTCCCAAATTCTGCATTTCCCTCTCCTCTGGACTAATGGACTATGTGCATTAGTTCATTCAGAGATATCTTTCTGGTTTCCTCATTTAACCTACTTATCTTAAACTATCTTATCCTATTTGCTCCACAATTTCTAAAAAGATCCTACCCCAGGACAAGATCATTCTTGTGAAATTTTTGTGTGTATTGGTTTAGTTTTGGCAAAGTTAGGAGATAGTGAAAATGAGACTTATAATGGAAAGCTAGCTGCTAGCGACTCTCCATTATACATGTCTACCTTGCAGGAGAGTTGTGAGGATTAATTAATTTGTGTTTGTTAAGCACTTTGAGATCCTATGATTAAAGGTTCTATAGAAATGCAAATTGTTATTATAATGATAAATTCTTTATATGAGCTCATATATTTTGCCTTAGAGGCACAGTCTCACCCTGAGTTGCGTAGTTATACACGTAAATCTTCAAACATTATGATGAAAATGTACCTCTGAAGGCCTGATCCTTCCTACTGCTCCCACTTCATGCATAGAGCTGCCTTTGATTTCAGGCAGGTCCCATCAATGGCACAATTGTAGGATTCAATTTGTTTAGGAAAAGACCATTGTATGCCTCCAGGCTTCCCACTGAGACACACAACTTTCTGTCTCACTCCATAAAACCACTACTTGCTGTCAGTAATTATTCCATCTTATTAATAAACTGACTGAACAGATGACAAAATCTGGATCTGAATTCTGACCCTTCCAAAACTCAGGTTTTCAGAGGTTTATTTAACCTGTTAGAGAACAAGGGAGGTAAAAGCCCACTAATGGATATAGGATTGAATGTCATTCCTGACACATAATATGTGACTCTTTGGCCCTTTCCCCTGTGTGATTTGGCAAGCGAAGGCTTTCAGGCACAAGCTGCTAAAGGACTCCCCCTTGCAGGGAGCAAGGCCACAGCTGCACAATCTTGGAAAACCCATGACTTTCTCTCAAAGACAGCTCTCTGTTTTTCCTTTTCCTTCCCCCTTGCACAGGCTAGAAGCATCACACTGCCCATGCCTTGCCTGCAAGGGCATTTGACCATCTGATCAATGTCCTTGTCTGAAGCACTGGTCCAACACAGGGGTTGTGCAACAGACAGGAAGCAGGGTCCTGGGAGAAGCAGTCACCCATCTTCCATCCCAACATTCCTCTGTGCCTTCCTTGCCACATCTCCAGCACGAAGCCACCTCAATTCACATCACTAGAGGACCGAGTCAAAAAAATGTCACGGGGTTTGTTTGCACCACCCATGGGCTTATCTGAGTGCAGAATACAGTGCCAGAAATACCAGCTGTAAAAGAAGTCTCCTGCCCAACCTCACACCCAAAGTAGGACTATCAGCAGGCACCAGAGCAGGTAAGCCACGGCTTTTTCTCGCTTAAGCTTGAAAACCTCCAAGGATGACCACCCCACATGTCTCTCAAGGTTACACTACTCTCCTGGAGAAGTTTCTCTGATATCCAACCAGAACTGCCAGTGGCACAGTTTATGGCCATTGCTCTTCCCTATAATGTCTGACAATGCTGAGAATTTTGCACCATCTTTGTAGCTACTGTTGAGATAATCACCTCTTAAACTGCTTTTCACCAGATTAAACTAATCTCAAATTAAACTCCAGTCATAATCCAAAATGTGAGGTTTTCAATATGAGGTCTTGCTTCTTGGATGTTTGCAGTGTGTAGTGTGTAGGTAAGATTACAACTCATTCATTCCCTGAATATGACATCGTCTCTGTTGAGAGCAAGATGAGGAGTCTATTAAAATACAAAATGTTTAAACTCTGCTATACCATCATACATTGCCTACAGCATCCATGAATTAACTATAACAATGTTAGAGTCAAATCTCATTATTTGGCTCACTTCTGGTTGGTGCTGAGCTCTTACTGAGGATGATGGTATTCAAACACCTTGATGTATCGAGTATATTTAACAACATGCATATGAGAGCACTGAGTTTTAAAATTGATTTTTCATATATATCTGTGTCAAATCTGTAACTGTGAAGGATTAGACAAGGCACAGGCACAAAACTGGTGCAGTAATGTCAGAGTTATGTGCTTCCCCTCATGGCATGTGAGGTTTTGAACTAATTTTTAACTGGGCTACTAAGCCCAAAAAAGGCAAATCAGAAAACAGATCCATAAGCATTTCTGGAGTTGAGCTGCAAAGCAAAGCTTCCCAGTCACTTCACAAGAATTTTGGTTACTCTGTCTCCTTTAA
The DNA here is from genome assembly GCF_017590135.1 of Pyrgilauda ruficollis. NCBI lineage: Eukaryota > Metazoa > Chordata > Aves > Passeriformes > Passeridae > Pyrgilauda > Pyrgilauda ruficollis. The sequence continues at coordinate 1,454,450 of NW_024525712.1, forward strand.
TTTAGCTGCTGCAAGGAGTTATTTTAGTTTGTTGCTCTGACTCAGAAGGATGCAACATCACATTGGTAGCACTGAGTTGCAAGAAACTGTATTCAAATGCCTAGAAAATGTGCAATAAAAGATGATGAAAAATGTATCCTGGAAACGTTGTTTTCTCTAATGACAGGGACAATTTGTAGGTTTTCTTTTCTCTGTGTCAATGAACTGAAAGGTAATGAAGAGCTGCTGCCCCAAGAGAGCTGGAGGCAGCCCCATGAGATCCCCCCATGCACATATGCTGCATCCACAGCCCACATAGTACCTCCACCTCACACAGGCCCACATCTCAGCACACTCCTATCAGGAATTTACTCTCTGCAATCCTTGGTAAGTCATTGAATCTTCCTCTGAGTCACTTTTTCATCCATTAAGTGGAGGTAGTATTTACCAGCCTTCATGAGCTGTCACAGGGCTTAATTTCTTGAGAAGCACAAAGACCCTGGTTAGACTCAGAGGGAAGGAAAGCAGCTGAGAAATGCCAGGCATTACCTTGAGGTTTTCTCCAGCTGCTGTGGTGGTGCTGGCCACTTCATCTCTCTCCCACTGGGCAGCTCTCCCCACCTGGCCACAGTTCAAGGAACCTGGGGCTTGGCTCCAGCTCCTCCCAAATTTAGGGGTCTGTAAGACCTAGGACACCCATCATTCAGCTGGGTGAGGGCCCACCAGGCTGCTGCTGCTGCACTGCAAGATGTAGGAGACTGACAGCTATAGGGAAGCCAGAGAGTCCTCCCCATCCCCTGTCCCTCCACAGCAGCAAGAGCCCTGTGTGGAGAGAAAGTGAGGAGGAGAAATATCAGGAAGATATGGCCACAGTCTCCTACCAACAAATGCTTTTCCAGTGCCCTCTTCTGGAAAACGTTTTTGGCCCAAGCAACTGTTTCATATAAGGTAGTCTGAGACTGGTGGTGACTTGCCAAGAGCTGCAGGAGCATCCCCCAGTTCTTCACACCCAGGATCTGCTCTGCCCCTGGGTCTGGTGGAGCTGGGCAGCTGCT